>NC_081191.1:104083197-105333324 GCF_902713425.1 Acipenser ruthenus
GAGTTAAGGACCCAAAAATGTTTTTTAATTGTGGACAATGCCCTCGACAATATTATTACATTACATTTGCTAAGAAATAAATAATAATAATAATTTACTGTAGCCTTACTGTTTGTATTGCATACTGTTTAATTTGCAATATTATGGAAATGTTTCGAAATCCCTTTAGAATATTACTAAAGATTCTCTACATTTTTTTTTGTTTTTAAATCACTGTCACTGCTACAATTTCTTTAATGGGTAATACAGATTTTTTCATTGAATAGAAACACTAATGGATGATGCTGCACTGTGATTACCCTCATAAGAGAGAGGAGCAAACCATGCAGAAAAATAATCAGAAGACATATCTGGAGTAAACCAGGAGACTGGTTAGTGGATGATTGGGAGTCAAGACCTCTGAATTTCACAAAGCAGATATAAAAGTCAACAGAAAAACAAATAGAACAGGACTGGTGTGTTGTGAGAATTTTTTGAAGCCTTCATTGTTCATTATTACAACTAAAAAATGGATTTGTATCAATAACAATAACATCTTAAAAGCAATCACTAATTTCTGAATTCAGGGCAGGTGCTGCAAGGATCACATTAAATTCACCTTAAAAAAATAAAAATGACAAATCTTGAAGTAAGCACTTTTTTTAGTATGCAATACATTCATAAGCTACATGGCTTGCATAGTGGTTCCTCATTGGAGAGAATGTATTTAAGTAAACAACATAACATTAATTACAATAATGTGTATTTAGAATGCAACATTAGTGGAATTCAATGCTTCATGGAGTAATAGTTAAGTTATTCACTACACCATTTATTTTAATGTAATAGCTAGCTACACACTGCTTTGCAGCTCTTGGCATCTCACTGTAATTACATTTTAAATCCCAGGGCTCACAAAGAGCCTGTATTCACTCTGAAATATGTGTGGTAAAAATACAAATACCAAAGCACCACTAATGTTGTTTCATTGCCCAAGCAATTGTATTTTAAAATATGGTGTGCGTGTACTGTGAAATACATTTTCCGCCTGTAATGGAGTATTAGGGACCAGAATATACAGCTATTCTTCAAACACACATAGATGTAAACATAAATTATATTTAACGCTTGCCTTATGTGACAACAGATGACATTAATTGCACCCCATTTAATTAATTGCATTCTTTTGAAGGCTAACATGTAATAATCAGGGGATGTGATTATACAGCAGGGTTAGCAATCCTAAGTTAATGTATTTAATGCTCCAAAAACAATAGTATTGGTTAATATTTATAATATGTTGTATCCCACAAAGTAAAATGGACCCAATACTGTTAAATACATATAATGACTCTGTCACTGTTTATTTTATCGTGTTACTGTGAAATAAAGTCATGATAATACTTCCTCGACTGTAATGCTTCTGGTATCCAAAGCTCAGCTCGGCAGCTATTTTTTGTTTGCTTTGTGTTTATGTTTTAATAATATGTTGGGGTTGACACATTTTCTTATAGTTCACACTTTTACCCTCCCTGACAGGTACCTCTATGCTCTTAGACTTAATAATGTTAAAATGAAATTATTTTAATAAAGTTAGCATCCTAACTTCTTTTTTTTTTTGCATGGAGAATGGTAGACTCTGTTTTGTGTTTTGGCTTCTCTTATTCTTTATTTTTATTTTTTTTTACTGTTCAGCACGTTTGATTGATGCCACTACAGAGGTAAGTAAATGTGGTTAGCACTTTTTAAATGTTACTAAATTACCTAAAATAGCCCATTTGTGTCCCTCAACCCATTACAAAATGAATGCCTTATGTTAAAATATATATATTGCAAAGACTGGTATAACATTAAATGTGCAAAGAAACATTTTATGAATGAAATGAAGAAAAAATATTAAAATCTTTCACCTATTTTTAAAGATGATTATCTTTTCAAGGACCAATACCTTTTGTGTGCAAGGGAGATAATTTGGGGTTTCACGGGACAGGAGCAAGGGCTGCATGGAGGGTTCCTCGGGAATTGAAATAGGAGAATTGTCCATGATTTAGAAAGGAGGACAGGGTTTCCCCTTGGCCCATAGAGGTCAGTTTTGGCCAGGGGTCCCCTCACAGAGGACAAGGCCGGCACTTGGGAAGTAAGTTTCACTTGCCATCAGAGGGAGACTGTTGCAGAGGTGGTGCAGTATAGTGGATGAGGAAGGGAGCATGAAGGAACCAAAAAAATGGAGAGAAAAAGTGTGTGATTTGGGGTTTAAATACAGAGATTGACAGATATTTTATGATATTTTGGGCTCCTGCCCCCTGAACCACAACTAAAGGTTACAATTCACAGGAAAGGACCAAGGGCATCCGGAACCAGGTAACACTCTCTCGACAGGAAATCAGCGTTGAAATTATCTTTCCCCGCCTGGTACTGAACGGTGAAACAAAAAGGCTGCAAAGCCAGAAACCACTTGGTTGCCCTGGCATTAGATTCTCTATTACAGTACATTCAAGTGAGGGGTGCAGGGTCTTTCACAAATGTAAATTCATGCAGCAGGAGGTAATACCAACTTTATTGCTAAGCACTCATTCTCAACCACCGCATAATTCATCTCATGAGGAAGGCGCTTTCGGCTCAGGTAGAGTATTGAATGCTCCGCACCGGCTACCGTCTGCGAAAGTACCGCCCCTAACCCCATGTTAGATGTGTCCGTCTGTAATATAAATGGCAAAGAGAAATCAGGACACGGGTTCCGAGCACAGGGCGGACATTAAATCTAACAAAGCTGCCTCTGCTGCAGAATTCCACGTGATCATCTGCGAGCCTTTGCCTTTAATGGACTCTGGACTCTTGACCAGAGTGCCGTGGGTTCAATCCCAGGTGGGGGACACTGCTGCTGTACCATTGAGCAAGGTACTTTACCTAGATTGCTCCAGTAAAAACCCAACTGTATAAATGGGTAATTGTATGTAAAAATAATGTGATATCTTGTAACAATTGTAAGTCGCCCTGGATAAGGGCATCTGCTAATAAATAAATAAATAATAATAATAGTATCTGTCAACGGAGCTGCTTGAGAGGCAAACCCTGTAGTAAATCACCTGTAGTACTCCAACAGCCCCAGAAAAGCACGTACCTGCTTCTTATTCACAGGTCGTGGGCAATTCCTGAGTGCCTCTACTTTGTTGACGTGTGATTTAATTAAACCTCCTCCCAGAATGTACCCCAGATATTTGGTTTCCTGCACTGCCAGTGCACATTTTTCCGGGTTGGCCTTTCTGAAGGTCTCCAAGACTGCGTCAACCTTTTCCAAATGTGATTCCCAATCACTGCTATAAATAACCATGTCATCTAAATGAGCTGCGGCTTAAGCTACATGGGGCCTCAATAACTTGTCCATCAGTCTCTGGAACGTGGTCAGAGCACCATGGAGACCAAAAGGAAACACTGTAAATTAACAGAGATGTAGCAAACGTTGTTTTCTCCCTTGTGGCTTGGGTAAGGGGTACCTCCCAATGGCCTTTGGTCAAGTCCAAGGTGCCCAGCCTTTTGATTAACTCATCTACTCGCAGCATAGGATAAGCATCAAATTTAGATATAGCATTAACCTTTCTGAAATCGGTACAAAACTTAACGCTCCCATCCGGTTTAGGTACTAACATGATTGGACTTGACCAGTCGCTGTTGGATTCCTCCACTTCCTCTGAAATAGTCTGCAATCTAAAAGTATTAAATACTCACCACCCACTGTTTTTGTTTGATTTATTGTCTGTTGTATTAAAGTTTAAAGCTTGGGTCCATACACAGAGCTTAGGTTTAAATAGGAGGCTGTGTGGTCCAGTGGTTAAAGAAAAGGGCTTGTAACTAGGAGGTCCCCGGTTCAAATCCCACCTCAGTCACTGACTCATTGTGTGACCCTGAGCAAGTCACTTAACCTCCTTGTGCTCCGTCTTTCGGATGAGACGTAATTGTAAGTGACTCTGCAGCTGATGCATAGTTCACACACCCTAGTCTCTGTAAGTCGCCTTGGATAAAGGTGTCTGCTAAATAAACACATAATAATCTATTCAGGGATACCAAGATATTTAGTACTGGTAAGCAATTACTATAAGTGGGGCAAATCAGCCAACATATTCCCACCACAAACCAGCATACAATTTATTTTTTTTAAATTAAGTAAGTATACAAATCATCTAAAGGTTATTATTCACTAGAAAATGTAGAAAGTAATTTACTCTTATATTAATGAATCTTACGTGAAAGGATAGCAGTCTTAAGAGAGGACACAGCACAGCAGGGGCTATTTGTGGGAAGAAACATGAAAAATTCCAAATGTACTGTTTGTAATTTTAAAAAGTAATACCTACGTGTCCCTGTGAATTAATTATTAATACTGGATGTGTCTAGAAATGTTGCCTTAAGTGTGAGAAGTTGCTACATTAAAACTATTAGTTACCTTAATAGAAACACCAGGGTTTTATTATTATTATTATTATTATTATTATTATTTATTTCTTAGCAGACGCCCTTATCCAGGGCGACTTACAATCGCAAGCAAATACAAATACATTCAAGTGTTACAATATAAGTCATACAATAAGAACAAGAAATACAATAATTCTCAAGTGTGACAAACCACAATTCAATAATACAGCAGATAATAGTGAAAGTTACATCAGGATATGATTAAGTAGTGATAGTTACATCAGGATATGATTAAGTACAAAATACTACAGATTAAACACTTGGGAGATTACAATATTCTGAGGTACAGGATTAAATGCAGTAAAATAGGGGGCAGATAAGAGCAAAATAAAGCATATTTAAATGAAGGGTGATAGTGTCCCAGGATACAACAGAGGAGTTCTACAGGTGCTGTTTGAAGAGGTGAGTCTTAAGGAGGCGCCGGAATGTGGTCAGGGACTGGGCAGTCCTGACATCTGTAGGAAGGTCGTTCCACCACTGCGGAGCAAGGGTGGAGAAGGAGCGGGCTCGGGAGGCAGGGGAGCGTAGCGGAGGTAGAGCCAGTCTTCTAGTGCAGGCGGAGCGGAGAGGTCGAGTGGGGGTGTAGGGAGAGATGAGGGTCTGGAGGTAGCTGGGTGCAGTCTGATCAAGGCATCTGTAGGCTAGTACAAGAGTCTTGAACTGGATGCGAGCGGTGATCGGGAGCCAGTGGAGCGAGCGGAGTAGTGGAGTAGCGTGGGCGAAGCGAGGTAGAGAGAACACCAGGCGAGCAGCAGAGTTCTGGATGAGCTGGAGCGGACGGGTGGCGGACGCAGGGAGGCCAGCCAGGAGGGAGTTGCAGTAGTCTAGGCGGGAGAGTACCAGGGCCTGGACCAGGAGCTGGGTAGCATAGTTGGTGAGGAAGGGTCGGATTCTTCGGATGTTGCTCAGGAAGAATCTGCAAGTGCGTGCCAGAGTGGAGATGTGCTGGGAATAAGAGAGGCAGGGGTCCAGGGTGACTCCAAGGTTTTTAGCTGAGGAAGAGGGAGAGAGTGTGGTAGATTCCAGAGGAACAGAGATAGAGAGATCAGAGGAGGGGGAGGAGGAGGGAAAGAAAAGGAGGTCAGATTTAGAGAGGTTGAGTTTGAGGTGATGCGAGTGCATCCAGGAGGAAATAGCAGACAGACAGGTAGAGATACGGGAGGAGATGGTGGAGTCAGAGGTGGGGAAGGAGAGGAAAATCTGAGCATCATCAGCATAGAAATGGTATGAGAAACCATAGGATGCGATGAGGGGGCCCAGGGAGCGGGTGTAGAGAGAGAACAGGAGAGGACCCAAGACTGACCCTTGGGGGACTCCAGTCAAGAGAGGGTGAGGTGTGGAGGTTGCTCCACGCCAGGTTACCTGGTAAGTGCGGTTGGAGAGGTAGGAGGAGAACCAGGCCAGAGCAGTGCCAGAGATCCCCAGGTCAGCAAGAGATGATAGTAGAATAGAGTGATCAACAGTGTCAAAGGCAGCAGAGAGGTCGAGGAGAATTAGGACAGAGGAGAGAGAGGCAGCTCGGGCACACTTAAGTGAGTTGGTGACAGAGAGAAGGGCGGTTTCAGTGGAGTGAGCAGAGCGGAAGCCAGATTGGAGAGGGTCAAGCAGAGAGTGGTTGGACAGGAAAGCAGAGAGCTGGCGGTGTACAGTCCGCTCGAGGGTTTTGGAGAGGAAGGGTAGGAGGGAGACAGGACGGTAGCTCTGGAGGGAGGGAGGTGGGGTCGAGGGTAGGTTTTTTGAGGAGGGGAGTGATAGAGGCTTTTTTGAAGGCAGAGGGGAAGATGCCAGAAAGTAGAGAGGTGTTGAGGAGGGAGGAGATGAAGGGGAGTAGAGCAGGAGCAGCAGCTTGAAAGAGGTGAGTGGGGAGGGGGTCCAAGGCACACGTGGTGGGTTTGTGACCCTGGAGCAGGGAGGAGAGGTCAGAGTCTGAGAGGGGCAAGAAGGTGGAGAGGGAGGGCGAGTTAGTAGGGGATGTAGTGGGTGTAGGGGTTGGAGCAGGAGGGGGTGCGGGGGAGGGAGAGGTGTTAAAGAGTTTGCGGATATCTGAGATTTTAGAAGAGAAGAAGGAGGCAAAGTCGTCAGGGGAGATAGAGGAGGGAGGAGGAGGGGGGGGAGGGTTTAGGAGGGAGGAGAAGGTAGAGAATAGTTTACGTGGGTTGTTAGTGGAGGCTTGGATTACAGATTGGAAATAAGCACATTTAGCAGAGGAGAGAGTAGAGGAGAAGGAGGAGAGAAGAGTGCGGTAAAGGTCTAGGGCAGCAGGGAGTTTGGTTCTCTTCCATTTCTTTTCAGCAGATCGCAGTGTGATTCTTGCCGAGCGGAGCACAGAGGAGAGCCAGGGATGGGGAGGGGAGGGGCGAGCGGGTCGGGAGGTGAGGGGACAGAGGGAGTCGAGGGAGGAGGTGAGTGAGGAGAAGAGGGTGGAGGTAGCAGAGTCTACGGAGAGTTGTGAAAAGGAGTCGATAGGAGGGAGGTGAGAGAGAGCAGTGGAGGCAAGGACAGAGGGGGAGAGAGAGCGGAGGTTACGGCGAGAGGTGACAGTGGGGGTAGGAGGAGCAGGGAGAGGGGGGAGAGACAGAGAAAAAGAGATGAAATAGTGATCAGAGAGGTCCAGGGGGGTGACAGAGAGGTTGGAGGGGCAGCAGGCCCTGGAGAAGGTGAGGTCCAGTTGACGGCCAGCTTTGTGGGTAGGAGGGGACGGAGAGAGACAGAAGTCGAAGGAGTGAAGGAGAGGGAGGAATCCAGCAGAGTGGCTGGGGTTGGAGAGATGGATGTTGAAGTCACCCAACAGGACAGTCGGGGTAGACAGAGAGGGGAGGGAGGAGAGTAGATAGTCGAGTTCATCCAGAAAGTGAGTGAGAGGCCCAGGGGGGCGGTACAAAACAATGAGCAGGAGTTGACAGGGAGAGGTTAGTTGGACTGCATGAAATTCAAAGGTAGTGACAGAGAGGGAGGTGAGATCAGAGGGGACAGAAAAGAGTAAGGAGGGAGAGAGGAGAAGACCCGTCCCACCTCCCCGTCCGGTGAGACGCGGGGTATGGGACAGGACGTAGAGAGAGGACAGGGCAGCAGGAGTAACAGTGTTATCAGGGGACAGCCAGGTTTCAGTGAGAGCAAGGAAATCGAGCGAGAGGTGGGAGGCAAAGGCAGAGATGAAATCAGCTTTGTTAGCAGAAGAGTGACAGTTCCAGAGTGCACCAGAGAGTGTGCGGGAGGGGGGGAGAGGCAGAGAAATGAGGTTAGAGGGGTTGGAGGAGCAACAGCGGAGGGAGGGCAGAGGACGAGGACAGGAGGACAGAACAGGGATGTGAGAGACAGTCATAGCAGGACAAGCAAGACAAAAGGCACAGTAGGAGCAGTGGGGTGGAGGATACAGACCTGGCTAGTAGATGGCTTCTTCCAGAGCGCTGGTAGGTTCGGATCTAGTCGAACAGCGTCTCAGCGCAGGCCTCCCCTCGCTGGACTCCCACAGCTAGACTCCCGGCTCTTTTGTTGAGGCTCTTCTGTTGGCTGGCGCTTCGTGCTGGCGCTAAAATAAGCTGCTTGAATAAATGTTGTTACCCCTGCTTGGCAAAAGAACCAACTAAACTGTGTGGAAACCAATCAAATAGCAAAATCAACTGCTAATCAATTTAGCCACTCACCTGGTACTAATCACACACAAACTCAGCCAATTCAAACACCACCTTACAATGTCACCAAATGTAGTAGTTACAATTACAAAAAGCAGGAACTTATCTATCTGCCTCTCTCCCTGGTTCCCTGAAGACTGAGGGAACCAGGGATACAGTAGTCTCTAGCTAAGAGAACACCCCTCGAAAAGCAAGCGAAGTGTTCTCTTACCCGAAGTGTTCTCTAAGACACACTATGCCAAGGCCAATCAAGATATGAATCAATAAATACAAGTGTATTTATTACTTATGCCATGACACATGTGCATGAACATATGAAATGAACAGAATAAGTAAGTGAAAATCAATAGGCAAGCATATTTTAATATACTATAATAATAAACTAACTATAAACTGACAAACTGACATTAATAAATTAGCTGACAAACTAAATTAACAAAGCACCCCTACGTACGGTACAAATGCAGTAGCGGCTCTAACAGTAATTATTAATACGAGAATGAATTTTAACACAATGGTTATCAACACAGCACCCCTACACACTTGCGATGACAAGTCAGTTTTGAAAAGATTGAACAAATTATTTGAACTTGAGTTTGATTAAGATGAGTTATCAGGTTACAAAACAGTACTGTATCAGTTTTGAATCAGCTAGCAATGAATTTCTATCGGTGTCTGTGGAAGGGTGGTGAGCAATTCACTGACACACACGGGAGATAGAAGTTTTATTTGAAACCACAGCACTGGTGCCCAGTTTTATTATTTTGGATGTTTTTCTTTTAGCCCGAAGAGGGTGCTGTTGTCTGTACACTGAGTACCGACAATTGTACGCAGGACCACAGGAAGACAAATATACACATACTGGAGTAACTGCTTCCGCTTGATCATTTTTTTTTTAACTCTTTCTCTGTAGCAGCCTCCAGTGAAGCCTACCTTCCACAGTCAATTTTGCTGCATTTGTGTATATGGACCTACAAGACCTCATTGTGCTTCCAGGAGGCATATTTGCAGCTCAACAGTACATAGACACAGTCTTGGACCCTGTAGTGAGACCATTTGCTGGTGCATTTGTCCCTGGGTTTGTTTTGATGCAAGATAAATCCTGTTGCCATATTGCCAGGATTGTCATATGGTTAAGGACTGGCCAGTAAGAAGTCCGGACCTTAATCCCAAATGACATCTTTGGGACCTTCTAGGTTGTGTTCCTCAGCGTTGTAACCCCCCATTTGACATCAGAGAGCTTGGGGTTGCACTTACTGTAGAATGGGAAATGATCCTCTAAGTCCTTGTCCGCCTGTTGAGAAGCATGCCCCATTGATGAGAGATTACAACACCATGGGTGCCCATACTCAATACTAATCATTTGGACCATTTTTAAACTGTCAAAACCATTGATCTCTTGGCTAGACTGCATTTATATTGCTGCATAAAACAACTGTTTTTTTTTGTTTTTTGTTTTTTAAATGGTTAAACATGTCAAATATTGTAAAAAAGTTAATTCTGTGAGATTATGTAAGAATAGCCACATATTTTAATTGATAGCCACTTCCTGATATTTAACATTCCTACACAGGTACAGTAAAATACTAAATGTTTTGGAAATTGTAAATGTTTTTTTTTTTCACAATTAAAAGAGATGTTCAATGTAAACAAATATCAATATGATATTAATTAATAATATTATTAGCAAATAAAATGATACAGTACTAGTATAATAGGCTACCGTATTATCTGGGTAATTTCAGTAGAGTAATACACATACAGTACTTCCAAGCCAACTATTTTACTCAAGGCACATTTCGGGGAGCCTCTTCTGCAGGAGGTGACTTCAATGCTACATGCAGATCCTGTTTAGCAGCATGGCTTGTTGGTACTGCATATTTAAATTTTAGACACCACATCAGTTTTAGTCTAAACTGGGATAGAACCCTGTCTCATTATAAACTGAAACTGGTCTTTTGGTAAAGGAAAATAAAGAAATATAATTTCCATATGCATTAACACATGTGATGGCATGATCAGGAAAGTGTAGGAGAGTATGCAGTGCACGCTGTATCCAAATGGCCATCATTGGGGGACAGAGTTGATGGATTGTGCAGATCTGGCTGTGAGACCAGAAAGCAGAATTTGGAAGGTTGAAGGACAGAAAACAGATCAAATAAGCAATGTAAAACAGAAAAAACGTCACTACACACATTAGGGGCCCTATTTCAAAATGGTAAGATTTATTTTAATTAAAATAATGTTATATGGGGCTCCCGAATGGTGCATCCAGTAAGGCGCTCCACGTGGAGTGCAGGATGCGCCCTATAGTCTGGACGTCGCCGGTTTGAGTCCAGGCTATTCCTTTGCCGAGGACGGGAGTTTCCAGGGGGCGGCGCTCAATTGGACGAGCGAGTCAGTGCAGGGGTGGTTGCGGTGGGCTGAGCCTAAAAATAACCTAAAACTAAATTGGGGAGAAAACAATAAAAATAATTGGCAACCACTACATTTTTTAAAAAAGAAAAAAAAATGTTATATTCCTACCGACACAGTTTATATATTACCTACCAACAACAACAAAAAAAAAATGTTAAAGGGAATAACTCGGATAGTTGAAGTATCCCCTAATAATAATCACATTTGCCCTTGGAAAATAAGTATCAAGTGCTGATCACAAGGTCTAATTTAAAATCAACCAAAAGACCCCAGATTTCTTGAAAAAAAGAAAAAAAGTCTTCTCTAACTGTATCACATTGTTGCTCTCCTTAGAAATAACATACTTCCCCTTTACTGACTTCCTTTGAATGTGACAGGTAGGAATCCATAAAGGCACCATTCTGCGTTCTAGGCAGCAACCCACAATTACAATGTGCTCTGCAAAGCAGATCAGAAAGGCAGCTTCTGACAACTGCTTGACCTCAATGCATTTAAAGTGATGAAAAAACAAAGGCAAAGGGGTTTGAACTGCATTTTTTGATCCTCAGTTTCAAGCTGCATTGATTTTTGTGTTGAATTTTAAATGAAATATGAGTATTTTTATTAAAACACTGTAAGTTTAGCTTTTATCTTTTTGTCTGATGTACCAGAATATTGATAAAATAAGACATATGGGTTGAAAATGAAATATGGTTCATGCTGATTTGTTTCTTGTGTATTTTGTTGTATGTTTTATTATATAACAATATTAGTATAATATTATTATTATAAAGTATTATTTGTGCAAGGTTAAACAAGTGTAAAGGGGTGAATTATCCTCAGGGACTATCTGAAATGCCACCCAGGTGCTCTGGTTTTATTTATAATAATTACAAAGAACTTAGAGAATGCAGTCTCCATTGTAGTTGCACAGTGCCGCCAGTAGGATTCCAGCCATGGTAATCCTTGCATGGGCTTGCTCTGCACAAGGTACAGCAACAATGGGGCAGTTTAAAAGCAAAAACGGAAAAGCTTGACAACAAATCTCTCGCGCTTTTTTGGTCATGACAGTTCTGCTTCCACGTTTACATGAGAGTTTATTTTAGAGAGAGAATTTAGTCGTCCAAATGCAAACTACCTCATTAATAATAAAATAATGGGAGGGTTTATTTAAAAATCACCAAACGCGCTGAAAAGAGATGCTGCGCGATAAAGGATATCATTCAAATAATGCATAGGGGTTTACATGAGGCTTTACGCGCTAGGCAGAGATGAAGAGAAGGTTACCCCCCATCTGTCTAGAATGCAAAGTGCTTGCAGTTAAAAAGGTTCATGCTGCCAAGAAGAAGAAAATAATAATAGTGTAGCGAGCACAGGGATTAATGGAGACACGCACACAATAGCTCTTTTAGGTAATGCAGTTTATTAAGCAGCTAACAGCAAGTCAGCGCCAACCAACCAAACACGCACACACAGCCCTTCCCCACCCCAGAGCACTACTCTGCCTCTCAGGGTGACATTCACATACTTAACAAACAACACCGGAAGGGTAATAACAATTACAGGGAAATGCATAGAACAGTACTGGAACTTTTACAATAACAAACAAATAAACACAACAACAATAATTCCGTTTCTCCCCTACCATAGTTTGTACTCCCAGCATCCTCTGCTACACATTAACCAAATGTAGGGGACTGGCTCCGGGCACAGCACCCTATTCGCCGACAGGTGGCAACGGCGAGTCAGTCCAGCCGTGCCCGTTACACAGCCCCCATCTTAGGGCCGAATGTCCCGTCGGCCCAACACTTAATGTCTCACAGAGTCAGAGAGTCCCGGGGGTGGTCGACGGATACGCTGGCCGCGCTGGAGCACAGGTGCAGCGGGCTAGGAGTCAGCTGGAGCCGGAATGCTCCTACCTGGGCCACCAGCTGGTGAACTATTCGGTTGTTGCAAGGGGGAAGCGCTTTCCCTGTCCTGGGAGCCTGCCTCCGGGCTGGCTGCAGGGACAACCGAGTTTGTTCCGGGGCGGTAGGGGGCCAAGCGGTCTTGGTGGAACACAACCGCCCGGCTACGGGTCCGCAGCCGCACTCGATAAGTCACCTCGGAGAGCCTCTCCAGAACAACACAGGGGCCCTCCCAGTTACTGGCCAGCTTGGGGCAGAGTCCCTTTCTTCGCCGGGGGCAGTGAACCCAGACCTGCTCCCCAGCTTGAAATCCCCGGCCCTTGCAGTGAGTATCGTATGCCCGTTTCTGACGCTGGCCAGCCGAGGTGAGGTGCTTCCGAGCGTAAGCATGGGCAGTGTCCAATCGGTCCTGTAGCTGCTGGAGGTATTCCGGGCCGGCAGGTTCCGGAGTGTGGAGCTGAGGTGGCCGGCCGAACACAAGGTCCACTGGGGTGCGGAGCTCTCTCCCAAACATAAGAGCCGCTGGCGTGCACCCTGTAGATTCATGCACTGCAGTCCAGTAGGCCATTAGGACCAAGGGCAAGCATTGATCCCAGTCACGCTGGTGCTGGGAGGTCCACATGGTCAGCTGGGTGGCAAGGGTGCGGTTAAACCGCTCCACCAATCCATCGCTCTGTGGGTGTAGTGGGGTCGTCCTGGTTTTCTTAATACCCAGCCGCCTGCACACCTCACCAAACACCTGCGCTTCAAAGTTACGCCCCTGGTCACTGTGTAGCTCCTCGGGAACCCCAAACTGGCAGAACATGCCTTCCAGCAGTGCCTCCGCGCAGGTAGTCGCGCTCTGATCGGGGACTGCGTACGCCTCGGGCCATTTAGTAAAGTAATCCATGGCCACCAGGACGTACCGGTTGCCCCCCTCCGTCCGTGGAAACGGCCCTAAGATGTCCACACCGACGCGCTCTAATGGTGCCCCCACCTGGTACTGCTGGAGCGGGGCATGAGAGCGGTCCAAGGGGCCCTTCCGGGCGGTGCACTGGTCACAGCGTCGCACATAAGTCTCCACATCACGTCGGCACCGTCCCCAGTAGAACCGCTCCCGAAGCCGACCCAGGGTCTTGGCAACGCCGAAGTGTCCAGTGGCTGGTCCGCCATGCACGGCTCGCAGGACGGTCTCTCGGAGAGCTTGAGGAACCACTGCTTGTAACTGCTTGCGCCCTGTCGCAGGGTCTGTCCAGGCACGGTACAGCACACTTTCCCATGAGGCTCAAACATTCCCATTGTGCCAACAGCGCTTTTACCTCCGGGGAGAGGGCTGACACCGCACGTCTGGCTGGGCGCTGACCTGCCGATAACCAGCGGATCAGCGGTCCCAGCTCAGCGTCCAGACCCTGCTGACGCTGGATCTCCCCCGCTGGCAACTCAAGGGGGGTCTCCACAGCTACAGTGGCAGCACTTACTCGCTCCTCCAAGGACCGCTGTGCCTCTTGCTCCTCCATCTGATGGCAGTGCTTACAGTCCTCAGAGAAGCAGGGGCGACGGGACAGGGCATCTGCATTATTGTGTAGGCGGCCAGCCCGGTGCTGGACGGAGTAGTCATACCCTTGCAGTGTCTCTATCCAGCGAGCCACCTGTCCTTCGGGCTCGCGGAAGTTGAGCAGCCACCGCAGGGAGGCATGATCCGTGCGCAGCTTGAATCTTCGCCCGTAGAGATAGGGACGGAAGTGGTGCGCGGCCCGTACTACAGCCAACAGTTCCCGGCGAGTCACACAATAGTTCCGCTCTGTTTTACTAAGAGCTTGGCTGTAGTACGCGACCACTTGTTCCCCGTCCTGGCCTTCCTGGGCTAGCACTGCTCCGATCCCCACATCGCTCGCGTCCGTGTCCAGGATGAACGGTTTTTGGGGATCAGGGAACGCCAAAACTGGGGCCTTCACAAGGGCCTCTCGCAATTCCCCAAAGGCAGCTGCGCAGTCGGTGTCCCAGCTGAACCGGCCCCCTTTCTCGGTCAGGCGGTGCAGGGGCCTGGCGATCTGAGCAAAGTCCTTCACAAAGCGGCGGTAATAAGACGCCAGGCCCAGAAAGCTACGCACCTCCGTCACAGTCCTGGGGACCGGCCAGTCCTTTACAGCAGTCACTTTAGCAGGGTCTGTGGCAATGCCGTCTGCCCCGACAACGTGTCCGAGGAAGTGTGTTTCTCTTCTCAGCAGGTTGCACTTCCCAGGGTGGAGTTTCAAGCCAGTTCCATGGATGCGCTCGAACACAGTCCGCAAGTTCTGCAGTGCCGCCGAAAAGGTTGTGGCGTGCACCAGTAAGTCATCCAGGTACACAACACAATGGGTCCGTGGAACTCCGGCGAGCACCCGCTCCATCAGGCGCTCGAACGTTGCAGGGGCATTGCACAGTCCAAAGGGCATCACTGAAAACTGCCACAGACCCTGGCCAATGGAGAATGCAGTTTTCTGTCGTGCCTCGGGGGCCAGCTCAACCTGCCAGTATCCGCTGCGCAGGTCGAGGGAGCTGAACCAGCGGGAGCCCGCGATGTAGTCCAGAGCTTCATCGATTCTGGGGAGGGGGTACGAGTCCTTGTGGGTCACTGCATTCAGTTTGCGATAATCCACACAGAACCGCAGTGACCCGTCTTTCTTTTTTACCAGCTGGGCTGGCGCGGCCCAGGGGCTAGTCGACGGTTCAATTACCCCGGCAGCGGCCATTTCCAGAATCATGCCCTCGGCCGCTTCCCGCTTTGCCAAGGGTAGCCGTCGTGGCCGCTCCCGGATCGGAGCCGCGTCTCCCGTGTTAATGCTGTGCTGAACTAATCCAGTCCGCCCACAGTCCTCTATGTTTGCAAAAATGTCCAAGTACCCCCTTAATAGTTCCCATAACTGGTCCCGCTGGCCCTGAGATAGACCCTCCTTACTCCTCTGCCACAGCGCTTTCACCGCATCAGTTGTCCTGCAGTCCTGAGTTCCACCGGTTGTGGTTGCAGGGGGCGGTGAAAGTTCTGCAGGGGAGGGGGCGGAGAAAGTTGAAACCCTTGCACGGCCTCAATCCTTAGGGCATGGGTTAAAGCCTGCTCTAGGGAGGTTGGGGCAACGAGCCGAACCTGTTGTCTGAGCGCGGTGGGGTTCAGGCCACGGATGAACGCCTCCATTGCCAGGTCTTCTTGTACAGCCGGAGGTAAACCAGGATACCCCCTCCGTGCCAAGTATTTAGTGTCCGCGGCCAGTATCCCGAGTTTCTCGCCACTGGCTCTCTTGCGCGTGGCGAGGTGATCGCGCAGGCTGACAACTGACTCCACTTGTCCAAAGCGGCGCTGGAGAGCCTTGGATAGGGTATGGAAGTCACACGGCTCCACTGGGTCTAAATCGAGCAATGCTTGCATCGCCTTCCCTTCCAGTGCTGCCGCCAGCTGCCCCGTCTGTTCTTCTATTCTCCAGTTGTTTGCCAAGGCTGCGAGGCGGAACTTTGCTTGGTAGGCTTCCCAGGGCGCAGTCCCGTCATAGCGGCCTGCCTTGACAGCACTCTTGTTGGCAGGCTGCGCTGGTTCCACCGAGGCAGGGGGCTGGGGCCACCCATGCTGATAAGGGTTCACGCCACTTTGGTTCCGTTCTCGGCCGTCCTCTTCCCCGCCACCGGCGTGCTCGCAGCCTCTCCTGGAGTAGCCCGCTCGGCTAGCCTCGTCTAGGCTGCTGCTCCCGAGGCATCCCGCCTGGTTGCCGTCTTCGGCGTCTCTCCGGAGGTGGCGCACTTGGCTGCCAGCTTCTTTCTGCTGCAGCAAGAGTTGACCGCCGTGGGTCTTCTGAAGCGCGAGTCTTGCTTCTCCGCGTCGCCGCTGGGTGTTCTGCATCCGTCCCGTCAGCTGGGTGATCTGTTGCGCCATCCTCTGGATCTATTCGTCCATCTTCCAGCTGCGGATTAAGTGCGTGTCATCCATCCCGCTTCTGACACCAGTGTAGCGAGCACAGGGATTAATGAGGACACGCACACAATAGCTCTTTTAGGTAATGCAGTTTATTAAGCAGCTAACAGCAAGTCAGCGCCAACCAACCAAACACGCACACACAGCCCTTCCCCACCCCAGAGCACTACTCTGCCTCTCAGGGTGACATTCACATACTTAACAAACAACACCGGAAGGGTAATAACAATTACAGGGAAATGCATAGAACAGTACTGGAACTTTTACAATAACAAACAAATCAATTGGTCAGTCTGGTGTTGCGTGCTGTCAGAAGGGGTGGAAGCTTGAAACATCCTGCGGGAAAAAAGCTACATTATTCGTAGTATTATTATTATGATAATAATGCTGGTCATAACGATCTAGTAGTTTTCATGCATCGTTCATAATACGCTGAAATGAATAAATAATGGTATAAATCAACATCTCTGTATGCAGTTTATATATAATTTAGCCGCGACCCTCATCAGGAGAAGCGGATTGATAATAATGGATGGATGGATATTTAACTTATTTATATTAGTAAGACTGTGATAAGGAAAATCTTACTTACGCTACAGAGGAGGACAGAAAGACGGTATCCCAGAGAAGAGCGTTCTTTTACATAGGGGAAGTGGAGGAGGTATCGTGTTATTTCATGAAAGTCTATCGTTAAGTATTTTGCACGACTGTGGAGTTTGTTGCTATGGGACTAATGAGGCCAATTAGCGGGCACTTTACCGTGCTTTACCAAAGTGTAATGACACTTGAGTCACAAACTTTTTTTGCCGTGCACTTTTGGAACAAGCACAATCATGCGTCATTTGCGCGTGACACGTCATGAATGCACTATAGTAGCGCGATTAAAACTTGCATGTAAACACCACCAATGATAGAACATATGTGGGAAATTACTTATCATAATTAAGAAAACAAATGTATAATACAGATTGGTGCTATCAAAGTTTTTTAATGCTTCTGCTGAAAATATGGCCATACAGCCCCTGTGATACTCATGCTTCTGAATTATTATTTTTGAATTGTTAAATGACATACATACAGTGGTTGCAATTAACATGAGAAAACAATATTAGGCAACCCCCCCCCCCCCCCCCTACACACGCACACACTTTGACTAAATAATAATTAGGTCTAATTAGCGATAAAACATGCGTGTGATGTGTATTTGCATATTATTAATGATAATATCTCTGTGATTCAGCAGTTGTACTGTGCTCATTTTAAAAGTTTTTTTTTCTTGTCATACAGTTAATTACACAATTTGTACAATTAAGAATGCATTATAACAAACCTTAAACAACGATATGTTACAATGAACCGTGATTGACAATACTATTTGAACCCCTTTACAGCCACGTGTTTTTGCGATAGGTGTAACTCCACAGCCAAGCGTTTTATGACTGTTTTACTGGGGGTTCTGCTGCGGGGATGTGGAGGACTATTGTATTTAAATCAAGGGAAGTAATGTTAAAACTTTACAATGCATTAGTAAGAGTTCACCTAGAATATTGTGTTCAGTTCTGGTCACCTTGTTACAAAAAGGATATTGCTGCTCTAAAAAGAGTGCAAAGAAGAGCAACCAGAATTATCCCGGGTTTAAAAGGCATGTCGTATGCAGACAGGCTAAAAGAATTTAATCTATTCAGTCTTGAACAAAGAAGACTATGCGGCGATCTGATTCAGACATTCAAAATCCTAAAAGGTTTAGACAATGTCGACCCAGGGGACTTTTTTGACCTGAAAAAAGAAACAAGGACCAGGGATCACAAATGGATATTAGATAAAGGGGCATTCAGAACAGAAAATAGGAGGCACTTTTTTACACAGAGAATTGTGAGGGTCTGGAACCAACTCCCCAGTAATGTTGAAGCTGACACCCTGGGATCCTTCAAGAAGCTGCTTGATGAGATTCTGGGATCAATAAGCTACTAACAACCAAACGAGCAAGATGGGCCGAATGGCCTCCTCTCGTTTGTAAACTTTCTTATGTTCTTTTGTAATTATATCACAAAGTGGCCTGAGGCCTACACCCTACCAGACCAGGAGGCAGAGACGGTGGCAGAGGCACTGCTGTAGGGGCTCTTCTGCCAGTTCGGAGTCCTGCAAGAGTCCCGGGTCTTTGCAGAGATGTGCCGCCGCTTGGAAATACACAAGACACGTACCATACCGCTACACCCTAAGAGTGATGGGCTGCCAAAGGCTGTATTATAAAACTCAGGTGGGGGGCAGCACTTTCTTGCCGGGGAGCTAGTGTGGCTTTACATTTCTAACGAAAGCGAGGCCACTGTCCCAAGCCACACAGTGCCTGGATAGGGCCCTGCTGGGTCCTGGAACGAGTTGGTGAAGTGGTCTATCCTGTACTGCATAAGGACCGGCTTGCCCTATACCAGAGGTGGGGCGCTGGTAACTTGACAAATTAGGCAATATATGCTGTATATATATCTATATATATAGATATATATATAGATTATTTTCACAGATTACATCAAATAAACATAAAGAATGACTATATACAGAAAAATACAGAGATTACCGTACATGGAATATTACAGCTTATACATGCATATACTTCTAAATAAACGTATTTCTAAAGTAAAGAATATCACAAAATTGATTATATGTATTAGATATTTTTGTTGTCTTTTGAAATTGAAAATACAAATAGTAATTTTTTGGGGGGCTGTTGATCTGTGTATGTGGGTGTGTGTGAGAGCGAGACAGCTGCAACACCAATCAAAGCCACTCTCTTCAAAGTGAACAGCCTATCAATCAGGCTATGTAAGTAAACAGAGACAAGTCTGGCAGGTTCGCAAAGGACTTGACTGTGCAGTTTATGCCGTCATCACATAAGTAAGACAACGACTGGAACTCTATTCCGGTTGATTTGGTTTGGCTGCCACAGCCAGGACATCAAAGGATGATTCTGACATTTTGGATTGCATTGGTAAACTGTACCTGCTATTGTTCCATATTGAGCTGCATAATCCCAACATTTACAAGAGAACCAATGTAGATGCCGGTTTAATTTTTTTAAATCTAAGGAGGCTGTGTGGTCCAGTGGATAAAGAAAAGGGCTTGTAACCAGGAGGTCCCCGGTTCAAATCCCACCTCAGCCACTGACTCATTGTGTGACCCTGAGCAAGTCACTTAACCTCCTTGTGCTCCGTCTTTCGGGTGAGACGTAATTGTAAGTGACTCTGCAGCTGATGCATAGTTCACACTCCCTAGTCTCTGTAAGTTGCCTTGGATAAAGGCGTCTGCTAAATAAACAAATACATTATTATTATTTTAACTTTATGTAAAAGACCATTTTATCAAGCAAGACTGGATGTAAAAAAAATGTTTCATACGGCATTACATCTTACAAACCTCTGGTGAAGAAATATGCTGAGAACATTGCTTTAGGCTCCCAGCAGCTTTCACTGTCTGCTCATGCTTCATTAAGCTTATAGCCATTATGAAGAATATTTGTCATACACTTTGTCCCAAAAGCCCTTGGTTCCACCTGATAGAAATAAAGATTTAATGTCACATGAAATTACATGTGCCACTTTATTTTGTACTACACAGGTAGTTGACAAAATGTGGGCATTATATTCATTTTGGGTCTGTAAAATATAAGTATTTGATTTACAAAAATGCACTGGTATAAGGAGCACATGCTGGGAGTGGGTGACACTGTAGAAATTGCATTGCATTTGACACCCTACTGATGTTTTATGATGGTGTATAATATAAGCAGTAACTTGAAGAAATGTTCAATGAAAATATACTACAGTATTACTGATAGTAATAACCAAGCTGATGTGATCTGAGCCCCAGGACACCACAATAAATGAAGAAAAGCTCAGAGCAGTTTCCAAACTTTCCACAACACTAAAGGATCTGAACTAAACTGATTACGAATATAGCAGATGCCATTATCCAGTATTGAATATATTAAAACTCATCAAGGTACAAAATAGCACATTTATAAAAAAATAAAAAAAACTATACCCCATATAAAATAAACCAATAATGAAATTAATGACTTTTGCACCCATGTCAATGTAGCTAGAAATTTGTCTCCCTGAATGAAATTTAAAAAGCCCTTTATAAGCTAAAAAAGTGACATATCTGCCTGCCAGATGTATAGCGTGCATTTCCTGTGTATTCAAAACCCCTTCAGGGCTGTTTCTCATTTAATATGTGCAATTGCATATTGTGTGATTGTCTGCACTTTCTGCCAGTTTCAAAACAAAGGTGTACTTTGCATGCACTTTTGAGGTATTACATTATGAATATTCATATTATTTGCATATCAGAAGAAAAAAAACTGTACACTGTAAACATCATTGAGGTTTCCTTAAATTTAACGAAGTGCAACATCAGAGTTGGTAGATGAAAAAAGTCTTACTTTTATACATAATATGATTGAAAATAAATTGAAATGCCCTTTAGGCTACTTCCAGGGGTAGAGGTGTGACAGAAATGGTGTTAATTAATTGTCGGACTAGGGTGGACCAAATTTGACTATGCCACACCCTAATTAAGGGAAGAGTAGGATGAGCCCATCTTCAATATATAAGCGATAGTAGCCCAAACGGGACAATACAGGGATACTCTTAACTGCTAGTACAACCCAGATAGAAACATCACTTTAGTCCATTTCAATCCCCATGCACTGGTCCTATATTAGTTAGGGTTCAATTACATGAGTCCCACGCCCACAAGCACACTCAAAAATATGTAAAAATAAATCAATAACATAATATTAAAGTACAATAGAAAAAGGGGCAAGGATAGTTGTGGATGTTTCCAATAGCCTAAATAATAACCCAATACTATAAAATTATATATATATATATATATATATATATATATATATATATATATATATATATATATATATATATATAATTCTACTTACATACCTCGTACACAAAAGTGAACATAGTTTGTGAACCGTTGGTTGTTATCTACCTCTTAAAAAATGTAAAACATATACAAATTAGGATTTCAGTGCACACGTTTGTGTATTTGTGTAAGTTTAAGTATTTAAGTTACCATTAGGTCCTAAAATATATTAGTGAAAGTTAGTATTTAAAAATATTTAGTAGGCTACGTGTGTTAATGCTGATGTTCAGTAACTTGTTCACAGTGTGTTCATAAAGTTTATTCAAAGCCTCCTGGCTTTGTTTGAGAACAGAGCACAGTGCTTGTGCTGTTATGATAATATGCTGAAGTAAAGCTGCTGAAAGTAATCAGTCTGCATCCAGTTGTTTGATTTCTACAATTTGTCGTTTAAACTGAAGACTAGTTACTATAGCTGTTGTCATTACTGTATTTCCGCTGACAGCAAATATCAACCTTTGAACCGGTAAGTACGATAAACTAATGCTATAATTTATTAACCTTTGTATTTATTTATTTTTGTTTCCAGGGTACCACCAAGGACCACACACAGAGGAACAAAGGCAAGCAGACCAAGTAAATGCAATAATACAAATTGTATTTTTATACAGGAACATATTCGATACAGTTAACATTTCCAATTACCACCAAGGTTGCAATTGTGAAAATACTATTCATAAAAACCATAACACCATAAGCCAATCATAAAATGTGATGTCTAAAACAGTAAGAACAATATAAACCAATAAAAACTATTTATAAAATAAATTCCAGTTCAGTTCCAGTTTTCCCATATCCAGTATCACAATCCAGTTGGTTCAGAAAGTGGACAGAAATCCCACAGGGTGTATGACACATCTCCCTTAACTCACAGTACCCTCCATGCTCTGCCCTGGTCGCCGCGCTGGCTCGCCTCCAGATGCTAGTGTGAGAAAGAGAGAGAGAGAGAGAGAGAGAGAGAGAGAGAGAGAGAAAACACAGCCGCTTAACCACCAACCAAGTGCAAGGCTAGCTCCTTGCTACATCTCCACACCCCTTCACCCCACCTAGGGTAAAGCAGCATACCAATTCATTAAACACCACAGAAGAACGGCACGGTACTGTGCTGTTCAAAGAGTAATGCAGAGCAGCAATATTTCGTCCAAACAATCTACAACTGTCTAATGGTTATTTACTAACTTCATGGCAGTTCTTTGCTCGTCAGTGTACACTACTGAAGCTACTCCGCTTTAGTTAGTGTCTGCTAATGTCACTGTCCCTGTCCCTGTCCCTGTCCCTGTCCCTGGCTCTCTGTTCTCTGTTCTCCTCTCTTTCTGTCCGGTTTATATAGGTGGGTGTAATATAATTGATCTCCTACAGGTGTGCTGGAATGTTGCACCTGGAGGTGATTGATGGAGTCTGGTTCTTTAGAAGCCACATCTGTGTTTTCGTCCTGAAAAAAGAAACAAGGACCAGGGGTCACAAATGGAGATTCGATAAAGGGGCATTCAGAACAGAAAATAAGAGGCACTTTTTTACACAGAGAATTGTGAGGGTCTGGAACCAACTCCCCAGTAATGTTGTTGAAACTGACAACCTGGGATCCTTCAAGAAGCTGCTTGATGAGATTCTGGGATCAATAATCTACTAACAACCAACAAGCAAGATGGGCCGAATGACCTCCTCTCGTTTGTAAACTTTCTTATGTTCTTATGTTCTATTACTGCACACCTATACATTGTATACTACACTAGAAGATTACAAACTAGTGACAGGTGTGTGAACCAGGTTGGAAAGACCTTGCAACTAAAGTTCAGTTGTATGACTTAGCTATTACGTAAAAATCTTTATTAAAAGCTGCTGTACCTTTCCAAATCAGTTTCAGTCATGCCCTGTTCTTTTTTTTATAAGGGAAATTGCTAATAATGTGATTCCCAGCTGGCCAGTGGTGACAGCAGTGATTAAGGATGTAAAATCTCACATTCCTCTGGCATTATTTATAGCAGATTCATACTAACATTCCTAATATCCGAGGCTAGCAGCAGCACTCCTGTCATCTGCTGGTAGTAAATCTCAACAGTAAGAATAATCAGTACCCTAGGGGAGCAATACTGTTGGACAGCTACCTAATAAAAGGCCCTATTTTACAACTTTACAAACTAAATGCTGGATTTCTTCTACTAGATTTGTTTAATCCCAAACATCTAATTTCTTAGAATCTGTTCTTCAGAATGTCCCTTAGAATCATCACTTCTGAGACTGGTCCTTTCACAGCAACAGCCACCTAATCAGAAGACACTGCAAATAAAGCACCTGCTTTCAAAGTCAGCCAAATTTCCTGTCTTGCCCTTGTGGCATTTTTATAACAGACTTACATACAAATAATCAGTCGTGATAAAAACCCAGATTACATTCAAGTATGTGATTCCCCTAGAGTTATTTTTTTTCAATGCAACATTCAAGGTACGAAGAAGGTGTGTCCATCAATCAAGCAAAGATTACACCCTGGTATAATTGTGTTCTATTATGTTTATGATGTATAGCACTGAGTGATAATGGATGAAACTTATAAAAGACTAAAAAGAAAAGCCATGGGTGGGAAATAAAGTTATTATGTTGTTCTTGTACTTCACTGTCATCAGTGATTTGTGGATCTGCACATTGACCAAGAAAATGTTATTTGAAACAGAAGCATGACCCTTTGAGCTTAATAAAAGCTACAGTATATATAACCTATATAAAATAATGTCATTTATTTAGCAACTACCCTATTTATGCATGCCATTGAGAAATGAGAAAGATTAGGAGAACGATCATAGGGAGGTTAGATAAAGGCTCTGCTAATAACATGCATCTTAATAACATGCATCTTGAATTAAGGTTATATAGGTAATGATGAGAGCATCATAACTTTTGATGTGAGGTTAAGTGTTCATATACAACCCGAAAGTCCAATGGATGATGAGCGAATGCTTTACATGTTTTGATAGTCAAGCACAACTTATAATTCTTACTTAAGCACAGGCTGAAATTGTATTGCGTCAATTCATGTGAATACAGGTTTTGCTCTGCTCTAACTCAAAAAATACATACACATGGATAATGTCAGTTTATAATAAATGGCAATAAAGGTTAAGAGCATTTGTTTTGGTCTCACAAATTTGATTTTCACAAGCAAGCTCTGTATACACAACAGAAAGCTCCATAAATTTAAAGCGATTATAGCTTGAAAATACATTTGCAAAGGGCCAGAGCCATGGGATGGCTCATTCTGCATTAGATGTTTGAATTATGTTGACAACCTAATAATGTGCCTGAGTGGCTAACGGCAAAATGTTAGCCTTTAGGAAGCAGTGATGTTTTTTCCACAGTTATAACATTAAGAAAGTCAAGGAGATTAATAGAAATAATACACTCTGAACAGACAGACCTACATCAATTAAAATATATTGGATATTGTACAATGATGCATATAAATGAAAGCCTTGAGCCAGGGTATAAAGAAGGATAGTTAAGGGCTTTGTAATATTTTCTTTCTTGTAAAAGTAGTTTGGATTATTTATTATTATTATTATTATTATTATTATTATTATTATTATTATTATTATTATTATTATTAGGCTTCCACCTGGCTTGGGAAGCCTATTGTTATTGTAACCAATCAACATGAAACTTGGCCGGTATCATCCCCTGTAGATTACAGTTCAGATGCAAAACAATTGCGCTCCTGCGTCAGCCAAGATGGCGGCCTGACGCATTTTTGGGAAAAACTTTTCAAAATCTTCTTCTTGGGAACCAGTGAACCAATTGATCTAAAACTTTGCATACGTCATCAAAAACCAAACTTTGTGAAGCAGAAGTTCCTGCGATAAATGTTACTATCAAAATAGCTGCCACCAAATTTGCCAAAAAGTATCTCCAAACATCAAACTGCTTCTGTTTGCAAACCGTTTAACCAACTAAAACTTATCTTGGTAGGCTTCCTGGGGACAATGGAATTCAAATAGGGAAAATTGTGTTGTTTTGTAAAACTAGATGGCCGTCAGACCTACATTTTCTTCTTAAATTTAAAACCGCTTCAGTTGAAAAATTGTTTATTTGATTAACTCCAAAGTTGACAAGCATCATCCCTGTGTCAATACAATTGACTTTTTTTTACAAATGGTGCTTGTGCGTAAACCAATATGGCCACCTGATGTATTTCTTTAAAAAACTATTGAAATCTTCGTTCAAATGTAAAACTAGCTTATAACTCCTTACAAAGTGCAGAAAGATTAATGGTTACCCTGGAACACATATAGGAAACCATATGTGCTCTATCCCAGAGGTCCCCAACCGGTGTGCCGCCAGGGCTACTCAAGTGTAGTGAAATTTCAGAGGCTGACGGTATAAAACCAAGTCAGGGCTACTGATAAGTAAACAAAGTAAACAAACTGTATTCAGTTAATAAACTTTATTTAAGCAAGTCTAAAAAATGACAAAAAATATATTAAAACCTGTTCAAATGTCATAAAAAGGTACCAAAAAAATTACTGTACCTTATTCCTGTTTCCAGCAAAGAACTCTAAAGTCGTCAAGACAACGCACCCGCAATGCTGGACCAACCGTATTACGCTTTGCGTGGTCGTCCATGGCAACCCGAGTCATCGCATTGTTGTAAATGCAGCCGAATAAGCATGATTTATATGTCACCAAGATAACTTGAAACCTTATTATGCAAATTTCTGTGCTCATTATTCCTACTATTATCTTTGAGCATATGCAGCCTCATATGATTTGTGATTAAAAGAGAGGGGGGGCAGAAAAGACTGAAGTTTTTTCTCCCCTCCCAAGTTTGGGTTTGAAGACAATATATCAGTTATTTTACTTTACCATCAAAATGATTTGTTCATTAAACATTTACACTATTCAGAGATATCAACTAGAGTATCAAAACAAAACCGTTACTCTAAGACAGTTTAGGTAAACAGACAAGTACATTAGGTCTTCTAAGAATCACTGAGTGACTTTATTAAAACACATAACATGCTGAATATGGATGAGCCATTATGATAGACAGGAAACTGGTATTAGTCTCAGCTTGATTGACATAAAACCCAAGAAGCTACTGCAGTACTCAAATGGGTTTCCAGCTATGAACCAGGGAAGCATGGGCTTTAAAACTAATTAAGGTAGAAGTGTAGTGCCAGTGAAGGTCATGGGTTGAAAAAATGAAATATTTTCCTTATGCAATAATAAGATGATACATACAGTATATATGAAGCTGACACCCTGGGATCCTTCAAGAAGCTGCTTGATGAGATTCTGGGATCAATAAGCTACTAACAACCAAACGAGCAAGATGGGCTGAATGGCCTCCTCTCGTTTGTAAACTTTCTTATGTTCTTATATGTTACATAAGAGTCTGAATATTGGCAAATCTTAAGAGTTAGTGGTAAATGTTGACATTTACCAAGCAAAGCGGTAAATGTCAGAAATAAACATGATAACGACTTACTGTGAACATTCACCGGTAAATCTGAAGAATAACCAACTGGCTTTGGCTAATGACAGAATGTCTTGCTTTTCCCACATTGTAAGTCATCAGGAGTCCTGTGTAACTCCAAGTGCCACAAGAGTCTACCATGCTGCAATAAATTAGTAAATGTATCTATTCACTACATGTTGTTGCATTTTGTGTCATAACCAAAAAAAGAAGGTCCTAAATGATTTAATTTGCATTTAACAGAATCTATTTTTTTTTAAAATCAAACTACTACGTATTTGGAGTACAATATCCTTCAACACCATTGTGAATCGTTTAATACGCAAACCACAATGTTGGTTGCGCTACGTAAGTGAACCACATGTTAAACTAGTTTAAATTGCTCAATTGTGCATTACTATAAGCTCATTAATGATTATTTTGTTATTATTATTTTTTTGTTAGTGGAACATTTGTAAGCAGAAATACATATATTGTTTGACATCAATATTTTTTGTTAATGGAAAATGTGCAGAAATAAATATATTCTTCGAAATTAATGATTATTTTTTTTATTTGACAATTTATATGCAGGAATAAATACATTCTTCGATGATGTCCCTGCATTTACCAATAAGCTTCTGTAAATCATAAGATTAACTGGTAAATGTCTGAAAAGCAATCTATTTCTTCATAATTTTGGACATTTACCAATAAGCTTTGGTAAATCATAAGATTAACTGGTAAATGTCTGAAAAGCAATTTATTCCTTCATAATTTCAGAAATTCACCAATATGCTTTGGTTAATCATAAGATTAACTGGTAAATGTCCAAAAAGCAATCTATTTCTTCATAATTTCGGACATATACCACCTCATTTGGTAAATGTTGACATTTACCGGAAGAACTTAAGATTGTCCAGATTCCGACTGTTGAAGAAGAACATTTTGGCAACACAGTAGATGATGGTCAAGCCAAAGGAATTGGATTCACAATTGAGAAAAGCACTCTTCGCAAACTACAACAAAGGAAATGGCTACAGGACAGTATGAAAGAAATACCAAAATCCATACTCAGAGCAATAATCAAGAAGTACCACAGAACAAATTCCACTGAAATGCTTGAAAGAAGTGGATTTCCAAAGAAAATTACAGGTACAGCAGGTAGGAGAATCGTCTGAGCAGCTAAAAAAAATCCAAGATTAATAATAGCCAAGGACTTAAAGAAAGATTTAGAAGCATCACGCATAATAGTGCATGAAGGAACTGTACAAAGACACAGAGTGTATGTAGACCTCACTGAAAACCACTTTTAAAGACAATTCATAAAACAAGACATCTACAATTTGCCAAGAAACCTGAATAGTAATCTGAAGCATTCTTCAACAAAATTATGTGGTCCAATGAGACTAAAATATAACTTTTCCCCAGAAATGGACCACAGTGTGTTTGGAGAAAAAAGGGAAAGCCTTCATTGAAGAAAATCTTGTTCCTACAGTTAAACATTGAGGTGGTTTGATCATGCTGTGGGGCTGTTTTAGCAGTTCAGGGACTGGAGACATTCATGTGATTGAATATCGAATGAATGCAGCCATGTATCAAAACATTTTACAAAGTACAGCTATGGCCATAAGTTTTGCAACACCCAGATTTTTATATGAACAAAATTTAGATCTTGTATTTACCATCATGTAATCAAAGAAACTACAAAATGATATCGCAAAAGTCTACCGGAAGCCATATTAGTACAGTATGTCATGTTAGATTTCCGAAATGTCACATATTTCAATTTTTGTCAGTTTTTCGTTAAGTATATGGAAAACTACCAGGCGGTGTCTTATTCATTATGTTAACATAATATTATTCAGCAGGTTTCCTTCAACTCTTTGAAGGAAAATTAGTCAATTCTATAGGGTGATGCAAAACCTTTGGCCATAGCTGTACAATGATACCATCTGCTCGTAGGCTGATTCACAGACAGTTTCTTCCAACATGACAAAAAACAAAAGCATATGACTAAGTCAACTATGGAATTCTTGAAGAAAATGAAGATAAAAGTTCTGGAATGGCTTTCTCAATCACCAGATCGCAATCCAATAGAAATGCTTTGGAATGATCTGGAAAGAGCTGTAGCCAAAACATTGTGTATCCAGTCTGTGTGAGCTGAAGGAAATGTGCAAGACAGAGTGGGCCCTGATTTCACCAAGAACATATAACATACTGTTAATAAAGCCGTAATAAAAGCAAAAGGATGACACATGAAATACTAAAGCAGGGGTGCCAATACTCATGAACGAATACTTTAAATTAAATAAGTGTGTGTTTTTGTGATTATTTGTTAAATTACTAGAAATTTTGTATTTTGCTTTTTGTTTTATTAAAACTTGGTTAAAGTTTGCTAAATGCTGGTCCTTAATCTGTTACCTTGAATTATGGTGTAGTAGGGTGCCAATACTTTTGTCTGTGACTGTAGCTTTGAGATCAACCAGCTTCTAGGAACCAGACAGCATAGATGGGCCAAATGGCATCCTCTTGTTCATTATTTTTTATGGTCTTATATTCTTGGATTTGGCATCATCTTGAATACGCGATGCAAATCAGGTTAATTATGTCATGTGACAAACTGCCATGGTTTAATTTGATCTTTTCAGAAAATTTAAATTTAAATTTTACTGTAAGCCACCATATTTGTATTAAATACCTGTACAGTATGTGCCTGACCTGAAAATCTGACTTAAAACAGGTTTTAGCTCTTATTCTGCTTCTTTGGAAAATAATTCAGATTGTGTCAACTTATGTTTAACAGTCTGACAGAGATGTTTTATATATATATATATATATATATATATATATATATATAATGAAGAAAGGTGAGCATATAGATATTCATACATTTAATAGAACTATTTATCAAATGTGGAACTATTGAAAAATTCTTGAGGCTTTTGCCTTAGCATTAAGACAGATGATGAATCTAATGTAAAAGCCTTCTTAATAACGCATTGGGTTATGAGTTATGATTTTATAGAATTGAAAATTACCAGATGATTTTGCCCTAGGCTGTGAGTATGGCACATGAAAAAAAGAAAAATAGATTAAACAAACACAAAAGTTTAAATCATTTCGAACTGGGTCTATGCTGCAGGAATTGACACATTCTTCATTAACCTGCTGAGACATGTGCAAGCAATATCGTTCTGCAAGAAAATATAATAAAAAAATGCACATTGTTGTTGTAGTAGGAATATTCATTTTTCTAGCATATCACTCACGAAGGCTTAAAATAGAAAACAACAACAAAAAATGTCAGTTTAGACCAGGATTAGTCTTGTGGTAATTGAATAAGGAGTAATTATTTATTAAATTAGGGGACTGAAGAGGAGCCATTACTTGTTTCACCCTCCATATTATTGGAAGAGTGTATTGAAGTGGGCATTCACAGATACATGTGTACTACTTTGCAGTATATTACATTGCATGCACAGTCCTACAACTTTGTGCAATGTAGTAAAACTACTTCATTGTATTTGGGTCATTTGAGACAAACATCAAGTCTTCAAAATATTCTTTTCCAACAATCCAATAATAATACAAACAGAATAAATCAATATTTCTTTACTCCAGTCACTGCTAAACGAGCACTTTTTTTTGTTGCTTTAATAGATGCCATTTTCTTTTGCTGGACTTTTTGTTATATTGTGACAGAGACAAAGTGATTCTTGATGATACATCTCTCTCCTGACATGTGAAGGTGCTGTTTAAAGGGAACAGAGTACCCTGGACTGGATGGCCAGACAATTTATTCCCGGGGTTAGGCGGAAGTTGGTCATCTGGAAAGGGGGCGGAGCTCCGGTACATTAAATCATCGACCCAGAATGGAAACGATGTGGCAGCCGTGGATTGGAGGAGCTGTTGCACTTGTTAACCAAAAGGTCATGATAGATGGTACAAAAGGGGATGGAGCAATGTAATCTGTTCCTTTGTAATGGTTAAACGTGAACCAGAAAGAGAAACATGTGTTGTTATTGTGAGTGTTTTGTTTGTTTCTTGTCTTGTCTAAAAATACTGTTTGTTATTATTTAGACTGTGGACTTGTGTTTGTGTTTGTGTTAAAAATGAAATTGTATGTAAAAATAATGTGATATCTTGTAACAAATGTAAGTTGCCCTGGATAAGGGCGTCTGCTAAGAAATAAATAATAAAATAATAATAATGTTAAGTGTGGGTGTAAAAGATTGGTACTGTTTATTAAGGGACCAACCTGCGGATTACAGTGAAGCAATACATGCTGCTGTATTGCTTATCATTGCTGTTTCGCCATCAGGCAATTGGATTATAAAATAAAACACCATTGCACCTGGGTTATCATTGTCTGTCTGTTTATTGATCACCTGCACCTGCAAACTGTTAACCACTTTGCCACAAATATATATCTCAGAACCTTCAACACTGCGTTTTCTGTGATCAGCTAATGCTGCACGGAAATGAAGGGTGTAGCTAACTCCAGTCCTTCTCGTTCCATTGGCTCTCACATTATACTCAAAATCATACACATATTGCAGCAGCAGTGAGGAAACAATATGGTTCTGCAATGTGACTGGATGTGACACATGTCAATAAACTGAGATCTGGTCATGTGAACACAATTCCTGCCAGGCAGGCACGAGAGTCAGCAGCCACTAAGAAAGAGAGAGAGAAAACAAAACAAAAAAAGCACACCACGAGAGCGAAAAGAAAGTCCAAAGCACACTGTTTGCTACAGCCAACTAAGTTCAGTCTCCAGTTTCTTTCTTGGTTCTCTTAGTCTCTCTGGCTCTCTTTTGCTGTTTCTCCAATTCTCTCTCTGTTCGTTCATCCACACCATTCGTCTCAGCAGCCCGCTATTTATCCCCCGTCCAGGCCATGCCCCCTGTGCACCAGCCACCAATCCCAATCATGCACGGCTTCTGGCTCTCGATCCCTTGATTGTTGCAACATCTTATCCCCTGATTTGTGACAACAATGTTGCAACTGGGTCCCTCTCACCCGACAAACCGAGTTTCTGATTGGTGGCGATTCTCCCGTCTCTGACGTCCCTGAGAACCTGCTGCAGTTCAACCTTTGACTCTGTGTCACAGAACCTTCCCAAATGCGGTTACAGCAGACCCAGGGTCGTTACAATATATATAAAATACATAAATCCACCCTTTTGCCCTTTTGTTTATGATTTGTATGAGAACTGTGATTACAAACGTGTACTGCATACATCATTATCAATGTAGTTATGTGCTAATCCAATACATCATTCAAAAGGCTGTAGTCTTTATATTTCAACAAAGTGGATATTATTTGTATAGGATATTTTTACAAAATTCCAGCAACATCTATCCAGGGTGCCTATATTTGCCAGCTGTAGAACTTGATACAATGCAATCTATATGACAGATCAGGGGAGCAATTAATGCGTAACTTTATGTACTGTATACATCATTATTAGGGGTCTACTTAGATCGCGGTACATTTACGTATTTTTCACAGGTAGGTTATGGAATAAAATTAGGATTTCGCTGACCCGTTTAAACATTAAATAAACCTAAGTAGACAATATTTCAGAGCACTGTAAAAGCCTAAAAACAGTGGTACTTGCTTCCTTACTAAAACAGAGTGCTGTCATTTGTTAAAGGCAAGCATGCAACATCCAGCAGTTGCTGTCGACATTCTCTGTCTGGTGTGTCAAAACAAAGAAAATGTGCCTATTCTGGTCTAAAATTCTAACTGCGTTTAAAAAGTAAAAGCAGTAAAAGCAGGTTGTTTGAAACGAGGTGGCTGTGCTAGATCATACCTGTAGTACTGATTTAACTTGACTACAACCGACAGGAATAATTTTTGTCTGCGCTGACTTTCCAAAAGGTTTTCTGAAAGCTGTTTATTTTACGTTCTGTTCAGCAGCCTCTGTAGAAGCCTTTCGTTTAATGTGTGATTCTGAAGCTAAATAGCGATCAATCGTATTTTCTCCAAAGACACATTACAAGATGTGCAAAACAATTACCTCCATCTGCATGTACAGTTTCTTTGGGAAATATCTTGACACGGTCATAAGCCGAAATATACTTAGCTTTTTTTGCTTTATTGTCCATATCTGGTATTTCACTTCCAATACTGACAACTAGATTTTAGCAACCTAAATCAAAACAATGCAGCACTGACTTTGTGTCCCCCCCCCGTACAGTACAGGTCACAGAAAAGCCAGTACAGATGCACCGATAGGCTGATTAAGGCCCTGTCCACACTACATAACCGATCTCGAGGACCGTACTCAAAAACCGCTCTCATTAATCCAGCTCAAAGCATCCACACTGAAGTACCGTTTCATGTTTAGTCAGGCTTATTGCGTCCACACACCATTAGAATAGTTCAGTTACAATTCCCAGCAGCGCAACGAACCGCGGAAATTAATACGACAGTATTCCACCATGCACTGTATTTTATTTTAAAATAATGTGTTATGCCCCATATTAACAGAGGTCCATATTTCATATTTAATTGCAATTAAATATTACAAGTATTGCGTAAAAAGTAAATCCGAACACACACAGGTAGGGGCTTGAAGTTTTCAGGTTTTATTTTTAATCAGGTGAAGTCCCTTTAAACAAATTGAGCTGATTCTGTTTTATAATTAAACTCAGAAAAAGCTGTTAATTACAAAACAATCTTTGTTTTTACCTTTATATCTTGCCTGAGCCTAATTCTGGTCCTCTTAATTTTATTTCAAACAGAGCTGACACATTACGTAATTTGTTCATCCCCGATCCTACTTTTAACTCGCATTTCATTTTTGCAGTCGCCTAATTTAACACTGTGTTTTTGTTTATTTATTATTATTATTATTATTATTATTATTATTATTATTATTATTATTATTATTATTTCTTAGCAGCCGCCCTTATCTAGGGCGACTTACAGTCGTAAACAAAAATACATTTCAAGGATCACTGTACAAGTAATGATACGGTTAAGAGCAAGACAAATACAATGACTTTGGTTCTAGCAAGTACAAGTACGATTCAAGAAAAATACGATTTTCCCCACTAGTTTAACAGAGATGTCCTGAAAGATTTTTTGAAGCATAAAAATGAATACCTAGTGCGGAGTGTACAGTGATAGCAACTCCTTCGGGCGCCTGCTCTGAGTATTTCGCCAAACATACCACAAAGCATTTTGGGATATTGGAGGATACACAAAACATGTAGTTTGGTATTACAGCGTCCACACTTCTGATAAACCGCACTACCTGATGCGATCTAATTAGAATCGGACTCGAGACTACCTCCTGAGGTGGTCTCGAGTCTGGTTCTCGAGTACGGTATTAAATGCTGCGTAGTGTGGACGCAAACCATATTTAGCACTTTTAAGCCGGCTTAAATGCAGCTAATATGGTTTAAAGGCATAGTGTGGACAGGGCCTAAAACATTGTTGTCATTTGAACAGTAAACAAGAACGTTAACCACTTTGGAGTATTTTTTTGTCTAAGGACATGTTTTTTGTTTTTTTTTTTGCCTAAGTGCAATGCACACAGGATGGTGAAGGAATAAAAAAAAGACTATCTACAGAAGGAAGATATATAGTTTGCATCGCTTGCGTTGTGCAGTAGTTTAAATGAGGTTACTTTTTTTTTTCTTCTCCGTACTTGTCCAGTATCCATTGGCCCTTAAAAGAGGTGAATTTCGCGGTGAGGTATAGGTGGATATTATTTGTATACCATAGCTTTAAAAATATAATTGATATAAAACAGAGTGAACCTCAGTTTGCCGAATTTGCTGACAGGACTTCATAAGGAAACGTGTGTGCGTGTTTTTGTATATTTTTGTGTTCTTGAGACCAGTGATTGTTAATTCAGTACCAAAGATTATCTTGTTTTAGCTTGTTGGCTTGTTTAACTTTTCAAACTTTTCATAATTTCTTCTAGTGTCGGGTCTGAAACACACACACACACACACACACACTTGGAAAAACTCCACACAGCAAATGGAGATGTGCATATTCAAATTTAAAACACTTTGAAATAAATGACTTCCAGATGATATGATGTGTACACATTCAGAAAAATATTTTGTTTTCCATATAAATCTATATATTGCAGAGCAGCCGTAAAGTTAATGAAGGAACATTCGCCCTGGATAAGGGCGTCTGCTAAGAAATAAATAATAATAATAATAAAATAACATTCAACATCACAGTTAGCATAGATACATTTCTTATTGTTTATTTCAATACAAAAATAAATACATATAAATTATTTAGAACATTGTATGAAGAAAAAGGTTGTTCTCTCTCTCTTGCTCAGTCCTTCTCCTTCACCACTTGCTACTGATGTTTCCTTTTCGTAATAGGATCAGCTGTGACTGCCTTTCAAAAAAACCTCTCCTTACCTGGTTCGTTTGAAACGCACACTCCTCTCTGGACATCGCTCAAAGCTGTGTGTAAATGTGGCCACACCCCGACATTATGCCAACCACTGGCACTAACACAGACTAAAAAACATGGGTAAAAGCATGTCACCAAAATCGCATTACAGAGCAAAGGCAAAAATCAGTGGCAAATGTTTTCCCCGTCAGTATTCCCATTGTATCAACATGTAGTAATTATCGTAAGCTATGCATACACTTTCGCAAAACACCTGTAGTTTACTGCAAAGTCGGATGAATGTATTATGTGTAGTATCATTTAATCTCCAATTATAGGTTATGGTTAATACAGGGTCATACAAATCTACATATACATTTTCTTGTTGACTGCTAAATACTGTTGAAAGTTATCCTCAAAATCAATCATAAACAAGTTCTAACTTGACAGCTTATGGAACTAATAACTTACTTACAGAAATAACATACTTGTTTATACTTGGCTTAACATCCAGTGATTTAGATACAAAGGCCATAATCTCAGCAAACTCTTTTTATGATGGTCCATGAAAATGCTTTAAATCATGCAGCAGTAAACCTCTGGAGTATAACTATAAAAGATATATCAGAGGAATCTTGAAACGGACAATTCTCTAGTAATCATAACATGGCAGCAAGGCCAAAAACAAAGATATCAACGTTTGAAATGAACATACAGTTCAGTTCTTTTGAGCCAAGATTTTAAAAGTCTAAATGTAACGTCCAGTTGTGATTTTAAAAAAATGGACCTGGTACTTTATATGTCTTACTGGTCATTACGTGAGGTCATTTAAAGGTTGGTCCTTTCCAGTTGTCAGTGGCTTGTAATGAGTCTGTGTTGAACCACAACAGCATCACTGTTTTAATTGTAGCTGTTGAAGTGATACATTCTCTTGAACGTAATATCAGAGGGTGACAAATGCACAACTTTAATAGGTTAAGGTGTGAACGGGAGAGAAGGAATCTGTGCTGCAAATCTACCTCCCGGCCAGGGAGGGTGCTAAGGTTGGTGGTTCGCCTTCACAGGGATGGGCCGACTTGATGGTAGGATGGGACCGGAAGTCGGCCATCTTGGGAAAAGGCCGTAGCTGTAAGACTGCTAAACAACTCTATTGTGATCAGCTGTGTTGCATGGGGTGATTGTGTAGAGCGTGGCACCGCACTGATCACAGATAAGAGTTTAGCAGTACAAAGGGGACGTAGCTATGTGAGTATGGCCCCTTACGCTGAAACTAATGCGCCGGAGCGCTGCGCTTGTTGTTGTTATTTTTGTTGTTGCAGACGAGTAGCGGTTTGGGAGCTGCAGCCACGGAGACAGCACACACACCCTGGAGCACCACTACCTCCGCACAGCACAGCACCACAACAGCAACCAAACCGTAGCACTTTTCTTGCTCTTGTGGGATTAATGGGCTGTGTTTTATTATTTGTTTAACCTTTTTGTTTGGGCCTGAAGACCCGCCGTTTTAAACCCCCATACTATTGCTGGTGGAGGGGGTGGATTTAATTAATTAAAACTGACCTTTTCTTGTACATACAGTATACCTCCTGTTTGGACCTTTACTTATTACACACCACTCACATCCTGACATAACAGTATAAGGCTGTTTTTTTTTTTAAGGTTTACAAAGGTGTTTTATTTAACCTATTTTTTTGTTAAATACAGTGGTGGAGGGGGGGGGGGTGCAACTTTCAATTTCAGATAATTGGGAGCTTCAGAGAAAAAGGTTTAGGAACTATAGTATGAAGAGACAGTGATTGTCTTCAAAAATGACTTTGTGTCTTTCTAAAAGATAATGAAGATAGCATGCATGGGCCCAGATCTGCCATTTAATGCAAACTGCCCTTTTCTGAAAAGCAGAAACAATTCTAGCAGTTTTTAGTTGGATTTTTATTGACATATTCTGGATTTCAGAAAACCTCTAACACTATTGAACAATCTAAATAGTAACACCATCAGCCGTAAACAAAAAGGGCAGTACATTTTAATAAAGTGTTGCAAACCCAACGCACTCACTTTATTCAATTGTTTTTCTTAAACTTTACCCAATTGTTCTATGACAAAATATAAAATATTGTAAGTGGAGAACTGTATATAAAGTAATGTAGATTCAAATTACATTTACACATATAAGCAAGCAGCTAGTTTGCCCTGAATGCAGCCTTGACACGACAAGGTGCTGAAAGGTTTCTTGAGGGATCTTAATCCATCCAATTGTTAATATTTCACTCATTGTATGCAGAGGTGAGCAGATGCTTCTGATGAAGAGTGCATTGTTCCCTACATGCTCAAATGGATTGAAAATCAGGGATTGTGATGGGCCATTGGTGGTTGGGTGCATTATCGTCTTGAAAGTAGCCTTCACAATCTTGATACAAATGCAGCATTGTTGGGAAGTCTTGATCTATAATGATGCTCAAGTAAACTATGGTATTCGGCTGGCATTCCAGGGAACCAAGGGATACCATGAAAACATGCCCCCATCCCATAATACCGCCATCACAAGCCTGGGCGGTTGGAACCATACAAGAGGGGTGGTGATTTGTGTTGATTTCTTCAGATTTTTGGGGGGTTTTGTTGCTATGATCTCTGACTACAGTAGTCACTGTTGCAGGGCTATTCACATGATATGGCTATAGATGGGTATGGGCTGCCCTGCATTGAATGTTTCTGTTATTTGAGCAACCCAACCTTGAAAAGCTTACCTGTCTCTGTCTAACACGGCCAGCTGTCTTTTTTGACGAGAACTGTGGCTTAGTCTTACCACTGCTTTTACGTTTGCCCATTGATGATCAATGTGTTGGAGCAGCCTACCAGCATGACTGACCTTGATACAGGGGCCAGCTAACTTGCAGGGATCACATGTCACATCACATGATCAACCTAATTTACATCTCCAATTCAGAACGATGCCAGCTCTAACTGGGTAGATGGACAGGCCGTAATGAGGTGGCAGTGTATGTATTAATGAAAATAGTTGCAGCACTTACTCTTTAAAATGTTAAGATCAAAATATTGCATTCATAGTCAGAAATGCCACGGTCAGAAGATCCAAGTGGAAAAAAGTAGGAGTCAGATTTGGGAATACTTCATTGTCATTTCCTTTCTTTTAGCCTTCACATATCTGCATTGATATAGTTAATAGCACAGATGCTTTCAGGCAAAAACTACATTAAACTGTTAAAATTAAGTCAGTCAGTTATTACCAACTGCCAGGGTATTGTGGAACGATATTCTTTTGCCTGATTAAATAATAATGTGCTGCAGAAAGATGGATATTATTTTTCCTCAAATCACAAAAATGTACATTGATATTCAGTTCATGTAATGGCTGACATTTATTTGAATAGATCATTTATTTTTGGATGTTGCACTTTTCATAACTTGCTTGGCATTTCCTAATAGCTTTGTCTTGTTAGGATTAACATTCTAGGAAGATGGAGTGGGTTATTTCACTTATAAAATGGCTACATTTAAAAAAAAAAAATATTACACAAACTAACTTTTTTAAGGAAAGAATTAGAAATGTATTATGTATTCTTCCTCTGAAAAAGAAAAATAGTCCCTGAATACATATCTTTTTTTTTCCCATAAACATCACATTGAACATTCCCATTTATAGTAAAATATTCGAGATAAAATGGCATTTGGGAATTGAAAGCAGACTGATTTCCCACATCTGAGGGAGGATTCACGGAATAGCTGAACACTACACTGGTTCTTGACATCAAGGGAGGAGCTTCTGAGTGTTTTATTTTTTTTTGTATATAGAAAATGATCCTACTCAGGTTTTGTGGTGTTTAAGAGAAGCTGACCAATAATTGTTTTGACATTGGTGGCTGGTAACCGACATAATGTTCCTAGATTGTAAACCAGCATTAGATGATATGTGGACTAAACGACTTCCGTGTCAGTTTGCGCAGTGCCGCAGTCCTTCCCGTCCGCGGCAAGCATAGTAGAATTCTATGCCGAACCCAACCTTGTTTAAAAGCCCAATGGTTGTCAGCAGAGAGCAGGAGAGATTTTAATTTTGTTTTAAATATGTTGAAATGTATCTTTTGTGTCTAATTTAAACATTGCATACTCGCTAGTCGGTTTTATAAGGCGATATTTAGTTTAATAAGTAGATGCCGCTGCTGCATATACAGTATATTACATGCGAGTGAGACTTGCGTGGTGATTTCTCAGATGGCTTTTGAATAAAGTGTTACTGCTACTGCTTACCAGAGTTTTTTTTGTTCTGTTCTCTGACTAAACACCATTGTATTTGCCATTTTTTCTGTACTTTTTAGTGACAGATGAAAAAAAAAACATTGTTTGTTGGGTGATTTAAATGCTGTTTCAATTGTATGTTGACATTTTTACCTACAGAAACACTGTTTAGATAATTGTTACTATTAAGGTGTAGTAATATTAGGTAAGTAAGTTGGTCTGTGATGTCATAGCCGTGCGGGAGGAGCATTCTTACTGCACAGTCATGTGATCTTGTTAGCCAATCACAGCACTTAATTTATCGAAGCCATTTTATAATATTTATTATTTAATAATTATTCAGCAACACGTATGACTAATAATAAAGCACTTCAGTTGATACTATACAGTTGCTGTAGTTGGTTTTACACATAATTGATACAATTCCCAGACAGATTAGATCCAACAGTATATTTGTGACAGGGTGGGTGGTCCCTGTCATGTGTTTCGATGGTACAGGCTGAGGAGAAGCCTGTGCCATGCTTCACAATCCTGAAAGATAACTGACGACTTCCCCTAAGTAAAAGAAACTGTGTGTCTGTGGCACAGCAAAGGCACTACACATTCTAAAATGTATATGTTGTGGTTGTGTTTTCATTTGTGAATAACAGTACACAATCCTATGCTTAAACAAACATATTTGTTTGTGTGACTGATTTTAACTGCCTGACTATGAGTCGTGCTGTCACAATAGCCTAAGCCTATTTTAAAAAGGAGTAGCGACAGAGTAATGTGTTAATTACATATATTTCCTCATTAATCTCTGGTTTGTTTGTTTTTTGTATTGCGTTGAAATGGCTTACAAACGCAATTACATTCTGGTACATGTTTAGATCTAAAATTGGCTGTACGTGTATTTTGTTTTACATACTTGCCTTGCCAGGACTTGTTAAGATACCAAAAATAAAAATAAAATGTCACTGCAGGTGTTAAATATCTAAGGTATGTTTACACCTTTGGAACTTGCTTTTTCTGCAGAGCAGCATGACGTTACCAAGATGTCCTTTCTCTGGGTTGTGAAGTGCTCACAATGAATAGGTATTACTCTTTGTACCCACCAGATTTTCTGAAACTGTTAAAGTCCCTTTCAATTACACATTAAACCCCCTCTGTTAACACCTATGGACTCTACTTACAGATTACTATATCTGCATAAACAATGCATGTTTAACACCTCCTGAGACAGGTGATGTACTAAATGGGGTACATTGAGACAATTTAGATTTAATTTGAACATGTAGCTAGACTACGTCACTTCAGTGCAATTGCGCACTGAACAAAAATAAATAAATAACAGGTTCTTTATATTCAGATTTTAAAATATGGAGGGCAGGGTCACCAAAAAAATAAACAGTAGTTTTATTATTACACAAAGTTGAAAATAGCAGCTGCAATGGTAAATGTTAAACAATATATAATGCTTGTAATAAATCATAAATATATATATCCATATTTTAGTTTCAGTAGCATAATCTCAGGTCAGCTACCAAGGGAGCTAAAACTTAATCTGATTCTGGAAGAAGGAGCAAGCATCTCTTGCTAATGGCTCATTAGCATTTGTACGTATTGTACACACAAACTTCCAACATGTTGGACATACCAAGACAGAAAAAAGAGAGCACCATTATCAATGCTTTAATACCCAAGTGGTGCAGAATTCAGGTAAGATAATTACAACTGACATTTGTATTTATTCATTTATTGCATTTATATAGCTTTTTATACAAAAGTATCTCAAAGCACTGTACAGTACACAGCAAAACATATTTGCATAGCAAGTCACACATACAACTGCCACAATTTGGCTTCCCATTTACAAGTAATCCTAATAGATTCTAATTACTGGAATTTTAAACAAATGATCAAACAACAAAGACAGAAATAATTACTATCTAAACAATTTAAGGAATAGTTCCTGCTGCTCCATTATTGCTTGAGTCTGGAACACATTTGCCCTTGTCTCACCCTAGGCACATGTAATCTAAATTCTTCAATTCAGCTGCCTGGGGTTAGGCTCAATAGATTTAAATAGTCCAAGCTAAATTAATTACAGTAAGCATAATGGAATCTAGCCAAATATGAATGACTGCAGAAAGCCTGAAGGTTCTTCCCAGCCACCATACTGAATACTTTCCCAGTTTCCTCAGAAATGATCGATCCTGGTAGATAGGCTATGGATCGTCTTTCATTCACTGTCTCTGGGAGTTTGCAGAAGATTGACAGGGGCTTATTTAATAATTTGCTATTTTATACAGCAAATTAAGTTAACTAACTTCATTAAAATGGGAAGTCTCATTCAGATCACATTTATCATAGCTGAATTTGGTTTCCTCTGGTTATTTCGTACAGCCCCTAATGAGTCCTCATTCTCTTCAATGAAAAACTTACAGTTGTATACAAAAAATGCATATCAAGAATTACAGTATAATTATGAGCAAGATACAAAATACAGTGACTTCAGTCCTAATAAGAGCAAACACAAAACACAGTACGATTTGATATCAGGGCAGTTCAAGAGCAGATAACAGTGTTGATAGTTACATCAGGGTTAGATGATGAAATACAAAATACTACAGATTGGGTTAAGTGCAGGATTAAATACAGTAAAATAGGGAGCATATAAGTGCAAGTTAAAGTGCATTAAAGGCAGGGGTCCAGGGTTACTCTGAGGTTCTTGGCTGAGGAGGAGGAAGAGAGCGTGGTAGATTCTAGAGCAATGGAGATGGAGGGATCAGAGGATGGGGAGATGAGGGGGGGGGGAGGAGAAAAGGATGTTGTAGTGCGGTCAATACATGCATAATATTCCTTTCCCCAAACTGGGACCGATGACATCCAGCTTCGAGAGATACCACAAGATTGTTTGAAGTCCATTGCAGCTGTGAAATCAAAATAGTATCTCTCTCCTTTGGTTGTAATGGCCCATTGAAAAGCACTGAAAACATTTAACATTTTGATTTTTTTGAGGATGCAACATCGACAATGGATAATTGCAAAGCATACAACATGGTTTATTTAGATTTCCAGAAAGCTTTTGACAAAGTCCCGCATAAAAGATTAATTCTCAAACTGAACGCAGTAGGGATTCAAGGAAATGCATGCACATGGATTAGGGAGTGGTTAACATGTAGAAAACAGAAAGTACTGATTACAGGAGAAACCTCAAAATGGAGCGAGGTAACCAGTGGTCTACCACAGGGATCAGTATTAGGTCCTCTGCTATTCCTAATCTACATTAATGATTTAGATTCTGTTATAGTAAGCAAACTTGTTAAATTTGCAGACGACACAAAAATAGGAGGAGTGGCAAACACTGTTACAGCAGCAAAGGTCATTCAAATAAAAAAATAAAAATGTGCATTATAAATATCACATGGGAGATACTGAAATTGAAGAAGGAATCTATGAAAAAGACCTAGGAGTTTATGTTGACTCAGAAATGTCTTCATCTAGACAATGTGGGGAAGCTATAAAAAAGGCCAACAAGATGCTCGGATATATTGTGAGGTGTTGAATTTAAATCAAGGGAAGTAATGTTAAAACTTTATAATGCATTAGTAAGAGGGCAGTAGTGTGGAGTAGTGGTTAGGGCTCTGGACTCTTGACTGGAGGGTCGTGGATTCAATCCCAGGTGGGGACACTGCTGCTGTACCCTTGAGCAAGGTACTTTACCTAGATTGTTCCAGTAAAAACCTAACTGTATAAATGGGTAATTATATGTAAAATAATGTGATATCTTGTAACAATTGTAAGTTGCCCTGGATAAGGGCGTCTGCTAAGAAATTAATAATAATAATAATAAGACCTCACCTAGAATGTTGTGTTCAGTTCTGGTCACCTTGTTACAAAAAGGATATTGCTGCTCTAGAAAGAGTGCATAGAAGAGCAACCAGAATTATCCCAGGTTTAAAAGGCATGTCGTATGCAGACAGGCTAAAAGAATTGAATCTATTCAGTCTTGAATAAAGAAGACTACACTGTGATCTGATTCAAACATTCAAAATCCTAAAAGGTATGGACAATGTCGAAAAAAGAAACAAGGACCAGGGGTCAGAAATGAAGATTAGATAAAGGGGCATTTAGAACAGAAAATAGGAGGCACTTTTTTACACAGAGAATTGTCAGGGTCTGGAACCAACTCCCCAATAATGTTGTTGAAGCTGACACCCTGGGATCCTTCCAGAAGCTGCTTGATGAGATTCTGGGATCAATAAGCTACTAAGAACCAAACGAGCAAGATGGGCTGAATGGCCTCCTCTCCTTTGTAAACTTTCTTATGTTCTTCTTATATTGTTATCAATCTTTCCAATACAAAATGTTCCCATTCTCAGGTGTACTCAGGTGGCTCTCTCCATCTTTAAATATAAATTAGTTCATTTGCGTGGGTGGAGAAAGCACACATCCAACATATATTTAATACATTTTTACAAAAAATAAATCGTTTTGATTATGTATAATATGATTTTTACTTGTGTACTATACTCGGGAAAACTGCCATAAATGGTACTTGTTTGTGCTTATTCCTCAGCATGCCCTTATTTGGACTGAAATGTATGCTAAGATAGTTAAAGCTTCTGTGTCCTACAATTCTGTAAAATTTTCCTTGGTGTCTTTTTTTATGTCCATTATAGTTTGGTCTTACGTGCATTCTACACTATAATAAAGCATACCAAGACTACAAGCTAATGTGTCTGTTATGTTTCTATAACTGTCATAGTTGTGGCCAGTACATGCAAAGTCTCAAACCTGCTACACTGGTTTCTTGACTCAGATAAGACTGGCCACAGTCAATTGCACAGGATAAGTGAAGGAAGATGGTTGTGTGATGCACTGCTGTACAGATTGTGAGCCTTGCTGCTGAACCAAGGTTACTGCTCTGAAACTGCTTGTGCAATGGAGCATGGCTCTTTATGCCGTGGTTAAGACACTTGCAAGGTGTATAGTCGCCATTGGTCTGTGAGACAAATACCAGTAGATATGTTTCTGCTCCTACTTGAAATAGTCGAAGATTACAAATAATATATCCACCAAGAAGCAAATCAGAAATTCAAGTAATGTTGTTATATAGACAGCAGCATATGCAGTTGTTAACATTCTTAAATACTGAAGTAAAATCTTTTTTTAACATTTAAACATGGTGTTTCATGCATGAATTTTGTTTTCAGTTTACATTTTTTAAAGCATTCATTGCAAACGTTCCTTCATTTTGAGGTGTTAGGTATATTTCACTTTTGTATTTTTGTAACTGAACTTGACTGCTGAGTAGTATTTGTATTAATGTACAGGGTTTGTTATAGTCTAATTATCCAGTTTAAAGTTATAAATACTTGAGGGATTTGTACCCTATCTTCCTAATTGCTGTTTTTTTTTCAGCAGTCCTAAAATTACACATGGTTGTGTACTGCCTGGATTTATTGTTTGGTCACCAGACCAGGATTGTCATTAAAGCTTGTTCTGAGTGGATTACAACTGTCTGTCTCCTGATTACGCACTGCATCACTCCTGCACCTGGACACTGCAACAACTTTGCCACAATTGGTTATTATTTAAATGAGTTTAATTCATATGAAAACATTCCTTTCCACAAGAGAAATACTGTATTAATGACTTACAGTATGTATATTCTTACATTTGAAGCAAAAAAATCACCTTTTTAAAAGGTGTACTGTACAGCATCAAGGGGAATGGAAACTACTGCAGCAATCCTATGCCTTAAATTCTTGAAAAATAAATATTTTCTAAGCACTGTGTTTTAGAGACCTCTATTGGCCAATTTGTCTCATTTATTAGAACATTCTTGCTTGAGAGAATTATTTTTAGTGTTAAATGTTTAATCAAAGCAAGAACAATATACATAACAATATATTTTAAATCTGAAAGCATGTTAGAGACTGTAAAGAAATGAAGTGTATACATATTAACACTATCACACCATTGGTTACTGCTCTGAATAAATCTGTTATATGAATATTGCGTGGTTAGACAGATTAGGACGTGTTTGTTTATACATGGAATTGTATTGTCCATTCATTAGAAGATAATAATCAGTTTCTATCAAACATATTTTATTGCATTTCTTAAGCTAGTAAATAAGGAGTTTTGCTGATTACTTCTGTAGCATTGTAAAAATACAGCTCAGAACACTATCTTGTGGATCGGTTTGAAAAAGGTTGTATCAAATCCTTTGAAGAAAAATATATGGCACAGCAAATCTAATGCTTGGCCTGAATATCTTGTTCATGGCCCCATAATAAATGTAATACAAATACACAGCCCAGTGTAATGATATTTTTGTCAAGTTATACTGTTTGAATTATTGTAGACTATTCTTTGCAGTCATGCAGCCAGGCTGTATTTTGGGAGGTTGTATGAACCGGTATATTGTGGTTGCTGGGAGATGCAAGGGTAACCTTACAGTCATTGTCTTGAATAGGTGGTGATTACTTGTCATGAAGTGATTAACATATCTTCAATGGTACGCACCCACCTTTGATTGCCTTTTATTTAAATCAATCAGCACAGTTTGTCAGACATCTCCCGTCTCTTTGCCATTGTTGCCCACCACACAATGGTGCCACCCCTATTTGTAAATAGACAAATAGCCACACCTCTTGTCCCAAAAATATATATACTTGCATGTATCTGCATGCTGAACGCACTCTCAACCAACATTCACGTCCTGGAGAGAGCATGCTGCTCTCCAGTGGGATTTAACCTGCCCAGTACATTACAGTATATTAATGCCTGTAAGTAATGTTGATGCAGAAAAACTACATCTACAGTGACGCCAGCTCAGCATCGAACTCTCTGAAGCCATGAGGGCGAAGACATACCATCTCTGTTACCTTACAACGTCTTGAAGCCAGGGTGGGGTGGGGCACTCGAATACCACCTGTCGAGATCTATAGGTTTACCTGTAGCTTTGTTGCTCAAGATTCCATCTGCTGAGACCTGTAACTTCACTTCCATAAAGAAAACAGGTGTCGTTGTCCATCCATCAACAGTCCAAAGCACCTTTGACCATTGTTCCATAGTCCAATTTTTGTGTTCTTGTGCATATTGTAGCCTTTTAGTCTTGTTCCCCTTTCTTAACAGTTATTCTTACATCCAACACATCCTTTAAGTCCTGATTTCAAGAGTGACCTTCGTACTGTTGATTTGATGGACGATACCTGTGCCTTCTGCCAGTTCTATTGTCAATTCAACGCTTGTCTTCTTTCTATTCCTTTTTTTATATATAAATTTAGTCGTTGCCAATTATTTTTACTATTTTCTCCCAATTGGGAATGGCCAATTATTTTATTATGCTCAGCTCACCACTACCACCCCTGCGCTGACTCGGGAGGGCGAAGACGAACACACGCTGTCCTCTGAAGCATGTGCTGTCAGCCGACCGCTTTTTTTCGCACTGCGGACTCACCATGCAGCCACCCAAGAGCTACAGCGTCGGAGGACAACACAGCTCTCGAGCAGCTTACAGGCAAGCCTGCAGGTGCCCGACCAGACTACAGGGGTCGCTGGTGCGCAGTGAGCCGAGGACACCCTGGCCGACCTAGCCCTCCCTCCCCCCAGCCAATTGAGCGCCGCCCCCTGGAAGCTGCTGTCCTCGGTCGGCAAAGGAATAGCCTGGACTCAAAATCGCGACGTCCAGACTATAGAGCACGTCCTGCACTCCACATAGAGCACCTTTACTGGATGCGCCACTCGGGAGCCCCTTTCTTTCTATTCCTTAAGGATATTATCTTCAAGTATTGCTCATCCTTGTTAGACAGCATTTTGGGTCTTCCAGTCCTGGGTTTGTCAATTACAAATGATGTATCTGTGTACTTGCTGATTATGCTTCGGACACCACACCTTGAAAATTGAGTGAGGCAAGCTATTTCATGGTGAGTCTTTCTTTATGCAAATCAAGGTTGTTATAATAGTAGAAAACACTAATGGAGGCTTTGAGTAAATTGTTGATGCTCATAATGCATCAGAGTAGAAAAATGCAACATGTCTAAGACTTTTGCACAGCAGTGTGTGTTTGTGTGTATATATATATATACATATATATATATATATACAGTGCTCCCTCACTATAAGGCTCTCGATTACAAAGCTCCTACAACATGTCCCCTAATTCCCTATACTAATGATTCACGCAATATTTATACCGGTGTTGTTCAAACTGTAAACAACTTCTCAGTCGAACTTCCGTTTCTGTCTTTCTCTTTTGATACAGTATCTGAGCTGAAGACAAGCTGCACTAGCAATTAAAACACATATATCTTATTCAGCATTCATTTGATAACTAAATAAATATTAGGCTTATTACGTGGTTATCTTTCCTATTGTGTATTTACTTTTTTGCTGCGAGGAGCTGCGCCTTTCTCCGGGAGACGAGACGCTTCAGCTTTTCTTCAGCCCCGCTCTGGCAGCTGAACCTTGGGCGAGCCCATTCCCTCTTCCCCTATCCCGACCTGCTGTCCTTCTGTCGTTTCGAACTGAACTCCCGACCGCAGTTTAACCAGCCTATTTACAGTTTAAAAACTGCTACTTAAAATGATCCACGAGTGGGAATGTTATACCTTTTTTTTGGTAAAAACTATAGCGTTGATTACATGGTACTTTATGCATGGTTAATTCACGGAAAGTTGCATTTTTGCTTCACTATATGTGCATTATAGAGAGGGAGTTATTTTATTTTGTATTTTATTCAGATGTGTGTTGTTATGTCCCATCCCCCCCTCCCCCCCCCCCCCCCCCCCCAGGAGATTGAACGCTTGTTCGAGAAAGGAGACAGCTGAGGAAGCAATGGAGAAGAGCAGAACAAAGTCAGAAGGAGGGACTCAATCTCTTACAAAGGGTCATAAAAGATAAGCTTGCAACATTGCGCAGAGCTGAGTGCCTACGGAAACGCTACAAAAAGAAGGAGCGTGCGAGAGCTAACTTTTATAAAGACCCATTCAAATTTATAAAGAAGTTATTCACCAGTGAGAAGAATGGCACACTAAAAGCATCTAAGGTTGAGCTGGAGAGATATTTGGAGGAAACACATACAGATTCAAAAAGGCAGGAGCCTATGTCAATTCCATCAGACATCCCACCTATCAATCCACCAGAATACCAAATGGAGGACTGTGCACCTAAGTGGAAAGAAGTAGAGCAAGCTGTGAAAAAGCAAGGGCTTCATCTTCTCCAAGACCTAATGGAGTTCCGTACAGAGTGTACAAGAGTGCTTCAGGAGTTCTACGAATTCTGTGGAAATTGATGAAAGTGGCATGGGAAAAACAAGTTGTACCAAGAGCATGGCGCCGAGCAGGTGGAGTCTTTATACCTAAAGAAAAAGATTCTACAAGCATCAGTCAGTTTCGTCCTATTTCCCTATTAAACGTAGAAGGCAAGATTTTCTTCAGCATTATTGCTCAGAGATTGTCAACTTACCTATTAAAGAACTGCTTCATTGACACTTCAATACAAAAAGCGGGCATTCCAGGTTTCCCAGGATGCTTAGAACACATCAATGTGATCTGGCAACAAATTCAATCAGCCAAAAAGGAGAGGAAGGAGCTCCATGTGACATTCCTGGATTTGGCTAATGCATATGGTTCAGTGCCACATGAACTTCTTTGGGCAGCATTTGATTTTTTCAGTGTACCGATGACAATAACAAATTTAGTGAAAGCCTACTTTGGAGATTTGCAATTTAGTTTTTCAAGTTCAGAATTCAGCACTACATGGCAATGCCTAGAGGTTGGAATAATGGTAGGATGCACCATTTCTCCACTGGCTTTTACCATGGCAATGGAAGTAATCATTATTATTATTATTATTATTATTATTATTATTATTTATTTCTTAGCAGACGCCCTTATCCAGGGCGACTTACAATTGTTACAACATATCACATTATACATTATTTCACATTTTACAGATATCACATTATTTTTACATACAATTACCCATTTATACAGTTGGGTTATTACTGGAGCAATCTAGGTAAAGTACCTTGCTCAAGGGTACAACAGCAGTGTCCCCCACCGGGGATTGAACCCACAACCCCTCCGGTCAAGAGTCCAGAGCCCTAACCACTACTCCACACTGCTGCCCATTAGGGCATCAAAATGGGTAGTAGAAGGAGAGCGCTTGGCTTCTGGAATGCGACTACCACCAATTCGAGCATACATGGATGACATGACAACCATGACTACAACAGTAGCCTGCACGAATCGGTTATTGGGCAAATTAACCAATAACATTGAATGGGCACGAATGCAATTCAAGCCCACTAAATGAAGGAGCATCTCTATAATTAAAGGCAAAGTAGTAGATAAAACATTCTTCATTAATGGTGAGGTAATACCAACAGTGTCTGAGAAGCCAGTGAAGAGTCTTGGGAGATGGTACGACGGGGATCTAAAGGACACAGTTCGTGTGGGTGAAGTTAGACAACAAGCAGTGGAAGGGTTGAAGAGCATAGACAGCTGCGCTCTACCAGGCAAACTAAAACTCTGGTGCTTTCAGTTTGGTCTACTGCCGAGGTTGCAGTGGCCACTGACTGTGTATGAGGTTTCTTTGACAACAGTAGAGAAGCTGGAAGCTTTAATCAGTTCATACATCAGGAAATGGTTGGGAGTTCCACGCTGCCTCAGCAGAGTGGGACTTTATGGTAAAGGAATACTGCAGCTACCAGTCTCCGCTCTAACTGAGGAGTTCAAGTGCGCCAAGGTCATACTGGAAATGACACGCGACAAATGCGTAAGGGAGGCAGCACCTGTGTTGAAAACTGGAAGAAAGTGGGCGGCAAAGAAAGCTGTGGAAGATGCAAAGGCTGCCCTTCGAATTGGTGATGTCATGGGGCAAGTTCAGCATGGAAGAGGGGGTCTTGGTCTCAGTTCATCTCCTCCTACATGGCACAAGGCAGCCCCAGCTCAAAGGAGGAAGCTGGTAGTCAAAGAGGTGCAAAAGCAGGAGGAGAGGATGAGGTGTATAAAGGCCATTTCCCAGGCCAAGCAGGGAGAATGGATGAGATGGGAGAGTGTGGAACAACGCAAGATTGGCTGGCAAGACCTATGGTCAATGGAACAAAGCAGGATCAGTTTCCTCATCAGGTCAACATATGATGTTCTCCCATCACCACAGAACCTAAACCCAGTGGAAGTGGGTTGTCGAAGATTTGTGGCACACTTTACAACCCGGTTTTTCAGAAACGTCAGATTCAGTGGCCAAGAGTTGCATCGCACAGTGAAGAACTTATCTGAAGCAGCAGAGAGGAGCAGCAACTGGTTGTGGTTGAGACGAAAAGAGTCTGGCTGGGGATCTCAAGCACAATAGAAAGAAAGAAACGCTGATGTACAGGTAAGTAAGCTGGGCTGAATTGAGTGGGGGACGGAGGGGGGTGATGCTGGGATGCCAGAATCACCGTCGAGCCCTCTTGAGGTGTCGTGGGCTAGTCGACGAAACACTGAGGATGGAAGGTGCCCACTTGAAGACCCCAGAGATGTACCCTACTTAGCTCAATCCAGACGGTTGTCATGCTGATGCGCTGGGGAGGTCGCACTGTGGTTGATCCCCGGAGCCAGCATCGCAGCCGTTGTGTGTGCTGATGCGCCAGGGAGGCAAAATAAGCTGATCCCTGGAGCCAGCATTACACTTCAGCCATTAACACCAGACAGAAGGATATCTACATCATCATATGGAAGGAAACGTAAATGGATGGAGACACATATGGATCACATTAGTTTACTGTAAAGCTACGTCTTAGTTGGTGCTTATCTTGGCAAGAGCCGAGTTCAAATCAGCATGAAGTTTTAACATCTACTCTCGTGTAACGGAAATCATCTATTTTTCTTTATTTTATTCTTCTATATGTTGTATTGTCTAATTTTAGCTGTTCCAGTACTACAAACTTTACATGATTTATGTCATGTCCTTGACTGGTGAAGTGCTGTACTATTGGTTAATTCATTTTTAATTCATTTATTTCTAATTAATAAAAGGTGGTTCTGAATTATTTTATATAAAGTTGTTCCATTCTCTCCAATATATTTTATTTCATCACATTTTCCACAGGAGGAGTTTCTACAGGTGCTGTCTGAAGAGGTGAGTCTTGAGGAGGCACCGGAAGGTGGTCAGGGACTGGGCAGTCCTGACATCTGTAGGAAGGTCATTCCACCACTGCGGGGCGAGGGTGGAGAAGGTGTGGGTTCTGGAGGCAGGGAAGTGTAGAGGAGGTACAGCCAGTCTTCTAGTGCAGGAGGAGCGGAGAGGTCGAGTAGGGGTGTAGTGAGAGATGAGGGTCTGGAGGTAACTGGGTGCAGTCTGGTCAAGGCATCTGTAGGCGAGTACAAGTCTTGAACTGGATGCGAGCGGTGATCGGGAGCCAGTGGAGTGAGCGGAGCACTGGAGTTGCGTGAGAGAAGCGAGGCAGAGAGAACACCAGGCGAGCAGCGGAGTTCTGGATGAGCTGGAGCGGACGCAGGGAGGCCAGCCAGAAGGGAGTTACACTTGTCTAGGAGGGAGAGTATCAGGGCCTGGACCAGGAGCTGGGTGGTGTAGTTGGTGAGGAAGGGTCGGATTCTTCGTATGTTGCTCAGGAAGAATCGGCAGTTGCGTGCCAGAGTGGAGATGTGCTAGGAATAAGAGAGGCAGGGGTCCAGGGTGACTCCGAGGTTCTTAGCTGAGGAGGAGGGAGAGAGTCTGGTAGATTCCAGAGGAACGGAGACAGAGAGATCAGAGGAGGGGGAGGAGGGAAAGAAAAGAAGGTCAGATTTAGAGAGGTTGAGTTTGAGGTGATGCGAGTGCAGACAGACAGGTAGAGATACGGGAGGGGATGGTGGAGTCAGAGGTGGGGAAGGAAAGGGAAATCTGAGCATCATCAGCATAGAAATGGTATGAGAAACCATAGGATGCAATGAGGGGGCCCAGGGAGCGGGTGTAGAGAGAGAACAGGAGAGGACCCAAGACTGATCCTTGGGGGGACTCCTGTTGAGAGAGGGTGAGGTGTGGAGGTTGCTCCACGCCAGGTTACCTGGTAAGTGCGGTTGGAGAGGTAGGAGGAGAACCAGGCCAGAGCAGTGCCAGAGATTCCCAGGTCAGCGAGAGAGGATAGTAGAATAGAGTGATCGACAGTGTCAAAGGCAGCAGAGAGGTCGAGGAGAATTAGGATAGGGGAGAGAGAGGCAGCTCGGGCAGAGTTTAGTGAGTTGGTGACAGACAGGAGGGCAGTTTCAGTGGAGTGAGCAGAGCGGAAGCCAGATTGGAGAGGGTCGAGCAGAGAGTGGTTGGACAGGAAAGCAGAGAGCTGGCGGTGTACATCCCGCTCAAGGGTTTTGGAGATGAAGGGTAGGAGGGAGACAGGACGGTAGCTCTGGAGGGAGGTGGGGTCAAGGGTAGGTTTTTTGAGGAGGGGAGTGATAGAGGCTTGTTTGAAGGCAGAGGGAAAGAGACCAGAAAGGAGAGAGGTGTTGAGAAGGGAGGAGATGAAGGAAAGTAGAGTAGGAGCAGCAGCTTGAAAGAGGTGAGTGGGGAGGGGGTCCAGGGCACATATGGTGGGTTTGTGACCCTGGAGCAGGGAGGAGAGGTCAGAGTCTGAGAGGGGAAGAAGGTGGAGAAGGAGAGTGAGTTAGTAGAGGATGCAGTGGGTGTAGGGGTTGGAGCGGGCGAGGTGTTAAAGAGTTTGCGGATATCGGATTTTAGAAGTGAAGAAAGAGGCAAAGTCATCAGAGGAGATAGAGAGGGGAGGGGGGGTTAAGGAGGGAGGAGAAGGTAGAGAATAGTTTACGTGGGTTGTTAGTGGAGGCTTGGATTATAGATTGGAAATAAGAACATTTAACAGAGGAGAGAGTAGAGGAAAAGGAGGAGAGGAGAGAGCAGTAGAGGTCCAGGGCAGCAGGGAGTTTGGTTCTCTTCCATTTCTTTTCAGCAGGTCTCAGTGTGGTTCTTGCTGAGCGGAGTGCAGAGGAGAGCCAGGGTTGGGGAGGGGAGGGGAGGGGCGAGCAGGTCGGGAGGTGAGGGGGCAGAGGGAGTCGAGGGAGGAGGTGAGGGAGGAGAAGAGGGTGGTAGCAAAGTCTACAGAGAGTTGGGAGGAGGAGTCGATAGGAGGGAGGTGAGAGAGAGCAGTGGAGGCAAGGGCAGAGGGGGAGAGAGAGTGGAGGTTCCGGTGAGAGGTGACAGTGGGGGTAGGAGGAGCAGGGAGAGAGGGGCGAGACAGAGAAAAAGAGATGAAATAGTGATCAGAGAGGTCCAGGGGGTGACAGAAAGGGTGGAGGGGCAGCAGGCCCTGGAGAAGGTGAGGTCCAGTTGACGACCAGCTTTGTGGGTAGGGGGGGATGGAGAGAGACAGAAGTCGAAGGAGTGAAGGAGAGGGAGGAATCCGGGAGAGTGGCTGGGGTTGGAGAGATGGATGTTGAAGTCACCTAACAGGACAGTTGGGGTAGACAGAGAGGGGAGGGAGGAGAGTAGATAGTCAAGTTCATCGAGAAAATGCGCGAGAGGTCCAGGGGGACGGTACAGTACAATTAGCAGGAGTTGACAGGGAGAGGTGAGTTGGACAGCATGAAATTCAAAGGTGTTAACAGAGAGTGAGGAGAGGTCGGAGGGGATAGAAAAGAGTAAGGAGGGAGAGAGGAGAAGAGCAGTCCCACCTCCCCGTCCAGTGAGACGCGGGGTATGGGACAGGGCGTAGAGAGAGGACAGGGCGGCAGGAGTTACAGTGTTATCAGGGGACAGCCAGGTTTCAGTGAGAGCAAGGAAATCGAGAGAGAGGTGGGAGGCAAAGGCAGAGATGAAATTAGCGTTGTTAGCAGAAGAGTGACAGTTCCAGAGTGCACCAGAGAGAGTGCGAGGGGGGAGTGGGTGAGAGGGGGGGAGAGACAGCTGGATGAGGTTAGACGGGTTGGATGAGCAGCAGTGGGGAGAGGGCAAAGGACGAGAGCGAGAGGACAGAACAGGGATGTGAGAGACAGTCATAGCAGGACAGGTGAGACAAATAAACACAGTGGGAGTGGGAGCAGCGGGGGGGAAGGGGGGTACAGACCTGACTAGTAGATGGCGTCTTCCAGAGCGCTGTTAGGTTCGGATCTTTTCCAACAGCTTCTCGGCGCAGGCCTCCCCTCGCTGGACTCCCACAGCTAGACTCCAGGCTCTTTTTTTGAGGTTCTTCTGTTTGCTGGCGCTACGTGCTGGCGCACAAATAGCCTGCCTGACTAATATAAAAACTGGGTGGAAAAAAAATTAAACTGTGTGGAAACCAATCAAATAGCAAATCAACCTCTATTCAATTTAAACACACTCACCTGGTACTAATCACACACTACCTCACCTAATTCAAACACCACCTTACAATGTTACATGTAGTTAATTAAAAGTTACTTGAAGCAGAAACACTTACCTGTCTGCCTCAGATACTGGTTACCTACATGTACTATTGCAAGGATTTGTAGAACCTATTCTGTCAATTATTCTTTAATGTTTACTGTGAACTAAAATATCACCTAAATTAGCTTCTCTTTTGAATGCTACAACTGGGGCCTTAAGAAATACTTTTTTCAATTTTTCTGAATTATGTAGAATCCGCAAGTGTTTCCAAACTATCTTAGAAATATTAGGCAACAGTTGAGAGTAAGTCATTATTAATGGGACTCTTTTGACCTTTTTATCTCTATTTTTATAATCTAGTAGATCATCTCTTTTTAGTGTATCAATTTTTCTTAACTCTGTCTATAATTCTTTGAATCCTCTTTTTTTAAGATTTGTTTTTAATACATTTCTTTGTTTTACATAGTCACTTTATTTTGAGCATATTTTTTGTATTCTTATTCTAGACCCTTTGGGATTGCCCTTTTAGTGTGTATCGGATGTGCAGAGGACGTGTGTAAATACTGGTGCATGTCAGTAGGTTTACAGTAGAGGTCAGTCTCAATTGAACTTTCTTCAAGTTTTACCATGGAATCTAAAAATTATATTTCTTTTCTTGTCCATCGAAGGTCCACCTTAATATTGCTGTGTATTTCATTTGCCATTTTATGAAACTGGAAAAGAGATTCTTCTCCATGTGTCCAAATTCCAAAAATGTCATCTACAAACCGAATGTATTCTAAAGGTTCTCTTTTCGATTTTCTAAGTAATTGTTCTTCCCATTCCCCATATATATTGGCAAAATGCATTCCTAATTTAGCTTCTATTGCTGTACCATCATTTTGTTTGTAATTCTTATCAGCAAATGTAAAATAACTGTTTTCTAAAACTATGTTGATCATGTTCAGCACTTCTGCTGTTGGTCTATTATCAAGTGCTTTATGACAAGCTTCTAAAGTTTCTTTACGAGGGACACTTGGGTACAAGGATTTTACATGCATGCAAATTAAAATTGTATTCTCTGGAAGGTTGTGCTTTAGTGATTCAAGTATTTTTAAAAATTGTGTTGTATCCTTAAATATCTTGGTAATTTCTCAACATGTGACCTAAGCTGTTTTTCTGCTATTTCAGCTATTATGTGTGTTGGATTATCAATCATGCTGACTATCATTTGCATAGGGTAATTTTCTTTGTGCATTTTAGGATTTCCTCTTGCTAGGCCTGTTCTTGCATTATGTGGCTGTATGTATTCATTATTTTGATATAATGACTTTATTGTAGTCTCAACGCAATTTCCTGAACCTCTTTTACCGATTTATTGATCTTATTGCTTTTAACTTCTTCATATGTATCTGTATTATTTCATTCACATTCGACAGATTTCATATAGTCATCTGTGTTCATTATCACTGTTCCCAAACCTTTATCTGCTGGTCTTATACTTACAGATTCTATAGAAAGTCTACACCCCCTTGAACTTTTTTCACATTTTGTTGTGTCAGTACCTCAGAGTTTCATGCATTTAAATGAGGATTTTTTTCCACTTATCTACACCCCATACTTAAGGGGAAAAAGTTTTTATTGATCAAATAATTATACAAAAACGAAGAATGCACAATTTTCTCTGAAATAACTTGAAACTGACAAAAGTAATTGGCATCCACCATTGTTTATTCCATATTTAATAGAAATCAGACTTTGCTTTTGATTTTTTATTCAACATAATATTGTAAATAATAAAACAAATGAAAATGGCATGGACAAAAATGATGGGACCGCTAACCTAATATTTTGTTGCACAACCTTTAGAGGCAATCACTGCAATCAAACGTTTTCTGTAGCTCTCAACGAGACTTCTGCACCTGTTAACAGGTAGTTTAGCCCACTCTTCCTGAGCAAACTGCTCCAGCTGTCTCAGGTTTGATGGGTGCCTTCTCCAGACTGCAAGTTTCAGCTCTTTCCATAGATGTTCGATAGGATTCAGATCAGGACTCATAGAAGGCCACTTCAGAATAGTGCAATGTTTTGTTCTTATCCATTCTTGTGTGCTTTTAGCTGTGTGTTTTGGGTCATTATCCTGTTGGAGGACCCATGACCTGCGACTGAGACAGAGCTTTCTGACACTGGGCAGTACGTTTCGCTCCAGAATGCCTTGATAGTCTTGAGATTTCATTGTGCCCTGCACAGATTCAAGGCACCCTGGCGCAGGCGCAGCAAAGCAGCCCCAAAACATAACCGAGCCTCCTCCATGTTTCACTGTAGGTATGGTGTTCTTTTCTTTGAAAGCTTAATTTTTTCGTCTGTGAACACAGAGCTGATTGACTTGCCAAAAAGCTCCAGTTTTGACTCATCTGTCCAAAGGACATTCTCCCAGAGGGATTGTGGCTTGTCAATATGCATTTTAGCAAATTCCAGACTGGCTTTTTATGTTTTTCTTTCAAAAGTGGAGTCCTCCTGGGTCTTCTTCCATGGAGCCCACTTTCGCTCAAAAAGCGACGGATGGTGCGATCAGAAACTGACGTACCTTCACCTTGGAGTTCAGCTTGTTTCTCTTTGGCAGTTATCCTTGGTTCTTTTTCTACCATTCGCACTATCCTTCTGTTCAATCTGGGGTTGATTTGCAACTGTTGTCACAGGAACATCAAGCTGCTTGGAGATGGTCTTGTAGCCTTTACCTTTACCATGCTTGTCTATTATTTTCTTTCTGATCTCCTCAGACAACTCTCTCCTTTGCTTTCTCTGGTCCATGTTCAGTGTGGTGCACACAATGATACCAAACAGCACAGTGACTACTTTTCTCCATTTAAATAGGCTGAATGACTGATTACAAGATTGGAGACATGTGTGATACAAATTAAAGAAACCAATTAGTTTGAAATATCACTATAATCCAATTATTTATTATCTTTTCTAAGGGGTACCAACAAATGTGTCCAGGCCATTTTAGAATATCTTTGTAGAATCAGCAATAATTCATCTCTTTTCACAGCTTCTTTGCTTTATTCTATGACATACCAAAGTCATGCAAGTATACATGATAAAATAGCTTTTAATTTCATCACTTTTCAGGAGGAATTAAGCATTATTTCAATGAGCTGTAAGGGTACCAACAAATTTGAGCACGTCCTGTATATTAAAAATATAAAACTGAAAGATCATAATTGGATAAGTCTCCACCCCCCTGAGTTAATACTTGGTGGAAGCACCTTTGGCAGCAATTACAGCTGTGAGTCTGTTGGGGTAGGTCTCTACCGACTTTGCACACCTAGATTTGGCAATATTTGACCATTCTTCTTTACAAAACTGTTCAAGCTCTGTCAAGTTCCTTGGGGAGCATTGATGGACAGCAATCTTCAGTCATGCCACAAATATTCAATTGGATTTAGGTCAGGGCTCTGACTGGGCCACTGGGACTGGGACATTTACCTTTTTGTTCCTTAGCCACTCCAGTGTAGCTTTGGCTGTGTGCTTTGGGTCGTTGTCATGCTGAAAGGTGAACTTCCATCCCAGTTTCAGCTTTCTTGCAGAGGGCAGCAGGTTATCCTCAAGGACTTTTCTGTACTTTGCTAATTTCATTTTCCCTTCTATCCTGACAAGTGCCCCAGTCCCTGCCGATGAGAAACATTCCCATAACATGATGCAGCCACCACCATGCTTCACAGTAGGGATGGTGTTCTTTGGGTGATGCGCTGTGTTGGGTTTGCGCCAAACATAACGCTTTACATTTAGTCCAAAAAGTTCAATTTTAGTTTTGTCAGACCACAAAACTTTTTGCCACATGGCTACAGAATCTCTTGAGTGTTTTTGTGCATACTTCAAACAAGATTCAAGGTGGGCTTTCTTGAGTAATGGCTTCCTTCTTGCCACCCAACCATACAGGCCAGATTTGTGGAGTGCTTGGGATATTGTTGTCACATGCACACCTTGACCAGCCTTGGCCATAAAAGCCTGTGGCTCTTGCAAAGTTGCCATTGGCCTCTTGGTAGCCTCTCTGATCAGTCTCCTTCTTGCTCGGTCATCCAGTTTGGAAGGACGGCATGATCTAGACAGGGCCTTGGTGGTGCCATACACCTTCCACTTCTTAATAATCGTCTTGACTGTGCTCCAATGGATATTCAAGGTGTTTGATATTTTTTTTATACCCATCCTCTGATCTGTGCCTTTCAACAACTTTGTCTTGGAGTTCTTTTGAAAGCGCCTTGGTGCTCATGCTTGAGTCTTTGCTTTGAAATGCACTATCCAGCAGAGGGGACCTACAGGAACTGCTGAATTTATCCTGAAATCATGTGAATCACTACAATTTAACACAGGTGGAGGCCACTTAACTTGGTGTGTGATTTTGAAGGCGATTGGTTACACCTGAGCTAATTTAGGATTGCTATTACAAGGGGGATGGACACTTATCCAACCAAGCTATTTCAGTTTTTATTTTTAATTAATTTTCTACAAATTTCTAGAATATTGTTTTCACTTGGAAGTTGTGGGGTAGGATGTGTAGATAAATGACAAAAAAACAATTTTAATGCATTTTAAATCCAGGCTATAAGGCAACAAAAGGTGAAAGGGGGTGTAGACTTTCTATAGGCACTGTATATCGTCATCATTTAGGACAGAGGGTAGGAGACTCCTGTTACAAAGAGTTTTGATGGGAATGAGTTACCAAGCCAAACAAAAAAGTAAATCGAGAGAGGACGCTGGTGCGTTTAGCTGCCGCTTCTCCGACAAGTTTTTACTAAGAACATAAGAACACAAGAAAGTTTACAAACGAGAGGAGGCCATTCGGCCCATCTTGCTCGTTTGGTTGTTAGTAGTTTATTAATCCCAGAATCTCATCAAGCAGCTTCTGGAAGGATCCCAGGGTGTCAGCTTCAACAACATTACAGGGGAGTTGGTTCCACACCCTCACAATTCTCTGTGTAAAAAAGTGCCTCCTATTTTCTGTTCTGAATGCCCCTTTATCTAATCTCCATTTGTGACCCCTGGTCCTTGTTTCTTTTTTCAGGTCAAAAAAGCCACTTGGGTCGACATTGTCAATACCTTTTAGAATTTGGAAAGCTTGAATCAGATCGCCACATAGTCTTCTTTGTTCAAGACTGAATAGATTCAATTCTTTAAGCCTGTCCGCATACGATATGCCTTTTAAACCTGGAATAATTCTGGTTGCCCTTCTTTGCACTCTTTCTAGAGCAGCAATATGCTTTTTGTAGCGAGGTTACCAGAAGTGAACACAATATTCTAGATGAGGTCTTGCTAATGCATTGTGAAGTTTAAACTTCCCTTGATTTAAATTCAACACTTTTCACAATATATCCGAGCATCTTGTTGGCCTTTTTTATAGCTTCCTGTGATGGGGTGCAGCCTATTTTGTGGTGGTTTTGTGTTTTTTGTAGTGTTTAGAGTGAGTTTGGTGTGTGGGTCAGTGAGTTTGTGTGAGGAATGTGTGGAATGTGCCTGGGCTAATAAGGTGCGAATTGCCCAATTAGCCCAGGCACCTGTATAAAAGGGAGTGGTTGGGTATGTTAGTTGGTGAGTGTTTGAGAGAGTGAGAAGACCTGTATGAGAGAGTGAGTGGTTATTTTTGGTATAGTTTGTTTAGAGCCTGTTTTTGTGTTTGTCTTTTTGGTTGGCCATTGTGCCTTTTGTTTTGTGTATTTTGTTTAATTAAAAGTCTTTATTTTCCCTGCACATCCTGACTCTGAGTCTCCTTACCCCGGTCAGCCTGTCACACTTCCCCACATTAGACAGATGAAGACATTTCAGAGTCAACATAAACTCCTAGGTCTTTGTCATAGATTCCTTCTTCAATTTCAGTATCTCCCATATGATATTTGTAATGCACATTTGTATTGCCTGCTTGCAGTACCTTACACTTTGCTCTATTAAATGTCATTTGCCATGTGTCTGTCTATTCTTTTAACGCTTTTGTTTATGTATAGAAGTTTTTTTCTGCACTGCTTTTACTAGTAGTTAGTTTTTTGGGTGATTGTTTGTTTTAATAATATTCAGGGAGGGCTACTTCGGATGTCCTGCCTGTCCACTGCTTACCTGGGCCGCGAGAACAAGGCTGAGGGAAGGCTGCTCGTCATACCGGTATCCTGCATTGAACTAAAAGCTACATCACTGTCCTTGCCTGCCTGTGTTTGCTCCGTTTCATCCACCACCCATGGCGATTGTGTTTGATATTGACTTGGCTGTTTCTGTGCTCACAAATTGTATTGCTGACATCAAGCTCTGGATGCAACAAAACTTTCTGAAGTTAAACAGTGACAAGACTGAAGTTATGTTATTAGATACTCCGCATCAACTGCGTAAATCCAGTTGTCAAAACATGACTATTGATGGGGTTCTAACTGAGTTTTGTTCCAAAATGGGCAGCAGTGTGGAGTAGTGGTTAGGGCTCTGGACTCTTGACCGGAGGGTCGTGGGTTCAATTCCAGGTGGGGAACACTGCTGCTGTACCCTTGAGCAAGGTACTTTACCTAGATTGCTCCAGTAAAAACCCAACTGTACAAATGGGTAATTGTATGTAAAATTAATGTGTGAAAAATAATGTAATTGTATGTAAAAATAATGTGATATCTTGTAACAATTGTAAGTCGCCCTGGATAAGGGTGTCTGTTAAGAAATAAATAATAATAATAAAATGAAAAACCTGGGGGTCATTTTTGACCCTTGAGCCGCATGTTCAGAATATTACCAAGTTGTCTTTTTTTCACCTTCGGAACATTGCTCGACTGCGCCCTGTCTTGACAATGTCTGCTGCAGAAAAAACTTGTACATTGTTTTGTTTCCTCCAGACTTGATTATTTCAATGCCCTACTTGCTGGGGTGTCAAAGAATACTGTCCAAAAACTCCAGCATGTACAAAATTCAGCAGCTAGGATGTTAACCAGGTCTCACTCCAGTGAACATATAACCCCTGTATTAAAATTTCTACACTGGTTACTGGTCAAACTCCGTATTGATTATAACATTTTATTGTTGACTTTTAAGTCCTATAGCGGAATTTCTCCTCCTCGTATCTCAGACCTGCTGTCAAATTACTCTCCTGGTCGCGCTCTATGGTCCGCTGATGCTGGTCTTTTAACTGTTCCCTTAACCAAGCTGTGAACAGTGGGGATAGGGCTTTCTCGTCCTGTGCACCAAGGCTGTGGAACTCACTCCCGCCCGAGATTCGAGTTTCTGAGTTCCTGTCTGTTTTTAAATCTCGCATTAAAACACATTTATTTAAATTGGCATTCTTTTAGATTCTTAGTTGTTTTTATTTTCTTGATTTTTAATGTTGTTAGTAGTTTGTATCCAATTCTGTATGGGTCATGAGTTTTGTTTTATTGCTTTTTTACTTGTCTTTCCCAGCCTTGTTAAGCACTTTGTGATAATCCTTTATGAAAGGTGCTATATAAAATAAAGATTATTATTATTTAACAACCCAGCCATAGTTTGTTCTTCAATATTGGTAAAGTTTACATGTTTTCTTTAGTCCTACTATTATCTCTTGTTTAACTACTTCAATATACATCTCTAACCATTTATCTCTTCCATCTGCTTGTATTATTAACCTTAATCCCATGCTCATAATCCCACCCTCTGAATCTGAGATATTTTCATTGAAAAAATATTCTGCTAATCTCATGTGTCTCTCCGACTCCTTTAATTCTGTGGCCAGTTTGTCTTTATCGATATATTTTTTAGTTGGTATAAACTTAAGTCCTTTACTCAATACTGCCTTTTGGGATGTGGTTAAAGTTTTACTTGATAAATCAAATACTACTGTCTTATCTTTAATATACTTGTTACCATTTTCATTTTGGGTCTTGTCTTTCTGTTTTATGTATATATAAAAAAAGATTTGAGATGTTTTAAGATTCCTAATAATAACAATTATCATAAAACACATAAATCTTAAGTTCCCGTTTTCAAAAGAGAATAAACCCATATTGACACAACCAATTAATTTCATCCATGGCTGAATGGTTGAAGAAAAAATACAAAAAATATCTGATACCCCCATATACTCTCTTCAACTGTAAGATGTGCCATCTGTTAAGAAAAACATGGTGAATTGTCACTATTTTGGAATTTAAACAATTGCTATAGTTGTGCCAATACCCAAGATGTTCCATTAAGTATTATTTTTTTTAAAGTGACATTATTCTAACTTGGCTGGAGTCCCTTCATCAGTGTTTGTGGTTCGCAATTTTGAGATGCATCAGTTGTCTACCGCTAACACTATTATACACTCAGGGATGTATCTCACAGTTATATGTACAGTTACATATGCAATGACAATGAATCTCCACAAACTGGCTGTTGAGAATGCTGATACTGTACTGCATTAAAACAGTACAGCATTTGAGTAAGCATGTTAGCCAATGCATATACTGCCATCCCTTTGGGTCGATACCAGGGGTTCCCAAACTGGGCGCCGTGAGATGGTTTCAGGGAACCGTAGCACATACAAACATGTTCTCTCCCAAATGACCCTGACAAAGCAATTTTCTCCAGACCGGGGGACCAATTAATTTACACAAATGCTGCTGTTAGCTGCTTGGAGTTATTTTGAATGCAACATTGACTTCAGGCTTGTGTCCACACAAACAGCATGTACCATTATACAACAAAAGGGGGTAATTGAAGGCAAACAAAATAGACATTAATAACATATAGTAATTAATTAATTAACTTACCTTTACAGGCGAGTTCATGTTGAATTTGCAGTCAGACAGTGTACATGAGTACAGTTTCTATGGCATCGTTTTCTCAAACGAGAAATGACACTGATCATAATGAGAGCAGTAGTACTACCGGTACAAACGAACAACCTCTCCCACTAAAGGTATCAAAATCTAAATTTTGGGTTGAGGTCCTGTGACAGGGAGTGAATGAATCCTAGTCAACAACATCCCTCCCCACCTGTGAGGGCGCTGTATAACAGGAACAGTGTGCCCCAGACTGGATGGTTTGGCAGTTCATTACAGGGTCAGTCGGAAGTTGGCCACCCAGAAAGGGGGCGGAGTCACAATACCAGAAGTCATCGTCTTAACCCTTAGTGGTCCATTTATTCAGCGCGTCTCAGGCGCGTCAGGTCCAATTTATTTTCACATGCGCAGTTTATTTTACACGCTCTGTTTAAAAGTATTTTTTTTCACAGTAAAACAGGTTTAAAAGACACTAAATACCAACAGGACACCCAGTACTGCATCTCCAGCCCTGCTCCACCCCTTTTTCGCTGTATTTTTCACATACCTCTTCATAGTCATGCATACCGATAAATCATCTCCTGATCACTCGTTTTATCACCAAACTCCTCAATAATGCGATCCAAGTCATTATTGTATTACTGTAACATCTCAAAAAGCTCTGAAAATGTCTGTGATATTCTCTGAGCGCTGGATGCAGAAGCAGCTATCTTGTTTGTTTATGGCCGTGTTATCTCTGTGGTGCCGGGGCTTGTATATTGCTCAGATCCGCCCCTTTTTTTCGGCTTCTTTCAGCTCCTGCCGGTCTCACTCGGCTATTGAATGACTAGAGACCTGTGCTATACGTCTTTTTGATGGAAAGGGAAAATTGTAATGTCGGACCTGGTCCGACATAGGACCGCAAAGGAGTAATGCGGTAGGCGATGTGTCAGTCATGGTTTGGAGGATACTTGACTGCACTCACTACCGAAGGGGGCGTGACTGAAGGTATATCAGGGGATGTGGCCAAGCACTCTTTTACTTTGTTGTGGTTACAGAAAGACCTGTAAAGGACACACGAGTGATAAAGTACCGTGAGTGTTTAGTGTTTTCTTTTCTGTCTGTTTAACTGTTGTTATTTGTTATTCTATACAGCTAAATATCCGGGAGCTGTCGTGTTAAACCAGCATCAAACCCGGACTACACTGCACTACTGTTGCCACCGATTATTGTGTTAAATTACCACTTGCACTAGGAACACTCACTACTATCATTATTAGTATTATTATTTCGGGACTGACCCCTGTGGTTTAACTGTGCCATACATATTGCTGTGTAGGGCGTTATTATTATTTAAGAGTTGTGAGCACACAACCCAGCCAAAGAAAAGAGCTGCTTTTCACCATGAACGGTCTTGTGTCTGTTATTCCTGAGCACTGCATCACCTCTACACCTGCACACTGCAAACTACTCTGCCACAGGCCCTCAGTCAGGATACCAAATGTCACAGGGGGCCTTTAGCTAAGTAAATCTGGGAAGCCCTAGTCTGTAGAGTAGCATCTTTCTAACAGTATTCTGATCTAAAATACGACAGTTATCATAACTAATGTATGGTGTTAAATAAAATATCTAAATTATGTTCAACATAAGAACATAAGAAAGTTTACGAACGAGAGGAGGCCATTCGGCCCATCTTGCTCGTTTGGTTGTTAGTAGCTTATTGATCCCAGAATCTCATCATTCATATCGTTTTACAGGTGATGCAAAAGTTTTGGCCATAGCTGTAATCTCATTTGTCGGAGCCTATACATATTTAACCTAAGCTTGGCCCTGCTACTTATTCACTTGCCAATGGCTCGAGATGGAACATAAGAAGATTGCTTTGAGTGACACCTCCAGTTGCTCCACAGGGAGCAGCAGAGCAGAGATGCAATCCCTGGATCTGGTCACTACAGCTTAGTAAATAACTCAAAGAATGGTTCTGCAGCAGCCAAGTCACCAGCAGACTCTAATGGAGACTCATAGGCAGTTTGGGCTTGAATCAGGCCTCAGTGTCTGCAGGACTATGTGATTGGTTACCATACTTGAAAGGGGGAAAAGGGGTATGGCATGTCCTGATTTTTTTTTTTGCTTCAAGCTGCACCTCTGAAGTTAATTTAATTGTCATTTCTTTGAAAGAAATTTCCTGACTTTTGTAGCTTCAAGCTTAAACCACAAGTATTTAAAAAAATGTACAGTTTAGATTTTGGAGAATGTAATTGTATGTTCAAAAGTATATTATTTTTTCAAAGCAAAGTTAGTGAACAGCTCAATTCTCTGCTTATGTCTCTTCTCCTCACTGAACTTTAATGCCATGCCTCCTATCAATGAACATTTTCTTCCCCCACTATGCAATATTTTGTTCCATTAAATATATTTACTACATTCATGACTTATACTTTTGATTTGTCCTGTCCCATTCGTATGCCCAAAGCCTGTTTTTCAAGCCCATCTGTTTTGTGACATTTAACAAAAAACAATACTGAACTAGATGGTAACTTTACAAGTAAAGTTGTGGGGCTTGCTTTAGGGAAAGTGGTCAAAATTTCAGTTTTTTATAAAAAGTTATATATTTGAATAGCAGAGGAAGATGTCATACCCTCTAACTTTTTGTCTAGCTTGTTGGGAAAGTGGTCAGAATTTCAGTTGTTTATAAAAAGTTTGAGAAAATTTTAGTTGATGACGACTTTCCAAGCCCATCGGGCAGCAGTGTGGAGTAGTGGTTAGGGCTCTGGACTCTTGACCGGAGGGTTGTGGGTTCAATCCCCAGTGGGGGACACTGCTGCTGTACCCTTGAGCAAGGTACTTTACCTAGATTGCTCCAGTAAAAACCCAACTGTATAAATGGGTAATTGTATGTAAAAATAATGTGATATCTGTATAATGTGAAATTATGTATAATGTGATATCTTGTAACAATTGTAAGTCGCCCTGGATAAGGGCATCTGCTAAGAAATAAATAATAATAATAATAATAATAATAATAATACTAAAACAGCTGTACCTCTTGATTGGTAAAGCGGTCAAAGTAGCTGATTTGTGTCAAAAGTTACATCGTTTACAGTAAATAGAATGTTGGAAGTCTGGGAGTTTTTAAACAATGGGGAGCTTTAGAATGTTGAAAAAAGTCCCATTAAAGTGAATGAAGATGGACAAAAAAAGGACACAAAGCTTAATAGCTTAAAATACATCAAACAGTTGTATATTCCAGACCAGTCTACACGTTTTAAAGTTTGAACGGCGTTTGTAGCTTAAACGGTGTAAGAGGAATAGCGTACCAAATAAGAAGAAGAAGAAGAAGAAGTATGTCGAAGATTTAAAGTGGGGACTCTTGCTTCGCAAGCCCCACTAATTAATTTCGAGGCTTTATATAGCACTTGTGCAAATGCCAAGATATAATTGAAAGATGATGGGGAGAGGTTATAAGTAGAGCATAATTGAATTCTAGACTGGAAGTAAATACATGATAGTAACAAAAAACAGCTACAAATTATGAGTAAACTAACATAGCTATTTTTGATACTAGTTTCAACATGTCAATAAATAAATAAATAAATAAATAAATAAATAAATAAATAAATAAAAACAAAATACTATATTATAATAAGAACGCTCTTATCCAACAGTGCCCCCTTGTGGATTTAATTCTCCTTACTAAATAACAATGGTTAAAAGGAAATCCCTGTTGTATTTTGCATGGGATTAGAAACCCAGTTAATTGTCTTTACAGCCAGTTACTATTTGGTGTGATTGGTATTGCTTTCACATTTCAATGCAATCAGGATTTCACCCACTTGCTTTTAAATCCTGAATGTGCAACTCAACCAAAAAAATGATTAAAGGTTTTTTTTTTCTTTAATGTTAAATCAATATTTTAACATTTCTTTTAATAACATTCTACATATGAAGGACAGAAAAAAAACTGTATACACAGCACAATTAACATAAATGTTTGTTAGCATAACGCTCAATAGCTGCAATTAACAAAAGGTATGCATTTAAATGTATTTTGGTTGTAATCATTTGAAGGCTTAGAGTTTTCTGAGGTTGATAAGGATACTGTCTTTATTTCAGGTGAAACTAGTGACCGCATTGTCTTTATGTATCAGTCTCTACTCTTTAATGTATTCAATTATTGTCTTCAATAGTCGCACTTGTTTGAGACAATTCCATTGTGCCACATGCATGCTTCTTGTTCAGGTAATGAACTTATGATATTACATAATTGGCGACCAGGCAGTAAAATGTTGTAATACAGTAGATTTAAATGCAACCTGTGCAATGTTTAAATTACAGTGCAACTCCAGATGGCATAGGCTTCACTTTATTGATCCCATAACAAATGCAAATATTTTGGACTTTTTTCTGCTGACTTCATACAGTAATGAAAATGCTAGGAAGGAATTTGGGTTAAGAAACAGAAAGCATTTGAAATAACTCAGCCTGACATTAAATTGAAATTGTTTTACCTGAAACAACATGAATATAGATTTTTAAGATTAAGCTATTTTTAAATACCTTCTCTCATGCCAGAAGGTATCTCCCAACAGTACACAGAATACATCTACTAAATTATTTAAACACATTATACCATTCTAATATTATCGTCAGCCTCCACAAGAGTCAGATATGCAGGTTACGTGGTTCAGGTCACAGGAAAATAACCCCTGCTTAGAAAAGGTCAGTCCATATCATGGAAATCATTAAAGGTTTTAAATACACCATTACCCCAACAAGAAGGAAACATTACTTTTAATGATCTTGTGCTACAGGTATTTTGCAAATCTGACCCACATAATCAGTGGCTATAGTAAACAACGACTTCCTGAATAAATACAGTGTGGATACAGGCAAGAAAGTAGATCTAAACACAGGGAAATTCAATATTTCATGCATGATAAATTGGGGAACAGTAGCCCTATTGTTTTCCGATCTTGGGTGTTGTTTTTTATTTTTATTTTTTGGTTTTGTGGGTTTCTTTAATTTGAGATACATGGCGACTGTACTGATCCAGCAATGGGGATACTAGATAAAGTACCCCAGGGGTCCAAATATTGGATCCAAACAGAGTCCTGGACCTTCCCCTGGATGAAAGCGGAGGCCATGCAAAGTTTGGCTGCACTGGCTCCTGCGGGGTCCGAATGCATAAAGGAACAGACAGACACACAAACTTTCTTCTTTATATATTAAGATACATAAACATTGGTACTCCAAAAAACCCTGCTAAATTACAGGACCGAATTAGGAAAGAATTGGTCAGTTGCAGCGCACCAAATTTAATACACTTGATGCACTCAACAGGGGGATAAGTGAGTTTAATTCACTTGCTTGGACTCACATTAGTACAACTGATGATCCCAATTGCAGTGTACCAAAAACTGATGAGTTCATTTGAATCATAAATTAAACTAGATGGTAACTTTACAAGTAAAGTTGTGGGGCTTGCTTTATTGGGAAAGTGGTCAAAGTAGCTGATTTGTGTCAAAAGTCACATTTGTTTACTAATTGTCTCATGCTTAGAATGTGCTAGAATTTGAAATTTCTCAAAGTTCTATGACAGTTAATTCAACAGTGGGAAGTAGCCCACTGAAAGAAGTTGATGCAGTTACTAAAACAGCTGTACCTCTTGAATGGAAAAAGTTATTTCTGATTTGACTTCAGATTTGAATAACAGAGTAGATGAAGATTCCATAACTTTTTGTCTTACTTGTTGGGAAAGTGGTCAAAGTAGCTGATTTGTGTCAAAAGTTACATCGTTTACAGTAAATAGAATGATGGAAGTCTGGGAGTTTTTAAACAATGGGGAGCTTTAGAATGTTGAAAAAAGTCCCATTAAAGTGAATGAAGATGGACAAAAAAAGGACACAAAGCTTAAAATACATCAAAAAGTTGTATACAAGCACACTATTCCAGACCGGTCTACACGTTTTAAAGTTTGAACAGTGTTTGTAGCTTAAACGGTGTAAGAGGAGTAGCATGCCAAAGAAGAAGAAGAAGAAGTAGTATGTCGAAGATTTAAAGTGGGGACTCTTGCTTCGCAAGCCCCACTAACTAGAACTTTAGTGCTAAGTGCAGCGTACTAATGAATAACGTTCCGCCATAAGTGTATTAAGTTAACCTGGGAAATCAGAGACTAATCTGCTTGCTTTGTCAATGTTTGCTTGCAAATCTGTTTAATATGAGTTACACGTCTGAAAAATGTGTCATTTATAATCCTTATGGACATTACACCTGACAGGATATTTTTTTTCATTTCTCGATAATAAACATAAGCATTAATTATTTTCATTACCTATAGTAAGCCATCATGAATGCTTAAGTACAGAATTGTGTCTGTGTAACATGGATCTGTGTAACTATTTATGCTGTGAAATATATAGATTTGTATGAAACAAAAACATTTATTTAGGAACAAAAATCTGTTTGGAATGAATTACTTCACATGGGTGCGAAGGACAAGATTTATATAATAAACAAGGTTTTGTTTTATTGAAATCTATTAATTTCCATAGCACTAAATTTAGTAAGCTGTCTCGTCAAGGTGGATTAGGCTGCAGATGTGAGATGGATTAAAATCTTAATTGCAGACATGCCGATACTGTGTTCTATGGCACTCTGATCATGAAGATACAAACACCAGGTTATTTTGACATTATTTTGTGCTGCTTGTATTTGGTACCCAGACTGACACACTATGCTTGTTTCTGTGAGCAGGTCAGCCTGCTTTTGAATGGGCAAGGAAGTTTAATCATTTTCTGTAAACAAATGACTGATGCTTTGAAATGATCACTGCATATCGATTGTTATATTGAATTAAAAAAATATTGATGCATCTCTGGCTTATACTAAAACATACTGAAAAGGCAATTTGGGTTTGGACCCTTCCAAACGGCAGCTGTCTTATATTAGTTTTTGTCTGTTTTAAACTAATGTCACCCTCTTCCTAAAACATAATGCCCAAAATATAAAAATGAATTAAGGTATGTAAAAACTACAAGGTATGTAATAACTACAAACACAATCTAAACAGAAAAAACACAGTATCTTTTCAACTACCAGTACTTAATAAAGTAACAGCATTTCCAGAAAACTACTAGGGTGTGTATGTGCGGGACATCATTTTAATGCTACAAGTAAAATGCATTCATTTACTGTATATCTCACTTTGATTCATTTTCCTAATGTCCACTTTGATTTTTACATTTATGGATGTACTAAAATATTCACTGTTAATTAGTGATAATAATGTACTGTACTAAGGTTGTTATGTCAGGTAAATATAGTGTATAGAAAAAGTCAGCAATTAGTATCCACACCTTACACGTGACTCATGGAACTGTAAAACCATTATTTTAACACTAGATGGGCAACTTTCATAATATTTCAATATATATGCAGTACATATACATTACTCTTCTGAAGACAACCATGAAAAATGAAATAGCAGGAGTCCTTGATCGTTCTCGAAGTTATTATTTAACAGCTACAATGTAAAGAAGCAATCAAAAAACAGCAGACCTACTCTAAATAAAGTATTAGTATTTTTTTCACCAATACAGCAGCTTTCAGTTCTTTTACAACACTGTAAAATAAATGTAAAAAAAAAAAAAGACATAACAAGTGATGCATTACCGGGTGGTTATCAAGAGTTAAACTGATAAAATTAAACAAAAGACACACAGTAAATTAAAAATCAGCACAGTTTGATTACAGGTAATTGAAAAGAAATGTTGCAATATTTTCAATTCTCCATTTTCTTTATCAACATTGTGCTTAACTTGACACAGTTGGCAGTCTATTGTGAGAGACATGGGGCCGAATCATAGTGAGTCTCCACAGAAACAAATCAATGATTATGTTTTAAATTATAGCTAGTCTGTTGTAAAAGCACCAGAAACTTGCTATACCTATTTTTCATAACTGGTTATCTGTGGCAATGTGCTCCGCCCCTGTGTGCATTTCTGTGTTGTATGTTGCGTGTGGTGTGTTAATGTTGGTGTATAGATATGGCTGCACGGGATATAAATGGGTGTGTGTAGCACGAGTTATTTAAAATGTTAATTGTATTTAGACATGGGGATTGCACTTCACTTCATGTGCATTTAAAGTATTTAATATGTGAGCACGAGGTTGCACATAATTAAATCACGTGCTGGGATTCAAGGGAATAATTAATTAGTAATTGAATCCTGGCACAACAGTATATATAGATGCACGTTTCACTCACTCGGGGTTGGGTGTTCGGTGAGTAGTGAACGGGAGAGAGAGGAGGAGAAATAAAGTTAAATATTAATAACAATTACTATCACGTGCTGGAAGAACCAGCACGATACTTGTTTGTTTATTTTTACTCACCGTGTTTGTGTGTCTGTCCGTCCACCGTTTGTTAAGTGTTCGTCCATATTGTTTGTCTGTTTTATTTGGCCTCAAGTGCCATGTCCTGTCTTCTGTTTTGTTCAACCTTTTTATTTTCTGTGTGTTAATAAAACGCTGAGCACCGCAGCATCTCAGATTCACTGCAACAACTGTCTGTCTGTAGTCATCCCTGCAGCTAGCCTGTCATTATCATTTCAACTTCCTTGACAACTGATTGTGCCACAGTTGTCATTGTTCAGCTTTAAACTTCTGCTGAGGCGTTGGTTAAAATGATTTTTAGTTTCTAAAACTAAAGAGGCTGCACAAGAAGGATAACAGATTACAAGAGGGGTGTACAGTACGTGTTTCTTTGCTGTCTAAATCAGGAGTGCAGATGTTTCATTTATTCAGTGAGCTTGAAATGACCTGAAATGGTGTCCATTTTAAATACAGCCTATACTTATAAGAATCAGCTGCTAAGGAATTTATTTAAACATGCAACATGCATGCTTGCTAGCCAAGGAATGCCATTTATTCTGGAATCTTGAAATTCACTGTAGCATAATTACTGCTGCACCTCTCACAACCATTCCCCTACCCTGATAATTAGAAAGTAATCCACTTAGGAATGTTCTGTCTGAAGAATTCACAGCGTTTTATTTTTAAGTTTTGTTTTTTTTATGTTTACCCATTGTCCTGTGAGATTTGCCTGCATAGGTAGTTCTTTAGTGCTTGCAAATGAGGAACTAAATGTCATTGTCTTGAATAGAAATTGCATTAATATTGATTTGTGGCTGCTTTATGGGCAGGAATGATTGAAAAGCATGGCTCACTTGTCACTTTATTGTTGATTAGGACTGGTGAATATGCAAGATAATTAAACTGTTGTTTTGTCAATTTACTTTTATAATTCAAATTTACTTTTAAGTAGGCATGTACTCTACCAACCGTGAACACTCAACATACCTGTATTTACGACCAATGATTATTAGTGCCACTGACAGCTCTTTTTTACATATGAATCAGCCCCCAATGGCTTTCAATGGGTTGGAACACAGTGGTGTTAACAGTAGCCTTTTAAAAAAATAAACTAGCATAAAAAGGACAATGCCGTCAACAACACTGAAGTCTAAAATATATTTATTTGAATGCCGGTGATTGTATAAAACGTTCTTACATCTTCTTATATAGCTTTATACTGGCACAATCATTATGCCTTTTTTTAAATGATCACAAAGTTAATTATTTCAGAGAATGGTGAATAATTATGCTAATAAGTACTTAATTAGACGTATTTGGTCGTTAGATAGTTCAGAATTAAAAAAAAAAAATAACAACATTTTGTTTGTGATAAATGCAGGATTGTAGCCGAGCTGGTGCACATAGGAATATGAATGATAAGGTGTGCAATGATGTCACCACTAGTAACAACTTGTTTACCTCACGAAGGTTAGAAAGCGACTATCTGTGTAGTATCAAAGTACAGGTCAAGACACTTTAGCTCTTTTGGATTCAGGTCGTGGGCAGAGTCTAATCACCGCTTCAATAATTTAAATTTTAAAATTGCCTAGTTGTAATGAAATTGGGATGAATTGTATTTATGGCGACATTAAAAACTATCCAGCTAAATTAGTGGAGTTAGAGATTGGAGGGGAATTGGTACAGTACACATTGGGAGTGTTTCCTTGTATGCCTTATCCGGTAGTTGTGGGAAGGGACTGCTCCAATTTTGATAAACTATTAAAAGAAAAACAGAGTTTGTTCTCAGAGGTGAGGTTCGGGAGGTGGACCAGCTGTTTAAAGTTTCACAAGAAGTATTTACAGAACCTGGTGGAACCAGGGAAATGAGAAAACAAGAAAAAAAAAAACAAGATGGCGTTATGGGTAAAATGAATAGAATACCAGAGAAATGTGATGTTATGGTTAACTCTGGGGGTGAATCTGAGTGAAAAGCTAGTGAAAATATACCTGAAAGCCGGGGCCAGTCTATTATTATTATTATTATTATTATTATTATTTATTTATTAGCAGACGCCCTTATCCAGGGCGACTTACAATTGTTACAAGATATCACGTTATTTTTACATACAATTACATTATTTTTTACACATTATTTTTACATACAATTACCCATTTATACAGTTGGGTTTTTACTGGAGCAATCTAGGTAAAGTACCTTGCTCAAGGGTACAGCAGCAGTGTCCCCCACAAGGGACTGAACCCACGACCCTCCGGTCAGGAGTCCAGAGCCCTAACCACTACTCCACACTGCTAGACGGCAGAGGTTACCGTCAGGAAAGTACAGTAGGAAAACTGAACCCTTGAAGCAAGAAGGGCTTAGAAAAGCAGAAAAGGTGATCTCAAAAGAAGATATACCCGTGAAAATGTGGAATGAGTCTCCCAAATGGACTTTAGGAAAGAGCAAGCAGCAGACACAAATTGACATGCTGCTTTTGAACAGATCTATGACAAGTCTGAAAACACTAGAGACAGCCTACCCAGTCCACATTTTATTACGAAATATGATTTACTATAACCAGTGACCAAAACTGACAAAGGGGATTGGCTGGAACAGTTAGTGGTTCCTTATAAATTTAGAGAGCTCATTTTCCATTTCTCTCATAGTCATGTGTTGAGTGCTCACTTGGGCGCGCATAAAACTCGAGAAAGAATTTTGACCGGGGGTTTATCAGAACATTTGTAACCGTTGTAATCAGTGTAGAGAATGTCAATTGGTTTCAGAAAAAAACCCTGCATCAGCTACTTTAGTACCAATACCAATTATTGAAATCCTATTTACTAGAATCGTCATAGATTTGGTTGGGCCCCTAGAAAAAAAACAGACTTAGGTTATCGATACATTCTGGTTATTGTAGATTATGCCACCAGGTATCTGGGAGCAGGCGGACGGTTTAGTGGCATGATTTAAAACGTTGAAACGGAGCTAGGTTACATGAGTTCACCATAGGGGATAAAGTGTTAGTTTTGCTTCCTTCACATGTATACAAGTTTTTGACGAAATGGCAGGGGCCATATCTGGTAGAAGAAAAAGTGTCTGACGTAAATTACCGATTGTTTAGACCAGGCAAGAGAAAGCCATATCAATTATTCCATATTAATCTCTTGAAACCATGGAAGGAAGGAGGTCAAGCAGCGAATGCAGCACATTCAGAGGTGGCAAATATGATTTCAGAAAATATCAAAATAGGTGAGTATCTGTCGGAGATTCAGAAGGGAGACATATTTTCAGATTTGCCAGGGAGAACCAATGTTATTAAACATAAGATTGTAACACCACCTCAGGTAGTGGTCAAAAAGATGCCGTATCGAATGCCTCAGGCTAAAAGTGAGAGTATGAGAGAAGAGATCCAAATCATGCTACAAATGCGGGTAAATTGAAGAACCAGACAGCGAATGGTGAAGCCGAATGGCACCATCAAATTTTGTACTGATTTTAGAGCTGTAAGGATAGATGAAATGACTGAAAAATTGGGTCGAGCTAAGTTTATAACAACACTACACCTAACAAAAGGCTAATGGCAAGTTCCCTTAGAAGAGAGTTCTAAAGAGAAAACCGCTTTTTCTATGCCTGAGGGCCTTTTTCAATTTACAGTTCTCCCATTTGGTCTTCATGGGGCACCAGCTACTTTTCAGCGCCTCATGAATAAAGTTTTTCAGCCACATCAGCTGAAAATAGGCTAATAGGCTATTATAGGTGCTTCATGAAAGGTTTTTCTACTACAGCACTTCCTCTTACAGAGTTGAGGAACTGCTGTAGTAGAAAAAACAGTACAGGAAAGACAAGGAGCACTTGTTTAACTTGTACAACATGAGATGGTTGAAAAAAAAGAGGTTGGGTGCGTGATGGAATGTATGTGTCTAACCAGCGTCTAAAAGCTCTGGGACCTTGCTTGGGGACATAGGCTAAGAAAAAAATAAAATAAAAAGTAACAATTGTTGCTGCATAAATTGCTTTTGTATGCCCGATCCCACAGGATTATGCAAAGGAGGGGGTAGTATAAGGGATTGGTCAATAAAAACTCATAAAATGTGAAAAGACATGTGAAAATCATATGTTAATTAAGAAAGGTTAAAAACAAATGTGTGGTTTAAAAGTACTAAAAATAATAATTACATAGGGATGATACATGGAGGCATTAGGACCATGTGGAAGCTACTGGAGTCAGGGCTGGCTCCAGTTCGAATTAATTGTTCAATTTAATGATTTGTCAGTTGTTTAACAATGTAATTTGTTACCATTTAAAATCTCTCTCTCTCTCTCTCTATCTACTATATATATATATATATATATATATATATATATATATATATATATATATATATACACACACACACACATACATATATATAGAACACGGCTTGGAAAAATAACAACCTCCGATTGGTTAAACAGCATCACATGACTGTGCGTATATATATCGCATATGCCATGGCTTGCATACTAATTAGTAACTTCACACTGAATAAATAATTACGCACCACTACATGCTAAATTCCATGACAAACTGCCATTTTATTTGTTATTAGTTACAAAACCACTGTGAAATGAGTGACATTCAACCTATTTCCTTTAATATATTTTGGGATGAAACTCCAGATAACCAGTACAACACCAACTTTCTGGACAGCAGTCCACCTGAAAAAAAAAAAAATACAAATAGTGTACCAGCAAGTGTCAAGAGCAAGTGCAAGAAGTTCAACTGGGGACCAGTATTCGGTCTCCAGTTTTATAACGCTGAGCTGGACTAAATACATATTTTAACATCTCTGCTGACAGCGAGTTTAAAACCAACAAGAACGTATTCCTGTCAGTCATGAAAACTTTTAAAAAAGCAGGTAGACAAGGCCAGACACCACGCCCCGAATTACTGGCCTGGATTTGAAGCAACTGCGGAAAACTGAGGCACTGTCCCCTGACACCGCGGTCGGATTGGTGTGTAAAAGTCTGGTTTGATCTTCAACTTAATTTGGTACAATTTGGACGCGATGGTTTCCAACAACTAACAAAACATCTTTTGAGATCCAAAAGGATGAAAACGGACTTGAATATGTGTGCCTCGCATATAACGAGTACACAACTCATCTGCAGATACAGCTCCAGCATCCATGGCAGCTTCTCCCCTTACTTCATTTGAAACCCCGCCCATCATCAGCATGTACTCAGTCCTCTAGTTTCAAGTGAGATGCCACTTTCGATGCAGAAATTCACAATAGACGGATATGTGCAATTTATTTTTAATAAGCTAACAATAAATTAAATTAAATTTGGGACTATTTTATTCTATACACAATAAAAGTTTCTGGTTTTGTCTTAATTTAAAATGTGTTTCAATTATTTTAATTATTTTTTAACAGTTAGCCATGTTATAAGTGGTAAAACCACTTCTGGTGTGGTATATATCACGGGAACCGCACAGCTTGTCGTGTTTTATACCATATATATATATATATATATATATATTGTAAAAGAACTCACCCACTCGGGTTCGTTGCCCCTTTAAAAATACGACCAGGACACTGAAATGGATTTTTCAGCGCGGTTGCGCTATTTTTTTAATAAACACAAAAGTAAAACAAAACACACAAAATAAACACCTAGCTCCTCTTGGAGCACTAACTCAACTTTCAGGAAACCCTTCCTAACACGGGACAGCTAAGCTGTTTTCCCGTCCTCACAAAAACACCAGTTTGCTCGCTCGCTCTCTCGCTCTCTCTCTCTCTCTCTCTCTCTCTCTCTCTCTCTCTCTCTCTCTCTCTCTCTCTCTCTCTCTCTCTCTCTCTCTCTCTCTCTCTCTCTCTCTCTCTCTCTCTCTCTCTCTCTCTCTCTCAATTCAATTCAATTCAATTCAATGGTGCTTTATTGGCATGACTTACAATAGCAGGTGTTGCCAAAGCAATTATACAATACAGACATGTATATATACAATGCATCATGAATACATATATATAAACAAACTGATTTATAAAGTACAGTAAAAAAAAAAAAAAAAACAAAAAAAAAAAAAACAAAACCAAAAAAAAAAAAAAAAAAAAAAAAAAAAAAAAAACAAACACATATCACTACTAACAATAAACATGTATCAGGACAATAAGCATTTACCTAATACATACATGCCTACATACACAACAACATACATACTGTATATACATAAGTGTGTGTGTGTCTCTGTGCAGAGCTCTCATTGTGTGTCCCTCAATCTGTGACATGCAGACACATACTGGGCTGCTAGTTGGGCTGTGCTTCTCTCCTCTCCCAGGAGGATTGGGACTTTTTCAGGGTTGGTCATGTTTGGGAAGTTTGGGAGGGAATTTGCAAATTTTTTAAAATAAGTTTGTCTATTTTCCGAGTATTTCTTACATTGAAGAAGGAAGTGCATCTCTGTCTCAACCTCTCCTGTCTCACAGTGACCACAGAGCCTTTCTTCTTTAGGAAGCCAGGTCTGCCGGTGACGGCCTTTTTCAATGGCCAGGCTGTGGTCACTGAGCCTGTACTTGGTCAGGATCTGCCTCTGCTTTGTATCTCTGACAGTAGAGAGATACTCTGCCAGAGTGTAATCTCTTTTTAGGGCCCGATAACAATCCAGTTTATTTTGAGATTTTGTTTCTGTGTCCCAATGTTTCAGATAGCAGTTTTTGGTTAGTTTTATAATTTGGTTGACTCTGATTGGGGGCTGGTAAGCAGTGCTGCCCTGAAGCTGGTTTGTTTTAGTATTATTAGTTGGGTTCAGTGCAGTGAGCTTCAGGGCCAGCTGGCTTAGAGGACTCTTTTCAGGGCTGAGCTCTTGGGTTTGCATGGCCTCATACTGGAGGGAGTCTGATTCACTTTTCTTTAGGTGCATCCAAAACTTTAGTGCTCTTTTCTTTATATTTATGAGTGTTGGGTAACGGCCTAATTCTGCCCTGCATGCATGATTTGGTGTTTTTCTTTGCACCTGTAGGATGTTTTTGTAGAGTTCAGCATGCAGGGTTTCGATTGGGTGTTTGTCCCATTTAGTGTAGTCTTGTTGACTGAGTGGACCCCATACCTCACTTCCATACAGCGCAATGGGCTGGATGACACTGTCAATTAATTTTAGCCATATTTTGATAGGAATATTGATTTTATAGAATCTTCTTCTGATGGCATAGAAAGCTCTTCTGGCTTTTTCCTTTAGTGCATTCACTGCTAGGTTAAAGCTCCCTGAAGCACTGATAGTCAGGCCCAGGTACGTGTAGTCTGAGGTGTGTTCTAGTGTAGTGTTGTTTAGGGTGAAATGGTATCTGTTTCCCTGAGTTCTGGCCTTTTTTTGAAAAATCATTATTTTGGTCTTTTTAAAGTTTACTGCCAGGGCCCAGGTCTGACAGTACTGCTCCAGCAGTGCCAGGCTCCGCTGCAGCCCCTGCTCTGTGGGCGACAGCAGGACCAGGTCATCTGCATAGAGCAGGAACTTGACTTCGGTGTTGTGTAGAGTAAGGCCGGGGTCTGCAGACTGCTCCAACATCGTAGCCAACTCGTTAATATAAATATTGAACAGTGTTGGACTCAGACTGCAGCCCTGCCTCACCCCCCGCCCCTGAGTGAAGAAATCAGTTCTTTTGTTGCCAATTTTGACTGCACATTTGTTTTCTGTGTACATTGATTTTATTATATCATAGATTTTACCCCCTACACCACTTTGAAGAATTCTGTAATATAAACCTTCATGCCAAATAGAATCAAATGCTTTTTTAAAGTCAATGAAGCAGGCGAAAATTTTGCCTTTATTTTTTTGGTGTACGTGTTTGTTTATTAGGGTGTGTAGGGTGTAAATATGATCTGTTGTGCGGTGATTTGGTAGGAATCCAATTTGACTCTTACTCAGGACATTGTGTTCGGTAAGGAAGGCCAGTATCCGGGCGTTGATGATACTGCAGAACACCTTCCCCAGATTACTGCTCACACAGATGCCCCGGTAGTTGTTGGGGTCGAATTTGTCTCCACTCTTGTGAATTGGGGATATAAGCCCTTGGTTCCAGATGTCAGGGAAGTAACCAGTACTTAGTACCATGTTGAACAATTTAAGCATTGCCTCCTGTAATTTAGGGCTGCTGTGTTTGAGCATCTCAGTGCTGATGCTGTCAGGGCCACAGGCTTTCCTGGTTTTCAGTGCCTGCAGCTTCTTAGTTAATTCCTGTAGGGTGATTGGAACATCAATTGTGTTTTGGTTATCTTTAATTGATTGTTCAAGTAATTTCAGTTTTTCTCTAGTTTCATTTTGTTTATCTGTTAGATCTTTTTGTTGAATATCTTTATAAAGGTTTTCAAAATAATTTTTCCAAACTGTTCCATTTTGTATCGTCAATTCTTGTTGTTTTGTTGGGTTTAAATTGTTCCACATTTCCCAGAACTGATTTTGGTCAACAGATTTTTCAATGTCTGTGAGGGTTTTGTTTGTGTGTTTTTGTTTTTTCTGTTTGAGGGTGTGTTTGTAGTGTTTTAGAGTCTCACAGTACCTCAGACGTAAGTCTGTGTCTTGTGGTTGATGGTGTTTTTGATTAGATAATTTTCTTAGATTTGTTCGTATTGATTTACATTCATCATCAAACCATGACTGTGTGTGTTTTTGTTTCCGATTGATCTTCTTTTTGGTCTTTTTAATATTTGCCATTATGGCTGCTTTTTCAAATATCTGATTGAGGTCATTAACAGACAGATTTAGTCCTGTCATATTAGGTTGGTACAGAGTGTTGAGGAAAGTGTTAATGGTGTTAGTTATTTCAGTGGAACTGATTGCTTTGATATATTCCTCAGTGCTGTTTGGAGCCCATCTGTATGGTTGATTCAGATTGTACAGCTTACTGGGCTGTGTTTGTGTGTTGCTTGCCTGACTTCCTCTTTTCAGGAACACAGTGATTTGATTGTGGTCCGATAGAGGGGTTTGTTGCCTGACAGTGAATGCACTTAGAAAGGAGGGGTCCATGTCAGTGATGGCATAGTCGACTACACTAGTCCCAAGAGCTGAGCAATACGTGAACCTCCCTAAAGAGTCCCCTCTGATCCTGCCATTAACGATGTACAGACCTAGGGCTTGACAGAGATGCACTAATTCTCTCCCATTTTTGTTCACGGCACGGTCAGGGTTGTTTCTCTGGATTGTGGTGGGTGTGAGGTACAGAGGGGTCTGTCCAAATACATGGCTGTTTCCCTGGGTGTTAATACAGTCAGGCTCTGAGCCTGTCCTGGCATTGAAATCCCCACAGAGCAGCACATTCCCCTGGGCCTGGAAATGGCCGATCTCTGTGTGGAGGGTGTTAAAATACTCTTCGTTGTAATAGGGGGATTCAGAAGGGGGGGTGTATGCTGCACACAGGTATATGTCATTTTGACATTGGGCTATTCCCTTGTTAATTTTGAGCCATGTGTGTGTTTGGCCCTGTTTGACTGGGCTGATGTAGCTGGCCAGCTCCTCTCTGTACCACACTATAATCCCCCCTGAGTCCCTGCCGCGCCGGACTGTGCTCAGTTTAATAGAGGGCACTATCGCCTCCCTGTAGCCTGAGGGGCAGTGTGTGAGCGCGTCTGCACGGCACCATGTCTCCAACAGAACTATCACATCGACATCTTTTGTATTTTTAATAAATTCAGGATCTGTGCTCTTCAGCCCAAAAGCAGAGGAATACAGGCCCTGAATGTTCCAACAGCTAACAGTAAATGAACTCATGTAATCCAACCAATATTATTCTTAATGAAATAAAATGTCTAACAATAACACAACCTTTTATCATTTTAAGTTCCCTTTAAACAGTAAAGTACAAGTATAGTAATTATTTTAGTAGTATTAATAATTATTTATTTATTTATACTTTATTTATTTATTTGTAGTTATTTACATGTAGAATATTTTTTTTTTTTTTTTTTTTTTTTTTTTTTTTTTTTTTTTTTTCCTACCCGAGTGTTGCAGGTCTCAGTTCAGCAGCCTGGAGCAGAGGATGCTGAGGAGCTGTTTGATCTCTCCCAGTTCGGTGGGGGCTGGGGGGGTGGGCCGGGACAGAGTTGCAGCATAGCTGAGTTGCTGCTGGTGGTCGCTGAGCCTGGCGGTAGTGGGACGAGTGGGGGGCCGGATGGCGGGCGGCTGTACGGTGCTGCGGGGGCGGGATGTGTGCGCTGCAGTGCGGGGGGGCTGCATGCTACGCTGGCCTCTGCTGGCACTGCTGCGAGGGGGGCTGGCTGGGCTACGGCCCATGGCTGCATCCTTCAGGGTCTTGGCAAAGACTTTGACCCCCTCCTGGTTGAGGTGCACCTTGTCGTAGAGGTGCCAGGGCCCCACTGTGGGGTGGTGTGCCAGGTGCACGTTAGGCAGCGCAGCGCAGCCTCTGGTGATCTCTGCGTTCACAGCGTTGATGGTGTGTGGGTGGGTGTCGGCTCGGGGCAGCAGCGTGGAGATGACCACTCTGGAGTCGGGGAACTCCTGCGTGGCTCTCTCAGCCACCCTTCTCACGGCCTTGGCAGTGTCGTGGCGCAGGGAGCCCAGGTCGTTGGTGCCGGTGTGGATGACGATGCAGCTCGGGCTCCCCAATGTGTCCCGGTTCAGCAGCTGCAGGGCTCGCTCCGTGTTTGTGCAGCGGATGTTGTTGACACGCCGGCTGGGAAACAGTCTCCTCATGTCCAGGTATTTCCCGTTGCTGTCAATGAGGAGGACCACTTCTGCGTTTGTCTTCTTTTTGGCCAGCATGCTGTGGGTGTGGGTGGGGATGGGGGTGGGAGCGGGGTGGGGGGGGGAGCGGGGTGGGAGGGGGAGCGGGGGGGAAGCGGGGGTGGGGATGGGAGCGGGGTGGGAGGGAGACCGGGGGGGGAGCAGGGGTGGGGATGGGACCGGTGTGGGAGTGCGGGGGGCAGCGGGGGTGGGAATAGGGGGGGAGCGGGGGGGGAGCGGGGGTGGGGATGGGACCGGTGTGGGAGTGCGGGGGGCAGCGGGGGTGGGAATAGGGGGGGAGCGGGGGGGGAGCAGGGGTGGGAGTGTAGCGGGGGTGGTAGCACGGGGAGCAGGGTTGGGGGGGGCTGTGTATCTGTGGAGCTGCTCCCTCAATCCCTGCAGCTCCTTGTTGGTGGTTTTCTCTCTGCGCTGCATCTCCTCCTTGACGCTGGTCAGCTGGGTCCTTAGGTTCGCATTCTCCTGCTGCAGGTCCTTCATCTCGCTGGTCAGCTCGGTGATGGCCACCCTGTTCTCTCTCTTGAGCTGGCTCACCTCATCTCTGAGCTGCTGGGTGATGCTGGTTTCCTTGAGCCTGGCCAGTGTAAGTTCTCTGAACTCCACAAACTCCAGCTCCAGCAGGGCCAGGCACTCCCGCATGTGCTGGGTGTCGCTGGGGGTCGTGGGGGTGGGCAGGTTGGTGTCGGGTGTTGTGCTGTCTGAGGTAGGATCTTCAGGGTCTTCAGGGTCGGTGTTCTCGGGGTCGTTGGCTGTAGTGTTTGTTTTTTCAATCTCTGCTGCCTCTTTTAGTTGTTTATATTTTTTTTCAAAGGAGGTCAGGCTAGCCTCACTGCCCTGGATCAACACAGTTCCGCTGTGGTAGACATTAATACTCAGGACTGTGCTGTCCGGGTCAGAGTCTTCTCTTAAGAGGATCTGTCTACCTTGGCAGATCCCTCTTTTTGTGACGTTGCTGTACGTCTTACACACAGCAGTGTGCCAGGCATTGAGGTGTTGAGTGTAGAAGATGAGGTTGCTTCTCATCTTCTTGTCTCCTGTCCCAGAGTAGTCTGTGTACAGACACTCCGGGTTCTCTCTCAGCACGCTCAGTTTATGATGCTTCCTGGCCTGTGCGCTGCGCAGTTCAGCCGGGTACTGGAACTCCCTGCTCTCTGCACTCTGACTCGTCTCCATGGCAACCGAGAGAATCTGCTACACTTTGTTGCAATTTCCAACTGTCACTGCCAACGGCTGCTTTTTTGAAAGTAAACTGAACTTTTTTATTTATTTTTTTTTTTTTTTAAAAGCAAACTACTGCTGAACTTTTAATTTTTGTATTATTTTTTGTATTTATTACTATAAAATTATAAAATAAAATGATGGTAGTGTAAAACGCTTACCTCTACCTCTGTAATTTTCTTCCTTTATTTTCCTCTTTTATTTACTTCTATCTTTTCTTTCTTTCTCTTTCTTTATCCTTTTCTTTCCTTTTCTCTTAAATATTTTTCTTCTCTTCCTTTAATTCTCTCTTCTTTCCTTCCTTCCCTTTGCTCTGTGATTTTCTTCCTTCCTTTATTTTCCTCTTATTTCATTCTTCCTTTCTTTCTTTTCTTTCTCTTTCTTTTTTCCCTTTCTTTCCTTTTCTTTTAATTTTTCTTCTCTTCCTTTAATTCTCTCTTCTTTCCTTCCTTCCCTTTCCTCTGTGTTCTTTTTTCTTTTGGTCTTGATCTTCTTTTGGTGTTTTTATAATATTTAATCAAAATGTTTTTTCTTATTTTTTCATATTACGTTAAATACTACTTTAAGTACTACTATACATATGTTTATGTTATTAAATTGGCATTTTATTTCACAAAGAAACATAAATTTTTAAATTTTCAGGAGCTCATATTTTCTGTGACTGCTCACTCTAAAAGTCTCTCTCTCTCTCTCTCGAAAGAGCACCTCTTCTGCCTTCTCCTCCTCAGCAGCCCCAAGCAGACTGCCTGCTCTCCTTTTAAACCCCCGCACCTGGGTCTAATTCCCTCATAACGCCCAGGTGCGGATGATAATTAATAATAAAACAATTACACTAAACAATTAACAAATTAAATGAAACAATAAAGCAATACAAATCAAACAATTAACAAAACTGAAAAAGCAACACAATACAAAAAGGTGCATTCTCTCGCAGGGAGGTTTTAACCCCCTCCCTGCTGTCTCTCACAACCCGCTATCTTACACATCCCCCCCCTTGTCTTTACAAGACACAGGCCACGAGACGGCCACCTCCTCCCCTAAAACACAACCACCCACCCTCGAGTCCATAAATGTCAATTTTCGCCCTCTTCCACGGGCGAACTCGAGGGTGGATCTGTCCACGTCCTGGGTCAGCCAGGTAGGGACCGCGCACCGGCGACGAGGGACCCCACCGGTTTGTCAGGGGCGACCGGCACGACAACCGGGGCACTGGAGGCTGAAGCAGCGGGCAGAGGTCTGCAGCTGGGACCCAGTGCAGCGATGTCCGGTCAGCAAGGGGGAGCTAAGTAGTGACCAGGGGGAGCGTACGCGACGTCTGGGAGCAGCGCAGCGAAGTCTTAGTGTCCGGGAAGAGCGGAGCAGAGGACCAGGTGGAGAACTGTGCCCGATTCTGCCGACTCCTGGGCTCCAGGTCAAGTGAGGAGGTCTCCTTTTAAACCCCCGCACCTGGGTCTAATTCCCTCATAACGCCCAGGTGCGGATGATAATTAATAATAAAACAATTACACTAAACAATTAACAAATCAAATGAAACAATAAAGCAATACAAATCAAACAATTAACAAAACTGAAAAAGCAACACAATACAAAAAGGTGCATTCTCTCGCAGGGAGGTTTTAACCCCCTCCCTGCTGTCTCTCACAACCCGCTATCTTACAATATATATATATATATATATATATATATATATATATATATATATATATATATATATATATATATATATATATTACAAATCAAAACAAGAAAATGTAAATAAATAAGCATCTAAACAGACATCGGTTTACAACATACCTATTTATAAAACTGAAACGATATCAATACATTTTTAACTTTTCAACAGCAATCGGTTTATTATCAGATGTGCAAAAGCAACTGAACAACTCAGATAAATAAACTTAGAAAAAAACATTTTACAGGAGCGCACAGCACAAGAAGTTATTAAAAAAAGTCTAATTTATTTTTCTTTTTTTCGACAAAAGGGTATTCCTGTACCTTGAATCTAAGGCTGTTCACAATCAACACAGATACTGCGCTTCTCCACATCGTCTTTCTGCACAGGGCACAGCTGTCCGAAGTTTTATCTTTATTGCACTTGCCAACCTGGCACTGGCGTCTCTTGCGGCTCTCAGCAGGGTTGCCAGCTTCAGCTGTGGGTACACGCTTGGCAGTCTCCGTCTGTTCCAAATGCTTCTTGCGAAGTTCCTGTGCTAACTGTAAAATATATTCTCTCCTTGGTAAATTCTTCTCCGTGCATTCTTTGTAAAGTACCCAGGAGTTGATGACTGCTAGGTCCAATACATTGTAAAACACCTGAACAGACCACCATCAGGAGTCAGCTTTCACAGAATACTTCCATGTCATCTGATACCAGTCTCTGGTATTTATTTTCACTAGTCCCGATGCTAATTGACTGACCAAAGCAGCGCAGCTGGCAAGCAGGCACCAGCTTTCAAAAGGCTGATATAGACTGTCAGTCATTCACTCAGGCAGAGAGTAGAGACTAATCTGATTACAGCTAAACACATTGCGGACTGGTAAATAAAAATAATAAAGTAGAATACCGTTCTGTATAATCAAAATATAGTTGTTTTTTGAGTGGCCGTCAATGTGACTGCTCTCGGGGCTGTTAGGTATAATGTAATATATCTCCTTAATTTCTGAACTCCCGTGTTTCATGCTTTGTGAGAATATTTAATACATATAGACAGAAAGGTACATGAATGCACAGCCCATATGTGTTACACGACTGGAGAAAATTACATTTTAAAACCAAAAACCGCCAAAATGACTGCCGCGGGGCTTCTAGTGTTAATCAGCACAATAAAAAGTCACTGCACCTGATCTAAAACAGAGTTTGTCATTTTTCAATCACATCTAGTGAATTTTATCCAAATATACAGTGCCGTGAAAAAGTATTTGCCCCCTGTCTGATTTTTTGCATATTTTTAACACTGAATGTTATCAGATCTTCAACCAAAACCTAATATTAGATAAAAGGGACCCTGAGTGAACAAATAACACAAAAATTTGATACATATTTCATTTATTTATTAAAGAAAGTTATGCAACACCCAGTGCCCCGTGTGAGCTTCAGCTCACGGACGGATGGCCTGACATTCTCCTGTAGAATTCTCTGATACAGGAGCAGAATTCATGGTTCCTTCAATGATGGCAAGGCATCCAGGTCCTGATGCAGCAAAGCATCCCCAAACCATGACACTACCACCACCATGCTTGACCGTTGGTAGGAATTTCTTACTGTGGAATGCAGTGTTTGGTTTTCACCAGACATAACGGGGCCCATGTTGGCCAAAAAGTTCCACTTTTTACTCATCTGTCCATAGAACATTGTTCCAGAACTCTTGAGGATCATCCAGGTGCTTTTTGGCAAACTTAAGACAAGCATTCATGTTCTTCTTAGTGAGCAATGGTTTCTGCCTTGCTACTCTGCCATGAATCCCATTTTTGCCCAGTGTCTTTCTGATGGTGGAGTCATGAATACTGACCTTAGCTGAGGCAAGAGGGGCCTGCAGATCCCTAGATGTTGTTCTAGGGTTCGATTTTACGCCTTGCTCTTGGAGAGATTAGAAATGGCTTTGTAACCCTTTCCAGACTGATAGGCATCAACAACTTTTTTCCGGAAGTTTTCAGGAGTTTTTTTTGTTCGTGGCATGATGTGCCTCTAGAACCTGTGTGCTGACAACTTCACTCTGATGGTAAGGGCTAAAGTTAGTCAGATTTATATTGGGCAGGGCTGGTCCAAATCAGGCCTGGTTGTTAACCAAAGTACTCAAACAACTGACCCTAATTATCTAAATGACCCTAAGTTAACTAGGCGGGGTGTAGCGGAGTGTCCCGCCCCTATTATTATTATTTGTATTATTGTTTGCGAGGGGTAATAAGATAATTAACAACTAGTTAACCCCTCGGCCAGAGTATAAGAACCTGCAGCTGTCCGTTCTGCGGTGGTTGAGTGTACATAGGAGAGTATGGAGAGTGGAGAGAGGAGAGCAAGGAGACAATACAATTGCTAAAACGTGCTGGATTAGCCAGCACGACACTTACTTGTTTGTCTGTTTATTTGTTTGGCCCTCGTGCCCTTTGGTTTCTGTTTTCTGTTTTGTTTAAATCTTTTGTTTGTTTATTTATTAAATACGCTGAATGCAGTTGCATTCAGCTTCACCCGCCCATCCATTGTTTTGGTTTCAGTTACTTCCTGGTCTGTGACGTCACCACACCTCACCAAAGCGAGCCATCCTGTCACAGGGGGGCAATAACTTTTTCACACCTGAAGATTGCATGTTTGATTACCTTGCACACCAAACAAATAAAAGAAGCACCACACTTTGGTGTCATTTTTTCTCTCAGACTCCCTCTATTACTACTACAGCAACCCACAAAATAATCTGACCAAATACAAGGTGAACAATTTGCAAAAATGCAGAAAATCAGACAAATACTTTTTCACGGCACTGTAAGTGATAAGTTTCTTTTGATGCTCAGTATAGTATATATACCAAAAAAAAAAGATAGTTATTTTGTTTTCTTCAGTCTTTCAGAACATATGGATGGCACAATTCTAATATCCATGTGTGTCCTATAAAGGCATAAGGGAGTATTATTGTACATCTGTACTGCACGCTCCTGGTTACCTTCTTGTGATATGCAAATCAATTCATAAAAAAACATATACAAGATTTCCATTACACGAGAGTAGATGTTAAAACTTCATGCTGATTTGAACTTGGCTCTCGCCAAGATAAGCACCAACTAAGACGTAGCTTTACAGTAAACTAATGTGATCCATATGTGTCTCCATCCATTTACGTTTCCTTCCATATGATGATGTAGATATCCTTCTGTCTGGTGTTAATGGCTGAAGTGTAATGCTGGCTCCAGGGATCAGCTTATTTTGCCTCCCTGGCGCATCAGCACACACAACGGCTGCAATGCTGGCTCTGGGGATCAACCACAGTGCGGCCTCCCCAGCGCATCAGCATGACAACCGTCTGGATTGAGCTAAGTAGGGTACATCTCTGGGGTTTTCAAGTGGGCACCTTCCATCCTCAGTGTTTCTTCGACTAGCCCACGACACCTCAAGAGGGCTCGACGGTGATTCTGGCATCCCAGCATCACCCCCCTCCGTCCCCCACTCAACTCAGCCCAGCTTACTTACCTGTACATCAGCGTTTCTTTCTTTCTATTGTGCTTGAGATCCCCAGCCAGAATCTTTCCGTCTCAACCACAGCCAGTTGCTGCTCCTCTCTGCTGCTTCAGATAAGTTCTTCACTGTGCGACGCAACTCTTGGCCACTGAATCCGACGTCTCTGAGAAACCGGGTTGTAGAGTGTGCTACAAATCCTCGACAACCCACTTCCACTGGGTAAACCCGGACTCTCCATCCTCGCTGTTCCGCTTCAGTGGCTAGTTGAGCATACCGCACTTTCTTCCTCTCATACGCCTCATCTACAGCATCCTCCCATGGCACTGTTAACTCTACCAGGTGAACAAGGCATGCTGATCCAGACCACAAGACAATATCTGGTCGAAGGTTAGTGGTGGCAATCTCAGGTGGAAAAATAAGCCGTTGACCAACATCTGCCAGCATTTTCCAGTCTCTAGCAGCTTCCAGTTGTCCTGGGCGAGGATTGGTTTTAACACCTTTTCTTGGTGGTTGCTCTCCTGGGCGGAGGAATGTTGTCTTTTGTGTGTAATGTTTTGATGGAACAGGTGACAACTTATTGGTCATGTTACGCTTGTCTTCCAATGCTAAGGCCAAACATCACAGCACCTGGTCATGGCGCCAAGTAAACCGTCCTTGGCTAAGAGCCACCTTACATCCTGTCAAAATGTGCCTTAATGTTGCAGGTGATGAACACAAAGGACATGAGGGATCCTCTCCTACCCAGAGGTTTAGGTTCTGTGGTGATGGGAGAACATCATATGTTGACCTGATGAGGAAACTGATCCTGCTCTGTTCCATTGACCATAGGTCTTGCCAGCCAATCTTGCGTTGTTCCACACTCGCCCATCTCATCCATTCTCCCTGCTTGGCCTGGGAAATGGCCTTTATACACCTCATCCTCTCCTCCTGCTTTTGCACCTCTTTGACTACCAGCTTCCTCCTTTGAGCTGGGGCTGCCTTGTGCCATGTAGGAGGAGCTGAACTGAAACCAAGACCCCCTCTTCCATGCTGAACTTGCCCCATGATATCACCAATTCGAAGGGCAGCCTTTGCATCTTCTACAGCTTTCTTTGCCGCCCACTTTCTTCCAGTTTTCAACACAGGTGCTGCCTCCCTTACGCATTTATCACACGACTCTACTAATGTCATTTCCAGTCTGACCTTGGCGCACTTAAACTCTTAGGTTAGAGCAGAGACTGGTAGCTGCAGTATTCCTTTATCATAAAGTCCCACTCTGCTGAGGCAGCGTGGAACTCCCAACCATTTCCTGATGTATGAACTGATTAAAGCTTCCAGCTTCTCTACTGTTGTCAAAGAAACCTCGTACACAGTCAGTGGCCACAGCAACCTCGGCAGTAGACCAAACTGAAAGCACCAGAGTTTTAGTTTACCTGGTAGAGCGCAGCTGTCTATGCTCTTCAACCCTTCCACTGCTTGTTGTCTAACTTCTCCCACACGAACTGTGTCCTTTAGATCCCCGTCGTACCATCTCCCAAGACTTTTCACTGGCTTCTCAGACACTGTTGGTATTGCCTCACCATTAATGAAGAATGTTTTATCTACTACTTTGCCTTTAATTATAGAGATGCTCCTTGATTTAGTAGGCTTGAATTGCATTCGTGCCCATTCAATGTTATTGGTTAATTTGCCCAATAATCGATTAGTGCAGGCTACTGTTGTAGTCATGGTTGTCATGTCATCCATGTATGCTTGAATTGGTGGTAGTCGCATTCCAGAAGCCAAGCGCTCTCCTCCTACTACCCATTTTGATGCCCTAATGATTACTTCCATTGCCATGGTAAAAGCCAGTGGAGAAATGGTGCATCCTGCCATTATTCCAACCTCTATGCATTGCCATGTAGTGCTGAATTCTGAAGTTGAAAAACTGAATTGCAAATCTCCAAAGTAGGCTTTCACTAAATTTGTTATTGTCATCGGTACACTGAAAAAATCAAATGCTGCCCAAAGTAGTTCATGTGGCACTGAACAATATGCATTAGCCAAATCCAGGAATGTCACATGGAGCTCCTTCCTCTCCTTTTTAGCTGATTGAATTTGTTGCCAGATCACATTGATGTGTTCTAAGCAACTTGGGAAACCTGGAATGCCCGCTTTTTGTATTGAAGTGTCAATGAAGCAGTTCTTTAATAGGTAAGCTGACAATCTCTGAGCAATAATGCTGAAGAAAATCTTGCCTTCTACGTTTAATAGGGAAATGGGACGAAACTGACTGATGCTTGTGGAATCTTTTTCTTTAGGTATAAAGACCCCACCTGCTCGGCGCCATGCTCTTGGTACAACCTGTTTTTCCCATGCCACTTTCATCAATTTCCACAGAATTCGTAGAACTCCTGAAGCACTCTTGTACACTCTGTACGGAACTCCATTAGGCCCTGGAGATGATGAAGCCCTTGCTTTTTTCACAGCTTGCTCTATTTCTTTCTACTTAGGTGCACAGTCCTCCATTTGGTATTCTGGTGGATTGATAGGTGGGATGTCTGACAGAATTGACATAGGCTCCTGCCTTTTTGAATCTGTATTTGTTTCCTCTAAATATCTCTCCAGCTCAACCTTAGATGCTTTTACTGTGCCATTCTTCTCAATGGTGAATAACTTTTTTACAAATTTGAATGGGTCTGTGACAGGATGGACCGAGGTTTGAGACTCAGAGACAGTATAAAGTTCAAAATAATAAAGTTTTTAATAAACAAAAATAATCAAATAAATAGGCACGAGGGCCAAACAAAAAGGTTTTAAACATAAAATACAAACACAAAACAAAACTTACAAAATAAAGCTTCCAGGCTGGGCGTTGCCTTCACTGGAACAGAACAACAAACTGAAAACACAGCACACACAAAAACACTCTTGCTTCTTCTGGAACTCTCCTCCAACTCTCTCCTAGCCAGGGCCTCTCCCCTGGCTTTTATCCCCTGTGGCTGGAGCCCAATTATTCAATAATTGCTGATTAGTCAATTAGGGCTCCAGCCATATTCTCACATGTTTTCCTGGCAGGGAGGAATTTTAACCCCCTCCCTGCCAGTCCCAACCATGATCAAAAAGACGGGGCAGTACCCCGTCACAGGGTCTTTATAAAAGTTAGCTCTCGCACGCTCCTTCTTTTTGTAGCGTTTCCGTAGGCACTCAGCTCTGCGCAATGTTGCAAGCTTATCTTTTATGACCCTTTGTAAGAGATTGAGTCCCTCCTTCTGACTTTGTTCTGCTCTTCTCCATTGGTTCCTCAGCTGTCTCCTTTCTCTAACTAAGCGTTCAATCTCCTGCTGCCATCTAGACTTTCCAGGAATAGTTTGTACTTTTTCCTTCCTTTTTTCAACTCCAAACCTCTCACTTCCATATGCGTAGATGATGTCCCCAAATTTATCCAGCTTCTTTTCAACTGTTCCACTTAATCTTTCCAATGCAACGCAGAGATCTGTGTTTACTGTGTCCCATGCAGTTTTCTCACAAGCTCTTGGCCATTTAACTCCAGGCTTGTGCCCGTTGAGGTTCTTTTCTCTCTTATGCTGGTTTGTCTGACCGGGTTCACAAGGATCATCAGGTTCATCACTAACTATGTCCATGCAAGTCCTCCTCACGTCTATGACAGGGGTGCTGATATCCTGCGAACTGTGGTTTGCTTCCTGTCGCTGGATTTCATTCGACTGACTTGACTGACTTCGTAAGAAATACTGATCAATGTGAGGCCCTTGTCCCTTCTCCCTCAAGCATTTCATTCTCCCTTGATGAATCTTCAAACCCTTGACCGTTGTCGCCTTGCTCCAGCCACAGACACAAACCTGGAGTTCCATGTCTTTGTTAACTGCAAATCTTGAACTAGTCTTTTGTGAAGTACTCTCCATACTCATATCCGTTTCCGTTCCTAAGTCGTTAACCGTGTTGTCCAACGTTGAGTCATCTTCCGCCCCCGCTCTCGCAGACTCTAGGGGTATTTTTCTCTTTAATTTCTTAGAAGCCTTGGGCGGGTGTCTCCAGCATCCTGTAAACACAGAGCTGGATACTGCCGACAAGGGTAGCTAACCCTTACCAGCCCCAATGGGGTCTCTTTCCTCCGGTCAGCTGTCTCTCCAGGCTGTCACAAGGTCTTTCCCTTGTTGCCAGCTGCACTATTCACAGCAGTCACTGGACGTATCCAGATCTTCATGATTTCCATTACACGAGAGTAGATGTTAAAACTTCATGCTGATTTGAACTCGGCTCTCGCCAAGATAAGCACCAACTAAGACGTAGCTTTACAGTAAACTAATGTGATCCATATGTGTCTCCATCCATTTACGTTTCCTTCCATATGATGATGTGATATCCTTCTGTCTGGTGTTAATGGCTGAAGTGTAATGCTGGCTCCAGGGATCAGCTTATTTTGCCTCCCTGGCGCATCAGCACACACAACGGCTGCGATGCTGGCTCCGGGGATCAACCGCAGTGCGGCCTCCCCAGCGCATCAGTATGACAACCGTCTGGATTGAGCTAAGTAGGGTACATCTCTGGGGTTTTCAAGTGGGCACCTTCCATCCTCAGTGTTTCATCGACTAGCCCACGACACCTCAAGAGGGCTCGACGGTGATTCTGGCGTCCCAGCATCACCCCCCTCCGTCCCCCACTCAACTCAAAGAATGAAGCAATTCCTGTGAGATGTATTTTAAGGTAGGAATGTCTGGAATGTTCCCAGCTCAAAGTTCTATTGTGAAATGTGCTCAAAGACAAATCACAGACTAAAGCATTGTATTATAACCACATATTTGACCTTATTCTGCAAGGTACCCGTAGCTCCTGTCAAGGTCTATAATGCTGACTAACTTGGAGAGGAGATGGAGAGGCGGAACATGACCTTAAAATTACCGAAGACCTATAGCGTCTATTGGTAGGCAACATGGTTTTTATGCTTTTTCGGGTTTATTGTTAAAGAAACCACCTTGAGGAAGTGCTTGTAATTGATTGACAGGTTCATAGAGTGGCATGTGCTTGACTGCATTCATACTAAACAAGCTTTTCCTGAAAGTGTCATTTATTTTTTTCATACATCTAAAATGCTTTTCATTAAAACAAAAAGGTACTGTAACTGTATCTATCAATAGGAACATGATGAACATGAAGAACAAGTTAAATGCTTTGAGGTATAAGCCCTTGGAAGAGTGATGTAAATAGAATTGAAAGATGCAGCGATAAAAATCAAATGGAATTCAAAGGGTGGGGTGTCCATGTTTCCTCATTCCGTTTTACGGTGGCTCATCTACACTCTAAAAACCTGGACTCAAAAATCACATCAACACAACGGGGGGTTATTAAGTATTTATTAAAAGGTGAAATATATTTAAATGCCAATGGGACAGATTAATCCAAAGCAATCGCTCTGTCCTTCAGAGGACTGAGGGGCCATCAAACCATAATCCCCCATCTCCCCTTGACTTACATTAAAAACATAAGAACATAAGAAAGTTTACAAACGAGAGGAGGCCATTCAGCCCATCTTGCTCGTTTGGTTGTTAGTAGCTTATTGATCCCAGAATCTCATCAAGCAGATTCTTGAAGGATCCCAGGGTGTCAGCTTCAACAACATTACTGGGAAGCTGGTTCCAGACACTCACAATTCTCTGTGTAAAAAAGTGCCTCCTATTTTCTGTTCTGAATGCCCCTTTATCTAATCTCCATTTGTGACCCCTGGTCCTTGTTTCTTTTTTCAGGTCAGAAAAAGTCCCCTGGGTCGACATTGTCCATACCTTTTAGGATTTTGAATGTTTGAATCAGATCACAGTGTAGTCTTCTTTATTCAAGACTGAATAGATTCAATTCTTTTAGCCTGTCTGCATACGACATGCCTTTTAAACCTGGGATAATTCTGGTTGCTCTTCTTTGCACTCTATCTAATACTGATCCCTGTGGTACACCACTGGTTACCTCGCTCCATTTTGAGGTTTCTCCTCTAATCAGTACTTTCTGTTTTCTACATGTTAACCACTCCCTAATCCATGTGCATGCATTTCCTTGAATCCCTACTGCGTTCAGTTTGAGAATTAATCTTTTATGTGGGACTTTGTCAAAAGCTTTCTGGAAATAAACCATGTCATATGCTTTGCAGTTATCCATTGTCGATGTTGCATCCTCAAAAAAAAAAAAATCAAGCAGGTGGTTCCTAAAACCACGCCGACTGTCTCCCAGGATACTGTTACCATTAGGTAATTTTCTATTTTGGATCTTATTATACTTTCCATAAGTTTACATATAATAGAAGTCAGGCTTATTGGTCTGTAGTTACCTGGTTCTGTTTTGTCTCCCTTTTTGTGTATCGGTATTACATTTGCAATTCTCCAGTCTGTCGGTACAACCCCTGTGTTAAGAGACTATTGCATGATCTTGGTTAGCGGTTTGTAAATAACTTTCATTTTTTTTAAATACTATTGGGAGGATCTCATCCGGCCCAGGGGATTTGTTTATTTTAAGAGCTCATAGTCCCTTTAACACTTCTGCCTCTGTTATGCTAAAGTCATTTAAAACTGGATAGAAACAACTTGCTAACCAGCTTGCAACCACGGCACATTGCAGGTCTAAGAAACAAAATGATACTTCTTTGCTAAACTCAATGGAACAGGAATCCAGCTGATATTATTCAGAATCATGTTGGTGCCGTTGCTTAATCTTAAGGATTTTTTTTTACCTAGTTTTACCTCTGCAGACTATGGTGCTGACTGTAATATGAACACTGAGCAAGAAAATAAATGAAAGTTACCTTTTTAAAATGGCACCATGGGCACTGGAATGTCAGTAAAAAGCAGACTGTTTTGCATATCTACTTACACAGAGATATTTCCTGTTAAAGTGAGTGCATTCTTTTTCCACTCTGTTTGCAGATTCACGCTAAGGGCTGTCATTAATGCAAGAGCTGAAATAAAACATAAAAAAAAAAACTCAGTGGGGAGCTCTGGATGTTTATTGCTATCTATAATAAAATATAAAATGAGCCAATGTGTCTTCCAAAATGAAAACTAGGATATGGTCATTACAGAAACACATACATGAATGCAGAATGCAACCTGTAAAATGTGGCTTTCTTCTTACATTTACTGGATTCATTACTAAGGGCTATTTGCAAAAGTTGAAACTATCCTATGTTGAAAAGTAAAACAATGTATTCAAGATTTTCCAGCTTTAAATTAATGTTCATCCCAACTTTTTGTTTTTTGTTAATATAAAACATATAAAAGAAAACTGACTTACCGTATCTGAATTGGCAAATGTGCTGCATCAATGAAATAGACCTATGAGTATGTGCAGGGGCAGCTCAATCTGAAGCACTCCAAGGTTCTTCTCACATGATCGGTCATGTGATCTACGGGGAGCGTACTGTATACAAGATCCTGGGCCCAATTTTGATAAACGCTAAAAAAAAAATGTAACACAATGTGCAAACTCAAAAAGCACTTCGCTTACATCAGGCTATGTCTCCTATGTTGTGATTTTGGACAGAACAAATGCTGGACGCAAATTGGTTAGATTTGGCCAACACATGGGGTTAGCAAATCAAGAGAAAGCGACTGGAATGTGTTTTCTGTGATTTGTCAATAATACTGTACTAAAATCATTATGTCCTTAATAGTAAACATCCAACATCTGAAGCTTATATTATTGGGTACAGTGCAGAAACTGTACAATATGGAACGTAATGAACACTATTGTCGCTGCAAAAACTACACTTTGTATTTGCTTACAATCGTAAGCAAATACATTTCAAGTATCACAGTACAAGTAATACAATTAAGAGCAAGATAAATACAACGACTTTGGTTCAAGCAAGTACAAGTGTGACAAAATACAATTCAATAATACAGCAGATTACATTGTCAGTGATAGTTAGAACATAAGAATATAGGAAAGTTTACAAACAAGAGGAGGCCATTCAGCCCATCTTGCTCGTTTGGTTGTTAGTAGCTTATTGATCCTAGAATCTCATCAAGCAGCTTCTTGAAGGATCCCAGGGTGTCAGCTTCAACAACATTACTGGGGAGTTGGTTCCAGACTCTCACAATTCTCTGTGTAAAAAAGTGCCTCCTATTTTCTGTTCTGAATGCCCCTTTATCTAATCTCCATTTGTGACCCCTTTCAGTTGTATCATGTGTTCCAAGCACTGCTTCAGATATCTGAACTTGGCTGTTTCACATGTTTTACTCACTAGCTTCTATAAGCACGTAGCTTTCCTCCTCCTTCAAAATCAGGCTCATTGTTTAATTATTGATGATGCTCTGCAGGACTGGCAGTGCACAGAGCGACAGGAGGTTAGGGTGTTGTTAGCAAAAGGTTATAATTACCCTATATTTTTAGGTATTTGCCTTTAAAGAAAAATGTCACAGCATAAGAATGAGTTCTGCCTTCTTGTCTACTACTATTACCTCGTCTATATAATTAAGTAAATTCTATTTTTTCTTCAACATCTATTTCAGTCACTCATTCCTTCCTTAGCAGCTGTAATATAGTGTGGCATCAAACCAATGAGTATGCTTGTGTTGGGTGCATGTTTTAAGTTAAATTTAAATCGTTTTTATATACTGAGCGAAAACAAGTGTAGGGGCAAAATATGTAATTTCTCTCTCCATGGCTTAAAACACTTCCAAAACATGTTACATAAATAAAGACCAGATTTCACTATTTTTGTGTTACATAAAGAAATATGTAACTCTATCTAACATGATCATATTATAGTCTTGTACAACCTAACTGGATATTTAGTGGTTTGTACATCTGATGTATTATATAACATTGGTAGTAGTGTCATAATGTCATGTTTTGTTTTTCATGAACGCATTGTGCATGTTGTCATTTTAATCCATGATACATTGTACCATTTTCTTGGAGACACACACTCAATAAAAATACTGAGAGATGTTCTACATAGCAAAAAATCATTTATCTCTTGGTAATGAATACATTTGTTTAATTGAATGAAAATAACAGGATGATTGCTGAATGGCTATAAGGGGTCCATAAAGATGGCATGTTTTTTGGTTTTGTTTTACAAACGCAATACCAGTAGGTCACTATTTCCTTTCTTTATCACAGTATTTCCTTTGTAACAGATGGTCTTCAATGTTGTGCTTCATCTGCTGTATTTTAACATTATGTTTTCCGCCTGTCCTCTCTACCCCTGTATCTCACCAACCCAAAGTCATGGGCATTATTGTCACACAGGTAAATGTGAAACCATTGATGTATCATAACATTCGTAGTACAATATGCTGGTGGATAGGCTGAAGGAAGTCATTATCACTGCTAAATTACATCATTGCATTATTGAATCATACTGGAGAGCTTTACATAAAATAAACGTTAGGGAGTATTTTTTCTTTTGTTTTATTCATAGCTTGGGGATCATTCTGGTTGATTGCAGCCCTTCTGATATTTCAATATTGGAATACATGTGGTATGCCATCTTACTGTATAGTGGTTTTTGCTCATTTTCTAAAAGTGTTTTTAGTAATTTACTAAACATGCATTAACTTCATTATCCAAGTAATCATTTATTCATGTGGGCGTTGTTGGTAATTGTGCTAGAGCCCCCAGGTCAAGCTGGTCTGCGCCCCTGGATTAGTAGACCCAGTAGACCCAGTAACCCCTCCCCCCCCCTCTCTCTCTCTCTCTCTCTCTCTCTCTCTCTCTCTCTCTCTCTCTCTCTCTCTCTCTCTCTCTCTCTCTCTCTCTCTCTCTCCTTGACATGCGCCTTCATTGAACTATCTCCCAAGCAAACATTTCTCTGTTGCCCTTTTATAGGGTGTCACACACAGACAAATTGTGTGTGTGTGTGTACATATATATATATATATATATATATAAACCATTGTAGCTTACCGGACAAGATCATCACTAAAGCTAAATCCCGCATTTCAAATATAAATAGAAAAAAAGCTTTATATGATAAAAATATACAACACACAGATGATAGAAACCCTCTGGTCCTCACCTACCACCCTACCGACAGAAAGATAGACAATTGTGCAAAGAAACGTTACAATTTTACAACAAGACCCATCTACAGCGCCTATTTTCAAGACTCCCCCCTTGATGTCATATAGAAGAGACAAGAATATAAGAGACTATGTGGTACACAGTGCTATTCGTCCTTCTGGGGAACCTTTGAAAGGCATTCATCAACATTTTACATGTACCTCTAAAGGATTAACTGCTAGAAATGCAACAAATTGTATATTGGGGGAACTAAAAGGCGTTTAGCAGACCGGTTTGTAGAACACTTAAGAAGCATTCGCATTAACACCACTGCATTTCCAGTAGCCCATCACTTCTACAGTGATGATCACACTGCTGAAGACATCACAGTTTGTGTGATCAATCAGTGCTATGGAACAAATGTTGCTCGGAAACAAAAGGAACGAGAGTTTGTCTTCAAACTGGGAACTTTGGAACCTCTGGGAATTAACATTCTATTATAATAATCATGACATAATCCACAGCATTTTTGTATAATTACAATTCTTGAATAACAACAAGTTTACTGCACTGTTTACTTTTCTTTTTAAACAGCTGAAGGGCTTTTGCCCAAAACATCCTGAAAATACATTTTTTTAATCTTTGTGTACATTTTTTTTTCTTTCATATATATATATGAAAGAAAATAAATACATAAATACACACACAAACACACTGCTGTGCAAAAGTCTTAGACATGTTGCATTTTTCTACTCTGATGCATTATGAGCATCAACAATTTATTCAAAGCCTCCACTAATGTTTTCTACTATAACCTTGACTTGCATCAAGAAGGAAAACCATTGGGTGAAATAGCTTGCATTACTCGATTTTCAAGGTGTGGTATCCGAAGCATAATCAACAAGTACAGAGAAACATCATCTGTGAATGGACAAACCCAGCACTGGAAAACCCCAAAAGCTATCTAATAAGGATGAGCAATACTTGAAGATAATATCCTTAAGGAATAGAAAGAAGACAAGCGTTGAATTGACAACAGAACTGGCAGAAGGCACAGGTGTTGTTGTCCATCAAATCAACAGTCCAAAGGCCACTCTTGAAATCAGGACTTAAAGGATGTGTTGCAGTAAGAATATCTCTTAAGAAAGGGGAACTAAAATATGCACAAGAACACAGAAATTGGACCATTGAACAATGGTCAAAAGGTGCTTTGGTAAATGCTGTTGAGTAAATTGTTGATGCTCATAATGCATCAGAGTAGAAAAATGCAACATGTCTAAAACGTTTGCACATATATCATATGCATGCTCTTGGAGTGTAAATGTCAGGTGCATACATGCTTTATGTACCTATAGCTATTTATATGTAATGCTCAGCATATGTTTTTACAAGTGATATATACCTTTGCATAACTAATCTGAATATTATTAGAATGCACTTTTTCACACTTGAATAAATAATGATTACCGCTACAGGTAATATTTATATGGCAATCAGGGTCTGTGAAATCAGCCATAGTAAATGATACCTACTAGTATCATTTTGTAAATCATATTTTATTGGCTATTGAAAGTGTATTACTTTTGTACAAAAACAGAACCAATGTTAAGTTTCCAGATCTTTACACTGGCAGTATTTTTGTACTGGCAGAACATGCATAGCTTCAAGCTTAAGATTTCCATAATAGATACTGTCTAATTTATTTACTGCAATGCCTTGGTGTCAAACCTGAAGAAATTATATCAGTATTGATTTTTTAATTTATGGCTGACAGTCCAGCTCGGCCAATCTACACACTCCACTGAGCAGTCAATGGCAGATTTAAGAGTATTACATTTTAGCATCAGTCCTATGAAGGCTAGTACCATGGGCTCTCTAGGACTCATCACATGTTCGTCAACAGGAAAGAACGGGTCCCTGTGATCTGGATGGCTGTAGGGGTGAAGTCAGACCAGGGAAATGAAACTACAACAAGGAATGGCGGGGCAAAACTGAGACACTATGGGACTCAGCTTTTTATTAAATAGAATCAAACAGTTTATTTTATTTTTTTAATGCATATTTTATTGATTTTTCAGTTTTTTTTTTGTTTTTGTTTTTTTAACAATCACAAACAGGATCCAGAAGAAATATACACAATACACTGACACATAAAAACTGAAACTAAAAGACACATTAGAAACTAAACAAATATATTGCATAATCCATAATAGTGAAATTAAATTAACAACAAAAAAAACTGTAAAAATAATTAATGTAAAAAAAGGGGTAAGTGTAATAAGCAATTATAGCTGAGGGAGGAAAACCCTGCCACAAGAGAACCCGGCCCATGATAGAGATCCGCCCCACCTCTGATATCATAAGAAGGGAACCTTAGTATGCTTAATGTGTTTTGGATGCCCACTGTAGAAAGGGGCCCCAGACATAATCAAATATGGGTATTTTATTTAACAGAGAATAAGTTATTTTTTCGAAACTGGCAAGTTGGGACATATTAAGAACCCAATCCTCAAGTGTAGGTGCTGAATCACTCTTCCAACATCTCAGAAGTATACGTTTTGCTGTGGTAATTGCCAAAGTGATCCACCTCACTGGAAATGTGTTAGCTCAGATAAGTCAACTGTTGACCCTAACATTATAAGCTTTGGGGAAAGAAGGAACTGTTTTTCTGCAACTTCAAAAATGATCTGCGAGATAAGTTGCCACCAGTTAGTTAAAATAGGACAGGACTATATGATATGTGTTATTGAACCTACCTCCCCATTACACCCCCAGCATTTATCATCTGGTGAAATATTAAGCCTATGCAGTTTTTTTGGGGGTCCAGTGCCATCTGTGTAGTATCTTAGCCTGTATGAACCTAGTCCCCATTTCTCGGTAGGCTGTATTCAGATTTTCTATACATGAGTTCCATTCTTCCTGTGAGATCTCTGTTTCTAATTCTAATTCCCATTGATGTTTCACTTTGCTCAAGGGGTCTGGGGTTTGATCTAATAAAATACGGTAGATTTTGGGGGCCAATCCTTTTCTACCAAGCTGTCTACTTAAAAGTTGTTCCACAGGGTTAGCTGTTGGGCATATAAGGGGACGCCCCAACCACTTTGTAAGAGCACTTTGTATTTGAAGGTGTCTAAAAAATTGCGATTTCGGTAGACCATATTTCTCTGATACCTGCGCAAAACTCAAAAAACATTTTGTGTGCTCATCAAAAAGATGAGTTACATGTTTAATGCCTGCCATACTCCATTGTTCCCAAAAAATTGTTTTGCCACCAATTTGAATATCCCTATTATTCCAGATTGGGGCCTGTGGCATTTTATGAAGTTCCCAGTGACCTGCTCCAAGTAGTTTAAACCAAGCCTCTCGGGTGACAGTAATTGTTGGGTGATCCTGTAAATTTGGTCGCAGGGCCTGGAAATTCCAAGACCAAGGGGGATCCCCACCTCCCACCTCTACCTCCATATCATACCAGTCAGGCCTCGGCCCACCCCTCCATCCAGGTCTCCATGTGTTAATCTGTTTCACATGAAACGCCCAGTAATACCATTAAAGTTGGGTAAGCCAAATCCCCCTCTAGAGCGAGAAGCTTGTAGTTTTTTAAGTCCCAAGCGAGGCCTTGAAGTGCCCCACAAAAAGACCAAAATACACTTATCAATTTCTTTAAAATAGGGGTCAGGAATCTTCAGTGGAAGATGTGCTAATGTATAAAACAAAATAGGTGCTGTCATCATTTTGATCGAATTTATCTTACCCCATAATGAAAGATACATTTTTGACCATCTTGAAAAATCATTTTTTATCTTAGTTAAAAGAGGCCTCAAATTTTCTGAAACAGCATCTTTGTATCAGCTTATGCTGTTTGTCCCCTATCTGAATGCCATGAATTTGTGGATCCTCCCTAAGTTTTTGGGCAAGGGGTTTTAATGCCAGGGTAAACAGTAATGGAGATAAGGGACACCCCTGCCTCGTACTTCTCTGTAGCTCAAAGGGTTCAGATAAAAGACCATTTGTGAGGACAGAGGCGGAGGGAGAGTTGTATAATGTAGTGATCCATTTAATGAAGCCCTCACCGAAGCCAAAATTAGTTAAGGCAACCTGTAAGTATCTCCATTCAACACAGTCAAATGCTTTCTCCGCATCAAGTGACAAAGCAATAACTGGAAAAGTTGAATCATGCACCACCCACTGCAGATTGATTAAACGCCTAAGATTATCGGTGCTAAAGCGATGAGGGATGAAACCAGTTTGGTCTGAATGAATAATGCTCCTGATTACCTGTGCCAAGTGGTTACCAAGAATTTTTGCCAGTATTTTTTAGTCCACGTTGAGAAGCGAAATTGGCCTATAGCTGCCAGGGTTAAGAGGGTCTTTGCCTTTTTTATGAATCAAATAATTAATTACTGCACGCATGGAAGAGGGTAGTATACCCAAACTATATGCATTGTTGTATATATCAAGCAGTATAGGACTAAGCCTGGCCGAAAACGTTTTTATAAAAGTCAGCCGACAGGCCATCGGCTCCGGGTGGTTTATGAGTAGGCATTGAGCAGATAGCCTTTCCAATCTCTTCCAGTTTAAGAGACTATCTGAAAGCCAAGGGAGGTTCAAACCAGCAAAAAAGCTATTTATATTTTGTGTATTTAGCTTGCCTTGAGAAGTATATAATTTTTAATAAAAGTGTCTGAACTCTTTGTTAATTTGTGTAGTTAAGTTTGTGATTCCTCCCTTTTGTGTATTGATAGCGGATATAAAGTTCCCACAGTTTTGTTGTTTTAATCTCTAGCCTAATAAGCGACCTGGTTTTTTGCCCGATTCCCAGTATGATTGTTTGATACGGAATAAAGCATACTCAGCCTTTCTATGATAAATTCAGTTCATATTTAACAATAACTATTTTATTCAATACAACTCGGTCCCTCAGCTGGACATATTGCAATTCCAAAAACTTTAATTCCTTCTCCAGCTCAGCTGTTTTCCGATTGGCCATTTCTTTCTTAAATGTGGCGTAAGAGATAATTCTACCTCTGAGATATGCCTTGAGTGCATCCCACCAGACAGCAAGAGAGGTGTCCTCCGTTATTTGTTTCCACAAAGAACGCAATCTCTCTCTCTATTAGTTTAACACATTCCGGGTCTTTCAATAAGGAGATATTTAAACGCCATCGGCGGCTTTTTGGGACAGCCGAGAGAGGAGCGAGGCATAAAAATACCGGAGCATGGTCAGAAACAACTATATTGCCAACTTGGGAGGTGAGGGCCATGTCAATCAGAGATTGTGAAATAAGAAAGTAATCAATCCTTGTATAAATATTGTGTGGAGGGGAGAAGAATAATCTGTACTGTCTGGATGCATCAGTCTCCAAATATCCTTTAAACCTAAGTCCATGGCCAACTGGTGAACTGCAGCTGCTGACCTACTCTCCACACCTGCACGTGGCCTAGACCTATCCAGATCCCGATCCATAATCTGGTTAAAGTCTCCCCCTAGAATAATTGGAGCGTCACCCAAATCTAATAAGGTTTGCGACAGCCCATGAAAGAAATCAGGGCAATCTGCATTAGGAGCATAAGTTGCAAAATATAATAGGAACTCCCATAAGCAATCCCATTACTATAATATAGCAACCTTCAGAATCAGTTAAGACCTTGGTATCAGAAAAACTTATGGTTTTATTTATTAAAATGGACACACCTCTACTCTTGGAGGTACCTGGGCTTGAATATGCTCTGCCTACCCAAGATTTTTTAAATTTTTCAGATTATTTTTTTATTTAAATGTGTTTCCTGCAGAAAGGCTATATCTGCCTTGGATGACTTTAAATAATCAAGTACTTTTTTTCTCTTTATAGGGTGATTATTTAAATTCCATGTAATTGTCTTCCATGGACCAGGCTCACTATTCCCATCAGTCATACAGTAATTTGCAGAATTTTAAATGGCAGAGTCCTCCCCCAGTAGTACAATAACAGAAATATCTAGAATACAAATAAAAAAACAAAGCAGACAAGACAAATAAAGAAAAAGCAAGCCATTTTCCATGCATTATCTTCAATGTATTTGCTTACGATTGTAAGTCGCCCTGGATAAGGGCGTCTGCTAAGAAATAAATAATAATAATAATAATAATAATAATAATAATAAAGGAGAATAGAAACATAGGCATGCCTTCAATTCCCAGCAAAGCTGTAACAGCTGGGATCAAAACAGCAACAAAAAACACTAACACTGTGCCGAGTAAACTTCCTACTCAGAGTCACCTGGGCTCGTTCCACAATAGCTGGCACCAGCAAACCCGGAACAACAGATATTATATAAACTAACCTCAACATACAACCCGCAAGTCAATGTAAGCAGCAGCACCGCAAAAATAATAATTAGGAAATAGGGGTGAAAGATCTCAAAACAGAAATATACAGCGCTGTGAAATACATGTATCCTTATAAAAAATTAAAAATATATATCCTATTGTTGCCTCCGTAAGGAGAGGCGAGCTGTATAATCAAGCTGATTTAACACTACAACCTGTAGCACATTTTGATCATTAATAAAGATCATAAATAAATAATTTGAAATAATAATTACACTACGAAGCCCTATTTACATGTGCTACTGCTTACAGTTCAATAATGTGGTAAAGGCAACAGTAATTATTCACTTTAATATCTCTCAAAACAACAATAAAGGAAGAGAAGGCAGATGGCAAAGAAAGAGAAAAAAAATGCTCTGTATCAAAGTACATCACAATCGGATAACATCATCCAACTATATAACCAGTCTGACAATGTCCACTTTAGTAACATCAAAAAAAAAAAAGAAAGAGAAACAGCCATGATGTTTATGTTGTCAGAGGGTATTTTAAGGTGTCAGCCCGATATAGTAAAACTTATCTGAAATTCTTCAGCTAATCTCGGTTCGCTCCAGGGTTGATATCAGTCATTAGAATTGCTCTGAGTCCTTGCCTTCCGTGTTCTCCGTTTAACAAAATCTGAAGCTTCCTCAGGAGCGGCGAAGGATTGTGAGGCTCCATTGAGATATATCACCAAAACGGCCGGGTAGCGCAAACTGAATTTAATCCAGCATCTTCAGCTATAGTTGTAGATGTGAAATTTGGCTTGTCCGAGCGCCCTCTGCGACCTTCTCTCTGAGATATTGCTTCGTATAAATTGTACTTGACCCAGATTTAGATATGTTGAGGACAGTTTTAGGATTTAAAATAAGTAAATAGTGCCACGGTTTGCAGAGCAGTGCAACTATGCAGCCATTACAGTCGGACACCACCACGTCTTCAGTGAATCAAACAGTTTAAACACAGACACAAAAGAAAAGGGCATGTTGGCCAAACAGACAGACAACAAACAATACAACACGCATCTTTTCGCCGTCATATACATTTACAGAAATCATAACAATACAAATAGACCAATAAATACAAAGGGGTGGGACACTCAGCCACAGTCCCTTTGCACTGTTTTCTGGGGAAGATTCTCTGCTGCTTCTATTGGAAACAGTAACCTACTAGAACACAGAAGGCGTTTCATCAAAGTTATTCTCATACAATGGGTTGGTATTGCATGGTGAACCTGTGAGTTAATCCCAGAGGGCCCTGGAAACACTATCTTTACATGCTGATATAATAATAAGATACCACAGTATTATGAAGGATGCCATTCATAAAGAAGTGTAGTTTGCAACTCTGAAAATACTTGAATATTTGTAAAGTTACTCAATGATTGCCTTCCTCACAAAGTATGGTGGAGAATGTAGGCAGATTGTGCAATAAGAAACTGTATGAAATTATTTTAAACTCAAAGAACATAGTTATCAGCAACTGAAAAATTTCAACCCAATCTGAAAGATAAAATACTGCTGCATTGTACATTAAGAAAGATATATAATTTAACATTAAGGTTTAAATAACATCACACATGTTTTGTTAAGAGTCATTTAAAAATATATTATATATCTATCTTACGGTTACGAAAAGCTGCATTTGGTGTGATGTGTACTGAAATTTGGATCACAATTAACCTAAAAAGGTGAAACAAAAGAACATAAGAAAAGTAACAAACAAAGAGGCGACATTTGACCTACAGGTCCATTTCCTAGCAGTTGATTGACCCCTTAACTTTTGTCTAAAAAAAGTGTTGCCTACACCTGGTCCCAAGTCAGTCTCTACTTAATCCCCATAGGTATCCTCTGGTTCTCGCCATGTGCTAAAAATACTGGTAAGGATACACTTTTGTTAACTAATCAAGTGTTTTATAGTGTTTGTTGGATACATGCTCAATACTCGGTGTAAAAAGGTGCAAAGTGTCATCATAACCAAATATTGTATTCATTCATTCATTCATTCATTCTAATGCTTAGGACAAGATACCCTTTAAGTAGCCTTTATAAAAATCATTAAAAGAAAGCTCTGCGCTGTGTGTTGTCAATGCGGTTGGTGGCATAAAAGATGGCAACTTGCCAATTACCCTCAATGTTGCTTGGAGCATTTATCCTGCATGGTATGGCACCCCACAATACTAACCAACACTAAACTCAATTATATTAATCCAAATTCGTGTTAAAACTGTTAAAGTAGAGCTTGGAATGTTTATTTTATGTAGCATGTTCTGAATTGCCTGTGGCACTTCATACTTGCAGGTTACTTAACTAGAAGACTCAGGTAAAGTTATGTTTCTGAGTATGAAAGCAGCATAAAACACTGCAGACGCTTTATTCTAGCCTCTGAGCTACTCCCACTCTGCACTTACACAAGATACAAAATAATACCTCCAGTTCTCAGCTGAACCATGTTTGTGTTGAGTAGATTTATGCCTGTGTCTAATCCACCAGTACAGCTGTGGGAATACTGTTTGGTCTGTCCCCATGGTGATTTGTTCTATAGAAAGAGTTCTCTCTCCCACTTGACAGGCCTTCAATATATAATAAATCCAACAGGGTATCTGAACCAAGTCTAGCCACCAAACACCAAATTGATGTTTAACCACTTATTATAAGTGTTACAAGGAATACACAAAAGGGTTAAATGATTACAAAATGATGTATTTCAGGACGTTTCGGACAAAAGCGCTTCTTCATCTGTTCCAAAAGTATATTTCATTTGTAATACCGAAAGTCCACATGTGAATACATTAATAGTGTAAGTAAATCACACAGACAAAATTCAACGAAACACTGACGCTTACGCATATCTCCAAGTAAGGGGCAAAATTCAGCACGACAGCCGGCACTAGGGTACCAAACACAGTGTAATGAAAATAAATACAAAGAGGCAAAACAAAACACAGTGGGGAAAACAACTAAAAATAAAAAAGTTTGCCAAACAATGGCTCATCGCTGCTCCCACTAAGAGAACGGTCCTGCTGCAAGAACCTTCTCCCTTAAACTGATGCCTATGCTAAATACCAAGGATCCTGGTTAAACACATGGTGGTCACGTATTTGATTCACGCACCCTGGATGTACATACAGGTGTGAGGCTTCAAGCTGGTTGACAAAAAAAAAAAAAATACACAGAACAAATAACCTGGCTCTTCTATTAAAGCATGTGGCTGGGTTTAATTGATCATCAATGGAGCGGCAAACACTGTTCCAGCAGCAAAGGTCATTCAAAATGATCTAGACAGCATTCAGAACTGGGCAGGCACATGGCAAATGATATTGAATAGAGAAAAGTGTAAGGTACTGCACGCAGGCAATATAAATGTGCATTATAAATATCATATGGGAGATACTGAAATTGAAGAAGGAATCTATGAAAAAGACCTAGGAGTTTATGCTGACTCAGAAATGTCTTCATCTAGGCAATAGAAGCTATAAAAAGGCCAACAAGATGCTTGGATATATTGTGAGAAGTGTTGAATTTAAATCAAGGGAAGTAATGTTAAAACTTTACAATGCATTAGTAAGACCTCACCTAGAATATTGTGTTCAGTTCTGGTCACCTTGTTACAAAAAGGATATTGCTGCTCTAGAAAGAGTACAAAGCAGAGCGACCAGAATTATCCTAGGTTTAAAAGGCATGTCGTATGCAGACAGGCTAAAAGAATTGAATCTATTCAGTCTTGAACAAAGAAGACTACGCGGCGATCTGATTCTAGCTTTCAGAATTCTAAAAGGCATCAACAATGTCGACCCAGGGGACTTTTTTGACCTGAAAACAGGAACAAGGACCAGGGGTCACAAATGGAGATTAGATAAAGGGGCATTCAGAACAGAAAACAGGAGGCACTTTTTTACACAGAGAATCATGAGGGTCTGGAACCAACTCCCCAGTAATGTTGTTGAAGCTGACTCCCTGGGATCCTTCAAGAAGCTGCTTGATGAGATTCTGGGATCAATAAGCTACCAACAACCAAATGAGCAAGATGGGCTGAATGGCCTCCTCTCGTTTGTAAACTTGCTTATGTTCTTAAATTCTTAATTACAATCCAGTTTGCTGCAATGTTAGGTTCTACTGGCCCATTTCCAATCAATTATACCATAACATTCTATAGCATACAGATTTCTTTTTAAGGACCCCTTCAATGTCACAAGTACACTTACATGTTTCAGCTGTCATAGACACCCTCCCGTATTTTGTTGGTGGCTGCACTCAGGTATTTAATTTGTTTCAGAGAATCATGAGTGTGAATTGAGAACACATATTACAAAATATACAGAGATTAGCCATAATATGACATCTTTTTATAGCGTGATGATATACAGTTGCTCAATTGGCAGTTGTTTCTATATCCCAGATATAACAAATATTTACAGACCTACATTATACATTAGGAGAAATGGTTCAATAGAATTTGTGTTTTGTCAGCTCTTTCAATTCTGTACTGCAAGGTACAGATCCATGTTGTACTGCTACATTCCTGATCAGTACAATATCCATTAGTATAGCTTAAAACAGCTGAATTCAGTTTCAACCATTGGGGCTTCTTCTGAAAAGGCTACAAGCTGAATTTATAAAGGTATAGAAATGGTGGTTTTGAAAAGGACTACTAGGGATATGCATCTTTAATTTCTGCCACCTGAATGAGTTAGGAAATGGAAAATTGCAGCATTTAATCTAGAGAACACACATATACTATAGGAAAAAGAAATGACATTATCAAAATGAAGGTGGTATAAATTAATGCCAACATTTCTTTTTTTGTAAAACATGTTTGCTTTAAGCCAGTCTAAAGTTGAGAATAATCTGAATACATTAACCACAAATGTTTCCTTTGTGTGTTCAGTGATGTAGTGCTAATAAATGCATATAAACCTGCCAGGATACCTTTCAAAGCATGACTAGAGGGACTGTAAATAAGGTATGGAAAAAATACACAGACTGTAATATCTACCTTGACATTGAACTTATGAATGCAGGTACCGTATACTGCTGTATAAACAATACACATGTGGTATGACTGTCAATATGTTATTGTTATTGTTCAGCAATGACCTTTTCATGAAAAACTGTTAACAGGAGACGGTGAACAGCGTACAATGAACAATGTAAGAATACAAGACGAGCAGCAGAATGTTGAATGAGCTGACAAGGACGGCTGTCCGAAGTAGGGAGACCAGCAAGGAGAGCGATGTAGAAATCCAGTCAAGAGAGTACAAGAGCTTGGACCAAGAGTTGGGTGGAATAAGTAGTGAGAAAGGATGGATTCGGTAGATGTTGCTAAGAAAGAACTGTCAAGTGTGTCAGGGAAGAGATGTGTTGAGAGGGAGGGGTCAAGAGTAACACCTAGGTTTGTAGCAGAGGGAGATGGAGAGAGAGAGTGCTAGTCAATGGATACTGAGATGGAGAGGAAGCAGAAGGAAAGTAGAGGTTGGATTTAGAGAGGTTGAGTTTGAGGTGCTGAGAGTGCATCCAAGTTGAGATAGCTGAGAGGCATTGAGGTGGGAGTCAAAGGAGAAGAAGATCTGGGCATCATCAACATGAAGGTGGTAGAAGTAGCTGAGAGTACCCAGCGAGCGGGTGTAAATCTTTACCTTATAACAGTTACACCAATATTTATTTGTTTATTTTGTGGGAGGGTGTGGCAGGGCTGAAGCCCTGCACCTGTAATTAGTGTTATTTTTTTGTGGGTGTGGGTTATATATTTTTATTTTTAAGTTAGGCAGTGATGGGGTTAAAATCTCATCCCTGCCAAATCCACGGGGAAAATGCGGCTCGGTCTTGATTGATTCATTAGAACATAAGAATATAAGAAAGTTTACTCCTGTTTTCTGTTCTGAATGCCCCTTTATCTAATCTCCATTTGTGACCCCTGGTCCTTGTTCCTGTTTTCAGGTCAAAAAAGTCCCCTGGATCGACATTGTCAATACCGTTTAGAATTTTGAATGCTTGAATCATATCACTGCATAGTCTTCTTTGTTCAAGACTAAATAGATTCAATTATTTTAGCCTGTCTGCATACGACATGCCTTTTAAACCTAGGATAATTCTGGTCGCTCTGCTTTGCACTCTTTCTAGAGCAGCAATATCCTTTTTGTAACGAGGTGACAGAACTGAACACAATATTCTAGGTGAGGTCTTACTAATGCATTGTAAAGTTTTAACATAACTTCCCTTGATTCAAATTCAACACTTCTCACAATATATCTGATCATCTTGTTGGCCTTTTTTATCGCTTCCCCACATTGTCTAGATGAAGACATTTCCGAGTCAACATAAACTCCTAGGTCTTTTTCATAGTTCCCTTCTTCAATTTCAGTATCTCCCATATGATATTTATAATGCACATTTTTATTGCCTGCAGTACCTTACACTTTTCTCTATTAAATGTAATTTGCCATGTGTCTGCCCAGTTCTGAATCCTGTCTAGATCATTTTGAATGACAACTGTGTTTGCCACTCCTCCTATTTTTGTGTCGTCTGCAAATTTAACAAGTTTGCTTACTATACCAGAATCTAAATTATTAATGTAGATTAGGAATAGCAGAGGACCTAATATTGATCCCTGTGGTACACCACTAGTTACCTCGCTCCATTTTGAGGTTTCTCCTCTAATCAATACTTTCTGTTTTCTACATGTTAACCACTCCCTAATCCATGTGCATGCATTTCCCTGAATCCCTACTGCGTTCAGTTTGAGAATTAATCTTTTATGTGGGACTTTGTCAAAAGCTTTCTGTAAATCTGGATAAACCATGTCGTATGCTTTGCAATTATCCATTGAAGATGTTGCATCCTCAAAAACATCAAGCAGGTTAGTTAGACATGATCTCACTTTCCTAAAACCATGCTGACTGTCTCCCAGGATATTCTTACCATATAGGTAATTTTCCTTTTTTGGATCTTATTATAGTTTCCATAAGTTTACATATAATAGAAGTCAGGCTTATTGGTCTGTAGTTACCTGGTTCGGTAATTACATGTTGCAAAGATATTGCTGATTTTGTTAAAAGAGTGGTGCACCAAATAAAAAGCCATACACATAACAGCATATAAGCATGTGACACACAGCTCATTTACTGATACTGATAAAATATCCTAGATATTATGAATTGGAAGTGAAATACTGCCTGGGATTTATTTACAGGCTGAAAAGTGTCTGAATATTTTAGGTACACTGACTAGTTTTTCCTGAGACTGGTGAACTTATATTATATTTCATGAATGTTTCAAATGTGTATGACACTCATTTAAGCATGATGTACTGTGCAATAGCTCTGCTTTGTCAACGATGAAATTGAATGAAATTGTTCATTACAGCTGTCCATTTTTAAAGATGTATTGGCATATCACCACTGCATTTAGCACTGACTCACTGAAATCTGTACTTGCACAGATTCTGTATTATTATTATTATTTACTGTAGTTTAGCAGACGCTTTTATCAGACGCTTAGAGACTTTGGTGTGAACTATGCATCACAACTGCTGCTGCAGAGTCACTTAAAACAGGACCTCAGGACCCAGGTTTTATGTCTCATCCGAAGGACAGAGCACAAGGAGGTTAAGAGACTTGCTCAGGGGCACACACAGTGAGACAGTGGCTGGGATTGAACCTGGAACCTCCTGGTAACAAGCCCCTTTCTTTAACCACTGGACCACCAAGCCTCCTAATAGTCAGTACTTATCTTAAAGCAACATTATACAAAGACATAGCTTTAGTGAATGACAGTTTATTGGCAGAAACTGATCTCATAACCCCCTTTTCAGATTAAACACCAATACATTGATTAAAATATTGGCCAATACCCCGTGCAACATTATTTAGAACACATAGCTTACCCATTATACACATTAAACATTTTCAGGTAAGTAAAATTGTTTATAATTTAAAAAAATGCATGTGAAACACTATGAAGTTCAAATTACCATACTGGATCTTTAAGTTCACGCTCAGAAGACAAACTTTGTTGCACAGCAGCTTTCTCAAAAATGACATTGTTGAACATTTTGACTACAACCATAAATAATTCACTCCCAGTACCGCTTTGAAATTATAAACCGTGCACTGCAGGGCAAAGCCTGACTTACTACTGTAATATTTGTGTAGGTCCCCAGATTCCTCATGATATTTAGTACTTATCTTAAAAGCATATATTGAAAATGATCAATTACACATTGAGGGTTCAGTGTATTTTTTGTTTGCCAATTTATTTATAGATTCAGATTCACAGCAAAAAAGGGTACCAGGCAAACCTTCCCATAACTAGCCTGGCCTAAGCACTGCCAGACCTAAGTGAAACCAAGTGGAATGGGACGCCAGTCCAATCAGATCATGGTGAAATCAGGCAAGTCTGGTCAGCACATTGATTTTGCAATTAATCAGAATTTCACTAACCTTTATTATTATTTATTATTATTTATTATTATTATTTATTATTTCTTAGCAGATGCCCTTATCCAGGGCGAATTACAGTCATAAACAAAAATACATTTCAAGAATCACAGTATTAATACAATTAAAGAGCAAGATAAAATACAATTACTTCGGTTCTAGCAAGTACAAGTATATGACAAAATACGATTAAATAACGGAGCAGATAACAGTGTCAGTGATAGTTACATCAGGATATAATTAAATACAAAATACTACAGATTAAATAACACTTGTGACAGACTACAGTACTCTAAAGTACATGATTAAATGCAGTAAAATAGGGAGCAGATAAGAGCAAGTAAAGTGCATTTAAGGAAGTGTCAGAGGGAAAAGGAGTTCTACAGGTGCTGTCTGAAGAGGTGAGTCTTGAGGAGGCGCCGGAAGGTGGTCAGGGACTGGGCAGTCCTGACATCTGTGGTAAGGTCATTCCACCACTGCGGGGCGAGGGTGGAGAAGGAGCAGGCTCTGGAGGCAGGGGAGCATAGAGGAGGTACAGCCAGTCTTCTAGTGCAGGAGGAGCGGAGAGGTCGAGTGGGGGTGTAGGGAGAGATGAGGGTCTGGAGGTAGCTGGGTGCAGTCTGGTCAAGGCATCTGTAGGCGAGTAAAAGAGTTTTGAACTGGATGCGAGCGGTGATTGGGAGCCAGTGGAGTGAGCGGAGCAGTGGAGTTGCGTGGGAGAAGCGAGGCAGAGAGAACACCAGGCGAGCAGCGGAGTTCTGGATGAGCTGGAGCGGACGGGTAGCGGACGGGTGGCGGACGCAGGGAGGCCAGCCAGGAGGGAGTTTCAGTAGTCTAGGCGGGAGAGTACCAGGGCCTGGACGGCGTAGTTGGTGAGGAAGGGTCGGATTCTTCGTATGTTGGTCAAGAAGAAATCGGCAAATGCGTGCCAGAGTGGAGATGTGCTGGGAATAAGAGAGGCAGGGGTCCAGCGGAAGCCAGATTGGAGAGGGTCGAGCAGAGAGTGATTGGACAGGAAAGCAGAGAGCTGGCGGTGTACATCCCGCTCAAGGGTTTTGGAGAGGAAGGGTAGGAGGGAGACAGGACAGTAGCTCTGGAGGGATGTGGGGTTGAGGGTAGGTTTTTTGAGGAGAGGAGTGATAGAGACTTGTTTGAAGGCAGAGGGAAAGAGACCAGAAAGGAGAGAGGTGTTGAGAAGGGAGGAGATGAAGGGAAGTAGAGCAGGAACAGCAGCTTGAAAGAGGTGAGTGGGGAGGGCGTCCAGGGCACACGTGGTGGGTTTGTGACCCTGGAGCAGGGAGGAGAGGTCAGCATCTGAGAGGGGAGAGAAGGTGGAGAAGGAAGGGGGAGTTAGTAGGGGATGCAGTGGGTGTAGGGGCTGGAGCGGGAGGGGGTGGGGGGGAGGGAAAGGTGTTAAAGCGTTTGCGGATATCTGAGATTTTAGAAGAGAAGAGGCAAAGTCATCAGAGGAGATAGAGGAGAGAGGAGGAGGGGGGGAGGGTTTAGGAGGGAGGAGAAGGTAGAGAATACTTTACTTGGGTTTTTAGTGGAGGCTTGGATTACAGATTGGAAATAAGTACATTTAGCAGAGGAGAGAGTAGAGGAGAAGGAGGAGAGTGTGGTAGAGATCTAGGGCAGCAGGGATTTTGGTTCTCTTCCATTTCTTTTCAGCAGATCGCAGTGTGGTTCTTGCTGAGCGGAGCACAGACGAGAGTGAGGGTTGGAGAGGGGAGGGGTGAGCAGGTCGGGAGGTGAGGGGACAGAGGGAGTCGAGGGAGGAGGTGAGGGAGTCAAAGAGGGTGGAGGTAGCAGAGTCTACAGAGAGTTGGGAGAAGGAGTCGATAGGAGGGAGGTGAGAGAGAGCGGTGGAGGCAAGGACAGAGGGGGAGAGAGAGCGGAGGTTACGACAAGAGGTGACAGTGGGGGTAGGAGGAGCAGGGAGAGGGAGAGACAGAGAAAAAGAGACGAAATAGTGATCAGAGAGGTCCAGGGGGGTGACAGAGAGGATGGAGGGGCAGCAGGCCCTGGAGAAGGTGGTGTCCAGTTGACGGCCAGCTTTGTGGGTAGGGGGGGGGGGGGTAGAGAGACAGAAGTCGAAGGAGTGAAGGAGATGGAGGAATCCGGCAGAGTGGCTGGGGTTGGAGAGATGGATATTGAAATCACCTAACAGGACAGTTGGGGTCGACAGAGAGGGGAGGGAGGAGAGTAGATAGTCGAGTTCATCAAGAAGTGAGCGAGAGGTCCAGGGGGACGGTATAGTACAATTAGCTGGGGTTGTAAAGACAGCAAGAAAATCAAAAGTGTAACAACTGTATATGTCTTGTACAAAATACTACAATAATGTTTAGAATAATTAAAATATATGTTGTACAGTATTTTGCATAAAAATCCATATGACTAACATTTCTAATACTGTAAAACACACCCTGTTTACAGTATTTCCACTTTTTTTAATGAATAACAAAGTCTATTAGAATGGTATTTTTAAGTAAAAAACACATTTAATAGTGTCAGTTCAAGCTCACAACCCCTGGTCTTTAACCATATCATACAGCCATTGTTTTTTCCAATTTACATTCCAGTGTTTAAATAGAATTGGATGCAGCCATTTGTTGACATTTTAAGACTACTAATACCCATCAAAGCTGAAAATCCAAAGAGGAGTCTGTATCTGTAGCAGCACACCGAAATGTAACATAATCGGCTTTTCACTGCAAATCGAGAAATAAACATAAATCCTATGCAACTATAAACACATTTCATTATTTAGATACTGTACTGTGGTGTTTATTTTGGTAATACTTGTGCTATTTCAACATCAAAAGCCTAAACTAATTAAAATAAAAACTATAATGTAGTTATAACCTGTTCTATAGTATTTTTTGTTTAACTAACATTTGATTTTACAGTTTGTGGTTTTAAACAGATCTGACGTTACTTCAATTCGCCCTCTACAAACATGGCTACAGTATGGCTCACTATGTGTACAATCTGGGGGTGGTGGGGGTTGAGTGGCGAGGAGCTTGTGCTGGCCATTGCCATGGAAACCACACAGGAACAGGGTGCTCATTAGTGCATCACACAAAGGCTTGTTTATTTTATTTTTTGGCATAACACAAAGATTGCATAACAACTTTTATGTTAGTGTTAGGAATATTAAGATGCGTTTGCCATTTTGTATAAGTAAGCAGTAACACATGACAGCACGGTCGTCCTGTAATACACACACTAGAGAAGTGGTGTATTATGAGGACTCCACTCTGGAGTTCACTTATAGAATGACTTCATGTTTTTTTTTTTTACAAAAAGAGCACAAAAAACTCCACTAGATTTTAAAACATTTTAAAAAGCTGCATTAGAGAGATGTGATTTAAACCCAAGGCCTGACTTTTGAATGATGTATTGGATTAGCAAATAACTTAATTTTATGACAATGTATGTAAGTCCACAAAGTTACACTTTCATTGACCCCCGATCTGAGACATTTTAGTACGAAGTCCCAAACAGTTAGGAAAATCTTACCATGAATTCTAATGTCAGACTGTTTTAATCATGTTCACCAAAGCAGCAATTTAAGCATTATTTACTACTAGTAACAGTACATTGTGAACACCAAATAAGGAATACATTATTGCCTTGTAATAATTACAATAATGTCAATTAATAAAATGTTTGTTCACATTTACCCATTAATACACTATACACATTGGACAAGATCATATTTTTGTAACAGAGGGGTGTTGTTACGGGTGTGGGTATCTGCTGATAGATGGCAGCGGCACAGAGGTTGTATTTGAAAAATCCACTCAGGCATCCAGGTTTTGATAACAATTTACAATCAATACCAGCAATGATAGAGCAAGGGCACATTCACAAATAATTTAAATTCAAAACAAACCACTGATAACACAAACAGAACACAAAAGTCGGCCGGATGCTGCTCTAATCTATGCAGATGCACATCAATAGTTCAATTAAAAATGATGACATACTTTTAGACTACACTATTCTGACAACAACTTTATTAGATGCTTAAAGGTTGCAGGCACAACCAGGATGACATGAAATTAGATATGTCCCAAGGTTTTTCCTTGTCCTCCACTGCAGTCTCCACCTGCCAGTACCCAGTTGATAAATCAAGCGTTGAAAACAAACGTGTCCCCAATAAGGAACCTTGGACACTGTTTATTGCTCTGTGACAGAATTTAGATTTTCAAACCTTTCTTTTAACACACTCTTGAACCGCAAGAAATGTGTTCAGGTACTGCACATTTTCAGTCGGTTTTGATACAGACAGAGTGTGAGCTCTCATAAGTACAGAAAGTTAATTGGGTGTTGCAAACTCAACACAGGTACTTGAGTTGTTGTGTCATCCATCTTCCCAGCTCTTTTGATCTACATTGTCCCCTTCCACAATTGAAACGACTCTGGTTTAGAATTGTGCTCACCATATTATCAATGGCTGAAATGTACTTCTTAAACACTGCAGGACACTTGTTTATGGTACAATGCGCATTGTGATGTTGCCAAGAAATAACTTAAAAGCTTTAACAGGTTAATTGAATATGACAGCTCATTCATGATTGTTCCATAAATGACAATGCAGTACAACATGATTAAGTGATTATTTCTGAATGGAAACTGACCATTCAGTAGTGATTCAATGGGAACATACAGAATGATATGGCTTGAAGAAATATTAACATTTTTATTTATTTATTTACTACCCCTGTTGTAGGTCAATACTGTAAACCTATAATAGGAATAGAGTATGCTAGCTCAGTTATTATACTAAGAAGTACATTTTCCTGTCTGAACCTTTAAAAGTATTTACTATACTTTACATGCATCAGAATGTAGTGCAGTGGACATAAAGCACCTGTTCCAAAGGGATCACAATCCTGTCTAGATGCAGAAATCTTGGATCACATATTTAAGTTTTTTGCCATAGCAACGAAGACTGCCTTTTATCTTGACTTCATTTTTTCTCATATGATTTTTTACCTATGAAGAGTATAAATATTTGAAACATGTACTTTGATTGGGATGCACCTTTAAGCCCACCTCTTGAGCCTTTTCTCATGAGATCTCATACAGTAAACAAGGTTGGACCTATTCAGTATTTGTATGGATGCCAAAATTGCTTTTCTGCAATTCAATCTGGTAATGACGCGGTTTAGCACGAGTTTTTGGGAGTTTCAGGATCTTTGTTTAAAGTTGTGGTGGAGGATGTATTGAACGTAATTATAAAATTGTTAACAGAAACGTGCCTCATCAGTAGGCTTTTGTTTTCTTACAGTACTCATTTTTTAAGGAATTAATTAAAAAAAATAAAAGAAAATAATTGGCCCCCAAATATCTTTAAAATGCCTTGGCAAAAAATAAATAGATTTGTTTAGGTATTGTATTGTGTCTATGCGCTGGGGAGGCCGCACTTTGGTTGATCCCCGGAGCCAGCATCGCAGCCGTTGTGTGTGCTGATGCGCCAGGGAGGCAAAATAAGCTGATCCCTGGAGCCAGCATTACACTTCAGCCATTAACACCAGACAGAAGGATATCTACATCATCATATGGAAGGAAACGTAAATGGATGGAGACACAGATGGATCACATTAGTTTACTGTAAAGCTACGTCTTAGTTGGTGTTTATCTTGGCGAGAGCCGAGTTCAAATCAGCATGAAGTTTTAACATCTACTCTCGTGTAATGGAAATCAAATTATTTATCGTGCATGAGATACAACAATATCATTTTGTTCAGACATTGTAATTAAATGTGCCCATGCATGTACGCTGGTATCCTAAAAGCAAAGCCTCTTGAATTATGAATTGGGTATTTGATACCACAACTGGTGCAACGATCACTAAGGCACATATGGTTACGAGTGGTATGGTTTTCCAATTGCTGAAACATGACTGTGTAAGCATTTGATGCAATGATTGAAGTTTCTGTAATAAAGTGCTCTTCAGAATTGCCATGCGAGTTCTTATTATTGAATCTCAGCCAACTGAGCACCTACTGTACCACAGTGCATAGTACAGGGACATGATGTCACTTGGGTAACAAAATAATCACATCATATGAGGTATATAAATATAATAGACATTACAAAAATAAATGTTGTCATTTTTTAATCCTGAAGATCCCATCATAGCACTAAACAAGCGTTTCTGTTGTACCAATACTACAAATTCCTCAAGCGGCTCATGCAATCATCATCTTCATTGCTTCACTGTTCTATATGAACTAAAGTTCAAACGAAATGTGTGCAGAACACTGTTCTTAACTTCATACCAATGCCTGTTTAAAGAGAGGCTATCACATCTATAAGAGCAGTCATTTTGTATTTCAATTAATTCCAAGTGGGATTCAATGCTATGAGTTTAGAGACCACAAGCAAAAGCTACACAGTTCCATTGCTTATGTCATTGTTGTTTTCAACCAGTCTAGAAACTGTCCCAATGGCAGTAGTATATGTATTTGCAATATGTATGTTAATATTTATAAACAGATTAAAATGTGTTGAGATTAATGGCTAAGAAGTACATGTTTTTTTTGACAATCGTAGGAATGTCCATACCTTGGTTTGTCCCTAATAAAATCATTTTGCAGGTGTCCCATGTATTTCCCATAGCTTACCACATTTTAAAATATGCTTTACCATACACCTATGGATTGTACGATGCTTACCAATGCTTTAACATGCTTTCATTATGCTTTATTACATTTTGCTGTTTCATTATGGTACATTTTTAAAAGGGGTATACTTTTTATTCTTAGTCACCAAGTTTTAACTGGCCCTTGGGTTATTTGTTTTGATGTTGTGAGATAGCATTTCTTAACATGAAAATCAGGGAGTTTATTTTTGTCTCAGTAAGATTATGATTCTTCAATTTGTTCCTGGAATCTGACACTGTGTGATGCAAGGTACAATATGAACTGAGCCAACATGGCTAGGTTATTTCCAAAATCTAGAAGAGTATAGTACCAGGTTGGTACGATGACATCACAAATCTAGACAAAACAAACATCTATTCTGGGTGCCACAAGTCATTGTAAACATAGCCACTTATAAAGACTTGTAGTTGAAACATCTGACAAAAGAATTGGATTTTTTGTAGTACTGCTAAAGGTTTGTTTGCAATTTGAACCAATTATAAGTGGGGATCACTTATAATATTGACAGTGCTGATAATGGGGTACATTTATTTTAAAACATAGGACTCCTTTAAGACCAGAATAAAAATAAATACTATTAAGATTAAACCAATCATCTATATGTATGACAAGAGCTTTCAAATGAAGAGACCTTCATTGTACCATATTTAGTATTGAAAAAGACATGTACATTAAAATTAATAATAGTAATAATAATAATAATCAGAAAAGGACCTGGTGAGGTGCATGACATTTTATGTATAGGTTAGAGCATATCTTTGAGTTCACTTTCATATAAGTGGAATGATTTCAAATGTTTGACAGACATGTTATATGTTCAGTTCAATGGTGCAGAAAATACACCTATACTAGGAATGATTTTTTTTTTTTTTTTCTTACATACCTGGGGGCCCAGTCATATATCATATCGAATGGGTATGTAAGCACTAAGTAAAAAAAAAAAAAAAAAAAAGGTCAAAAACAAGTTAAAACAATGAGAAGTTAAAATTATTATTTAGTACTGGGCACTGTCTCTACTGAAAGATTGAAAGAGTCACAGAATACTGCTGTGTACCAAAGACACTCATCAATGCATGTGTATTCTATTGCTGATATAACCAGAGGTAATGTCAAAGTGAAAGTTAGTTTTTACTAGACAACACAAGCAATGGTAATGTTACTCGTACAGTTAGCTCATTAACACACATCTAAAGGGCTTCTATTGCATCAGCAATGGCCACATTTAATGAGTGTTTGGGGAATTGCACTTTCCCGTAAAAGACCTGACAGAAAGATATACATTTTGTACATCGATTGTTACTGTTACGTGAATGTGGAGTTTGGACAAAAAATTGCATTAGGGGTGTCCAGTTTAAACGTCATTACTACTACTAATTAGTTAAAAATGTTGAAACTAACCTCAAGAGATTTCAATGTGTGTGGTGTTGGGGGTGGGCACCTCTTTATTACCTAGTTGTTTTACTTTGGTATTTGTATCTTTTTTTTTTTTTTTTAATACAGACACATTTCATTGATCCTGTTTGTAACTCACATTTGTCAAAGGGCAAATTGCCTAGTAACAGCTACCATGCTAGCGGCAAGGTTTTTTTTTTAAGGTAAATAGACATAACCAAAGTTCAGAAGTTTACTTGGAAATTAGATATACCTTTCTTGGCACTGCAGATGAACCTCATCCTCAGTGTGTCTGTGGTGATGTTCTGGCCAATGACAGCTTGAAGTCTTTTGGAGACCAGACATCCTGGACTGACGTGACTTTTTCAAATGAAAACTTGAGGCATTAAATCAGAAAAAAAAATGCTACAAGCAAGCATACCACAGTGTCTTAAACCTTATCCTGTGCCATACCATGTTGCTAAACTTTGTAAGCTTGTAAGTCTGGCTGCTCAAATGGTGCGAAATGACATCTCTCATTCTATAAGAGACAGCATATACACGACATATTAACATATTAAATCACACAAAAGAAGACTGTACTCAGGAATAGCTTTAAAATGAAAAATAGTTTTATTTTTGTAAAACATTTTATCCCCCTTCCCTAGGGTGAAATGGTTCAGTCCAAATCACTGACACAACCTTTGAATAATGGTTCAGTCCAAAATCAACTGTCACAGTCCCTGAATAATGTGTGTAGGCCTATAAGTGCTGTGTTGTGGTGAGACTATTTATTGAAAAGTGCAGACAGAGTAACATGTGTTTTTAAGATTATAACAATTTGGGTAATATTTTCTTCTGAGAAACTAGTACCAAGGTCATGAAAATTTAAAGAAAGACATTTTACAAAAAGTCTTTTTGTTTACATTATTGGAATGACATCTGTGCACAGGATAAGATGTACTGGAATTTGTGTGAATACTTCACTGTGATTGGTTGATTTCAGATATGCAATTTATAACTCTCGCTATTGTATGGAAGGTGTGACCAGATTCAAAAAAAGTTGACAACCCCTGCAATAGTATCACTGGTGCCATCAAGACATTTTGCTTTTTTTTGCTTAGGAATATGCAAATATTTCAAAGCCAACGCTATAGATAAAATGTTGCTGCTGTGGAACTCATTTGCTTCCTATATTGTAATTCAAACTCATTCCTGCTGTCTGGCAGAAATCAGACCACGTGACCTAAAGTAAAGGTACAGGGATGCAACATGTTTAATATCTAGTGTTTAATTTGAAATATGTGCATATCCTGAATAATGTAAAAAAAATAAAATTAAATACCAAAATATTCAAAGTAAAAGACTAACCAGTAACCAGACCCTAAAACACATACAAACATTTTTATAGACACTTCGCTCTGATTTTCGGTCCGCTTGTTAAAATATGTTTTAAAAAATGCATCAATATTTTACACCACATTCCAACTTTACAATAAAAATAATGTTATTAAAACTTAAAACCATATGCACCATATTAACATATTCCCTATATCTTTAGCAGACATAAGGTGGCTAACCTATGCCCAAAACAATGTTATTTTTATATAAAATATTACCTCGTCCCTTAAACAGTACACTGTTTTACATTAGGAGTTAATCAACTATCATACAGTAAACATGAACCCAACAAACTGTTTTTCAGCATCAGTAAAAGTTTGTTATCCCATTCCACTTTAACAAGTGGTTATAGTTGTATTTTACTTAAATTAAAAGTTTATTAGTGCAAAAGACAGCTGACCTGCAGCATTTAATTGGTAAACTTTGAATACCCCAACTGCTTCATAACAGACCAACATATGTCTTCAATTACTTGGATATCCTTTCTGGGCATGTTTTGTTTCCAAATGTTTATGTTAGTGGGTGATATGTCCCCTTCATAGGGGAGGTTAAACAAGTTTGTTGAAGTAGCAAAAATGATTTCATTTAAACGAGTAGGAGCTAAAGGAATACCCAGAAAAACATGAATCGCCTCTGCTGTTTCTTGTGGAAACTTAACAATATCTTCAAACTTTATCAGGAGATAATTCATGGCTGATAAATCCTGGTTTATTCTAAGAGATGCAGCTGTGTTAGCGAGCCACAAGTGAGCTAACAAAGAAACCGCATTCGATTCTGAGCCCGACAGTAGTCTGCGCAACGACTCATATTCAGGGGCATATCTTGAATTAGAGTTGCATTTTTCATTGTTGTCTTCCTCTTTAAAGGCCATAGATAAATGCTGGGGAATATTTCTTAAAGAATAAAGACTGGGTTTGCTGTTATACAGCATTAAATAAATCCATGCACGGGGGTCTCTTACAACATATAAGGCCTTTGTAGAGGGCCCTATAACTTCCTGAATAAAAGGAAGCTTTAAAGTCCAGCTTCCACTACTTAAACTAACTACAACACGCGCACTCTGATGAGCAGAAAGATGCCTTCTCAGCTCTCTGATATATTCTGCATCCCTGTCCAGGCTTCTTTTTCCCCTGCTTTTGCGCTCAGCCAAAGGCTCCGTTCCGGAAGTGGTTCCGCTTACCTCGTTCAACTGAATATTTTGCAGGTGCAGTTTTGTGTTATGGACAATAGAATGAAACCAACCCTGTACCATTTTAAAACGGCCACTCTTAACATCAGATTTTGTCCACTCACAAGCATCTACAAATGAGTCAAATTCAAATTCTGTCTCAGGAATGTCCAGATGCTCAGTAGGGATTCTCATATAAATAAAATCAGAGCTGTTGTAAAACAGGTGCTTTAAAATTTCTGCTCCAGAACCAGGAAGTGATGTAATTACAACAGTTGGCAAATAGAAAAACTGTGAATATGACTGTTTTGCATCAGTATCTGTTGGGGCCCTTATCCACTTCACTCCACAGAGGGGTTGGTTACAATTATTTGATACAAACAGCAGCTCTGTAATCCACAGGATAATAACTGTAATTAGAGCACAACGAAAAAATTTACTGAAGCAACTATAAAACTTACGTTGTGAGGCCAAAAATCCAATGGCAACACACAAGATCACTCCTGCAATTAAATTCACTGTAAACCCAAAACTGAATGTAGTTGTATTAACTGTGTTTTGCTTTAGCACAACATCTGTCCCTAAACCAAATCTTGTTACATGATGTATGTCTTCTACTTGGGCATAACCACCAAATCCAAGGTAACTTAATCGTGCGCTAATGTCTTGATAGTTTGTCACAATTGACACAATTTTCTCAGTATTGTTAATGTTCACAGCCAACCTCAGCCCTTGTTTGCTGTCATCAATAAATTTACAATTTGATAATTTAACATAAGGCCCATGGAATATATAGGCCATTCTTGTAACTGTGCTATCCATTTGAAATGTTATATTAACAAACTGTGTCCATCGGGTCTTAAATTCAGCAGCCTGCTCAGCTTCTTGTATCCTAGCAACAGGGCTCTTGTCATGATGATCAAACCAAAACATTTTGTAGTGAGCATCCCATACATCCATTAGGGCACCGTTGTATCTGTCTATAAACCTATAGGGAACATATTTAAAATCAATGTCAAGATTATGAAAGAAGGCACTGACCAAGTTAACTGGAGAATCCTTCTGCCTCTCAATGTGATCTACAACGAGTAGTGTCTGGGAGTTTAGAAGAAGCAGGGCGCGATAGACACTTTTTAATTTCATTGCGGAGGAGTATGCAGACACTGCTTCACCACTTACAAACATCATGTCTTCGTGGTGAGAAGCTGCAATAACCTCTCCAGCTGTCTCTCCAACTTCATCATCCATCCACCTGAGCCACTTTTCACACTCCCCAAGCTGCCCCTCCCATGGCTCATTGCACTGGCTTGTAGGGGAAGGGGCAAACAGTAACACATTGTTTAAATAGCTATATTTTGGTCCATAAAGAGCCTCGGATACAAAAACTTGGCCATTGGGGGCAAATGTAAATGAATTTTGATCTGGTTGCTCATGTCCTGGGTTAAAGCTTTTCCATCCATCAATCCATGAATATGGTTGAAAGTGAACTATATCATAGATTGCACGGCCTCCTAGTTTTCCAGACTTAAAGGACACAAAAGTATTCCCCTGACCATTCGGCATTCCAGCTCCATAAGTTACAACCCCCCAGTTAGAGAAAATATGCATTTTAGAAGTCCCAAAGCCATAGGGGTGCTGTGGGGTTAGCTGTGCATTGTACCAGATATACTCAGTATGAAGAGTGGTTAATCTGTGTGATGATGACTCTCCCATGGGTCCATCTTTAGGTCGATGCTTTCTGATCTGCTGTGCCAGCCAGTTTCCAGTACCATTTTTTAGTACAAAGGTGTCCAAGAAAACCAACTGGCTTTCAGGACCGTAAAACCAGTTGTAGTTAGAGTCAGCTATGCCAATGGTCCTTTGAAATCCAGGCAGCAGTGTGGCATAATAAAACCAGAAATGTTGTTTTAGCCATTTGTTCTCTGTGTTGTCTATACTAAAGTGGCGCTTTGCTAGAAATACATACTGAGTAATTGATTTTGCTGTGTAGCTACCGTAGGCCACCCCTTCATCCAAAGAACCATCTACAACATGATTTAGCAGAAACATTGTTTTTTCCATAAAATTGACAGCAGCTTGTTTCCAAATCATTGTCTCTGGATCATCATGGACTCCAGTCACTAACGCACCAGTAAGTAATGCTAGAACATTGGTGGCTTGGTGATTGTGCAATAACTGTTTCCCCCAACCTCGGATTTTGGAAAACTCATAAATCTCTTTCGTTACAGCCCTGATTTTCTTTAGATACTTGTCTTTACGGCTAGTGCTCAGTGAGACATAAAGAAAATCAAAAGCTGTTGCAAATCCAGTTAAAGAGTGAGCGATGGGTACCTCATCATTTGGTGCAGTAGTGACCCCCCAGTCTGGATAAGCTGCCATTCTGTCCATAAAATCCATAGCAAATTGAAAAGCAGCAGTGTCCTCTGGGCAAAGAAGGCAATAAAAAGCAAGGGGTGGCAAATTGTTCCCATATACTTCATTCCACTTTGCACTGAAGTCTTCATGCTTTACTGGAGGAAGATATAGCTGTGGCGTGGAAAGCATGGTCATCACTGCATTCCTGATAATTTTAAAAATATGTATGTGGGTAGTGCTAGATTTGTGCCTTAAGTCTTGTATTTCTCCTGCGTCAAAAAATAAATTTGGATGCAAGTTTAAAGCATCACTGGTCTGTTGTGTGTTTGTTTTATACTCAATCTGTTTTTTTTGTTGTGACTGATCCAGATAGTCAGTAAATACACCCTTGTATGAAGAATTGAAAACTCCTGAAAAGGCAGCTCCCAGTGCCAAAAGTGAAAACAAAATTGCCGCCCTCCCCATACAGCACGGAGCCATCGTGATGATGTACAAAACAGTTTTTTTTTTCCTGATTTTAGATTAGCTACGTCGTCAAGTAAATGTCCACTTAGAAACCTCTACAGCGATTTTACTGTTAATATCTTCCAGGTGTATCACCGATGTTTAGGATTATAACGATGATAATATGCATACTGTAGTCGATCCACTGCAACAAGTAAACAGGAGCAGTCTGGTTATGACATGGTTGGTATCTTAGTTACTGACAAGCATTAATACAGCGATGTGATAAGTGACAGTCTTTGAAAACTACCACAGGTAATAACATTTCTGTAAGAATAACGTGTTTAATCGGATGTCATCAGGTCTCCTATGCAAATAAATATCCTTTTAATATGGACTCTCGGTGGAATCAATAAATGAATAAAATAACATAATTGTATCATGACTTACGTTTTTGCAAATAAAGATGAAATCAGAGTCGTTGTAATGTGGTGTAATGCGATGACAATATCCAGAGTTCGTAGAAACTACGGTCAGGCTGAAAATAGTATAATTTTAAACCGTTCCAACATTCGTAGACTTCCGTTCGTTTTGCTAATAACACCATTCCGTTTCATGTGTATATTCCAAAGTTTATAATCACGCCCCGACTTCTTGCTTCGTTGTTCGTAGAGAAATAAGGGGAACATCTCCCAGCCAGCAACAAACTCTTGATCTGATCTCTCCTGCTAAAACATTTCCTCCTGCACAAACATCAGTCAAGCCGTGTCCAATCCAATCACAGAGATCCGACGCTTTCTCCCGAGGTAAAACACTGCAGAACATCTACAGTGCCTATATCTTCCTCTGTTTCCACACCTTTCATTCCAGCTAAGAATAATTTTACGACAGGGTTTCATACCATTCTACAACTTTATTTAACTTCCGCTAGAAAAAAAAAGAAAGAAACTCAAAAGGAAGTTCAGTCTGCCAATAGTTTCTTTCATTTAAGTGCAAAAATCCGAAACAGATTTTTTTTAAAATCAATATTTTGGGTTTTAATGTAGATATTTATTATTATTATTATTATTATTATTATTATTATTATTATTAAACATTGTGTTTTGAGAGAAAATATATTATTTAGTCTTTAGAGGGCGCTATTAAATCATTTTATAAGTTACATTTTTGAAACAGTGTTTGGTAGAGTCTGTCGTAAAGAAATTCCAGCACTGACAAGCTCAAGCTGCTCTAGATGGCCACCAGCTAGGGTTGTGTTTTGGAACAGCTTAAGCTGATCTGACCAGTTTAGCAGCTCCTGCTGGTCTGACCAGCATCTCCCAGCTCCTAGTTAGTCTGACCAGCAACTCTCCAAACTGTATCTGTTATTTGTTCTACATTAACTAATTTGCTTTAGTTTTAAAAAAAGGCATGTCACAAAGTTAATTACCATGGACTAAGCATTTGTTTTGTAATGATACCTGATGCAAAGCCATGACACTTTTAAAGGTTCCTTTAAAGGTAATACCCAATGTGGAGGGGTTATGAGGGATTAAAAAAAAAAAAAATTCCCACCAGTAAGAGCACCCAACTGTTGTAATATACAGAATACTGTGCTATGTTCTTAAAATACTTTTAAAATGAATACTCATCAGCAATGGAATAAAAAAATAATTAAATACAAATAAAAACAGTTTAAAGACTTTGTAATTGCATTATGATCCTTATCAGAGAGCGTTATCATGAGTTTAATGCTGTCAATCGTGGTTCTTTTGCTTAAAATGTTTCATAAATGCAAATATTACTGGTTAGTCACCAGCAGAGTTCTGTTGCTTTTTTTGGCATGAAGGAACATCTTTGAATAGCCTGCGTTATGCTTGTCCAAGGTTGCCCCTTGGACAAGCCTAAAACAGGCTCCAGTATCGCAATGTCAGCAGCATACATTGTGGTTTAATCAAAGCTTTGTACTACATTTGACTGAATGTATAAGCTTCCATTTTGTATGTTTAAAAAAAACATACAAAAAAACAAGCTAATACTGATTTTTAATTCATAATTCCTGAAAAACATAAAAAACATATCTTTCAAAATAAATAAATAAATAACTTCTATTTCAACTAATTCATCTGTTTCTTTATGCTGCAGAATGAGTACACTTGCTCAAATTGCCTTTATATTTTAGCTCACCAGTTGTTTGGCTTAACAAAAACATGGTTCACTGATTGGAATTTATTTTCTTTTTTTTATAAGACCCAATTTGCAGACATATCTAATCCCCATTGCTGATACCACTGCCATGCTCACGTCTTATTTTGTAATGACCAAAATACACAGCAGCATGCTAATTGGAGAATTCCACAGATGGCTCTACACGATTCTACTTGTTGCATGCTACAAAAAAAATGTTGCATGGGTGAAGATGCATAAAACAGCCCAAACCCACAACCAAACTAAACAGAAACAAAACAGATTTTAGAGTATGGTTATATGTTTACAGAGACAGTTGTTACAGAATGGCCAATCACTTCTCCATCTTCCAGTGAAGTTGTAACAAGCTTGTATGCTTTTGTTTTACACCAAATGAGTTTGTATTAACTGAAAGGAAAACGGTATGCAAGCTGATGATGGGTTTGATTCCAGTTGTAACAATTCATGGGGTGTATTGAAACAGAAAAACATTGCCATTGTGGTTTTAATGTATTATTTACTGATCTTGTTTATGAAGAGGCAAGCGAAAATATGACAAAAGTCACTCCAATGTAAATGAGTTTAATTTTTCTAAACTGCAACTATGTGTCTTTGTTTTACATGATTGGGATCCATGATAAATAAGAGGCATCACAAGAGGTTGCCATTTCACAAATTGCCACTCATGTTATGTCATGCACCGCATCTGTTTTTCTGTGAAGAATAATTAAAGAACGTGTGAAAGTAGTGCAGCAAACCCTGTTGCTAAACAATTCAGAAACATAGAAATCACCCACAATGCCTATTGTAAATTGATGAAGTATGTATGGTGGAAACTGTTTAATTCCTGTGAATACATCTTAAATTTAAATGACATTAAACATGTGTGTATGACACTTGGTAAACACTGCATATTCATTTATTTTGAACTGTCTGCTGTTTGTTGCACTCATTCAGTACGCATGTGTGCATATAGCAGGGTCATTAAAACCAATAGTCTGTCATATATTGTGAAAGGGAGGGTATAAACAGCGGATGCTCTTTTTAACCAGATACATGTCAGATGATTCTAAAACAGGAAACAAAATGAGTTACAGACTCACTTGGGACATTAGAGTTTAATTAACACGTAGCATCATTGAACATACAGTCTAGTATTTCACATAATCTCCCACTCAATGGGCACAGTTCCTCTTTTCTAAGTGAGGATGCGAGGGTGAATTGTGGAATATAATTACGTGTCACTTTCTCTTAATGCAATCTGTCGTCATATAACATGATGTACAATCTGCTATCCTATCACTTTAATAACAGTACATTTGCTACTACTGGCAGTGATAATTCATAATTACCTTGCTCTGCTCTACAAGCAAAATTTGATTCTGGAGATGTTAACTTTATTCCAGCAGGTTGGAAACAATAGCATGACAAGTACAACCTGTGTCATTATTCTTGGTCACTACCATCTTTGTATCCTGTCTGCTTGTGTGGTTTGACTGATGCTGCCTAATTTATGCATGTGATTGATGCTGTGTAAAGTATAGACCTTAAAGAGTAAGTAGCCAGGTTCTGAGCAATATAGCATTATACATCCCCACGTGTTGCTACAACTGTTTAAATAACATACCCGTCATTTTTCTTTTCATCGTTAACATCCTTACAACTTGTTATACTTATAACTTTTTCAAAGCTTTTTTCAAAATGGCCGTTCTAGTGCACGGGGGTTTAAGATCTGACCTCTAAATCACTGCAGGAAAAGCAATAAAAAAAACAAAAACATAACAACAAGTGCTCTGGCTTTTCTGTTCCGTACCACATCATGGATCGTTATTGCTGTGTTACTTGTTTGACAATGTAGCAATAATCCTTACGCTATCAGTGCACTAGAGCGACCATTTTGAAAATAGCTTTGAAACAGACTTTAAAGTTATAAATGTAAAATTTTGTCAGGATGTTAACAATAAAAATAAAAAATACAGGTAAGTTATTTAAACAGTTATAGCAACATGTGGGGACGTGTAACACTATTCTTCGGAACCCCGTTACTTACTCTTTAAGATACATTTTACGTTTTTTAAGGGTGTTGTAAAAAGTAGCCTAGCACAAATTAAGTCAATACTTTTGAAAAGGGGAATTTAAGTACAGTACATGTCTAGCACAGTACTTTTCGGATATTGTGGTATTTAACATTGCTAATTTGTGTTGCTGGTACTTGACTGTTGTTTGAATAATGTACATATTTCAACTGTGTTTCCAATTTAAAGGGTACATAAGGACCTTTTTATTTTATTGTGTTACATGTTCCCATGTGTTGCTACAACTGTTTACGTAAGGTGTGTTTTTACATTTTGACCACTTTTTTAAACTTTTAAATTGCATTCCCTGCCTCAAGATGGCTTCTCATGTACCCGCATGGCCCTCTCAGAACTACATTTCCCATCATCCTCCTGCTCACATATGTAACTGAGATGGATTTACCAGTAAAAGATTTGTGCATGTGTGTTTGATATTCCTGAATGATTGTAAAAAGAGATTCATCTGTATGCAGAATAAGTCACATAAAGAATAGTTCTTCCATTTCTTTGGCACCATATCTGAGCTTTAATTTAACACTGTCAAAACTCAGCCCTTACTGTGCATACCTCAAAGGGCTTAAACATAATATTCTTTCAAATCTGGTACAGCACATTACATCTTATAATGCTGTTGCTGTTATGTTGCAATTCAAAAAGATAATGATTAAAGCAACTAGACTTACTAAATACAGAATAGGCTCAATATGCAACGCAGCAACTGCTTAATTTCATGACATGTTTGACTGCCTTTGGTTTCTATGCATAATAATGATTATTTTCTGCCTTTGAGCTGTATCCTTGAGAAGAGATAGGTCTTATTGTATTACTCTTGCTCTTATTGTATTACTTGTATTGTAACGCTTGAAATGTTTTTGCTTACGATTGTAAGTCGCCCTGGATAAGGGCGTCTGCTAAGAAATAAATAATAATAATAATAATAATAATATAAATCCAATTGCTTTGCTATCATTTCTGTCTACTAGGCATTGTTCTGGTCCAGCAGTGGACTGAGTGGAAAATAGCAAGATCTTCTCACTCTCTAGAGCCAACCTTTCTGTACATTACAGAAGGAGATGAATGCCAGCTTGATCAGCCCCAGTAACTCATCTCATCAGTATGGTCAAATTTTGATATCCACTCGAACAGCAGTGACAACACAAGAATTTTAAAATTAGATGCCTTGAGTAATCAGGCTAGCACATCAGTATTTCCAACGGTATCTTGTAAGGTTTAAGCACTGGCTCCTAAACTAGCACACAGGAGAAATAATAAGACACATCTTTTAAACCAGTTTACTGGTCAGACGAATGAAGTGTCCAGGTGGAGACTTTCTAGGCTGGGCCCTTGCCTCCAGGGCTTGGTAGCATTTTTTTTTCTTGAATCATTAAGCTAATGTGAGAAAATGCAGTCTATAAATGATAGCTACAATACATGGTATGTTCCCACATGCTAGCGAGAGAAACGAGTGGGGTTGGTTTGCTGAACTGCACTACAGTGCCTGCCCGATAGTTCCATGCCAGACAAGGACACCTCAGTAGGGTTATAGTGGTGAAGTGATGTTCAAAAAGTGGGCGTTTCAAACTAGGCAAGTACATCACTGGATAATCTAGTAATGTCTGATTATAGTAGTTGGAACTGGAGCTATTCAGGACTAAACCTCTATAATAATATTTGTATATTTCTTCAGTACATTTGTACATGCCTTCATTACATTTGCTGTTTCCATAAAGAAATATCTCTGTTGCTACATTGTTGTTGTGTTCAGTTTCAGATAATTAGTTCTGTCTGAAATTTATTTAAGCCGTTTCTTCACATAATTTGGAGTTATGGAATGTAATTTAGATTTTCAAAGCAATACGCGATCACGTTGCTAATGACTTAAACAATTTAATTGCATGCCACATTTCACATGCATTTCTTTTCAGTTCTGATCTTGATTAAAGAGTACTAGTTCCCAGTGATTACATCCTTTATGAAGGAATTAAAAATGAAGTCTGTCAGTGAAATTGCCAAGGTGAATTGACTTTCTATCACTTTAGAAGATTTAATGGTTATGAAAAGTAATTAGTTTAGGGCAGCATAATAGAGGTTCCTCGGTAGGTTTTAATTTTAAAAGCCGGTTTTATGACAAACTGTATATAATTAGAAAGTTGGCACTTTATTATGCCAGCATATTTGCATGAGCTGCATTGGCATCCATCTCAAGGTATTTCATGTTTAAGTCCAATACAATATAGTTTGCCTTTATATAGCGCTCGTCAAGCGAAGAATCCCAGGCGCTTTACAATAAACACTCTAAAAAGCCATTAGCCAATCCATCCAGCTCAAAAAAAAAGAAAGGTAGCTCAAACAAATCTGTTTTTAAATTTGTTTTAAAAGATTTGACTGTGCTTGCATTCCCGATATGACTTGTGATGGAGTATGCATAAGCTGTATGGAACTATACAGTATCGAAAAATAGTCCTAGCCCAAAACTCAGATGTATACTACATAATGAATAAGAGCTGTAAATCTCATAGACTTTTGGAGTCTAAGAAGACCTCTTTTGGGAATTAATTTACAAGAAGATAAAAGGAAGGAAGTGCATAGAACTGATTTTTGAAGCATATATGGTATACTTTTTTTAGACATGTAAGTGGAAATGCTGCATTATTGATGATACTCAAGGAACAAGTACCCGGAATTACACCTTAACAGAAACATGAGGGAAGAACAGAAGAGATAATGGAAAGAAATCCAACATCGTAGGCATTAGTCAAACATAATGCCGTGTAAACAACAATACAAATAGCTATGCCTTACAAACTAATGGTTTGTATTTGAAATAAGATGTTCACATTAGGGGCAAATATGTTTTATTAATTCATATCTTAATTTTTAAGATTGTATTTCTTTTACTGTATTGTTTTCTGAATCATTTGTGTGCTTAATTATTATTTATTATAAAGTTTATGCATAGATGCAGCATTATATATGCAGTGTTTCAGAATATTACATACTGATAACACTGCAGCAGGGAATTATACTTTGTAGTTTCTTGCTTTTTAAATTAAGATTATATGTTTTGAATATATTAATGTACAGGGTTGCCATGACGTTGCTTGGCATGGGGTATATCTGCCCTTGCTCTAGCCTTCACAGTGTGATACATGTGGTACTGGCACAGAACAAGCCATTGGGAACCCATATGTGTATACTATATAGTTAACCCTGAGTAGCTATTCATTACAAAACAACTTTGTTAAAAAATAGCTATGGTTTAAGCTCAAAGCCTCAAAAGTCAGTAATTTCGTTATCAAAAATGATAATTTAATTAACTCTAATGGTGTAGCTTAAAGCCACAGAAGTCAGGAAATGCCATACTATATAACTTAATGCTGAGGTGTGATGGATAGCATTCAAGGATAAAGAGTGCAGTGAAAATGGCAGAACATTTTCATTTCCATTTACACGTCTCCCCGGCGATAGGGATTCGGGAGATGCCTGTATGTATATAATCGCTCATTCAGTTGTGATGAAACTTGGTGTGGGCATTCATTAGCACAAGTCCTTGGGGAGGTATCCAAAACGTTGTCATTGTGACCTACTTTTTCATGAGTTTTGGCCTCTGATTAGCTGGGCTGGGCTAATAATTTGCCAAAATCTGATTAAACAAGAAGTTGTTCCATATACTGTGTGAGTGTAGCTTGTGCTACTGACACCTGCTTGGCTGAGCTATTGAAGGCTATATTTTGGCAACTGCTTGCCCCAATTTGATTAATCTTTGCTTTGATTTTTATTGCAGCAATTTACTCCACATACTTTTAATGTAGCTCACAGTTTTTCACAGTTTTGACACCTGATAGGCTGAGCTATTGAAAGCTATATCTTGGAAAATGCCTGCCAGAGGTTGATATACTTTCCATAAGCGTTTATGATATATTCTATATGCTATGGAGTTACAGTAGGTCATGGTGACCTAATTATTAATTATACCAATACATGTGATGTGTTATTTACATCCTTCATAGGGATACCGGGTCATTATCCTTTCGTTGACATTTCATTGTGTTGCTAAAGATTTCTAAAAGATGTTCACTGTTCCCCTCATCATTGTTTAGTGGAAATTTTCCTTGTTAAAGGTGTTGTTGCTATGGTTTTAAAATTCATATTTTTACCGCTGCCATTTTCACTGCCCATCACATCTCAGTATCTCTGCTAAAAGTCTAAACTGGATGCAGCTGAGTTATGACTGGTGTGGCATTTCCTGACTTTCGTGGCTTCAAGTTTAAACTATAACTATTATTTAACTCTGTTTTTTGTCATTAATTTCTTGACTATTGTAAACAGTAGTAATCCTATCATTTCTTATGTGAGCAATAACCCACGTCTAGGTGCGTTTTATTTATTTATTTACATTTATATTGTGCATTTCATCACAAGGACCTCAAGACGCTTTACAACATTTTACAATATTATACAAAATTTAAAAGGCAAAGATAATTCCTATAAATCAGTTAAAAAGTCTAAAACGATACACAGTCAGTGCAAAATTTATGGTAAAAAAGCAATTTTATGGTGTTTTAAAAGTAGAAAGATGCCCTGCTTTTTTGACTGAAGATGGTAGAGCATTCCACAACATTTAGGCTTTTCAAGAGAAGGCCCTCCCTCCCACACCATCTTTATTCACTCCAACAGCCCCACATCCTGCGATCTTAGAGTATGACTTGGATTGTAAGGGGTCAACAACTCCTGTAAATAACTTGGTGCTAATCTATTTAGGGCTTTATAAGTTAAAAGCAAAATCCCACAATCAATTCTAAAATGCACAGGGAGCCAGTGCAGGGTAATATGCTCATTTTATCTTTGGTTTTGTTAGAATTCTGGCAGCAGTGTTTTGAACTAGCTGCAAACAAGACAGCACATGTTTAGGAATACCAGTAAACAGAGCATTACAGTAATATATTCTGGATGAAATAAAGGCATGCATTAGGTTTTCAGATTCAGGTACAGAGAGAATGGGTCTAAGTTTGGCTATATTCCTCAATTGATAAAATGAAACTTTAGTATTTTTTTTTTTTTTAATATGAGACTCGATTGATAAATTTGGATCAAACATGACCCCCAAATTCCTCATTTCCAGTTTAAGATTTGATGAAAAGCTGCTGAACCCTAACTTCTGTAAGTCGATGCTTTTTATTTGGTTCTGACTGCCCAAAAACATAACCTCGGTTTTGTCTGAATTCATCATTAAAACATTTTGAGACATCCAACACTTGATATCAGCAAGGCATGCAACTAATAGTGCCCTAGTAGAGGGGTTGCCAGGATTTACAGACAAGTATAGTTGTGTGTCATCTGCGTAACAATGGAAGGTAACTCCATGTCTGCGAATAATGTTGCCTAATGGCAACATATACAAAGATAATAACAAGGGGCCTAAAATAGAACCCTGAGGAACATTGCAGATAACTTCCAATAATAGAGATTTATTCTCCCCAATGGGACATACTGGAATCTGTTGGAAAGATATGGCCTAAACCATGATCGGACGCCACCTGAGAGACCTACCAAGCTTCCAAGATGATTCAATAAAATTAAGTGGTCAACAGCATCAAATGCAGCACTTAGATCAAGGAGAATTAAAATGGAGGGAAAGCCAGAGTCAGAGCTTATCAACAGATCATTCAGTACTCTAACCAGGGCTGTTTTGAGGTGCAAGGTCCTAGGCTTAGTGCCTTCAATCACACAGAAGTGTGGTATGATATGTCTACTGCACACCCCTGACATGGGTTATTGTGCTTATAAAATCTATATGGATAAGTTTTTTTTTTTTTCTTGAATCAAGCTTGAAAAAATAAAATACATTTCCATTAGTGTATGTCATATCTTTTTATATATGTCACATTTACAGTCTAAACAGTGACAGTGGGACTACTCCATTCACGGTTAATCAGAAAACAAAGAGAAAGGAGAATAAGCATGATAAAAAATACATTAGCCTAATGACAACATAATTGCATGTGCATGCTGGGGAATCAGTCCTCTGTGTTACACGAGAAACACTAGGACTCTGATACTCACAAAAGCCATTTAAATCCATCTCAGCATTGAAGGAAAGGAAAAAATGATTTGGTAGTGATCAGAGAGTTCCTGGTATAAAACATTGAGACTGACAGGAGTAAGGACCTTTGCATGATGACTTCAACTAAAAGGTGACCTTTTTTGTGAAGGAGGATATGCTGCTGAAGACCTACAGGGAAGTGTCCAATATTGATGAGAATTACTGTGTAGCTGCCAGAAGCATTATCGAGGAGTAGATTTAAATCTGATTTCAGTTAGAGATACCATCCGATTTTAAGAGATACAGAACATTATTTCTTGGAAATGAGAAATGATTTAGCTGGGAGAGAAAAAAGGGGACTCAAAAGAAAATTACAAAGTTTGCTGCTAGTGTTACAACATCAATCTTTTCAGATGATTTCAGTCCACCAGTAGAATAATATACAGTATTGTGGCAAAGTAGTTTGCAGGGTACAGGTGTAGGAGTGATGCGGTGCGCAATGAAGAGAAAGACAGTGATAATCCAATCCGAAAATAGATTTTATTAATAATCCAGGTCTGGTGACCAAAACAATAAAACAAGGGGTTTGCATTCCCAAATAATAAACACAGTCCAGTTACAAACACAAGATACAAACACGGTCACCAGTCCTGGGTGCGTGCTGCTGTGTGCGTGGTACGAATACAATAATTATCGTGACACAGGTGTAGTGATGTCCGGGTTCGTGCTGGCCTCTGGCGATAGCTCCAGAACGTGTTAGCTGTCTACTAATAACAATCAACAATTAGAGACGAGACAAAACAAACGAAACACTCACATACGATATCACAACAATGGTCCTGTCCCCAATCTAATACTAAAGTCCTCCATTCCCAAATTCCCATTAAATGAAACATGAATGTTGAATTTCACATTCGTAGAGCTAGTCTCCCTTTTCACACATCAGTGAATGTTATTTAAAATACTAGATGGCCCTACAGAATTTGCTCAGGTTTATACTTGAGGACGCATAACAGTTTGCTGTCTTGAGAGTCGTAATATGTTGTAATTAGCAATGTGATATCTCGTCTGCAACTTGTACAAAATGCTACTGCAAGAGTTTTAACTGGGACGAGATCATATCACTCCTGTGCTGGCATCACTGCACTGGCTTCCTGTCCGATTTAGGATAGATTTTAAGGTGTTGTTATTAACCTATAAGATTCTAAATGGCCTTGCTTGAAGATATTTTAACACCATACGTCCCCAATCAGTCACTCCAATCTGAAGATGCCAGGTTACTTTCTGTACCCATTATTCAGAAAAAAAAAATTAAAAATCAGGTGGTAGATGCTTCAGCTATATTGCACCGAAATTATGGAACGACCGACCCAGTACTGTAAGGGAAGCTCCCTCGGTTGAGGTTTTTAAATCTCGATCAAAAACACATTTTTATAGTCTGGCATATCCAGTTATCTAAAATGATATTCTCTCGTCTCTATATGGCATATTTTACTATTTTCATTTTTAACATTATTTGACTGTTATATTTATTTTAAATACTTTTAACTATGTTATGGGTATTCTTGTTATTAATACAATTATTGTTATTACTTTATTTTTTCTTTTGTTTCTTTCTTCATGTAAAGTGCTTTGTGGCGGCCCTCATTAAAGGCTCTATACAAATATAAAGATTGATTGATTGATTGATTGATTGATTGGTGTCATGCATCTCTGCTGGGACAGCAAAATAATCTGATTTGTTTTGTTACTATAAGACATAATTGTATCAGCTTTTAATTGTCAGTGGCTATTTATTGTTATGTTACCTTGACTATGAATATGATTAACAAAACACTTTTCTGTTCCCTGGATATTGGATGCTGCTCACAATAGACATCCACACCAAAGATCCTCCAAACTCACTCTCCCCATTGGTAATCTTAAACAAAAACAGCACAGTTTATTTTTTGCATGCTGTTTTTCATACAGATTCCACAAACACCAATAGTATTAAGTCAGATTTTATAAGTGTACTGTAAGGTGTTTTCTGTTTAAAAAGGAATTTGAAGTAGAGCATGCTGATCATTTTTCTTGAATTTTGACAGGCATTATTAATCGCTCTCAAAAACTACTGTAATGAGTCAAGCCTGGGAAGGAAGGGCAAAGGGATCCTGGTTAACCATTGTATTGTTATTTTATTGTTGGCATTTTAATGTAACTAAGTTATAAAATATACTTTTTAACAGTGCGGTGACTGACTGGTCATTTCAAATGCAAATGATAGTGGATTATTTTTGTCTCTGTTCCTCTGTAACTTTTTGAATACAGTCCAATGGACTCCCATGGTTTCTCATGCTCAATCCCAGTGGTTCCCAAAATTCCTGTTCAAGCTGACAATCACACAAGTCTCTTCAAGCTAAAGACAGTGTAATTTAGACACTATCAATGCTTAGGTCCAATTAGATACAAGATATGGCATTAAGTGGTATTACATGGTATGTGTCCTTGGGATTTGTTTTGCTTTTATATTACCATCAGCTAGGTATAGATAAAAAGAAACCAAGCCATACAGACACTGACTGAAGTGGAATAGAGGTAGTCCTTTTGGATACATAGACAAAAAAAAAATTGTATTGGAAATGCTGCTATTTTAAATAACAGTTTGCTTTTATGATCAGTAGGTTTTAATCTAAATAGTTTGTTAAAGTAGTAACTAGAAACCCCAATAGGCTATGTTTACAAAATGCCAACATAGCTATGCACCCAGAATAGAATGTCCTTTTTTTACCATAAAATGACAGCCACTGGCGTGTCACTTAGACGTTTGTTGTAAACCCATTCGTCAAACGAATATTGCAAAAGCTTATGAATCAGTTCTTGCAGCAAGTGTAGAGATGTTAGACAATAACTCAAAAACACCAGTCATAACACTCTTAATTAGTTAAAAACCACCTCAGGCAGCCAGGACAGAGCTCAATGAAATGAGTCTGCCATATTGGGTTTAGAGGGATATACAGAATGACTTTTCCTCAATGATGTCTGCCTCTCCATTCTACTTGTTGGGGTAAAAATTAGCAGCATTCTCCGGAATGATCCATAGATTCATCACTTTTAATATCTTTGCTCAAGTTCTAACTTAATTGTAGGCTGGCAAGGTGTCACTGAATGGTCATTAGTTGTATCCCAAACCTGGGCAAGGTCAAATATGTTGTGTACAGTGACCAGCAACGACAAGGCTTTTCTCACAGTGGGCCTATTCAAGTCCCCCATTTGGTATTAGAAGCCTACATTTTTGGTTAGAGCATGACAGAATAGTACTAACTTTTAATTGAAGCATGTGGGTATACCAAACAGTATTTTGGTTTTTATATATTTCGATGGCCATCTTTTTTCTGTGACATCAAAACAATGGACTTGCCAAGCTTTGAATTCAATGGCAATGCAAAACATAGTTCATTAAATCTATCATCATATGTAAATGCTTGATTGCTGTATAAACAGAAAAACAAACGTTCTACATTGGTAACTCAAAAGTAATTAATTTTCAAGTAGACATAAAGAACTCAGCACTTTGTCCTTTGGTGCTCTTGTCTTCCCTTACTGACTGATTATGTTTGCATTACTCACTTAGAAAAATCTTGTATCCTCTCCGGATTCCCACTGAGTTGAGTTTTGTGCTGCACTTTGTCAATAGCTTTTTAAAAGTTCACTGCTATATGTTTGTATCCATCCTTGCAGTAACTGCTTCAAATAAGTCTAGAAGTTTATCTGACAGTGTAACAGGGGAGATCTGTGCTGACTATCTGGTGTACCCGTGGTTCTGCAGGAAGAGGGCAGCAGTCTCGTAGGATCCGCCTGTCAGTCATGGCGATGACACGGAGAGGTGGGGAAGAGGGTGTGTTGGCTTTCCCTCTCTCTGAGTGGCTGAGAGATGGGTCTTGGGAGAGATTGCTCGGCCCATAAGAACTGTGCTTGGTTGTGCATTCGGGTGGCCGTGTTCGGGAATATACAGTGATGCTGGCAGAAGACGGCAGTGTAAAATAAGGACCAGGCAAGCCCAGCTGAGGTAGACAGCCTGCCTTAAAATAATTTAAAAAATAAAACAAATAATTAGGTACCTGAGGGGACGTGTGTAGGTATACAGGGAACTCTGGCCACCCCAGTGTATAGAAATAGCTGAGCGTAGGTCAGAGGCACCTACTGACCGGCTTAGGGTCAGTGGAGGCACTGCGTAAGCAGCACCTTTATTTTGTAGTTTTATTACTGTGTTTTATTTTCTCTTTTCATTTCACCTTTTGTTTTCATTATTATTTTGAGCACCTGTGAGTGCGCGAGTATGTCTACTGTTTACCAGTATTGGTATTCCTGTGGTCCTGTGTACCGTTGTCAGTACCCACGCCACGGACAACAGCGCCTTCTGCGGGCGAAAAGACAAAATAGCCAAATAATAAAACTGGGCACTAGTGTGGTGTTTCTAAATAAAACTTCTGTCTCCCATGTGTGTCAGTGAATTGCCCACCACCCTTCCACAGACAGGAATACACATTGACTGTCTTTTAATGTTTTTACTATATAATCATGTAGTTTACTGATTATGGCTGATTCTGTAATTTTGCATGTTATGCAGGTATGGCCAATGGACCTGTACCTCCTAATTTTGCCTTTGTAATATTCAGTACCACATTTGCAATCCGCCAGGCTGCTGGGACATCTCCTGTCTTTATTGATTTGTCAAAAAGCTGCACCAGCAGCATGGAGATAACCTTCATTGTTTTTCTTAGTTCTTTTGGTTTGACAGCCATTTCCCACTTAAATCCCAAAGGAAATTCACATAGCCTGCCTCTGAACTAATGGGATTCAAGTGTTATGTTTTGCTATACTTGGCATTCTCTATGCACGTGGGCTGTTCCAATCTCATTTTCTTATTCAACCTTCTGCCCAGGGTCTATACTGCTGCTTCAGATTCCATTTAACATCTCTCCTTCTTTCTAGATTCCACTTGTGTTTTCTCTTTTTTTTAATATTTTTGTTGTTGTTGTTGCAGTTTTGTTTCTTGTACTGAAGTACCAGTTGCTGTATCTGACAAGATAAATCCTAACGTTTGACTGAGCAGACTGAAAATGTCAGAAACCAATCCATTCAAGGAAATTATGCTTCTGTGGTAAATGTTTTTTACTGCTTTTGATTGATTCATTTAAGCCTGAATAATGCAAAAACATTCATTTATATATAGTAAATAAAAAAATATATATATAACTTTTTATTTTTTTTTTTTTTTTTTTTTTACTGTGGCTAGTTATTTTAACTTATATTGTCCCTGGTTTGAGATTTGCTTAGGAGGCCCAGTAGACATTTCATATCATACTAATTAGTTGTTGAAACTATCATGGTCAGAAATTACAAGTCTGTTAGGATGCATGTCAGCTAAGTGATGGGCAGTAAACTTTAATGAGCGTGTTTATCCTTAACTATAAATATTGCAAGGGATCAGGTCAGTTCTTACTATGAATTCCAAGACGGCAAAAAGTAGTGGCTGATGGGCGATTTTATGGTTAGCAGTGGAGTAGTTCACCTTAATGCTAATGCTGGTGGCTTTTTTTATTATTGTTTTTTGCTGTGTCTGGTCTGTCATGTTGTATATATCTTGTGGGTTTACAGTTCTGTATAAAACCACTTACCATGAACTGCGGTGTACACTTGTTATAGTATTCAAGCAGCTGTTTGAGAATACCCTTGCTGTAAAAACTTCACTAAAGTTAAACACGAAGAGCGAGTGAGCTGCTTATTAAATGTCTGTAACTGAATTCCTTTGCTGTTGATCATAGCTATGTCCAAAGACAATGTGTGTCCGCCCTCCACTCGCTGGAGCGAGGAGGAAACCCGGGCATTAATAAGTATAGTTAGTGACTTGGATGTGTTGAGCCAGCTCGATCACCCGAAACAGCGTAACAAGCATGTGTACCAACAAGTGGGTGATGCCCTTTCAGAAAGAGGAATAGAGCGCACAGTCCCACAAGCTAGGGTCAAATAAAGAAAAAACAGTCCTACCTGCAGGAACGAGCAAGGAGGTGCCATTCGGGAGAAGAGGGATGGTCCTGCAGAGCAATGCTTTTTGCTTCAGTTACATCTGGCATAGCTATGTACGTGTTGCAGTGCCTCGGAACAAGGGAGTTGACAAACTTGTAAATACAGCGATGGTATGAAACATTTTACAAAAATATTATGACTCCACTATGCATTGCCATTTTTAGTGGTGCAGATCTTTGTACAGGGGGTTTGTATCCAGGAGAAGAAAACAAATCCCTGACTGTAATCAGTCTCAGCAGCTTGCTGACCTCCCTCATCTGCCTCATTATAATTGATCTGCCACAGGCACTAGTAATCCTATTTGGTAAAATAAATAATTAATGCCTGACTTTTAATTCCCTGTGCTGGCTGCCACACAAGCTGGTGTTCAGTATACTGTAATTGCACTCTGCTGATCAGATTGATTCTCAGGTCGTCTGCTGTAATTCTATCATGACCTACCTTTTTTGTAATTTTCCACACTTAACCCATGGCAGTTCCAACACAAGAAACAATTAGGAATAAAATCAGTCTGAAATGAGGTAAACAGGGCCCATTCTCAAAGCTGTTTCCCAAGGCATATTTTTCCTTGAAGTATAACCATGCTTCTGTTACAAAATACAAAAAAATAAATAAAAAAATGATGGCATTTTTGTAAAAATGTTCACAAATTATTATTATAGGCAGGAGAAGTCTAATTTCATTGCACTCTATGGCACTGCCATTCCAAAGCATGCAAAAAAAAGTTCAACTGCCAACAGCTAAACTAAACAAATTGGTTGAACAATGCAATTTAAGAACAGATACTGTACCACAGTCCCTCACAGAGTATGGCAAAGTCTATAGCGCATAACAGAAATAAGCTCTCCCTGTGTACGTGTCCAAATCCTTGGCACCCAAAATAAGCCCGGTCAAAACATCTAGGAGACCAGCTTTATAACAGGGGGTTCTAAATTGGTTCTAAATTTCACTGGAGGACAGTGAAGAGATACCTAGATAGGTGAAATATGCCTTTGGGTCGGATGAGGCCTTGCACTGTAGCATTTTGAACCAGTTCTTCCTTGTGAAGGGAATAGTCAAGAAGACCAGAATAGGGGGTCCCCGAGTGGCTCATGAGTGCAGGATGAGTCATACAGCTTGGATGGCGCTGGTTCTAGTCCAGGCTGTGCAAAGAGGCCGAACCTTGTTTGGGACTCATAAGGGGGCACCACATTGGCTCTGACGCTCCCAGGGGTGGGGATGGAAAACTGGCAGGGACTTATTCTCCTTATCACACAAAACAGCAAACCCTACTGGCCAGATACGGAGCATATTCAGAGTGGTTAAGAAGCAGGGCTGGTCTCTGTCTTCCGGGATCCGGGAGGCGATTCTGGCTTTAGGCTTGTAAGATCTGCGGATGCTCACATGCCCTCAGAACGTCTGTGCTGTGTGGGGACTCACTGCGGTGGTGAGAAAAAACATAATTGGACATTTAAAATTGGGGGAAAATACATACAAATAATAATGGGCCATTCGAAATTTTAAAAAAACAAAACAAAACAAAAAAAGAAGACCAGAATAAAAGGAATTGCAGTTGTACAATGCCTGGGACAATTTCTTGGTTAGCGACAAGGCCAAACAATGCCTGTTCTTGCAGAGATTAAAGATTTATGTGTATTCATTTATTTTTTGTTAATTCAGGATACCGAATACTTTTGGCATTTTGTTTTATCAAGCAGCGAAATGTAATGACACGTTAATGCACCTTGAAAGAAAAATAGGAAATATGTTTAAATTCGGTGCTGGAGCCCAGGAACAAAATCTCTGTCTTATTAGATTTAAACTGCAAAATATTTTGCTGCACTCATAGCAATAAGTCCTGAATTCAATCAACTTGTGGACAACCGAAGACAAAAAGAGGACACTGAGTAAGACCAGGACGAGTCTGGAAATACTATCAGCAACATCAACAAACTGAGAATGATCAGAATTGGAGTGAATGACTGTTGCTAGGTAACACAGACTACACTTTGAAAGATTATGCTTATATTTACCGTCAACACTGCAGAATTATCTACGGGCCTAGGAAAGTTAACTTGTAGGCAGCTCTAGTAGTATTCCTGCTAATGACAATTTGGGGTAAGAGCTTTGAGAATGCAGTCCGTTATGTTGCTAAGACATATTACTGGAGTTCAAAATAATGATTAACAGGTATGTCAGTAATGGGGTTACCATAAGACTCCATGTTCACTGGGAAAGTTTGGGACAGTTCCTGCTTTTTAACTTACACCCCAAACCAATGCTTTTCTTAAAGAAAAGAAACAAGTGAAAGGTACCTGAGACAGGTAAAACATTCCAGAATGCATTGTGATTTGAGTTGTGTAGGGAAATAAATTTGACAAATGATTTTTTTTTATCAAAAATACTTTGTATATCTTAACCTAATCTGTTAGAAACTGTTTCAAACTAGTTCTTTATTTGTGGTTGTAACAGGGCGAGCAGCCCTGTATATTGTTTGTTTATTTTTAGAACGAGGGTTCCCCCTCCGCCCCTGTGCAGATTATTGTTTTTGTTTATTATGATTTATTGTATTTATGTCGGCGAGCGCCGTATGTTTTATTGTTTGTATTTTGACGGCGTAGCCGGTTTGTTTTGTTTAGCCCCATCCACAACAAAATTAAAACTCGTGCAGAAGGTGGCCATCTCCCAAATTAATTAGGTGATTTAATTTGTTGCTAATCGGGAGATGGTCACCTGTTATAAAAAGCCTGCAGCTCTCTAGCTCGGGGTGGGTGTTGTAGGAGCAGAGAGAGCGAGAGCGATCGTGTGAAAACGAAACTAAATTGTAACATACAGGAACAGTGACAGCGACTGCCCAGCCTGACCTGTATGGTTTATTTATTATTATTGTTGATTTTGTGTTCGAGATTTGTGTTTGTTTACTCTTTTATTTTGCTCAGTGAGCACAGTGTTTTGTGTTTGAATATTTTACTTATTTTTTGTTTGTTAATAAACACGGCGCAAGCCTTTTTGAACTGCAGTACTGCCCTGGTGTCAGTTTTTGGTTCCTGCTTCTGCTGTGATGTCACCACTCAGCCATTCCTGTCACAGTGGTGTTCTGTTTTCACACTGTGTCTCCACTCCTCCACACATCTTGATTAGACACCTGCTAACTTTGGCTCTCTGCCCAGACGTCACATACGAGAGACTGCAAATGTTTTGCTTAGCTAGTTACACATGCTTTAAGCTATATCAAAATATGACTCATACAAATATTAAAACTTTAACATAGAAGTAAAGAAACTTATAATCAAATACATAATTAATACTTTATGCAGAATGTCATCTCCTACAGTTGAAAAGCCTGAACTGTCCCAAACTGTCCCAGTCAGTAACACACATCCCTCGGTCATGGATGAAAATTAAAAATTAGAGCTATCAGTATGATGAAAATGTTGATGACTATGCCATCAACAGTATGAACAAATTAGTATAGAATACAAATTAGCAATCGATCTGATAAGCGATTCTCTAGATATATGCAACAGTGCAAGTGTGACATACCGTACAGATGGACGGATGTACTTACAGATACCTCCTATATCCCTGGAATCAATAACTTATGCTAAATGTTATTTATACCAAGTTTTATAACCATTGGAAAGGTGGTGCTCTGTGAGATACATTCTGCCTCCACTATATCCCCTTCTCAGGGTTTTCGTCCCCTGTAGGGGATAATAAGGGACACACATATAAGGTAATGGAAATAGCACTTTAATACTATGTGGTGTGGAAATGTAGCTAATGAGAGTAAAGATAGTTTTTATGTTGGGGAAGTAGAAATGCACTTTATTAGGGCTATTGTATGCACAAGTAGATACAGGAATGATAGTGGTGCAGATAATGTTGGCATGGAAAAAATAATTTTGGCCAGTAGGTAACCCTTTAAAAAGTTTACCACAGTAATTTTGCAGTTTTCTCCTGCTTCTCTCATGTTTATAGTATGCATTTACCAAAGTGTGCCATGTTTTTTTTTAATATGGTTTACCCTGCTTTTACTATGCTGTATTACACTTTGCAGTGCTTTTACTATGGTAGACTTTGATAAGGGCCACTGCAATATGGTGAGGAGAAACCAAAAGGTGTGCCAGAGCCAATACACTCTCTCCCTCTTCCTCCGCTAAGAACCTCGGAGTCACCCTGGACCCCTGCCTCTCTTATTCCCAGCACATCTCCACTCTGGCATGCACTTGCCGATTCTTCCTAATTTGTTTATTTAGCAGACGCCTTTATCCAAGGCGACTTACAGAGACTAGGGTGTGTGAACTATGCATCAGCTGCAGAGTCACTTACAATTACGTCTCACCCGAAAGACGGAGGAAAGGAGGTTAAGTAACTTGCTCAGGGTCACACAATGAGTCAGTGGCTGAGGTGGGATTTGAACTGGGGACCTCCTGGTTATAAACCCTTTTCTTAAACCACTGGACCACACAGCCTCCTATATTCCTGAGCAACATCCGAAGAATCAGACCCTTCCTCAGCAACTACGCCACCCAGCTCCTGGTCCAGGCCTTGGTACTCTCCCGCCTAGACTACTGAAACTCCCTCCTGGCTGGTCTCCCTGTGTCCACCACCCGTCCACTCCAGCTCATCCAGAACCCCGCTGACCGCCTGGTGTTCTCTCTGCCTCGCTTCTCCCATGCAACTCCACTACTCCACTCACTCCACTGGCTCCCGATCACCGCTCGCATCCAGTTCAAGACTTTTGTACTAGCCTACAGATGTCTTGACCAGACTGCACCCAGCTACCTCTTGACCCTCATCTCTCCCTACACCCCCACTCGACCTCTCCGCTCCGCCTGCACTAGAAGACTGGCTCTACCTCCTCTATGCTCCCCTGCCTCCAGAGCCCGCGCCTTCTCCAACCTCGCTCCGCAGTGGTGGAATGACCTTCCTATAGATGTCAGGACTGCCCAGTCCCTGACCACATTCCGGCACCTCCTTAAGACTCACCTCTTCAGACAGCACCTGTAGAACTCCTCTGTTTTTCCCCTGGGACACTTATCACCCTTCCTTAAATGCGCTTTACTTGCTCTTATCTGCTCTCTATTTTACTGCATTTAATCCTGTACTTCAGAGTACTGTAATCTGCCAAGTGTTTAATCTGTAGTATTTTGTATTTAATCCTAACCTGATGTAAAGATGCAATTCCTCCTTTCTCCTTCTAACTGCATTGTACGAGTGGACAAGTACAACGCAGTTAGAAGCAGAAAGGAAGAATTACATCTTTAAATCTGGAGTTGCTTTAATCAGAAAACATTGCAGCTTAAAGCCTTGCAGCTGCCTGTATTCTTCTGATAACAAGCTGAAACTCGGAGCAGCTGATTCAAATCCCGCGGCGTTCTGGGACACGGGGGAGGGGCGGAGCCCGCAGCACAAACACAAACAAAGGCAGCCAGGCTTCCCAGCGACAGCGTGTGGAAGCGACATCGTGAGAGAAGTACGAGTGGACAAGTGCAACACAGTTAGAAGCAGTTGAAAGCAGGTTGACAGCTGCAGAAGCTAAACTAAACTTAAAAAAATGGTCTTCAAGCCAGTAATCTGTGACAACTGCATGATGTAGGAAATCCGAGAAAACCCAACAGAGCTCAACCAAGTTTGTGTAAAGTGCCGCACGATCCAGGACTGCTTCAGCGATTAAGCCTGCTAGAAAAGGAGCTGGAGGAAATGAGACAGCAACAGGAGCTTGAGGAGCTGACACATCCACAATTCATGGAAGTCTGCACCCCTAGCAGACTGAAAGCCACCAGGGAGATGGAAGAGAGTTGAAACAGCTGGGTTCCATATTGAGAAACACAGCAAGTTCAGTTCGCAGTTTGGACCCCCTTACTACAACAGTGTGCTGCCTTCCAGGAGTCTCAGTCAAGCACATCACTGAGGATGTGGACAGGCTCATAGAACGAACAGGAGACGACCCGGTAGTAGTCGTCCACATTGGTACAAACAACAGGCCAAGATCCCTGCAAAACAAATTCAGAGAGCTAGGAAGGAAATTAAAAGACAAGACCAAAATTGTGGTATTTTCTGGGATACTGCCGGCACCTTGCAAAGGACCATATGGACAGCTGGAAATACAAAATCAAAATGCATGGCTGAAATCGTGCTGCACACAGGAAGGCTTCACCTTTCTTGAACATTTGAGCACATTCTACAACAAGGACTATCTATACAGGTGGGACGGACTGCACTTAAACAGAAAGGGGAGCCAATCTACTCAGAGGAAGGATCCTTCAGGAGGTCCAGAAGCATTTAAACTAGAAAGGAAGGTGGAGAAAACAATGCAGAATCAATATGGGTCAGAATAATGGACACAAATTCAAAGGGCATAATAATAGGAGCATGCTATAGACCGCCAAATTCAGACACTGAGCAAAATAATCTGTTGTACAATGACATTTGAAATGCGTGTAGAAAAGGAGAAGCCATACTAATGGGGGATTTCAACTTCCCCTGTATAAAATGGGAAAACCCGATGGGGGCACGATGGACAAAATTGAAATGGTGGAAATGACAAATGACTGCTTCCTAACCCAATTTGTCAAGGCACCGACTAGAGGGGAGGCATGCCTTGATTTAGTCTTTTCAAATAATGAAGACAGAATAACTAAAACAGAGGTCAGAGAGCCATTGGCAAACTTAGACCACAACATGGTCTCATTTGAAATATTTTCTAAAACCCCAAAAGTAATGACTAAAGCTAAGGTTTACAATTTTAGAAAAGCAAACTATGAAGGTATGAAACGGAGACTAACAGAAGTAGATTGGAGTAAAATAGAGAAAACATCCACAGAAAAAAGATGGCTGTTTTTTAAAAATGTAGTACTAGAGGCACAAAACAATTACATCCCAAAAGTAGACAAATCTAAATCTAAAACAAAATGGCCAAAATGGTTTAAAAGATCAATTAAAAAAAATATTCCGCGAAAAAAGGCACTTTATAGAGCGTTTAAAAGAGACCAAAAACAAAGTACACAGAAAGAGTACTTGGAACTGCAAACTCAAGTCAAAAAGGAAGTTAGAAAGGCCAAGAGAGAGATAGGAATCAACATTGCTAAGAGGGCTAAAACCAATTCCAAAATATTTTTCCAATATTATAACAGCAAGAGAACATTCAAAGAGGAGGTTAAATGTCTAAGACACACAAATGGCAAAATCATAGATGAAGAAAAAAATAGCAAATCTATTAAATGATTACTTTTCACAGGTTTTTACAAAGGAGGACACGGACAACATGCCCCACATGTCGACCTGTTCCTAGCCAATTTTAAATAACTTAAGCATAACAGAGGCAGAAGTGTTAAAGGGACTAGGAGCTCTATAAACAAATCCCCTGGGCCGGATGAGATCCCCCCAATAGTACTCAAAGAAATGAAAGAAGTTATTTACAAACTGCTAACCAAGATCATGCAACATTCTCTTGACACAGGGGTTGTACAGACAGACTGGAAAATAGCAAACGTAATACCGATCCACAAAAAGGGAGGCAAAACTGAACCAGGTAACTACAGACCAATAAGCCTGACTTCTATTATATGTAAACTTATGGAAACCATAACAAGATCCAAAATGGAAAATTACCTATATGGTAACAATATCCTGGGAGACAGCCAGCATGGTTTTAGGAAAGGGAGATCGTGTCTAACTGACCAGCTTGACTTTTTTGAGGATGCAACATTGAAAATGGATAACTGCAAAGCATACGACATGGTTTATTTAGATTTCCAGAAAGCTTTTGACAAAGTCCCGCATAAAAGATTAATTCACAAACTGAACGCAGTAGGGATTCAAGGAAATGCATGCACATGGATTAGGGAGTGGTTAACAGGTAGAAAACAGAAAGTACTGATAAGAGGAGAAACCTCAAAATGGAGTGAGGTAACCAGTGGTGTACCACAGGGATCAGTATTAGGTCCTCTGCTATTCCTAATCTACATTCATGATTTAGATTCTGGTATAGTAAGCAAACTCGTTAAATTTGCAGATGACACAAAAATAGGAGGAGTGGCAAACACTGTTGAAGCAGCAAAGGTCATTCAAAATGATCTAGACAGCATTCAGAACTGGGCAGACACATGGCAAATGAAATTTAATTGAGAAAAGTGTAAAGTATTGCATGCGAGCAATAAAAATGTGCATTATAAATATCATATGGGAGATAGTGAAATTGAAGAAGGGAACTATGAAAAAGACCTAGGAGTTTATGTTGACTCAGAAATGTCTTCATCTAGACACTGTGGGGAAGCTATAAAAAAGGCTAACAAGATGCTCGGATATATTGTGAGAAGTGTTGAATTTAAATCAAGGGAAGTAATGTTAAAACTCTACAATGCATTAGTAAGACCTCACCTAGAATATTGTGTTCAGTTCTGGTCACCTCGTTACAAAAAGTATATTGCTGCTGTAGAAAGAGTGCGAAGAAGAGCAACCAGAATTATCCTGGGTTTAAAAGGCATGTCGTATGCAGACAGGCTAAAATAATTGAATCTATTCAGTCTTGAACAAAGAAGACTACGCGGCGATCTGATTCAAACATTCAAAATCCTAAAAGGTATAGACAATGTCAACCCAGGGGACTTCTTTGACCTGAAAAAAGAAACAAGGACCAGGGGTCACAAATGGAGATTAGATAAAGGGGCATTCAGAACAGAAAATAGGAGGCACTTTTTTACACAGAGAATTTTGAGGGCCTGGAACCAACTCCCCAGTAGTGTTGTTGAAGCTGACACCCTGGGATCCTTCAAGAAGCTGCTTGATGAGATTCTGGGATCTAAGCTACTAACAACCAAACGAGCAAGATGGGCTGAATGGCCTCCTCTTGTTTGTAAACTTTCCTATATTCTTATGTTCTAACTATCACTGACAATGTAATCTGCTGTATTATTGAATTGTATTTTGTCACACTTGTACTTGCTTGAACCAAAGTCGTTGTATTTATCTTGCTCTTAATTGTATTACTTGTACTGTGATACTTGAAATGTATTTGCTTACGATTGTAAGTCGCCCTAGATAAGGGCGTCTGCTAAGAAATAAATAAATAATAATACTGTGTTCCCTGTAGAATCCCCAACGATGAGCAGCAACTTTGCACAGCCAGGGAGAAAACCTGCAGTCCCTGACTGTATGACTCACCCAGTCAGGGACCCAAAAAGTGTTATAATTTTAACTAAAGTCAATCTACATAGTCAGTAACCTGCAATAGAGATTCCTGATTGAGGGTGTATAAAAGTTCAGAGACTTCTAAACTTTATTATTTGTAACATTTACAAACTAATGGTTTGGGGGTTACAGTATACTCTTTACAGGGTATATCAAAAGTAGGGCCTTGTAAATTCACGCCAGAATTTGCACAAACTGAATAACCTGCAGTCCTTTACCTCAAAATGTCTATTATAGCGACTCTAATCAACTGATCTAAAAAGATAATTAAGCAATTAATACAGTGACTACCTACCTAATAACTAGACAATTATGCTGATTATGCCATTGTCGTGTAGCTTAGGATACTAATTTCTTGATTGCTAACATGTACCTCTTTACACTTGTAAAGATCTTTTTTTATGTAAATATCCATTCCCTTCACTGTAATAGAACCGTCATCATTTTTTTACAGCTTTAAAACAAAATATGTCTGGTAAAAGAGTTACTTCTAAAATTATACTATGAGAATCGTCTTTGTATTGAAATATTTTTCAACAACCGACTTCGATGCTATGATCTTAAGGACTGTAAGTTAAACTTTTACTGACTAAGCTGCACAAGAGGTCTGCTTGGTGCTGACATTTCAGTGGTTTATCAGTGACAGTCTGGAGGTGTGTATAACACGACTTTATATTGTATTTGTAATATATATTTTATTAGAAAAAATAAGTACAATACAAGCACATTAACCTGTTTTAAAATTATTCAAAGAAGACTGTTGTGACCTTTTGAATGACTTTTGACAGTCATGGGGAAGCACTAGCTCTGGGTTGTAGAGAAAATTGATAAGAGCACCTTAATTTAGATCAGATGTGTGACTATCTTGATTAAGGAAGCAGCAAATGGTAAACAGAGACTCGTAAAGAGCAAAACACCCTAAGAATACACAGGGGGGGCAAGTGCTGTAAAAACCTTTGTATAACCTGAAGCAACCAAGGCTGCAGGGGGATTGGGCATGAAATGGAACATTCCAAGCAGCACAGAGAGCATGCCTAACCTCTTGTGTTGCTGGGCAGAACCTGCAGACTCCACGTCAACATGGCTTGCAATGGAGTAATGAATATACTTATCTAACCATTGTTTAAAAGCTAGTTAACTACTTGTGCATTAGTTGTGCAAAAAGCATTACTTATGACAAGACTTGCTACAGGATTACAGGAGACAAGGAAATGTATTTCTGTCTCAGTAAGATGATGATTCTTTAATGTGTCCCTTGAATTTGACACATTTTGTCCATGGAGCGATGTCAGTCTTACCACACTTTCACTGTGCTACCCCCCTTCAGGCGTTACACAATTTACAAAATGTAGAAAAGTACAGTACGATGATGGTATGATGACATCACAATTCTAGAAGTCTTGTGGCTGTAAGACTGAATTACAGGTATGCAGACAAGGCGTCCGAAACTACCGGCCTATTTGAAAAGCTGATGTATAACTAGGGCTTCTGATTTTCGGTTTTAGCCTATTAAAAATGATAAAACACCCCCGATACAAAAAAATTGAAATCAGTGTATAACCAAAAAACACTGGAAAACACCAGAAAAACTGTGGAAATGGTTACTCTACGCACGTTGACCACCCCTTTCCCATTAAAAAAAAAAATCTACTACAAAAATAATACATTTGCCAGTGCAGCTGGGCAATGTCCTTCCTTCCTGACTTGTATTGATTTGTTGTATTAATTAATTTGTTCTGAATACTTTAAACCCACCCCAACTATTGAATGACAGCACATTCCTACATTTCTATTGGAGACTCTGCTTGCGAGATTTAAAACGAGATTACAATTAGGAATGGAGGCTTGTTTGTGGGATTTAAAACTGTATTACAGTTCAGATAAGGAGGATTTAAAATAGAATTTCAAATTGTGATGAAATATAAAAAAAATACACACAAAAACTCCAGAAAAATGTGCCCGTGACCATAAGGATTTAATTGTGGAAGACAGCAAAGGAAAGAAGGTACAAATTAAGTGTGCAAGTACTGTCAAGTTACTACTTGTAACAGGGTGAGGAGCCCTATACATTTATTTTTAGAACGAGGTCTTCCCCTCCGCCCCTGTGTCGTATTTGTGTTTGTATTATGATTTATTTATTGTATTGTATTTATATATGATGGCGAAGTGCCTGTGTTTTATTTTTGTTTGTTTAAATGTGTTCTGGAAGAGACGAGGTTGGGTGCTCGTCCTCTGCCAGGAATAATTAAAAACCTTGTGCAGAAGGTGGCCATCTCCCAAATTAATTGAGTGATTAATTTGTTGCTAAATCAGGAGATGGTCACCTGCATAAAAACCTGCAGCTCTCGGCACTCCGGATGGTGTGTGTTCGGAGGAGGAATGAGAGCGAGCGAGAAGCGAGAGAGAGAGCTTTAGAATAGAAGGTAAGACAGGATCAGTGAAAGCGATTGCCCAGCTAAAACCTAAATATTTATTTTATTTTTGTATTTAAATAAACAGTGCTTGCTGCGCCTTTGCACTGCAGTACCTGGTGTCAGTGTTTTTGCACTGCAATACCTGGAGTCAGTGTTTTTGCACTGCAGTGCTGGTGTCAGTGCTTTTGCACTGCAATACCTGGTGTCAGTGTTTTTGCACTGCAGTACCTGGTGTCAGTGCTTTTGCACTGCAGTGCTGGTGTCAGTGTTTTTGCACTGCAGTGCTGGTGTCAGTGCTTTTGCACTGCAATACCTGGAGTCAGTGTTTTTGCACTGCAGTGCTGGTGTCAGTGCTTTTGCACTCCAATACCTGGTGTCAGTGTTTTTGCACTGCAGTACCTGGAGTCAGTGTTTTTGCACTGCAGTACCTGGTGTCAGTGTTTTTGCACTGCAGTGCTGGTGTCAGTGTTTTTGCACTGCAATACCTGGTGTCAGTGTTTTTGCACTGCAGTACCTGGAGTCAGTGTTTTTGCACTGCAGTACCTGGTGTCAGTGTTTTTGCACTGCAGTACCTGGTGTCAGTGTTTTTGCACTGCAGTACCTGGTGTCAGTGTTTTTGCACTGCAGTACCTGGAGTCAGTGTTTTTGCACTGCAGTGCTGGTGTCAGTGTTTTTGCACTGCAGTACCTGGGGTCAGTGTTTTTGCACTGCAGTGCTGGTGTCAGTGTTTTTGCACTGCAGTACCTGGTGTCAGTGTTTTTGCACTGCAGTGCTTGTGTCAGTGTTTTTGCACTGCAGTGCTGGTGTCAGTGCTTTTGCACTGCAATACCTGTTGTCATTGTTTTTGCACTGCAGTACCTGGAGTCAGTGTTTTTGCACTGCAGTACCTGGTGTCAGTGTTTTTGCACTGCAGTGCTGGTGTCAATGTTTTTGCACTGCAGTACCTGGTGTCAGTGTTTTTGCGCTGCAGTGCTGGTGTCAGTGTTTTTGCACTGCAGTACCTGGAGTCAGTGTTTTTGCACTGCAGTACCTGGTGTCAGTGTTTTTGCACTGCAGTACCTGGAGTCAGTGTTTTTGCTCTGCAGTACCTGGAGTCAGTGTTTTTGCACTGCAGTGCTGGTGTCAGTGTTTTTGCACTGCAGTACCTGGAGTCAGTGTTTTTGCACTGCAGTGCTGGTGCCAGTGTTTTTGCACTGCAGTGCTGGTGCCAGTGTTTTTGCACTGCAGTACCTGGTGTCAGTGTTTTTGCACTGCAGTACCTGGAGTCAGTGTTTTTGCACTGCAGTACCTGGTGTCAGTGTTTTTGCACTGCAGTGCTGGTGTCAGTGTTTTTGCACTGCAGTACCTGGAGTCAGTGTTTTTGCACTACAGTGCTGGTGTCAGTGTTTTTGCACTGCAGTGCTGGTGTCAGTGTTTTTGCACTGCAGTACCTGGAGTCAGTGTTTTTGCACTGCAGTGCTGGTGTCAGTGTTTTTGCACTGCAGTACCTGGAGTCAGTGTTTTTGCACTGCAGTGCTGGTGTCAGTGTTTTTGCACAGCAGTACCTGGAGTCAGTGTTTTTGCACTGCAGTACCTGGAGTCAGTGTTTTTGCACTGCAGTGCTGGTGTCAGTGTGTTTTGGTTAGGAAGTCACACCTGCTTGCTTTGAGAGCACTATAAGGTTTTGATAGAAAAATCCCAATTCAAATATAATTTAAATTAAAATATTGGGTGTTCTCTTATTGTGGAATTAGGACTGTTTATTTAAAAATAAATCATAGTCATCATTTGTGTGGATATTAAAGCATTGTTTAAATTATGTTGCAGAGCTGCAGACCAATTTTTTGAAACCATGCCTATTGATTTTATAATCACCTCTTCATCAGAATATGAAAACAACTGATTTTTTTGTTCAGTCCTGCAAAAGGCTTGTGCTAAACTGGATCAAGGTCTTTCCCTTAGTGTTTAATTATTCATTAGAAAATGGTTTCAGTGTTATCTTGAAAATAGTGAACAGCTGAAAATGACAGAAGGTATTTAATCTGATGTAAGGGAAATTGACTCAAAAGTTCCTCACTCATCTGTATTGTGGACTTATTTTCCATGTTTATTAACAGATTGCTGTATGAGTAACCATGGCATCTATAACAAAATTCAATGAGCTTTGTGCTTCATTTTCCGGTCTGGCATTTTAAACGTAAAGACTAAAAACGCACTTTCATAAAATGGCTTTCTTATCGTAGTGGGTTTTAATGTAACTTTAAAATCGCTGCTTTTGTATTATGTGGATACTGTTTAAATCTGTATTTAAATGGGCTGAGTGTGGCAGTTGTATGCATGACATGCTATACAATTGTATTGTGGTTTGTTCTTTTTTTCTGCTATGTACTGTACAGTGCTTTGAGATACTTTTGTATAAAAAGCACTATATAAATGCAATAAATAATAATAAATAATGATATCTTTCCAGCAGGCAAACAATAACTGCAAGCGTGCAAGGTTTTAATATTAAAATGTTTTGTGCATCTCAGCTATGTCTCTTAAAATTCGTATAGATTTACTAAAGAATCTCTGATATCCTGCATGTCTCAAATGTTTCTCCTGAAATATGTCTACATTTAAATGCATGTCTTGACTTCTTTATCATAATGGGAATATCATTGCACTGGTGAATTTGGCATTAAACATGTCCACAAGGCAACCCTCTTGGTCATCAACATTCATTTCAATTGAAACATTTGAGGCCAGCAAGCTACCTGAATACATAAGGAGTGTCTCTGTGGGTTTAGGTCATTGTATATCTCTACAATCACTGCTGTCTAACAAAAAGGTTCCTTGATTTTTTTGTTCCATAAAACTGCAAGGCTATAATAACAAGTTTAGCAGTATAACTGCATGGTTGAGGGCATGTACTCATGGTTGGATTGGATTTGTGGGCTTGCTGCATAATAAATGAATGGATGAGTGTTCCAATTGGCCAAACCATCCTTGAGGATTGTAAAAACAGACAAGGAGGAATGTACAGTATTTAAAAAATGAATAATTTGGATTTAATCTGACTGCGTCCATTTTTATTGTTAGTAGAGACAGCAACATGTATTAGACGGCAGGCAAATCCTACTACTTTCACATAATGTAATATCCTTGGCATTGCTGCTTCTTCCTCACTGTTCTTCACAACATATAAAAAAAATATTAAAGCAAATATGATTTTTTTAAATGAAAAGACTTTGAAATGAAAAGACTGCTCATTGTTTTGTACCGCCCCCCTGGGCCTCTCACTCACTTTCTGGATGAACTCGACTATCTACTCTCCTCCCTCCCCTCTCTGTCTACCCCGACTGTCCTGTTGGGTGACTTCAACATCCATCTCTCCAACCCCAGCCACTCTGCTGGATTCCTCCCTCTCCTTCACTCCTTCGACTTCTGTCTCTCTCCGTCCCCTCCTACCCACAAAGCTGGCCGTCAACTGGACCTCACCTTCTCCAGGGCCTGCTGCCCCTCCAACCTCTCTGTCACCCCCCTGGACCTCTCTGATCACTATTTCATCTCTTTTTCTCTGTCTCTCCCCCCTCTCCCTGCTCCTCCTACCCCCACTGTCACCTCTCGCCGTAACCTCCGCTCTCTCTCCCCCTCTGTCCTTGCCTCCACTGCTCTCTCTCACCTCCCTCCTATCGACTCCTTTTCACAACTCTCCGTAGACTCTGCTACCTCCACCCTCTTCTCCTCACTCACCTCCTCCCTCGACTCCCTCTGTCCCCTCACCTCCCGACCCGCTCGCCCCTCCCCTCCCCATCCCTGGCTCTCCTCTGTGCTCCGCTCGGCAAGAATCACACTGCGATCTGCTGAAAAGAAATGGAAGAGAACCAAACTCCCTGCTGCCCTAGACCTTTACCGCACTCTTCTCTCCTCCTTCTCCTCTACTCTCTCCTCTGCTAAATGTGCTTATTTCCAATCTGTAATCCAAGCCTCCACTAACAACCCACGTAAACTATTCTCTACCTTCTCCTCCCTCCTAAACCCTCCCCCCCCCTCCTCCTCCCTCCTCTATCTCCCCTGACGACTTTGCCTCCTTCTTCTCTTCTAAAATCTCAGATATCCGCAAACTCTTTAACACCTCTCCCTCCCCCGCACCCCCTCCTGCTCCAACCCCTACACCCACTACATCCCCTACTAACTCGCCCTCCCTCTCCACCTTCTTGCCCCTCTCAGACTCTGACCTCTCCTCCCTGCTCCAGGGTCACAAACCCACCACGTGTGCCTTGGACCCCCTCCCCACTCACCTCTTTCAAGCTGCTGCTCCTGCTCTACTCCCCTTCATCTCCTCCCTCCTCAACACCTCTCTACTTTCTGGCATCTTCCCCTCTGCCTTCAAAAAAGCCTCTATCACTCCCCTCCTCAAAAAACCTACCCTCGACCCCACCTCCCTCCAGAGCTACCGTCCTGTCTCCCTCCTACCCTTCCTCTCCAAAACCCTCGAGCGGACTGTACACCGCCAGCTCTCTGCTTTCCTGTCCAACCACTCTCTGCTTGACCCTCTCCAATCTGGCTTCCGCTCTGCTCACTCCACTGAAACCGCCCTTCTCTCTGTCACCAACTCACTTAAGTGTGCCCGAGCTGCCTCTCTCTCCTCTGTCCTAATTCTCCTCGACCTCTCTGCTGCCTTTGACACTGTTGATCACTCTATTCTACTATCATCTCTTGCTGACCTGGGGATCTCTGGCACTGCTCTGGCCTGGTTCTCCTCCTACCTCTCCAACCGCACTTACCAGGTAACCTGGCGTGGAGCAACCTCCACACCTCACCCTCTCTTGACTGGAGTCCCCCAAGGGTCAGTCTTGGGTCCTCTCCTGTTCTCTCTCTACACCCGCTCCCTGGGCCCCCTCATCGCATCCTATGGTTTCTCATACCATTTCTATGCTGATGATGCTCAGATTTTCCTCTCCTTCCCCACCTCTGACTCCACCATCTCCTCCCGTATCTCTACCTGTCTGTCTGCTATTTCCTCCTGGATGCACTCGCATCACCTCAAACTCAACCTCTCTAAATCTGACCTCCTTTTCTTTCCCTCCTCCTCCCCCTCCTCTGATCTCTCTATCTCTGTTCCTCTGGAATCTACCACACTCTCTCCCTCTTCCTCAGCTAAAAACCTTGGAGTCACCCTGGACCCCTGCCTCTCTTATTCCCAGCACATCTCCACTCTGGCACGCACTTGCAGATTCTTCCTGAGCAACATCCGAAGAATCCGACCCTTCCTCACCAACTATGCTACCCAGCTCCTGGTCCAGGCCCTGGTACTCTCCCGCCTAGACTACTGCAACTCCCTCCTGGCTGGCCTCCCTGCGTCCGCCACCCGTCCGCTCCAGCTCATCCAGAACTCTGCTGCTCGCCTGGTGTTCTCTCTACCTCGCTTCGCCCACGCTACTCCACTACTCCGCTCGCTCCACTGGCTCCCGATCACCGCTCGCATCCAGTTCAAGACTCTTGTACTAGCCTACAGATGCCTTGATCAGACTGCACCCAGCTACCTCCAGACCCTCATCTCTCCCTACACCCCCACTCGACCTCTCCGCTCCGCCTGCACTAGAAGACTGGCTCTACCTCCGCTACGCTCCCCTGCCTCCCGAGCCCGCTCCTTCTCCACCCTTGCTCCGCAGTGGTGGAACGACCTTCCTACAGATGTCAGGACTGCCCAGTCCCTGACCACATTCCGGCGCCTCCTTAAGACTCACCTCTTCAAACAGCACCTGTAGAACTCCTCTGTTGTATCCTGGGACACTATCACCCTTCATTTAAATATGCTTTATTTTGCTCTTATCTGCCCCCTATTTTACTGCATTTAATCCTGTACCTCAGAATATTGTAATCTCCCAAGTGTTTAATCTGTAGTATTTTGTACTTAATCATATCCTGATGTAACTATCACTACTTAATCATATCCTGATGTAACTTTCACTATTATCTGCTGTATTATTGAATTGTGGTTTGTCACACTTGAGAATTATTGTATTTCTTGTTCTTATTGTATGACTTATATTGTAACACTTGAATGTATTTGTATTTGCTTGCGATTGTAAGTCGCCCTGGATAAGGGCGTCTGCTAAGAAATAAATAATAATAATAATAATAATAACAAGACAGACATTTCAGATGCATGTCTATGCCTGTTTGAACCAAATTTAATGTAACAATGGTGAACAATTCTGACGGAATTTATAGTGTATCCACACTTCCTAAATAATGCAGGATCAACACACATTGAATCCACATGATGCCATTCACTTTCTTTACAAAAACTTTTTTTCAACATGTGATGATCAACCATTGTTTAGGGAGTGTGGATATGGTATCATACATACTTTGCAATCAATGAAACTCATCAAAATGACTTCACTGTCATTTGAATTTCAGCATTAATTCCTGGTACATAAACTGTAACACCTATGTACAGATATTTGTTGTATTACTACTGTAATATTGCTGCACTTTTTAAAGGGAAAAAATGGCTGAAAGGGGTTGAAATAGGCTTGTCTTTAATGGGGGAGAAACACAGTCAAAGGTAGAGGCTGGCCAGTGTGATTGGTTTCTATGTGGTATATTGTGAGTAGTAACACCCCATTTCGTTATATGCTGCTTGTACCCATAGTTTTATGGAAGTAAAGAGGTTTGCCTTAGCCCTCAGATCTCAGTAATCAGTTCCTACTTTGGGAAACTTAAGACCCTTATACTCCACTTAAAGCTGCGTTAAGAGCCGTCTCAATTGCTTCAATCAATACACGGCTCAACAATATGGACCAGACATCAGCCTCCCTCAGTGGTCCACAGCAAGCGCCTGTAGTAAGAAATCAAGTACAGCGACCACATATGGTTTCTTTGATATTTGTGCAATATTAAGGGTTATTTTCTAAGCTCATTTCATTTTATTTTTCTGAAAGGGAACATTTTCACGTACATTTCTAATTTAGACTTTAAAGTTGTTGTTAGTGTCGTTTCTGTCAAGTTTAATTTTGGAAACAGGCTTCACACTGCTATTTTACTGGACTTTCCTATTCTGTACACTAACAGTTTTCACTGCAACTGAACTGAAGCTAGTTTTTCATAATTTCAATTTTACCCTGGCAAAGCCAAATTTTTCACTCGCGGCCCGCCCCTGCTCACTCAGCAGCACCAGCAACGCCTTGTCAGCAATGAACAGTAATTTATATGGCATAGACAAATCACTAACACCACCGCTCTCATGTGCCAATCTCCACCCCCTCTTTCATTACATGTTCTGTTTCAGCGGCTCTATTCAGCATTCCAGACTACAACCTGGTTACAGCATCTGCTTCAGGCTCCCAATCAGCAGCCGCCATCCAATGTCACGCCCTCTCCCCATTGATACGAAGGCAAGTAATGGACAATAGCCAAGTTACACCTACGCTCTGCACCGCCCCACAGTCACAGATACACACATATTATTACATAGTGTTATTATTATTATTATTATTTATTTCTTAGCAGACACCCTTATCCAGAGCGACTTACAATTGTTACAAGATATCACATTATACATTATTTCACATTATACAGATATCACATTATTTTTACATACAATTACCCATTTATACAGTTGGGTTTTTTACTGGAGCAATCTAGGTAAAGTACCTTGCTCAAGGGTACAACAGCAGTGTCCTCCACTGGGGATTGAACCCACAACCCTCCGGTCAAGAGTCCAGAGCCCTAACCACTACTCCACACTGCTGCCCACCAGAACTCTGCTGCCCGCCTGGTGTTCTCTCTGCCTCGCTTCGCCCACGCTACTCCACTACTCCGCTCGCTCCACTGGCTCCCGATCACCGCTCGCATCCAGTTCAAGACTCTTGTACATACACTCTGCACCGCCCCGCAGTCACAGATACACACATACACTCTGCACCGCCCCACAGACACAGACACACACATACGCTCTGCACCGCCCCGCAGTCACAGATACACACATACACTCTGCACCGCCCCGCAGTCACAGATACACACATACACTCTGCACCGCCCCGCAGTCACAGACACACACATACACTCTGCACCGCCCCACAGACACAGACACACACATACACTCTGCACCGCCCCGCAGTCACAGACACACACATACACTCTGCACCGCCCCGCAGTCACAGATACACACATACACTCTGCACCGCCCCGCAGTCACAGACACACACATACACTCTGCACCGCCCCGCAGCCACACATACACACATACGCTCTGCACCGCCCCGCAGCCACACATACACACATACGCTCTGCACCACCCCGCAGCCACACATACACACATACGCTCTGCACCGCCCCGCAGTCACAGACACACACATACACTCTGCACCGCCCCACAGACACAGACACACACATACACTCTGCACCGCCCCGCAGTCACAGACACACACATACACTCTGCACCGCCCCGCAGTCACACATACACACATACACTCTGCACCGCCCCGCAGTCACAGACACACACATACACTCTGCACCGCCCCGCAGTCACAGATACACACATACGCTCTGCACCGCCCCGCAGTCACAGACACACAAGCTCTGCACTCCCCGCAGTCACAGACACACAAGCTCTGCACTCCCCGCGGTCACAGACACACATACAGCTCTGCACCGCCCCACGGTCACAGACACACATATGCTCTGCACCGCCCCGCAGTCACAGACACACAAGCTCTGCACTCCCCGCGGTCACAGACACACATACGCTCTGCACTCCCCGCGGTCACAGACACACAAGCTCTGCACTCCCCGCGGTCACAGACACACATACGCTCTGCACTCCCCGCAGTCACAGACACACAAGCTCTGCACTCCCCGCAGTCACAGACACACAAGCTCTGCACTCCCCGCGGTCACAGACACACATACAGCTCTGCACCGCCCCATGGTTACAGACTCACCCTACTTTAAAAACCTTGGTTGGCCCCCTTCATAATCTCCCTTTGTCCCATTCTTATGCAAAAAATCTTTGTTCTGCTTCCTCTGAACCCAGAGTCTCTAATTCAAATCAGATGGACAAAGAATTCATGGCCGGCCCCTTCCCAGCTCCGTTCCCCATCTTCAGGATTAGCCCCATTGGAATAGCGACCCACAAAATGTCGGGGGCATAAAGCGCCTAATCACCTTGCTACAACACTAGAACAATCAACAAATGAAGTTCCAGCAGCTCATCTTTAATTGTTTAGATATCAGTTTCCCATAATTTCATCATCCAAGCTTGTCATCTTCCAAGTTAACACCCGTCTGGATGGCATAGATTTGCTTCAGGAGGAATATCAGCTTCCGTTGCAGCAGCTTCTGCATCCACCCTCCGTCTTCCTCAAGCATTGCAGTCCCCCCTGTCTGTCATAGCAACCCAGCCAGCCCCTGCTTCAATTTCAGTTCCAACCATCAATATTCCAGAATTCAACCTTGCTTCAGCTTTCCTCAGTCTGCAGCAGCTATTCACTGCCACGCTCTTTCCCCTCAATTACACCGTCAAATAATTGAAGCTCACCAAGTTTCACAGTCTAGCTCCTTCAGCAGCTCCTTCAGGTCCTGATACGCTACTATGCACCTCACACTGAGAGGAATTTCCAAGAGCCTTCCCCTGTCATCTCCATCCAGACTACCCATGTCTACAGATGTCCTTTACCAATTAATTTCAATTTTGCGCTCACGTTTCAATCCGTTTTGGGACCTGGTAGTGGAAGCTATGTTCCTGTCAGCTTTTTTCGGATTTCTAAGAAGTGCAGAACTCACAGTACCATCACTATCCAGTTTTTGCTCCAGAAATATTATCACCAGGCATTGGTTTGCTACCCATCTCTCCAATCTCATTTCCAAAGCAGGTCTCCCTCCTCAATTTTTACACCACTCATTAAATTTAGAATCGGCACAGCCTCCTCAGCAGCTCACGAAAACATTAATCAAAACCTAATTAAGTCTATGGGTCGCTGGTCCTCCTCAGCAGTTAATTCATACATCCAATCTTTGCCTTCTGACATCACAGCAGCACAACAGTCTATCGGTAGCATGCCCGGAGTGGGGGCGCCCTCTCCGCCTGGACTACCAGAGGTTTCCCCCTAATAGAGGGTTTTTTTCCTCTCTGCTAAGCAGATGGCCTACACATAGCTTTTCCCCATAACCAGTCTTTCCGTTTCTGTTGGTATCTTTTTCCATGTTTTCTGTTACACGTTGGCACGTGGTCTTTGTTTGTGTTCACAGGTGCTGTTTCTGCGGGGAGCCAGTGGTCCTTCTTCTGGGGGGATAGTGAGTCTCACTTCCCCGGCCTGGAGTCGGTAATATGCAGGTTCTTCGAATGGTCAGAGGGGACCACCGGCAAATCTATTCTTTCACAGCTCATGTGCTATATCTTGCCTCCAGACGACAAGGCTCTTTCTCTATTCTCCTGGGACGTGGCACTCTTACCTTAGTGCTCGAGTCCCACAACTAACAGTCTTCTATGTTTTCAGACTCTTTTCTTTCAAGGTTCCAAAACATTTCCATCCTCTGAGGGAAATCCAGCTGTGGGGCAATGCCTATTAACAGCTCTCGAGAACCAGCTGCGGGGCAATGCCTATTAACAGCTCTCGAGAACCAGCTGCGGGGCAATGCCTATTAACAGCTCTCGAGAACCAGCTGCGGGGCAATGCCTATTAACAGCTCTCGAGAACCAGCTGCGGGGCAATGCCTATTAACAGCTCCCGAGAACCAGCTGCGGGGCAATGCCTATTAACAGCTCTCGTGAACCAGCTGCGGGGCAATGCCTATTAACAGCTCTCGTGAACCAGCTGCGGGGCAACGCCTATTAACAGCTCTCGAGAACCAGCTGCGGGGCAATGCCCATTAACAGCTCCCGAGAACCAGCTGCGGGGCAATGCCTATTAACAGCTCCCGAGAACCAGCTGCGGGGCAACGCCTATTAACAGCTCCCGAGAACCAGCTGCGGGGCAACGCCTATTAACAGCTCCCGAGAACCAGCTGCGGGGCAATGCCCATTAACAGCTCCCGAGAACCAGCTGCGGGGCAATGCCTATTAACAGCTCTCGAGAACCAGCTGTGGGGCAACGCCTATTAACAGCTCTCAAGTACCCAGCTGCGGGGCAATGCCTATTAACAGCTCTCGAGAACCAGCTGCAGGGCAACGCCTATTAACAGCTCTCAAGTACCCAGCTGTGGGGTAATGCCTGTTAACAGCTCTCGAGAGTCCGAGTTTCTGTCATTTCAGGGGCCTGGTAGACCAACACGTCTGGCCTCAAACCCTTCAAGAAGGCTCCCCGGGTGGGTCCGGGCCCGTCCTTTTCTCTCCCCTTCAGCATCTCTCCCCTACACTTTCCTAAGCACTTTTATCCCTGAAGCCACGGCTCAACCTTTATGTACCCGAGGCCAAGCCTCTACCTAACCCTTACGCAGTTCTGGCTTCCGTCCCGTGAACTATATAATGATTACTGAAATAATATTTTGAAACTTATTCTATTATTTATTTAAATTTACAATGAACTATTTCAGTAGTTTAAATATATTTGAACGTTTTGTTGAAGGTAAATCTTTAGAAAGCATAGTATAACATGTGTTGTTACGAACGAAAATAAACAAGTGTCTGTAAAAATGGACTGTTTTTCAAACAATGAGCAATACACAAGTAAAAAGCTTACCAGGGATCACTTTCTTAAAAATAAGAAACTTAATAGATTTTATAATGCATAAGAAAATAGATTTATGTTCATAAGATGCCATTGCTCTTTGAACTATTACTAATCAAAGGAAAACAATGTACAGTATAATGTACACAGGGTAACAAAAGGATATCATATAAATTGCATGGCCACAGTCAGACTTCCACATTTATAAGTATGTCTCTGTATGTGATTGCAGTCTGGCTCTGGGGTTGCAATGCATGTTCTTGAATATCTTTTTTACCATGATGTATTCAGATAACATAAATTCAACCCATTTGAAAAGCATATATTCAATTTATTGCAAAGCCACCAAGATCATTCATACTTTATGGCCACACATGTGAAATGTAGTGTGGCTGTTGAAATGTCACATTATTACAATGGTAAATTCAAAGATATTTAAAAGCAAAAAAATGAAGGATTCCATTGACGGAATATTAATGGAAGGGTATCTGTTGATATGGCAACCCCATATGCTATACATGCTAGATCATGTTGTCATTTACATTATGAAGTGTTAACAGTCAGGACGAGTCTAATTGTTGGTGTGAACTCAGATTACATTTCACATTCCCCCACAAAAAGAAAAAAGATGAAGCAGAAATTTTAATTCAGAGCAAGTCAATAGCTTGCTTTAGTTTAATGAAAATGGTCATTTAAATCCCCAAAGTAATTATTATACAGCATTAAGAATTGCCACATTCATTTCCTGAGTTTAATACACTTGACTAGTCTTGATATCATGGCATTTGATAAAAATAAATCTAGTTATCTGCTAAAAATGATTTTGTGATCATGCCATTCTTGATTAGTAGCCAATGGAATAATTCTGGTATTAAAGAGACAATCATTTAAGTCATTCATTACTGAATTATAAAAGATATGGTACTCTAAATTAATGCAAATTAATTAGTAGAGGCTTGCCATGTAGATCCAAACCTGCAGCCCTAGTACCATTGCACCTTGTTCAACATGGACAGAATGCTTTTCTATTCAGAGATTCAGATTTCTATTTTTAAGACCTCATGAGTTTCTTCTCCCAGTTTAGGTGGAATTCTGAAGAAGAGACATTTGAGGTCATGATAGATACTGTAGTGTTTGTATAGTTAATCTAATAAACAGAATCAACTCTTCAAAACTATGATCACTATAAGTTGATTTATGGCAAAAAAAAAAAACATATCTTGCAACAATATTGAGGTATACAAAGACATTTTGGGTCACATTTTCAGAAAGTGTTTTTTAAAAAAAAACATTACAATTCTAAAGAATAGGAAACATCTCAAAATACGTATGTTCCTAAAATGTATGTCTAAGTTATTTATTTCTGGTTTGGCAGCTTTACTGAGTCCAATCTGAAAACATGGCATGCTAATGAGATCCCAATCATCACAAACCAGCATAGTAGTTTTTTTTTTTTTTTTTTTTGATAGGCAAAAGTAATATTGCATGTACATTTTCAGTATTTTTTGTTCAGTATGCAGTAATTTTCACAGTAACCTATTGGGTTCTGTAGACCCTTTATTGGGAAGCCCAGAGTGAGATGGTGTGTGCATTCATTTTGAGACGGTTGATGTGGAGACCCAGTACATGACAGCGCATATTGGACAGACTGAATACTTAAAATTAAAAGCATTTATTCGCAAGTTGCAAAAAGAAATATCAAGATAAGAGCAAAACTCTAGAACGTATACCAAATATTACACAAGTTTATATATCAAACATAAACAAATAGCATCAAAAGTGTTTAAACATCATTCTAGCTATATGTAGGGTGGTCAAATGTTATTTTAGATTTCATCCCAAATGTTTTAAACTTGTAAAAAATAATTTTCTATCCGTCAAATGTAGTTTATTTTTCAGCCGGTGGCCATATTGGAATTTTTTAAAGCCCCTGATGACTTTGAGCTTTCATAATTAAAATCTGCAATATGTTTGTACTAAATGAATACTATTTTTTTTTTTTTAATGAGTTTGCTCCAAAATGAACTATCACTTTTTGGAGGGTTGAGGTTATATGTATACAAGCCTGCCTATTAAAAAGCATAAATCTCACTATGGGGAGAATGTGGTAAAAGCAGGTCACAGACAGAGCTGTTCAGGACATTTTTTAAAAGGCTTGTGATTTATTAACTATATATCAAAACCTAAGTAGTAATGGATTGTATAAAGAGTATGTATTGGACTGTTAAGAAAAAAATATATTTAAAAGCCACAACAGCAACATTTTACAATATGTGTGTAGTCTCTTATAAGTGCAGCACTATAAATATTATTTGTACCAATATTTAAAGTCTTCTGCTGAGATGGTCCAGTTAAACTGAAACCACACCCGATACAGTCAACGCTACTTAATCAGGGCACTGGTAATCAGTATTTTTGCTTAAATGGTACAGAACTCTGGGAGACGGTTCTTTCCAGCGCTTACATGAGTACATAAGAACTTAAGAAAGTTTACAAACGAGAGGAGGCCATTCGGCCCATCTTGCTTGTTTGGTTGTTAGTAGCTTATTGATCCCAGAATCTCATCAAGCAGCTTCTTGAAGGATCCCAGGGTGTCAGCTTCAAAAACATTACTGGGGAGTTGGTTCCAGACCCTCACAATTCTCTGTGTAAAAAAGTGCCTCCTATTTTCTGTTCTGAATGCCCCTTTATCTAATCTCCATTTGTGACCCCTGGTCCTTGTTTCTTTTTTCAGGTCAAAAAAGTCCCCTGGGTTGACATTGTCTATACCTTTTAGGATTTTGAATGATTGAATCAGATCACCGCGTAGTCTTCTTTGTTCTAGACTGAATAGATTAAATTATTTTAGCCTGTCTGCATACAGCATACCTTTTAAACCTGGGATAATTCTGGTTGCTCTTCTTTGCACTCTTTCTAGAGCAGTAATATCCTTTTTGTAATGAGGTGACCAGAACTGAACACAATATTCTAGGTGAGGTCTTACTAATGCATAAGTAGGATGTTTCTGGACTGCAGCCAATCATGCAAGCAAAATCCAACTTTCAATGAAGACCAACAGTCTTGCTTACATGCCACTATAATTGGGCGTGTTTTATGAGTCCCTTTGTTCTGTCCCCGATTTTGTGTTTTAATGAAAAGGCTAGTATAGGGTAATAAAAATAATTTAGAGTAAAGGCGTTTGCACACTGGATCTGTTCCGTCATTTGGAATCCGTCATCCGAAAAAAGTCTTCCGTCAATCCATTGCACACTAGTTGGGAAGCTAGCAATGAGCTACCGAAAATACTTTCAATCACTTTCATGTATTGCCCCTCTTTTCTGACTGTTAAGCCCTGACCGCTCTTGCTCTGTCACACTTCTTTCTCTGATATGTGTCTCCAGGTTAGTCCATTGTTTCTTACAATTAAAATAAAAAGTATATGCTTGTAATAACTTATACTGCACAAAATCCACGTCTTTATGTATGCTATCAGTTCATAATTTCATGTTTTATATCACATACCATTCATGCCCAAGTCCGCAGCAATGTCTTTCCATATGTGTTCTTTTTTTACAAAGTCTTTGTAAACTTTGTTGGATTTGTTATAAAGTAATTTTTGTTTGGTGACACACACAATTAGATTTTCTATTTTGTTCAGGGAACTGCAAGAATCCACGTGTCTTCCTAATGGTTTTTTATTGGTCAATGTAATTAACGCACGTCAAATCGGATCAAATCGAACTTGTTTCGATTCCAAAATTGACACATCACTGTCGTACGACAATTACAGCCTCAGTGTGCAAGGTGCAATAGGGAATGTACAGGATCGTTTTCTTCTGTTTAGACGCACATTAAATTTGGATGCGTTATCGGATCCAGTGTGCAAAGGCCTTAAGTTTGGGATGTTGGCGGTATGTGATTGGCTGTATGTTAATAAATGATTGCTTTGCCTTCAGTATAATTAGAAATCCATACTGTAATGCTGTGGAGATGTCTGCTTTCTTTGTACTAAACTCCTTTTGGTGAGAAACATTACCAACAAGACCTTATTGACTTCTTTGATAACCATAAATCATCTACATCCTATGTGCCTTGAATACCAATGTAGTGCTAATGGGAAAAACACTTAGTGGATTTAACTTGTGAAAATGGTTGCACACACAGGAGTTATACTTTAAAATGAAAATTTGTAAGCATTACCTGAAATCTGGTGTGGTTTACCGTAAAAACAGCGTATAAGTTGCCCCGCCCTCATGCCCCCCCCCGGCATTTTTTGAGACAAAAATTTCCGGAAAAAGCCAGTACGCACCGGTGTATAAGTCACTCCCCCCTTTTTACGACCCCCTAAAAATACCTAGAAAATAGACTTATACAGAGGTTTTTACAGTACTTTTAGTGTTGCAAAGTGGTGTCTTTATTAATGCATTCTACTAAAATGTTGATTTAAAAACACCTTCAAAACTGTTAGTGCAAAACAACATAGCAACCTGTCAAACTTGTATGAGATGGAATTTGATCAAACACTTTTCCCTTTATCTTGCCATAGATTGTATGATGGAAATATTTTTTTTAAAGAGGGCTTTAAGAATAATCTGATCTCTGAAGGAAAAAGGAAAAGTTTACATTTTTCTGGTTTAGATTTAATTGGCTCAGCAAATAATTTAAAGGAGCCATGACACCTTTTCATAATAGTTTGAACAAAAATGTCTTATTGTTTTCAATGTACATTTACGTAACTGAATAGAAAAAGTATAATGTGCATGTACCGTAAAAAAAAACATCTCACAGCAATTGTACCTACATCTCCCAAGAGAAAACATGCCTAACAAGTGTGATTAAATAAAACAGGAAAGAATATTACAAACCCATGGCATCAGGGCTCTAGTATATTGTTGTATTGAATTAATATTATGTAATTAATTCCACACACAGCAACGGCTAGCTTTGACTTTGAATTCCTCTGTATAATTAGTTTAGCTGCTGTTCTGTGGTTTCAGTTGTGCAGCATTGTACAGTATCAGTAATTGTATCAAATGCTAATTAAAATGGGGAAAGAGTTCAGTTGTTCTACACTCACCCTGCTTTGAATTTTAATCAGGGATTTCATATATCCAACAGGATCCACAACAAATATTCCATTACAATTGTAAATCATATAAACAGCTTGTTCGCTTTTGTTGAAGGAAATTAACAGTGTGTCCAGTCTGCTGTAATTGAATCTTCACTTTGCTGGGCTTTAATACCTGGTAATGCCATAAAATATATTTCTCATACCAAAACCATCATTACAAAACATTGCCCAATTAAATTGATGCATAAATCAGAATAATGAAAGATACACTCAAAAATAAAGTACACCATTTCTCACTACAGCTGTTTAGCACAATGTTACAGCAGTTTAAGTGTTTCAGGTTTGTTGTATGTGCTTATACTGTGCTTATATTTAACAATGTGTTTAATATAACCCTGATAAAGGAATGTGAAAAAAAATAGTATTAAAATAATAAATAAGGGTGGGGGGGGCAGACCTTGTTGAACCAACACCTTGAAAATATGTAATAACACTATGTAACACAATTTTTGTTCCTGGGTAGTAAGTGTTATTTCCTAATTGCTTATGCCTCAAAAGTATAGAAAATGGCTATTATTCCCCACAAACTTTGCTTTTGTGACCAGGAGTGATATTTTGAAATTTACCTATTTCCAATGAGAAAACGGGCGAATTTGTGTTTTCCTTCACATAAAGTCAGAAAAAAACAACATATGAATCCAAATTAACATATACTAAAGTAATACAAAAATGACTACAAAAGATTTAGAAGTGAGTAGTTTTTTGAGATTTATTATTATACTGTAAATCACTTTCACGAATCAGCCCCCAAATGTAGTCTCCCATCATGTTCTCGTTATACTGTCCTTCATTGACAGCTCATCCAGGAGCCTCAAAGCCGTGCTGCTCCATAATGGTAACAAGTAACCGTCTCTTCCCCTGGCTCACTCGGTGCACCTCAAAGAGGATTACAACAGCATCAAGACCTTGCTGGACGCCTTTAAGTATGATGAGTACGGCTGGGACCCCCGGAAGGTGCTGCACATCAAATTGGGCCTTATGAAACAATTTGTCAGAGCTCTAGATAAGGAGTCGGCAGCCTTCAGGTACCTTCAAGACTTCTTCCCTAAGCTGTCTGAGGCAAAGGTCAAAGCCGGTGTCTTCGTCGGACCACAGATAAAGAAGATCCTGGAGTGCAATGAATTCCCCAAGAAGCTCACTAGTAAGAAGAAAGCGGCTTGGAACAGCTTTGTCGCAGTGGTTCGGGGCTTCCTGGGCAATCACAAGGCTGAAAACTATGTGGAGCTGAATGAGACTCTGGTGAAGAACTACGGCACAATGGGCTGTAGATTGTCCCTCAAAGTCCATATCCTAGATGCTCATCTTGATAAATTCAAGGAGAACATGGGAGCGTACTCGGAGGAGCAAGGCGAGCGCTTCCACCAGGATATACTGGACTTTGAACACCGCTACCAAGGACAGTATAATGAGAACATGATGGGAGACTACATTTGGGGGCTGATTCGTGAAAGTGATTTACAGTATAATCATAAATCTTGAAAAACTACTCACTTCTAAATCTTTTGTTGTCATTTTTGTATTACTTTAGTATAAATACATGTTAATTTGGATTCATATGTTGTTTTTTTCTGACTTGTGAACGAAAAGACACAAATTCGCCTGTTTTCTCATTGGAAATAGGTAAATTTCAAAATATCACTGTCCTGGTCACAAAAGCAAATTTTGTGGGGAATAATAGCCATTTTCTATACTTTTGAGGCATAAGCAATTAGGAAATAACACTTACTACCCAGGAACCAAAAAAAAAAAAAAATAAATTGTTACACGGTGCAGACTGAACTGTTAGACATGTTGTTAAAATGATACACAGCATGACCCAGTAAGTGGTAAGGTGTTATCAGCATTTTGAGGAAGATGAGCATTTAGAGAATGAAGAGAACCAAAAGCAGATGATTGTGGTAAATCATGGTTAAAAACAATGTAAATGATGACAAACTGTGGTTTGAGCAACACAAGGAATAAGGGACTTGCAAGCAAGTACAGTAAAAAGCTCCAACCACCATGATACCATGAAACAACAGTTTGATAGGGACACTCTTGAATTTTTTTTTCTTTTCGTTAACAGATACATATATTGGAATTCTTAGTTTTTCAAGTAATTAACTTGTTTTTTAGACATCTAGAGAACACATTGCATATAACTAGTGTAAAATGAAACACTGTTTTTTGTTTACATGAAAAAATAAAAATAAGTCTCGCCTTTTTGCAGTACCTTTTTGTGTATATGTATATACATACACACACACATACACACACATACATTACATACACACATACATTACATACACACCAGGCTATTTTTGAGAAGTAAAAAATAATTTAAAAAGCATGTCTTAAATTCAAAGGAATACAGTATATACTGAGCAGACAGAGATGGGAGGTTGTGGCTTTATATTTTAAAAAACATATGAGCCTCTAACAAATGCGACATAATAAAACTAGCAAGAAACAACTTGTGCAATGATTTAACCTGTGCAACTGATCATGGTTAGGGTTACCCATATTGTAAATAACAATAGAAACAGTAATTTTGATAATAACTCATATTTTTGGGGATTATTTGCAGTATAAGCATCAAATAGATGCATTTTTCATCCAGATTAAAATGATAAAATATTGCATTTTGTGGCCTCTTTCAATTTAGTTTGCCCCAAAATGATTGATAGATTTGAACAGGTCTCTTTTTGGAATGTAATTCCTAAGCTCTTTGTGCTGTTTGACATTGAATTGTTTTCTCAAATAATTATTTTGTGAGTTGTTCCATTGTAGCATAGAAGACGGTTTATAGAAGCCATTTCTGTGCCTTTCAGTTTGTGTAACCTTACTCAGCAGTCATTTAGATAACCTCATCTAAAAGGAAAAGCCCATTCTTATTACAAGAGTTAATAAATGGTGCTGTCATAAAGATCTCTCAAGAAGAGTGCTGCTTGCCCTTCTTTTCACAAATCAAGGACCATAGTATGAAGATAAAGAATTATTTGAAAGGCAGGATTTTAGTTTTTAAAATACAATTCCTTTCTTTTATAGTATGATGTTAGGTTTTTCTTTTATTTTTTACATTATGACAAACTAGTAATTCTATGCAAATTGTCATACTAATGAGTGATGACATCACTAGTTAGAAAGCTTGCATAATACCAACATATGAGGTGCATTCTTGTGTGGTGAGTCGCACAATTATCCTGGCAAAAATCCCTCTCCACTTAGCAAGTACAAGATCAGGTAAGAACTATGTTGTTTATGGACAGTATGCTAGAACTAGATGTGCATTGGAATAAACATTATCTTTGATCAGTTAAACCAAATTAGTTTAAAGGTACAGCAATGTAATTAGTCATAAAATGAAATATTTATGTTTCAAGCTGCTATTATAAAAACTTTTGCTGTGTAACTGCTTTCAAATGTTGGGACACAATTATCTATTTTGAGACCAATTTACTTACAGTAACCCGTCGCTTATCTGACTGCGGTGGGACCAGAGTCAGGGCGGATATGTAAAAAGACAGTTAATGAATCCTATTTTAAATGCCATTATACACAGCTGTAACAATTACTATATTCACACAATTATTGTTTTGAGATTCAGCTTTTATTAAGGAGCTCCCCTAAATCCCTTGTTTAGAAAGATACAGGGTATGAATGCTTGTGACAGAGTAGCCGTCTGCCATGTGGGTGTGTGCATTCACTCCTGAGTGACAGGCAGGAGATTGAGACGGAGGTTGAAGTTGATACGTCCCACAGGCAAACAGGATTTATTTACATATCAACACTCTGAACAGCTCACGTGACACTACCAGCAATGGCAGCGCACGGAGCACATGCAACACAGTGTAGGAAAACTTTGGTAGGATCTTCAATCTCTGAATGAATCTTCTCTGTTCAATAATAAACTAAAATTGCTGGGCTCCTGAGTGGCACATCCAGAACGGTACTTTTTAGCACTGTTGTTTTCTTCTGAACACCCAGGTCTGCTCCACACATGGCTTTTCTCTGTCAGTCCTGGGCTTAAAGGGTACATAAGGACCTTTTGCAATTCAAAAGTTTAAAAAAGTGGTCAAAATGTAAAAAACAAATTAAAACAATACACACACCTTACTTAAACAGTTGTAGCAACACATGGGAACATGGAACACAATAAAATAAAAAGGTCCTTATGTACCCTTTAATCAGCCTCAGGTGCTTCACATTAAAATTAGAACCAGGTGAACCTCGTCCTGACTCCCTCCGGTGGCATTCTGGGGAATGTAGTGCCATTACTACCTTACTACCTCTCTCTTTCCCCTACTCGGCCACAATGATATATATATATATAGATATATATATTTTTATATATATATTGTGAAGGATTTGAGTCCTTCAGGTTCTTTTTCAGCACTTTAAATGACACAGCCACACACAAACTTGATTTTTCAAAGCGCTTGCGTGCTATTTTTAATAAACAATAACAAAGTAAACAAAACAAAAACAAACACCTAGCTCTAATTCGAGCACTAACTAAAACAACCTAAACTATCTTGCAGGATGGCTAAGCCGTTTACCTGACAAACAAACAAAACAAACGACACAGGTTTCACACAGAAAAACAGGTTTTACACTACCTTTCCTTTTACGATTGAGCACACTATCAAGCGGGCTCCTATACACAGCAGCAGCCCAGAACAGACTGGCTGCTCTCTTTAAATACCCTGCACAATTAACAGATAATTAAACAATTAACAAAAACAATTAAACTAAACCAATGTGCATTTTCACATGTTTTTATTATTATTATTTGTTTATTTAGCAGACGCCTTTATCCAAGGCGGCTTACAGAGACTAGGGTGTGTGAACTATGCATCAGCTGCAGGGTCACTTACAATTACGTCTCACCCGAAAGACGGAGCACAAGGTGGTTAAGTGACTTGCTCAGGGTCACACAATGAGTCAGTGGCTGAGGTGGGATTTGAACCGGGGACCTCCTGGTTACAAGCCCGTTTCTTAAACCACTGGACCACACAGCCTCCTCCTGCATGTTTTTCATGCAGAGAGGATATTAACCCCCTCCCTGCTGTGTTACACATCCTCCCCCTCAAGTGTGCAACACTGATCGGCCATTCCAAGGCCACTTCCCTCCACCCTTAAAAGACCACCCACCCTCAAGTCCGATTTCTTGAGGGAGGGTCGGTCCCTCCGGCACTTCCAGGGAGGGACCGCGAATCGGCGACATGGGACCCCACTGGGATGACAGGGGCGACTGAAGCGACGGCCGGGGAACAGGCGCAGCAATGTCCGATCACCCAGGGGGAGCGAAGCAGCGAACAGGGGGAGCACCAGTGACATCTGGCAGCAGCCCAGCGACGTCTGGGTGCTTGGGGAGAGCGGAGTAGGGAACCAGGGGTAGAGCTGTGGCCAATGGTGCAGACTCCTGGGCTCCAGGTCTAGCAAGGGGCAAGGGACCACATGCAGTAGTGCCGGACTGTATCACAGGGGTGGTGGTCGGGGTTGTGGCGGAGGTGGGCTCCTCATCTCCTCCCCCATCTCTGTAGCCGGCAGCAGTATCTCTCGCTCCCTCGGCTGCCCCTCTCGCTCCCTCGGCTGCCCCTCTCGCTCCCTCGGCTGCCCCTCTCCCTCCCTCGGCTGCCCCTCTCCCTCCCTCGGCTGCCCCTCTCACTCCCTCGGCTGCCCCTCTCCCTCCCTCGGCTGCCCCTCTCCCTCCCTCGGCTGCCCCTCTCGCTCCCTCCGCTGCCCCTCTCGCTCCTTCGGCTGCCCCTCTCGCTCCCTCGGCTGCCCCCCTGCCCTCCCTCCGCTGCCCCACTCGCTCCCTCGGCTGCCCCTCTCGCTCCCTCGGCTGCCCCTCTCGCTCCCTCGGCTGCCCCTCTCCCTCCCTCGGCTGCCCCTCTCGCTCCTTCGGCAGCCCCTCTCGCTCCCTCGGCTGCCCCTCTTGCTCCCTCGGCTGCCCCGCTCGCTCCCTCGGCTGCCCCTCTCGCTCCCTCGGCTGCCCCTCTCCCTCCCTCGGCTGCCCCACTCGCTCCCTCGGCTGCCCCTCTCCCTCCCTCGGCTGCCCCTCTCCCTCCCTCGGCTGCCCCTCTCGCTCCTTCGGCAGCCCCTCTTGCTCCCTCGGCTGCCCCTCTCGCTCCCTCGGCTGCCCCACTCGCTCCTTCGGCTGCCCCTCTCCCTCCCTCGGCTGCCCCACTCGCTCCTTCGGCTGCCCCTCTCGCTCCCTCGGCTGCCCCTCTCGCTTCTTTGGCTGCCCCTCTCCCTCCCTCGGCTGCCCCTCTCGCTCCTTCGGCTGCCCCTCTCGCTCCCTCGGCTGCCCCTCTCGTTCCCTCGGCTGCCCCTCTCCCTCCCTCGGCTGCCCCACTCGCTCCTTCGGCTGCCCCTCTCGCTCCCTCGGCTGCCCCTCTCGCTCCCTCGGCTGCCCCTCTCGCTCCCTTGGTTGCCCCTCTCCCACCCTCGGCTGCCCCTCTCGCTCCTTCGGCTGCCCCTCTCCTGCCAGTGGCTCTGGTTTCACTACCAGTGTTTCCTCACCCAGTTCTTGCTCCGCTGCAGATGGTCCTGGTTGCGCCGCAGGCCACTCCCATTTCAGAGCAGTCCAGTCCATCTTCTGGATCAGCAGTTTCAGCTCTGTCGGTTCTCTCGGTTTTGGGGGGGGTAACCCTCGCTCTCGCCTTAGTCTCTCATTCTCCTCTCTTTGCCTCTTCCTGTCCTACCACCATCTGCTTAAGCATTTTAACCAGATCCAAAAAGTCTTCTGTCTCCATTTTTTAAATTTTCCTCAGGTCAGTAGTGCTGTTTACTGCTGCCACCATATGTGAAGAATTTGAGTCCTTCGTGTTCTTTTTCAGCACTTTAAATGACAGAACCCCACACAAACTTGATTTTTCAAAGCGCTTGCGTGCTATTTTTAATAAACAATAACAAAGAAAACAAAACAAAAACAAACACCTAGCTCTATTCGAGCACTAACTAAAACACCGGAACCTAAACTATCTTGCAGGACGGCTAAGCCGTTTACCTGACAAACAAACAAAACAAACGACACAGGTTTCACACAGAAAAACAGGTTTTACACTACCTTTCCTTTTACGCTTGATCACACTATCAAGCGGGCTCCTATACACAGCAGCAGCCCAGAACAGACTGGCTGCTCTCTTTAAATACCCTGCACAATTAACAGATAATTAAACAGGTAACAAAAACAATTAAACATTTGCACATGTTTTTCATGCAGGGAGGATATTAACCCCCTCCCTGCTGTGTTGCTATATATATATATAGTGTAAGAAAGAGTGGCGTCACCTTTAAGAAATGGCGGCGCCATTAAAAAGGGCGGGGTTTCTGGGTATATAAGGAAGTAGGGCAGGACAATAGGGGGATGTGTGATTGTGGGGAACACCACCAGATTGTCCTGCTGAAAAGAGCCTGCAAAGTCAAGTGTGTATCGAAAAAGTATTGTAAGGTAAAGTGAACGCTTTCATTTGAACAAGAATTCTTTATTGAGTTGATACCGAGTGTGTTTTACCTCTTGGTGAGGTAGTCTCTTATTTTTGTAAAGTTTAATTTATTTTCTGAAAAGTTTATAGATAAAACGTGTGTTCTTGGTAGTTAGTTTGAACACGGTCCCGCAGTTTCCATGGTGGTTGGTAGTGCGCTGTCACAACTGCCGTTTGTTTGACTGTTGTGTTTGACACAGGACCCGGAGGTGAACTGGTCATTCACGCGCTGCAGGGGCAGCGAGCTGTAACAGAAGGAACTGAAGCAACCGACTTTATTTCCAGGACATTGTTTATTGTTGGACAGACACGAATAATATTACATACAGGTTTTGTGGAAAGTGTGGATACTGTGCTTTAACTCTGGGACACTCCTTTGTTTCCGTGGACAACTGGGACGTTGGCTGCAGGGGTCCCTTCCCCACAGCCCGGATGCAACTTTATTATCACCGTTGTGTACTTCTCTTGGCGTTCGGGGTCACGTGAGTTGTGTTCCTGGAGCCCTTCATCAGAGGGGGCCCGTTCCACACTTGCCTATGCTTACCTGTGTTACAGAAATACTCCAGCAGAGGGTGTTTGTCCTGTGTGTACCTGTGTTGCAGAAACACTCCAGCAGAGGGTGTTTGCTTTGTGCTTACCTGTGTTACAGAAATACTCGAAGAGGGGGCCTGTTTTATACTTACCTGTGTGTCAGGATCACTCCAGCAGAGGGAGCCCGTCCGGTGGTTGTCAGAGTTGCAGAATCACTCCAGCAGAGGGAGTCTGTTCTATACTTACCTGTGTTGCAGAGATACTCCAGCAGGGGGGGAGCCACCTCTGTGATTACTTGGAATACCAGGCTACTCCAGCAGAGGGGGCCTGCTCTGAGCCTACCAGCGTTACAGGACTACTCCAGCAGAGGGAGCTTGTCTTTTACTTACCTGTGGACTGACCCACCCGGGTTGAAGGAACCTCTCTGATACTTACCGGTCTTCTCGTCCAAAGTTACCAGTGAAGTTCATCCCGGTGGACTCGGTCCCATTTGGGCGGGTCTTGCACAGGCCACGGCCTGTAGGACACAGTAGTCTGAAAATAGCTTAGAGAGGGTCGAAGAAGTGAGTCAGTTAGTGGCCCGTACAGGGCATTATTATATAACAGAAACTGTTTGTTTGTGTAAATATTGTAAATAAAAGATACTTGCCTGAAAGTTCCACGAGTCTGTGCCAGTCAGTGGAAGCAGCAAACCAGTAACCTGCAGGGTTACTCCACTAGTTTGTTACAATATATATATATATATATATATATATATATATATATATATATATATATATATATATATATATATATAATGTGTGTGTGTGTGTGTGTGTGCATGTATGTGTGTTTAGAATCATGGATCACATTCTGGGACACACATTATAAATAACTCCTGAGAGTTAATGATGATCTTAAAGAGATTAAAGGAATAATTTCATGGCAGCAAGGGTGTTTCTCAATGCCTCAAATTCATTGAAATGTATTTTTTATCCTACTTTCCTCATTCTGTTTTCCCAGAGGAACATGATTATTTCTAGTGTGTAAATTAGTTTTTGGACAAAATATGACTTAATCCATTTGAAAATATACTTTGTTACAGGAATTTTAATGATGTATTTTAAACTAGTTGAACTAAACAAGATTCGGGTTATTTGCATTACAAAATATTTTCAAATCATAGAATATTGTGGGAGAAATTCATAGTTATAATTGTGTGTACTTTATAATATGACATTTCAAATCAAACTATGGGAATGAGATGCTGTGATGGTAATTAAGTTTGTCTTCCCCCAACCTTCCTACCCTCAAAACATTCTTGACTGATCTACTTCAAAGGACTAGATATTGGTAACAGGGTCATAAAAATTTAAACTGGGGAATGGTTTAGATTCCCTGCTGTGCTGATCTTTACAGTCTGGTATAAACAAACAAAACTATTTCTTATGTTTTAATTAAGAACGTCTGTCTCAGTGGTGCACAACATACGGCCCACGGGCCACTTCCGGCCCACAGAGAGGCATTCTGTGGCGCGCAATACTTGATCTTTTTTTAAATATAATTTTCCACAAAATAATTGTCAACCAACCAAATCACAACATTTAAAACTAAACTGAAGCTATTCCATATGCCAATGCAACGAGGTGACCTCTCTCACTTTCCTACCTGCCAGCAGATGTTTTCTGATCATAACTGTGACTCAGTGCCCTATTCTGAAGTGGAGACGCTTCAGCATTCATTTCAGCAGCGATTCTCAGACTTTCGGAGGGATAAAGACAAACTGAAGTTGTTTGCTGACCCATTTTCAGCTGATCCTCAAGCTGTGGAATCAAGTATTCAACTTGAACTTATCGACCTGCAATGCAGTGACTCGCTTCACAGCAAATTCCATGAATGAAATCTCCTCAATTTCTACAGCGCAATCAGATTTCTGACAATAATCTTCAAGCTGTTATGCGGCTGGTAGCATCAAATATTACTGTATTAGTGGCCCTCAGAAGTGAGTTAAGTTTTCAATCTGGCCGGTCTGCAAAAAAGTTGTTCACCACTCGTCTGTCTGAAAGACAATATACAATTTTCTTCCTATAAAGGGTTAAGAAGTGTGACACCTGGTGGATATGAGGTGCCATGACTCTCTCCCATGAAATGATTACAATTATGATACAAACTTACTATCAGTAACAATTGAACTGATTAAATTCGGTTTAGAATCATTTTAATAACTATGCTTGTGATTCTGCTTCACACCGTTACTGTACATAATCATGCGGGAGCCTGCGTGCTTATGAAAATGTTTGTTTAAATGTTGTATTCCTGCTTGTGTCGATACTTATAATTCTGGTACCATGATTTCTAACTTTTATATTCTTCTTACTTTTGTGAGCCTTAATAAACTTTTTATATGTTGAGTTTCTTTTTGCTTGTTATTAGTATGAAAGTAAGCATTTATGATTGATTTGAGATCCTTAAACCTATATATATATATATATATATATATATATATATATATATATATATATATATATATATATATATATGAACTTTTAATGTTAGTTTATTGACTTAGTTATCTGACTGGTTAGCCTCTCTTGATCTTTTAATTGGAAAACATATTTTTATAACTTCGTCTCATATTTCTTTTCTATTTTGCATATACGTTTTTTTTTTATATATTTTGGAATAATCGAATAACATGATTGTAAATATAATTTTATAGGAAAGATGGATGCAATGCATGCACTACAGTATGTTCACTATGAGAGAATGCCTATGAGGCACACCTGAATGGAGCCCTGTAAAGAGACCAAACACAATGCTCTTTTGTACTCGCTTGCCATGGTCACAGACTATTTATAAATACATATCTCTAGCTTTTATACTTCAGTTGGAAATCTTATGGGGTAACATGTCATTTCTGCTGTCAATAATCAGAAATCAAATATGTAAACAAAAGGCCAGGCACACATTTCTTTGTTAACATGGCTATTTTTTTAGGGGGGGGGGGGGGGGTAGAAATTAGTTATCTCATTTATGGGTCGGTCTTTTTCAAGATCATCTCCCACTCCAAAAAGGTGTCGACCTCATACAGTATCAAAATTGACAACATGTGCTGGAGAATGCCTGGTCCTGTCTCTAGCGAGTCTGAGAATATACTGCAAATAAAATTCAGCACTGTCATTTTTTACACATTTATTCAGAACCATTGTACAACTAGCAATGGTAAGAAAACGTGTAAGAGTTGCGATTGTAAAATCCCCTGGTCCTCACTGATGTCTGTTGCTGTGTGGCATCTCTTATATAATCCAAGCACAGCTACTCCTTACTGACATTGATCGCCAAATATTTCAGAATGGAAAGGGGAGCATAATAAGTATTTTGTTCAGCCTCTTCAGCATTGTCTTTCCATGACATGTTGTTTGCATCGCATCCAGTTAACTGATCAATAGAAAACTGCCAACAGGGGAATGGCAAGCATTATGCAGTACTGTGTGTTACAAAGAGACAATGCTGTCTTAGGGATGTATGTATCTGAAGCCAAACCCTAGATCTAACTTTTACAAAACAGATTAGGAATAAATAAAACCAGTGCAAGATGGTTTAATAACCATTTATATATATAGTATGCGGTTTTGCACTGTGTTATACTCCATGTATTTATAATGTGTTTGTAATGTGCTGTGAGGCATCATTTTATTAAATTCATAAGATGCAAGCTGTGGTTTTTTTTTTGTTGTAACAGATGAGATAAATAGACCAATTAATAATTTCAACAAAACCCAGAATTAATCAAAAATAATATACAGTATGCTCCAGTATTATAATTAAGGTCTGCTACAAATAGCATTTATAAAATATACATTTGATCTACAATATTTGAATAATGTTTAGTTGTATATGGGCATGTTTCATTAACGAAAGGCATCGACAAATATAATGGAAAACAATTATATTGAGTTATCATGCTTAGCTTTAATATTTAACTGAGAACCATGTTCAAAAGGAATCTTTAAGTTAAATAACGAATGACAAAATATAGCTATGGAAGAAAAAATGAATAACAATAATTCAATTCATTTTTGAAAGATAAAAAGAAATATACAGCAAGCAGAGCAAAGAGATGAAGGTCAATGACATAGTGAAATGTTAACAGACACAGTAAGAGGTTGAATGAAACAAAATCTAAAATATATGGCAAAATGCTTTTGAAAAAGAAAGAAAGATGAAAGTAGTCAAAACTACAGAAACAGGGCTGATATCAAAGGGGGCGACACAAATGAAAGTGATTGCTGAGCCTGTGCTTTCGTAGTGCTTCAGTATTTGGGCTACAGTGCTGTTATTGTTTTCATTCATTTTGCTTGTATGAGTTTGGATGTTATTTTCTTCCTCTTTACCCACCATTTAACCAGCCTAATAATAATGCTGAGAATTACAATGAAATTGAGTTATGTGATGTTCTTCACAAATATGTTAAATTATAAACATAAGAACATAAGAAAGTTTACAAACGAGAGGCCATTCGGCCCATCTTGCTTGTTTGGTTGTTAGTAGATTATTGATCCCAGAATCTCATCAAGCAACTTCTTGAAGGATCCCAGGATGTCGGCTTCAACAACATTACTGGGAAGTTGGTTCTAGACCCTCACAATTCTCTGTGTAAAAAAGTGCCTCCTATTTTCTGTTCTGAATGCCCCTTTATCTAATCTCCAATTGTGACCCCTGGTCATTGTTTGTTTTTTCAGGTCAAAAAAGTCCCTTGGGTCGACATTGTCGACGCCTTTTAGAATTCTGAAAGCTAGAATCAGATCGCCGCATAGTCCTCTTTGTTCAAGACTGAACAGATTAAATTATTTTAGCCTGTCTGCATATGACATGCCTTTTAAACCCAGAATAATTCTGGTCGCTCTTCATTGCACTCTTTCTAGAGCAGCAATATCCTTTTTGTAGCGAGGTGACCAGAACTGAACACAATATTCTAGATGAGGTCTTACTAATGCATTGTAAAGTTTTAACATTACTTCCCTTGATTTGAATTCAACACTTTTCACTATACATCCGAGCATTTTGTTGGCCTTTTTTATAGCTTCTATTGCCTAGATGAAGACATTTCTGAGTCAACATAAACTCTAGATCTTTGTCATAGATTCCTTCTTCAATTTCAATATCTCCCATATGGTATTTATAATACACATTTTTATTCCCTGCGTGCAGTACCTTACACTTTTCTCTACTAAATGTCATTTGCCATGTCTGCCCAGTTCTGAATGCTGTCTAGAGCATTTTGAATGATCTTTGCTGCTGCAACAGTGTTTGCCGCTCCTCCTATTTTTGTGTTGCCTGCAAATTTAACAAGTTTGCTTACTATACCAGAAACTAAGTCATTAATGTAGATTAGGAATAGCAGAGGACCTAATACTGATCCCTGTGGTACACCACTGGTTACCTCACTCCATTTTGAGGTTTCTCCTCTAATCAGCACTTTCTGTTTTCTACATGTTAACCACTCCCTAATCCATGTGCATGCATTTCCTTGAATCCCTACTGGGTTCAGTTTGAGAATTAATCGTTTATGCAGGAAAACAATAATGTACACAGCATGTAGTGGGTGTTTAGTATTAAATGGAACAGCATATTGAAAAGGCACATAGGATACGAAACAGATGACAAACTTTAGTTGACTGGAAGTAAAGTTTAAACTCTTTAGACAGTTATATCACCTCCTGTCTGTATGGAAGATGACAGTCAAGAGTGACAAGTCACATACATTCTTAAAGATCTGTGCAGACCTGCATAAATCTGCTCTGAAAATGGCTCTTGACCACTGCAAGCTTGACCTTAGAAGACTGGCCATGCAGATCCCTGTACTGGTGGAGCAGCTACAAAAAGTAGGTACGACGTGGATACAAACATCAAATGGGCTCTGATAAATCAAGAGAAGTATTTTAAAATAGTAGAAATTCTGACATTTTTGTTTGGAATAAGTAGTGTATTCTAAACTGATATCCTGCTGTGGGGGTGGAATGCTGTCTCGCCAATGTGGTGAGGCCACTAAAAAGGCAAATAGAATGTTAGGCTATATTTCAAAAAGTGTGCAGTACAAGTCTGGAGAGGCTATGCTAAGATTATACAATGCCCTAGTTAGACCCCCACCTAGAATACTGTGTGCAGGTTTGGTCACCTCACTACAAAAAGGACACTAGAGAAAGTACAGAGAAGGGTAACTAGGCTTATCCCAGGACTTAAAGACATGAGGACAGGTTAGAATAATTACATTTATTCATGCTAGAGGGGGGCAAGTCTTTAAAATCATAAATTGTCTAGAAAGTTAACCCAAGACATGACTTCAAATTCAGGGAGAAGAACAAGAGGGCATAAATGGAACTTAAATGGAGTAAAAGTAAGTTTAGATCAGAAGAGGGAGCACTTTTTTTACGCAGTTTTATAAATACGTGGAATAGCCTACCAGGTAAAATAGGAGGATCTAAACCACTGGGAACATTAAAAAAATAATATATTCTGTGCTTTTAAATGGGTTCCCCCCCATTAGGGGAGAATGATGTGCTAAGAAGGGATGAGCATTAATGGGCTGAATAGCCTTCTCTCATTGCCAAACTTTGATTATGTTCTTATAAACATCACAGTTAGATAATTTTAATACCAACTGGAAATGATAACCCTGTCCAATGACAGGGATAACCCCACAATGTGATGTTCATAACATCAATGGGATGCATTAACAATTTTCTGAAGTAGAGCAATGGAAGTTCTTTGAAATGTTATAGTAATTACACTATGGCAGTAATGATGGCGTTAATATGATCTATGATGTTATTTTGAATATATTTCTTTGTTGTATTGTAGAACATGCAGAAAACAAGGATATATTTCTTTATATTGCATTCTATTACGCACTTTTTTTCCCATGATTTCAGGAATGGCTGTGAAACTGACATTATTTTTTCTTTTAAATTTAAATAATGCCATCTGGCAGATAGGAAAGATGACCCTGTAGTGTAGATGATAAATCAAAATGGTCTACAGGGATAGATGTTTTTTAAAGTCCTTTAACCTGCTATATCTGTGTTCCACTGGCAACTAAGAAGACAAGCAAGTGCTTTAGACAACACTGTTACTCCTGCTGCCCTGTCCTCTCTCTACGTCCTGTCCCATACCCCACGTCTCACTGGACGGGGAGGTGGGACGGGTCTTCTCCTCTCTCCCTCCTTACTCTTTTCTGTCCCCTCCGATCTCATCTCACTCTCTGTCAGTACCTTTGAATTTCATGCAGTCCAACTAACCTTTCCCTGTCAACTCCTGCTCATTGTTCTGTACCGCCCCCCTGGGCCTCTCACTCACTTTCTGGATGAACTCGACTATCTACTCTCCTCCCTCCCCTCCCTGTCTACCCCGACTGTCCTGTTGGGTGACTTCAACATCCATCTCTCCAACCCCAGCCACTCTGCTGGATTCCTCCCTCTCCTGCACTCCTTCGACTTCTGTCTCTCTCCGTCCCCTCCTACCCACAAAGCTGGCCGTCAACTGGACCTCACCTTCTCCAGGGCCTGCTGCCCCTCCACCCTCTCTGTCACCCCCCTGGACCTCTCTGATCACTATTTCATCTCTTTTTCTCTGTCTCTCCCCCCTCTCCCTGCTCCTCCTACCCCCACTGTCACCTCTCACCGGAACCTCCACTCTCTCTCCCCCTCTGCCCTTGCCTCCACTGCTCTCTCTCTCACCTCCCTCCTATCGACTCCTTTTCACAACTCTCCGTAGACTCTGCTACCTCCACCCTCTTCTCCTCACTCACCTCCTCCCTCGACTCCCTCTGTCCCCTCACCTCCCGACCTGCTCGCCCCTCCCCTCCTCATCCCTGGCTCTCCTCTGCGCTCCGCTCAGCAAGAATCACACTGCGATCTGCTGAAAAAAAATGGAAGAGAACCAAACTCCCTGCTGCCCTAGACCTTTACCGCACTCTCCTCTCCTCCTCCTCCTCTACTCTCTCCTCTGCTAAATGTGCTTATTTCCAATCTGTAATCCAAGCCTCCACTAACAACCCACGTAAACTATTCTCTACCTTCTCCTCCCTCCTAAACCCTCCCCCCTCCTCCTCCCTCCTCTATCTCCCCTGATGACTTTGCCTCCTTCTTCTCTTCTAAAATCTCAGATATCCGCAAACTCTTTAACACCTCTCCCTCCCCCGCACCCCCTCCTGCTCCAACCCCTACACCCACTACATCCCCTACTAACTCACCCTCCTTCTCCACCTTCTTGCCCCTCTCAGACTCTGACCTCTCCTCCCTGCTCCAGGGTCACAAACCCACCACGTGTGCCTTGGACCCCCTCCCCACTCACCTCTTTCAAGCTACTGCTCCTGCTCTACTCCCCTTCATCTCCTCTCTTCTCAACACCTCTCTACTTTCTGGTATCTTTTCCTCTGCCTTCAAAAAAGCCTTTATCACTCCCCTCCTCAAAAAACCTACCCTCGACTCCACCTCCCTCCAGAGCTACCGTCCTGTCTCCCTCCTACCCTTCCTCTCCAAAACCCTCAAGTGGACTGTACACCGCCAGCTCTCTGCTTTCCTGTCCAACCACTCTCTGCTTGACCCTCTCCAATCTGGCTTCCGCTCTGCTCACTCCACTGAAACCGCCCTCCTGTCTGTCACCAACTCACTTAAGTGTGCCCGAGCTGCCTCTCTCTCCTCTGTCCTAATTCTCCTTGACCTCTCTGCTGCCTTTGACACTGTTGATCACTCTATTCTACTATCATCTCTTGCTGACCTGGGGATCTCTGGCACTGCTCTGGCCTGGTTCTCCTCCTACCTCTCCAACCGCACTTACCAGGTAACCTGGCGTGGAGCAACCTCCACACCTCACCCTCTCTTAACTGGAGTCCCCCAAGGGTCAGTCTTGGGTCCTCTCCTGTTCTCTCTCTACACCCGCTCCCTGGGCCCCCTCATCGCATCCTATGGTTTCTCATACCATTTCTATGCTGATGATGCTCAGATTTTCCTCTCCTTCCCCACCTCTGACTCCACCATCTCCTCCCGTATCTCTACCTGTCTGTCTGCTATTTCCTCCTGGATGCACTCGCATCACACCAAACTCAACCTCTCTAAATCTGACCTCCTTTTCTTTCCCTCCTCCTCCCCCTCCTCTGATCTCTCTATCTCTGTTCCTCTGGAATCTACCACACTCTCTCCCTCTTCCTCCGCTAAGAACCTTGGAGTCACCCTGGACCCCTGCCTCTCTTATTCCCAGCACATCTCCACTCTGGCACGCACTTGCCGATTCTTCCTGAGCAACATCCGAAGAATCCGACCCTTCCTCACCAACTATGCTACCCAGCTCCTGGTCCAGGCCCTGGTACTCTCCCGCCTAGACTACTGCAACTCCCTCCTGGCTGGCCTCCCTGCGTCCGCCACCCGTCCGCTCCAGCTCATCCAGAACTCTGCTGCCCGCCTGGTGTTCTCTCTGTCTCGCTTCGCCCACGCTACTCCACTACTCCGCTCGCTCCACTGGCTCCCGATCACCGCTCGCATCCAGTTCAAGACTCTTGTACTAGCCTACAGATGCCTTGACCAGACTGCACCCAGCTACCTCCAGACCCTCATCTCTACCTATACCCCCACTCGACCTCTCCGCTCCGCCTCCACTAGAAGACTAGCTCTACCTCCTCTACGCTCCCCTGCCTCCAGAGCCCGCTCCTTCTCCACCCTTGCTCCGCAGTGGTGGAATGACCTTCCTACAGATGTCAGGACTGCCCAGTCCCTGACCACATTCCGGCGCCTCCTTAAGACTCACCTCTTCAAACAGCACCTGTAGAACTCCTCTGTTTGTATCCTGGGACACTATCACCCTTCATTTAAATGTGCTTTATTTTGCTCTTATCTGGCCCCTATCTTACTGCATTTAATCCTGTACTTCAGAATACTGTAATCTGACAAGTGTTTAACCTGTAGTATTTTGTATTTAATCATATCCTTATGTAACTATCACTATTTAATCATATCCTGATGTAACTATCACTATTATCTGCTGTATTATTGAATTGTGGTTTGTCACACTTGAACAAAAGTTAGTGTATTTCTTGCTCTTATTGTATTGCTTGTATTGTAACACTTGAAATGTATTTGCTTACGATTGTAAGTCGCCCTGGATAAGGGCGTCTGCTAAGAAATAAATAAATAAATAATAACAAAGGGTTCCAGATAGTGCCCTTTGAATCCACTTGATCTTCAAACATCAGCAGACAGTTTTGCTTTAAGAAAATACAGTGTAGCACCAGCTACAACTAAAAAAATTATAACTTATTGTGGCAGTGTGGCAGGGTGAAAACCCTGCTGGTACACAGGTGTGTGTGTGTGTGGGGGGGGTATTGGGTGGCAGGGAGGGGGTTAAATTCCTCCCTGCAAAAACATGTGGGGATGTGGCTGGAGCCATGAATTGAATGTGTGATTAAATGATTAATTAAGGCTCTAGCCACAGGTTTATAAATAGGGTGATCATGGGTGTTAGTGTAGAGTTAGAGATGGTGGAAGGAACGATGCTGTACTGTGTGTGTGTGTGTGTGTTTGTGTGTCTGTGTGTGTGTGCGTGTGTGCGCACTTGCGCTTAAATGCAGCGTTTCTGGTCTCTATGTCTCTTTGCTGTCACACTTATGAAATAGATGTATAATAGATTAATAAATGACATGACACATAAGTGCTACACATTCATTAATAAGGTCAATGAGGTAATAAGTATTCACAAAGGAAAACACTGTGATACAAAATATGATTGTAGGCACTTGAAGATTAAATATGGATTGAATACACATACATTCCTCTAAAGATTTTGTTAAATGGCATTCTTACTCTAATGCTATTGCCTGGATTAAGAAATTTGATTTCTAATTCCCAAGACCATGCCATCAGTGTCGGATAGATGAAACAAAATTTAATCAGGTGCTTTTTTGTCAAATAACATTATTGCATTATGCTGCAATCTATTACTTTCACTTCTTATTTTTAAAGCTGTGGACAGGAGGTGAAAATGCGTGGAATGTAATTCTCTGACATGTTACTGCAACGTTTGTTTATAAACACTGTGAAAATGAATGTGTACTACCTTACCAACTTTTTAAATGTATGTATTATTATGATTGTTTATTTGTTATGTCTTTGTTGGAACAGACATACCGATTGCTTGGTATTTCTTCTTTGTGCACATCTGTATACCATCTGTACTAAAACAGATGAAAGTGCAGGGATTCCTCAAGGATGAGTTGGAAAAACTGTTGTCATTAGAAGAAACACACAAGTCTAAAAGTGATGAATGAAATCAGATTGTTTTAGGTCTTTGCGTCGTTTTTTTTAGGAAAGCGAATGCTATATCTATATTGAATGCATATGGCACGGATAGATGGGATCAATTGGGCCAAGTTGTTAACAATTTCCATTACTTGAGAGTAGAAGTTAAAACTTCATGCTAATCTGAACTCGGCTCTCGCCAAGATAAGCACCAACTAAGACCTAGCTTTACAGTAAACTAATGTGATCCATCTGTGTCTCCATCCATTTGAGTTTCCTTCCATATGATGATGTATATATCCTTCTGCCTGGTGTTGATGGCTGAAGTGTAATGCTGGCTCCAGGGATCAGCTTATTTTGCTTCCCTAGCATCAGCACACACAACGGCTGCGATGCTGGCTCCGGGGATCAACCACAGTATGGTCTCCCCAGCGCATCAGCATGACAACCGTCTGTATTGAGCTAAGTAGGGTACATCTCTGGGGTTTTCAAGTGGGCACCTTCCATCCTCAGTGTTTCGTCGACTAGCCCACGACACCTCAAGAGGGCTCGACTGTGATTCTGGCGTCCCAGCATCACCCCCCTCTGTCCCCCACTCAACTCAGCCCAGCTTACTTACCTGTACATCAGCGTTTCTTTCTTTCTATTGTGCTTGAGATCCCCAGCCAGAATCTTTCCGTCTCAACCACAGCCAGTTGCTGCTCCTCTCTGCTGCTTCAGATAAGTTCTTCACTGTGCGATGCAACTCTTGGCCACTGAATCTGACATTTCTGAGATACTGGGTTTAGAGTGTGCCACAAATCCTCGACAACCCACCACCACTGGGTAAACCCGGACACTCCATCCTCGCTGTTCCACTTCAGCGGCTAGTTGAGCATACCGCAGTTTTTTTCTCTCATACGCCTCATTTACAGCATCCTCCCATGGCACTGTTAACTCTACCAGGTGAACAAGGTGTGCTGATCCAGACCACAAGACAACATCTGGTCGAAGGTTAGTGGTGGCAATCTCAGGTGGAAAAATAAGCCGTTGACCAACATCTGCCAGCATTTTCCAGTCTCTAGCAGCATCCATTTGTCCTGGGCGAGGCTTGGTTTTAACACCTTTTCTTGGTGGTTGCTCTCTTGGGCGGAGGAATGTTGTCTTTTGTGTGTAATGTTTTGATGGAACTGGTGGCAACTTATTGGTCATGTTATGCTTCTCTTCCAATGCTAAGGCCAAACATCGCAGCACATGGTCACGGCGCCAAGTAAACCATCCTTGGCTAAGAGCCACCTTACATCCTGTCAAAATGTACCTTAATGTTGCAGGTGATGAACACAAAGGACATGAGGGATCCTCTCCTACCCAGAGGTTTAGGTTCTGTGGTGATGGGAGAACATCATATGACCTGATTTGCGTTGTTCCACACTCTCCCATCTCATCCATTCTCCCTGCTTGGCCTGGGAAACGGCCTTTACGCACCTCATTCGCTCCTCCTGCTTTTGCACCTTGTTGACTACCAGCTTCCTCCGTTGAGCTGGGGCTGCCTTGTGTCATGTAGGAGAAGATGAACTGAGACCAAGACCCCCTCTTCCATGCTTAACTTGCCCCATATCACTGATTCGAAGGGCAGCCTTTGCATCTTCCATGGCTTTCTTTGCCACCCACTTTCTTCCAGTTTTCAACACAGGTGCTGCTTCCCTTACGCATTTGTTGCATGACTCTACTAATGTCATTTCCAATCGGACCTTGGCGCACTTAAACTCCTCAGTTAGAGCGGAGACTGGTAGTTGCAGTATTCCTTTACCATAAAGTCCCACTCTGCTGAGGCAGCGTGGAACTCCCAACCATTTCCTGATGTATGAACTGATTAAAGCTTCCAGCTTCTCTACTGTTGTCAAAGAAACCTCGTACACAGTCAGTGGCCACAGCAACCTCGGCAGTAGACCAAACTGAAAGCACCAGAGTTTTAGTTTACCTGGTAGAGCGCAGCTGTCTATGCTCTTCAACCCTTCCACTGCTTGTTGTCTAACTTCTCCCACACGAACTGTGTCCTTTAGATCCCTGTTGTACCATCTCCCAAGGCTTTTCACTGGCTTGTCAGACACTGTTGGTATTGCCTCACCATTAATGTAGAAGCATTCGTGCCCATTCAATGTATATCAGTACTACACCAATTGTATGTCATTCTTGGAATTTGTCTTACATGGAACCCCGTTTCACATTTCAGAGTCTAGTACATAATTATTATAGAGACATGTTGGATATACAGGGGGCTACTTGAATGACTAGGTCTTTTCTAGCTTTTTAACTTGGGACAGCCACTCATTTCATCTTGATCCTATTTTGAGGAGGTGGAATTAATTGCTAATGCATCAACATGTGCATTTGGACAGCTAGAAGCTTGTTACCTGGGGTGTGTCATTGGCCATGGGAAGCCTAAACCTGGATACAGTAAGGAAATTGATATTTAGGCCAAAATAAAGAGTTTAGAATTAGTTTTAATAAACTAATTTTAAGTTTTCATAAAAAGGCAAATCTTAACATTTTCAACTACTATTTCAATTATCAAGAAGTAAAAGACTTATGGTACTGTGACAAATCTCCCTCGGTCTGGAAGAAAGAAGGTTATTTCACCAAGAACAAGTAGAAGAATTGTGAGGAAGGTTAATAACAATCCGAGATTGACTGCCAAAGATATTCCAAGTGAATTAGCTGCAAGTGGGACTGGGGTTTCCATTTCAACCATAGGTCGAGTATTGCATGGTAAAGGTCTCAATGGTCGCAGGCCAAGGAAAAAGCCACTCTTAGGAAAATGTCACAAGGTCATTCTTTTAAAGTTTGCAAAATGGTATTTGAATGATGGATATGAGTTCTGGTCAAAGGTTTTCTGGAGTGATGAAACAAAAATCAAGTTATTTGGTTATGCTGATAGCCATTACATTTGGAGAAAGTCTGGTGAGGCGTAGAAAGAAAAGAACACCATACCTACTGTCAAGCAGGTGGTAATATCCTCTATGGGGCTGTTTTTCCTCTAACGGCACAGCAAATTTAGTTCCAATACATGGCCAAATGGATTATACAGCATACCAAAAGATATTGGCCAATCATCTGAAACCCTCCGCTACAAAACGTGGTTTAAAGCACAACTGAATGTTCCAACACAACAACGATCCAAAACCCACATCAAAATCTACTACAGAATGGTTAAAGATTATTTTCCTTGTCAGGGTATGAATACTTTTGACTTGGCACTTTTGGAGTTTTGCAAAAAATAAATAATTGTAGACATCTATTTTATGAAAATCTAAAATCAGTTTATTAAAATACAATATTAAAAGCCTGATCAACAAATTATAAAGACAGATTAAATAGTAACCCAGACAGTATTTAAAAACATGTATTTATTCTAGCATGCAATTATAGGAGAGTGGATTCATGAAAACTGGAATAGTGCTTGCCTAAAAAATGCTGACACACAAAATTAGCTTTGATTCATTTGAGATGGAAGTGACATTATCAAGTGATTAAGTAAATCAGCCTTGCTGTTTCATTCCCCCAGTCGACGAGCCTTAAGTTGATTTATACAGACATATATGTCATGCACTAGATAGGATTTGCCAATGTATATTAATGGTGCATGGTGCACTTTACTTATTGGCTTTACCAAAAATAAGGTAATTGGCTGGTTTCACAGAGCCTGATTAGTACTAATCATAATAATAGATGGTGACATCAAGGTAATAGAATTATATCACATAGTATGTGATTTGTTCTTTTCACATGACCAGTTTTCATATTTTATAAGGTGATATAATGTCAGTATAAGCATCTTTTATTTGCAAGCTTTTTGAATGCATGTATCCTTTAAGACGACTGTAAACGATATGCTACAGTAAACCCACACTATGCACAGTTCTCTGGACTCAGTTCTCTGGAAATTATCTCCTACCTGAAAATAAATGGCAGGAGTGTATGCAATAGATAGACCTAATGAATAGTTCCTTTGATGCATATGCTAACATGCATATGTAAATCACCTTCTCTGTTGTTTTCTGTCACAGCGATAAGAAATACAGATTCATTTTGTTTCAAAACACTTATTTATTCATACTATATGCATTCATTATTTGTTTCAGTTTTATTTTTTTGCAGAAGAAAATTGCAAGTTTATAGTAGCTGCATTTGTGTACACACCGTTATCTTTCTGGAAACATCCACAGCCAAAACTAATAGACCCTGTTAAGCCAAGGTGACAGACTTTGACAGTGTTGTCCTTCTGCAGATGCAACATTTTAATTCCCTTAATTTATATGGAAATTCAGTTATTATATTACATTTATAAAATGGGTCTTTTAAATACTCTATCCTGATTGGTCAAAATAGGTCACATGGGGGTGTTGATATTACAGCATATCACAATGAGTTGGCACTTTTTTTAAAAAAGGGGTGAATCACTAGTAGATATCCATACGCCACTAGCCTAAAAACAGCAGCCATATTGGAATTTATCGTAATAAACATGACTGATGAGATTTATGTAAATGTTGACTTTTTCGGAAACCGAAGTGTACATAAGATATTGAATGAGCCTGACCTGGACACCAATGATTAGTTAAAGTAGTGAAAAAAAAACAAAAGTAAGTATTCAAATCAATTCTAAACTCACCATTCTGACTGTTCTGCTCCTTCTCCCTGAACTCTGTCAGAACTACAGCATTTCCCTATCCCATTCTGAAAATAAATAGTTAAAAAAATACAGTAAACTTTCATCTTTTTAAAAAAAGATTTGGGTCGATCTTAAAAGAGATTGTGGTGGTTATATTGATGTTTTGTTGCTGCTGTCCCAGGTCTACTGTATGTCCGTTGTTCTCCTCTGGTCGGTTTGCATCTCCTGCCCTGCCTGCTGTCGCCGGTCCCACCCCCTGCGCAGCTGTGTGATCTGATGCAGAATATTTATAAATGCATCTCGACAATTCCTGCCGTACCTTTCTAGCCAAGTTGTCATGTAGGCAGAAAGCTTAGTCCATGAAATAGCGCCATTCATGTAATGGCGGAACTAATGGTGCTGTGCTTGGCTTCCTAGGGCCATCCTGGCGAAATTGATAATTAAATATTTCAATAGGAATATATCATCATAAGTATATACATTACATTGTGTAAGTGATTTCATATAATTTCTATCAGGCTATTTAATGTACATTTACAATCATATAGTCAAACATACGAATAATTAAAACTAATTTCTTAATTTCTCAGTGTATCTATTATTAAAGCAAGGAATTCAGAAAAAAACAAGGCTCAGTGTTATATTCAAAATCAAAGCTACAAACAAAAGTACAATATTTCATACAAAATCATGTGAATAAAATTACAATACTGAAATATTTAATTATCAATTTTGGTGAGTGATCAGGCCACATGATTATCTAATTGGCCGATTGCTTTACCTGTATAAATGATCACCGCTGTTACATGTGTTAATCATTGTGACAAAGACATGCTGTCGAAACATGTTATTTGCTGTGTTTTTTTCTTTTGTTTGCTTTTAATGTAATAAACTTACAAGAACTTTGTTTTTTTTTTGTTTTTTTTATAAATTTTGTCGTTGCCAATTATTTTTATTATTTTCTCCCCAATTTGAAATGGCCAATTATTTTTTAAGCTCAGCTCACCGCAACCACCCCTGCGCCCTCCCTCCCCCCGGGCGACGCTCGGCCAATTGTGCGCCGCCCCCTGGGAGCTCCCGTCCATGGTCGGCTGTGGAATAGCCTGGACTCGAACTCGCGACGTCCAGACTATAGAGCGCATCCTGCACTTCACGTGGAGCGCCTTTACTGGATGCGCCACTCGGGAGCTCCCATAAGAACTTTTTTTAAATATAAAATCACGGTGGTCCTGTCTTATTTTTTTGAGAGTGCAACCTGTCTTGGTGGACTTCACTTGAAAACTGGAAGAAGCGATCGTGACATAGACTTCTTTCTTTTTTAGATACCAGCAGAAGCTAAACATTGGAATGCACAGATGCCTTTCTTTGGAATATACAGTATATATATATATATATATATATATATATATATATATATATATATATATATATATATATATATATATAAATATATATATATATTTTTATACATTTCAAAAGGCGCTTTGTAATTTAATAAAAAATGTAATACAGTAATATAGTATACGAAGCACATACGTCAAGCAACTGAATATAACAAAAACATTGTGGACTTGATTGATGAATCTTGTGTAGTGTCAGAGTAGGTCATAATATCATTCTGTGTATGAAATTAACAGAAATTGAGTATATAGAGGGGGGTCCTGAGCCATTCTCTGTGTCTACTTGGTTTCTGGTCACAAACTCCCAAAGAATGCTGACAAAGAATCCTTTTAAAAAGAGTCATAAACTAACTGCTGGACAAGTGTTTGATCATTCACTGCAAACGGTATTGCAGTCAAATTGTCAGTGATTTAAAAGATAAATCCATCTAGATATCCTTTCACATTTGTTTCATGCAGTACATATACCTCTGGCAGACTGGTATGCAGAACAGGGAAAGAAGCATCGGACAAGGGAAATAATGTGTCAGATGTCAAAGTGGATATGAGAATGGCAGTGATTAAAAGTAGACCAAAGTAGCAAATCCGTCGACTTTACTACCGACCAAAATGTCCCATTATACGGTATGTCTCCCGCCCCCTACAACATTTTTGATTAATATTTAGTGATGTAATTTCATCCCAGCCCGAATTCAGACTTCAGAATTCAGGCCAGCCCGAGGAGTGAAATCGGATCAGATAATTCGGGTTCCCGCACGAATAGGGAGCCAACTTGAGTAATTTAAAAACATGGAGACTGAAGTGTGGGGGGGCAATTCGAGCACGTACCCGGGTTATGTGGTTCATGGAAACATGGTATTAGAGCACGCCCATGTGGAGTCTACTGGTGACAGTGGGCTCTAAATTGCATGCTCTGTATGGTTTATTTTGGTTTAATTTTAATTTATTTTAGAGGGTGCTAAATCATGTACCAACAGATATTTAAATAGGACTGATATATCGTGCAACTTTCTTAAACTGGCCTTTTAGGATGTGTTGAAGAATTGCAAGTGGAGCATTTGGCCACCATAAAAATTGAAGAAAAAAAAAACACAAAGGAAACAAAATATCCAGTCAAAATATTTTGTACAGTACATTTTAAAATTACTGGTAGTAAATATTCTACATAATATTCTCATAATAATAATAATAATAATAATAATAAATACCTGAATCCAAATTCCACAGGGACAGTGCAGGGTAGAATGTTATTATATCTTTTGTTATTGGGAATCCAGTATACTGGTAGTCAATATGAGTTTAACAAATTCCTTCGTAGATATTAGTCCCCTGGGCATTTATGTAACTTTCTGTAGCTTCATTCTGTAAGTCTTGCAGCAAACTGATGTTAAGACCTGGATTTTTATTTGTCAGCAAATTCGTGGATCCAACAGGGTTTCCTTTTTTTTCATGCTTTCATTCTTTTTGCTCTATGAATTAGGTTTAGAGATTTTATTTCAACACATATATAGTCACTGAGGTCAGTAGCCTGCAGCAATAATGCAGGAGACCACTGGCACGAATTCCCAGCTGTGCTAATTTAATACATTTTGGGTGGCAAACGTGACTTTTTTGTCCCTGGTACTATAAGTACCCATGACAGATGCTACTGTGTAATAATGCCCGCTATTGATGGAAGTTGATTGGCTGATGACACTGAATCGTTTTCTAATTAAGGGCAGAGTACAATGAATTGAGTCTTAATGCTAAGGGACAGAAAAGTCAGAGCTTAAATCAATCAGCTATCTGATCACCAAACATGAAAATAATAAAAGTGTAAAGGATGAAAAAAAAACGTTCTATGCTTTGCAAAGAGCTGCGTTATTTAAGTATTTATTTATTGCAAAGGGCTGAATTTTTTACTTTCTAGTAGCTTAAGTATTTTTTTATAACCTTGCTTATAAAACAACTAAACTATGAGTCACCTACAAATGGAAATAATTTGAAACACTGAATAAATGGTATTACATAAAAAAAAAGAAATGAAGAGGTCTCTAAACCCTTACTGCTGTATTTTTTTTTTTTTTAATTGCCAGGGTTACTTTCAGCAGATCACAAACAGGATCTTCACTGCCGAAGTCTCATGAGCATATGGTATGGCTTTTGGACATGTTTCTTTGCATAAAAAACCTTGTGTTTGTGTTTCATTTGCGCGTGAGAAGACAATTTACCTAGCCTTTTTTTTGTGATTAAATTTTTATTGTGTTTTTTTTATACATATCAAAAAACATCTTTTCATACAATGATGAACACATTTTCCCTCCCCCCTCCCTTCCCCCTCCCTCATCCCTCTGTCCCCCGGCGGACACCCTCATCCCTCCCCGGACCCCATGAGAGTAATTTGACACAAAAATTAGGTAACAGGTAAACAACGTACCTCGATAATTCCCACATTTCCCAACCATCCCAATGACAATTAAATAGCAGTCAATAGTTATCAGCTGCTGCTCCCCTCCAAGTCTCCAAGGTGGCAGTTTTTGCCATATTTATCCTGGCGGTAGATAGCTACAATATCACTATGTCATTGAAATATGATAACCACTGCCACAAAGGTAGTCTATGTGGAGGGAGCCAGCGCTGTACTATCAGTTTCTTTGCTGCTGTCAACCCAGCAAGCCAAATTTTCCTCTGGCGCTCAAACATTTAAAGTTTTGCATCATCATTAAGTAATACCACAACTGGATCTAATGGCAAGTCTCCCAGAATTATGTTGGATAGTATAGATCAGTGGTTTTCAACCTGTGGTACGCATACCTTTACTGGTACACAACAGTCTTGCCACTAGTATGCACCGACAGTTCTTTATGATGATATGATTCCTCAAAATACAATGCTCCCTCAATCGCTCCTAGAGGCAGTTCCTGAGACCCAGTCTATTATAGGATGCACTTCAAGTTCCGATCCCCAGGGAACCTGTGAAGGGGTACCCCCCGCTCCTGGGTGTATTTCGGTTATTTGGTATAATTTGGGTTGTTTGGTATAGTTAAAATGGATGTTGGTATTTGGGCACGGGGAATGCACACATTAGTTCACGTGCAGACTGTACCGGGATTCCAGTGAATGATTAATTAGCAATCAAATCCCGGTACAGCTGCATAAAAGCAGGCACAAATCACTCACTGCTTGTTGGTGTTTAGAGTGGACAACAGGAGAGAGAAGGAGGTGGAACTTTAAATGTATAAAAACAATTGCTACTCATGTTGGATTTCAGCCAGCGCGATACTTGTTTGTTTGTTCACTGTTCTGAGTTTAGTGTCTGTCTGTTTTGACCATCATGCCGTTTTGTTTTGTTCAGTGTTTTGTTTTGTGTTTAAACCTTTTTATTTATAATTAAAATTCGCACACCAGCGCATTTAACACCAATACCATGTCCGGTCTTCTTCTTGGTCTGACGTCACCCGCAAGCCATCCAGGTCACAGAATCCGATAAGCACACAAAGCAGAGCGCTGTCTAAGATATAAGAAAAAAGATGAACCTGGTAAATTGAAAATTGATGTAAAATCCTAGAAACCAATAAGCTCGCCCCTATCGTATCTGTCACTAAGTGTTGATGCCTTTTTTAGACCATGGTTTGAAAGCAAAGATAGGCGAGTGTTGGTGCCATTTAATTTTTTGTCCCATATGCTTTTCTATCACCCTCCAGTTTTCTATTGTATTTGCAACAATAGGACCAAGGTGTAGTTTACATTTTTTGTTCATGAGACCTATAAATAAAATATCTTGCAGTCTAATGGGAGAAACTAATGCTTCCTTGATTTCTCTCCAGGGAACTGCAGACAGTGGATTTATCCATATTTTTTGTGAACGTAATTGAAAAGCCAAATGGTATAGCTTAAAGTGTGGGACTGCTAGGCCACCGTCCATGTTGGTGCGCTGTAGTGTATTCAGTTTGATTTGTGGGTGCTTGCCATTCCACAGAAATGTCCAAATTAAAGAATCAGTCCAGAAGCCTATGGGGGGGGCAATGGATTCATAGCACTAATAAAATTAATTTGAGACAGGACGTTCATTTTAACCGTAGCGATTTGGGTTTGTAGAGAGGCGGGAATCACTGCCCATCTCTCCAATCATCTTCTTCCCTGCTTGGCTGAACTTGTGTATTGGCAACCTGCTGTAAGAAACTGCTCTTATAAGAGTTTCTCATAGTAAAAGTATAGCAAAAAGTAATAGACCATAGTGAAAGCGTGGTAAAGCATAGGTAAGCATTGTAAAGAGTAGAGAAGTATGGTAAAGCATATCAATAAACCAGGGTAAACTATGGTAAATGCATAGTATAACCATGCAAAAGCATGGGGAAAAAAGTTCTACCAATTGCTGGTGATTTGTTGATTGCCATTTGGTAGGACTAACTGTTAGACCCCAAGTTTGTTTTTGATTTATTTGTTCATTATACACTTTATTATATTTAATAACAAGTAATAATTTTCAATGCTTTTTCTGTCAGTGTACTTTTTAGTGCTCAACTAACTTTATCACATGAGATGAAGCATATGATGCACATTAAAATGAATGTCTTGGATGTGATTAATGAATCATGAACTGGTACTCTTTGGAGAGATGAGAACAACTGCAACCAGGCTGAGATTATTGCTGTATTTGCAGTGCAGAAGCTTTTATAGACTTGTCCATGTTATTCAGCAGTTTTAGTCTCTGTCACATTTTTGTCGAGAACCCATTTTCCTCCAGACTGCAATAACGGAAATGCTACCACATTATAACATGAGTACGGCAATTCTTGATTATATAGCCAAAAGCGGAGAGCGCACATCTAGGGAGGTTATGATGACATTGTATATAATGCACAATTGAGACCTTACTTAACATGCTGCATTTTGTATTTTCTTCTTGTCTTGTGTCCTGACTGTTTAAAGGTGTTTTTTTTTTTTTTTTTAACAAACGGCTGTAGTGCTTTCCCAAAGGGTTGTATAACATCTTAAATACACTAAAGTGCTTTTTTTTATTTTCAATGCAGCACTTTTGTTCAATTCTGAGCAGAGGCATTAGTCTCGTGGGAGTGTGGAGAGCAAACTGTAGGTAGCAATGTGTAACAACCTCAGCGAAGAACAGAAGTGCCAGGACTGTGAAAGCCACTGTTTGATTAAATGAAGCGCTGCAGTATTCTCGCTGGAAGTTTCTGTGACTGGAAAGACAATGATTCTTGATTGAAGAAAAAAAACACACCAAAACTATTGCCTGTGAAAAGTACTAGCTGGACCCCAGACTAGCAAATGGCAACACAAAGGAAGTGATGTGTACAAAATTTTAACTCCGTGAAAAGCCATGTCTGATTTGCAGACAATAAGTGTTAACCCGCTCCAAATGCAATTCATCATGTTTTGACAAACTACTGAACTAGGGACATTGGAGCAGAAAAATGACTGTTCAGTGCCATACTGTGCACTGGCAACCACACTAACTGACACCTCCCTAAATTCCACCATTGTGATCCATATCTGGCACCCAATTTGCATATGAACTATGTCAATACTAGATATTGAGTCAGCAGTAACTTTTCCAATAGAATGATACTACTGTTTTAAAGCAATTGTTTGTATTAAAGCATGTTCACAACAAAATCTGAAACAACACATTCATATGGTAAACTGAAAAAAAAATGCACTTACACAGCTAAGCAAGAAACTCACTGAAATGACAATAGTGCTGGGTCAAGCTGATTAAAATAGGGCCCAAAAAGATTGACAAAGCTGTGGTTTATTGAACACAAATCGCACAAAATAAATACAAACTGTATGGTTAACAGGTAGATAATATCAAATGAAGTATTTTTAAAAGAAGAATCATAATCTTTCCCAAATCATATATAATCAGGGCTTCTGATTTTCAGAGCTTTACCCCAACTTTTCTACTCTCCTTTAAAAAATCAATTGATACAACTGAGAAACACGTTAATAGTAAAATTGATTTAATTTACAGGATTTCAAATCACAAGTCTTACTTTTTCATTGAAAAGCAGAAGCAACTGATCTTTATGTAAATACAGTTACGCATAATTATTGGGATTATGGGAACTCTAAACATATGATATTATGGGGTCAGCAAATTGCATTCTGTATTTCATCTCAATCTATTGATACCATGAGATGTGATAAGAATCATAATCCTGCCATATTAGATATTAACTTGGACTGATTCCCTGATAAATAAATTGTCCGTTACACAGTAGCTGCATGCAAAACTCTTCATGTAAACCTACAGACTCAAGTTCAGAACACATTTAGAAAGACTCTAATTGCTTAATTGTTTTAGTGTTAAACTTGAACGTGATTGTGGATCTATGTAGCTTTAAAAATACAGTGTTAGCAGTAAGCATGGTAAAATAATAGTAAATTACAAGTATTGTAATGTTGTTTACATCCCTAGAACTGCTGTAGTGTAAGTACAGTATACATCTATGACTTATTCTAACATAAGGATTGAAACCCTTACGTTCAGGAAAAAAAAGGAAATGTCCAAAGTACAGCTCAATGAATAATGCAGTAGATCACTAGCATTTCCGTACTAGAACTTATTAGGTCACCAAAGCATTTAAGTCAAATTCTTAGTTCAGTTCTTGGTAAATGATGGTTATAGGTATCAATGTCACACTGTTGTGCCTGTTTTTTAGAAATCAATTTTACCTCCAAGCCAGAGCACTTAACTCAATTTCAAATAATAACCCAGGTTTATCTTAAAAAATAGATTAATTCAAAGTGTTAAGAAAATCTGTCTTGGAGACAAAATGTATTGTACAAAAACTGGTTGGTGTGCCCATACACTTGCATAGTGCATAACCTGCACACAATGATGTGTTGTGCTATTGTTTGTATTTTGGTCTTATTTGCTACATGTTGGTTTTAATTCCTGGCTCACATGGTTGAGTTATCCACACGTGTTGCTGTAATTTGCAGCTGTTAATGGAAACCCAACGATCAAAAATGTAGAGCTGCTGGAATTACATGGTCTGCCAAGTGCCACCCATCACAATCTGAAAAACAGTGAATGAAAAATGAAGTGAGAGATTAAAGGCAATTAAAGCACTAAAACATATTTTAAACATTAAGAACACATTAGGGTTTATTTTATTATATTTGTATCAGATCTGTTACAATAGGTGGTTACAATACAAGAGCAGTAAATAACGAACCACATGCTTAGGCAGTCATTACACACAGAGTGCTATGCAATAACTGTACTGGAAGTCTGACATTGCTTTTCTTTTTTTTGTAGTTAAGTGTAGAGTGCTGACGTACAGTATACAGGTGAATTACAGTTTTTTCAAACTACATATGCATAGTTTATTCCAACAAGATAAGCTCTTTTGTCCAGTAAGTGCACTGCAAAAGCTGTGTCCCGATTGGTTTTTCAACATTCTGAGTTTTTATATATAAAAACACAGTGATTGGCTGTTGGGTACAATATAGCCCCTATATAATGTAGCAGAAATGAATAAACATTTGCTCTATTCAATATTTGGGATGACGATTCATTCCAGAGAAGCTTGGATGGACGTGTCCGTAACCAGGGCATAGCTACGTACTTTGTGTATTTGCTTCTGTCACCCAGGTCAACCCTGCTTCTTCAAAAGCAGTATGAAATCGCATCGCCAACCCACATGACACTGGGTCGTGACCTGGGTAGAGCATGCCAGTGTGAAAGGGGCTTATGATTCCCTTTGAAGTGGAACTAAACTCTTTAAGGGATTTGTTGATTCATTCGACTGAAAGAGACGTGTTGCCTTCTTTTAAGTTCAATTTTGTGGAAAGCTATAATAGACAACCCTTGAAGAAAAGTGACATCTATAAACTTAGGGTAAGATAGAAATTGAATACACTATGTAACACAATTTTTGTGTCATTTCTTAATTTCCAATGAGAAAACGGGCGAATTTGTTCTTTTCGTTCACATAAAGTCAGAAAAAAACAACATATGAATCCAAATTAACATGTATTTATACTAAAGTAATACAAAAATGACTACAAAAGATTTAGAAGTGAGTAGTTTTTCGAGATTTACGATTATACTGTAAATCACTTTCACGAATAGTCTCCCATCATGTTCTCGTTATACTGTCCTTGGTAGCGGCGTTCAAAGTCCAGTATATCCTGGTGGAAGCGCTCGCCTTGCTCCTCCAAGTATGCTCCCATGTTCTCCTTGAATTTATCAAGATGAGCGTCAAGGATATGGACTTTGAGGGACATCCTACAGCCCATTGTGCCGTAGTTCTTCACCAGAGTCTCAACCAGCTCCACATAGTTTTGAACCACTGCGACAAAGCTGTTCCAAGCCGCTTTCTCCTTACTAGTGAGCTTCTTGGGGAATTCATTGCACTCCAGGATCTTCTTTATCTGTGGTCCGACGAAGACACCGGCTTTGACCTTTGCCTCAGACAGCTTAGGGAAGAAGTCTTGAAGGTACTTGAAGGCTGCTGACTCCTTATCTAGAGCTCTGACAAATTGTTTCATAAGGCCCAATTTGATGTGCAGTGATGGCATCAGCACTTTCCGGGGGTCCACCAGTGGCTCCCACTTGACGTTGTTCCTCCCCACAGAGAACTCGGTCCGCTGTGACCAGTCCCGCCTGTGGTAGTGCGCCTTGGTGTCCCTGCTGTCCCAAAGGCAAAGATAGCAGGGAAACTTGGTAAAACCGCCTTGGAGACCCATCAGGAATGCCACCATTTTGAAGTCTCCTATGACCTTGATGCCATCTCAGAAAAATGCAGATATGTATCCACTTAGGCAGCTGGAACTAAACTGAACTGGTGGGCTTAAGGCCCCTGTATTTATACTACTATTTATATTACTGGAAAGTTCTAGAAAGTTCTAGAAGTTACTCCAAGTTTACTCAGCACTGAATCTATCTGGAATGTTCTGGAAAATAGGTAAATTTCAAAATATCACTGTCCTGGTCACAAAAGCAAAGTTTGTGGGGAATAATAGCCATTTTCTATACTTTTGAGGCATAAGCAATTAGGAAATAACAGTTACTACCCAGGAACCAAAAAGAAAAAAAAAAGTTACATGGTGATATTTATACATAGTCTCTTCACAACCATAAATGGTTTATAATTCATATTGTCTCACATAAAATTATTTTGATTTCCTGTGTAAGTCAGTGATCTTCATGGCTCTCCTGTTTTGAGCTTATAGCCTTGAGCATGTCGGTTAAACATAATACATCATTATCAGCAAATACCTACATTCATATGTCAGTTATTCTGCCACAGAGATGAATTCTATGAGTAATATTTCATCTGATGTCAAACTCAATCAAGCTTGTCCAGTATGCTAACCTATATGTTTCATCATCTTTTGTTATGTTCAGCTCCTAGTTCCTTTTTATTCATTTCCTTTTTTATTTGTTCCTTTCTGAATGCCGTTTCCTTTTTTTGTTCAGATGTCCTTTCTTAACCAGTGAGTACTTTTTGGGATTTCCAGTAAAAAAAAAAAAAAAGAAAGACAGGAATTTACAATGAGACTCATCCAATAATTAATTATTTACAAAGAAAAGCCTCCACAGCAGACAGATGGTATCCAGCTGCTTTTGAGTTTCAACCACAAGTTTCTTGTGGTAGCTTTTGGACTCCCACAAAGGAATTCTACTGCTTAAGCATCTAGTCTCTATGCATAATAATCTCCAATCCAGTCCAATCTTTTGCCATTTATTCTCACTTAATTAGTAACCCCAACAAAATGAAAATGGCTGATTGTATTACAGTATGCATGGTCTTAATTTTTCCAGCTTCTCAGAAACATAAAATGACTTTTTAGGCATTATCAATCTATTCGTAAGTATGATTTTCTTTAACTTAATATGAGATTTAAAAAAGACTCCATGCTGTTTATGCTCCATAAGGGACTCACACTTAAAACAGAAGCCTCTGAGGTTATGATATCTGAGGTCTATGAACACGGTCAGGGGGTAATATTTATAAAGTGTGTTGGATTCAAGCAATATGTTTTCCAAGATGTTCAGTTCCAAAACTGTGCCCCTGGGTCCAGAAAGATGGAAAGTTGCTCCTTACTCAACCATTATAGATCAGAAAGTAAGACTATATATTTACTACAGGATGTGCAAACAATTCATTATCCAGACTGCCAGCTTTCAAGTAAAAGCACCAAGGGCAATAGTAATATTAACCCCATGAAGCCCAAGTGGATTCACATTCTATGCATGCAATTTTGATGCCTTCTTTTAAGCAACAGGTCAACTGTAAAACTGAATTGACGGTGCATAGTTCAATTTTGTGGAAAGCTATAATAGACAACCCATGAAAAGAGTGACATCCTTAAACTTAGGGTAATATAGAAATTGAATATTTACACATAGTCTCTTCACAACCATAAATGGTTTATAATTCATATTGTCTCACATAAAATTATTAGTAGTCCGTAGTCCTAAACGAGAAACGTGGCGATTTTGTTTCGCGATTCAGAGTGAACAGAATAAAAACAAAAATATATTTTTGTGTTTTTTATTGGTATTAATCGTAATGTTGATACTTTTGTTGCTTTTGTTATTTATCATCTCTGGAAGCTTTACATTACATTGATCTGCATATGATTAAATACATAACCTTTACAGTAAAAAAAAATAAAACATAAAATATGGTTTAATTACTGTCTATATATACAGTAATCCATCCCGTATCTGACTGCGGTGGGACCAGAATAAGGGCGGATATGTAAAAAGTAAAATAAATTACTATATTCACACAATTATTGTTGTCTTGAGATTCAGCTTCCCTTGTTTAGAAAGATATAGGGTGTTAATGCTTGTGACAGAGTAGCCATCTGCCGGGTGCGTGCATTCACTGCTGAGTGACAGGCAGGAGATCGAGACGGAGGTTGAACAGGATTTATTTACATATCAACACACTGAACAGCTCACGTGACACTAGCAGCAATGGTAGAGCACGGAGCACATACAGCACAATGTATGAAAACTTTGGTGGGATCTACAGTCTCTGAACTAATCTTCTCTGTTCAACAATAAACTAATGTTGCTGAAGAGCTTGATCATGGCGGATAAACAGTTCAGGGTTATTACTGTATATAAATATAAAATCAGAATTAAACCATAGATATGCTTGTGCGTACGTTTACATGTTTACCTGTAACTATTTGTAATTTTATATTGAAAAACCTGAACCCATGGGTGAAAGTGGTCAATGATCATTTTGACTCATACTTCTGGGGCAAAACCAATCTTTAGGTGGAGATCTGGGGGCCACCTAGGCCCCCCGAAGCTCTGGGGTTGTACATGCTCTCAGATGCCTTCCGAGGCATTTTGGACCACTTTAAGGCCCTCTGCCAACATTTTAGAGGAATATTTTCTTTAGTGAGGGAGTCAGTATGATTTATGATTTAGAATTCAACACAACCACAGTATTTGTATACTGACCTTGTGTTTCTGAAGAACACTCATCATAAGCCTGAAAAATTATATATTGACGTACATTATTAATTTAAACGTAAACATGAAGTTTAAAAAATTTAGTGTTTTTAAAATAAGGAACTGGAGCTGTGGTTTTCGTTTTGCAACTTTTACTGCACTTTAACGGTAAGTATACACTTCAAACTAAACAACAAATAGTATGCATTTCTCACATTGCTCGCTCTGTCACTCTCTCTCTCTCCAATTCAAAACTAATCGATTACCACTTGACAGTTCAGGCATAACTAATTAGGCAGTTTTGGTCTAGCAAACAGATACGTTTACATTATGTCTTACTGCGTTTCATTGCCCAGTGGAGCAGTCTCAAGAACAGCATTTCGTTCCGAGGTAGATTCGTTTGGACATCCAATTGTGAATGTTGTTGGTTTTTTTGTTGTTTGTTTGTTTTTGTTTTTTAAGAAACACAAACTTGGCAACATATGTTGTTGCTGTACTCATCAAAAGCTGTGTTTCTGCAGCCATTCACGTTGAAAATGGCGCCTGCGTTAATCACAGCACAAGCCATTTTACTGCTTTGGAAGAGGCAGTGTGGCTGGCATATCTTAATGGCAGCGCTCCTGTGTCATAAACTGGACGCAGGTTGAGAGATGGAGCGCGCTGATCTAAAAATAGTGTCGGCACTTTGCACCCATACACCCATGTTTTTGGCATTTGTACACAAATAATATGAATGGACCTGGGAGAAGCCATAGTGATGGAATTCTGTCTACAGACAGAACACTTTCACAGACACACATAGTGCTGGTTGTTTTGTTGCATATTAATAACTTTTGTTAATATACTCCCCCACCTAGACTACTGCAACTTCCTCCTGGCTGGCACTGACTGTTATCTGCTCCGTTATTGAATCGTATTTTGTCATATACTTGTACTTGCTAGAACCAAAGTCATTGTATTTTTATCTTGCTCCTAATTGTATTATTACTTGTACTGTGATTCTTGAAATGTATTTTTGTTTACGACTGTAAGGCCGTCTGCTAAGAAATAAATAATAATAATAATATACTTTTTTTGGGGGGGGGGAATTTGGCAGGGGGGCGAAATTCACCAAGACACCGGCGCTGAGCTGATCGTGAGGTCCAGATTGGCTAGGGGACGTGCTCAAAGGGCGTCAGTGTGCAGCGTCAGGGTGCGCTGCATTCCCAGCCAATCCGGACGTCCTGATCAGCTCAGCGCCGGGCGAGTCTACCTGCTCAGCTGGTTGCCTAGCAACGCGTCTCAGCTGCACACATCCACGCAAGAACCAGCAACAGGGTCCTCCCTGTCACAACTGTTCTTAGTCATTTCCTCATCTAAACAAAATTATATCAATTAACAATACATCATCAGTGGTACTAAAGATATAAACAGTAGGTATGCAAAAAATGCATTTCTGGTAAAAGGTAATGTTCTTGTTTTATAATATTATGGGCTAGTGAACTCTGAATTGTACTATTTCTTCTACACAATAATTATCCTGGACATTGACAAGATGTTTGTTCTTTCTAGATGAATCATTTTATGATTGTGATTTAGGTTGACATGTATTTCATTCCTCAGATAACATTTTGTGCATTTCAGAATATTTGACTTCTCTATAAATATGGATTTTTTGTTCCAATGTTGTTCCTACTTCCAAAAGTGTGAATTTTAATAACAATATTTCCATATTACAGTACTTACAAGTACTCTGCAGTTTGTAAGCATTATTTTAAGTTTTTTTTTTCTTTGTTGTTTTTTTTACATTAACAAATGTTTTTGAAACAATGGAGAAAGATTAATTTGGAATAGCTGTGGCAATATATTGGGAGTCACAATGCCCAGCCCGTGTAGCATAGGTAAGCCAGTGCAGAACTTTCTTTCTCCCCTTCAAATGTATAGTGTTACATTATTATTGTACTGTGCTGTGTGCACTGAACATGGGAAGGATTTTATTGTGACGCCGATAAGGACAACTTACACATGGAAGACCTTAGGAAGGAGTGTTGTCCATATGTTTGTGCTGAAGAGTGTTCAACACTGCTAAAACAAAGGGAGTAAAATATACTGTTGGTGTTGGAAGATCCAGTTCTATATGCCCCAGAACTGAATACAGGTGCAGAAGAAGAGAGTCCACCACTGACCAGACCACAGCCAGCTGCTCGCACTGACTTGAGAGCTGTCTGGAACAGTAGTGAAGGAGGGTCTGCCACCTGCATTACCATGGCCAGTTAAGGACACCAGAGCTGTCTGCCACAAAGCTGTCTCAGGGGGAGGAGCCAACGTTATTGCATCACAGTTCCAGCAACCATCAAAGGGGAAAGGAGGTCTGCCATTCCCAGAGGTTCTGGCGGTAATGAAGAGCACCCTGCAGCCGGGGAGCAGCTGCAAAGACCATTGATGGACCTACTGACCTACAGGCGGTGTGGTCCAGTGGTTAAAGAAAAGGGCTTGTAACCAGGAGGTCCCCGGTTCAAATCCCACCTCAGCCACTGACTCATTGTGTGACCCTGAGCAAGTCACTTCACCTCCTTGTGCTCCGTCTTTCGGGTGAGACGTAGTTGTAAGTGACTCTGAAGCTGATGCATAGTTCACACACCCTAGTCTCTGTAAGCCGCCTTGGATAAAGGCGTCTGCTAAATGAACAAATAATAATAATAATAATAATAATACAGTACCTTTACAGTGCCAGTGCTGTTTATGTTTTGTCAGAAAAAAATACAAATTGAGCAGAATGTGCTTAATCACACCCCATGGTTTGTGCAATTTCTGCCTTGCCTGCCTGATCATTGTCCTACCCTGTCACCCATCTGTGCCATACATTTTGGCCCGATATGCAGTTACATTTGTTTTTTTCCATCCGGGAGTAACCTCTGTGACTCATAAACCACTATCATAAAGAATAACATAAATAACAGTGTTTAAGAATGTTTAATAATAAAAAGTAGGGTGCTTAACTGGAGCCAATTATATATTCTTATGGAAAACAAGCTTATTTATGTGAGTTTCATTTTCTTACCTCAAATGACTTGAATACATGATTTAATCAGGTATCTCCACTACTTGGCTTTTTACAGAAAGCAACACAAAGCGGTGCTTTGGTTGGCTCAACTTTACCTAAGAAAAACAAGAATGTAACAAACTGTACTGCCTATGACCAAATAAAGTATTTAACAAGTTGTCCTGTATTTTATGATGTGTACAATACTACTTCATATGTATTACAGTGTGTGTTATCCATACAAAGAACAGCATTGTCAGCATTTGCAGACCAGAAGCCCTTCATCATGCCAGCATCTTGCAGTCTGCAGTCTTTTATCCTTGTACATACAAGGCTATGCTGTGTGATGAGCCGGCTTGACACATTTAGTGTTGGTTTGAAAATTATATCATATGATATATCGTAGTGCTCTTCTTTTTGAAATTACATATTTTGTTGAACTGCATTATTCAATTCAATAATATTCCATTATGAAATTATGTTTCAAATACCAGTTGTGCAGTTAAATAAATAATAATACAGTTATGAAATCTTGTAAAAAAATATTCTTCCTGTGTAAAGTGCTGTGACCCAGTTTCTTCAATGCAGTCACTAAGCTTGTGTCATTTTTATTAAACCCTGTCTGTGAATGCTGTAGTTTTCAAAGTAAAGCAGACTAAAACTGACAGGTCTTCTTGAAGATTTAAGCAGCTTCGATGATTGGAATTCCCAAAGATGTATGTGGTTTGACAATGTCACCATTTGATGGAGGAGTAGAGAGACGAATATAATTTTGATAAAGAGTAACCTAGTTTTATAGACACTGGGGTTATACAAAATGTGAAGGTGAAACTTCATATACTTCAGTATCCAATATGAATTTGATTTCTTGAATAGATTCAGAAATAATTAAAGTAACAGTGGTTATAGCATATCATAGGTAAGCACAATTTAGTCATACATCCTACAAGCAGTTAATTTCCATTTTAGTCTAGAGGAATAATTTGTGTCATGTAAGTACAATTATGTAACTTTACCATGAAGGCTGATTCCAAAACTGGTAACATTTTGGGAAAAGCAAATCAGATTAGAAAGCTAATTATCAAAGTTTTTACTCAGTGAAAAAACAGGAAACTGTTTTCTCTTTTAGAAAGTCCATTAAAACTGTTAACAGGGCATTACCAGACCACGTCCCTGTAGGATGAGACCCTGATTTAAGTGTTGCTGAAGGTGGAAGGAATGCCAAATCTGGTCATCTTTTTATACATTGTTCATTCTTCGCTGAATTCTTTGGATGGTGTTGCAACAGAAAATATCATAACGACCTCACATGCAAAGGTAACGTGTGATAACTACAAGATTACATGTAAGAATCCTTACATTGCCTTCCTAAGTTGTTTAATAAATTGCCCCTATTGCAGAAAAGTTTTGAAAAATACATTACTATTGTGATACCACTATAGCTGAAGAAACCCTAACTAAACCACAACATTACCAGCAATGACAAACACCACATTGGATTAGGAAACAATGCTGCACAGATGCTAGTGATATTGTTATGTGTAAGTATTATACAGTTCAAACAATGGCTCATACCACAGTATGCATGGCCATTAACACATATTACATAACCATATGAACATAAGAACATAAGAAAGTTTACAAACGAGAGGAGGCCATTCAGCCCATCTTGCTCGTTTGGTTGTTAGTAGCTTATTGATCCCAGAATCTCATCAAGCAGCTTCTTGAAGGATCCCAGGGCGTCAGCTTCAACAACATTACTGGGGAGTTGGTTCCAGACCTTCACAATTCTCTGTGTAAAAAAGTTCCTCCAATATTCTGTTCTGAATGCCCCTTTATCTAATCTCCATTTGTGACCCCTGGTCCTTGTTTATTTTTTCAGGTCGAAAAAGTCCTCTGGGTCGACATTGTCAATACCTTTTAGAATCTTGAATGCTTGAATCAAATCGCTGCATAGTCTTCTTTGTTCAAGACTGAATAGATTCAATTATTTGAGCCTGTCTGTGTACGACATGCCTTTTAAACCCGGGATAATTCTGGTCGCTCTTCTTTGCACTCTTTCTAGAGCAGCAATATCCTTTTTGTAATGAGGTGACCACAACTGAACGTAATATTCTAGGTGAGGTCTTACTAATGCATTGTAAAGTTTTAACATTACTTCCCTTGATTAAAATTCAACACTTTTCACAATATATCCATGCATCTTGTTGGCCTTTTTTATAGCTGAAGACATTTCTGAGTCAACATAAACTTCTGGGTCTTTTTCATAGATTCCTTCTTCAATTTCAGTTTTTCCCATATGATATTTATAATGCACATTTTTATTGCCTGCGTGCAGTACCTTACACTTTTCTCTATTAAATGTCATGTGTCTGCCCAGTTCTGAATGCTGTCTAGATGTGTTTGCCACTACTCCTATTTTTGTGTCGTCTGCAAATTTAACAAGCTTGCTTACTATACCAGAATCTAAATCATTAATATAGATTAGGAATAGCAGAGGACCTAATATTGATCCCTGTGGTACACCACTGGTTACCTCGCTCCATTTTGAGGTTTCTCCTCTAATCAGTACTTTCTGTTTTCTACATGTTAACCACTCCCTAATCCATGTGCATGCATTTCCTTGAATCCCTACTGGGTTCAGTTTGAGAATTAATCTTCTATGCGGGACTTTGTCAAAAGCTTTCTGGAAATCTAAATAAACCATGTCATATGCTTTGCAATTATCCATTGTCAATGTTGCATCCCCAAAAAAGTCAAGCAGGTTAGTTAGACACGATCTCCCTTTCCTAAAACCATGCTGACTATCTCCCAGGATACTGTTACCATATAGGTAATTTTCCATTTTGGATCTTATTATAGTTTCCATAAGTTTACATATAATAGAAGTCAGACTTATTGGTCTGTAGTTACCTGGTTCGGTTTTGTCTCCCTTTTTGTGGATCAGTATTACGTTTGAAATTCTCCAGTCTGTCGGTACAACCCCTGTGTCAAGAGACTGTTGCATGATCTTCTAATGTCACTGTATAACAGATTATTTTGCTCGGCATCTGAATTTGGCAGTCCATAGCATGCTACTATTATTATACCCTTTTAATTTTTGTCCATTATTCTGACCCATATTGATTCTGCATTGTTTTCTTTGTGCAGATTTAACACCTGGGCTTCAAGACTATTTCTTATGTATAGCGCTACCCCTCCGCCTCTTCTGTCTTGCCTGTCTTTCCTATACAGTGTGTACCCACTAATATTATATTCATCTCCATCACTCTCAGACAACCAAGTTTCTGTAACACCTATCACATCGTAGTTACTTGTTAGTGCAGTAGCTTCAAGTTATAACATTTTGGTTCTGAGACTTCTAGCATTCAGATACATACATTTAATGGTTGTCTTGCCTGAGTTGTTGCCCTTGTTTTGATGTGGTCTCCCTTCTGTTTTTTTTGTTTTCTCCCCCCTTCCTTTCTAGTTTAAATGCTTCTGCTTTCTCCGAGTAGATTGGTTCCCTTTTTGTTTAAGTGCAGTCCGTCCAGCCTATATAGATAGTCCTTGTTGTAGAATGTGCTCCAATGTTCAAGAAAGGTGAGGCCTTCCTGTGTGCACCACAATTTCAGCCATGCATTTTTATTATATATTTCCAGCTGTCCATATGTTCCTTTGCAAGGTGCTGGCAGTGTCCCAGAAAATACCAGAGTTTTGGTCTTGTCTTTTAATTTCCTTCCTAGCTCTCTGAATTTGTTTTGCAGGGATCTTGGCCTGTCTCTTCCAATGTTGTTTGTACCAATGTGGACGACTACTACCGGGTCGTCTCCTGTTCGTTCTAAGAGCCTGTCCACGTTCTCAGTGATGTGCTTGACAGAGGCTCCTGGAAGGCAGCACACTGTTGTAGTAAGGGGGTCCAAACTGCGAACTGAACTTGTTGTGTTTCTCAATATGGAGTCCCCAACATTCATGACCTCCCTTCTTTTTGCTGCCCAGCCAGCACTGTTCATAGGGTCCTGGATGTTGTTCCTTTCATTCTCTTGATGTTGGTTTTGATCTACATTTTGAAGTGGCTCAAATTTGTTGGATATTTTGATTTCTGGTGGTTGTGTTTGTCGAAGTTCCTTTTTTTCCCTGCTTCCGCCTATCTGAACCCAGCTATTTTGACCCTCTTCTATCTCCCTGGTGGCTTTCATTCTGCTAGGGGTGCTGACTTCCATGAATTGTGAGCGTACTAGCTCCTCAAGCTCCTGTTGCTGTCTCATTTCCTGCAGGTCCATTTCTAGCATACTTACTAGTTTAAGCAAGTCCTGGATCGTGCGGCACTTTACACACACTTGGTTTAGCTCTGCTGGGTTTTTTCAGCTTGATAGAATATCTTTTATTGTAAATCCTGAAGGTGTCTGTCAATGAATTAAACAATATGTTTCATTCAAATGCACAAAACGTGTCCTGAAATGACTGCAGCTTTTTTTGTAAGTCACAGAATTTGAGTTTGATTGATATTCATAAAGCTAATCGAGACTACTGTTAAGAGCGGTAGTTTTATGGCTTGTTGCTGCTTGGGGTGTAAAAAAAAAATAGTAATTCACTTACTCATAGATGTCACATCCTAAAATATATCGCTACAGTACACTTTTGTCATTCAATTCGTAAACATAATTTAGATCTTTTATTTAACATAATGTCAAAGATGCTATAAAATAATATTGCAAAATGTCACATTCTTCAAATTTTGTTAGTTTTGTATATGAAAAACTACAAAGCAGTATGTAATTCAATATGTTAACATAACATTATTCAGCAGGTTTCATTTGACTTTATGAAGCAAAATCAGTTAATTATATTGGGCGATGCAAAACATTTGTCCACAGCTGTAGATTTCTTTTTTCCAAAAAATAATTTGCACAGATCATCATTTGCAAACCATATAATTCAGACAAAAAGGTACTGGATCTGGATCCGGTGTGATCCTACACAAATTAACCCCTTGAACTATGAAAACCTAATTTATAACTGTTACATGTTTCATTGAGGTCTCTGTAACCTAAATGAAACATGTAAGTACCACAAAAAGAGGTATTTACGGGGAAAAAAATCCACTGTCTGCTTTTATGCATAACCCCCTTTGTCTTTAAAAGTTAATCTATTCAGGTATGGGCAGCATAAGGTATCTTCTGTCTATAATGTTGCAATGCTGACAGTGTGGAATCAGTGGTACTAAATGCCAATTACCAATGATAACCTGTGTAGAATAAATTCATACAGGGCTGTTTAAGAGTCTTATAACATAATATTAATTTACAAAGTGGTCTTTCTGGGACCTGTGTGTTTAACTGAATTTAATCCATGAGTACAGAAAGAAAAATAAACAGTTTAATGAGTTTAGGAAAACAGACTTGATGACTGCAGCATTATGCGTGTACTGTAGCATCTATAACAGCAGCATCATTACAGCAAGAATAGTATTCAGTGAAAGGCTTAGTGTAAATCATTTTAGATCAAATAAGTGTTACTATGTTTAAAATATCAGCACTAGGTGTTCTCTATAAAAACAATAGCAGTTTATCAGAACAGAAAAGTATGTTTTTCATGCAGGTCCCTAAAGCTGATTATAAGAAGATAATCAGAAAGGTAACACATGCTTCTATTTGTATTTGGAAACACTAATGCATCTTCATGGAAAATTCATGACATACAGTATAGCATTGATATAATAGCATTACTGTCACAGGGTGATGTATTTAGGTGATATTTATAGAACTCTTTCAATAAAAATGAAGCTAAAATATAATTTTGTACCAAAGCTTTTACCAGCAAACCTTCAAACATCACTGGACAATGCAGTGGAACCATATCCTCTTACAAGTAAGTGCCGTAATGAAGGTTATTTTTGTTTGTAAAAGTCTAGTTGGGTTTCATTTTTAATGGGGAATGAATGCTTAGTTTTATCATTACTAGAAATCTGTAATACAATCCATGAAACCATTAATGTCCTGTTTGTGTGCATTAAAAGAGTCCTTGGAGAAGGAAGATGCAGATGTGAAAATGGCAAAACACTCCACAAGACCTGGGTTGAGCATGAATGCGTATCTATATTCAGAGCTGTTGTCAATCTGACCTCTTAAAGCTCCCGTATTTTAACAACTGAATTGTGTAAACACAGATTATCATGATGTCCTTTTAGGTTCTTGATTTCTCCCCTTACTGCTGTGATATTGAAATAACTGTTTGGAAATAGCATGTTAATGTCAAAGCAATTTGGAGTTTCATTACTCTTTTTGCATGTCTGATATCTTTTTAACCTGAGCAAGCACTTCTGTACTCTTTGTTTTGCTGTACGGTTCTTTTTTTTCCTATGCTCGATAAATCTTCCTCTTTTTCCTGATGCTTTGCTTGGATCTATTAAGTCATTTTGCTGACTGTTTGTTTAGCTTGGGGCGAGATTAAAATCTATTTTTTTTTAACCTCCACTTGGAGACAAATGGATTCTGAAGCCACTCGCTATGCCAAACCCTACTCCTCCTGGCTAACGAACAATAGCGTTTGTCTGGTTCTTTCTTTTCTTTAATAAGCTAGACAAACTCCTTAGATTTCCACTGCCAGCCAATGCTCAGCTGCCATTCCCTAAATAATCATGCAGCTGGCAGGCGCGTCTCACTTGTCCAGCATTTCCTGCCCATTTATTTCCACACAAAAAAAACAAGCACAACAAAACTACAATGGAGGATTTTTTCTTATTAAAAATGACTTGACATTTAAATTACTGTAAGAAAACATTATTCAGAGATTAAGAGCCAATCAATAATATCAATATTGAAACTTGAACAATAGACAGACATAGGTAGAAATAAATGTTACTCATTGTTTCAACACTGCTATTAGTAGATCATTCCTCAGGCTACAATGGTTAATTTAACCAAGTTTGAAATATCATAAATTACTAAGAAAGCAATTCCCTCTAAACTGTATCTGTACCAGATACAGAAAAGTGATTACATTCTCTGAAAACACACACAAAATGAGAGAAAGAAACATCTTTATGCATAGTCAACAGGTTTCTTATGGAAACAAGAACATTTAAAATTCACTACAGAAAGCAAAAACCTACTGTACATAAAATATTTTTTGGGCCTTTTGCACTTATACCATGTTTTCATGAACCACATAACCCAGGTACGTGCTCAAGCTGACCCCCACACACCACTGTTTTTAAATGACTTGATTTGGCTCCAATTCGGACGGGAGCCCGAATTCTCTGGTCCGATTTCACTCCTTGGGCTGGCCTGAATTCTAAATTCTGAATTCAGGCTGGGAGGAAATTACATCACAAAATGTCAATCAAAAATGCTGTAGGGGGTGGGAACATACCGTATAACAGAACATTTTGTCTGGTATTAAATTTGGCAGATTTGCTGCCTTGGGGGATTTTGTCTGTCACAAAGAAAAATGTAATGCAGTTTTGCATTTATACTTTTAATTCCAAAAAGATGCAAATAAATGTTTACTTAATGAAAGCTGTCTGCTAACACAGTATCTCATTAACAGTTACTCGTAATACTAGCATCTACAATGTCACTGCAGCAACTTGGAGAAAAACAAAAAAGGCCTTCTAATCAGTTAGACTAGCAAGCACTGACTTATAGCATTAAGATAAATACATTTAATAGTTGTCTTACCTGAGTTGTTGCCCTTGTTTTGATGTGGTCACCCCCCTTCCTTTCTAGTTTAAATGCTTCTGGGCCTCCTCAAGGATCCTTTCTACGAGTAGATTGGTTCCCTTTCTGTTTAAGTGCAGTCCGTCCCACCTATATAGATAGTCCTTGTTGTAGAATGTGCTCCAATGTTCAAGAAAGGTGAAGCCTTCCTGTGTGCACCACAATTTCAGCCATGCATTTTGATTTTGAATTTCCAGCTGTCCACATGGTCCTTTGCAAGATGCTGGCAGTATCCCAGAAAATACCACAGTTTTTGGTCTTGTCTTTTAATTTCCTTCCTAGCTCTGAATTTGTTTTGCAGGGATCTTGGCCTGTCTCTTCCAATGTTGTTTGTACCGATGTGGACGACTACTACCGGGTTCTAGGAGCCTGTCCACGTTCTCAGTGATGTGCTTGACAGAGGCTCCTGGAAGGCAGCACACTGTTGTAGTAAGGGGGTCCAAACTGCGAACTGAACTTGCTGTGTTTCTCAATATGGAGTCCCCAACAATCATGACCTCCCTTCTTTTTGCTGCCTGGCCAGCACTGTTTATAGGGTCCTGGATGTTGTTCCTTTCATTCTCTTGATGTTGGTTTTGGTCATCTAAATGTTGAAGTGGCTCAAATTTGTTGGATGTTTGGATTTCTGGTGGTTGTGTTTGACGAAGTTTCTTTTTTTCCCTGCTTCTGCCTATCTGAACCCAGCTGTTTCGACTCTCTTACAACTCCCTGGTGGCTTTCAGTCTGCTAGGGGTGCAGACTTCCATGAATTGTGCGTGTGTCAGCTCCTCAAGCTCCTGTTGTTGCCTCATTTCATCCAGCTCCATTTCTAACAGACTTACTTGTTGAAGCAAGTCCTGGATCGTGTGGCACTTTACACACACTCGGTTGAGCTCTGTTGGGTTTTCTCTTATTTCCCACATCATGCAGTTGTCACAGATTACTGGCTTGAAGACTCCGCCTCTCCCCTGTGTCTCAGAACCGCGACAAATTTGAATCAGAGTTTTAGCTTGTTATCAGAAAAAGACACGCAGTTGTTAGACTTTAGCTGCAGTGTTTTCTGATTAAAGGAATTAAAGATATAATCTCTCCTTACTGCTTCTAACTGTGATGTACTTGTCCACTCGTACTTCTCCCACGCTCACTTCCACACTGTGCTTTGAACACTAGCTGGCTTTTGTTTGTTTGCTGTTGGCTCCACCCCTCCCCCGTGTCTCAGAACCGCGGCGAATTTGAATCAGCTGTTCTGAGTTTCAGTGCTTCTAACTGTGAACACTGGCTGGCTTTTTTGAACACTGGCTGGCTGGCCGGCAAGAAATATAGGAATGTGCTGTCACTCAGAACTAATCAATGACAGATGCAAGTCAGGAAGGCAGGACATCGCCCAGCAGCACTGGGAAATGTATTTATTATTATTTTTGTAGTAGGTTTTATTTTTTAATGGAAAAAGGGTAAAGTCAACGTGAATTGATTAACCATTTCCACAGTTTTTATGGTGTTTCCCGGTGTTGATTGGCTATCCACCGATTTCAATTTTTTTTTTGTATCGGGGGTGCTTTATCGGGTTTTATCGGTTAAAACCGAAAATCAAAAACCCTAATTATAATACGTTCTTTCACAATGACTTAGATTGTATTGCAAAGGCTAGACTAAATTGTCGACTGTATTTTATTGATTTCAATGCTTATAACTTATTCATTTTTACGATTCTGCAGCTGAAACACCATATGGGTATTTAATTCAAATATTTAGTAACACTTAAGAATGGACATGCGCGAGAAATTCACAAGCGCAGAGAAATTTAAATTTGAATTGCTAAAACGCTTCAAAAGACTGTCATGGCGGTTCTAGTGTTTAGTGAACCGGGGACCTTTGATGTGATTAAGAGGCGACTATGCCAGGCCCCAGCTGTCATTTCACCAGATTTCAGCAAAGAGTTCATCCTCCAGATTGATGCCTCCCAGACTGGTCTGAAGGCGGTCCTGTCCCAACAAGTTGACGTAGTTGAACACCCTATCATTTATATGAGCAAGAAAATGGCTCCTAGGGAGATTAACTACTCCATCATTGAGGAGTGTTTGGCCATCAAATGGGCCACTCACACTCTTCAATATTACTTGTTGGGCCGTTCCTTCTCTCTTGTCACGGACCATGCCCCTTTAAGGTGGTTACACACGATGAAGGACAACAATGCCCGGATAACTCTTCCACTATACAGCGAAGCATCGTGCAGGTAAGGAGCATGAAAATGCAGATTTATTTTCACAGGAGGGGGGTCCATTAGGGGACTTAGAGTTGGCCGAGTGTTTCTTCGGCATCACTCTGAGGGGTGAGATATGTGACAGAGAAAGAAGGGATTTTAGCTGTAAATCTCCCTCCCAACCAGGGAGAGCGCTGTGTAGACGGGCTGACTCGAAGGTAGGCGGAAACTGGAGGTCGGCCTTCTTGGAGGAAGCGCATAGCTGCAAGTGCTCTGAATGACTCCATTGTGATCAGCTGCGGGACAGGCAGCGATTGGATACACCATGGTGCCAGGCACGGAGCAGTTTGGTAGTACAAAGGGGATGCAGCTAAATGAGTACAGCCCCTTACGCTGAAACATGATCAGGAAGCCAGAGCCTGTTGTTATTGTTTTGTTTTTGTGCCACAGTTGCGGAGGATTGAGGAGTGAGGGAGCTGCAGCTGGAGAGCCAGCATCAACCCAGCACACCACTCAGCAAGCACAACGAAGCACTTTTTCCGGGCTCTTCGGAATTACAGTTCTACCCGTATAATTATTGTTTGTTTTTAGGACTGTAACCCGTCGTATACCCTCCCATACTATAGTTGGTATAGGGGAGGATTTAGTATTTGGATTTTTGAATAAATATGGACTGGTTTTGGGAAATACAAGTCTGGACATTGAAGTTATTTACCACACCACTCACAGCATCGCGACTGTAATCTACATGTAAAGTTCTGTATGTTCTTTACATTGCAATTTTCCAACATTGGCCCGACCTATAGCACTTGAATATAATGTCGGTGCAACATTGGTCTACCTGAGGATAATGACTAAATTCCAACGTTGTACCTGATGAGCAAAATGACGGTTCAGCAAATAGCTGTTTAAAAAAATGAAATATAGATAGTGAATGATCGTTCGTGGTATATGGTTTTTATTCACCGCGATAAATATGAGCCTCTGTAAGGGTGAGTGGTTATGTAAGGACATACTCCTAAGGGGAATAAAAATCATATACCAAGAACGATCATCAGTATCTTGTTTATACCACAAGTATATATTTAAAATAAATATCAATAAAATGTGTAGGCAATTACTTATAGTAAGTTGGGCATACAAATATATCCATGTATACTTTAAAATATTTTATTCCACTTTGGCGTGTATGATTATATATTGATATGTTTACAACAGAAACAGGGACTGGTAAGCTGTTGGGATACCTTTGTAATATGATAGCATTTTTAATTTTCAAAAAAGAGACTAATGAAAAAACAGAATGAGATTGGAACTGAACCCTCAACAGCGGGTTTATAAAGCTGTTATTTTACCACCAGTTGTCTTTTTAGAATGCAAAAAACTTTGACATCATGCAGGTCTGCTTTGGAGGAAGATTTAAGATACTCTATTATCATAAGTCTGTATGTTATTTTATGAAATAGATTACATATATACAGTAGGCATTGGCATATTACAAAAAAAGCCAGTGCGCGCATACAACTCATCAGTACAAATGTTAAGAAAATGATCCAGTTTTTATCTTCCATTTTCTGGCACATTATTGTACTATGCCACTGCTAACGCTTTTTTCAAGGACTATTTTAAGTTTATAAATTAGGGATTTATGTCTGGGTGATATATGGGTAACACAAAAATAATCAAAAGTAAAGAAAGACATACTGCATGTCTTCACTCTCATAATAATTATTTTTGCGTTACCCACTTTGCACCGTTGTGTATCAACTATATCTACCTAATTAGCAGTGGGTCTTTATCCATACCCAACGACTAGCTGGCAGGACACATCAACAGTTTAATTACCATTTCAAAATACTGACACACAGGGAGAGAAAAGGTTGACTTGTTACAGACCCATGAAAATAAAGGATTGAGTTGAGTAATACTACAGCAGATTCTGGAAGAATAAGCCCATCACTAACTTCAAGATTGATTCATTTATCGCATTAGTAACAGTCATCAGGACATACCACAAGAAAGGCCACCGAAGAATGCATCCAAATTACTGGGGCATCATCACCCTTCTGAGTGTGTCCAGTAAAGCATACACTGCAGTGTTGTTGAAACGGCCAAGGCGAAGACAGACAGCGACTTGGTCCGGTCCCCTTCTACAGCAGCGGAATTACAAATCTCTGTCAAGTTCAGCAATACTAATTGTTGTCGTCAGACTGTGAGCATGGTAGTATCATGCCAATTCAAAAAATACATTTTGAAATGATAAAGCAAATGTAACATCAAGAACCACTTTATCAAAACAACACTACCACTTAAGCAAGAGTGCCTAAAACGAAAGCCAGTAATCCTAATGCAGCTTTACACTGTACTCTTGTAAATACTCTGAGAGATCGCTAACAGCCAGAAGGTATAATTATTCTCAAGGTCACAGGGTTTTACACAAATAGAAACAGCCCAGTTGGTTTTGACAGTTTATTTTAGATTATTTTGTCATTCAATGCATTTATTTCACCACACCCACGTTCAGCCAGAAAATATGCAACATCCGTATTGATGTATTGCTTATGATTTTTTATTATGTGAAGTATTAACACATCTGCCCTTGCCAGAGTAATTAAAAGTGAAGCGGTCTGTGTAATTAGAACATCCAGACTGAACATGCCATTTGGGTCATATAATTTACAATAAATATGCTCAAATACAGTAATGATTGATATGAGTGCAGCATGAAGGTCAAATTAAACATGCTCCCTAGTTTTATCTTTTTAATTCTAATTTGTGGCATGTTTTTAATGCTTTAAAGACAACTGGCTTACATTGGTTTCCAGCGACTATCAGAGAAGCTACTGGTATCAGCAGCAAAGCTTGATCACAAAATCATACAAACTGAAGATTTGCCCCTTGGGGTTATTACCCAGCCTTGTTTTCTTTTTCTTTTTCTTTAATCTTTCTGTCTTTAGAAGTGAATCCAAGTTTATGTTGCACAGGCAAAAGCAACATAAAAGAGCTGCACTGTGTAGGTCAGGTAACACGGTACAGCTGACTGAATCTGTGAGTGTTAAAATGGTATGGATTGAAAACAGCTGGTTTGCCTCAAGACTTAAAAGGCAGGTTCAAGTGTTCATAGCTTCTGTTATTTTCATTCTTGCCAGTTATTTTTCTGACACTTTTGTTCTTGTCAGGTGCTTCATGCTTCCTGTCCCTGTTAATATATATATATATATATATATATATAGAGAGAGAGAGAGAGAGAGAGAGAGAGAGAGAGAGAGAGAGAGAGAGAGAGAAACGCTTTACATTAAGTGTCTGTAATTACTGTGAATTTACATTATTATTTATTTCTTAGCAGACACCCTTATCCAGGGCGACTTACAATTGTTACAAGATATCACATTATTTTTACATACAATTACATTATTTTTTACACATTATTTTTACATATAATTACCCATTTATACAGTTGGGTATTTTACTGGAGCAATCTAGATAAAGTACCTTGCTCAAGGGTACAGCAGCAGTATCCCCCACCTGGGATTGAACCCACGGCCCTCCGGTCAAGAGTCCAGAGCCCTAACCACTACTCCACACTGCTGCCCATACATAGTAGTCACATAGCAAATACACGAGTATTTACACATCATTACAATGTTATGCATAGTTACAATGTACTTAAGGGGTCATTCAAAAAATGAATTGATGCTATAGAGTGTAAGTTATGGTAGGTGCTCATTCCAAAAAATGTTGAATTTGAAGTTATTTTTTGTTAAGAGAATGGTTAAGTGTGTATGCACTGCTAGAAACATTCTTCAACTGTCATCATTTTTACCTCGGATTCAGGATACTGACACATTTGTAAACTAACTCACACTGACAGGCATAGCCTCAAGGACACTGCTCTTCTCACATTAGTGGCTGTAGTGAGGATGCTTGGCTCTACACAGAAGTAATGAGACACTACAACCAGTTTTCAGTCATCCAATAATGTTGAAGTATACGAGTAGTTGAATACTGACTGCTTCTACTAAATAATTAAAGCCTTAAAGCTGTGAACCGAATCCACACCTGAATGGATCCGTCACCAGCACAGAAAAGGATTTCTTTTTTTTTTTACCATAAATTACTTCAACTGTAAAACCATGTTCAGTGGGAGCAATTCCCAATGAATTTCTCCCCAGTTTGAGTGTACTGTTTAAACTCATGGAAAGAAACCTATGCTAAATTATCTGGTCCCTTAAAACCATTCACGTTATACTTACCACTGGCATTGTCTGATAGGGGCACTATTTTTTATAATTGCTGTTGGCTAGGTTCTAAATTCCCAGTGATGCTGAGAGGGGTTTTTTTGTGTAAATGTTTTGTAAATAGTGTGTGTTTATTGTAATTATTGTAAATGAATTAAGTACATGACGCTCCTGGGAGAGCCTGTCTGCTGTGTGTAATCAGCATGTAGGTGTGTTCCAGTGGGGCGGCCGGTATAAAAAGGTCCCGTTTATTCACCTCAGAGCTGCTGCAAAGCCAAAGCCAACAGGCTGAACACCGTCCACCCTACCCGGACAAAGACTTCTAAAGACCTTGCTGTAATCATCTGATCGCCAGGAGAATGACCCGGGATCAGAACGTAAAGAAAACGAAACTGCCGATGGCCTGTCGAGTAGCCGGAGTCGGGGTTTGTTTATGATTGAGCACTGAAGATTAGTTAAGGGCTTATAGATCCCACTAGTGCATAGAGAGCGAGGTGAATAAGCGGCCCCCCATTCATTAGGGAGTTCACTGCACCTTTCATTTTATAGTTTTTGTACAGTGTTTTATTTTGCTTCACTTGCATTCTCCTGTATGTCCTCAGTGCGCTACCATTGTTGTCAGTGTCACGTGAGTTGTTCTCACTGTGTTTGTAAAGAAAACCTGCGCGTCTGCGGGACTTGTCAACTTCAACGTCTGTCTCGATCTCCTGCCTGTCACTCGGCAGTGAATGCACGCACCCACATGCCAGCAGCCTGTCACAATAGCATTTTGGTTTAAACACTGATAGATCAATCTAGCTAGGCACTATTTTCAAAGTTTAAGAGACTGTAAGTGCTGTCTTATGGGAACTCGAAAACCATTCCGATTTAAAACAAATAGTTAGATCCCACTGAAACTAAAACTTGGGGTACCTGAGAACCAGGTTTGAAAACCCCTGATATAGGCTGTCGGTGAAAGTGGTATACATGCAGAGATACAAACTTTCTGCATGTAACAACCCGAGATCCAAGATGCAAGAGTATAACTAATCACAGTGTCTTTATTAGAACAATCTCTGTTGAAACCTACATATTAGTGTTCTCTAACTAAGGACTTCCTCGACCGACTGGTATCCTGGGAGAGGGTAAGTATATAGGGCGCTACTGACCTCTAGTGGTATAACTTGAACTGCATTATATACATAAGCATTCACATTACTACATTCTCCCCCCCTTAAGATTTCAGCTTCTCTAAAATTTGGAAACAGTTTAAACACAGTTATAAACAAAATGTAACACTAATACACTAAATGTCTCTGAACTATTGCTGAAACAACAACTACACACAATAGTCCATCCTTAACTGTACATAAACATTTAATTTCAAACTTTTTTATTTATTTATTTATTTATTTTTTACAACTCAAAGTCCTTCAGGTAACCAGGCTTTTTGACAGTTCTTTGGGAACGACGCACAGCCTGTGCCATGCTTTGATTGTCCCTGCCCACCTTTTGGGAACTCCCAGTTTGTTCCTCTGTGTTCAAAGCAAGCTGCTCTGAGACAGTGTCCGCATTGCTTGGAACAAGTTCATCTGGCATGGTTACTCTAGCTGGTGGTTGTAGAACCTCTGCAGGTGTGTCCTGCACAATATCCTCTGACCCAATGGTGTTGTCCTGTTGTCTAGACAGGATCTGATCTATGTGTCTGCATACTATTCTGCCATCTCCCAGCATTACCTTGAAAGATACAGGACCAGTCACTGTTGCAATGACTCCTGGTATCCACTTGGGACCGTGAATGAAGTTTCTTGTCATCACAGAGTCTCCATCTCCAAAACTCCTCCCCTTTGTGTGCTTGTCGTGGTGTTCCTTTTGTTTATTCTGCTTAAGTTCCACTTTCCTCTTTAAATCGGGATGCACTAAATCCAGCGTAGACCGAAGTTTCCTCCCTAGTAGCATCTCTGCTGGAGAGAGTCCTGTGGTAGTTTGCGGTGTTAACCTATAGCTGAATAGTACCCTAGACACTTTAGTTGACATACTTCCTTCTCCCGCTTTCTTCATCAACATCTTGAATATTTGAACGGCTCGTTCTGCAAGACCGTTGGAAGACGCATGAAACGGGGCTGATGTAACATGGACAATGCCATTTTTGTTCATGAATTCCTTGAATTCGGAGCTGACAAAACAAGTGCCGTTATCAGAAACTACCATTTCTGGTAATCCCTGATTGCTAAAACTTTTTCGCAAACAGTCAATTGTAACAGCTGATGTTGCTGAAGTTACCGGGTAAACATCCATCCATTTGGAATGAGCATCTATGAGTATCAAAAACATCTGCCCCATAAATGGTCCTGCATAATCTGTGTGTAATCGCTTCAGGGTTTGTCTGGCAACTCCCAGGGATGTAGCGGGGCTGTGGCTGGTGCTTTCCGGTGTTCCTGACACTTGCTACATGCCTTTACCCGTGTCTCTATCTCCTCATCTAGTTTGGGCCACCAGAAATAACTTCTGGCCAGAGCCTTCATGCGCGAAACCCCTGGATGGCACTGATGCAGCTGTTCCAACACAGCCTGTCGTCCTCGCTGTGGGATGATGACACGTGCTCCCCACAAGACACAACCATCTTGCACACTCAATTCTGTCTTCCTAGCAGAATAAGGTGTAAAATCTGTTCCTTCCCCCTGCTGTGGCCACCTCCTTAAAATTTGCTCTCTCACCCTAGACAGTATGGAATCTTTACCTGTCCACACTCGCACCTCCTCTGCGGTCACCATCGCTATGTCTTCCATCATCAGCACCCTGTCTTCCAGACCTGTGGATTGGGAAGTGTCCGGCAGTGGCAGACGACTCAAGGTGTCTGCGTTGCCGTGGTCCTTACCCGCCTTGTAGACTATCACGTACTCATACACCCACAGTGTCACAGCCCACCTCTGGATCCTCGGTGACACCATCTGTGGAACAGCCTTCATTTCGTTGAAGAGTGAAAGAAGCGGTTTATGATCAGTGCATATGGTGAACTTTCTACCATAGAGATACTTGTGAAACCGTTGCACCCCGAAAATCACAGCCAGTCCCTCTTTATCAAGCTGAGAGTAGTTTCGTTCAGCTGATGTGAGTGTTCTTGACATAAAACCTATGGGTCTCTCCCACCCATCTGGCATGAGGTGTGAAAGTACTGCGCCTACCCTATAGGGGGAGGCGTCACAGGACAGAATCAGCTCTTTCTCACTGTCGTAATGCACAAGTATATCTGTGGATTGCATGAGCTTTTTAGATTTCTCAAAAGCAGCCTCCTGCTCTTTTTTCCATTGCCATTTTGTGTCTTTTCTCAACAATTTGTGCAGAGGAGCCAGCAGTGTTGACAGGTTAGGTAAAAACCTGTTATAAAAGTAACAGTCCTAAGTAAGCCTTAAGCTCTGTTATGTTGGTAGGTACAGGTGCATTTTGGATAGCTTGTACCTTGTTCTTAAGTGGGTGTAGTCCTGTGGCATCCACTTTGTGACCCAGAAACTCAGCCTCACTTCCCAGAAAGGTACACTTACTTCTTCTTAGCCGTAGGCCTGCCTCCTCCACTCTCTGAAGTACCTTGCTTAGTGTCTGCAGGTGCTCCTGATCATTCTTGCCCGTCACCAGGATGTCGTCCAGGTAAATGGCTACATGGGGAATTCCCTGCAGCAAACCCTCCATAATTCTCTGAAAGATAGCTGGACTGGATGAAACCCCGAATGGAAGACGGTTTACAGTAAATAACCCTTTGTGTGTGTGTATACTTTTTTGATTCCTCATCCAATATTACTTGTTGATAGGCATGACTCATGTCCAATTTGCTGAATTTTGCCCCTCCTGAGAGCTTTGCAAAAAGATCTTCAATTCTGGGAATGGGATACTGTTCCAGTTTGGATACCAGATTTACAGTAAGTTTGTAATCTCCGCAAATCCTCACAGAGTTATCAGGCTTTAGCACTGGGACTATGGGAGCCGCCCACTCAGAGAATTTCACTGGTTCAATTATTTTGTCTCTCAAGAGGCGGTCCAGCTCAGCCTCCACCTTCGGTTTCATAGCATAAGGCACAGGTCTTGGCTTAAAGAACCTTGGTGTTGCCTCTTTGTCAACATATATTTTAGCCGGTGGGCCTCGCAATGTCCCCAATTCCTCTTTGAATACATTTTCATGTTTCTTCAACACACCCTGGAGTGTTGTTTTGTCTCTACCTATCTGGTTTACAGTGCCCCAGTCTAATTCCAACTCCTTAATCCAACCGCGGCCCAGTAGGTTTGGTCCTTTGCCAGACACTACTACTACTGGCAGCTGTTTAACAGTCTCTCTGTACTGTACATCCTGCACTGAATACGATCATCGTCTATACCAAAGACTAGCCTGTCCCGTAACATTTCCTTTAGCCTATCTCCATAGTTGCAATGTTGAGCCAGTTCTCGTAGCACTGCCACATATTCAGTCACACTCTCATTTGCCTGTTTGTTTCTCGAGTTAAATTTAAAGCATTGAACTATTTCGCTGGGCTTTGGGTTGTAGTGCGTTTTCAACAGTTCAACTAAATCGTCAAACGATTTGTCCCCTGGCTTATCTGGGCTTAGCAAATTTCTCATCAGACTATATGTTTGGCTTCCCACCGAACTTAAGAGAATCGCCCTTTTTTTATTGCCGTTGTCAATCTCATTTGCTTCAAAAAAATGCGACAGCACTTCGCAATATTCCTCCCATGTCTGTAGTTGACTATCAAACGGAGCGGTTGTTCCTACCGTGGCAGCCATGTTCCGTTGTCTGTGAGCGCTCTCGCTAACGTTAGCAGGTTGGGCCAAAGCTATGCAGCTACACTTGTCTCTTCTCCTTCATTGTCTCCGTTTTCAACGTCCTAAGACAGGTTGTCCGATTTCCTCGTCGCCATATGTAATAACCCGAGATTCAAGATGCAAGAGTATAACTTTAATCACAGTGTCTTTATTAGAACAATCTCTATTGAAACCTACACATTAGTGTTCTCTAACTAAGGACTTCCTCGACTGATTGGTATCCTAGGAGAGGGTAAGTGTGTAGGGCGCTACTGACCTCTAGTGGCATAACTTGAACTGCATTATATACATAAGCATTCACATTACTGCACTGCAACAAAATATTTTTGCAGTTATTTGTGCTTCGGCAGTCGGCTTTTAACATGTGCAGCCAGCGCTCCAGATAAGGTTTTGGGTCTGGGAGTATTACCGTCTAATTTTAACACTGATAGAGTAAAATGTATTTTCAGGGTGTAAAATTCAACATTACCTTCAAGTCATGAGAAATCTCGATAAATATTGTACAATCTTTAATGGTAATGGATAGGGATTAAAAGAGAGCCTTCCATTTTAACTGCAATGTTACTTTGAACTCCTGTACAGCCACACATGTGTTCTTCAGGTTCTTCATCGGCTCAGCACATTTTTTTCATGGTATCACACTGACTGCAAATAAATTACATTACTTATATTTTAACATTAAATTCTTAAACTCGGTGAACATGTTAAAACTTCAATATTAAGCCATACAAATACATCAAATAAGGAAATGCATTAATGTTATAAAACAGTTTGTTTAATATTATAGTCACATTTTTTTAGCAATTGCGATTTTATGGCAGGCACTAAAAGCTTAGGTGCTCGTATATTTCATATGGAGAATTGCTGGACAGTGATTAAACTATCTGATTCTGCCGAGTCAACACCCTGGTTTGAATGATTAATTTCCGTTCTGTAATAACCAATGCACAAATAATGCCTAGGGGAATTACGTGAATAGAAAAAACTGCCCTGAAGCAGTTGCTCTGTGCATTAATGATTCAGACAATTGTTTGCATCATCAACGATGAAGGTTCAGATGACGAAGACGTGGAGTTCGGCAGTTTTGTATCTGAGGATACAGACTCCGATTGATTACGCTTTCCTGTTACGCTACAATCCATATATATATATATATATATATATGTACAGTATATACATATATATATATATATATATATATATATATATATATATATATATATATATATATATGTACAGTATATATATTGTGAGATAGAGGGTTGTGAGAGACAGCAGGGAGGGGGTTAAAACCTCCCTGCGAAAGAAATGCACATTTTGTTTAATTGTTTTATTGTTTTGTTAATTTGTTTATTGATTAATTATCACCCGCACCGGGGTATTTAAGACGTGCAGCTTGTCTGCACAGGGCTGCTGAGTAGAAGGAAGCAGAAGAGAGGTGCTCTGCTTCCGAGCAGTCAGAAGAAGTAAGTGCTGTGTTAGCGTTTGTGTTCGGTGTCAGGTAAACGGCTTAGCCGTCCTGCAAGGTAGTAAGGGAAAATCCTGTTTAGTTAGCGCTCCAGTGGGAGTTAGGTGTTTGTTTGTGTTTTGTTTATTTTTGGTTTTATTAAAAAGTAGCGCGTCAGCGCTTGAAAACTCAATTTCTCGTGTGTTGGGTCGTATTTTTAAAGGGGCAACGAACCCGAGTGGGTGAGTTCGTTTACATATGGTGGCAGAAAGTGTGGGCGCCCCTACGACCCAGAGAAAATGGATTTGTTACAAATGATCGAGCAGATCACGAAGAATGCCGTTGCTCAAGGAGAGCAACTTAGGAGATGGGAGAGAGAGATGGGGTTGGCACCGCGGAAGAGACAGGAGCGGGAGCCAACCGAATTGGAGCTGTTACTCCAAAAGTGGGAGCAGGCTAGCGCAGCTCCGCAGTCTCCCGAGCCAGAAAGGGAGGAGCTGCCGCTGCCAGAGCCCAGAGGGGAGGAGCCGGCGCTTCCGGAGCCCAGAGGGGAGGAGCCGCCGCTTCCGGAGCCCAGAGGGGAGGAGCCGGCGCTTCCGGAGCCCAGAGGGGAGGAGCTGGCGCTTCCGGAGCCCAGAGGGGAGGAGCCGCCGCTTCCGGAGCCCAGAGGGGAGGAGCCGCCGCTTCCGGAGCCCAGAGGGGAGGAGCCGCCGCTTCCGGAGCCCAGGGGGGAGGAGCCGCCGCTTCCGGAGCCCAGGGGGGAGGAGCCGCCGCTTCCGGAGCCCAGGGGGGAGGAGCCGCCGCTTCCGGAGCCCAGGGGGGAGGTGAAAAGCATACCTCCACCACAGCCCCGACCACCCCCCCTACGGTCCACTCCGGCACCGCTGCGTCCAGTCCCTCACCCCTTGCTCCAGGACACCCGGCCGGTCTTCCCGGACCTTCCTGCGCTGGACCTAGAGCCCAGGAGTTTGCAGCACTGGCCACAGCTTTTCCCCTGGTTCCCTGCTCCGCTCTTCCCGAGCACCCAGACGTCGCTGGGCTGCTGCCAGACGTCGCTTTCGCTCCCCCTGTTCGCTGCTTCGCTCCCCCTGGGTGATCGAACATCACTGCGCCGGTTCCCAGGGGAAGATCTCTGTCCACTGATGCATCCTCCAGTGCCACGGTCTACGCTCTGGTCGCCCCTGTCGAACCGTTGGGTCCCCTTGTCGCCGGTGCGCGGTCCTTACCTGGCTGAGCCGGGATGTGGACCGATCCACACTCAAGCCTGCCCGAGGAAGAGGGCAAGAAAGGACATTTATGGACTTGAGGGTGGGTGGTTATGTTTTAGGGGAGGAGGTGGCCGTCTCATGGCCTGTGTCTTGTAAAGACATGGGGGGGGATATGTGAGATAGAGGGTTGTGAGAGACAGCAGGGAGGGGGTTAAAACCTCCCTGCGAAAGAAATGCACATTTTGTTTAATTGTTTTATTGTTTTGTTAATTTGTTTATTGATTAATTATCACCCGCACCGGGGTATTTAAGACGTGCAGCTTGTCTGCACAGGGCTGCTGAGTAGAAGGAAGCAGAAGAGAGGTGCTCTGCTTCCGAGCAGTCAGAAGAAGTAAGTGCTGTGTTAGCGTTTGTGTTCGGTGTCAGGTAAACGGCTTAGCCGTCCTGCAAGGTAGTAAGGGAAAATCCTGTTTAGTTAGCGCTCCAGTGGGAGTTAGGTGTTTGTTTGTGTTTTGTTTATTTTTGGTTTTATTAAAAAGTAGCGCGTTAGCGCTTGAAAACTCCATTGCTCGTGTGTTGGGTCGTATTTTTAAAGGGGCAACGAACCCGAGTGGGTGAGTTCGTTTACAATATATATATATATATATATATATATATATATAGATATGTAGTGGCAGAATGGATTGACCTGATGGCGTCTCTGGGGAGTGAAAGCTATAAGGTTTTTAGGTTATAAACAGGGATTGTCAGGAGCCACGACCTAGACGCTAGTAAACGGGAGTACTCAAAAGAGGGGGTGTCATGGTAAATGTTTATATTTGATTAGTCATGTAATAAACATTAACATGCAATTTCCAGTGGAAGATAATTTAGTCACCAGTGTAAATTTGTATACTGCATTGTATACTACAAGATTAACAGCTTTGTGTTTTTTCATCCCTGTTTTTTCTGATCTTAGTTCTGAGTAATCCTGTAGTGATACCCGAACTATCCCTTGCCTGTCATCTGACACAACCTTAAACAAACATGTTTGTGACACACAGCTGTGAATTCCAAACTAGAGCTCTCAATAACAACCAAAAATTAAACTACCATGACCTGCAGGTATATCCACTGTATGCACAAACAGAAAAATAACTTTGACATACACACAAATAGACATATTCCCTCTGCTACACCCAAGAGATTGTGCTAAAGTATGTCAATTCTAGATTTCATCAACATAGAATAAGTGCTTCTGTAGATATTTGTAAAAATTAAGTGTGACATACAGACAGAGACACGTTTTACCATAATTGGGTAAGTGTGTCTATAGATGTTAAAATGTCAGTGTGACATCTCGTGTTTACACATACAACTCTGATTTGAGCAGCCTTGGAGCCGATTGGATTAAACTATTCTCATCAATTGGGGCCACATGTTTACACTTGTGCTGTTCTCCAAGCTGTCTCTGGACCGGTATGTGCGAGCGTAGCCCCTGAACTAAAATGTGTGACATCAGACGTCATGTTTCCATGGTGACCTCACTACACCCAGGGCAAAAAGTATTTAGTTCCATGAGTTTACAAATTATTTAGACATTACTTTGTTTATTTTCCAGTTAGCACATCCCCTTATTTGGCCACTAATAAAACATATGTTACACAATTGTCTTTCTGATTAGCTATAACCTGATGCGTTTAATAGAAGAGCAAGAAAAAAGAGCTCCAAGCTTTCAATGTGGTCTAGAGTAGGTCACTTCTTAGATGGCTATAACTTGTATGGCTGGGTTTCCACTATGAACAAAAGGTATTCTAACAGACTGACACAATCATACAGCATCCATTTACTCGTTGATTATGATTATGACAAACCATTATATAAACTGGCATATAGAAAGACAGTTGGATGGATGAACAGACATACAGCCTCCTTACACCCATGAGTATGCATATTATTAATCTCCCAGCTGCTTCTGTTGTCCTAGTCAAGGGGTATTTTCAATCTGTTGTGTTTCATTTCTTAGTTTTTAATCACTGTAACGAGGGAGGTAAGCATATGAATAATTCAACTATATGATCAATATGCAGCAATAATGGAAAATAAAGGGTAGATGTAAAAACAAAAAGGCTTATCTGATCTATTTTCTTCTTTCTTGGACTGGGTGAAAAGCCACTCTGTCAGGAACAAAAAAAGACAATAAATTCATATACTAAGGGTTTTGAGAAAAAGAAAAGCTAGCTTTATCAAGCTGCCTGTTTAACCTCGGCCAGCCAATGACTTCAGTCCATTCAAGTCATTGATCCAGAGGTTGCTTCAAGTCAATGCAATTAAGACCCATCCCCCTGGGTTAAGAAATGTCATCTTCCTTTGATTTCAACCCAAGTTATGCAGAAAATAGAACTGAATAAGAAAAACATGTAAGGATCAGATTGCAACAATATTTTGACCTGCTCATTCTCCTACAAACCCAAGGGGGTTAAACATTGGGTAAGATATAGTGTGTGCTACTGTAATGGCATTATGGGGCAAATGTGAGCCATGACCATACCGCCCTATAACGTGTATTATTGGCATTTCTTTTAATGAAATAGATATACTTGCAGCTTCCTATCATCCTAGAACCTCAAACATTTATCTTCTTGGCATTCTTAATGCGATTGCTTCAGAGTTTATGGTTGAGTGTTTGAAGTGATAGATCAAATAATTAAAAATAAATAAATAAATAAATATTTCCCCCCATGGCTGCTTATGAATTTGGTGAATTTAGATATGCACAGTTGCTTCCATTACAAGCGTAAATAGCTGCCAGTGTATCAATGATGTGTTACTCTACAAAGAAATAAATGAGAGAAATCCTTGAGGTCTGCATTACATGGATGGCTCACTTTTTTAACCATCGTTTTTCTTTTTGGTTTCTCCCAGTGGATGTTACTGTAGCAATTGCTACTTGGAAAACATCCTGATCTTCAGTGCCAAAATAAATCCACCATGGATATTTGGAAGCAAAATGTAGGCTATTTAAAAACGGTAAACCTTTTACAATGCAATCCTCATAGATTATATAAACGTTTTTATAGTGCAGTTAAAACTGCTTTTATAATAATTGAGTTCACATCCAAATATAACATAAAGCTCTTTTGCATAGCTGTACAATACTTTCCCCAAGTATTACGTAATTATTTATTTTATGTGAAGGTAACACTATATTAATAACTTACAAAAAAACTGTAGTCTCTTTAAAAAAGCACACTGCCTCTATCTGGCTGTTTTGCTCTCATAGGAAAGATGAAATCTTGTAGATGTTATATCCAACTGAGTTTAATGGAGTTCAAAATGGTTCAATGCAACAGCTCATCTGAGGATTACTTTCCTACTATCGTCTTAAGAAAATACCTAAAAAGTAGTAGATCCATTATATTAATGTTTTAAATACACTTTAAAAATCGTTCTTACAATGTAATTTTTTTAAATACATATCAATCAGCATTGACCAGTAAAAATGTACAGCTTCACTGCCATGTTGTTCTAACCTCTGACCTTATCAATGATACAGTCCACACACACAATGAAACAGACTTGAAATAGTGTCTTCAGAGCTGTATAATGATTATCTCAATAATAATACAAAGTAATCCAAATTAACTGCTTTATTATTTCAAAAGGCTTGATAGCGCCTTCCAGTTAAGAGTCATTTAATTTTCAGAAAAGCTTATCGTAGCCGTTTGTATGTGGAAGAAAAATGTGATGGGTAGCACACCTTCCAAAATTAATTGATACCATTTTAAATCTAATTCCAGTAACAAGTCATGTATATTTCTCATACGATAGGTACTGAATGCTAGTCCAGTATTGGTGTTAATCAGGGAATGTGAAACCAGTGCTTTGTGTTTATTGTATCACTTTTAGGAGGAAGTGATCACATGCTATTTATCCCAGCATTTAGCAAGTGTAGCAAGTGCAATAAATACCTGGACAAGAGAATTTGCAATCCCACGCTGGTTCAGAAGGAGAGTGTCAGGAAAATGCTGCATTCTGCCTTAGTTTCTAAATAAATGAATAATGTATGTCCCATGTGGATTGACAGTTGAGTCTTCTTACTCTTTTTGCTTTCAAAGCACACTGTTAATTAAACTGGAAAATTCAGCGCTGTTACTGTAACTAACAGCAACACTTACCGATGCCATTGTATTATTGATTGGGATATGTACGTATGTATTTATTTATTTATTTGTTTGTTTTAAAGTAATCCTTGTGTAAAACACCTTCTCATACCTTCAGCAGTAAGTGGCTCCCCAATGCATTTTCATTTATTATTGAATATTTCACTCTATCTTATTTTAATGTTAGTACCTAAACCTTTACAACTGATTCTAGATGCTACCTACAGTATGTCATGTAATACAAAGGCAAGCCTTGTTGATCTCTATTCTGCAGTCTGGATATCTCAAGTTCACAAATTATTAAAAAAAAAAGAAATATATATATTCATTAAGTATATGGTATATATTTTTAGACTTTAAATGAATGTACTGCTTAAGGCATAAATGTATGACCGTGGCATACAATGTAATGATTTCCATGATTTAAAAAGTAGAGTTGAGAGTGAATAGTCACTGGTAAAAATAAGGAATGATATGACATACAAAGAAATTGATCTTCAAACTAGATTTAGAAGTGTCTTCTTATTAAATAGAAGAAATTCTGAAAATTGAATGTGTTTTCTATGTTATATCCAAACCTCCAGCAAAGATACCATGTTTTATTTGTTCATTTTTATATTTAAATTTTATTCACAATATGTGCCATTCAAAAACAGAAAGAAACCTGGTCAAATGTGTCATGAAAAACCAAACAATATTTATGTCAAAAGCAGACTCAGCGATAACGACTGAGCCTCTGGGCGAGTGTTATCCTTCCACTGCACATCACACATGTCATTGTTTTTCATATCTTTTTTATGATTATATGTTTATAAGTGTTTGGTGGCTACCCATCTCCTTGCTGGTTAGTGTGAAAATAGTAGACACTTGACATGCATGCACAGCATGAGGAGATCAATTACAGGGTGATTTCATGAAAACTGCAGTTCAGTCTGAAAGATAATGGAAGATAGAGCCTCAGGAACACACAGCCACCTACTATTATGAGGTGTAAAATAAGTGTCTAAGTTCAGATCAGTGTGCAGTGTCAGTATTGATTTTCTGTACCTGTATTTTGAAATGGATTTACATTTGAAAAGAAAACTGAATCAGTGGAAAGAAATTAAAGCTGATTTCTGCTATATATTTGTTACTAAAAAAACTTGAATGGTGGCGGTTTTGAAGGATTAATAGTCTGGGGATAATGTAGGCAAAACAAAGCTTTGATCTTTAACATCTATGGAGCCAATTGTTTTTCTTTTGTAACTTTAAACATTTTTGTGAATTCTACACATTTTCTAACTAAAGGTGGCTGTGTGGCTTTAGAGAGAATTTGTTTTTCATCCTCTGGGTCTACGAAATAAGTCCCAATCTAAGATCATTATTGGTTAACACAACAAAGGCCAAATATCTTCAACCAAGTACTTCACTGTCACATTTACAGTCCTCTCTTAGATGATTGAAAACCTCAGGTAACCAGTGTTTTAACTATTACTGTCACAGAGATTATTTGGATATCCAAGGAACCATATAAAGCACTTGTCTGATTCCAAGGATCCAAATGCAAGTCTCCTGAAGAGACTGATATCTCCAGAAAAGCAATGTTTCTAAGGGTCTTCCAAGAACCTATTATTAGCCCTGTCTGTCAGAACAGATGTCTTGTCCATCATAGATTCAACTTTCATATTACAAATGTCAGTATTACATGCCAAATAAAGTAATATGAGGGAGAGCACAGGCATTTCAATTTTTTTTACCAAACCCCTGTACATCACACAATCAATCAATCAATCAATCAATCTTTATTTTATATAGTGCCTTTCATAGTGGACCACCATCACAAAGCGCTTTACAAGATGCAGTAACAAAAAACAATGCATAATACATGAAATACAGTGAAAAATGCATGATACATGAAATACAGTGAAAAACAATGGATAATACATGAAATATTATTATTATTATTATTATTATTATTATTATTATTATTCAAATTATTATTATTTATTTATTAGCAGACGCCCTTATCCAGGGCGACTTACAATCGCAAGCTAATACAAATACATTCAAGTGTTACAATACAAGTCATACAATAAGAGCAAGAAATACAATATATATATATATATTTTTTTCAAGTGTGACAAACCACAATTCAATAATACAGCAGATAATAGTGAAAGTTACATCAGGATATGATTAAGTACAAAATACTACAGGTTAAACACTTGGCAGATTACAATATTCTGAAGTACAGGATTAAATGCAGTAAAATAGGGGGCAGATAAGAGCAAAATAAAGCATAATTAAATGAAGGGTGATAGTGTCCCAGGATACAACAGAGGAGTTCTACAGGTGCTGTTTGAAGAGGTGAGTCTTAAGGAGGCGCCGGAATGTGGTCAGGGACTGGGCAGTCCTGACATCTGTAGGAAGGTCATTCCACCACTGCGGAGCAAGGGTGGAGAAGGAGCGGGCTCGGGAGGCAGGGGAGCGTAGCGGAGGTAGAGCCAGTCTTCTAGTGCAGGCGGAGCGGAGCGGTCGAGTGGGGGTGTAGGGAGAGATGAGGGTCTGGAGGTAGCTGGGTGCAGTCTAGTCAAGGCATCTGTAGGCTAGTACAAGAGTCTTGAACTGGATGCGAGCGGTGATCGGGAGCCAGTGGAGTGAGCGGAGTAGTGGAGTAGCGTGGGCGAAGCGAGGCAGAGAGAACACCAGGCGGGCAGCAGAGTTCTGGATGAGCTGGAGCGGACGGGTGGCGGACGCAGGGAGGCCAGCCAGGAGTGAGTTGCAGTAGTCTAGGCGGGAGAGTACCATGAAATACAATGAAAAACAATGCATAATACATGAAATACAAGGCTAGGATGTAAAAAGAATTCTAAAACATTGTGGATGTGAGAGTAAAATAAAAGTAGCAACAACACAACAGCTAATAACAGATATCAGGCTTAAAGAGCATGGAAAGCAAGAGAGAACAGGTGGGTCTTGAGAGTTGATTTAAAGCAAGTGACGGTGGGAGCATCACGCACCAAAGCTGGGGGAGAGTTCCAAAGAGTCAGAGCCATGAAGCTAAATGAGCGTTCTCCAAGTGTGGTGCACTTTTGCTTGGCCTGTGCCTGCAAATCAGTGGAGGTTGGCCTAAATTAAGATAATAATTAAGTAACACCATAAAGGAGCAGGCCTGTATTCTCCTTGGTTACCAAAGCCCCATGCATTTCCAGTGGTCTCTAGCAGTGCCTGAGTAAAAAGATTTTAAATCTTTATACGTACACTGTTTTTTTTTTTTTAAATTCATAATGTGTGAGATAAGCTTAGGAATGCGTGACAGTGAGATAGCATGCTAATCTGTTAGTCATGCTGAATGCGGGAGAATTGACATGTCTGAAGCATACAAGCCTTTTTGCAGTTGTGGATAGACTATAGACTAGATTGCTTTTACATTTTTGAATAATAATATTTGTTTTCCTATATTACATTTCTTTCGAAAAAATTAACACAAAATATTCCAATATAAATATAAAAATATAAATAAATAAATCTATGAACACTAACAATTAATATCTCAATAAATATGTTTATATGAAATATTTCATACAAAGCCTACAAACTGTAAAATATGTTGCATGCAGTCTCTCAACAAAGGAGCATTTGTAAAACGTATTACAGAATTTGTGGCATCCAATAGTATACAGTAAAACCTGTCTAACCGGTCATCACATGGGACCAGAACAGTGTGCTCGTTCATAGAGGTAGCTGCTGTAAAATCTAACACAGTACCTAAATGTATGTATGACAAACAATCTGAACATGTTGTATTACAGAACATACAGTACTCTCCAGGTATAACCTGGAATTAAATCATTTTTAAATGTACTCTCCATTATGTAAACAATCATTTCAGAGGCACCATGCCCACAGGACATGTGCGCATTTACACAATATACTTGATTATAAACTTAGACTTCATGCTGGACAGCACAGTCAGATTTACATTGTTTTAGACAGACAAGACTTAAGATTCCATAATAGAGAAGTTCCGGATTGTAGACAGTATCACACCATTCATTTCAACTGGGATTTTGTTGGAAACCCAAAATGACGCCAACACAGAATACTGGTATGCAGAGTGACAGGGTTTAATTTTTAAAAGTACAAAAATCTATGTAGTTTTGTGCCTTGTACACTTGTATAGTTGTGTTCGGTGTACTTTGGTATGATGTAATGCCCATTTTATATTCACTTAGAAAATTGGCTTTTTTTTTTTTATTTCCTGGCATCTCACTGGCTAGCACCCTTGGCAGGGGCGTACATTCACTTGTAATAGATAACCAGGAATTAAAATGACCAGTTTAAGTGCCTTTTCACCTGGACAGATATCTTTGAACTACCCACTCATCAAATTTTAAACCACAAAACTTGTTTCTGTCTTTTTTTTGGGGTGGGGGGACGGTATTGGGAACTACTGGAACTTCTGGGGACTCTAAGGTCCTTCCTCTGCGATGTCGGCCCTTTGGCGGTCCGATATTGCCCAACACCACCCACCCTGTCGGGTCTCTTTGCTTACTTATATGTTGTGTTATTTTTTTTAAAACCTGAATCTTCAAATGGCTGTATTAGAGCAACTCCGAAGCTGTCTTTAAATAAGGACCTAAGTGACCTAATGCAGGTTCTACAATGCTACAATACCAAACAGCTGAGCAGCATTGTGAATTGTTATTTAAATACCAACATTTATCCCAATTTAGCTGAGGTACCGCACAGAACTTAGATTTAATCTGCCCTCACGTTGCAGCAAGATTGACTGTTAAACTGCGTAATTATTTTTTAAGATGCATTGCATAATTATATAAAACATGCATGTCAATTGCTTAATTCAAACTCATAAATATAACCTTGGTGTGCAATTGGAAACACACAGATGGGTTTGGTTTTGTGAACATTTGAAATTAGCAAGCAAATAATAAGACAACATTTTGTCAGGTATGCATGGCACTGTAGATTAGTTAATTTCACCCTCTACATTTTTTTTTTTTTAAGTAGCAATACAGAAATACAATGCAAGTCATAGCTGGTCCTGGAAAGAGTTGTGAACAGGAGTGAATTAATGTCTTGGCAATGCAACATATGTTTTTTACCAACTTCACCCTTAACATTGATACTGTACAACTATGGCCAAAACTTTTGCCTCACCTAGAATTTTAGGATTGAGACATATATATATATATATATATATATATATATATATATATATATATATATATATATATATATATAATGAACATGTCACATTTTTCAATTGATCAGTTTTATCAAGTATATGGAAAACTACAACGTGCTATGTAATTAAATATGTTAACGTAACATTATTCTGCAGGTTTAATTCGACTTTATGAAGCAAAATTAGTTCACTATATAGGCTGATGCTTTTGGCCATAACTGTATCTGTGGCGGCCACATCCCTTCATATAATTGACCCTGGTTTTGGATCGTTGCACCTAACTGTCACCATGGTCAAAAACAGTATGTACCAGGGTATGACCATTGCACCATTGCACCAGGACAGCCTAAATAACAATACGAAAATACTGCTCTTTTTAAAAATATATGCAATTATTATTAGGCTGCTCTCATTTGAATTTCAAACTCAATTCATCTGTTTTATCACCATAACGTTGCCTACATCCAACATCTGTTTTATTGTAGATACTGTATGTCTGTATTTGTTTTCTTACAGTAGGTTTCAGATGTTGGATTGATAAAGATTGTGTGAGACCCATTATAAAATGCAAATGTTGTAGCTTTGCTTCAAAGGTATTTTCCAGAAAAGCAATCTCTGTTGGAAATATATTTCTAGCCTGGTACAGTTTAACAGCCTGCAATTTTTTTTGTTGTTGTATAATAAATAATCTTGCACTGATAAATTGACTTTAATAGAACTCTGCAGTGGTGAAGAATATATTGTGTATTTTGTTTTTTTGAGAACTTCTGAATTATTATCTGTAAGGTCTGGATGTCTTAATCGAGATACGCACACAAGTCACTTTGTTTGCATGGTTATGAATTGATGGCAATATCATCTGCAGTCATCCTTATTGATCCACATTACACAAAAATGGGAAATGCAAGCTCCCCAACAGCTTGGGCCTACCCTGGAGATACCACTATCTTAAAGTAATTGTAACAAATATTAGCTACAGTAGGCCTCAAATGTGTGGTTTTCAAAGAAACACTTGCTTTAGCAAGCATGTCTTTTCTGTTTAATACTAGATATCTTGTTCTACTGAAACCAAGTTCTCCATGTATATGCCGAACTCCCAGATATCTGTTACACTGCACTTCCTGGGAAATTTGAAGTCATTAAAAGAGGCTGGGACAATTTCACATTCCAGGAGCACAGACCAAACAAGGGCAACAATAACTGGAATCATGTTTTGCAAACATATTTCTTTAACCAAGTGTAGTACCATATATCATGTTTAAAAAATAAATAAATAAATAAATAAAAAAATAAAAACATTGCAACGTGTTTGTTTCTTTCAAAAGTGGACATTTGAGACATACATAATGAATGGAAGTGCACAAGAAGGTTTACTGTTATTTTCTTAGCTAGTCACCAAGTAGCGATGGGAGTCTATGAATCCATTGGGCAATGGATAGGAGTGGCCAGCACCAATTGTGCCAAATGTTGCTGTGGCTTTGTAATGTTCTATATTTGAAAGGCACAGTATAAAAGAAAACCAGTTTTTGCAATGTTCATATAAGTGTGCTAGAAGGTAACTATTCCTGTTTGTTATAAGAGCATCAAAAATGTTATGCAAGGTAATCCAATACAAGCAAGCCAAAAAACAAAAACAAAACACACTATCTGAGTGAGATTGCCCATCGACCGTATACTATTAGGTGTCATTGATGTCTCCCATTGCAACCTCCAATAGGTCCCTATTTTGAAGTGTAAAGGTAAAAGCGAGTTGCTGTGAGAAATTCAACAGTGCAACATAATAGGCTTTTTTTCCCCAATTGTTAAAAAACTATTACTCTATGAAAAAAAAAGGCTTCAAAATAGGGAACAAAGAATTTCTGCTATGGCACAAAACTGCCTTACTAGGCGACAACAAAGTTATACACTAGTAGCTGTAAATTTAACCTTCCTGTGCTCCTTCCTGCAGATGAGATGTTAAATCAATGTCCTATTGGAAGTGACTCCGCATATAATGCACAGTTCACAGCCTACCTCTGTAAAGCGCTTTGTGATGGTGGTCCACTATGAAAGGTGCTCTCTATATAAGCATCAGACAAAACACGCTGGACCTCACTTAGTACTTTAATATCCTGTTTTCCATGACATCTTTATAGTAAATATAAATACAATTTTATTCTTTTTTATGGTATTTGTAATTGTGAGTTTAGCTAGATCTGAACCCAAGAAAAGGTCAATGAAGGTTGAAAAAAAAGTTTTAAGGTTAAATTTTGGACTGGATCACTTTGTCTGCTTGAAATTTGTCAGATGCTAAGAGTGCCCAACCCCTAATTTCTCAAGATTATGCAACTGCCATATATTTATATTTTACTATATTCAAATTAAAGACAAATTGTCAAATTAAAACTCTAAATTTTCCACGATTAGAAAAAAAATTGAAAATCAACATGCTTTCCCAGAGGCGTAAATAGATGCCTGCTTCGTTATTAAAACAACAGCACCAAAGACATATTACTAAAGAGAAATCATTTCATATAAAATTATTTATATATTATGAAAACTTACTGGGAAAAGGGTTGAAGTGATAAACAAGTAGATGGACTTATTGAAAGAGAGGTTGTGTGGCTAATACAGCGGCAGTCAAGCAGACATTAAACCCAAAGATGAGATCAGGGCTGGACTTTCAAACAGGCGAGCAAGTGAGAACAGTATGGGAGATGGATAAGGACATGTACAAAGAACAGTTGCTATCAAGTTATCCCTACGATGGTACCACATGTGCTTTAATGTGTTGGTAAAGGTTCCCTCACAATGTATTGTTCCCGTCAGCATCACGCTTAAATATAAAAATGGGAATAACTTCTTTTTTTTTTCAATCCGATAAAGAAAAACAGTTTGCTGCACCGGCAGCAATGTGGAGTAGTGGTTAGGGCTCTGTACTCTTGACCGGAGGGTCGTGGGTTCAATCCCAGGTGGGGGTCTGCTGCTGTACCCTTGAGCAAGGTACTTTACCTAGATTGCTCCAGTAAAAACCCAACTATATAAATGGGTAATTGTATGTAAAAATAATGTGATATCTTGTAACAATTGTAAGTCACCCTGGATAAGGGCATCTACTAAGAAATAAATAATAATAAATTCAAATACAAACCATAAATAGTGCTGCAAAACATTGTACAGTATATTCTTTATTCATACCTCTCGTCAAATGCTCCTTATGATAGGGAAATATTAGAAATCTGTTACTGCAGTAAAGTTGTAAGGTCATCTAGATATTTGGTGTGCAGTCTAATGGGGTTTAAACCTCAAAACTAGGATCTACTTTCAACCCAGATTCGAGAAGAGCTTTGTTTCCCTTTACTTTTCATGCTTTATCCCTACAAGAGGGTAATACCCAATCATCAGCTTTCCACTGATGAAACAGACTATTTAATTCATAAGAACATAAGAAAGTTTACAAACGAGAGGAGGCCATTCAGCCCATCTTGCTTGTTTGGTTGTTAGTAGCTTATTGATCCCAGAATCTCATCAAGCAGCTTCTTGAAGGATCCCAGGATGTCAGCTTCAACAACCAATGAATGACAACACAGTAACACACTTTCACTTTATTTAATATATAAACCAAAGGCTTGGATTGTATTTAGTGCTAACACAATAAAAAGGGGCTAGAATAATAATGCTAAAAAAATATGTTAGTTTCTCTTGTACAGGTAAAAGGCAAAAATGTCTCAAGCCACTTATTATTTAGTAAATTGTAAGAACAGGAGAATAAAAAAAGTTGAGCAACTGATGCGAGAAAAGTAGCAGAATATATACATACATACATCATGCCTTACAAGGAAAAAACATTTTTAAAAAATGTGTTTACTGTCACCTGATTTAACTATATTGACTACTGATTTGACTATATCTCACAGCTGCAGAAATACTGCAAAATAACCACTTAGTAACAAACCATTCAGTCTTCTGCCATCTACTAAAATACTTTACTACCCAGATCAAAGACTTTCTGAAAAAATAAATAAATAAAAAATAACCTCTCACACTCCTCGGTTGTATAGTACCAAACAACAATCACAAACAAATATGCTAGCCTTGGTAACTCAACATCCACCTATAAACTGGCTGTTAATTACCTGTAATAATTATAGGTAGTGATTTCAACTGAAAAAAAATGAAAAAAACAGAACATTTTAGCTGCTTCAGACTTTTTTTTTTTTTTTTAAAGAAATGTGACTTTAACTGTAGAGTGGCATGCAAGGTCAATAACAACAACAAGCATTTCCAGTATGTTTTAAAAACATCAAAAGCTGTCTGACCAAAACAACGCTTTTTCTTGTTCTTGCAATTCCAGAAGAAATGCATATAAAAATAGATCTACTTTATTTATAATGAATATCTTTGCCTGTATTGATGCAAAGAACAAGCCTCAGCAAGTGGCTGAAAAAACATTTTGGTGAATACAATCAAGGTTTAAACCAGTGCATGGAACATAGTATTACAGCCCTTGCAACAGACCAGCATGTTTTCTGTGTCTCAGCAGCACTATGCAGTTAAAAGAAATGTACTTCCAATTAGAGCGTCGATGCCTGGATGTTGAAGCTTTATAACATTAGGCTACTAGCGCTGACTAATACCACAAAGACTGATAAAGGTCTGTAAAAGTTATTCAGACACACCAATACTTGTTAAAAGCAACATTAACACTCAAAATGAAAACTGCAAAAGCCATGTAAACTTGTAACTTGTTATTATATTTAATGAACTTCACGCCAGTGTAATGCTTCCCTACACATTTACTATTTAATCCAGCGAAACTTTGCTTTGGTCCAAAAGTAGATGCTTGTTTGGTGGCTTAATAACCAATACCCCCCATCCCCTCCCTCCCTACTAATCCTCAATTTCAACAACACTCTGGAAACTCAGCTAACTTGCACCCCTAAAGAACATCACAGTTTCTTTCTCTTTACTTTCTTCTGAAATGTAAATATATTCAAATTGTTACACTGCATATTTTGTGACAAGATTAAATGCATAGTACTATTTGCTGTTTTTAACTGAAGTGTTTGGTCTAATTGCAGCCAGTGCCCTTTTTAAATCTCGTTGCAGACTACAGTGTCTAACGGGTTCACAAACACGTACCCATCCTCATTGTGTTAATATAGACCAACTGCTGAAAACATTAGTATTCACTTTCCATTTCACAGATATTATTGTAGTTCCTCTTGGCAACCCCTCATGGAAAGATGGAAGGTACATTTAAACACAGTATGTACAGTATTTAAAATGAACAGCATCACTGATGTGCTTTCTCAGAGCCCCTAAAAGCGCAGGATGTTGGAGGAAAAAAGGTTAAAATATACGACATCAAAATAGTAAAGGATATTTGAAGGCAAGGTGAAGAGTCACAATAGGAAATATTGCACCTGTCTCTAAGTTTCAGAATAACATTCCTAATTCAACAGTCTAGCACTTGAGTGGTCAAATGTACATCCAGGGCTTAAAGTTCAATAGTTAGAGAGAATGACCGAATGGTCAGTCTTGTTGACCAATAATCTGACAGCCATGGAAAAAAATTGTAACATTAACTAACAATTTTACTTTAAGCTGCACCATCTTGATAGCTGCATTATGGTACATGCATTTGTCTCCAGTTATATTATTTATTTTTCTTTTTTAAACATTAACCTTACTATTTCTGTAACAGGCAAGTAAATACACATCGACAAAGTTACTGGACCAATCTTTGTCGGTCTTTACTGAATCCTGATTGATATTGAATATATAAATAAATTAGCCTTTCAATTTAAAAAGAAAATCCTAGGGGGCGTTGTTTGGTTAATCAGTTTTCTTTTCTGTTGAGGTTTTTTCTTCACACTCCTCATCGCTGTACTCAGCTCCACTCTCTGGCTGCTGTTCGTCATTGCCATCTTCAAGTTCCTCCTCACTTCCCTCGTCTGTCAGTTCTTGATCTCTGCCTTCCCTCTTCAAGAGCTCTACTTCCTCCGAGCCGTCATCCGAATCGGCTGTACAGATTCCATAGCACATGATGCTGATGACACCCAGAGGCAGACCAAAGAGAAAGCATCCGAGAAGAGGAGAGCTCTTGATGACAGACTGTGGGGGAGGGTGGGGGGAGGATTTTTTAAAAATTTATGTTGGCATGTAAATATTTGGGTGGTTCACATAACGATGAAAACTCTGTAGCAAATATATTGTGAATGTTATTTTCTGAACAATTATCTTGCAGCAAAGAGAAATCAATATCACGGAACTAAAAAACTGTATGAAACTCAAAATGAAACCTTCTACTTTATTACGGTGCAAGGATTTACTACTGAGAAAATCATGAAAGCCATTTAAAAAATGGTGAAAGGCTGATTTGGAAATGAGGGAGATTAGCTTGTACTTACAACTACTGTGGACTTTGCATCATAAATAACTCTTTTGATGCGCTGAAGAATGCCATCACCACCTTGTGCCTGACAAAAAAAACAAAAGAATATTTAATTGGGTCGCCCAGAGCTGCGTTGTCCTCCGACGCTGTAGTTCTGAGGCGGCTGCATGGTGAGTCTGCAGTGTGAAAAGAAGCGGTCAGCTGACGCCACACGCGGAGGACAGAGTGTGTTCATCTTCGAGCTGAGCCTAAAAATAATTGGATATTCTAAATTGGGAGAAAATACAAAAAAGAATTGGTGACTACTAAATTAAATAAAAAGTAAAATAAATAAATAAATAAATAAATAATAAAGAAAGTTTATACTCTGCTGTGCAATTATTTAAATACAACAATACATATGGCATGATTTAAAAAATCTGATCATGGCACTAGATGTAGGCCTACCTGTGCTGTGCCATCTAGGACTTCGTTTATAAACTGAACTAGGTCCTCAATGTGTTCAATCGGCTGACTCGGAAGGAAGTACTGCTGGTTGGATGTATTGAGCACAATGATTGTTGGCACAGTCACTTCACTGAAAATGAAATAAAGGGTTTCAAATTAGTTCTATTAATATATGTGTGTGTGTGTATATATATATATTTTACACAAACACACACGATACATTCCTTATTAACATCTTAAATGAAGGAATAATATGTACTGCTAACTCATTTCAATAGCAACAACAAATGCAAATCCCACTTCAATTAAAAAGATGTCAGCTGTGTTGGCATGGCAACATGTGGTCTCCGATCTCAACTTTCTGAATTAAAAAAATCAGGTAAAGCATCACGAATTTCTCACTAGATACATTTTTAAAATGTAGGTCTACAACTTAAGGAGAAAATAAACCTCCCAAAACACATGTGCGAATATCTGTTTATAGACCTAATAAAAATCACCAGGTCAACAGGTTAAATTGGACATGTGGCTTTGCATAATACTACAGGGCTTTTCCAGGTATTTACTTAGATTGATGCAGAGATTGTGGGTGGGGAGTTTTTTCTCTTCTAAACCAACTTTATCCACAACACAAATAACACAGAAGAGCATTCAAAAGTAAACATAGTTGATAGTACCAAAGATTATAGTTTTCACAAAACACAAACAAAAATTTTTGCGGTCATTCCAGTCCAAGTGTAACAATGTGGGTTACACATTCTTACGTCAATGTATTTTTTGTTTGTTGATAAAAACCTTACAACGTGATTGAAATGATGATGTTATTCTTTACAACATGCTGTTTGTTTCAGAATCGTGGAAAACCCTATTAAAGCCTGGTTCATACAGTACTTCTATTTCAGATGAACGCAGTATGTCAGGCGCAGACAGCTAAAAGCTGTGCAGCTGCACTATTTTCTATAAAAGGACGCATCGCAGTCCTTTTGACTGCACAAAGTGGTCGCAGCTATTGTTCATACTGTAAATACAGACTGCATTTGCGAAATTGGATACATTTACATTGAAGTACTGTAGATGTGCTGAGTTTGTACCTCAATACAAGACGATTAAAAAACATCTTAAACAACGCTGTTGGTACATCCGTCCTCTCAACCAACAGAGAACCCAAAAGAGAGAGATTTTAGGTATGAAAAAGACACACGTCACAAGATTGTAGATGACGTAATTCCGACTTTTCAAAATCGGGTAAAAAATTGGCGACGACTAAATTAAAAAAAAAAAAAAAAAAAAGCAATAGCCTTTATATTATTGTTTTTGGTGTACTATTTAAAAGCTCTTGTGTATATTAATGTAGCTAAAACTACATTATTTGGTAAACTTTCTGTAAATTCTTGTTTTTTTGTCGCACCTCGCCCATGAAATGTACTAAAATAACCGTGTCAAAAAGTCACGTTTGTACCCCAATGTATTAAATTAGCATAGCTGGGAATTCGTTGTCAGTGGCTTTATTAAGGCTGTGGGCTATTGGCACCACCAGCCGTGTCCACCTACAGCTGAAGTAAAATCTCTTAACCCTTTAAGGACCAAGCGTTTTTCAGTAGGATGCTCCCCAGGACTAGGTTTTTTTTTTTTTTTTTTTTTTTTTTTACTGTAGTCGACTCTTCCTATAACAAAAAAAAAAAAAAAAAAATCACTATTTTTTTTTTTTTACAGCAGCATCTTAAATTGGTGTCCTTTTTTCAGAACACTGGGGAGGATTATAATGCATTTCAGAACCCATAAACTTTTTTTTTTATTTTTTTTTTAATTCTTCTTATTTATTCTGCTTTGAGATACATGTATAAAAACGTGTTATTCTATGACCCGATGGACCTTGCAATACTTCCTGAAAGTTTTATTGAAAAATATTGATGTTTGGGCAAATTACAAGACATTGTTTCACCTGAGTGATTGCAATGACATAATAAACATTTGTTCTCAGGGTCTTTATAATAATGGACACTACTCGATTGTTTTCTCAAAATAAATTCTTATAAATAAATAAGAACATAAGAAAGTTTACAAAGGAGAGGAGGCCATTCAGCCCATCTTGCTTGTTTGGTTGTTAGTAGCTTATTGATCCTAGAATCTCATCAAGCAGCTTCTTGAAGGATCCCAGGGTGTCAGCTTCAACAACACTACTGGGGAGTTGGTTCCAGGCCCTCACAATTCTCTGTGTAAAAAAGTGCCTCCTATCTTCTGTTCTGAATGCCCCTTTATCTAATCTCCATTTGTGACCCCTGGTCCTTGTTTCTTTTTTCAGGTCAAAAAAGTCCCCTGGGTCGACATTGTCTATACCTTTTAGGATTTTGAATGTTTGAATCAGATCGCCGCATAGTCTTCTTTGTTCAAGACTGAATAGATTCAATTCTTTTAGCCTGTCTGCATACGACACGCCTTTTAAACCCGGGATAATTCTGGTTGCTCTTCTTTGCACTCTTTCTAGAGCAGCAATATCCTTTTTGTAACGAGGTGACTAGAACTGAACACAATATTCTAGGTGAGGTCTTACTAATGCATTATTTATATTCAGTAATAAGGAAACAATATATACAGTTTGTTGTGTTACAACCTGAAATCTTGATGCATTTAAATGGGATTTTTTTCCCTTTGATTTACACAACATACTCAACACAGAGTATTCACCCCCGAGTCAATACTTGGTAGAACCACCTTTGGCAGTAATTACAGCTGTAAGTCTTTTGGGGTAAGTCTCTACCAGGTTTGCACATCTGGATCGTGCAATATTCGCCCATTCTTCTTGGCAAAATTGTTCAAGCTCTGTCAAGTTGGATGGGGATCGTTGGTGGACAGCAATCTTCAAGTCTTGCCACAGATTCTCAATCAGATTCAAGTCCGGGCTTTGACTGGGCCACTCTAGGACATTCACTTTCTTGTTTTTAAGCCACTCATGTCGCTTTGGCTGTGTGTTTGGGGTCATTGTCCTGCTGAAAGGTGAATCTCCGTCCCAGTCTTAGGTCTTTTGCAGACTGAAGCAGGTTTTCCTCAAGGATTTGCCTGTATTTAGCGCCATCCATTTTGCCCTCTACCCTGACAAGCTTCCCAGTTCCTGCTGATGAAAAGCAACCGCATAGCATGATGCTGCCACCACCATGCTTCACAGAAGGGATGGTGTTACCTGGGTGATGTGCTGTGTTGGGTTTGTGCCAGACATAATGCTTTGCATTTAGGTCAAATAGTTCAACTTTTGTTTCATCGGACCACAGAATCTTTTGCCACATCTTTTCTGTCTCCCACATGCCTTTTTGCAAATTCCAAGCAGGATTTTACATGGGCTTTTTCAAAAATGTGTTTATGTGCATGGTTGGTTTTGAAAATAACTGATGTTTTGATGATAAAAATACCGTTTGTATAACAAAGGTGTCTTTGCCAATACATATTTCTATATTCAGTCCAAAAATATATCAATAACAGAAAGAACAAAAAACTTCAATGTCTTACGTTTCTTGTGATATATATAGGTTTCATATAATATATATATTTTTGGGTGTAAAATTAAGTAATTTGCTACGCTATCTCAAGCGCTGTTATTTGAGTGTGACAACTGTGGCGTAGAGCACTCGTCGTGACGTAGTACTCTGAGGGTTAAATATATCCTGTTGCATTTTAATATTAATTAGGTTATTTGCATTGGGAAGGAGAATTTTTCTAACAAAAAGAAAGGTACATGGAAACACACACACAACCTGAAAGTACTACCAAAACAGTGAGAAAAAAAGATGAGGCATTTTTCTTTTTTCACAAACAGAACATTTATACATTTCTTTTATAGCACTTACTCCATAATTAGGCTGTTAATGTAATCATTCCCATCCATATGGCCAAACTGGAAGTCCCTGGAAATAACAAGAAATCTGCTTACAGTATTTGTATGTTTTTAGTCTGAAACAGCAATAATTGTAAAATACTAAATTCTTAAACCAACACGAAATCCAACTAAATGATCAGAAAGTCTATCCCATGAACCACTTTGATAAAATCAAACAAGTAGGACAACAAAGCAAGAAGTGGCAATGTACTGTACTGTACTGCATATTGAATTAACATTTAATGACAACTGAACAATTCAAGAGCACATCTCATTGTAGGGCAGCAGTGTGGAGTAGTGGTTAGGGCTCTGCTTGCAGCTGTGTGACGACAAGCACATACATCTGAGCTCCACGTACTTCTGACTCCAGTGGCTGCTTCAGGCAAAACATATATGCACAAAACAAGATCCTTGTGTAGGGAAAATCTTTTGAAAAAAAGTAAATCAGGAGATGTTCTGAACCTTTGCCAACTAGCTCTAGTGATATAAATACACTGAAAAACAATGTCTGTAGCTAACCCAACTCGGAAACTACAATGCCAGTAAATCAAATACAACCAAGTCAAGCTGCTAAAACTACAGGGGTGGTTTTATTAGATGTATTTTACTGTTCAACTGCAAAATGACTAATGTGCTTACAAGCTATGTCTTATGAGCAGTTCCTCTTACCTATTGAAGTGCTCCCTGTAGTCCTTAGCTACTGTTTGAATTAGTGATTTCAATCTGCAAAACAAAAAAAACACTGTTGTCGTTCAATAGAAACAACTCTTTCAAACGTAAACGTGTTAATACACCCTAAAGACATTTCATAACACTGGCTTTTATCTACACTAAAAGGGCTCATCTCCTTTAAAATAATGTCTTCCATGTGGTTCTTGTTGCATACATTCCAGACCACTGCAATATAGAGCTATACAGTTACCAAAATACACACACACATATATATATATACATTATATATATATATATATATATACATTATATATATATATATATATATATATATATATATATATATATATATATATACACACACACACATATATATATATAAATAGCTAGCTAGCATACAGTACTTCTATTATTAACAATTTACCTAATGCTCTCCTCAGATGGATTTTTATCATCAATGACTGCAATTCCCACCAATTTCCCTGTAATGGACAGATCAACAATAATTGAAAAATTACTTAAACAAAACAAAAAGTCTACTCTAACCTATTTTAGATTACATAATAAAACAGAGTTCCTATATTACTTTCACTGTATGTGGTACTCCTTCTGCATATGAGTTACAATAACATAATTTGACTATAGACAAGGTGTGCCACCTTGAGGCGGCATACCACATTATAGGGTTTACAATAATTGAATGGGCATTCAGAACAGAAAATAGGAGGCACGCGGTGATCTGATTCAAGCATTCAAAATTCTAAAAGGTATTGACAAAGGTATTGTGAATAAATGTTAAACTGTGAATCATCATGTAAATCAACATTGAATTCTGGGAAATTGAAACCACAGTCCTTCCTGTACCAGCTACTGATAATATGCAAACTCATTAAGCATACCACTGGTTAAACTAAGTTGGCACATTTTTGCTTAACATGTATCTAATACATAAACATGGATAATTAAACAGGATAACTGCATTGGAAATAGATGTCTACAGCTACACAAGAGATTACTTGTATCGGTACTGAAAGCAGGTGTGGGATATGTAAGTAAATCCTAATCATGTTCTGGTTTCAATTTGTGTGCAACCAAATGTGTATCTACCAGAAAACCATGCTACTGTATACAGTGTACTAGAATGCCAATTATTCTTATTGCACACAAATCAGTTTGTTTTAATGGATTATGTACTCCATACCTGTATCTTCAAGTTCATATAAAGTAAAGCCATCAATGTGTAGATATCCTTGAAATCTCTCCTTATTTATCCAGGAAGATAAATCACCATCTTCATATTCTGAAAAATAAATGGTTTGCAGGTATTTAATAAAAATAAATAATAATAATAATAATAATAATAATAAAAATCTTTATACGTTTTCATAGGAATGAAAGAAAAAGTATATGTTTCTGCGCTCTGACCATGCCTTTAAGACCAGTTTGTGTATGGATGTTAACTACAGACCAATAGCAATAGTTGTCCTTACCTGAAAAGGCAGTCCATATTAAACCCTTTCAATCTTAATGATCCTCGTGTTTTATTTTATATAAGTTTTAGCACCAATGCAACACTCCTGTAACTTTCTGAAATCAGACTGTATTTATAAATACTGATCAAGGAATAAAATTATGAACACCAATTTATTTACAAAAGGCATTTGATCTTGCTTGTCATAATCCATTAGGTTTAAAACTCTCATTACAGTTTCCACAACAGTGAATTAAATTCATATGCCTTACGTTTCCAACAGAAACACAAGGTAGAAGGTCGGATGTACTTTTAGCGAGTTATGGTGTTCCCCAGGTTCCGATACCTGGTCCGTTGTTACTTATGTTGTTCCTTAATGACCTTACAAATTTCCTCCTGCATGACAAAGCTTTTCCTGTGCTAAAAGAATAAGTTATGATTTTAACAATTCCTGGTTGAAAAGCAACAGGTTTCTTTTAAATGTGAAAACTAAAATGTCAACTGAATTCCGAATTTCATGTCTTGAACCAGGCAACTGTACTGAACAGGTGTCTTGTTTTAAATACCAGGGAGTTGCTTTCTTCTCTGTTATTTTTTATCCTTAACAGCTAATATAGTTATTTGCAGGCTTAGTACACTGGAGAGCATACCACAGTCTTGGTTATAAAGAATGTTTACAGCTGGTTTCAAAGGTTTTACCTCACTTTGTTTTGGCAGAAGAGATTTACCATGCCGCATCTGGGTTAACCATGAATGTGTTTTATAATAAAGTGTCAAGGTTTGCCACATTGTCCCAGACACTTGCCTATCACTGCTCTTTTTATGCCAAATTAATACTAGATACCACTATTTTTTTTTTAAGGGGGCAATATAATCATGATCTTGATCCGGAAAAATGTTATCTAAACTTAACCTCATGGTATCTAAAAAGCTCTCCACTTCCTCTGCTGTTGCTTTCAACAGCCTCACTCCCCCTCCCCCCTCCCCTCTGACTGTCGGTCCCTCAGGGCTCTGTCCTGGGACCCTTGTTATTCTCCATATACACCTCACCCCTTGAAGCTCTTATTTCCTCCTTTAACTTCCCCCATCATTTCTTTGCTGATGACACCCAGATTTTCTTTTCGTTCCCCTCCTTTACCCCTGACCTTGCTGCCCGTATATCAGCTTCCTTGGCTGCTATCCAATTTTGGATGGTGCACCGATACCTCCTCATCAATCCATTAAAAACTGAAATCCTTTTCTTCCCTTCCCACTCCTCACCCCCACCCTGTCCCACTATCTCATTCCCTCCCTTGTCCCTCATTCCATCCCCCTCTGCTCGTAACCTCGGCGTCATCTTCGACTCCACCCTCTCCCTCTCTGATCATATCTCGGCCATAACACGCACCTGCCATTTCCATCTATTCAACATCTGCCTCTCCATTTCCCTTCCTGCTATTAAACTCCTGGTCCACTCTCTCATCTTCACCTGTCTTGACTACTGTAATTCCCTCCTCCTCAGCCTTCCCTCTTACGCTTTTACACCATTACAACAAATTCAAAACGCCTCTGCCCGTATCATATTTAACCTCCCCCACTCCTTTCATACTTCCCCTCTCCTCCTCCAGCTTCACTGGTTTCCTGTCTATTATTGTTGCCTGTTCAAATTCCTTACCCTTGTGTATAAATCTCTCCAAGGTCTTGCTCCACCTTATTTGGCTGCATTGATTACCTACTATATTCCCTCACGTCCCTTACGCTCCCAATCACTATTGTTCCTCTCTGTCCCACCCTCGCCCTGTGCCCAATCTGTTTCCGTTCCTTTTCCCTTCTTGCTCCCCTTCATTGGAATAGACTCCCACTTATCATAAAACAGTCATCCACACTGCGTAGTTTCTGCTCCTCCCTCAAAACGCATCTCTTCTCCCAAGCCCATCCTACTGCTACTTCTGGCCCCTGATCTCCTGTTATGACCCTGCTTTCCTGACCCTGACCTAGCCTCTCGCCCTCTGCTTTCATTCAAGCAACTATTCTGTCTCCCCACCTTAGCCCAATAAACTTACATTCTTTTCACCCATTTTCCTGATTGTATCGCTTTGTTTAAACTTGTAAAGCGCCTTGGCTAAAGGCGCTATAAAAATGTAACTAAATAAAAATAAATAAATGTGTTATCAATGAATGCTTTGTGAAATTCTCAAAAAGAACTCGACACACAAAATTAAGTGTGGCACTCGGCAATGTGCTTACATGCTGGTCCTTCACTGTGGCATGGCGTGCCTCTAGATTTCAGGTAAGTTTGTTTGACCATTACACTGTCCCTAGTAAATGCAATCACAGACTGGACTGCGTATACAGGCATTTGTTTTTCAATTTGTGTTTTTGTATCTGAACTTATTGTTTTATCAGGGGCTACCGTACATGTCATGCACTCTTAAAAACATTTTCCTGTTTGCATAGTACACGATTTGCACTCTGTATTTGTTCATGTTTTGTATATTATAAGCTCTTCACCGCACACCTTTGTAATCTACTAGCATTAGTATTATTTACTAAGGAAGCGTACGTGCCTGTTCTCAAAGATTGCACACAGATGAAGCTGCATAGTGATGGCCTGATCCAAGAGACAGGTTTCAAGACCAACCGAAGGTAGACAATTCTGCTTTTTACCACTAAAATGAGTTTGTCTTTTGATTAAAAAAAAAAAAATGCTAAATAGGATTTTAAACTGAATGTAATGCTATCAAACAATAAAAGCCAACACATTATATATATATATACAGTGCCTTGCGAAAGTATTCGGCCCCCTTGAACTTTGCGACCTTTTGCCACATTTCAGGCTTCAAACATAAAGATATGAAACTGTAATTTTTTGTGAAGAATCAACAACAAGTGGGACACAATCATGAAGTGGAATGAAATTTATTGGATATTTCAAACTTTTTTAACAAATAAAAAACTGAAAAATTGGGCGTGCAAAATTATTCAGCCCCCTTAAGTTAATACTTTGTAGCGCCACCTTTTGCTGCGATTACAGCTGTAAGTCGCTTGGGGTATGTCTCTATCAGTTTTGCACATCGAGAGACTGAAATTTTTGCCCATTCCTCCTTGCAAAACAGCTCGAGCTCAGTGGGGTTGGATGAAGAGCATTTGTGAACAGCAGTTTTCAGTTCTTTCCACAGATTCTCGATTGGATTCAGGTCTGGACTTTGAATTGGCCATTCTAACACCTGGATATGTTTATTTGTGAACCATTCCATTGTAGATTTTGCTTTATGTTTTGGATCATTGTCTTGTTGGAAGACAAATCTCCGTCCCAGTCTCAGGTCTTTTGCAGACTCCATCAGGTTTTCTTCCAGAATGGTCCTGTATTTGGCTCCATCCATCTTCCCATCAATTTTAACCATCTTCCCTGTCCCTGCTGAAGAAAAGCAGGCCCAAACCATGATGCTGCCACCACCATGTTTGACAGTGGGGATGGTGTGTTCAGGGTGATGAGCTGTGTTGCTTTTACGCCAAACATAACGTTTTGCATTGTTGCCAAAAAGTTCGATTTTGGTTTCATCTGACCAGAGCACCTTCTTCCACATGTTTGGTGTGTCTCCCAGGTGGCTTGTGGCAAACTGTAAACGACACTTTTTATGGATATCTTTAAGAAATGGCTTTCTTCTTGCCACTCTTCCATAAAGGCCAGATTTGTGCAGTATACGACTGATTGTTGTCCTATGGACAGAGTCTCCCACCTCAGCTGTAGATCTCTGCAGTTCATCCAGAGTGATCATGGGCCTCTTGGCTGCATCTCTGATCAGTCTTCTCCTTGTATGAGCTGAAAGTTTAGAGGGACGGCCAGGTCTTGGTAGATTTGCAGTGGTCCGATACTCCTTCCATTTCAATATTATCGCTTGCACAGTGCTCCTTGGGATGTTTAAAGCTTGGGAAATATTTTTGTATCCAAATCCGGCTTTAAACTTCTCCACAACAGTATCTTGGACCTGCCTGGTGTGTTCCTTGTTCTTCATGATGCTCTCTGCGCTTTAAACGGACCTCTGAGACTATCACAGTGCAGGTGCATTTATACGGAGACTTGATTACACACAGGTGGATTCTATTTATCATCATTAGTCACTTAGGTCAACATTGGATCATTCAGAGATCCTCACTGAACTTCTGGAGAGAGTTTGCTGCACTGAAAGTAAAGGGGCTGAATAATTTTGCACGCCCAATTTTTCAGTTTTTTATTTGTTAAAAAAGTTTGAAATATCCAATAAATTTCGTTCCACTTCATGATTGTGTCCCACTTGTTGATTCTTCACAAAAAATTACAGTTTCATATCTTTATGTTTGAAGCCTGAAATGTGGCAAAAGGTCACAAAGTTCAAGGGGGCCGAATACTTTCGCAAGGCACTGTATATATATATATATATATACATACAGTGCCTTGCGAAAGTATTCGGCCCCCTTGCACTTTGCGACCTTTTGCCACATTTCAGGCTTCAAACATAAAGATATGAAACTGTAATTTTTTGTGAAGAATCAACAACAAGTGGGACACAATCATGAAGTGGAACGAAATTTATTGGATATTTCAAACTTTAACAAATAAAAAACTGAAAAATTGGGCGTGCAAAATTATTCAGCCCCTTTACTTTCAGTGCAGCAAACTCTCTCCAGAAGTTCAGTGAGGATCTCTGAATGATCCAATGTTGACCTAAATGACTAATGATGATAAATAGAATCCACCTGTGTGTAATCAAGTCTCCGTATAAATGCACCTGCACTGTGATAGTCTCAGAGGTCCGTTTAAAGCGCAGAGAGCATCATGAAGAACAAGGAACACACCAGGAGGTCCAAGATACTGTTGTGGAGAAGCCGGATTTGGATACAAAAAGATTTCCCAAGCTTTAAACATCCCAAGGAGCACTGTGCAAGCGATGATATTGAAATGGAAGGAGTATCAGACCACTGCAAATCTACCAAGACCTGGCCGTCCCTCTAAACTTTCAGCTCATACAAGGAGAAGGCTGATCAGAGATGCAGCCAAGAGGCCCATGATCACTCTGGATGAACTGCAGAGATCTACAGCTGAGGTGGGAGACTCTGTCCATAGGACAACAATCAGTCGTATACTGCACAAATCTGGCCTTTATGGAAGAGTTTCAAGAAGAAAGCCATTTCTTAAAGATATCCATAAAAAGTGTCGTTTACAGTTTGCCACAAGCCACCTGGGAGACACACCAAACATGTGGAAGAAGGTGCTCTGGTCAGATGAAACCAAAATCGAACTTTTTGGCAACAATGCAAAACGTTATGTTTGGCGTAAAAGCAACACAGCTCATCACCCTGAACACACCATCCCCACTGTCAAACATGGTGGTGGCAGCATCATGGTTTGGGCCTGCTTTTCTTCAGCAGGGACAGGGAAGATGGTTAAAATTGATGGAAAGATGGATGGAGCCAAATACAGGACCATTCTGGAAGAAAACCTGATGGAGTCTGCAAAAGACCTGAGACTGGGACGGAGATTTGTCTTCCAACAAGACAATGATCCAAAACATAAAGCAAAATCTACAATGGAATGGTTCACAAATAAACATATCCAGGTGTTAGAATGGCCAAGTCAAAGTCCAGACCTGAATCCAATCGAGAATCTGTGGAAAGAACTGAAAACTGCTGTTCACAAATGCTCTCCATCCACCTCACTGAGCTCGAGCTGTTTTGCAAGGAGGAATGGGCAAAAATTTCAGTCTCTCGATGTGCAAAACTGATAGAGACATACCCCAAGCGACTTACAGCTGTAATCGCAGCAAAAGGTGGCGCTACAAAGTATTAACTTAAGGGGGCTGAATAATTTTGCACGCCCAATTTTTCAGTTTTTTATTTGTTAAAAAAGTTTGAAATATCCAATAAATTTCGTTCCACTTCATGATTGTGTCCCACTTGTTGTTGATTCTTCACAAAAAATTACAGTTTCATATCTTTATGTTTGAAGCCTGAAATGTGGCAAAAGGTCGCAAAGTTCAAGGGGGCCGAATACTTTCGCAAGGCACTGTATATATATATATATAGTGGTAGTATTGCACAGTAAACAGAGTATACTGCTTGCCTTGTGCACAATGGGCAACCTTTATTTCTTCAAATCAAAATTCTTATTGTGCAAATTTACTTTACACCAATTGTCACAATAGAGTAAATATGTGATTTGTGTTACTACTTTTATTCAAGTATGTCTTCTAGAGCAGCACATTTGTTCCTTTGAATAAAATATATATAGTTCTTTTGTATGTCTAAACCAGCTATTTGTGTATATTTAAGTACTCTGTGGTCACTACATCTTTACCCATCTGTCTGGGAATGTCAAAAGCAGAGGCGGGTCCACCACTATCCCACACAAAAGTTCTCAATAATCATTGTAGCCTACAGAGGGGTACCTGTTTGCCAGATATCTATTTTTCAGGATGCTTATTTGTTGTTTAAATAATATATATATTTTTTTTAATTATTATTATTCATTTCTTAGCAGACACCCTTATCCAGGGCGACTTACAATTGTTACAAGATATCACATTATTTTTTACATACAATTACCCATTTATACAGTTGGGTTTTTACTGGTGCAATCTAGGTAAAGTACCTAGCTCAAGGGTACAGCAGCAATGTCCCCTACCAGGGATTGAACCCACGACCCTCCGGTCAAGAGTCCAGAGCCCTAACCACTACTTCACACTGCTAATATTAAATTTCTGAGGTTTTAGAATTGTATTCCCTTATACAATATAATATACACATCAATTATTACAATATACTGAATATGTAACAGTTTTTTCTTAATATTATGCAATTCTGTGCTTTAAAATTTGACGTATCTCTCCTGAAGGAGAGGTTAATCACAAGCTTTTAAGACCTCAGGAGGTCTCTTCAAGTGAAAGTAGAAGAGAGGAGATGTTTACATTCAAAAGGTGGCATCAGAACTTTAACAAAACTAAATCATTTTGAATCACTACAATTCTAATACCGTAAGGAAAAATGCTGTACCGAAAACAGGACATGTGGCCACACAAACAACAACAACAAACACAAAAATATAAATTATATATATATATATATATATATATATATATATATATATATATATATATATATGAATAAAATGCAAATAAGCAAAAGATTGTAACAGTACCCACTAAAAAATGGAATGAAATACTAGGTTATCTGTGAATGTTAATATTTTAAATAAAGTTGTTATAGGCAGAGTTAAGATCCTTGCTGAAGAAAATGTAACCCCTTCAGAACCTAGTCATGTCTGAAGCTTTAATCCAAAACGGTCCTGTTACTAAAAGAAGAAACTAGAGTACATGTGCGCTACGGTACAGCCTAAATCAAAGGTGCCAAACCATTTTGTCAAGAGCCATACCAATGACGAAGTATATTTCAACAAAATAAATTACATCATATATTAAATAGTAGCAAATAAATAGCCAAGTAGCTAAAGACATTGTCCTTGTAGTATCTTTCAGTTTCAAACTCGTTAGAGCCTTCATTTCTAAATAAAAAGAGTGACATTTTGAGCTCAACGAGCCAGTGCACAGCCATGGTCAACAACTCAGTTAAAATAAACAGTGGAAAAAAGCTGTAATGAAATATTCAAAATGAAACAGCGATACGAGATATGAATCTCTGAAAGCAGCTGATGCCTTTGTAATAATGCAAGCACTGTCTACCAACAGCATATGCAAATGAAAGTACCAATATATATACGGCAATGTTCAGCAATGAAACACCAAATACATTTTACTTTCCACAGCTGATATTTTTTCCTGGTTAACACTGCTGCTTGAAGTACACTGTATAAAAGGTAAGGGTGTTATTACAGATGACAATTTAAAATGCACAACAATTCATACAGAGTTCATAAAACACAGAGCTAAACCTCTCTGTGTTAAACATATTGTTAGATTTATTGTGCTTTATTAATGTATTACTGTTTCAAAACTACTGTATACACGCAATGTGGCAAAGCTGATAATTGGGGGGAAGAATGCATTTTAAATGTATGTTGTCGGTGCCTAAAATCATATACAACTTATTTCTAGAAAATTTAGTAAGCTATTTTTTCCTTAAATCACACATGCCAGGTTTACAGTAAAATAGTGTAAAAATCAGAATTTTTTTTCAATGTAGTTTTCGGTTCTAAACACATACAATAACATTCAGTGTTATTAAAACTAGAAATTCTGCATCGAACTGTGCATTCACAGTAAACTGGCAAGTGTGCGTAATGCAGTGCTGCAATGTTAACAGCGTTTTGCACAAGGCTGTAAGTTAATACGCTGCGAGACATTCTTGCTGTTCAAACTGCGCAAAATGATGTTTCTTATAATAATGTCAGACTCATGGTGTCTTCCAAATGACTTTCCATTTTTTTTGTATTACATTTTAAACCGTTTAAAACATCCCCAGTCCTGGGGACCCACTGTGTCTGCTGGTTTCCATTCCAAATGAGCTCTAAGTTACTTAACTAGACCCTTAATTGAACTGATAATTTGCTCAATTAGACCTTTTTAATTGTTATCAGATGTTAAACAGTTGCAGAGTTCAAGTTACTTATAAAATAGTACAGCTAACTTGAAATATGCAACTGTTAAGAGCTGAAAACAAATAAAAAGATCTAATTCAGGAAATTATCAGTTTAATTAAGGGTCTAGTTAAGTAATTGAGAGCTCAGTTGGAATGAAAACCAGCAGACATAGCGGGTCCCCAGGACCAGTTTGTGAACCACTGCGCTACAGTATTACAAGGTGTGCTAGAAATTTTACTCTTTGGCTATGATTGATTTCTTATCCTTGACTTACCATTCCGAGTACAAGAAGTGTTTGAAATGGCAATACAACACACTTAAAAAAAGTTGTGCATCACAAAACTGTATCTAGGACTAACCTATTGAAGCTACTATTGTGGCAGCTGAGTAATTTGCACTTTTATATTTTGCAGTATGTACAACACATTTCAGATTTTTGGTATTTAAACTAAAAAAGACAAACAATTAAAATAACCTTTTAGTTAGACTAAATAATGTAACTAACACTGCCTCCCACTTTGTTTTTCTTTCTCATTTTAGCATTAGACGGCTGCCGTCCATCTCATGTCTATTACGCAAGGCTTGGATATTTTGTCCATCAAGGTGCTTGAGGACGACGCAAAAAGCACAGTATTTGTTATTCAAATCAAATGTCAAAACCATGTCCTGTTGGATTACTGGCGAAGAAAAACCTTTTTTCATAACGGCCAGGTGCAACAAACAGATATAATATGTTCTGACCCCATGGACAGTATAGAGTTTGTACTGAGAGTGCTACATCGCTCAGTAACACTTTCTAACAGTGACTACTGGAGTCCCTTTGTCATTGGACTGGTGCTGGATGCCCTGTATTTTAACTACCAACTTCCACCCCACATAATGTGGAATGGAAATATCACTGAAGTGATGAAGGAAAACACCCTACTTATGAGTAAATGAAGCAGTGAGCTTCTTTTAAAAGAAGTACTGGGAAGTGTTGCAGTTTTAGTTGGCATGGATGCCACCATTACTAATACACAGATAAAAGACAAGTCCATGCTATTTACAGTATCAATGCCCGTCACACCACAAATGATATCTGACTATTCAATGTTGAACTCAGCTGGTAAACAACAGTAATCTGGAGGAAAGACAACCCTTTCAATAGCTAAGATGTAGGTCACTTCACCTTGGAGCACAGGTATTCACTTTTCTAGTAGTTCTGGATTATGAAGCACAAAGACTCAAATGCAAATATTTATTATTTTTCAAAAACTTAACAGGGTGTTTCAGAAGTCCTGGCCCAGTGTTTTTATGTTTCTTTTGCTTTGTTCCAGGTGAGATTCTAATGTGCAGTATACTATGGCCAGGATTTTGGAACCCCCTGTATTTTACACAATATACTGAACAGAGTATTTTCAAAACAAAGTGTTGGTTTGTCTTATTGGATATTTAAATGAGATTCAAATCAATTTGATGATCAGCTAATGACTGACACACAATTAATTGTTGGCATATTTGTTTTTGTTGCAATTAATAATTAAACATGGAAATAAATATATATATATATATATATATCTATATATATATATATATATATATATATATATATATATATATATATATATATATATATATATATATATATATATATATATATATATTGGATTCTGCCAAGTAAATGCCTGATTTGAACGATCCCACCCCACCCCCCCCCCCCCCCCCCCAGTGACTCCGCAGTATTTTCAGACACTTCAAGAGTTTTTTGTATTGAACATTTTAATGCTAAAGTGCTACTTTGGGTGTTAATGTATTATTTCGTGTTGTGGTTCCACACTGGACACTGCAATTTCTTACTTGCAGAGATGATGTAAAGCCTTTTATTTTATTGGACTGAAAACGTCATGTGTTTATATATTTTTTTTTTTAAATGCAGTGACTTATTTTAGCTTTTTTCACCTACAAATGTTTTTTTTCATGATATGGGTTTGCACTAGACACTGTAGCTTTTAAGTTTAATGTCTGTAATGCGAAACGATTTGAAATGACAAAACAGTTGACATACTGCAGCAGCTTTGAATTGTATTTCACCAGTCAGTAAATATGTTAACTGCACTTTTTGATTCTTTATCGTGACTGTGTGCTGAATTTTAAGCATGCCTAACTGTAAATGTATTCTATCTACTGAATGTTAAAAATACTCCCTCTGCAATAATGGCTGTAATTTCACCCATCTGAATCACTGCCCCACCTCCCCTTATGACAACTTTACGCCCCCCTGGGCGTTGACTCGGCAGAATCCAGTATATATTTTTATTACATGGAAGTCCATCATGACCAGCACAAGTATCACATGTATATTATATCAATTGTGTTGTGATCTGTGTATTGTATAGCATTGTGTCCAGTGTATTGTTCCGCGTTTGGTGAGATGACATTACCTAGGTATAAAGTCTGCTGCTTGGTTGCTTCTGTATAGTGACATGCAATATAGAGGCACTTACAGTAGTATTGAAAGAAACCTAGTGACACAATTGAAGAAACTCAATTCTATGTCAGTGTCCTGTGTAACATGTATACACATTTGTTTTTAAATCTAGTTCATTCACTCAAGAGATTATATTACAAGTTTATTGTTTCATCACCAAACCATGGTGTACTTGGAACAAAATTATAACCGTCTAGTTCTGTAAAAATGTTCCCCATACTAAAATGAAGTAATTAAAGTAATTTCTTTCATAAACTTTTTTGTACTAATGTTACTGTTAAGACCGTAATCAACTGTTGCATTTTTTCTTGTGTTAAACAAGTAGTATTTTTTTTAAATATATAAAACATTAATATGACAATCCTGTCTGTGTTTATATGCACAGGCTGCTGTTGTTGTCTTCTAACATCTTTAAATGACGTGGAACTTAGATTTTGCACTTATCATCCCCATCACCAAACTGGTACAAGTATGCAGTAAGGCCCGCCAGGGTGTTCGTATATGTCTAATATACAGACGCCTCGGGATGTTGTGCAGCATGAGACAAAGTCGAGTGCCTCCAACCCCCGAGAAGTCCATACATTTAACGTTTACGGACACCCTGAAGGGCCTTATTCCATTTATAATCCAAGTAAAACAGTGGATTTGAAGAAAAAAAAAAAGGATAAATCATACTTTTTTTTTTTTTATTTCCTTATGCCAATAACTCTGAACTACACACTAAAGTAATCTGAGGAAACTGATTTTATTAAAACATGCAAAAGAAAGTACATCTATTTTTTATATTGTGTACATTGCCATTGAAAATATACACCAGGGGTTGAGACGGCGCAGACTTATTTTTTTTCGTGTCACTGACAGTGCAGGCACACTGTTTGAGCAGAACAGACGGGAGGAATAAAAATATATTCAACAACGTCTCAGATTTCAGGAATTTGTTCAAGGTCTGTGTCAGAGGGGTGGATAATGTGCAGAACTGTCTTTTTGTGTTTTTTCTGTAGCGTTTACAAACCGCTAAAAATACATTACTTGAAGTGACAAAGTCGGGGTGAGCGAGTATAAAGACAGCAAAAAAAAAAAAATGTTGGTATTTTTTTTTCTTCCATTTCATTGAATTGTTCTTCATCCAAATCAGCATGTCTACTTACTACTTTGGGATTTGCAGGTAGTTGGTCACTCAGTTTCATAGTTATTGTGTACATCTGTAACTAAGAAAGATGGCTACTGATACTTTAAATTCTGTGAGGCAGCGCAGTAATTTAGCATATGTGACAAGGCTCCAACTGTCTGTATCCATCAAATATACGGACAGCTGGAACCTTGCTCGACCAATCACATTGCTTGTTTCACATTCCATGCCAGCCCTGGATTATAAAGTAATATAAACTCACCATCATAAACAAAGTATGTTCCATCCTTGAAGACCAACACAGCAGGTAACTCTTGTAATGTCACATGCTAGAACACAACATTAAAAGAATTAGCAAACTCTTCCTCCTTTCTGTTAAAATGATTAAAAGTTGGGAGAGTTGTAATGGCACCATTTTAAATCATTTAAAAAAAAAATCAACCTTCCTGCACATTTCACACGGCAAAATGTAATGCTCACTGAAACTGCAAGAGTTTTAGAACACATTCGAATATAAACCGTAAAAACAGACATTAACAAGAAAACAAAATGAATGCTCTGTTTCTTAAGATAAATAAACAACAGAAAGGATGTGAGGATGTGTTGTCAAACACAACACTGGAAGACTTCAACTGTGGCGAGATTACTGAGGTCAGTGCTTTTTGTATATGGACATACATACCTTAGGCAAAACTTCCTCTAAAGCAGAAAAGAAATATGTGTACACAATCAACTCTGATGCCACTTCAATGTACTTCTCCTAAAAAAAGAGGTGCAGCATCATTTGGCACATTTCATTCAGTTCTGAAAAAAGTTATTTTAAACATAGCAAAAACTAACACACAGTTGTTTTGATAGGGATTCAGCAACAATGACACATTAAGCTATTCACCCAAAGGGGCAAACGCAGCAGTTTAGTTTCTTCTACTTATTATTGGTAAAATCGAGTCCAGCTTTTAAAAAAATATTGTTGACTACCAATTATATTATTTTAGGAAGGACCGTTTCATATACACATTGATGCAGAAATGAAAAAAAAAAAACACACACAACTCAAACCTTTAATGGTGATTCTCCACCAACATAAAGAAAAAGCACATTGTGTCTCTTTTGCACATGTTCAAACATCTGTTGGCTGGGAAGTGAACGAACAACTGGCCTGAAAAGGGAACAGAATTAAGATTATTTTTTTTTTTTTAAATATAAAATGTATTGAAATAATACTGGTTGCAATGATGAGGCTAATGTGATCAAAATGCTTATGGTTGTACTGACAGAGCATAAGATGTAATTTCAGGTAAGAAATGTGATTTTGCAGTATTGGTGAGCACCCCTTTAAATGCATTTTAGTTCATTTACAGCAGCTGAATATCCATTTGAATGAATAAAAAACAAATCTTCCTAGGACTAGGCTTAATGTTGATAACACCAATTTATGTAATTCCATAGTAACATTTTACATTAAAATAAATATTTTTTTAAAGTTCACTCGTCAATATTCATATTACATGTGATTAGCACCCACTTGTGGGCAAACAAGTGAAATACATCAAAAATATGTAGATTCAGTATATATTATGCAACAGATTATACAATAGATTACTACTGAGCGCCACAAACTTTTTTTTTTTTTTTTTTTTTTTTTTTTTAATATTAATTAGGGTTAAATCAGATTTCACCTCAAAATTGAGTCACTAATACCTGACAAAAACTGTTCCTGAACATGCTATATCTTTTTCAACATCACAGCTGTTACATTTATATTGACAAATCTATGTTCATAAATTACTATTGACCCATTTTCTCTGTATGAAGGGAATATATGTAATTTCTTTGAGTATTTCCTGTTTATTTATTGTCTCGTCTGGCTCAACTATTACCATGTTCATTAACACTTTTAAAACAAGAAAAAAAAAAGTTAGATTGGCAATAAAGAAAGAAAGAAAGAAAGAAAGAAAGAAAGAAAGAAAGAAAGAAAGAAAGATCCTTTTCAAAGCTGCTTTATCAGCATGAAACACACATTGTGGTCTTCTTGTAGGGCAGAATCAATTTCAGGATTTAAGATTTCTTAAATACTCTTCAAAATGTAATGTAAAATTGATGTATTGCCCCCTATCCCCATCCTCCGTGTAAAAATAAAACCTTTACTTATTTTAATTCAACATTTTTTTTAACCAAATATCTGTATAGAAATAACAAAATCAGAATCAGTATTCATAGTTCAGTGTCCAGTTACATTCAAATGTATATTCTACGCAGGAGGGAGAACTTACCCTGCTACTCTATTAGCAAATTCTATTATGTCGTCTTTGGTTCTTGGTCCTCTGTAATTGTAAGCCAAGTCTCCCTTCAACCTTTGGGATTGAATAAAAAAAAAAAAGTCCAACTTGTCAGTTTTAAAGGATAAACCTTCAATCACTTATTAAATAAAATAGAGATATATAACAAGCAAAATATATGGGATTTTTTTAAAAACAAATTAAACAACTTTGCAGTTTCTGGTGTTGCTTTCATTATACCAACTACCACAGAACAGGGTGATTTGCCCAGTCATTCTATTACTGGATTTTAATTAATCCAATTCCAAACTTCGATCCAGAGCTGATTCTGTTTATTAAAATAACTGATAGAGATTACCTATCTATAATCTATGTCTATATCTGTATCTACACACACACACACACACACTAGCTTTCCTCTTCAGGTGTAACACAAATTTTACATAAGAAATAAACAACCAACAAACACCTACTTTTAAAAAAAATAAATAAATCACTACATAGCGAATACAGGAACGTTTTTCATGCTTTAACTCTCAACACTTGTGGTGCGATTATACCTACAGTTTTATAGTTGGATAACCACGTACTCCAAGTTCTGAGGCAACACCTAGAAAACAAATGTATAACCATTACAGAATGTTTCCATGCTGGTATGATCACATCGTTTTTCACATAGGAAAGGCTATTATAATTGTCTACTCATTTTTGCACAGCATGTGCATGTATACTTTCACCTTTCTGTGCGTTTGCTGGTAAAATGGGAAGACGAAAAGTAGTGCGTGTTAGTTAACTGCTTATTGGTTATCTGCTAAAATGGCGTACAAGGTGGATTAACACACATGACCTGAGCGAGGCAAGTGACGCGAAAAGCAAAAACAATATTGCTTACCACGTATTTCAATGTGAGCGCCAAACACTGCTGTGAAGAGACAGCAGTGAAATACAGGCAAGGCCTTTTTAGATTATTTTTCGTGTCACACGCCTCATTCAATCGTGTGTAAAAATCCCCCTTAACACCGGATTTCAGCACCTTGGAGCTGGAAACACTACAGAGCGACTGTGCTGAAAATGTAGCAAAATGCCCTGACTGATGGTGAATATCCAGTTTTGAGAATTAACACTCAGCAATCACTCTGATCAAGTAAAAAATACCACCCGCAACTGCTGGACACAAACCTAGAAGATGCACTAAGATGTGTGTGTCTGATATGTTCATGCCCAAATTACAAACTCTGTTGAAAGAGAAAGACTGCAAAGTTTCATACTGAATGGTAATAGATGTTTGTTAAGTAATTATACATGTAAACACAGACTTCGACACAGAAAAAAAAAAAAAAAAAAAAAAAACAACATTGGTGTTGTTGCATGTTGATTTTGCCAAAAACTTGTGTTGTCCCTGTTTGAACACCAGAATTGTGTTACATAGAACACATTTTTTATTTTACAGTGGTGAAGTACATTTATCTGCATTGTGTAAGTGTATGCAAGGTGTTTTCTACTAAATGTGCACGCGGCTAAAACGGCATTGCCATATCCAGTTGACAGCTTCTATTGGACAACAATGGTCTAGATACAAGGAGTCCTCAATGACTCCCTTAGTAAAAGCACTACTGCCTGCAGTGGTGGGCGAGTCATGCAAAGTTGGTTTGAATCCCGCTCACACCTTCTCGATCTTGGCTGTGGACCCACAGGGAGTGCTGCATTGGTCTTTCAGCTCCCGAGGGGTTAAGGGGGAGAATCGGCTGGGGGCAGTTCACATCATCATGTGTTAGTGAACCCTTCTGGTCAGACAGACACTTCTGTATCAGTGTCTTAACTTTTCACTCCAGATTTTTCATAGAATATCCTCTTTTTTGAAGACACGTGTATTCAGAATGTTTAAGTCACATGAAATAGAGGTTTCATTATACTTGCACTTATAAGGGTGTCCCCTTAAGAAACAGGCAAGTCTTTATTATCGTGTAAACAATGAGAATGGTAAGGGAATATTTCCAACTTACTAAAGACTGGATGAATAAACGTGTCACTGGTACAAAATATGCTGATGTATGTTTTTCATATTATTTATGTCCAAATTGAGCTGGAAACCTTGTTTTCCTGCACCCAGTCAGTCTAAGCAGGGTTTATCTGTTTACCAGCAACAGTCAAACATTTGGACGGACAAGTGCTTCCAACATATTCAGTGGTCTGTAGGACAAGTGCTTCATAAATATAATTTAACAAAGTCTTGTATAATGAAAGCTGATGCTTCCTGTATTGCTGTGAGCCGGCATCTATGCAGTGGTACGGTAGGTAAAGGTCATAAATGTTGGGAGCCAGCAAATGTCACTTATGCAGTGTGCATAGCAATATATCTCTTATGTCTTACCAATCAAATTGCAGTTTCAGTCAGCTGTATTTCATGTTTGAAATGTTAAACAGAAATGCAATATGAAAAAGGCAATACAATCTGTAAACATGGCAAGCTTAAACACAGATTTATAAATTCAGGTTTTATCTCTAATATCACTATTTAGTAAATACACCCATCAGTGAATGTTGATTGTGAATTAAGTTAGTAAGTTACCAGTGTTTTGCTAAATTAACTTCTGGAAGAATGTACCAAAATGCATACAGTAAAATAATCTGCGTTGAAAATCAGTGTCTGCCATTTACTGATATGCAATATTGATAATATGAATCAGCCCCCAAAAAACACAATCTGTGCATCCCTAGCTAAAACTGCCACGCAAGATAGGTGATGTGCAGTACTACATATACTGTAGTATACTACTGTACATCTGCCAAATGTAAAGCGCTTTGTGATGGTGAAAGGCGCTATATAAAATAAAGATTGATTGATTGAAATGTAACCTTCAATTTTAATGACCAGTAGATTTTACCATAAAGTCGCCACGTTGATGACTAAGCATTTACAGCAATAAAGGCTTTCTACTTCACTGTCAGAATCTGCACCGCCCTGTTGATCTCTCCGAGCCAATCCTTTTGTGGAACAGGAGTTAAAATAACTACACAGCTTAAAAAAAAAAAAAAAAAAAAAAAAAGAGATCTGTGCTGCAGCGCTACAGGCCATTGAATTTCCCTGATTCGCTCGGTTGATCAGCTTAGACGCCACAGGAAATTAAAGAAAAAAAAAAAAAAAACTCTCAAAATATCTCTTAATTACCCTAAATAAAATGTCACAGAAACTGAAGCAACAGTAAAATTTATTTGCATCTGGATTTGGAAAATCCACATCTGCCAAATCCTTGAAAATGACAATGTAAAAAGATGAAGAGGCGGAGTTAACAGTGTTAGTATTTTAGCCAGCTTGTCTATGACAGTAACTGAAAAATAAAGAAATATGTTCACTTCCTTGGAGTTTTTATTTAGTTATCTTCCTGGCATCTGATTAATATAGTTATATCTCCTGGCATTTTATGTATATACATCACTCACTGGCATTTTATGCACATAGAAAATAGTTCCCTGGCATTTCATGTAAATATTTCCCTTGCATTTAATGTAAATAGTTCACTGGCATTTCATGTATACAGTTACCTGGCATTTTATACACAAATATAGTTCCCTGGAATTGTATGGAATTAGTTCCCTGGCACATCAAGTGTATATAGGTTCCCTCGCACAATTTGAAGATAGTAAATAAACACCTACTACATGAAAACAAAGCGTGCATATACATATACATGTCTCCTTTTATTGTCCTCGTTTGAAAATGTTGGCCACCATAAAAGTTCACTTGGCCACTAGGTTTTGAAAGCTAGTGGCCAAATGGCCATTAGCTTACAAAGTGATTTGTCCTACCCTGAATGTGCATACCAGGCACCATATGTTTCATCAGGAAACGATTTTGACTATGTTTACAGTCTCATTAAAAGGATTTAACCCCTTCCATATGTTCCACTATATCAAGCAAGTCTCATCCTTTATTACACAACAGGGACCTTACCTTAGTCAAGCCATTTAATTAATTCCCTGGAGGAATACTGGCTTAGAAATGGATATGCTAGAGCATAGATGTTTCCAAGCAAAAATATATTAAAGAAATGAGCCCAGTGACTACTTCATGGAACATAAATTCACACGTGACATTTAGTCAAATCTACTTTTTTAAAATAAAGGCACTTACCGGTGTAAGAGAACTGCTGATAAATATTTTTTTTTTTTTCCATCTAAAATAATTAATTTTATTTAAACAAACTGTAAAACTAGAGATTCTCCAACTATTAAGATTTTTTTTAAAAATTATTTGCACCATGTCACAATTATTTATTATAAATCAGTGTACTTAATTATAAATTTTTAGAGAATTAATAAATTTATGTATCTAAATATATTGTCACCAAATAAATAATTCATTTTCAATTATAAAACCTCCATGGGCCTGGATTTAAATTGAAATAATAAAACGAATACAATCCCCATGTATTTTATCCATCACAACTGGATTTAGATAAAGGATAGTTATCACACTCTTGTGTGTGATGCATACATAAGATCTGCTAAGTATGAAACTTGCGTAAAAAAAAAACTGAGGGCAGTTAGTTAAACAGATACGATTCAAAGAGACAGAAGTAACTGTCCTTACTGGAATAAGCAGTAGCATCTATCTTCCCAACTCGCACAGGTGAACCAGAACTGCGCATTTCAGCCCCCACCTCGTGCCACACGGGCTCCAGTTTCTTGCAGTGGCCACACCAAGGAGCATAGAACTAAAAGAAGGACATATTTTAAAATAGCAGCACAGCTAGCAAGAAAATGAAGAGTCATTCTGTTCACTGCATCAATAAAATATAGCACGTATTTTGCTTCACCCCCACCCCAACAAAGTAAAACCTTTTAACTGTATCCCTAAGGTCTGATGTTTCTTCCAGTTACACATGTGCAGCTTAGGAAGATGTTATTATACTTAAGGGTACAGTAACTGAAATTCAGGAGAGTTGGAATAAGATAATATAAAAGAGTAATTTGTACAGAAAGTTGAGACTCCACACCCCAGTTATTGCTAAGAATTCTCAATAGATTTCATTAGGACTGTTTACGAACAGACATCTCTTGAGATCCTTCATCTATTTCTGCTAATGAGGCTGCTAACAATCTACAAAACGTTACCAGTAGCTAAGAAACTGGGTGAAGTGTCTAATATTTAACATGACTTTATAAGCCCACTTTAAAAAGAAAATCAGAAACAATGTTTAGGAATGTAAAAAGTATAGTAGATTGTATGAACATATTCAAAAACTACAACATACATACAGTACTTCCAGGACTCTTTGTTCTTCTTTACGCTGAAGATAGTTCTTAATGACTTTCGCTGTATGTTTGGGGTCGTTGTCATGCTGCAGAATAAATTTGGGGCCAATCAGATGCCTCCCTGATGGTATTGCTATTGGCAGCAGTGGTATGGGCAGCAGTGTGGAGTAGTGGTTAGGGCTCTGGACTCTTGACCGGAGGGTCGTGGGTTCAGTCCCAGGTAGGGGACACTGCTGCTGTACCCTTGAGCAAGGTACTTTTCCTAGATTGCTCCAGTAAAAAATCCTGCTGTATAAATGGGTAATTGTATGTAAAAATAATGTGATATCTTTAAACAATTGTAAGTCGCCCTGGATAAGGGCGTCAGCTAAGAAATAAATAATAATAATAATAATAATATTGCATGATGGATAAGTATCTGCCTGTACTTCTCAGCATTGAGGAGACCATTAATTCTGACCAAATCCCCAACTCCATTTGCAGAAATGCAGCCCCGAACTTGCAAGGAACCTCCACCATGCTTCACTGTTGCCTGCAGATACTCATTCGTGTACCGCTCTCCAGCCCTTCGGCAAACAAACTGCCTTCTGCTACAGCCAATATTTCAAATTTTGACTCATCAGTCCAGAGCACCTGCTGCCATTTTTCTGCACCCCAGTTTCTGTGTTTTCGTGCATAGTTGAGTCGCTTGGCCTTGTTTCCACGTCGGAGGTATGGCTTTTTGGCCGCAAGTCTTCCATGAAGGCCACTTCTGACCAGACTTCTCCGGACAGTAGATGAGTGTACCAGGGTCCCACTGTTTTCTGCCAATTCTGAGCTGATGGCACTGCTGGACATCTTCCGATTGTGAAGGGAAGTAAGCATGATGTGTCTTTCATCTGCTGCAGTAAGTTTCCTTGGCCGACCACTGCGTCTACGGTCCTCAACCTTGCCCGTTTCTTTGTGCTTCTTCAAAAGAGCTTGGACAGCACATCTGGAAACCCCTGTCTGCCTTGAAATTTCTGCCTGGGAGAGACCTTGCTGATGCAGTATAACTACCTTGTGTTTTGTTGCTGAGCTCAGTCTTGCCATGGTGTATGACTTTTGACAGTAAACTGTCTTCAGCAACCTCACCTTGTTAGCTGAGTTTGGCTGTTCCTCACCCAGTTTTATTCCTCCTACACAGCTGTTTCTGTTTCAGTTAATGATTGTGTTTCAACCTACATATTGAATTGATGATCATTAGCACCTGTTTGGTATAATTGTTTAATCATACACCTGACTATATGCCTACAAAATCCCTGACTTTGTGCAAGTGTACCTAGAAGAATTGATGCTGTTTTGAAGGCAAAGGGTGGTCACACCAAATATGGATTTGATTTAGATTTTTCTTCTGTTCACTCACTTTGCATTTAGTTAATTGATAAATATAATCTATTAACATGTCTATTTTTGAAAGCATTCTTACTTTACAGCATTTTTTCACAACTGCCTAAAACTTTTGCACAGTACTGTACATACATATACATATATATATATATATATATATATATATATATATATATATATATATATATATAGCCTTATTGAATCTTCTATTTTTTTTTTTTTATGTCTTGTTTAAGTTACCAGATTTACTCAAATGAACCTCAAAGTTGATTTTTCCCCTTTGCACAGCACACATGTCCCAAACAGCACAGTAAGCGAACTCCTCTGAAAACGTCAGTACAATTGTTATGGTCCCATTTAGTGTCACCAGTATAAAAACATGAATGCATGACTGATTATTCCTTAAACAAACACGGACAGAGTATAGTTCCTGTTGGGATAATATAAAGTAAGCCCAATCTATCTGGGACAATCGCAACTACAAAAAGTGCTTCCTGTTCTCTGAAATAAATCTACTTTGGATAGAATTGGGAATAGCCTGTATACTTACATCTATTAACCAAGTATCACCCATTCTTGAATCCTTAAAGCTGAAAAAAACAAAGCAGAAACAAAACACACAATCAGTGTATTTGCTTTGATTATCATATTAAATAGAAAATACATTCAAACCGTTGACACATGGCTTCAGAGTGTGTGACAATACAATCTACAATTCAACAGCAGTTCCAGCAGAAATGTTTTCAAGAGCATGTGAAACGAAATTTTAGCGAAGTAAATTCCTTGATAAAGCTGCAGTCATTATCAAAGTTGCTAACACGAGGTAACTATATACTGCGATTGAAAAAAAATATGTAGGCTGCTAGAAACCTACCAATGTCATTTTCGACCTGATGACATGAAACAAAATAATGTCTGTAACCTAAATTGAAAATAATAATTCTGCCGCTACCGATAATTTAAATAAACACGTCGCTACAGGTACCACTAACCCATCCTAGTACCTTCCTCCTGCCCTCCAGTCATAACCACACACACGACTTGACAACACCAACGACTTAAAATAATAATAATAATAATAATAATAAATCAATCGAATTACTTACGAGTCATCCAGCTCTTCTACAAAAGCCGAGACCACTGCAGTGCAAACAGCGGCTGCACAAAATAAAGATAAAATGCATTTCAATAGAACTGGAAATTAAAAATGAAAGCGAACATCGTAATAGCGATGTGTATACACATAATTACAAGAGGCATAAGAAAAAAATCACAGTTTTAATACATTACCTGCATAGAACAAACTGATCTTTACTGTCATCTTTACAGGAGGAAGCACCAGGCAGGAAACCGACAACTAAACCAAGTTTACCAAGCATGCGCAGACGTCACGTCATCGACACAGGGTGTCTGGAGTGGCTACAATAAAATCTCTGGGTGCGTTCACGACACGCAGACTTTCGTCATTCTGCGCAGAATTTGCACAGAATCCGAGCAACTAGCCAATGAATTTTCAGAATCTTTGCAGAATCTGCGCAGACTTAGCAAAGTCTGCCTCTCGTGAACGCAACGTCTGTGTCAGGATATTTTAGTTTGTAACAACCTTCTTTATATTTCAGAAATTATTTTGCAAGGAAGGGTGTACAGCAGGTTCATAGTGTGCTAACGAAAATGATTATATTTCAAAATTACAGAAAGTTTCAATATGTACGCTTTACCAATTTAAATACAGTTTGGCAAAGCAACTGGTGGACTCGGGTTTTCTGGTCAGTGTTAAACATACGAATTGCATATATAATTTCAAACGATTGGAAGCATTGAAAACTTGCATTATCGGTCCCGATTATTTATCAGACTACTCTGATGTGTAAATAACACCGGTTCTGCGGCGCCAGGCATACTTGCTGTTGACAGAAAGAAAGCCATTTTTAGAATGACAGGTGAAAGGTTTGGCGATCTGTTAAAATAGCTTGGGACCGTTGCTTCAACGCAAAAAATACACTTGAGATTCCAATGACATCCGCAGAAAGACTTCCACACACTGCACATTAGAGCAACTGGCAATCAGGTTGCCAAATGTTTTTTTTTTTTTTTTACAAAAACCCGCCCAATCAGGAGCGTATGTTGTGACATCACTCCATTTTAGCCTTCTAATTGTGGAATAACGCAGATTTTTTAAATTTTTTTGTCGAATAATTTTCTCGAAAAACTAGGATCCCTGGTAATTACTAAACATTCACCTGAAATACGGTCAATTAATCGTTTTTCTTTAATCAAGTAAAACCCTTGACAACAAATTCTCATTTGAATAACACCTGTGCCTTTTAGAAATTGTTTGTAGCCCAATACGCTACCCAAATGCAATGTACGTCATATCCACAGATATTGATACTTGTTATTGTTATAATGTGTGATAACAGTGATGTAAACACTACGGGTTGTGTATCATATAGCTTAGTATTTTCCTTAAAAATATTGTTAATGGGGGCTCCTGAGTGGCACATTCAATAAGAGGCGCTCCACGTGGAGTGCAGGATACGCGCCATAGTCTGGACATCGCGAGTTTGAGTCCAGGCTATTCCACAGCCGACCGAGGACGGGAGCTCCCAGGGGGCGGCGCACAATTGGCCGAGCGTCGTCCGGGAGGAGGGAGGGTTAGGTCGGCCAGGGTGTCCTCGGCTCACCGCGCACTAGCGACCCCTGTAATCTGGCCTGGCGCCTGCGGGCTTGCCTGTGAGATGCCTGAAAGCTGCGTTGTCCTTTGACGCTGTAGCTCTGGGTGGCTGCATGGTGAATCCGCAACGTGAAAGAAAAGTGGTCGGATGACAGCACACACTTCGGAGGACAGCGTGTGTTCGTCTTCGCCCTCCCGAAATTGGGAAAAATAATTGGCAACGACTAAATTTATAAAAATATATATGTTGTTAATACGTACTTGCCAACATTTGGAAACTGTTCAGTGGGACAAAAACAAACAACAAAAAAAAAACACAATCATGTAATAATAGACGTATCCATCATGACAGTAAACATAGACACAATGAAGCGTTCTTACCTTTGTATACCGGTAAGTTAGTGATCAACAGATGTGTCAGCCGCATGAAAAGCACAGGGTGTGGTTTTCACTAACTCTATGGACATATGCTAGGAAATCGGGACTTTCCCAACCATATAGGGACTGTTGGCATGTATGCGTGAACCCGCCTAATCTGGCAACTGCTGGCAATTCCCAGTAGTGTGGCCACAAGCCTCTGACTCCACTCTTTACTTCAGGGTTTTCTTGCTCTTCACAAATCTATCAAGAGGCTGTGTGGTCCAGTGGTTAAAGAAACGGGCTTGTAACCAGGAGGTCCCCGGTTCAAATCCCACCTCAGCCACTGACTCATTGTGTGACCCTGAGCAAGTAACTTAACCTCCTTGTGCTCCATCTTTCGGGTGAGACGTAGTTGTAAGTGACTCTGCAGCTGATGCATAGTTCACACACCCTAGTCTCTGTAAGTCGCCTTGGATAAAGGCATCTGCTAAATAAACAAATAATAATAATTGTCTCCATGCTCACAAGCTGCTTTATTTTTTTTTCGGGCAGCAGTGTGGAGTAGTGGTTAGGGCTCTGGACTCTTGACCGGAGGGTCGTGGGTTCAGTCCCTGGTAGGGGACACTGCTGCTGTACCCTTGAGCAAGGTACTTTACCTAGATTGCTCCAGTAAAAACCCAACTGTATAAATGGGTAATTGTATGTAAAAATAATGTGATATCATGTAACAATTGAATAATACACACCAATGCTGTTTCTATTCTAAGTGAGGGGTTATAGGAAATTTCTTCTATTAAATACTATTTTATAGTCTTTTGTGCAGCCTGTAACTTGCTAAATTACATTCAATAGTAAATTCATACAAAGGTTTTGACGTGTGATTTTTTTTTTTGTGTGTGTGTATTTATTATTATGCTAAGCAGTACTCTTTTTATGGCTTAATTGCAATGACATTAAACACCAAGGTTAGATAATAGTGTCCGCTTTACAAACTCCATCAACTTAAATTCAAATATCTTTGCTTTTGGACTTGACTACTTAAATGGAAGAGAATGGTTAATAAATGAATGGGTTTCAGTAGGACTTCTATTATTTACCATTTCCTAAACAATTTGCCATCAGTCGATTAAAATGTTTAATTTGGTCTCCCCACACTCCACATTGACAGTCTCCATGGTGGCGTCCATGTTGTTTTAGTGAATCTCACCAGCTTTCTAGCCCAGTGAATCTGGTGGTTCATCGGTGAGCTTAATAACAGTTCGGGGAGCGTCAACTGTTGCCTTTAACAACCATTCAGTGACCACAGAGTGCCACCGGGTGAGCTAATGTATATGCCCATATTCACATCATGACACTTACGATGATACACTGTGAAAAATAAAGCCTATACATTTAAATTGATTAAACTTCCACAAGCTTTCAGCTTTATTTTTCAAATTATATCATTGTTAGTGCCCTGATGCATGTAAACAAGCATGTTACTTCTTATTGTATTCACTTTGTGAAGGAAAATGTGTATTTTACTGACTTTACTGTGTTTAATTCTAGATACAGGTACCCACAAAACCAAACATTTCTTCATAATACGTATCAAAATACGATCACAGGTTATGTTTGTAGATATGTGTGAAAAATAATATTTCTGACAAAGTTTTATGGCAATTAGGCTTTTTTTCACATTTATCCCACATAAATTATACACTTTAAATGTCTTTTCACATTATAGCACAAATATAAAAGTCTGTTTGTATTTTGGAATCCACTGCATCTGTTTCTCTCCTAGAGTTCTGTCAAAGATATTCTTTGGTTCTGTTGTCCGTGTAACAATCCAAACTTTGTGTTGCTGTTGTCTGTGTCTGTTTGAAGCTGATAATAGGGGCACTGCCTACGAGTGTACGTGGCAAACTTGAGCTGACTCAGGGAACAATGCGTTCGTAGTAGAGCACAAAACAGACCAAAGCTGTCACAGAGCCCCGCTCTGGAGCAGGCCACTTTTGAGATGGCTAGACCTGGGACAACTGCGGTTACACACACACACACAAAAAAACAAACAAAAAAAAAACTAAACCTTGATTAAAAGTGGCTAGTGTAAACGGGGTATAAATGACTTTGGTATCATTCTGGACATACTAACAACAAACTCCAACAAATGTGCATTATCTTTCAGCAGCAGTCTGGAGGATGATTATCTAAAAAGACAAAGACAAAGTATTCTCAGAAGCATTTCAGAATAACTAAGCAAAACCAAATGAATATACTGAAACATGGAAATATAAGCTGTTGCTAAGCTATTTTTTCTAGCCTCCAGCATTTTGTTGTTGTTTCAAAGTATGGAAACTGTAGACAGGGCATTTACTGTAGATCAGTGTTAAAAACATTGTCTCAAGAAGTCAAAGCTGTTTTCCAGTTCTGGAGGGCTTTATTTCCAAATAAAGATAACTGTTTAAAGAAAATGATGTATGAGCATGCTTTTAGCATTACCACCATAGCAGTAGCATTATTTGTAAATTGTAATCACTATGAATCACAGTGTGCTGTCTGAGCACTTTAGTTTAAGTAACCCATGCACATCCAGCATATTTCTACATTTACGATACGCTACCAGCGGGTGGCAGTGCAGACACAATACATTATTTTAAATTTGCAATGGTCAGACTTCCCTTAACTGATACATGAAATAAAACACTCTGGCTATTTCTTATTAACCCCTTTGTCAAAAATGCCACCCCACAGCCAGGCTTTGTATTACAATTTTTACCACACTGTCTTTAAGATGCTATAAAAAATATTTGAGACAGTAGCATTACATTTTTTTCAGAACCTTGCCAGAAGTACTACATTTTCATCCTTAGAAAAAAAATGTTTCTGCTCTGCATTTTTCTACTCTGATGCATTATGAGCATCAACAATTTACTCAAAGCCTCCACTAGTGTTTTTTTTTACTATTATAGCAACCCTGACTTGCATAAAGAAGGAAAAACATTTAGAGAAATAGCTTGCATCACTTGATTTTCAAGGTGTGGTATCCGAAGCATAATCAACAAGTACAGAGAAAAATCATCTGTAATTGACAAACCCAGGATTGGAAGACCCAAAAAGCTGTCTAACAAGGATGAGCAATACTTGAAGATAATATCCTTAAGGAATAGAAAGAAGACAAGGGTTGAATTGACAACAGAACTGGCAGAAGGCACAGGTGTTGTTGTCCGTCCATCAGCAGTCCAAAGCACCTTTGACCATTGTTCCATAGTCCAATTTCTGTGTTCTTGTGCATATATTTAGTCTTTTAGTCTTGTTCCCCTTTCTTAACAGAGGTATTCTTACTGCAACACATCCTTTAAGTCCTGATTTCAAGAGAGACCTTCGTACTGTTGACTTGACAGACAACGACACCTGTGCCTTCTGCCAGTTCTGTTGTCAATTCAACGCTTGTCTTCTTTCTAGGATATTATCTTCAAGTATTGCTCATCCTTGTTAGACAGCTTTTTTGGGTCTTCCAGTCCTGGGTTTGTCAATTACAGATGATGTTTCTCTGTACTTGTTGATTTATGCTTCAGATACCACACCTTGAAAATCAAGTGATGCAAGCTATTTCGCTCAATGTTTTTCCTTCTTATGCAAGTCAAGGTTGTTATAATAGTAGAAAACACTAGTGGGGGCTTTGAGTAAAATGTTGATGCTCATAATTCATTAGATTAGAAAAATGCAACATGTCTAAGACTTTTGCACAGCATTATATATACTGTGATAGATAGATATATAGATAGATAGATAAAAGTATTAGCAACCAAATGAATATGAGGATTGAAAGTCAGTTTTTCGTCAATGATACAAGGTACATTTAGCAAAACTGGAAAGTTTTCTTCCCATGTTAATCCAAGTGCAAAAAGGCAGCAACGCAAGTCCATACAATATATTCACATAGCAAAAATAAACTTTGAAAAAGGTTTGTGTGGTTGTGACTAACATCTTGCTACATGTGTTTTCAGGGTTTGGTGACTCCAGATATTGTTGAATCTTGTGACATACTACAGTACACTACATACATAATCGTGGAGATCTTCAACAATATTAGTGATGGAAAGGCTGAGTACATTTATTTTTGTTACCGGTACATTAAATTGATGTTAGAGCTGCATGGAATAGTGGAGAATAGTGGAGTATGTCCTAGTTCCTGACAAGATTGAAGCAGAAACATGGATTTCAGAACCCCTGTTCCCACCTGGCTGAAAAACTGTAATCTGTGTTTACACAGACATGAGTTTATGGCTTAGGCATCTTTATGAGGATTGCTGTTGTAGAGCAGTCACTTGGCCACTGCGCACTGCTGTTGTGGAAAACAAAACATTCACTGCAGAACCTTGGATGAGGATGAGCAACCCTAACAAGCCTCAGGCGTGGTCTCAGGCAATTAGTGTATTCCAGAGAATCAGATTTTTGAAAGTCATAAACCAAAAAAAAACATGCCCAAATGTACCTTTCAGTTCAAATATTATGGATATATATACAGGTACTGGACAAAAAAAAATGGAAACACCAACGTAAAGTCACTTAATAGGGCGTTGGGCCACTATGGTATCCTGCTCTGTGGTATTTGATGAAACTGGCTGCTCGCACCCCAGGTTGAAAATTGCGATCAAGTCATCTGCAGTTGCTAGCCTGTTTTGCTTTGCACTTCGAATTAATGCACAGATATCACGATCCTGGAGTATGCGCTTCCACCCACTGTTCCATGCTGACATCACCTTAGACACCGTTGCTCGTGAAACATCAGCAAGTTGAGCTGTCTTGGTCACTGAAGCTCCTGCCAAACGCGCCCCAACAATCACCCCTCTTTCAAAGTCACTGAGGTCTCCTCTTGCAGCCATGCTAGCCATAATTATAGGCAACCAGGCCTGTCCAGCATTTTTATACATGACCCTAAGCATGCTGGGATGTTATTTGCTTAATTAACGCATGAGCCACACCTGTGTGGAAGCCCTTGCTTTCAATATACTTGGTGTCCCTCATTTACCCAGGTGTTTCAATTTTTTTGTCCACTACCTGTATATCTTTATATGTTATCAGATTTTTCTTTAGATACTACTCCATCAATTTATAATAAATAATTAAATGTGACTACTTAGGCTACATTTTATTCTTAGCAGCACATACAAAGGTTTTTTTTTTTTATCAGTGGTTCCACGAAAGCCAAGATTAATATACACTGACACAGTCTTAATTAATTTTCACTGATGTCTGATATAATCCACTGGTGATAATATGCATAATTACTAAACTCATTTCTCAAGGCTTAATGTAGGATATTATTGATATGCCTGCATCTTATGCAAGGACATGTGTGAGTCACCCACAAGATATTTCACTACAGTGCCTGCAATAAAAATAACCCCATAACAAGTGAATTCACATTTTGGTACTTAAACACATTGGCTTCTTGTAAGGTAAGTCATTTTCTGGGAGTGCTATTTTCAGTATAGATACATGACAATTATATAGTATTTAATGTTTATATTGTTGAAGTACAGATGAGTCTGCATTCCGTAGGAATTCTTTGTTGAAACCACAATAAAAAAGTTTACTAAAGAAGGATTATGCGTTATGACCTTTTATTATCTTTTAATACCAAAAAACGGGCCTGCTAAACTCTTAGCTGATCACAGTTGCATCTGGTAAACAATGAGTTGTTGTTTATTTAACTCAAGTTAAACTGTGGATACAGTTGGATACCTATGGGCCTGATGGTCAAAAGGTTTGATAAATAGATTAAAGACTAAAGAGATAGGTGTGATGATGTGTGTACTGTAAATTAGCACAAACTGACTTAAAGAATGCCAAATCTTTATAAACTGGGTAGAATTAAAAAAAATAAAAAAAATGTTTTTATCAGACACCAGATGTTGCCTTTCATGGATACTGAGTTAATTTAGCATGAGGTGTTTTTTTTTCAACCCTGAAACTCTCAGACAGTTCACAAGATAAATTATCTGAACATCTCTTGACTTAAGTTATTCCAACATATATGGCAGAAGACCTCCAATTTCACAGGATCTAACGTATACAAAGCAATGAAAAACCCTTTATGTGTCAGTGTAAATTTTTATTTAAAATGCAATTGATTTTAAAACAGCCAAGAAATGGTAAGGACGAGAATAAGTGGTCTTTTAGCTTTCATTATCAAGAGGGTATGGCATATTTACATAAATTTGCTACCCCCCACTTTGGGAATGAATGGTTTAATATTGGTCTGTTTAGTCCAGTAAAACAGTTGCTTTACATTAATGGAGATGCCGGGGTTATGTAAGGAATAACACACAAGAAAGTGTGGATTGCATCTGTTCCTTGTGAGGTGCATTGTGACGCACGAGGCACAGTCAAGTGTCCTTAAGTGGGCTTATAAAATAAAATGTTAAAGTAATACACATCACAGTTCAATTACACCTTATCATAGCGTTCCTACATTATTTTAAAATATTAAAATACAATAATAAAAAGCAATCTATACTGGAATGGCATAGATGGACAAGATGTTTCCAATATCACTAATAATGAGACAACATAATGTAACCAAAGCATGCAAATTAGGTCCCGGTAACAAAAAGAGAACTACTCTCTGATTGGTTAATTTCAACCAGAAATATCATTGGCATTACTAGAGTCCTTCTCAAAAGATTGATTTCAGTTTGGATTTGGCTTTGACCTATGCAATCTTAGCTTCATCCTTTCCAATCTCGATGGAGACCTGCCAACTGTGGAGAGACAGGGGTTTGCAGTGCTCAGATCAGAAGACTGGCTGGTGACAGTGGAGAGACGTATCGATCAGCTACTAGATGAACAAGTCTTTTTGGGGAACCCTCAGGAGCACCCCAGGCAAGGGATATAGCTGGCGATCACCATCCTGTATTTTGGATGGGTGATGGCATAAATGATTGGGTTATGAATGGCAGGTGCCTTGGCAGTTATAGCAGGGATTGAGTTAATGTAGGGAGTCAGGATGTGAGCATAACCAGCAAAAGCAGTGAGTGCTGCAGTGGAGTAGGGTGACCAGGAGATTACATAGAGTAGTATAACAATCAAATCCATTTTTGCCATTTTCCAGTCGATCTTCATCCTCTGGTACTGTTTCTGGGACTCCTTGAATGGCCCTGAGGATAAAGAAGTAGCATTATATGATAAGGATCAGCGGGATGATGAATATAAAGGTAAATAGCAGCATGGTGTAGGCACACACTGAAGGTGTAAAGGTTATAAAGTCACAGGTACAAGATGTTAGTAAACCTTCAGGAACATAGGCACTCCATCCGAAGAATGGTGGCAGGCTCCGGGCAAGTGAATCGAGCCAGACCCCAGTAAGGGTAAGCAACACGCTGATGGATGCAAGTGGTTGTGTGATTACAAAGTAACGATCCACTGCAATCACCATCAACGTGATCACACAGCAGATCCCAAAGAGCGCACCACATAACGCATAGACCTCACTGCCCTTTTCTACGAATTGCTTGTGGAGACTGGTGATGAAGAAGATGGGTGCCTGGGTGACAGATATTGCCAGATTTATAATAAACATATTCACTTGTGTCCACAAGCTCTTACTCCTGCAAAAAGCATCAATCACCAGAAAGTTACCCAGCATGCCTGTTATCCCCACAGCGAGAATGACAGCCCCTATGGTGTAGCGAGCATGATCTTGAACATCCACTGTAGGAAACAGTTACGTGACCTCTGGCACCGTTGGCAATGTAGTAGCAAGCGGGATCAGATCCACAAGCTTGTAGGCCTCAGCTTCTGAATCATTCCAAGTTGAGAGTGCCTCCACAATCCCACTGCAGTTGGGGTCCTTAAAGGGGCAAGAGAAACCCCTTCTAATAGACGGAATACTCATTCTCTTATAATATTACTACAAAACAAACAACAAAATATGTGTATACATTATAAGAGTCTGAAAGCAAGCCAGCGCTCTTGATAAAATACTACAATCCTCCTTTCCCTCTGCTCTCTGTATTCACTGGTCTCGTTGATCGCAGGTTTAAGATGTCTTTCAGATCAACGGCAGCGAATGGTAAGCCACACACCATATTCCTTCGAATTTAAGACGCACTTTTAGGGTTTTCAAAAATAGCCTGCGTCTTAAATTCGAGTACAGTATAGTGATGCATGTATTAAAATCGCCAAGCACAAATTGGGAGAAAAACAGGTGTGAGTAATCACGACTGGAAATGAGAAGCAGAACATAACTGTAATGCCCTGTGTGACAGCAGACGCACGCAAACTGCCTCCATATGCGTAATTGAGGTTGTATCTTTGTAAATGCATATTTAATTGGATGTTTTTTCCTCAAATTCAGGGTGAGAAATTTGAGTTGCGTCTTAAATTCAAGGGTGTCTTAAATTCGAAGGATTACGGTATATACTGTATATATATATATATATATATATATATATATATATATATATATATATATATATATATAGTATATATGTAAGAGCCCACATATGTTCAGTCCCTCCCACCATGCTAATTATGGTTACCATTTAATTAACAGATTGAAGTTCATATCACACTGACTACCCCTACCCTTAGCCCAATTTATTTCACTTGTCTAATATAATTAACTATTAATCCATGTCTTATATTGTGATTAGTAGTGGTTAATTCTAATCCTTATCTATTGAGAGATCAACCATTTTTTTTTTTATTTGTTGACCGAATACAAAAAGATCTGTTATATAGGGCAGGTGAATAAGACGTGGGGAAATGGATTGGGAGTTACCATTCTTTAGAAAAAAAAGAAATAGGACATATATGGGCTAGACTCATTATCTGATGAAAGCATTAACCATTAGGATACACAGGATTTTGTTGAAAGTCACTTGAAACATCTGAAAATAATGGTATGTTACATTCTTCAATTATTAAATCCTCTTATGTTTTAGTCTTTAAATAGAATATATTTACATACTCCTTTTGTTCTCTCTGACCCAGTAATATCTGGCAGCTTAGATGAGACCAGTTCTAGTGTTTTTCTAAAATTGAGAATGTTGCTATGTAACCCAATTGCAAAGTTTTCTCATGCGAACACTTGTCTGTAGCCATACTTTCTATTTAGCAAAACTGAGAGTGCAATCAAGTGATTAGAAAATGCAATATCATTGGCTAAACACACATAGCACATAGAAAAATTTATTGAAAATAGAGCAGCGGTCTATTCTAGCAACTCGAGTTGTCAATTAGTGACACACGGTCAATTTTAATTGTCAATTTGAGTTGCCAAGAAAAAATTGCTTAAAAAATTGCTTGTGTAATAAAAAGAATTAATGTTTATGAATGTAACGAAACACTGCTGTCACATATGCAAAGAATGTTCAATGAATGCACATAAATACTACTACATACTGAATTCATAAATGGTGCTAAGGCAATAAGAGCAGCTTTTTGTTCATTAAGATCCTAGCAAAGGCATTCACTGGGATTATCATTTTCTTAAAGGGAATGTCAGTTGCTCCTGCTTTGCTAGCGGCTTTTGCCTTCCACTTTTTCTTCATTGGTCAGTGCTAACAGAATTCCGCCAGCACCCAGCTTAAACTCCCTTCAAAATCACAACATGAAGGGGATGGCACCGCATAAAGCACATTTGTCCTTAAATTAGTATTTTACCCTGTTTCCTCAAAATTGGGCCCTACTTATTTTGTTGTGGTTGTCACTTCAGGAACAATGTTAGCCTTTCTTGACCGTCCTAAATGTGACCAACTCAAGAGCAGGTTTGAGACACTTTAAGTTTGTGGAAAGACACAACATTGACCTTTATCTGAAATAAACAAAAAAAAAAACCTGTAGAGGATTTTTACAGAATTCACAGCTATTCAGCTAGACTTGCTGATTCGGACCTGATGGGCTTTCAAGCTGAGATTTCACAACAAACAATTTACTTTCAAGGATTGAATGGACTCACCAGTCCCTGCAGATTTGAAGTACGTAGCAACTTATTGTTAAAGAAAAAAATACATGACATTTCTTGACAAATGGTATAGGTTAGATAGGAAATGACTTTATAAATATCACTTTTTAACACTAACCAACATTTTTATCATCATTCTTTTGATATTATCAGTTCAAAATACAAAGTTTAAAATGATTGAGTGGCACATCAACTAGCATAAAAATCAACTGTCACAAAAATGAAAGGAATAAGACCACTCAGTGACAGCGAGTGGTAAATTACTGACCTTATCTTCTGAAATGGAAAAACCAGAACATGCTTTACATTTAAATTAAGCCATAACACACACACATACAATGACCTTTCTGATATTTGAGGATAACTTGTTATTATTAGTAGTATTTTAATTATTTAATTCATCAGATTTGATAAAGAAAAGTTGAATGGCATTTGAGAGAAAAAAAAGGTACAGCACTTACGCCTAAGTGTAACACAGAACTTCAGTGAAGAGTAAAGTAACCTACCAGAGAAAAGGGCGTTTACTGTACTGTTGGCTTGGTTGAATTGGCTGCCTTTCATTTAATACATTGTTATGAAAAGCTAACAATTCAACCAATTGAAACGTACCTACTAGCCTTTCCTGTGTGACTGAAGCCTATTCACTGTGAGCTGTTTGACAGTCAGGTTAATATTAGACTATTCCCTCTGACAATTCAGGGTTGAAGCCATGATTAAGGATTATGTGTTTGTATTAATTGAATACAAAATAAGTAAATAATAATAAAATAAAAAGAAACGCTGGCACTACACCAATGCTGTTAACCTATTGGTAAGCTAGTTGTTGTAATACACGAAAAAACATGCACCTTAAAATAAAGCTTGACTAGAAAGCGACTGTGCTGTGGTAGAAAAAAATAAATGACTTGCCTGAGCGTGTACAGGTCTCGGAAAACACATTTCCACTCAACTTTTCTGATACACTGTCCGATGGTTCTATGGTTTTTTGGTTTTTTTTTTTTGGCATTTTAACTGTCTTCTGTAATAGGAAGAGGTATAATTTAGGGGATTATGTTTTAATAAGTTCACACCCCTGTACAGCAGCATTAAGTTCCATTACTCGATTGCTGATACAGTTTTGCTCTTCCAGATATTGTGTGCCATTATTTCACCCATATACATATGACAGTAACACGGTTGTTGGTTTTATATTTTGTTTTGTGTGACAGCTTACTTCCTTTCACAGATAACCATACCTTCTGTTTTTCCACTGTAATAAATTACAATGCATGGTGGGAATAAATATACTCTGGGAGCCAAAATCATTTCATGCTTCATTACATCGAAATCCAACTAGACATAGAATATAGACAAATTTGGTTGAGAAAATCCAACAGCACAGATTGATGCAGCACTGAAAGCATTTATTTTACTATTCACTATTATTAGAATAATTTACAGTGAAAATTGCAAATCCGTACGAAAAGCTCCGTGGTAAGCAGTGCAGCAATTTATGGATTAGGAACTATAGCAGTGAATACTGTGTGCTACTCCAAAAAAGCACCTGATTACCTAAACATATATTTAGGTCTAATTGGTTAGGACTCTGTTAATAAAAATACCTTGCAGGTTTATTTTCATTTTTATTATTGGGCTGCTTTGGAAACATTTTGCGGAGCACACCTGGGTGGTTAGTGACTGCCAGTAGTACTTGCTGGTGTTCTAATGCTGGCCAGGAGGCGGGAAGCCATGGCAGATTAAAAAAAAAAAAGGAGAATATTGGAGTGTGGTAAGAATGGCTTTGTGGTGACGTCAGACCAGGAAATAGAAACACACACACACACACACACACACAGTACTACGAGTGAAGCGCTGATGCGCGGATTTATTAAAATCCAAAGTAACTAATACGTGGGAAATTACGTGAGTCTTCACAAATGGCATCACGTGGAGATAGTTGGAGAGAACAGGAAATGAAGGGTCACATACCAAAGGGAAAACTCAAATCTACTTTTGGGTATAAATTAGACTCGGAAGGAAAATCATTGGAAAAGAAAGGGTGTTCTGTTTAATTTGCAAGCAAAGCTTTTGGTACAAGGGGAGTGTGAGTAGTTTGCAGTGTTGTTTGCAGTCATCCCACATTACTTTAACCATTTGAATTGGTCATTCTGTTACTACAAAGTATGTATAGCAGATTAATAAACAGAATACTCTAGATGGCAACTGATATTTTTTTTAACCCTTATATCTCTGTGAATACATATAACAGGATTATAAAAGGCAGGTTTTTTCCCAGTATTATATCTGAGACGCATAAGTAAATAAATTATGTATAGGCTTTACTTTACCACTACACTTTTATACAAATCGTTTGTTAAAAATGCGCTTGATATCTAGTAATTTGTCAACAGAAGATGAGAATTTCTTTGAAACGGATTTCCCGTTTGTGGCACAAATCCCTAAACAGTAGAATTATTATTATTATTATTATTATTTTTTTTTTTTTAGATTCTATAGACTTTAAATATCAGGCTACTATGCAGGAAAGCCACTATAAGATCGTTACCCTTATTAAAAATGTGCACGGATTAATCTACCAATTAATCTACTGGTTAATCAACTAATGCCCAGAAATTAGCCGATCAAAACAGCCCTAGTTATTACTGAATCTGCACTTGTCAACACCCCCATGGTCTTAAATTAATGTATTTAACAATGCCAAAATAATGTTAGGGTGAGAAATAAGGAAACAAATATACAGTATCCGGGGCACTATTTGTGTATTTGTCCAGTGTTGAAGGTTTTTGTGATTTGGGTCACTGTAGCATGTCTGTTGCAAGTAGTGCTTGAATTGCCATTCCAAGACCACCTGAGAGACTTGGTGGTCCAAGTAGTCATGTCACTGAAGAACATGGCTTTTGCTTTGACACTCACTATCATACAGCTTTTCCATGATTGTTGCTGAATAGTTGCACACCAATCTCATACAGTAATATAGTTTGAGAACACATGTGACCTCATACATTTGCATACATTGCATACAGCACACATTTAACTTTCATTCTCAAAATAATTAAGTTAATTTGTGGTAGGCCACACATATTAGTGGGGGAAGGGTGAACAGGCACAACTATATAGGATAATCTTTTCACAAAAATGATAGTAAATCAGTAGCTCTCCCTAAATTACATTTTAAGAGACTTATTCTGGTTCTACTTTCATACAGCTGCCTTTTTATCTAGTTTCTTGGGTGACCATTTTTGCCATTAATCCGAAAAATAGTGAAAGTGTTGCAGATTTGTGTCAGGTAAAGAATTGATAGACTAACTACAGGAGTTATTGCTGACGACGCTGCACTGATTTGAACCTAACAGTATTGAAGAAGAATCACCAGTGTGCATAGACTGTGTGATCAATCTCTTGCACAGTAAGTGTATTAAAATATACGTCAGCTTGAATGGTTTTATGTAGATTAGTTTGTACAGTTTGTCAGTCTGATCTAGGCAGCAGTGTGGAGTAGTGGTTAGGGCTTTGGACTCTTGCCCGGAGGGTTGTGGGTTCAATCCCCAGTGGAGGACACTGCTGCTGTACCCTTGAGCAAGGTACTTTACCTAGATTGCTCCAGTTAAAACCCAACTATATAAATGGGTAATTGTATGTAAAAATAATGTGATATCTTGTAACAATTGTAAGTCGCCCTGGATAAGGGCGTCTGCTAAGAAATAAATAATAATAAGATTAACCATTTATTGAAATTCCTTTAAAAATAATTACTTAGTGAAGTCATATTTTTTGAGGATACTATAATTGTTAAAATACTGATCTAAATGTTGAGTATGTGTGTCTATGAGTCAAATGTTCCCTCTAGGGGGAATATGGAAAATTGCGTATGTTTATGTAAACAAAATGTCTCTGTATGTTTTAGTTTTCCAGGAAATAACCTTTTACTTACCAACAACTTTAAACATTTAGACAGACTGTTCAACAAGAAGTAATTTATAATTTAAAAAAATAAACAAATTGATAAACACATCTTGTCAAAATGTTTGTTGAAATGTATTACTAGTGTTCTGGGTTTTCTGTTCAAGACTGTAAAAACTACAGTATCTGTACCACAACCTATTGGGCACTGTGGTACAGATATATTTTCTCCATGTCATCTATCAATCCACATCACCCCTCCTGTATTTACCTGTCCTAGCTGCGCCATCTACAGTACTAGCCAACAGCACAACCCCAACAAAGCTTGAACTACAAGGTAATTCTTGACATAAACCCCACAGAAAACACTGAAGAATGTGTGGAGACTTTTGTGAGGTCCAAACCAGACTTACACTTGCAGGTTCTCCCATCCACGGCCCTTCCTAGTCACTGTACTAGTCCATAACCCAATGATGGCTGCCCAACCTGACTGGAACTGTGTGAGTTCATACACAAAACAATGGAAACATTATTAAAAAACAAATTTGTCTTCTCCAAGCCATTGTTGTGTATGGTATATTTAACCTGAACTGTGAAATAAACATTCAAGGCCCGATTTTGATGAAACATGGTAAAACATAAACGTGTAAGACAGAGTGCTTTATGCGAGCGCAGGATTTGCTAGAGCTAAAATGATGCTTTGCATCCATCTGTCTTTCCTTCTGTCCATCCTTCACACTCCATGCCCAGTGTTTGAAGTGTTTTGAAAAAGGTGCCGGTATGCACAAAAATAAATGTTCAGGTGGTTGGAAGATTTTAACACATTCAGCTATGGATTATGTATTGTTTTGAAATGCAATCTACAATATGCTATTAAGCTTTTTTAAAGGACTTGTTAGTATTTTAATGTTATACAATGAAAACATAAAATAGCTTTACTGTAAATTGCTTTTAGATTACGCATCATAAAGGCCATAAGGAGGCTGTGTGGTCCAGCGTTTAAAGAAACGGGCTTGTAACCAAGAGGTCCCCGGTTCACATCCCAGCTCAGCCACTGACTCATTGTGTGACCCTGAGTAAGTCACTTATTGTGCATTGTCTTTCAGGTGAGACATTGTAAGTGACTCTATGAAAGGTGCTTTATAAAGATTATTATTATTATATCAATTAAATATTTTAAAAATATTTTTTTTAGTGACTGCTGTTGAAGTTTTGGGGTGCTTCCAAACAGGAATATAATACATGCTACCCACTGAGGGGCTCATAAAACACCTTGAATAGACAGTATTTCATTTATACTACATGCTACCCACTGAGGGGCTCATGCAACACCTTGAGTAGACAGTATTTCATTTATAATACATGCTACCCACTGAGGGGCTCATAAAACACCTTGAATAGACAGTATTTCATTTACACTACATGCTACCCACTGAGGGGCTCATAAAACACCTTGAATAGACAGTATTTCATTTATACTACATGCTACCCACTGAGGGGCTCATGCAACACCTTGAATAGACAGTATTTCATTTATACTACATGCTACCCACTGAGGGGCTCATAAAACACCTTGAATAGACAGTATTTCATTTATACTACATGCTACCCACTGAGGGGCTCATAAAATGCCTTGAATAGACAGTATTTCATTTATACTACATGCTACCCACTGAGGGGATCATGCAACACCTTGAATAGACAGTATTTCATTTATAATACATGCTACCCACTGAGGGGCTCATGCAACATCTTGAATAGACAGAATTTCATTTATACTACATGCTACCCACTGAGGGGCTCATAAAACACCTTGAATAGACAGTATTTCATTTATACTACATGCTACCCACTGGGGGCTCATAAAACACCTTGAATAGACAGAATTTCATTTATTTTCATCACCACAGAACCTTTCGGGAAAAAAAGCTATTTATATTTCCATTTGTATTCCAGACATTGTTGTTTACTCCAACAATCAGGGTAATCAACAGAACTAATACTTGCGGGGGAGTTTCTTTGCTCTTGTCCAGATATTGAAGATCCTGGCTGATGAGAAGTTTGCTGATTTAGTTTGGGCTTGGTGCAAACTTCTTTTTAGGTCTGATGTATTTGTGTTGTCCAAACTGTCAGAATCGTCACTCTGTGATTGCTCAGTCTTGGCCCCGTCCACACTGCATAACCGATCTCGAGAACCATACTCAAAAACGGTTTAATTAATCCAGTACAAAACGTCCACACTAAAATACAGTTTCATGTTTAGTCAGGGGGCGAAATCAACAAAAAAACAGAAGGGAGACTACATCAAAACAAGGGCAACAACTCAGGTAAGATAGCTGTTAAATGTATTTATCTAAATGCTAGAAGTCTCAGAAACAAAATGTTAAAACTTGAATATACTGCACTAATAAGTAACTATGATGTGATAGGCGTTACAGAAACTTGATTATCCGAGAGTGATGTAGACGAATATAATATTAGTGGGTATACACTGTATAGGAAAGACAGGCAGGACAGAAGAGGTGGAGGGGTAGTGCTATACATAAGAAATAGTCTTGAAGCCCAGGTGTTAAATCTGGAAGAAAGAATACAATGCAGAATCAATATGGGTCAGAATAATGGACAAAAATTCAAATGGCATAATAATAGGAGCATGCTATAGACCGCCAAATTCAGACGCCGAGCAAAATAATCTGTTATACAATGACATTAGAAATGCGTGCAGCAAAGGAGAAGCCATATTAATGGGGGATTTCAACTTCACCAATATAAAATGGGAAAACCCAGTGGGGAGCACGACATATGAAATTGAACTGGTTTAAATGACAAATGACTGCTTCCTAACACAATTTGTCAAGGCACCGACTAGAGGGGAGGCATGCCATGATTTAGTCTTTTCAAATAACGAAGACAGAATAACTAAAACAGAGGTCAGAGAACCATTGGCAAACTCAGACCACAACATGGTCTCATTTGAAGTGCTTCTCAAAACCCATAGACAGAGGTCAGAGAACCATAGGTAAACTATGAAGTATGAAACAGAGACTAACAGAAGTAGATTGGAGTAAAATAGAGAAAACATCCACGGAAAAAGGATGGCTGTTTTTAAAAAATGTAGTACTTGAGGTGCATAACAATCACATCCCAAAACTAGACAAATCTAAATCTAAAACAAAATTGCCAAAATGGTTTAATAGATCAATTAAAAAAAATATTCAGAGAAAAAAGGCACTTTACAGAGCATTTAAAAGCGACCAAGAACCAAGTACACAGAAAGAGTACTTGGAACTTCAAACACAAGTCAAAAAGGAAGTTAGAAAGGCCAAGAGAGAGATAGAAATGAGCATTGCTAAGGGGGGCTAAAACCAATTCCAAAAAGTTTTTCCAATATTATAACAGCAAGGAGGAGAACATTCAAGGAGGTAAAATGTTTAAGAGATACAAATGGCAAAATCATAGACGAAGTGAAAAAAAAATATTACTTTTCACAAGTTTTTACAAAGGAGGATACGGGCAACATGTCCCACATGTCGACCTGTTCCTATCCGGTTTTAAATAACTTTAGCATAACAGAGGCAGAAGTGTTAAAGTGACTAGGCGCTCTTAAAATAAACAAATCCCCTGGGCCAGATGAGATCCTCCCAATATACTCAAAGAAATGAAAGAAGTTATTTACAAACTGCTAACCAAGATCATGCAACAGTCTCTTGACACAGGGGTTGTACCAAAAGACTGGAGAATTGCAAACGTAATACCGATCCACAAAAAGGGAGACAAAACCCAACCAGGTAACTACAGACCAATAAGACTGACTTCTATTACATGGAAACATATGGAAACTATAATAAGATCCACTATAGAAAATTACCTACATGGTAACACTATCCTGGGAGACATGGTTTTAGGAAAGGGAGATTGTGTCTAACTAACCTTCTTGATTTTTTTGAGGATGCAACATCCGACAATGGATAATTGCAAAGCATACGACATTGTTTATTTAGATTTTCCAGAAAGTTTTTGACAAAGTCCTGCATAAAAGATTAATTCTCAAACTGAACGCAGTAGGGATTCAAGGAAATGCATGCACATGGATTAGGGAGTGGTTAACATGTAGAAAACAGAAAGTACTGATTAGAGGAGAAACCTCAAAATGGAGTGAGGTAACCAGTGGAGTACCACAGGGGTCAGTTTTAGGTCCTCTGCTATTCCTAATCTACACCAATGACTTAGATTCTGGAATAGTAAGAAAACGTGTTAAATCTGCAGATGACCAACAATAGGAGGAGTGGCAAACTCTGTTGCAGCAGTAAAGGTCAATGATCTAGACAGCATTCAGAACTGGGCAGACATGGCAAATTACATATAATAGAGAAAAGTGTAAGGTACTGCACACAGGCAATAAAAATGTGCATTATAAATATCATATGGGAGATACTGAAATTGAAGAAGGAATCTATGAAAAAAATCTAGGTGTTTATGTTGACTCAGAAATGTCTTCATCTAGACAATGTGGGGAAGATATAAAAAAGGCCAACAAGATGCTAGGATATATTGTGAAAAGTGTTGAATTTAAATCAAGGGAAGTAATGTTAAAACTTTACAATGCACTAGTAAGACCTCACCTAGAATACTGTGCTCAGTTCTGGTCACCTTGTTACAAAAAGGATATTGCTACTCTAGAAAGAGTGCAAAGAAGAGCGACCATAATTATCCCGGGTTTAAAAGGCATGTCGTATGCAGAGAGGCTCAAATAATTTAATCTATTCAGTCTTGAACAAAGAAGACTACGCAGTGATCTGATTCAAGCATTCAGAATTCTAAAACGTATTTACAATGTCGACCCAGGGGACTATTTCGACCTGAAAAAAAGAAACAAGGACCAGGGGTCACAAATGGAGATTAGATAAAGGGGCATTCAGAACAGAAAATAGGAGGCACTTTTTTACACAGAATTGTGAGGATCTGGAACCAACTCCCCAGTAATGTTGTTGAAGCTGACACCCTGGGATCCTTCAAGAAGCTGCTTGATGAGATTCTGGGATCAATAAGCTATTAACAACCAAACAATCAAGATGGGCCAAATGGCCTCCACTAGTTTGTAAACTTTCTTATGTTCTTATGTAATGCATACAAACACTCTTAAAATAGTTTGGTTACAGTTCCTAGCAGCGTAATGGACTGTAGGATTTAATATGACATTATCCAACCATTCACTGTATTTTATGTTTACAACCCGCTGAATATGGAGCCTGTGCCCAGGGAAGACATAGCGCTTCTTAGCATGAACGTTATGGCTTTGTTTCTTATTTTTTAATATGTGCTTTTCATTTTGAACTGAAGTTCTCCTTGACCGATTTCATCGCTCCAGATATAAATATGCCTTGATTTAGGCATCTGATCATGTCGCTTCATGATCCGCCATTTTACAACAAGCCTCAGAAATTGTATACGGTACAGCAGTATTGATAGTCGTTCTCAACTCCTCCAGGTGCCTGTTCTGAGTACTGTGTTTGTAATGCTGTTTTCATTTTGATGTCATAAAATTATTACACAAAAATAAAACAGACAAAATTGAACACAAAACGTATTAGTAGGATTTGACTGGTATGATTTCCAACACACATAAGTCATGCTTAAAATTTGTGGGTAGTGACCTACAGGGGAAGTGCTTCCGGAGAATAAGGGCATGACCTGAGGTGAAACATATTCACGCTATGTAGAGACACTAAAGTCAACAGGTAGGGTGTTTTGCAGCAGTATAACATTTATATCATTCCCCCCCCCCTAGATTTCTTTTTCTTTTGCTGGTATGCCATACCTTCAGTTTTTTCTTACCAGTATGCATACCGGCGTATACCGCCCCCATTTTAACCACTGTCCATACCTTACAAACTAAGTAGGTTATGGAGGGCATAGTCACATAGGTAGACTTTGGATTGTGGAAAAACTTTGACTTTTGACCTCCAGGTAAAGAGTTAGTGTCACAAGTGACGAATTATAATGGGTTCCTGTGTGTTTATATTGTATATTTTAAATTGCGTGGAATCTGCTCCTCTTAAACCACTGCTGTTTTTTTTTTTTGCTGTGCTGATTCATGGACAGGGTGCTATTCTGCCTAGCAACAGGAAGCCCTGCCTGGTTAGTGCCACGGCCAATGGCGCTCCAGGTGGGACTATATAAGGCAGGGAGTTGAGACAGGAAGGAAGAGACGTGGAGGCAGAAAACAGAAGACTGGACAGGGCAACAGGAGTGCGTGCAGGCAGAAGCGCGTAGCCTTGGAGGAATCATCTCGGGAAATCGACTGTTTCCTGGATTATTTTTCTTGTGGCTGGAACGCTGCTGAGGGAACTGGCCAGAGTTTCAATCATTGGATCCAACGGGTTTGGAAAAAAACAATTTTTTATTCTTATCTTTTTGTGCGGGAGAGTATAGGACGGAAGGCTGGGAGAGGGGTTATATTTTGAATTCTACCCGCGCTGAAAGAAATAAGAAGAAAGGATTACTTGTGTTATTGTTTACACAGACGGACAAATTCCTAGTCTATTTTTTTTATTGCAAAAAAAAAAAGGAAACTACTTACCTACGCTGGTTGGCCCCGTACCACCCTTCTGGGTGTATTCGAGGCCTACGGTGTGTTACTTACCTTACCTCCAGGTTTTCCAGTCCAGCTTCCAGGTCGGGCGTGGTGGCAGTACACAGAGGATCGGGCGAGGTCCGAGGGCGTGGTAGGAACGTGGGAGAGAGGAGAGAAATGCGACGTGAAAGACTGGCTGAAGGGAAGTGACCAGAGCTTCTGGGTGGAAGTAACGATTTACTTACCTGTGGTACAGTTCCTGACGGCCCCTTTTTCTTTACCCCGCTTCGTGGTCGCAGGTTCTTCGGGGTGGTGGTCGATTGGCCGGGAGAGGTCCAGCAGAGAGTGGCTGTCCTACCAGCGACGAGGAGTCCGACCAAACGAGTTGGTCCAAGCGAGTTGGAGGGGGAGACCCCGGGAGTGTGGGATTTACCCCCGGACTATTTCTTTCTGTTTCGTCCCATCTTTGTGTTACGTCCGTGACTGATGTTTTATGTGGACTTTGTTTTTTTGTTTTTATTTTTTTCTCAGAGCCAATGACCGACAGGAGGGGATTGCCTTAGTGTGCTGTGGATTTTTGCTTTTTTCTGTTCTGTTTTTGGCATTCCCTAGTGTGGTCCTTTTTTTATTTTAGTCTAGCAATCTCTTTTTATACCGTGTTTTTAGTACCCTGTTGAGAACAATAAAATTTGTTTTACCCGATACGGTTTCATTGTGTGTGTGTGGGAACCTGGGGATCAAAGAACCTGAATGGGAGAGTATAATTATCATTCGGTTACTAAGGTCCTTGCCTTATCAAAAACAAGGTGGCGTAGTTGTCAGCTACATAGATATTATCGTCAAGGTTATCTCAGGTCACCCCACCCATGACATTAGTAGCGGGGTTCCAAAAAATATAGCCATGTCCCCATGTTTTGCTACAACTGTTAAAATAACATACCTGTAATTTTTCTCTTCATTGTTAACATCCTGACAACGTTTTACACCTAGAACTTTAAAGTCTGTTTCAAAGCTCTTTTCAAAATGTCCGCTCAGATCTGGATGTCATATAATAGAATTGAACAGGTAGGTACTAACTCGCTGAGTACCAGTGACCAAGAACCAAGCCCATTGGTCCAACTAAGGATTCAGATTAATTGTGAAAACTTTCAATGCATGGACAATTATAGACCTGTTAGATAAAAGATTGTTCTACCATTTGCAAACGCTATAATATAGTAGCCAACTTTATGATAAGGAAACCAAGACTACAAATTTGCAAGTTAAAGCAACGGTGAACTTGAAGATCTTTTGTGGCAAGTTAAATAATTATTTTCAGATCTAACGCTTCTGTACAGCATAAAAGCTATACAAAACTAAAAAAGCAAATGTCTTTTTCTCTCTTCACTGCTAATATCCCCAATACATAAACATAATTGAATACAACAGCAGTTACAGATTTGCACTGTTGTCAATACTGGCACTGGGTTGCTGTTTTCCTGTTGGTTATTAAACAGCTTTTTGTTTGGCCAGTAAAATGGAATTTACTGCAAGTGTGAATAAAACGTTGGAACCCTAATGTTTCTGTTAACATTCTGCTGACATGCACTGTTTGTAAATGGTTGCATAACATTTGCACAAAGAAGACACCACTAGGAGTGCAGCTTTAGCCAACTAATCGATATGCATGAAGTCCCTCTATAGTCAGAGAAGATTTTATGTCTGAACATTATTTACCACTTTATTTACATTAGTATGCTTTTGTAAAATGCACAAATAATCCATGGAGATGTGTTCTGCTTCCTTTGCTAGCATTTGAAAGAAATCCTTTACTAAACATATGTTGTTGAAGCTGACAAATGTTGTTGAAGCTGACACCCTGGGATCCTTCAAGAAGCTGCTTGATGAGATTCTGGGATCAATAAACTACTAACAACCAAAAGAGCAAGATGGGCTGAATGGCCTCCTCTCGTTTGTAAAATTTCTTATGTTCTTATGTTCTTATATTACACACAACTTGATGTCTGCATGAGTTTTATTTTTTTAAACTACACTGTCATTTCCATCAGCTCTTATTAATGGGCAAAACAAATTGTTCCTATGAGGTTGACTATAAGCTCAATGTTTATACATGTTTACACTGCTGTCAGCAATTTATATTTTTCTATTGCTATAAATATATCGCAATGTTCACAAATATAAAAATTTAAAACCAACACAGCTGTATGATACACAAGATCATGAGCCATTGTCACAGGAAATTGGTAGACCGTGAAAAAGGTAGATATATCGCCTTTACTGCACATGCACGGATTTCTGAAATTAAAGAGAGGGTTCACGCCACCAGCTGGCATTTTCTGTCTGTGAACTTTAATCGGTGAACGCCATGTATATCACTGCTTTTGTTTTAAATTGGTTACCATAACATTGTAAAATATAGCAAACTGTTTTAAACCTAAAGAATGTTGCCCGAATCTTTATTAAAAGCTACATTTTACGAGAAAAAATATTTCACTAATGTACTACAGACATCAATCACATTGTTTTAATAATAACACTTTTTAATATGACATACCGTAAATTATTTAATATAACAGACTGTATTTTTTTTATTATTATCTATTAGTATCATTTAATCATACTTTACTACTCTGTTTACAACGGGTGGTAAGGTAAAGTTACATTTGTAAATGCCGGGAATTGTATGTTATTATTTTGCGTGGTACAAATATTAAAATTTTAAAAAGCATTGTTTGTTGTTTGTTTTTGAAAACTGTAATTTATTAATGTTATTATTTGTTAGAATTAAACACATGTAGAATATTTAGGTTGCTGTTTCACGTGTTATTTTATTCTGAATACAGCAAAAATGATGGTACTCTGTTGTGTACTGCACAGCTAATGCGGTAGTGTAGTTTAATTGGAAGACTGACGTGCAATGTGATGTTATTATTTGTTTATTTAGCAGACGCCTTTATCCAAGGCGACTTACAGAGACTAGGGTGTGTGAACTATGCATCAACTGCAGAGTCACTTACAACTACGTCTCACCCGAAAGACGGAGCACAAGGAGGTTAAGTGACTTGCTCAGGGTCACACAATGAGTCAGTGGCTGAGGTGGGATTTGAACCGGGGACTTCCTGGTTACAAGCCCATTTCTTTAACCACTGGACCACATAGCCTCCAATGTTGCTGCTCACTGCTTGAGTTACACTGTGTTTTCAGATGATCTTCAGATTCGGTTCGGGTTAAGTGAAAGATTTCGGTGTTTTAAAATTAATTAACCTCAACCCTATGTGGTCGACCCGATCTAGATGGGGCATTTTTCTTTTTTTGTATACAGGGCCAGCCTGAGGCCTCCGCTATGCGACCTCAAAGGGCCCTGCATATTGCTTCCCTTGGTATTGAATTTGGATGCTCGCTCGCACCGCACCGCACCACTGTCAAAGTTTTGTATGTACATTAGGCTATTGTCGCTTTAAGGAATTATCCCTCTGGGCCCCGCCCCACACAAACGTGGGTAAACCTTTCTTATTAGGCATCGTTGTTGTGTAGTTCAGTAGCAGAACAGAGAGCCCCTTAACAAACAACCCAGACTTTACGTTTTGGGAGTCTGCACGTCTGTACTCATTGCTTGTATTTTTGAAATATACTTGTGTGTGTGTGTGTTATAAGTAAGGTTGTATTTGTTTCATGGTAAAAAAAAAAAGCTATTTCACAGTATTTGACGGTCTAAAAATAGGTTCAAGTTATGAAGAAAGTTGGCATGTCAATATGTTTAGGAATAAAAAAAAAACATTAACTCATATTTTAAATTATTTATTTAACATTTAATCATAATGTGATGTAATTTCATTCTTTTTCTTTTCATTAAAAATACAAAAAGTGTGAGTAAGTCATTAGACTCATTTAATTTGGGCAGCTGCTTATTCAGGGTGTTTTTCCTTCTCCCAAGGCATCCCGATAAAGCTGCGACGACTATAATGTTAACTATTGTGTTATAGGGAAACAAAATGGGGTTCATACCAACCCCCTTCCCGGAACTTGGCCCCCCCACTTGACTCCGCTTGAGAAGAGCATAAGTGCCTAATTAGTATGTTAGTAAGTAATGACAATAAATGCCATTTAATAATAAAATTATGGTACTCCAGGATGTTGTGATTTGGTGAAATATCACAATGGTGTGGGGTTAGATGCCCTCCACCTACGTTATATTAAGCAGTTGCAGTTACTGTATAGGAAAACAATTTTGAGTTGTTTCCAAAATATGGCGTACAGTACGGTGTTTATCGAGCCGAGCGGTGAGGAAACCCCCTATTTTAGTCGTACCACTTTATATCACGTACTTAGTAAAAAAATAAATGCTTGCATTATTGGAAGAGAATGTACCATTCTTTGTAAACATAGCCCATGTTATACCATACATATAGTAGTTGATGTTTACTGCAAATTAATTATATATTAATTAAACCATTTAGTAGGGATTGTTTAAATTCAAAAGTAAATAACATTATAATCATTGACAGCTTTTATGGTTGTGTTTACTTCTTGCTGTGTATATAGTAGATGTTTCTTCCAATGTAAACTTTGCTTCTTTATTGCTTATTCTTCATGTCTTATACTCTGAAAGGTTTGTTCAGTAAATGAATATTTTAGTATGTCATGTAGGTATCGGTAAGCTTTTACTAAAGTTGGTACAGATAGTGTATCTAAAACCAATAAAGTTTTTCAAAGACAAGAGTTTTCTTTTTAATTAATTTATATAGTTAGAGACATTAAAATGGCTGACAAAGACAGTCTGATATTTAAATTAAATAATAGGTACTTTAAGTGCTGCCACAGTTCAGTGTGCTCAGAATCAGTATCAGAGACGTTTGTGTGTGTGTATTTATTGGAACTGTTGCACCCCCCCACCCCCAAGTGTTAATTGTTGCGAGGGACTGGTTGTGAAGCTGCTTGGTTTGCTTCCCCAAAAGCAGAGGTGCTGTTGTAAAAATCTCGAATGAAGTAAATTTCTGGGTGTAAGAGCTAACTGCCAGGTCATTTTCTGCCTGTCACTCAAGTTTCCTCTCACCTCAGCTTTCAGGATGAGGTTCAGAGGGCACAATACAAATACACTCAGCTGGGGACATGAAAGTGTTCTTTTCAACAGCATAGCTTCCACAGCAAATCCAAGCTAAATAATACATGAAGGGTACAGGTATTTATAGAGCTTTTGAAATTAAAACAACTGCAACAAAGAGTCACAATCCAACAAGACATCTATTTCATATTGTGAATAAAGGTTATTGGTAATGTAACAGAAAAACAAAACACTGTGCACAACTATTCCACAAACCTAGGGTACTGTATATATGTATATCAAACCTAGGGTACTGTATATATGTATATCAAACCTAGGGTACTGTATATATGTATATCAAACCTAGGGTACTGTATATATGTATATCAAACCTAGGGTAGTGTATATATGTATATCAAACCTAGGGTACTGTATATATGTATATCAAACCTAGGGTAGTGTATATATGTATATCAAACCTAGGGTAGTGTATATATGTATATCAAACCTAGGATACTGTATATATGTATATCAAACCTAGGGTAGTGTATATATGTATATCAAACCTAGGGTACTGTATATATGTATATCAAACCTAGGGTACTGTATATATGTATATCAAACCTAGGGTACTGTATATATGTATATCAAACCTAGGGTACTGTATATATATTTTTATTAGAATTGTAATATGTACCTGTTAAGTCCTGTTCACACGAGCAACTTTTGTTGACAGCCTCAATACAGAGCCTTTAGCCTGCATTGTTGCCTTGTAAATGCTGTGGTCACAGGACAAGCAAGCCAACATTCTGCCAACAAGATAATGTAAACCAATCATTATTCCTTTTTGATTGTCACATGAATAAAACTTACCATGTGAAAGCGAAGAAATCTGCTGCTGCTGCTGCTGTAATACTTACAATTTAGATGAAGAAGAGGAAATTATAAAAAAGCAAAAGTTCTGTGATCGGCCATGGATTGCGAGACGAGATCATATTTACTGTATGTATATATATATATATATATATATATATATATATATATATATATATATATATATAAGGAATATATCTCTACAGCATTGAACAAGATGGTACCATAAAACATAAGGGAAAAAAATGCTTTTTTCTAATAAAATTTAAAATACAGAAAAAGCTATATGAAATACTGCAGAATCAGATTGACTTAATGCCGTACCGGTACATATTTAATTGTTTTATTTACCAGGATTAATTACAAGACAGATGTCTCTTTTCAATGGTATCCTGGGAGCGGAACTTGCAGCGTCATGTCAAATAGCCTGTACCAACACATCACAGCCAGTTATGCTTTCATATTCAGTGTCATGTGATTAAGTTACTGACATTGTATTCTGAATATAAAAGCACTGTTTACCATGTGACATGATTATCAGACATGACTGTCTAGTATTGAGCTTGCTATCGTTGTATCGCCAGCAAAATAGAACAGTGTCCTAAACTGGGCAATTTGCTGACTCGTCGCTGGGTTGTCGACAGCATGCTGACCAGCGTGATCACACAAGGCCACACGCCACCTACATACGTCTCCCTCGTGTCAACAGAAGTTGCTTGTGTGACCTTTAGGTTTCACAAACACTGTAAAATATAAACACATATATTGTATTTTTAAAATCTAAATAAAATGGACTTTTGTGGTTGAATGCTGTCTGGTCTGGTGTTTATTTGCTTATGGTAAAATTCAACCCACCACATATTTATCCAATAATTATTTTTTCACCATATATGTAGCCTTGATGTTCGATATTGTGTTAGTGTATGTGTCAGCAATTGACTAGCAATTAGTTAGCTGTTGAGTTAATGATACAAGAAAATGAACGGAGTGCAGCTATTTCAATGTAATTCTTAGATTTAGTATTTCAATTAAGAAAAGCTGAAGGGGCCTCCCTTACAATGAGTGGCAGTGAGTTCCATAGGCACGGGGCATAACAAGAAAAAGCCTGGTCACCCATTGACCGCAGCCTAGCTTTAGGAACCACGAGAAGATTTAGATCAGCTGATCGCAGGGCACGAGAGGGGGCATAAACATGCAAGAGGTCTTTTAGATATTTAGGAGCCAAATCATTAAGTGCCCTGTAGGTAAGAAGTAAAATCTTAAAATCGACCCTGAACCTCACTGGCAGCCAATGGAGGGAGGCCAGGACTGGGGTTATATGCTCAGATCCAGCAGCTCTAGTTAAAACCTGAGCTGCTGAATTCTGTACCAGCTGGAGTCTCTGAAGGACCCTGCCAGACACTCCAGCCAACAGATCATTACAATAATCAATGTGTGGAAATAAAAGCGTGAACCAGCTTCCCTGCATCTGAGATGGACTGCATCTGAGATTGTATCCTCGTGCAATCGGCATGGCAGGTAACTTTCACAATACTTTATTACCAGGATAATGTTTCATGTTAAAATAATAAAGACAATACCAAGTAAAAATATGTCCCGAGCCAATAATATTAACATTGCCAGCTTTGAGCTCACTTCAATGCCTCCATTGACGTTTCTGTGCATTCTGAGAGTTTATTTGGTGCTTAACAGTCAAGGAGCAGAACCAGAGCTGTAAATTAGGGGCCCTTTCACATATGACTTGTTTTCAAGTGAACCAAATTAAATTAATTTGTAAATATACTGGAGGCGTCTGATCTGGCTTCTTTTCATATAAGAAAATTAACTATGGTTTGTTTGCAAGTGATCTGCAGTCCATTTAGATAGATGCAGTTGGTTTCATGGAAACATATGGAAACGCCAAGTGTTTTTTCTAGCTATCACAGATTCAAAAACAGCATTATAAAATATTGAAAGCTAGAACACAGACTTGAGACGGTATGTGATAACAAAGAAACAGACTTGCGGTAAGAAAATGATGTCCTGTGTTTTGTCAAGTGTTTCATACATAAATGCAGGCAATCTATTTGTGCTATTACTCAACCAACTGGGACAGAACTGTTGCATTATCTTGTAAATGATAGCTACTGTACATGGAGGGCAAATGCATTAGCTAAAAAAGTCTTGAAGACTTGGCAAATGCATTAGCTAAAAAAGGACTTGAAGTTTAAAATCTTTAAAAAAAGAGTTGACAAAGTTAACCACAAGTAGTACTTTAGTTTTCGGTGCAGCACAGAAACCAGGAGCCAGAGGACACAGTTGGAAATTAAGTGGAGACAGACTTAGGACACAGAAAGTAGTGAGTGTATAGAATGGGGCACCCTGCAATGCTGTTGTTGTTGATGATGATTGATTGGGATCCTTTAAGATCCAACTTGTTTGGAGATCAGTCAGGTACTAGGGCTCTTAGTCACACGAGTAACATAAACCAGGTTCATATTAGCGTACCATAAGACATACATATGAAAACTAAAGTGCCCTCATTTGCAGTGCAAAAAAGATGGAACCGCCCCTTTCTTAGCATATCTGCCTAAGAAAGCTCTTCTTTCCTAAAGGTAATAATGTAATGTAATCTTAAAATGATGATGTTACTCTACATGTGGCTATGGCTATTCATATGTTGTTCATCTCGAAAGCAACTGTTTGTCTTTGTCGTTGTACCCAATCCCTGCATAAATGTAATGAGCCTGCTGTACCTCAGGGGCTGGCATGCAATAGGATCCATTGATTAAATGACTTTACAAAAACCCAATCACATCACTCCCTATCTCACCTTCTTATAGACCAATATCTTCACTTAATGTCTTTTTGCTGAGAGCACTGAGATTGTAAGGATGAGATTGTCTGCTTCTCCATTATGGTTTCGTTGCACCACCTACTGCATTTGTCTAACGAATCCAAGGCCTTTGCTTGGGTTGTAAACTCACATTGAACCTTTTCAATCTACCGGTACTTCAATGCATTGTGAAGCCTGGCGCAAATAGTCTTTGTCTTCAGCTTGGATATAGCTGTCAAATATGATCAGAAAAGTATTAAGTATTTTCTCCATGTACTATTTAATTACTAGTTTAATCTGAATGTCTATTATGTCCTTCATAGTGTTGGGCCTACCTGCTCCTGCTGCTGTTTCCAATGCAGGGGACAAGGTCTCTGTTTTTTCTTCGGTAAGGGTAATTTACCATCTGGACTCGGCATGAATTCTTTTCACAATTTATTAATATACAACATTAATATAAGTATTACAAATCACATAAATCAGCACTTATGTCTAGAGTTTAGTAAAATATGAAAATGTGTATTTTAAAGCATGTTGTATTTTATTTGATTATTTTATTTATTGCATTTATATAGTGCTTTTTATACAAAAGTATTGCAAAGCACTGTACAGTACATAGCAGAAAAAAAGAACAAACCACAATACATTTGTGTAGCATGTCGCATACGACTGCTATAATCAGACCATTTAAATAACATATTTAAATAACAGTATACACATAATACAAAAGCAGCAATTTTAAAGTTACATTAAAACCCACTAAGCCATTTTATAAAAGTGCATTTTTAGTCTTGACTTGAAAACTGTAACGATCCCAGCTTCCCTGACAAATGAAGGCACGGCATTCCATAATTTAGAAGCTCTACAAGAAAAAGCCCTACCTCCCATGTTGCTTTTGTTGACCCTAGGAATAACCAGCAGCCTGCATCTCAGAGTGCAGTTTGGAAGATAAGGGCTCAGTAACTCCTGCAAATAACTTGGTGCTAATCCATAAGTTAACAGCAAAATCTTAAAATCAATTCTATACTGGAAGAGAACCAAACTCCCTGCTGCCCTAGACCTTTACCGCACTCTCCTCTCCTCCTTCTCCTCTACTCTCTCCTCTGCTAAATGTGCTTATTTCCAATCTGTAATCCAAGCCTCCACTAACAACCCACGTAAACTATTCTCTACCTTCTCCTCCCTCCTAAACCCTCCCCCCCTCCTCCTCCCTCCTCTATCTCCCCTGATGACTTTGCCTCCTTCTTCTCTTCTAAAATCTCAGATATCCGCAAACTCTTTAACACCTCTCCCTTCCCCGCACCCCCTCCTGCTCCAACCCCTACACCCACTACATCCCCTACTAACTCGCCCTCCTTCTCCACCTTCTTGCCCCTCTCAGACTCTGACCTCTCCTCCCTGCTCCAGGGTCACAAACCCACCACGTGTGCCTTGGACCCCCTCCCCACTCACCTCTTTCAAGCTGCTGCTCCTGCTCTACTCCCCTTCATCTCCTCCCTCCTCAACACCTCTCTACATTCTGGTATCTTTCCCTTCAAAAAAGCCTCTATCACTCCCCTCCTCAAAAAACCTACCCTCGACCCCACCTCCCTCCAGAGCTACCGTCCTGTCTCCCTCCTACCCTTCCTCTCCAAAACCCTCGAGCGGACTGTACACCGCCAGCTCTCTGCTTTCCTGTCCAACCACTCTCTGCTTGACCCTCTCCAATCTGGCTTCCGCTCTGCTCACTCCACTGAAACCGCCCTCCTGTCTGTCACCAACTCACTTAAGTTTGCCCGAGCTGCCTCTCTCTCCTCTGTCCTAATTCTCCTCGACCTCTCTGCTGCCTTTGACACTGTTGATCACTCTATTCTACTATCATCTCTTGCTGACCTGGGGATCTCTGGCACTGCTCTGGCCTGGTTCTCCTCCTACCTCTCCAACCGCACTTACCAGGTAACCTGGCGTGGAGCAACCTCCACACCTCACCCTCTCTTAACTGGAGTCCCCCAAGGGTCAGTCTTGGGTCCTCTCCTGTTCTCTCTCTGCACCCGCTCCCTGGGCCCCCTCATCGCATCCTATGGTTTCTCATACCATTTCTATGCTGATGATGCTCAGATTTTCCTCTCCTTCCCCACCTCTGACTCCACCATCTCCTCCCGTATCTCTACCTGTCTGTCTGCTATTTCCTCCTGGATGCACTCGCATCACCTCAAACTCAACCTCTCTAAATCTGACCTCCTTTTCTTTCCCTCCTCCTCCCCCTCCTCTGATCTCTCTATCTCTGTTCCTCTGGAATCTACCACACTCTCTCCCTCTTCCTCCGCTAAGAACCTTGGAGTCACCCTGGACCCCTGCCTCTCTTATTCCCAGCACATCTCCACTCTGGCATGCACTTGCCGATTCTTCCTGAGCAACATCCGAAGAATCCGACCCTTCCTCACCAACTATGCTACCCAGCTCCTGGTCCAGGCCCTGGTACTCTCCCGCCTAGACTACTGCAACTCCCTCCTGGTTGGCCTCCCTGCGTCCGCCACCCGTCCGCTCCAGCTCATCCAGAACTCTGCTGCCCGCCTGGTGTTCTCTCTGCCTCGCTTCGCCCACGCTACTCCACTACTCCGCTCGCTCCACTGGCTCCCGATCACCGCTCGCATCCAGTTCAAGACTCTTGTACTAGCCTACAGATGCCTTGACCAGACTGCACCCAGCTACCTCCAGACCCTCATCTCTCCCTACACCCCCACTCGACCTCTCCTCTCCGCCTGCACTAGAAGACTAGCTCTACCTCTGCTACGCTCCCCTGCCTCCAGAGCCTGCTCCTTCTCCACCCTTGCTCCGCAGTGGTGGAATGACCTTCCTACAGATGTCAGGACTGCCCAGTCCCTGACCACATTCTGGCGCCTCCTTAAGACTCACCTCTTCAAACAGCACCTGTAGAACTCCTCTGTTTGTATCCTGGGACACTATCACCCTTCATTTAAATGTGCTTTATTTTGCTCTTATCTGCCCCCTATTTTACTGCATTTAATCCTGTACTCCAGAATACTGTAATCTGCCAAGTGTTTAACCTGTAGTACTTTGTATTTAATCACATCATGATGTAACTATCACTATCTAATCATATACTGATGTAACTATCACTATTATCTGCTGTATTATTGAATTGTGGTTTGTCACACTTGTACTTTGCTTGAACAAAAGTTATTGTATTTCTTGCTCTTATTGTATTACTTGTATTGTAACACTTGAAATGCATTTGCTTACGATTGTAAGTCGCCCTGGATAAGGGCGTCTGCTAAGAAATAAATAATAATAATAATAAAAATAATACTGCACAGGGAGCCAGTGTAGAGGCCAAAACAGGGGTAACATTCACTTTTTCTGATTTTAGTCAGAATTCCAGTGGTGGTATTCTGAATAAGATGCAAGCAGGATACCACACGCTTTGCAACACCAGAAAAAAGTGCATTACAATAATCAATTCTAGATGAAACAAAGGCATGCATTAGTCTCTCAGCGTCAGATATACAAATAATTGGTCTAAGTTTGGCTATATTTCTCAAATGGTAAAAAGATACTTTAGTAACTTCCCTAATATGAATCTCAAATGAGAGATCAGGATCAAAGATGACCCCCAAACTCTTAATTTCTATTTTAAGTTTTGATGAGCGACTGCAAGGGTTGAGCTCATGTAATCCCACATTTCCTTTTAGTTGGTTCTGTGATCCCGCTAGCATAACCTCTGTTTTAACTGAATTCAACATTAGAAAATTCTGTGACATTCAATGCTTGACGTATGTAAATGCCTGGCTTTAAGGACAAATATAACTGGGTATCATCAGCATAGCAATGGAAGTTCACTCCATGTTTAACGGTAGCATATATAATGAAAATAACAAGGGATCTAGAATGGAGCCCTGTGGAACATCACAGACAACTTCCAATAATGCCGATTTTACCTACCCAATAGAGACAAACTGAAACCTATCAGAAAGATAAGATTTGAACCAGGATAGGACAAGGCCAGACAGTCCTAATGTGCTTTCAAGACAATTCAGTCTGATGGAATGGTCTACAGTATCAAAGGCAGCACTTCGATCTAGAAGAATTAAAACATGGAAAACCATAGTCAGAGCTTATCAGCAAATCATTCACAACTCTGACAAGGGCCGTTTTGGTGCTATGTGCAGCACGAAAACCAGACTGAAACTTCTTGAATATACCATTAAGAGTTAGAATTTGTTGTAATTGAATTGCAACAACTCTCTAGAACCTTATCTAAGTATGGTAGGTTGGAGATTGGCCTATAGTTATTGGGGACTTTAGGGTCCAAATTTTGTTTCTTAAGCATATGCTTTACCACAGCTACCTTAAGTGCTGAGGGAACTATACCAGAGGAAAGTGAACCATTTATTATTTTTAAATGTGGGTATTAATAACGCCAAGAACATCTTTTCATAGTTTTGTAGGAATATGATCAAGAGAGCATGTAGTAGCTCTCATATGTTGAACTAGCTCTGTCAGTCCCTGCAAGGTAATCAAAGAAAAAGCCACCATAGTATCCTTATTAGGTGTAGATGGTAAAATTGTATTTGAATTTGAATTACTAGTGCTCAGCCTCTCAGAGTAGTTATCATTGCTGCAGGCTGACTGTCAGTGATAGATGCTTCATACTATATGATAGCACCTGGCCAGACTCTGCTGCCAGAGGATTTACTGTCATGGAATGTCTAGAAAGTGGTCTTTTTAGGTTGTGAAAACAGCAGGGGAAAAAATACAGGTCACAAAGAATCCCACCTTTTATTTTAATGATCCAAATGTACAATAAAAAAAAACAGAATAATAAATAGCTTCTTTCACTATTATGGGTAAGGGAATAGTAGGCTGGGGGTCTGTCTCCTTGGTGCCTCATTGGCCATGCCAATCAGTTAAATACCATGGTTTAGGCTCCTCAGAATGTGAGACTTTGCCAAACCTCATCATCATCCTCATCACGTTTCAGATTCAGGGTATGGATCTCTCAGCCAGGGATAGGGCCTTGCTCTTCAGACAGAGGCCAGCCTTTCTTTGACATTCTCATTCTCTTTACGCTTTGCTCAATCTCACATTGTCTTTCAGTCATTTTAGGCATTGATTGTATGTGCTGGGGTCAGGACCTTGCTCCACGCCCTGTCTCAATGAGGTAGTGTAGGCATTGGCAAGTTCAAGGTCAGCAGCTATGGTTTATCTTCTTTCACTTCCTAAGAATAGACCATGTATTGCTGTTTAATATTGTTAATAAATACATCTCTGTTATTCACTATCTTGTTGTCCAGTCTTTGTTTGAATTTAAGTTTAAATACAATATGAACACATTTAGAACACTGGGAAATGAGAAAATGTACCTATAGTTCACTCATTTACATTGTTTTCTCCTTGTAAAAATAAAAGTTCAATCTTGAGCTCTGAATATTTTTGGTTTCCTGTGAGTGTAACGCTCATTATTTGTATAGTTTGTATTATTATTATTATTATATTTGTATTTGACGGTGGGAAAGCCGTGTTTTTATTGTTCGTTTTGTTTATTAATTTAAAAACCTGTGTGAATGTGGCTGGAGCCTCAATAAGGTCATTGTTTTATTGATAATTAATTAAGGCTCCAGCCACAGCTTAAAAGAACCAGCTCCAGGCTAATAGAGGGAGATATTTCCTTGGAGTTAGAGACGGGAGGACGGTTTGTAACGAGATCATACATCCGAAGCAACTGCTACCGCTGTACCACTCGGTATTTGTTTCTTTATGTATTTTTGGCCATCGAGCCCTTTTGTTTGTTATAAAGTGTTTTGTTTATTGTTTGATTTATTATTAAAACCCGAGCGCAAACACATCTCGTTTCCCCTACCTACCTTTGCCTTTGTTTTGTATTGCTTCTTCCTGGTCCGTGACGTCACTACTGCAACCACTCAGGTCCCTATTGGCACAAGGTAGTACAGTTTCCTCTCTCTATACTGGTTGATGAGAGTAACACTATTTGTGTTCCCCACTGGACAAAAAGGAACATAATTTCTGAGAATGAGCTATGCTGAAGGATAGCCTATGCAGTGCCTATAGTAAGTATTCACCCCCCTTGGACGTTTTCACAGTTTGTTGTGTTACAACCTGAAATCTTGATGCATTTAAATTAGATTTTTTTTCCTTTGATTTACACTACCTATTCAACACTTTGAAGAGGCAAGAGAATTTTTATTTTGAAACAACAGTTAATGAAAAATAAAAAAATAAACTGAAATGTCTTGGTTAGATAAGTATTCACCCCTCTGAGTCAATACTTGGTAGAACCACCTTTTGGGGTAAGTCTCTACCAGGTTTGCACATCTGGATCGATCTTCAAGTCTTGTCACAGATTCCCAATCGGATTCAGGTCTGGGCTTTGACTGGGCCACTCTAGGACATTCAGTACCTGAGCTATTGTTATTATTATTATTATTATTATTTATTTCTTAGCAGACGCCCTTATCCAGGGCGACTTACAATCGTAAGCAAAAACATTTCAAGCGTTACAATACAAGTAATACAATAAGAGCAAGAAATACAATAACTTTTGTTCAAGTAAAGTACAAGTTTGACAAACCACAATTCAATAATACAGCAGGTAATAGTGATAGTTACATCAGGATATGATTAAATAGTGATAGTTACATCAGGATGTGATTAAATACAAGGTACTACAGGTTAAAAACTTGGCAGATTACAGTATTCTGAAGTACAGGATTAAATGCAGTAAAATAGGGGCTGATAAGAGCAAAATAAAGCACATTTACATGAAGGGTGATAGTGTCCCAGGATACAAACAGAGGAGTTCTACAGGTGCTCTTTGAAGAGGTGAGTCTTAAGGAGGCGCCGGAATGTGGTCAGGGACTGGGCAGTCCTGACATCTGTAGGAAGGTCATTCCACCACTGCGGAGCGAGGGTGGAGAAGGAGCGGGATTTGGAGGCAGGGGAGCGTAGCGGTGGTAGAGCTAGTCTTCTAGTGCAGGCGGAGCGGAGAGGTCGAGTGGGGGTGTAGGGAGAGATGAGGGTCTGGAGGTAGCTGGGTGCAGACTGGTCAAGGCATCTGTAGGCTAGTACAAGAGTCTTGAACTGGATGCGAGCGGTGATCGGGAGCCAGTGGAGCGAGCGGAGTAGTGGAGTAGCGTGGGCGAAGCGAGGCAGAGAGAACACTAGGCGAGCAGCAGAGTTCTGGATGAGCTGGAGCGGACGGGTGGCGGACGCAGGGAGGCCAGCCAGGAGGGAGTTGCAGTAGTCTAGGCGGGAGAGTACCAGGGCCTGGACCAGGAGCTGGGTAGCATAGTTGGTGAGGAAGGGTCGGATTCTTCGGATGTTGCTCAGGAAGAATCGGCAAGTGCGTGCCAGAGTGGAGATGTGCTGGGAATAAGAGAGGCAGGGGTCCAGGGTGACTCCAAGGTTCTTAGCTGAAGAAGAGGGAGAGAGTGTGGTAGATTCCAGAGGAACAGAGATAGAGAGATCAGAGGAGGGGGAGGAGGAGGGAAAGAAAAGGAGGTCAGATTTAGAGAGGTTGAGTTTGAGGTGATGCGAGTGCATCCAGGAGGAAATAGCAGAGAGACAGGTAGAGATACGGGAGGAGATGGTGGAGTCAGAGGTGGGGAAGGAGAGGAAAATCTGAGCATCATCAGCATAGAAATGGTATGAGAAACCATAGGATGCGATGAGGGGGCCCAGGGAGCGGGTGTAGAGAGAGAACAGGAGAGGACCCAAGACTGACCCTTGGGGGACTCCAGTTAAGAGAGGGTGAGGTGTGGAGGTTGCTCCACGCCAGGTTACCTGGTAAGTGCGGTTGGAGAGGTAGGAGGAGAACCAGGCCAGAGCAGTGCCAGAGATCCCCAGGTCAGCAAGAGATGATAGTAGAATAGAGTGATCAACAGTGTCAAAGGCAGCAGAGAGGTCGAGGAGAATTAGGACAGAGGAGAGAGAGGCAGCTCGGGCACATTTAAGTGAGTTGGTGACAGAGAGGAGGGCGGTTTCAGTAGAGTGAGCAGAGCGGAAGCCAGATTGGAGAGGGTCAAGCAGAGAGTGGTTGGACAGGAAAGCAGAGAGCTGGCGGTGTACAGTCCGCTCGAGGGTTTTGGAGAGGAAGGGTAGGAGGGAGACAGGACGGTAGCTCTGGAGGGAGGTGGGGTCGAGGGTAGGTTTTTTGAGGAGGGGAGTGATCGAGGCTTTTTTGAAGGCAGAGGGGAAGATACCAGAAAGTAGAGAGGTGTTGAGGAGGGAGGAGATGAAGGGGAGTAGAGCAGGGGCAGCAGCTTGAAAGAGGTGAGTGGGGAGGGGGTCCAAGGCACACGTGGTGGGTTTGTGACCCTGGAGCAGGGAGGAGAGGTCAGAGTCTGAGAGGGGCAAGAAGGTGGAGAAGGAGGGTGAGTTAGTAGGGGTTGCAGTGGGTGTAGGAGTTGGAGCGGGAGGGGGTGCGGGGGAGGGAGAGGTGTTAAAGAGTTTGCGGATATCTGAAATTTTAGAAGAGAAGAAGGAGGCAAAGTCATCAGGGGAGATAGAGGAGGGAGGAGGAGGGGGGAGGGTTAAGGAGGGAGGAGAAGGTAGAGAATAGTTTACGTGGGTTGTTAGTGGAGGCTTGGATTACAGATTGGAAATAAGCACATTTAGCAGAGGAGAGAGTAGAGGAGAAGGAGGAGAGGAGAGTGCGGTAAAGGTCTAGGGCAGCAGGGAATTTGGTTCTCTTCCATTTCTTTTCAGCAGATCGCAGTGTGATTCTTGCTGAGCGGAGCGCAGAGGAGAGCCAGGGATGGGGAGGGGAGGGGCGAGCAGGACGGGAGGTGAGGGGACAGAGGGAGTCGAGGGAGGAGGTGAGTGAGGAGAAGAGGGTGGAGGTAGCAGAGTCTACGGAGAGTTGTGAAAAGGAGTCGATAGGAGGGAGGTGAGAGAGAGCAGTGGAGGCAAGGACAGAGGGGGAGAGAGAGCGGAGGTTACGGTGAGAGGTGACAGTGGGGGTAGGAGGAGCAGGGAGAGGGGGGAGAGACAGAGAAAAAGAGATGAAATAGTGATCAGAGAGGTCCAGGGGGGTGACAGAGAGGGTGGAGGGGCAGCAGGCCCTGGAGAAGGTGAGGTCCAGTTGACGGCCAGCTTTGTGGGTAGGAGGGGATGGAGAGAGACAGAAGTCGAAGGAGTGCAGGAGAGGGAGGAATCCAGCAGAGTGGCTGGGGTTGGAGAGATGGATGTTGAAGTCACCCAACAGGACAGTCGGGGTAGACAGGGAGGGGAGGGAGGAGAGTAGATAGTCGAGTTCATCCAGAAAGTGAGTGAGAGGCCCAGGGGGGCGGTACAGAACAATGAGCAGGAGTTGACAGGGAAAGGTTAGTTGGACTGCATGAAATTCAAAGGTACTGACAGAGAGTGAGATGAGATCGGAGGGGACAGAAAAGAGTAAGGAGGGAGAGAGGAGAAGACCCGTCCCACCTCCCCGTCCAGTGAGACGCGGGGTATGGGACAGGACGTAGAGAGAGGACAGGGCAGCAGGAGTAACAGTGTTATCAGGGGACAGCCAGGTTTCAGTGAGAGCAAGGAAATCGAGCGAGAGGTGGGAGGCAAAGGGAGGCAAATTGTTGACACATGGACAGTTTCTTCCATCTCAGCCATGGAACGCTGTAGGTCACTACCCAACTGTGGGACCTTACAGAGACAGGTGTATTTAATCATGTGAACCACTTTTATTGCACACAGATGGACTCCATTTAACTTATTGTGTGAATTCTGAAGGCAATTGGTTGCACCTGAGCTTATTTAGGAGTGTCATAACAAAGGGGGTGAATACTTATCTAATGAAGACTTTTCAGGTTTTTATTTTTAATTGATTTGTTTTTTCACCCCCCTCTCCCCAATTTATCACACGTTGAAGCTGTTGAGTAGGTTGTGTAAATCAAAGGAAAAAAAAAATCAATTTAAATGCATCAAGATTTCAGGTTGTAACACAACAAACTGTGAAAACATCCAAGGGGGGTGAATACTTACTATAGGCACTGTATATTTGGTAAAACATAAATAAATAAATACATTATTATAAATAATGAAATAAATGAATACATAAATCAATACATAGACATTTATGTATTTATTTATTTATCTTGATATTTATTTATTTATTTTTCACTATCATATAAACATTTACATTTAATACTATATGAAACGAAAATAAATATTCAACAGTTCTTGTTCAATTGTGTATTAGTGAAGATTTTGTAGTGACCTGGACAATTGCTTTGTTGCAGGACTTGTTGTCTGTTTAGTTTGTCTCATTTGTCTTTTATATATGTTACATGTATTGTAAAGGGAACAGGACGGGTCACGCCCACGATCTATAAACACTGGATAGTGCATGACACTGTCAGGCTACGGCAAGGGTTGAAGTCACCGGAAGTTTGCCGCGGCCATCTTACCACATCCAACAAAACCTCTCCTGCTATAGTTTGTGTATTAAATTCTCTATTCATTTAAACAATGTGCCTCGCTGTTCAGGCTTTGCCTGCAGCAGGTTATCGACTATGGGGTGTGGCAAGACCTAGTAAGTATTCATTTTGTTATTATTATTATTATTTATTTCTTAGCATCCCTTACTACTCCACACTGCTTCCCTTATTTTATTGACTTTAAAATTAGCCAAGTCACACCCCCGTCACTCCCGCCTACCTGCTTACAATATCAAGAGTATAATTGACAAAAATATATATTTTTAAATGAGTAATCTATTGAAATTAAAGCAAGAAACATCACAATGTGTTTTTAGCAAGCAGATAAGAAAGACATCATGCAGCGCTGACAGCACCTGAGTGTAAAGCTGATGAGCCAGGCCACTCTCTCATCAAGGACAAAGGTGGGCTTGTCAAACCCTCGCAAAGTGTGCATCATTTAATTGCATATTTCCAACGTTTGTTGATTCAGGTCTTCCCCAGGGACCTGGAATTACATCTTTTATAATGCATGCAGTCTTGGCGCAGGTTGCACACACACCTTTGACAGCTTATTCCAGCATATGTTTGATTCGGAGCCTGATAACAATTATGTCTTTGCCTTGATTAAATGTATATCTTGGTGCTTCTCCAAGACCAGACTGCATCACTTGGCCAAGTCATTCACAGACACTACCACTGGCAAGCTAGTCAGAAAAACACCAGTAAGCACCAGTAAGTTTTATAGTTTACATTCAATGCAATGTTCAGATTGAAGTTATTTAATTTTTGAAATGATGTTTAAGATATGTACGTATTTGATATATTACTTTTAAAGTAATGTTTCTGTTATTTCGTGTCGTTTTATACATGTTGATTAAGATATGTATGTATTTCATATATTTTAAAGTAATGTTTGTTATTTAATTTCATTTTTGAAATGTTTACTTTTAAATGCAATAATATGTGTAATATGTGTTTTCTTTCAGTCATTTTTTTTTCATAGTATCAGGTCTGTTTATGACGTAAATGCACACTTACCATGTTACTAGTGTTGTCTCTAAGCTTTTTAGAGACTGAGAAACTTGAAATTTTGACTAAGAGGGTAAATAAAAAGTGAGAAACTTGTAGTCAGTCATAAAATGAGAAATTGCCACCTGCCCTGATCTGACCACACAGTCTGGGAATTGGAATCTGTGTCCGTCTGGCAGGAATTAACAAGCCCTGATGTCCTGATGTCCTGATGTCCGGTTTTTAAGTGAAAAGCATAAGAAACACCAACCTTCCTATAATATTTTCTTTCACATACTTTAGTTGCTTAAACGATTTCCACTATCTTATTAGAAAAATGTACTGTTTAGTAATGATCTGTACATTCTACTTTGTGTCCAGCATTTGAATAATGCTGAACATAATGAACATAATCATCAGATTTAAACAATCCAATCCAAAAAACAGCAATAAAACCAATACAGTCTCCAGCACTCCTCTAAAACCCCAATGCCTTTTAAAATACTAGTTTAAAAACACATACATGACAAAATGGAGATCAAAAGCGCAGGCAGGGAGATACGCCTTTAAATTCGGCGGCTCTTTCTTTCCTATTCGTCTTCCTATCACCTGCCGAATCAGAGCCCTGCACTGGACGAGTGGGAGCACAGCTGGGGGTGTGGCACCAGGAGAAGCCGCGGTGCTCAGAGAGGGAGTGGGATGAGGTCATCCAGGTGGTCGTCGAGTCGCTGCCAGAGTCCCACGCTGCCGTTGGGAGAGTACCTCGTGCCGCCAAGGAGGGAGGGTCCTATGCTGCCAGCACCAGAGCCCCAGAAAGAGAGCCCAGCATCACCAGAGTGCCCAGCGCTACCGCCTGAGAAAGAGAACCCTGCGCCGCAGTTGCCGCCAGAGAGCTGCGCTCCACAAATGCCATCTGAGAGAGAGTGTCCCACACCCAGTGAGAGCATGCCACGCTGCTGCCAGTGAGAGACTGAACAGCGACACCAGTAAAAGAGTACCTCCAGCCACCTGCACTACCAGAGAGAGTACCTCATGCCACCAGAGCCCCAGAGAGAGAGCCCTGTGCCGCTAGAGCCCCAGAGAGGGAGCCCAGTGTCGTCAGAGCCCCAGAGAGAGAGCCCTGTGCCGCCAGAGCCCCAGATAGAGAGCTCCGCACCGCCAGAGCCACAAAGAGAGAGGCCTGTCCCTCACAGAGCCAGTTTCCTGGTTTCTCTGGACTAGTCTGCTGATTGTTGAAGCAGAACATTTCATTTTCCAGGTAACTTCTCTCACAGACAGGCCGCCTTCAATCATAGCAACCAAGCGATCTTCATTACTCAAGCGGGGCATGGTCATATCTTTCCCTGTTCTTGCGTTAATTAAAATCATGTCTTTTCGAATGGCTGTTTATACAGATTCTTAATCAACTCATTTTGGCAATTTTAACTCAACTCAAATAACAAACACTGAGCACCTGGCATTTTTATGAAATCACATGACTTGAGCTCAGCATTTTGTTATCCCAAGGACCAATATTACTCAAACAATCAACAAACCTATCTGCTCACTATTTAAAATGCAAATAACGTTATGTATGTGCCCAATGAGCTATTGATGTAAAAGTTAAACTGTTGCATTTTCATTGTGCATCAGTGTGTGTATGTACACTGAGTGTACAAAACATTAGTAACATCTGCTCTTTCCATGAAATAGACTGACGAGGTGAATCCAGGTGAAAGCTATGATCCCTTATTGATGTAACCTGTTAAACCTTCCTACAGATGACCTTCCTACAGATGTCAGGACTGCCCAGTCCCTGACCACATTCCGGTGCCTCCTTAAGACTCACCTCTTCAAACAGCACCTGTAGAACTCCTCTGTTTGTATCCTGGGACACTATCACCCTTCATGTAAATGTGCTTTATTTTGCTCTTATCTGCCCCCTATTTTACTGCATTTAATCCTGTACTTCAGAATACTGTAATCTGCCAAGTGTTTAACCTGTAGTACTTTGTATTTAATCACATCCTTATGTAACTATCACTATTTAATCATATCCTGATGTAACTATCACTATTATCTGCTGTATTATTGAATTGTGGTTTGTCACACTTGAACAAAAGTTATTGTATTTCTTGCTCTTTGTATTACTTGTATTGTAACACTTGAAATGTATTTGCTTACGATTGTAAGTCGCCCTGGATAAGGGCGTCTGCTAAGAAATAAATAATAATAATAATAATAATAAATCCACTTCAATCAGTGTAGATGAAGGGGAGACAGGTTAAAGAAGGATTTTTAAGCCTTGACACAATTTAGACATGGATTGTGTATGTGTGCCATTCAGAGGGTAAATGGGCAAGACAAAAGATTTAAGTGCCTTTGAACGGGGTATGGGAGTAGGTGCCAGGCGTGCCGGTTTGAGTGTGTCAAGAACTGCAACGCTGCTGGGTTTTTCATGCTCAACAGTTTACAGTTGGGCTACAGTTAGTCGGGCTACAGTTAGTCAACTGACAGTCCAGTACAACACTGGTGCCGAAAGACCCATAAAAGAATGCACAACTCGTCGTACCTTGACACGAATGGGGTATGGCAGCCGACGACCTAACAGAGTTCCACTTCTTTCAGCAAAACACAAGAAACTGTGGTTGCAGTGGGCTAAGGAACGAAAACACTGGACACAGGTGGATTGGAAAAACATTGGCTGGTCTAATGAATCCCGGTTCCTGACTAGGGTATGGAGAAAACCACATGACTACATGCATCCGTCATGCCGCGTGTCAACATTGCAGGCTGGTGGTGGTGGCGTGATGGTGTTTTCATGGCACACATTGGGCCCCTTGATAAAAGTGGAGCAACGTTTGAATGCCACAGGATATCTGAACATCATTGCCAATCAGGTGCATCCCTTCATGGCAGCAGTGTATCCATCTGCTAATGGATTTTTTCAGCAGGATAATGCCTCATGCCACAAGGCTAGGATTGTCCAGGAATGGTTCCACGAACATGATAGTGAATTCAGCTTACTGCAGTGGCCTGCCCAGTCACCAGATCTCAATCCAATTGAGCATCTGTGGGATGAGATGGAACGAGCTATTCAGAGTAGAGATCCACTACCAGCAAACTTGACACAATATTAGGAAGGTACACTCAGTGTATATATATATATATATATATATATATATATATATATATGTATATATATATATATATATATATATATATATATATAGATATATATATATATATATATATATATATATAGCAGGATTTGAGCCCTAACTAGTCATACTTTCACTCCAACTACATAACCGCTACACTACACAAATTCACATCTTAACCCTTTCAACAGACTAGGCTACTATTTACATTTACCCTATCCAAATAGCAATACATTGCCTCAATATAGGTTGAACAATTTTGCTATTCCCGTAATATGTGTGTGTTATAAAGTAAAAAAATAAGTGATATGTGGCATTTTTATGAAATCACATGACTTGAGCTCAGTGTTTTGTTATCCCAAGGAACAATAATAATAATTTCATTGTGCATCAGTGTATATATATATATATATATATATATATATATATATATATATATATATGACTTGTGGCTTGTGTTTTTCATGCGTTTGATCTGTTTTTATTTTGCCTGAAAAACACAAGCCAAGTTAGTAGAAACAACTGGGGCAACCTTGGCCCCCACTGCTTTGACAGCTGTGCCTATTTCCTTGGTGCTGGCCAAGGTTGCCCCAATTGTTTCTTCTAACTGAGCTTGTGTTTTTGATATCTCTACTTTAAATGGCTGGGCACTTTTGATAACTTGGAATTTCTTCACATTTGTTTCAGATTTCTAAACACTTACTGGCACATCACAAAAATCATTCATGTGTTCATTATATGTTCAATAATGTATTCTCGGTTTATTTATAGTGCTATTCATGATAATAAAAACAATTTTTTGTCTGGTTGAGCAGTCATGTGGGTTATTTACTGTTAAAAGGCTGTTCACTATTTTGTCTAACCATCTACACATAGACATGGTATAAAGTGTGCATCATTTAATTGCAAGGCTGATGTGGGGTAATTGCAAACACTGCAATTCAGAAAGCTCCATCTGCAGCTAATTCTACAAACACTGGCACAGGTACCAGATCGGGACTGTGAGGCAAGGTTAATAGAATGCGGAGATAGGAAAACTAAAAGCTGTAATAAGTGGTGCATGGTTTTAGTATGAGTGTGTGAGTGAGTGGAAGTGAGAAGGTGTCCAGTAAAAAGATTTGTCATTGCATTTTTTTGTATTACTATGATGGAAATACCCTGGTGAGAGGATGTATTTTTAACTCTCCGTCAGCATGTTTCAAATTAAAATATCACTGTTCCCTGAAGTTCCAGGGGTTATGTTATACATGTTTAAATAGCAGTGGATAACCTTTACACTGATGCTATGCACATCCATGTTTGGCACAGATTGGAACTATCTTGCTGGGCATGTTTGGATTAGTTGTACATCCCATTTGGCTTTCAGTTTGTTAAAATATATATCTTTCATACACTCCAACAGATTGAAAATCAGCTCAGACTTGTGCTGACAGAATCGATACTGAGATTTGAATGGTATATGGCTACATTTAGAAACATGGCTTTCTATATGCCTGTAATACACACTGCAATTGTGGGATTGTAAGAGAAAGAATGTGGCGGAGATGGCACCAATGAGGAAGTGTGTTGACTGCAAAGGATCTCCTCCTAGTGTATGATGAGTTAATAATACAAATACTTACCTACTACACAGCTTGCTGTTTAGTGGAATGGTCAGACATCTTGGAACCTTGAGGTTACCAGTTTGTGTCCAGCCATTGCCTTTCCATTCAGTTTAATGGGCTGATATGCCATGCTATTACAGTGGCACCCAATGGAAAGATGCTCTTGAAGAATCTACGCCAGATGACATGAGGAAGAGGTGTGAAAAACAGACAGTGGAAGCATCATTTTATTGTGAAATACCAAGGCCATGCCTAAGCTTTACACCTATTTATGTAATAGATGAAGTTTGAAAACATTAAGAAACACTTCTGGTCAAAATGTTTGTCATTAAATTTCAATGAGGAAACTCATTGCGATAGAGAACAACATTTATTAAAGTTTAGACAAGAAATACTATGTTATACTGTGGCGGAGTGTCCTGCCCCTATGTATTTATTATTATTTGTATTTGTTTGCGGCGCGGATAAAAGCGCTGCGTCTTTTATTATTTATAATTTAAAACCCAGTGAGGATGCATGACTGATCAGCTACTGATTATTTAAGTAGCTGACAGTCATGCATCCTTACTAAACGCGTGCAGACTCTAGCCGAGGGATAATAAGCTAATTAACAACTAGTTAACCCCTCGGCCAGAGTATAAGAAGCGGCAGCTGTCTGTTCTGGAGGAGTGGAGTGTAGAGAGTACGGGAGAGCGGACAGAGAGAGAGAGCACGCGTAGAACACAACAAATTTCCCTTATCACAACAATTGCTATATTTAAAAAATATACTTGTTTCTACAGACGTGCTCAAATTTGTTGGTACCCCTCCACAAAAAACGAAGAATGCACAATTTTCTCTGAAATAACTTGAAACTGACAAAAGTAATTGGCATCCACCATTGTTTATTCCATATTTAATAGAAATCAGACTTTGCTTTTGATTTTTTATTCAACATAATATTGTAAATAAGAAAACAAATGAAAATGGCATGGACAAAAATGATGGGACCGCTAACCTAATATTTTGTTGCACAACCTTTAGAGGCAATCACTGCAATCAAACGTTTTCTGTAGCTCTCAATGAGACTTCTGCACCTGTTAACATGATAAAATAGCTTTTAATTTCATCACTTTTCAGGAGGAATGAAGCATTATTTCAATGAGCTGTAAGGGTACCAACAAATTTGAGCACGTCTGTATTTGTTTGGCCATCGCGCCTTTTTGTTTTGTGTTTTGTGTTTTGTTTAAATCTTTTGTTTCTGTTTATTTACTTAATAAATCCACGCTGAGTGCAATAGCATTCAGCTTCACCCGCCCATCCACTGTTTTGGTTTGAGTTACTTCCTGGTCCGTGACGTCATCAACCACACCACTGCGAGCCAGACTGTCACATATACATATTTTCATTACATCTTTGGCCTTTGGCCTCTTATCCCTTCCCATAATTTAGTTTGCTGATAGTGGAGAGGCTGCCTGTAGGGAAGCCAAGGGCAGAGGGACAGGATTGGAAATGGGGGTGCCTAATACACTTGATGTTTTACGATTTTAATCTAGCTTAAAAGCAAATTCCCTGCCTGAACCACTGCTTTGTTAAATGTATTAAGTTTCTTTTATTATTTCTACATTTCACACTATTGTGTGCCAAATGGTTATGGATGGATGACCTAACTGTTCCTCAAAGGGTGCAGCAACTGCTTGCTTTAGCAGTGCCTGCTACTGCAACTACAGTACTCTCGGAACTCTGCTGCACTGAACAATGTACTTCAGAAACATTAAGTAAATACTAGTTGCCCTGCCTGTTGTCTATGCCTGTGATAGCAAGAGAAAGGATCGATGCTATAAATCTCCCTCCCGATTAGAAGGGGCGCTGTGTAAGGGGGAAGGTAAGCTGCCTCCTAGATCTACTACCTCGGTGGTAGCTGGAAACCGGAAGGTAACCATATTAGGAGGGGCGCGTAGCTGCAAGTACTCAGGATGACTCCATTGCAGTCAGCTGCGGGGCAGCCCTCTATTGGAGAAACCAGGCGACGCGTTGACTGCAGGGAGGAGTTTGCTGGGTACAAAGGGGAAGCAGCTACGTCAAAACCTCCCCTTGCGCTGAGGTAATGAAAGCGACCGGCCGGAGCCGATGTTTGTTTTGTGTGTATTACGTGTTTTTGTTTTGTCTGTTAATAGAGGAGCCGGAGGACGGGAGGCTGTAGCCAGCGAGCCAGCACTTACCCCAGAGCACGCCCCTCATCACACAGCACTACACTGCACAGCGCACGCACCACAAGCCCCGGAGAAGAGCACATTTTCGTGCGCGAGGACTGTGGTTATGGGAGTGTCTGTTTATTTTCGTTTGTTTGAGTTTGGACCCTGGCGTGTTTTGCCCCAATTCCATCGCTGGTAGTGGGGCTATTTATTATTTTCCAGCGTGGATTATTTTTGTACTATTTCTGTTTTTTGATTAAAAGTTGATTATTTTTGGGAGACAACAGTCTGGACATCATTCATAAGAACATAAGAACATAAGAATGTTTACAAACGAGAGGAGGCCATTCAGCCCATCTTGCTCGTTTGGTTGTTAGTAGCTTATTGATCCCAGAATCTCAAGCAGCTTCTTGAAGGATCCCAGGGTGTCAGCTTCAACAACATTACTGGGGAGTTGGTTCCAGACCCTCACAATTCTCTGTGTAAAAAAGTGCCTCCTATTTTCTGTTCTGAATGCCCCTTTATCTAATCTCCATTTATGACCCCTGGTCCTTTTTTCTTTTTTCAAGTCAAAGAAGTCCCCCGGGTTGAAATTGTCTATACCTTTTAGGATTTTGAATGTTTGAATCAGATCGCCGTGTAGTCTTCTTTGTTCAAGACTGAATAGATTCAATTCTTTTAGCCTGTCTGCATACGACATGCCTTTTAAACCCGGGATAATTCTGGTTGCTCTTCTTTGCACTCTTTCTAGAGCAGCAATATCCTTTTTGTAACGAGGTGACCAGAACTGAACACAATATTCTAGGTGAGGTAATGCATTGTAGAGTTTTAACATTACTTCCCTTGATTTAAATTCAACACTTCTCACAATATCTTGTTTGCCTTTTTTACAGCTTCCCCACATTGTCTAGATGAAGACATTTGAAACAACATAAACTCCTAGGTCTTTTTCATAGTTCCCTTCTTCAATTTCACTATCTCCCATATGATATTTATAATGCACATTTTTATTGCATGCAATACTTTACACTTTTCTCTATTAAATTTCATTTGCCATGTGTCTGCCCAATTTTGAATGCTGTCTAGATCATTTTGAATGACCTTTGCTGCTACAACAGTGTTTGCCACTCCTCCTATTTTTGTGTCGTCTGCAAATTTAACGAGTTTGCTTACTATACCAGAGTCTAAATCATTAATGTAGATTAGGACATAGCAGAGGACCTAATACTGATCCCTGTGGTACACCACTGGTTACCTCACTCCATCTCGAGGTTTCTCCTCTAATCGGTACTTTCTGTTCTCTACCTGTTAACCACTCCCTAATCCATGTGCATGCATTTCCTTGAATCCCTACTGTGTTCAGTTTGAGAATTAATCTTTTATGCGGGACTTTGTCAAAATCTTTCTGGAAATCTAAATAGACCATGTCGTATGCTTTGCAGTTATCCATTTTCAATGTTGCATCCTCAAAAAAGTCAAGTAGGTTAGTTAGACATGATCTCCCTTTCCTAAAACCATGCTGGCTGTCTCCCAGGATATTGTTACCGTATAGGTAATTTTCCATTTTGGATCTTATTATGAATGGTGCACTGCACCATTCATCATGTCACAATGGCTTATATCAGAAAATATCAGCATGCATAATTTTACTGTCTTTCCATCAGTGATTGTTAATTTTACAACAGTATGTAATGTTACACTGACACAGAAATTGCATATACACTGAACTAGGAAACACTTATTTCAAAATACAAATGTCATGCATTATAAACCTCCATAGAAGTTGTAGCCCACGATTACTATTGGCTGTGACACATGCACTAGGTAAGGCTAAAAAGGACGGGGATAACATGAACTCATGGTCTTTAATAATGTACACCACAAGCCATGTTCTCTGACTTAGTTAACTTTAAGGGAAAGGACAACGAGAGCCTCAAACCATTTTCCATTAAACAGCTTTCAGTAAATCACAAATATGGTACCAGAATTCCAATGGGAGTTCTGCACCATGACCATAATGTTCCTCTAATGTCCTTTTAGCAAGGTTAAGGAGTAGGCAGGATATTTCTGAAGTGTTTGTTTTTTTCTACACTGAAAATATCATTCGAGTTAATCACAAGGAAGTGCTAATGTTCATGTCTGGTTAATGTGTGGCTTTAAGCTTCATAAGCTTACAAGTAAACCTACTTTCATTATCATCATTTACATTTGCATGCTGAATGTTAGGTGTAACCAAATACCACCAAATATGTCTTTGTATTATACAATATATGTAAATCATGTTATTTATCTGTTAATTACTGGTTTTGATATTATAACTTGGTTTACCAATCGTTCTTTCAGAGTCACAAGCTGCCAAATACAATCCAGAATTCAGTGTGAAAGTGCTTACACGGGAAGATGGGTTATTAGGGTTAGGGCGTTTTTTTTTATTATCATTTTCTACCCAATTTGGAATAGCCAATTATTTTTAGGCTCAGCTCACCACTACCACCTCCACGCTGACTCGGGAGAGACGAAGATGGACACACGTGTCCTCCAACGTGTGCCGTCAGCCGTCCACTTCTTTTCACTCTGCAGGCCCACCATGCAGCCACCTCAGAGGTGCAGCGTCGGAGGACAACGCAGCTCTGGGCAGCTTACAGGCAAGCGTGTAGGCGCCCGGCCAGACCACAGGGGTGCGCAGTGAGCCGAAGACACCGTGGCCGACCTAAGCCCCACCCCCTGGGGCGGTTCTCGGCCAAGTGTGCGCCGCCCCCTGGGATCTCCCGTCCACAGTCGGCAGTGGAATAGCCTGGACTTGAACTGACGACGTCCAGGCTATAGGGCGCATCCTGCACTCCATGCAGAGTGCCTTTACCTGATGCACCACTTGGGAGCCCCCAATCAGCGCTAATTTTATTCAAGTTTAGCTGATGCATAGCATTTATTTCATTTTTGAAAGCTGACTATTAATCATACGTATGACTGTTGTGTAGAAATATGGGAGACATATGAATGGAAAGGCAATAAAGTGAAAATCTCAAATTTCATGGTTTGCAGCTTGTATGCTTTCTTAAGTATATTATAGGTGTATGGGGCGGGTTTCAGAATGACCTGAATTAAAGAGTTACAGAATACCCCACAATGGCAGGGTTTCCATGGAAAAATGAAAGTAAGTCTCACCTTTATCTCATGCTATTTTGGTAGTACATGTCTGGTAATTTGGGTTTCCATGTAGTTTTCTTTTAAGGAGAAAAATTCTCTTCCCAAATGCAAATGACCTAATTCATATTAAAATATGGGAGGGTATATTTAAAATGTTTCTGAGTTCCCTTGCACCATGCAGCTTACTGGGTTTCCACAAAGTCTTTCGGTTGTATTGAAGAACCAAAAGTGCAGCCTGCTTCATTTGGCTGTAAAAAAAACATAACAGAAAAGACAAGGGAAACAAAACAAAAACCCAAACATAGCGTTATATATATAAACCCCCCCCCCCAAAAAAAAATAAAATAAAATAAAATAAAAACAAATACCAAAAATCCAGAAGAAAGCGCTGTGTACTATCCATCCTATTCTAAGCCCTGTATTTGTCTTTTTGAACACATTTGTGGAAACAGTTTTCTTTTTCATGTTTTCATACTTCTAAAATAAATCTTGCTGAATGAATTGTGTTTAAGATATTTTATTTCCTCTCTATAGGTTGCTGCTCGAGCCCGGTGCTGTCCGTAGCCTGCAGCAATAATACAGGAGACCACTGGCACCAATTCCCATCTCCATAGGAGGATGTGTGGTCCAATGGTTAAAGAAAAGGGCTTGTAACCAGGAGGTCCCCGGTTCAAATCCTACCTCAGCCACTGACTCATTGTGTGACCCTGAGCAAGTCACTTAAACTCCTTGTGCTCCGTCTTTCGGGTGAGACGTAATTGTAAGTGTCTCTGCAGCTGATGCATAGTTCACACACCCTAGTCTCTGTAAGTCGCCTTGGATAAAGGTGTTTGTTTAATAATATGCTAATGAAATACATTTTGGGGTACAAACATGACTTTTGGTCATTGGATAGCTGATTGCTTTAAGCCAAGGCTTTTTTGTCCCTTAGGAATAATCCATTGTATATTATGTAATATACAGTACATATAGGAAACACCACATGAGAAAATGCTGTTTTCACTGGTCTTTCAGGTATATATGGAATAATGAAGAAGCAGCATCTTGAGGCTGAGAGAATACTTTCACACACTTCACCAATACTGATTTAAAAAAAAAAAGTAAACTATAAACACATTTAAACATGTGTTGGTGCTCACAAAACATTAATACCTCAATAAGATATGCTCAAGTGAGTGCAGTTGACTAAATTTTAGGTATTGCTGATTTATTTTGAAGGACATCCTTAAAGAAAATAGAATTTGCATGTCATAATTAGCAATATTGGAGCTCTGGGAGTGTGCAGCTAATGGAGAGTACAAATGGAAGTTTCTATTTAAAATGCCCTGTGGGTGTATCTGTTATGAAATGTATTATTCATATAACAAGTGGTAACACTTTGCACAATTTGTGGATGCCTAAACAACTTGTTAAAACAAAAGTATAAAAAGGGAGTTACTTTTATTGGCTAATCACTATAGTGAAAGGACACATCGTCAGTTATATCCACACGCCTGGTAAAGAAAACAGTAAAAGAACTTTGCTTGCCTGTCTTGTAATGCAGGGAAAACACTGATAAGTCATAATTAAGAAAAACACTTCAATATTTCCTGTCAGATGTTTTACAAATACCTTTATTTTACAAAGTGTACTTAATTACATTTAATGTAATTGATATGCAGATCTCAATTAAACCTTTTGTCATTTGTTTTGCTGTATCAGTTAAGACATGCTACTTATGTCTTTCATACACCAAAATGTTCATGAGTAATTATAAATGTAATCAAAAACACTGCCATCTTGCTGTTTCGCAAACATAGACATATTAACAGTGCAGTGCAAACACATATTTAGCTATGTGGTATAATTTATTTTATTGACTTGCTTGTACAATCCACAACAGGGGATTACACATGTGGGTACTTGGGGAGACGCCACACTTTCACTGTCTCTGCTGCAAGGCTTTGGTAGAACATGCCTCTGTTACAATTGCTGTAGTGTACAAATGTTCCCACCAACCCGTCATTACCATACCATAGTTTTGTTGTTTTTGTCATTGTTTTATTAACGTTAGTGACCATAGGATCCAGGTTATATGGCCTGTGGAGCCCATGCTTCACCAATATTCTGGATAGCGGGCCCAGCATCACCAATGTTAAGCTTACGCTGTATATAATCAATATGTTTTTTAAAATCCCACATCATAATGGTAAAATCCACGAGAAACATTTCACATCAGATTAGTTTAACAGGGAAACCAGCTTTATTTTTCCTTTGTTAAAAGTGAAAGTTCTGAGCCTTAGTAATTCGCACAAGTCTTTCAGGTCTCACAGCCCATCGGCTCTCGCACAAAGTGACGAAACCAGAAAGGGTCAGATTGGGTCAGGGTCCACTTTCTTTTGTCATTTCCATATTCAATACACATTGTTTTGTTTATTATGTTTGTGTATTTGTATTCAGTATTATGGAAGTGTGTTAGTCTGCCTACCAAGACTAAAATATTACTTACAAACCACTATGAGCCAAGATCGACTGAATCACTTGGCAGCTCTGCACGTTCAAAAGAACCTTACACATGAAATACACAAAATCTCCTTAACTAACGACTTCATTTTGCAAACTGAACAGTGCCGACATGTCTCTGCTCTTTACCAAGTGGTAGGTTGTCTATCCGTATTACTTCTGTCTTTGTATAAACATGAATGTATAATTAAGTTGACGAGTATAATGATTATGCACCAGTTTTATAGTTTTAATTTTCTCCTGGTTTGCTGGCTTAATTATTTTGGTGTAGAAGTTCAGCTGTATGCACTATGTCTTGTTCATATGACATACACAACAATAGGGTATGAAATGGTCATGTTTCTAAAATGTTTTTTCAAATATCCTTATAGTTTGGAAGTGATTTGATTTATAATCCACATTACAAAACATGACTGAAAGTCTTACTTCAGCTGTGTATATGCAGTCAATCATTATAATGTCATGTATGCATATTTACGTTATTTATTGATTTTATTCTTATGTTTTATTTACAGTAGTTATGATCCATTACTGTGAACCTTATTATTATATTCTGAGTTATTCTGTCTCTGCTGCTACTTTAAAAACAACTCTATCTGAGTTATTGTTTATACTCGATCAGACTGTGAGTGACTTAAATCTCCTGGCTCTTTCAGGCATTAAAGACAGTTTCATTTGTTTGTGTGTTCACAGTCAGCGGCCAGAGCAGTAACACAGAGAACGTTCACTGTTTACCTTGCATAAGAAGCAGAGAATATGTTTTTGTTTTAATATTCTAAATTGTAGGACAATAGAATACAATTAATCTACTCTGTATCTTCTTGTTATTATTAAATGTTAGTCTTGTTGTACAAATAGAATAAACAATGAATCCCCATTGAATACAGAAAATAAACAACAAAGTGCAGAAGGATCACTGAAAATCTTACTTTTTTTGTTTAAACACAAGACTTTTAAAGAGATTCTTTTCCTTTTTTTCTCCTAACCTCAAGTCTAGGGTAATCTGCCCTCTGACCCACACCAAAAATGTTATAAACCCGGCGCCTATGCTTGTGACCATAACCTTGGGAATTCTGTTTAAAGAATTCAAACAGAATGTAAATAAAAGAACACAACATGTTTTTATAGCCTCAGTGACTGATGAATAGCATTACATTCTGCTTTGCTGGACATTTTATGAACCAGAACAGGGAGAAAATATTGAATTCATTGTTTATTATTATTATTTTTTTTTACGTTATGTTGGAAAATGACCATTTTGCTTCAGTGTTTGTAACTGACAGTGTGAGAGAGTCATAGAGTGATGTCCACTTTTGTAAAAGTTGATTTCAGGTGGTGTGCTTGCATCTGTTTAAACTATTTATTTTGGAAACCCTAGTTATTCTACCTTTAAATCTCTCTTATGTTTCCCCCCAGGGATGATTAATTGGCTCACTTAACAATACAAATACAGATACAGTAATCTGTCACATATCCGACTGCGGTGGGACCAGAGTAAAGGTGGATATATAAAAAGTCGGATAAATGAATCCTGTTTTAAATACCATTATACACAGCTGTAACAATTATTATATTCACACAATTATTGTTTTGAGATTTAGCTGTTTAGAAAGACACAGGGTATCAATGCCATGTGGGTGCATACATTCACTGCTGAGTGACAGGCAGGAGATTGAGACAGGGTTTGAAATTGATAAGCCCTGCAGTCAAACAGGATTTATTTACATATCAGCACACTGAACAGCTCCCGTGAGACTATCAGCAATGGTTGCACATGGAGCACATACAACATAGCATACGAAAACTTTGGTAGGATCTACAATCTCTGAACTAAGCTTCTCTGTTCAATAATAAACTAACGTTGCTGAAGAGATTGATCATGGTGGATAAACGGTTAGGGTGGATATGTGACGGGCAGATACACGACGGATAACTGTACTTTGTCCACCTGAGTTTTATTTTTAAGAAATTTCAAGTTAAGTTAACATATTTTTCCCACTGCAAACAATTTAAACAGAGGGTTGACATGAAGCCATGGATACACTGATAAAAAACCCACTCTCAAATCTCTTCCCTTCGGTCTGATTGGCTGATCACAAAAAAGAATTCAATTACTAGGCATAGAGTTTAGAAACTTTGGTCTATTAAAATAACTGTAATCAATTCACTTTATTATAGTGCTAGTACCAAACATAAGCATACAAATTGAATTAGCATTGCAAAAGTTTTTAATGAAATGTGTCTGATAATTTACCCCTCATACCCTGTAGAGTCTATTAAAATGCAAATGTTTAATTAGAAAAAAATGCAAATATATGCATGATGCTTTTCTTTTCTAAATTGAAATATGTTGTGTCGTGTAAATTTGTATGATGTGTTAAAAGTTGTAACTTCAAAGTTTGCATTTTATGTTGTCTGTTTGTGAATCTATAGTTCCTAAAGGGCGTTATTTTCTTTGTCATCAAATTACCTCTGTAAATTCCTGTATACAACTTTTTTATCATTAAACAGCTGCTATTGTTCAGCAGTGGTTAGGGTGATAGTTAAGCGATAGTGCCTGTCGATGCAGGCTCTACCGTATGTATGGTAGTTGACCACTACAGGAGTTATGCGTCCCCAGCCCAAGGCAAGGGCACTATCGAAAGTAAAGGTCTACTACCACATGGTAGAGGCACCATCGAGAGGGTACTATTGTTACTAGAAAACAATATTTCTCATTATTTTCTTGAGAAACGTTTTAGGAAATGGGTCCAGAATTTGTTCATAAAGGATCATATACATAGAAGGAAAAAAAAAAGTTACTTTATTCAACAAATTACTTTTTGCTTGTGAGAGTCGCGTATAGCGCCAGATATCTGAATGGAGCAATTTTACTAAACTGTCTGTGTCTCTGTATGATGCTGTTGAAAGATGCTGGGCTCCAGCTGACAGGCTGTGGATTGGCTGATGCAGCAGTGGCAGGTACAGGACCGGTTGCTTTTGTAGTTGCAAAGTATTGATTGGCTGCTTTTGGTGGCTAATAAAATACATTTGGACTAATTGTGTATTTGTTTAGTATTTGTTGTTCAATAGATGTGAACTGAGCTTTCATTACAGTAAGTCAAAATGAAAAAGCCAGAACTTGCATGGACTGATTTTAAATTTGATTCACATTAACATCTACTGTCTGATAGAAGCCCAGAGCAGGAAGCTGATTGGCTGATGGCACTGAATCATTTTCTAATTTGCCACAGTTGACGCTGGTTTCGGGCAGGCCAGCGTTCATTTCCATCTGTATTGATTTCTTAGTCGTTAGAAAGAAAATATACAAGAAGCCTAATAAGAAATGTGATAGGCAGAAAATATACAGGGCTTTAAAGTAGCCTAATAAGACATGTGATAAGCAATTCCAATTGACTGATTTACAGGCCAATCAATGCAGTGTATTTCTAAAGGTACACACAGGTATGGAATTTGAATGTTTCTGCTTTCGGAATGTTTCTTCTTTTGTTATCAGCATTGATAATATGCAAGTTACTTTTCTTTAAATAACAACTGTTCAGAATATTTGATGCTGGCTGTTTTCTTGTACAATAGGATATTCCTAATTCCTTGAGAAATCAATCTAAATGAGAAATAATAAATAAATAACATACAATCATGATAATCATTACAGAATAGCATTGAATATGATATTTCATCTCAGCTATTTTCCCTAAGATATTACAGCATGATATTTTGTTTCAGTGGTTAAAATCCATTTGCACTAAAAACAGAACATTATATATATATATATATATATATATATATATATATATATATATATATATATATATATATATATATATATATATTTTAAATGAAAGATAGTTCTGTTATACTCCATCACTATTATACTGCAACCTTTAAATATAAACTTTAAAAGTGGTAGTATAATAGTGATAATGGCATTGCTGTAGCAATAATGGAACTGTCTCCTAGTTATTTTCAACCTATATATATATATATAGAACTTTGTTAAAATATAATTAATGAAAATAGGCTACACAGAAAACATTTAGCATTTCATTATTTGTTTTATAATACAAGTAAGAAATGAACCGAATAAAGAAAGCATCTGCAATAGACAATAACACTCTGTTATAGACAGCAGCCAGAATATGACTATATTTTGTCTAATAAACAATAATTGGCTAATAATAACATACAATCAGAAAACGCACACACAGAATGTAAACACGTGTGTATTGATTTAATGTTGTTTTTGTATAAAAATATTGGTAATCCTTGTCAAAAAATTTAACCGATAACTATTTTTTAATTTTCTTTTTCACAGATGCCTAATTGATGTAAAGTAGTCAAGTAACAAACCAACCAACTAACTAATGTTAGGCATAAAAATGATATCAATGTTACACAATATTTAAATGTAATAAAATATATACATATAATATAACAACCAGTTACGTGATCTGAAATTAAATAAACCAATATGACTCGCTCATCCAAAGAGCAAGACAAGAAAGGATGTATACAGTAAGTGAAGGTCACATCTGTGTGTCCATATTAGCATACCATACTCTGACAAACAACACTTTGGAAAACTGCCAGTTATTATTATATAGTTAAGTCTTTTTTCGGGGCTGGTTAATAGAATATATGTTACGTTAACTGACTTTGTGTTTTAGAAACACTTTGGTCAGGCCCCCACTTTTCAAGTGAAAACAGTTCATTTGCCTATTGCAAGAAAGCAAAACCAGAAGTAAACTACTTTCTGGCATCTTCCCCTCTGCCTTCAAAAAAGCCTCGATCACTCCCCTCCTCAAAAAACCTACCCTCGACCCCACCTCCCTCCAGAGCTACCGTCCTGTCTCCCTCCTACCCTTCCTCTCCAAAACCCTCGAGCGGACTGTACACCGCCAGCTCTCTGCTTTCCTGTCCAACCACTCTCTGCTTGACCCTCTCCAATCTGGCTTCCGCTCTGCTCACTCCACTGAAACCGCCCTCCTGTCTGTCACCAACTCACTTAAGTGTGCCCGAGCTGCCTCTCTCTCCTCTGTCCTAATTCTCCTCGACCTCTCTGCTGCCTTTGACACTGTTGATCACTCTATTCTACTATCATCTCTTGCTGACCTGGGGATCTCTGGCACTGCTCTGGCCTGGTTCTCCTCCTACCTCTCCAACCGCACTTACCAGGTAACCTGGCGTGGAGCAACCTCCACACCTCACCCTCTCTTAACTGGAGTCCCCCAAGGGTCAGTCTTGGGTCCTCTCCTGTTCTCTCTCTACACCCGCTCCCTGGGCCCCCTCATCGCATCCTATGGTTTCTCATACCATTTCTATGCTGATGATGCTCAGATTTTCCTCTCCTTCCCCACCTCTGACTCCACCATCTCCTCCCGTATCTCTACCTGTCTGCCTGCTATTTCCTCCTGGATGCACTCGCATCACCTCAAACTCAACCTCTCTAAATCTGACCTCCTTTTCTTTCCCTCCTCCTCCCCCTCCTCTGATCTCTCTATCTCTGTTCCTCTGGAATCTACCACACTCTCTCCCTCTTCCTCAGCTAAGAACCTTGGAGTCACCCTGGACCCCTGCCTCTCTTATTCCCAGCACATCTCCACTCTGGCACGCACTTGCAGATTCTTCCTGAGCAACATCCGAAGAATCCGACCCTTCCTCACCAACTATGCTACCCAGCTCCTGGTCCAGGCCCTGGTACTCTCCCGCCTAGACTACTGCAACTCCCTCCTGGCTGGCCTCCCTGCGTCCGCCACCCGTCCGCTCCAGCTCATCCAGAACTCTGCTGCTCGCCTGGTGTTCTCTCTACCTCGCTTCGCCCACGCTACTCCACTACTCCGCTCGCTCCACTGGCTCCCGATCACCGCTCGCATCCAGTTCAAGACTCTTGTACTAGCCTACAGATGCCTTGATCAGACTGCACCCAGCTACCTCCAGACCCTCATCTCTCCCTACACCCCCACTCGACCTCTCCGCTCCGCCTGCACTAGAAGACTGGCTCCACCTCCGCTACGCTCCCCTGCCTCCCGAGCCCGCTCCTTCTCCACCCTTGCTCCGCAGTGGTGGAACGACCTTCCTACAGATGTCAGGACTGCCCAGTCCCTGACCACATTCCGGCGCCTCCTTAAGACTCACCTCTTCAAACAGCACCTGTAGAACTCCTCTGTTGTATCCTGGGACACTATCACCCTTCATTTAAATATGCTTTATTTTGCTCTTATCTGCCCCCTATTTTACTGCATTTAATCCTGTACCTCAGAATATTGTAATCTGCCAAGTGTTTAATCTGTAGTATTTTGTACTTAATCATATCCTGATGTAACTATCACTATTTAATCATATCCTGATGTAACTTTCACTATTATCTGCTGTATTATTGAATTGTGGTTTGTCACACTTGAGAATTATTGTTATTGTTTCTTGTTCTTATTGTATGACTTATATTGTAACACTTGAATGTATTTGTATTTGCTTGCGATTGTAAGTCGCCCTGGATAAGGGCGTCTGCTAAGAAATAAATAATAATAATAATAATAATAATAAACCTGGCCCAGCCAGAACCAACTTTCTTTTTTATTGCAAGCGCATAAATACACAGCGTAGATTTACCAAACAGCTGTCCTCACATACTGTCTATAAATATGTTGTTTGTGGTCTTTTAAATAAGGAGATATTTTGAACATTCTGATTTATTTTTCTTAATGTGTTTCTATTTAGATGGAAATTTAGCCATTGAGTATGCTGTTCAAGATCAAACAGTGCATAGTTCTGATTACTCTGTTGGAACAGAAATGGATGAGCTGGACCTGTGTGCAACCAAGAAGAAAATAGCAAGAGTGACAAGCATAGAAATATTCTGTCTTGAACAAAGAAGACTATGTGGTGATCTGATTCAAGCATTCAAAATTCTAAAAGGTATTGATAATGTTGACCAAGGAGACTTTTTCGACCTGAAAAAAGAAACAAGGACCAGGGGTCACAAATGGAGATTAGATAAAGGGGCATTGTGGCAGTGTGCCCCGCCCCTGTGCGTATTTTTGTGTTATGTGTTGCGTGTGGTGTGTTAATGTTGGTGTATAGGTATTGGTGCACGGGATATAAATGGGTCTGTGTAGCACAAGTGATTTAAAATATATAGTTGTATTTAGGCACGGGGATTGCACTAATCACTTCACGTGTAGATAAAGTATGTAATACTATGTGAGCACGGGAATGCATAAATTAGTTCACATGCTGGGGTTCAAGTGAATAGTTAATTAGTAATTGAATCCCAGCACAGCTGTATAAATAGTTACACAATTCACTCATTCGGGGTTGTGTGTTCAGGGAGAAAGAATGGGAGTGAGATGGAGAAAAATAATTAAAATAACAAATGCTACTTGTGCGAGAGGATTCGCACGATACTTGTTTCGTGTTCGTCCCTGTTTGTGTCAATTTTGTGTTTGCTTTGCATTGCTTTGTGTCAAACCGTTTTATTTTATTTGCAATAAACCAGCACGAACAAGTGCCTTCACCATTTCACCTCGCAGTACTGTGTGTTTCTTCTGGGTCTGACGTCATCACTACAAGCCATTATTATTATTATTATTATTTGTTTATTTAGCAGACGCCTTTATCCAAGGCGACTTACAGAGACTAGGGTGTGTGAACTATGCATCAGCTGCACAGTCACTTACAACTACGTCTGACCCGAAAGACGGAGCACAAGGAGGTTAAGCTGCGGTGGGATTTGAACCGGGGACCTCCTGGTTACAAGCCCTTTTCTTTAACCACTGGACCACACAGCCTCCTATAAGCCATCTGTGACAGGCATTCAGAACAGAAAATGGGAGGCACTTTTTTACACACAAAAGTGCTCAAACTACAGTTCTGTCTCTGGATGAGTGCGATTCCTGCCATTCTCTGCCTTGACCACCAGTCACGCTGCTACATCTGATAACTCATCATCATCCAACTTAAATTCAAATGGTTTATTCAGTCTTTCAAAACATGATGTGTCATCGCGAGAGTGTCTTGAGGCACATTGATTGGTTTATTCAATCTTTCCAGAACCGCTATCATTGCCTCGTGTACCTCATCGCTACAAAATGACATGTAAACAAATGGCGAAACTCGCTGCTGTTTCTCTTGCTACACAAAGTTGGAAATTGTTCGAGCTCCTGAAAAAAAAACTGAATCAGATGCAAGTCGCAGAGCAATTGGGTGTTTCCCGTTCTGGTGAGTTGCTTCACCATTCTGTTAAATAACTTTGTGCATGTCTTGAATATTGCTGCTGTACACGTATTCATAAGTCATTTAGAGCAGGTGCTGTATATTTTAATGTGTGTAGGGGTGCTGTGTTAATTTCGTTTGACAGTTTATTAAAGTTAGTTTGTCTGTTACTTTATTATAGTTTATTAACATTCACTTGCCGATTTGCATTTCTCTTACTTATTCTGTACGTGTGTGTGACAGAAAACAATGATTCTTGGTGGTAAATCTCCCTCCCAACCTGTGAGGGCGCTAAGTAGCGGGAACAGAGTATTCTGGACTACGCTGCCTGACACTTCGTTTCGAGGGTTAAAAGGAAGTCGGTCATGTAGAAAAGAGACAGAGCTTCGGTACACTAACTCATTGACCCAGAGGGGAAATGATGTGGCAGCTGCAGATCATAAAAAGCAGCAGCAATCGTTTACGAAGGGTCATGAGTGACGGTATAAATAGGGGTCGAAGCAATGTTTTGGTTATTTAATAAGTGACCCGGAAGGACCTGCGTTTGGTGAAATAATCGTGAGTGTTTCACACATGACTAAGACAGGGACAAAGAGGCCACAACATTATGGCAAGACTAAGACATGGGAGAAAAAAAAAGACGATACATTATGAGAAAAGAGCAAAGCTTGCTGGGAGACTGACTAAGACTATAATTAGAATAAATTGAATATATAAAAAAGAGGCTGACACACCATGTATTTAAGGAGTTTTAGTTTTATGTGAATCTCTGTCCAGCAATGAGAGCAAGGGGACTAATGAGTGCAGACCAGCAAGGAAGCGAGGGTTTATAACATTGTACCTTCAGAGACTTTTCAGACAATTTTTATATAGGTTTAGCTGTTTACAAGCTACAAGAGCTGATAAAAGCCATACAGAGACACTGGAAATCCTGTAAATCTGTTACTGCTTTAATATCAATATAGAAGTCAAAATCCAGCTATATTTGTTTTTTAACCCTTACCAAACTTTACCATTTTCTATTTTATTGAAAAGAGAGAAAAGGCTGATGAAGAGACTACAAAGTGGCTGAGGTACTCTGCTGATGTCACTGTTTTGAATGGAATTTCCAGTTGTATGAATTTAAAAAGATGCCCCAGGTATGATTTTTTAAAGCAGGTGATGTCAACCTGATATGGTAAATACAGCACGGTAAAAAGTGAAAGAGGCACGGTTGATGTCATGAACGGGTTTTTCCGTGATGCGTCGTGGAATACAGAAAGTGAAAAGTGCCCTCTGATTGGCCGAAGGATCCTGAGCAGTCTATAATATACCTTTAAACAACATACATGGACTAAAGGTTGGTTCATACTGTGCAACAGGTCGGAATTATGTCAGCCACACTCTTGCATGGTCGAAGTGAAGCTGCGCAGCTTTTATAGCTGTCTGCACCTGACGTATCGCATTCATCTGCGACAGAAGCATGAGACTAGAAGAACTTCTGACTGCTTTAGACTAGGACAATAACTAAATTAAACCCACAGACTAAGACTAGCCTAAAATTCCAAAAGGTTGGTGTCGACTAGACTGAGACATGGACTAAAATGAAAAATGATGACTTCCCGTCCTGCTCGCCCCTCCCCTCCCCATCCCTGGCTCTCCTCTGCGCTCCGCTCGGCAAGAATCACACTGCGATCTGCTGAAAAGAAATGGAAGAGAACCAAACTCCCTGCTGCCCTAGACCTTTACCGCACTCTCCTCTCCTCCTTCTCCTCTACTCTCTCCTCTGCTAAATGTGCTTATTTCCAATCTGTGATCCAAGCCTCCACTAACAACCCACGTAAACTATTCTCTACCTTCTCCTCCCTCCTAAACCCTCCCCCCCCTCCTCCTCCCTCCTCTATCTCCCCTGATGACTTTGCCTCCTTCTTCTCTTCTAAAATTTCAGATATCCGCAAACTCTTTAACACCTCTCCCTCCCCCGCACCCCCTCCCGCTCCAACTCCTACACCCACTGCAACCCCTACTAACTCACCCTCCTTCTCCACCTTCTTGCCCCTCTCAGACTCTGACCTCTCCTCCCTGCTCCAGGGTCACAAACCCACCACGTGTGCCTTGGACCCCCTCCCCACTCACCTCTTTCAAGCTGCTGCTCCTGCTCTACTCCCCTTCATCTCCTCCCTCCTCAACACCTCTCTACTTTCTGGTATCTTCCCCTCTGCCTTCAAAAAAGCCTCTATCACTCCCCTCCTCAAAAAACCTACCCTCGACCCCACCTCCCTCCAGAGCTACCGCCCTGTCTCCCTCCTACCCTTCCTCTCCAAAACCCTCGAGCGGACTGTACACCGCCAGCTCTCTGCTTTCCTGTCCAACCACTCTCTGCTTGACCCTCTCCAATCTGGCTTCCGCTCTGCTCACTCTACTGAAACCGCCCTCCTGTCTGTCACCAACTCACTTAAATGTGCCCGAGCTGCCTCTCTCTCCTCTGTCCTAATTCTCCTCGACCTCTCTGCTGCCTTTGACACTGTTGATCACTCTATTCTACTATCATCTCTTGCTGACCTGGGGATCTCTGGCACTGCTCTGGCCTGGTTCTCCTCCTACCTCTCCAACCGCACTTACCAGGTAACCTGGCGTGGAGCAACCTCCACACCTCACCCTCTCTTAACTGGAGTCCCCCAAGGGTCAGTCTTGGGTCCTCTCCTGTTCTCTCTCTACACCCGCTCCCTGGGCCCCCTCATCGCATCCTATGGTTTCTCATACCATTTCTATGCTGATGATGCTCAGATTTTCCTCTCCTTCCCCACCTCTGACTCCACCATCTCCTCCCGTATCTCTACCTGTCTGTCTGCTATTTCCTCCTGGATGCACTCGCATCACCTCAAACTCAACCTCTCTAAATCTGACCTCCTTTTCTTTCCCTCCTCCTCCCCCTCCTCTGATCTCTCTATCTCTGTTCCTCTGGAATCTACCACACTCTCTCCCTCTTCCTCAGCTAAGAACCTTGGAGTCACCCTGGACCCCTGCCTCTCTTATTCCCAGCACATCTCCACTCTGGCACGCACTTGCAGATTCTTCCTGAGCAACATCCGAAGAATCCGACCCTTCCTCACCAACTATGCTACCCAGCTCCTGGTCCAGGCCCTGGTACTCTCCCGCCTAGACTACTGCAACTCCCTCCTGGCTGGCCTCCCTGCGTCCGCCACCCGTCCGCTCCAGCTCATCCAGAACTCTGCTGCCCGCCTGGTGTTCTCTCTGCCTCGCTTCGCCCACGCTACTCCACTACTCCGCTCGCTCCACTGGCTCCCGATCACCGCTCGCATCCAGTTCAAGACTCTTGTACTAGCCTACAGATGCCTTGACCAGTCTGCACCCAGCTACCTCCAGACCCTCATCTCTCCCTACACCCCCACTCGACCTCTCCGCTCTGCCTGCACTAGAAGACTAGCTCTACCACCGCTACGCTCCCCTGCCTCCAAAGCCCGCTCCTTCTCCACCCTTGCTCCGCAGTGGTGGAATGACCTTCCTACAGATGTCAGGACTGCCCAGTCCCTGACCACATTCCGGCGCCTCCTTAAGACTCACCTCTTCAAACAGCACCTGTAGAACTCCTCTGTTTGTATCCTGGGACACTATCACCCTTCATGTAAATGTGCTTTATTTTGCTCTTATCAGCCCCTATTTTACTGCATTTAATCCTGTACTTCAGAATACTGTAATCTGCCAAGTGTTTAATCTGTAGTATTTTGTACTTAATCATATCCTGATGTAACTATCACTATTTAATCATATCCTGATGTAACTATCACTATTATCTGCTGTATTATTGAATTGTGGTTTGTCAAACTTGTACTTTACTTGAACAAAAGTTATTGTATTTCTTGCTCTTATTGTATTACTTGTATTGTAACGCTTGAAATGTTTTTGCTTACGATTGTAAGTCGCCCTGGATAAGGGCGTCTGCTAATAAATAAATAATAATAATAATAATAAATTAACATTGCCCATAACAGACAGTTTCATGGGCTTTTATATCTCCTTGAGCAGTTCACATTCAGGTGCATCTACCCTAGTTCAGATGCATCGTCCTAGTTATGATGTCATGTTTTAGATCTCCCTTCCCTCTTTATTACAGTGAGCTGACCTATAATAGCATTAACAAGGATGGGGTTTAGCTTCTTTATCCTAATTGGTCCCTTAAGAAGAAAGCCTCAAACATTGCTAATACTTGTGTTGAACTGTATGTAACCCAAAGTTAATAACATGTAAAAGAAATGAGGTTCAGAGACAGAGATATTGTATAAAATGCCGAGCTGTCTTTTATTAAAACAAGTTAAAAGGCAGACAAGTACTATGCAAATAGGCCATTTGCAAACAGGTTAATGTGCAAATAGGCAGTTAAGGACGCTTGGGTCGAAGTAGCAGCATTACATTTAGATATTGTAATACACACAATAGATGCAATACAAAAAGTAAATAACACAGAATCAAATAAAACTATAATGAAAACTGGTGCACAATCATGTTCAACATAAACAGATGGGAATCAGTAGAAAAATATACCAACCAAACATACCAAACAACCAAAAGCAGTGCAAATTTAAATCAAGTGCAAAAATCAGGTGAAACACATCAATAAAACAAAACCGTTCCAAGTACATAATATCTCAAATAAAGTTTTGATAATCTTTGTTCACCTGCACAGCCTGTGTTCAAGCAAGTTATGAGTGGCTCATTTGCTTTGAGCAGAATTATTAAAGCACTAACATGCCTAAAAATAGAGCCACTGCTTCTGGTGTGTTTTATTTCTACAAAACACACTACATTGGTGTCAGAGCTGCTTGCATCTCTACAATGACCAGACGAGAGGCAGTGACCTGGTGCCTAATGGGGATCAGACTGTGAAGAGCAGAAGGCCTCCTCCCCTCCACTAACAGAGCTTTCAGGGATGGGCAGTTGTCCAGGGGGAGCACAGAGCTTGGCACAGCCGAGAGGAAGGTGGAGGCTGGCACAATGATGACAGAGCCACTGTGGAATACCGCTCCATATACTAGGAATGTGAGGAGGGACACGGATACAACCAAGGTGGAAGAAGAGCGCCAATGATATCAACAGATGGTGCCATTAGTCATCACTATTCAATCCAGAAGCTCATGCTTTTTGTTTTACATAAATGTTCCAAATATGAGTAACAACATTTTTACTCTTTTTTTGTTGTAAACATATTGTAGACAATGTCATGTCACAAAGCATGTATCAGTACAACTACAAAGGTGCCTTTATTGAATATGTGCTCCCAAGGGTAAAATGACTTGTTAAACATTAAAATCAGCAGGTGTGAAGAGGGATTGAATTCTCAACACTTAATTACTTTAGCCACGTGCCATCTGTTGTTCAATTTGTAACCTTTGTTCCCAACTCAAAAGTACACAAGCACATACAGGCAAGCCAATTAGAGTGTGGATATTTCATGCTGACATCTCATCAGACGTTTACCTGCAAAAAGCATTAACATTTGCAGTGTCCCTGGAATGAATACAGTATGAATAATATATATTATAGTAAGGGGCATGTCCATCCACCATGTCAATGCACTGGACCACCCATGGAAAGGGAACAGGGTATCATTTTGCACATATCAAGTTTAAAAAAAAATAATACAGTAATACAAATATGGTTAATTATATGCTTAGCCCTTAGACTATACATGCATAAAGCTAAAAACACCCACCGATAAATTCTAGAACATTCAATATATATCTCTCTCTTAAGACGAAAACATAATTTCTATACCTTATAGCAATGCATCAATATAAAAGAGATATTCAATTCAAATATAGGCTTACCTTCCAGTATATGGAAGTGTAGTGTAGGATATATTGAAAAATAAGAACTGTCTTCAAAAGGCAGAGACTTGTGAATACGACCAAACAGCAATCAGTTTTTCAGAGATCCTCAGAGCATGGATCACATCAGCTTGTAGTTAGCAAGTTGAGCGATACTTGACTGGGGTTTTACCTAGGTTTTTATAGGATTTTCCCTCCATTGAATACATCAGGTCCCAAGTAAATCTAATCATCACTCAGCCTTGTTTACTGTTTTTTATTGCAGTAAAACCTTTATATAAACTAGACATTTATATTTTTTAATGGATATTGAAATGTCTAAAAGATTTTTTGTTTAGTTGGAGAAACTGAACTAATTCTTAAATTGATTAGATTAAATGCTCGCTCCTGCTTTTACAGTCTATTTGTATTACAGCAGAGCCATAGACAAAACACTTTTTAGATTAAATATTATGTTTCTTATTAGATCAAAATACTTAAAACATATTATTTCTTTTCAGAGAGTTTTGTCACTCTAGTATTAGATCAGAATATATATTTTTTAAAACCTCTATGCTTAGTAACAACAAAATCAAATAAATTCAAATAGGTCTTTTTAGTTTCAAATATTGTTCTGTCTAGAAAGGGTTACCCTTTTGTTTTTACTAATTTGTAATACCTAGCCTCTTTTCAAGGTTACAGACTTCCACGCGTAATAGTCTGACCTGGCTTCCACGAGTGTATGTGCACTCTAATAACAAAGACACACAGACAAGCTTTTTTTCTAACATTAACACTTGTTCAGTTTTCTTAGTTCAAATCATTGTAACCTGTTCATAATTTGCTGCAATATTATTTATGCTGTTTTTATATTCTTTAAAACACAGTACAATTATTACAATATTCTGACAGTGTCAGTTTGTACTGAACTGCTTTAGTTTTTAACTGTAATATGTTCTTTCAACATTAATACTGTTATTTGTATAACAGTTTAACTTTAAATAATTTTATAACATGTATTTCTAATTCAGTTACTTCAGTATAACAGTTGCTAATATTATTTTACTGAATTAAGTCTGACCCCTTTCTCTGTTCATACAAAATCCAGTTGAAGCAGGTTTTAAGACAACCTTTGCTTTTTGCCAATATTTTGGTGTTGATTAATAAAACACTCCTGTAAACATTTTCTAATACTCCTACCTTCTGTTATCCGAAAGTAATGAAAGTAAAGTAACAAAAGAAATTGGCTATTTTTTCTCATAAAACTGGAATGCGGTAACAAGGCCTTATGATAAGAGCCTGCCGAGTTTGACTCCTTCTAGCAGGTGCTTTCATAGACTGCACACAACTATCCACTGTTTTCTACTGAGTATGCAGATCTTTTTGAAAGGAACATATACAGTATTATTATAATTATTGACAAAGAGTATATCATATCATTTCAATTAATACAGGTCAGGTTAAATCATCCAATAACTCAGCATTCCCAACAGGATTGGAACTCTGCGCCAGGCTCAGCTCGGACTGGTTATGCGAACACCACGACAGGCCTGTACACATCTGCTAAAAATATTTTCTAAAACACATTAAAGTCATTACAACATTTGTTGCAGTTTCACAAATGTTCAACTTGTTTCCCAAAGATCGGCCTGCTTCCAGTAGCTGTGACAGTCTTGGGTCAGTTTCTGCTCTCAGTGAGTCAGTTTCTGTTCACAGGTGTGGATGACAGCCTTTAAAAGTCTGATACCTGCAAAAACTTAAATCTTGTTAGCTGGGCTCCCATCTCTGCATTTTCATTCCCATCATCAGTGGGCAAACACATTTTAACTGAATCTGTGTCCATCAAAGAACCACACACCCTTGCAACCGAGGCCTTCCTTGCAAAAGGATCTAATGACTTATAGCACAAAAGGGATGTGCCAGAACCGTCTCTGACATCACCATTGAACAAGATTTCTCTGTCAAAACTATTCACTGAAGGGCAGGTAACCCACGTTATTGAGAATGAGTTTGCTTAGGGAACTGCAATTAACGCCTGTTTTGCAAGTGTAAATGAGTGTGGATGTAACTTGTTAATTGATGCTGGTTAACAGGGGTTACATAGTGGGGTTGACCTGTCCTGTAATGTGTAGTCTTGCAGGTTTGGAGAGCTGTGTTCGTTGTGTAATACCAATGTCAATGTGTTGTTTTCCATCATATGCATAATCTTTGTAAAACATTTACCACTGACACTAATATAAAGGGCCTCATGCAGTAAACAGCGGTAACCAGTTTACCACACAGCCTGTTACTGCATGCTTTGTACACCTGCTATATTCACTAACCAGCGGCAAATGACTTTGCACGCAAAATGAATCGCGTGGAAAAAGGTACCGCATGCGAGTCAATTACATACAATTAATAATGGTGATCCATGGAAATGTATTCAAATTATCTCCCCTAAAACCGTGAGGGAGGGACTTGATATTAAAACCATATTTACTTAAAGGTGCTAACTTTCCTAAGTGTCTCAGCGCGTGTTAAGTTACCGCTTATTGAAACCAGGCGGTGTCTGTCTAAATCAGAATATAGATAGAGCAGACCACAAGTAGTGCTGTGTGGGAAACATGATAAACGCGTATATCTGCTTTCAGGTACTGTATTTGATTTTTTCCAGGATAAACAATTGCCCGTGTTCCACAGAACACTAGAAATAAAATGTCAGATATAGGCTACATAGTGTAAGATAAAGGGTTAATTTGTGTAAATGCATCCAGATTTTTGGAAATATTACACTTACCTACAGTAACCTGCATGGTGATGATTAATAAGCTCTAGTGTTTATTTGCACGCTATGGAAGTAAAAAAAAATTGATTTCTGATAATGGACCTCAGTTTAATTCTGTAGAATTCAAAACATTCAGCAGTGCTTCCAGGTTTGTACACAAAACATCAAGCCCATACTACCCCAAGCAAATGGGGCTGCAGAGAGAGCAGTCCAGACGGCTAAGAAGATTTTGAAACAAGAAGACCCGTTCCTGGCTCTGTTGAGCTACAAAGCAACTCCAACTGCTATGACAGGGAACAGCCCTGCTCAGTTGTTAATGGGACGACAGATTCGTTCAACTGTTCCAACACTTCCAAAGGTTCTCAGACCACGATGGCCAAATTTCCAAAGAGTAAAGCAGGCAGATAAATGTGCTAAAATGTCATATAGAAAGTATTATGACAGAAGGCATTCAGCAAGACCTCTGCCTGAGCTACGGCCTGGAGACCTAGTCAGGATGAAACTGGATATTCAAAAGGAGTGGAGCAACTCAGTAATGATAATAAAAGAGTTGTGTGACTGTGTTTTTCCTGACACATAGGATGCATTTCATTGGTTTTGTGGATTAAGGGCAATATTTTAACATACAGTGTTGTAATACTGTACATAATACGATTCTGAAAATGCAACTTACCAAAAGATGACTGCACGTGAACTGTATTACATATTACATTTACATAATCTGTATAATGTGAAATAATGTATAATGTGATATCTTGTAACAATTGTAAGTCGCCCTGGATAAGGGCGTCTGCTAAGAAATAAATAATAATAATAATAATAATAATAATCATTTCCTTTATTCCGATTCCAAACGTGTTGCTTTCTCAATGCAAGATGCATTGTAGAAATAGACAGTGCTGTATAAAATCCCATGATGAACTGTATTTTTTTCCATTATGTCATTGCACTGCCTAAACGGCCAAGAGACAATTGTGCTCTTTTAACACATGAATTACACTGAATTATTTCGGCCCTGAAAACATTAGCATTTTTGTCTTGAAAAAAAAGACAACAGTGAGTACTGCACAAACTGTGAGTAGCCTGTGGAGCTCGCCTAAATCGCCGTATAAGCAGCTGGAAGGTTCAAGTTTCTTAAAAGAAAAAAAAAAATAAGCCGCACACTTGCAATCCCTTTAAAAGAAACACATTTATATTTAGCAAACCAGAGTACCTTCAAAATAAACTGATAGAAAAAAATGATTACCTTTTTTTTCCAATAAATAAGTTATTAAAAGTATAATGGAATGCAGTAACCTCTGAAAAGCCACCAATATAGTTCATAAAGATATAGTTTGAGGGTTTCCTTTTTAAAGATTTTCTTACCAGTATTCATCATAGTGACCTAACGAGGAGTTCAGGTTTTAAATGAATTGACTGTTCCTAAACATTTTCATTCGTATGATAAAGTGAAACAGTGATTGTTTTGTGTGAAGTAGCAGCTTGTGAATTGCCTTTACACAGTAAAGAGTACTTAAACAGAAAAATATAGTGAACAATTTACTGCCAATGTGACAACAATACACCAAAATAATAAATGATCAAATCAACGGACGTTTCACTGTATAGAGAGTTGTGGTTTTGACAAGGTAAACAAGGTAACAAGATACAAAACGGAAAATTGTCCTTTTCAGATGTATTTGCTTCTTTTTTGTATTTGTTAAAGATTCATAATGTATCATTACTGGTGCTTCTGCTGAAAGAATGTTGTTTAACTTTTAACCACAAACCACACTTTGAAGCACATTTAATTTAGGTTAATCCAAGTGGTCTAATTAGGTCCAAATACAAGAATGCCTGCTATAAAGTAGCTGCACATGCTATGTACATTAGTCTGTTCATTTGTGTTTTAAGAATATTCAGAAACAAAGCAGCTTTAAGAAAAAATGAGTTCCTTCTTAAAACTATGGCTGGGAGCAAATCCAAACTTTGACAACCCGCTAATCACACTTAACAAAACTGTATTTAATAGCGTTTTCTTTTTATGAGTAGAAGAAATAAGGTACTTACAAAAAAAAGAAAATGCTATTCAATACAGTTTTGTTAAGTGCGATTAGCAGGTTGGCAAAGTTTTGATTTGGTCCCAGCCTATGTAGCGTGGCGTGTACAAATACACATTTATGATGGGATATGACAAAGTTTCAGTTTGAAAGCTCTCCGTCAACAATGTTGGAACCAATTACCACTGAATAGCCCAAACAAAGAAAATCAGTGGCTGGCACCTCTTTGACAGCCAAACACAAAGTGCTACTCCTGTGGTTTAACGTCCGCAAATGAGTTGTCGAAACAGACATTGGCATGGGAATGAATGTATTTGTCACGGGAAAGGGTCAAGTGTGAGTAGGGATTGAGAGTGTATCAATTGTTCCATCATTAGCTCATCTGTCAACGGCATCCTGGGACATTTCAGACATACTAATTGCTCTGCGGCACTTGCCGGTCACTGGATGGACCCCTTTGTTTTATGATTCCTGGATATATGGGATAATATCCAGCTGCTGAAACAGCTGTAAAAAGGATTGAGTGCTTTTATTATATTATGTGTTGCTTTCAAGTTAACTGTTGCTGCTTGTAAAACTATTGCTGAATATTATGAATATATATATATATATATATATATATATATATATATATATATATATATATATATATATATATATATATATATATGTTTTGGTATGTTAACTGTTCTTCTTCAAACTAATCACCAAGAAAGAATAACCAAAGACTTTATAATCTCTGCATTTCTTCATAGCTCAGGGCTTAAGCAGCTGCTCAACAACATAATTGTCTACAATGCTATATTGCAAGCATTCCTCAAATCACTTTATGTTCCACATACTAAAACAATAAAAATAAAGAATTATTGCACTTTATACAGTATACATATCTTCTTCTTGCCAAGTACAACTGACTTAGTAAGTAACAAGCTGTAAAGTTTTTGGTTCCTGTTCACAGCCTAATACATGACAAAAAATGAGTGACAAGTCTTCTGTGCAAATAAAATTTGTGTTTAAAAACAACATTCCCTAATACAGTAACAGTCATTTGGGCAGCAGTGTGGAGCAGTGGTTAGGGCTCTAGACTTGACCGGAGGGTTGTGGGTTCAATCCCACGTGGAGGACACTGCTGCTGTACCCTTGAGCAAGGTACTTTACCTAGATTGCTCCAGTAAAAACCCAACTGTATAAATGGGTAATTGTATGGAAAAATAATGTGATATCTTGTAGCAATTGTAATTGCCCTGGATAAGGGCATCTGCTAAGAAATAAATAAATGCCAAAAAACTGTTTCAGTAAACTGACATACTTGCCTCATCAGAGCGTATGATAAATTTTTTTTTTACTGTACTGTGTAACCAAGCTGACTGGTGCCTATGTTATCACAAGCTGTGGCATCAGCACATGCAGTTTTAACCTTCCTTTGATGTATGCATTCCAAAGCCCATAAAATTTAAGGACACAGATTTCCTAAGATTATGAGCCTGAGATGTCCAGTTTTTTCGACTGGACATCTGAGGCTTTGAAAGAAATTCAAAGCAAATGTGTTTTCAGTTGTTTCAATCACTTATCTTATGAGATTGGAAATGCATTACATTAGACAAAGGGTTCCCAAACTTTCGTTACTCATGACAGTAGACATCCTGCAGTGACTGAAGATCCCCACCCAATGAGTCCCTAAAAAGTTTTTTTTGTGTAACAGTACTTACTGTTAGCTAATGATGGAACAATTGATACTACTATAGAATCTGATGGGATTAAACTGCCTTTCATATATATATATATATATATTGTAAGAAAGAAGTAACGTCGCCTTTAAGGAATGGCGGCGCTACTACAGAAAATGAAGCAAACAGCACCCAGGAACCGGAGCACTAATTTGTAGGGCGGGGTTCCTGGGGTATATAAGGAAGTAGGGTAGGACAGGACGGGGGTGATCTTGGGGAGCACCGCCGGATTGTCCTGCAGGAAATACCCAGAGAGTAGAGAGTGTTGTAAAACTTCGCAAGGTAAAGCGAACGTGTTTTGTTTGGCGAACAAGAGTTTTGTTTTGTGTAAATTGTGAGCGTTTTTCCTCTTGGTGAGGTAGCCTTTTGTTTTACTAGGATAATTTGTTTGATTTAAATGTTTGTACGAATGCCGCTCGTCAGTATTAATTAAAACAGTTCCGCAGCTTCCGTGTCGGTTGAGAACCGTCACGGCGGCCGTCTGTGTGTTTGTGTGAAGTATCTGGGACCTGGAAAGGGATTGTATGAGTACGCGCTGCAGGAGCAGCGGGTAGAAATAAAGGAAAAGAAAGCGGACTGAAACAACAGTTTGGTTTGCAGGACACAGTTTATTGTAACAGGAAATCAGCACGTTTTACACAGGGGTGCTCTGGAACCTCCCAGGACACTGGCTGCCGGGGTTCTTCCCCACAGTCTGGATATAGTCATCAACGCCGTTGGGCACGTCTTGCTCGGGAGGTGGGACACAGGAGTGTTCATCCAGGAGCTCTTATTCAGGGCCCATTACATACTCCAGCCAAGAGTCTTCCCGGTGTTCGTTACCTGTGTTACAGCGAGATTCCAGCAGAGGGAGTCGGTGCTGTACTTATCTGTTACCTGTGTTACAGCGAGATCCCAGCAGAGGGGGTTCGGCGAAGTACTTAACCACGTTAGACCTCACAAAGGGGTATTGGCAAATTCCCCTCAGCCCTAAGTCTAGGGAAAAAACTGCATTTGCCACACCCCTAGGACTATTCCAATATAAGGTAATGCCGTTTGGATTGCATGGCGCACCCGCCACCTTCCAACGGCTTATGGACATCATATTAAGACCTCATGCACAGTATGCTTCGGCTTACATCGACGACATTGTGATATATACCGATTCGTGGGAGACACATCTCGAGAAAGTGAATGCTGTATTACAGTCTTTACGGGAAGCAGCATTAACTGCAAACCCGGAGAAATGTTTTGTGGGCTTACAGGAAGCGCAATACTTGGGGTTTGTCGTAGGGGGCGGTAAAGTCAAACCCCAAACGAGCAAGGTAGAGGCAATTACAAATTGGCCGATACCAAGAGATAAGAAACAAGTACGAGCCTTCTTGGGGTTAGCAGGATAATATAGACGGTTTGTGCCGGAGTTTTCCTCCATTGCCACACCCCTTACAGATTTGATAAAAAAATCGGCCCCGGTCCGTGTTAAGTGGAGCCCCGAGGCTGATAAAGCGTTTAAAGCTATTAAACAGGTACTGTGTAACAGCCCGGTGTTGAAGGTACCCGATTTTTCCCAGCCTTTCATATTACAGACAGATGCATCGGAAGTAGGTTTGGGGGCAGTGTTGTCGCAGATAGTTGAGGGAGAGGAACACCCCATAGGGTACTTGAGCCGAAAACTTCTACCACGAGAAAGAAGGTATGCCGTGGTTGGAAAAGAATGCTTGGCAGTGAAGTGGGCAATTGAGGCGTTGAAATATTATCTGTTAGGCAGAGAATTTACCCTAGTGACAGATCATGCACCCCTAAAATTCATGAAAGAGAATAAGGAGAAAAATGCTAGGGTAACCCGCTGGTTTTTAGCTTTGCAGCCATATAAGTTCAGGATTGAACATAGACGGGGGATTCAAAATGCAAACGCGGATGGGCTGTCGAGAAAACACGGGGTTAGTTGGGCCGCTCTAACCGATAGGTTGGAGCTGGGGAAGAGGATATGTAAGAAAGAAGTAACGTCGCCTTTAAGGAATGGCGGCGCTACTACAGAAAATGAAGCAAACAGCACCCAGGAACCGGAGCACTAATTGGTAGGGCGGGGTTCCTGGGGTATATAAGGAAGTAGGGTAGGACAGGACGGGGGTGATCGTGGGGAGCACCGCCGGATTGTCCTGCAGGAAATACCCAGAGAGTAGAGAGTGTTGTAAAACTTCGCAAGGTAAAGCGAACGGGTTTTGTTTGGTGAACAAGAGTTTTGTTTTGTGTAAATTGTGAGCGTTTTTCCTCTTGGTGAGGTAGCCTTTTGTTTTACTAGGATAATTTGTTTGATTTAAATGTTTGTATGAATGCCGCTCGTCAGTATTAAGTAAAACAGTTCCGCAGCTTCCGTGTCGGTTGAGAACCGTCACGGCGGCCGTCTGTGTGTCTGAGTGAAGTATCTGGGACCTGGAAAGGGATTGTATGAGTACGCGCTGCAGGAGCAGCGGGTAGAAATAAAAGGAAAAGAAAGCGGACTGAAACAACAGTTTGGTTTGCAGGACACAGTTTATTGTAACAGGAAATCAGCACGTTTTACACAGGGGTGCTCTGGAACCTCCCAGGACACTGGCTGCCGGGGTTCTTCCCCACAGTCTGGATATAGTCATCAACGCCGTTGGGCACGTCTTGCTCGGGAGGTGGGACACAGGAGTGTTCATCCAGGAGCTCTTATTCAGGGCCCCGTTACATACTCCAGCCAAGAGTCTTCCCGGTGTTTGTTACCTGTGTTGCAGCGAGATTCCAGCAGAGGGAGTCGGCGCTGTACTTACCTGTTACCTGTGTTACAGCGTGACTCCAGCAGAGGGAGTCGGCGCTGTACTTACCTGTTACCTGTGTTACAGCGAGATTCCAGCAGAGGGAGTCGGCGCTGTACTTACCTGTTTCCTGGGTTGCAGCGAGACTCCAGCAGAGGGAGTCGGCGCGGTACTTGTCTGTTACCTGTGTTGCAGCGAGACTCCAGCAGAGGGAGTCGGCGCTGTCCTTACCTGTTCCTGTGTTGCAGCGAGGCTCCAGCAGAGGGAGTCGGCGCTGTCCTTGCCTGTGCTGCAGCGAGACTCCAGCAGAGGGAGTCGGTGCGGTCCTTACCTCTGTGTCAGAGAGACAGCAGCGAGTGAGGAGTCTGTGGATACTTACCCGTGTTGCAGGACTACCCCAGCAGAGGTAGCGGGTGGACTACGTGGATTACAAAGCTCATACCACAGGGAGAGTCTACGCGGACCCTTCCTCGGGAGCGGACTTCTACAGGCTCCGACCTGTAGGACTTGGTATTCTATACTAGATAGAGAGGGGCGAAGAAGTGAGACAGTTAGTGTCCCGTACAGGGCATTCAGTGATTTAAAGAGTCTCTTGTGTGTGAATATTGTAAATAAAAGTTACTTGCCTGCAATCTCTACGTGTCTGTGCTCGTCGGTGGAAGCCGTGGAAAGGAGTATCCCGCAGGGTACCCCTCCAGTTTGTTACAATATATATATATATATATATAACAGTATTAAAATAGGTAAAATGAAGAAGGACCAGAATGCATTGTACAGATAACGTTGACATTTAACAAAAACAATGTTATTTTGATTCTTGCACCCTTGCATGTATAGATGTTATCCTTTGGGCACCCTCTGCTGCAGCAAACCGCAACTCAACTGTCGCTATTTATTTGAATAATGTTGCATGACTCTAGCAATGTATGCTAGAGATCTCGCTAAGAAGATGCAACAAATATTTAAATTAGTATATTGTGTCTCTTTTCATTAACATATTTTCTCTTAGTACATACAACAAAATGTATACTTTACGAATTGTCACAAAGAAAATGCATATTACAGTATGTTTGCGCTGCGACTGGCCCATCTTAATACATCTATCCCAATATGTCAAAAGGAAATTCTTTTAACACTACATCTGGAAATAATGTGTACAGTCTGTTCTTGATGCCATCATATTTAACCAAAACAGGAATTGACAAATCTCAGTCACCTTCTAAGAAAAGAAAGCCTCTGTGTCATAAATACAATCCAGAATATTTAACACTAGTATTTACATTTACTGGATCCGAGGACGACCCAAAGCCCCGGTGCGTTATTTGTCAGGAGGCTTTTGTCAAACGAAGCTCTTAAGCTTGCAAAATTGAGATGCTATTTCTCTACAAAGCATTAAGAATGTGAACGTAAGCAAAAGAACGGGAACTTTGCCATCAGCAGCTTTCAAAATGCAACATGACATCATTGCTTGATGAACTGCAAACATGAATACGTGAATACTTTACTCTCTATATGTACTTATACATATGCACATAAAAATGAGTTTACAAATGCATGGCAAGTGCTCCATGGGAAAAAAACACCAAGGTGATCCCTACATTGAAAAAGGTTGGGAACCACTGGCCAAGTTTATTGAAACATACTTCTGTTGATTTAGATTTAAGTCATGAGTTGTTTTATTATATGTGTTCACGGGTATGTATCCTTTTATTCACTTTATATATGTATTGTTATTTCTTTATATGTTTTGATTCTATTTTATTAGTTCTATTCTGTAGTTTGGATTGAATCTATAATAGCTTAATTGAGTTCCATTGTATAAAACCAAGTGTGTAAAACTGTGTTGTGACAACTGTTATACCAGTGAAACATTTTAAACTGCATTTATGGATTAAAACACTTTTATTTGTTTCTGATTTTATTTAAAGAAAAGTACATGATATAATTCTGTAAAAAGGCTGTGACATGACAAGCAGAAAGGTAAAGACAAAACACCAGGACATATATCCAGCACATTCAGATTTGCTGAATATATTCAGTATTAAATTCAGTATTAACGCTCTTAAATAAAATATCAGGCTAGTTAACAAATCTTCCAAACATGGCTTATTTTCATTAATGATTCATATTGGACCTGGAAATAGCCATTCTTGGATACTGTAACATTAGCGTTTTGACGGTTAATGGCTAGCACCATGTATCAGATGTGTTAGTACCTCAATTGGACAGGTATAAAGTTGTTAATGCATTCATATTGATTGTGGATTCAATATTTGCATTTGTCATTACTGCTATTTTTCTATTGTTTTAAGCCATCCGGTAGAGAAGCTCTACTTTTAGTATTATGCATTTCAGCATTGTAGATTGTTTTTTATTAATTCCATTCCCCCTTAATACCTGAGCCATCTGTTCATATGATATTAAGTATAAACCAACGTCAGTTGTATATCTGGATTAACATGTTAATCATTTTCCATGGGTAAACATCATCAGTATAATCCAGCATGATTACATACTTCCTGCCTTTATAGACTGTTTAATCTCATTACTAGAAATATTTTATCAACATTATATTTTCTGCATGTTTGGCCAAATTGTAAAAATAACTTAAAAAAAAAAAAAAAAAACATTAACACACATCCTTAACATCAAACTATACAGTTTTGAGAACTAGATTGGAGAGTGAAAATTATAATGGAGATCTTAAAAGGCATTGTAGGGAGTCATGCTATGCGGACCTTGATGTAGCAGAAAACTGGAAAATCCCAACATGCTGGCCCCTGCGTATGAACTCCATAACCAGATGAATGCAAGGAGGTTAGTCTGAGAGAAGGTAGTGTGCTGCATCTCACAGGAATGACTCGACACACATGATACGTTTTTAGGGCATTTGGCCCATCAATGCTCATTTGGTTCCTTGTAGCTGATTGATCCCAACATGCCTAGATAACCCCAGGTAGGAATCCAACTGAGCACTGCTCCAAGTGTTAGCAATTGAAACTGACCATTTGAGAACAGATGCAAAATACATCATTAGAAGCAACAACTGAGCCAAAATGAAGGCATATTGATAAACAGTACATTGTGATTGAGGTGATTATTGTTAACTGTTGGTAAAGATATATATGAATGAGCATTGTCTTTATTTATTTGTTCAATTAAGAACATAAGATCATGTCAAATTTCTGAATGAGAGAAGGCTATTCGGCTCATCTACTGTAGGCTCATCCAATGTCTAGGGAATGCTTGATCTCTGTCAAGTTAGGTCTTAGAGGATCCAAGTGATTCAGCTTCAACAACATGGCTAGGTAACCCATTCCATACCCTCACCACTCTCTATCTCCACTTAATTTCCAGCTGTGTCCTCTGGTCCTGGTTTCTGTGCTGTGCTTAATGTATTGGTTAGGGTAAACTATGTCAACTCCTTTTAAGATTTTAAAGACTTCAATCAATAATTACTTAAATGGTATACACCGGTACGTAATGTTTACAAAAGCCTAGAGTATGTATAAGCTACAGTATGCGCTGTATAGCTACAGTATGTACAGTATATACAATAGTTTTATTTAGATTGTATTTCCTCATTCTATTCATGTAAAACTTCTCAATTTAAATAACAATTTAAATGTTTGTTCTTAAACTTTCAGGGCTTAAACATTGTTAGATTTTTTTTATACCGGCAGCATTTTACTTATTTTGGTTTAACTATTTCTTTTTTTTTTTTTTTTTAATCTTTTTACTTATATGAAAAACAAGAATCTGCCTTTGTATAATGAGTGTTTTTTTTCTGGAAACTGACTGTTCTTTAAGCATTTGTCGATTGTCTTTCTGCATGAACATTAAGGTTAAATAAGGTTAAATAAAGATGATCTTTATCTCAGAGGTCTGCAAAGAGTATAGCGTCACATTTCAGTTGAGGTTGCTAAAGATATGGCACAAAAGCATCACTGCTCAGTGTAATGTAACTCCTAGAAATATATACAAGGTTATGAACCTTAACTGATGTTTCATACACACTAACCCCCTAAAATTCTTAGATAAGTGTAACATTTTTGCATTAGAAGTATTAAACCCAAGCACACAACTTGCACTGAAATAAAGTAAGCACTCTGTGTGGTGAAATAGTAAGGGCAAACATGCTTGTTTGCAATGCAATTACCAACTTAAACACATTAATTGTAAAAGATGCTGTAGTTGGCACAGCTCCATATCCCTCATTGGAATAGATCTGCTCTCACATGGTTTTCCTTGGTCTCATCTAGCTCCAGGTACTCGATACTGGCTTCCGCTATAATTGTTTTCAAAAAACAATGTGGAAAATATTTTGCTGGCTAACCTGAAAAGATGCATTTCCAATGAAGAAAAGAACTCTAAACTTTCAGTGTCTTTGGCTACATTTACAAAAACCTTTGGCACCTAGTGGAACATTGTTTTTCTAGATTTGTGATATCATCATACCATCGTTGTACCCTACTTTTCTAGATTTTGGAAATGCTCGTTCCGAACGTGGAATGCATCGAAATGTGACAGATTCAAGGAACAAATTGCAGAATCTTCATCTTACTGAAACAGAAATACACCTCCTTATCTCCTGTAATACTGTTCTTGTGATAAGAAAGGCATATCATCAAAACAAATAATGCAAGGGCCAACCAGGGACACGGTACAGAGCTACATCAGAGGAGCCTTTCCCCAATACTGGGACATTCATAACCATTATCGGTTAACTTCAGTGTGTAAAGAGAACTCCCTTGAAATACTCAAAACTGTATTTGGTATAGATCACCACTGCCTTGTATGATTAATACTAGTTAATCAATATACTTCTTGGGTCTAATGAGGCACTGACTGCATCAAAGCAGCAGTTTGTTCATTTTCACTATTCTTAGAATGTGAAGTATGGTCATGTGACCCTCTGACCCACAGAACGTGCTAACAGCTCAACATCCCTCGACTCAGAATAGACACCTTTTTTCCTCTTGTGTTCCTGGCTTTTACTTATTGTGATTATGACCTGAATTATATTTATATATTTTATTCTATAATTTACTTCTTTGCACTACAAACACCAGCCTTGTTGTAAAAATGATTATTATTTTATGTTTTCAGTAGATAAACAACACCTGAACTGAACAAATACAGAAGTAATTAACAAAACAATTTGACATCTTTTAAACTTGTTATATATTCATTGTAAAAAAAAAAAAAAAAAAAAAAATTCTAACGTCAGATTCTTGAGCTCATTACATTTATGTGATGCTTTAAGCAAGCTAATTGTGTCTGAGCATTTAAAACTGCCCATATTTTGCCTATTTTCACATAAGCCCCCATTAGACACCTTTGTTTATTACAGGTGAATCAATCCTTAAAACAATTACAGTGTGTGAGGGAAATAAAATACATTTTAATTAAGTACAACAGCATCTTTAAATCAAATATAATTCATAGTGATATTACTGTCACATTTTATGTATATGTTGTATTTCGAGAAGTGAGACTATGCCTTTAAGCCAGCATCAATTAACAGGCACAGTTCAGAGAAAAAATACAAAATGATTCCTGACATATAGCAGCATGGTGAATGAATGTGGAAGGACCTGTCGAGATTCCACCCCTGTGGTGAATAAAGGATGGTGTGATCCAGGAAGCTGAGCTCCTACTGAATTAAATCAGCTGACAGACTCTATCTCCCTCTATTCAGATGGAATGAGCCTTTGGAGGTGGTTGCCCAGGCATTGATACTTGAGCAGGCATTCTGAGGGCTGGAGTGCCAGAGTGGCTTAAGAAAGACTCTCAGCAGAAAAAGGGGACTTATCTTGGCAGTGAAGGATAGCACTGACTATGGCCTCCAACTTTAATGATATAGTGAAGCAAGGATATGTGAAAATCCGCAGCAGAAAGCTGGGGGTGAGTAGCACTTGCTGTCAGTTTGGCAAGTAATTGCTTAAACAGTTGGATTAAAACGATTGTAATTGCTCTGTAGCGTGCTGTTCTGCTGGGTGTGCTGAGAACTAGATAGGAATTGAGGAATGGGTAAACTTTTTAGAAGAACAATCTTATGTACTGTGTTGTTTTTTTTCATTGTGGTTTTGGACATTTCATGTTGAAAAACATTAAACAAAAAGGTTTATTCATATATTGAAAATGTATGGTTTGGTGAGTTAGGTATGGCATTTAAGATCTATAAATGTAGTTATAATATATATTAGGGCCCAATTGAAGCTATGTATTAAGCATCACAATATAAAGATAGTAATGTACTGTATGCGTATCCTGTGTACTGTTTCAGGAGTATGCATTTTGATACCACTTTTCCATTTTCCATCCAGGTCAATGCAAAATGTTATTGGCCTGAAGCATACTGTATGTAAATTTTCAGTTAGCTGTCTCCAGAGATTTGTAAAGCTAAAAGTTCTGAAACTAAAACTGCTTCTGTCTGTCTTCACCCAGTCAGAACTGCAGTTAAGGTCTAACAATACATTCACTTCAAGAAACAGAAAAGCACAAACCCATCTGTGCATTAAAACAGTTGGCTTTTAAATTGAATTAACTGATTGCAGCAGAGGCTTGATAAAACTGCTGCTCTGTGGTGTGTTGTAAATTTTTATGTGAGGCAGGCTCAATAGAAATGAGGCACTTGAAATAGCTATTTGGCTAGATAGCAAGCTTTTTGTGTGTTTGTGGATTGTGTTAAGTGCAGTGATGCATAATGCAATCCTGCAGGTGTAAAAACTGGAAAAAAATATATATGATACTGTGCTGAGTATACTGTTGTATTCAGGCTTCCCGCTACAGTAATACTTATTATGACCCTCATTATAACATGCACCTTATTATAGTACACAAAATGCTTGGATCCCAAGGACATTGTTTTAATGAGCATTCAGTATGTGTTTAAATGTGTGCTTTTTGTATATCGTCAAACTAGCTTTTCCTTCATAAGACCCTTTTAAAGTGAATTCTGAGCTTAATTTTTGATAATCAATATTCATACATGGCTGGAAAATGAATGTAAAGTAGAGAATTCAAAACAATGAAACAGCTAAATACAGAAACTAGGCTGTTGTCCCAGAAGCCCGAGAATGTACCACACCAATGCACAAAGCAATCTATATTGTGGTTCAAGGAGAGCGGTCTAATAAAAATTCAAAAACACTGAAGGAGCTGTCAGAAATGGCTAATGTGATGTAAAAGACATGTTAATTTAGACTTAGTTATATATACCAGTTTTACAGTAACAATCTACAATGCATTTGATTGTAATTACTAATTGATTAACATAGTATTTACACTGTTACTGTTGTTAATGATAAAACCAATAAGAATAATCATGATAGAAGCTGTAATGAAATAGCATTGTGAGCTGCATATCACATGCAGCACAGTACAGAAGTACTTTTTTTAACACCTCCTCAGGGAATTCTCTGTTTATAAGACTGCAGGTAAGAGTTCACACTGCACTGCCTCTAGCCTTAGGCAAGAGGGAGGATGAACCACCATGGAATAAACAGGTAGAGATAGGATCTTTCCCATCCAGTAAGCATTAATGCTAGTCTTTCAGTGTACTGATATGTGCGATTTCTATCAGGCTGGAAACACAAATCCATTTAATATAAAGTGTTGTGTATGTACTGTACTACTATTGTTGCAATGCAAATGTATTTGAACCATCGAAGACAGGCATGAACCCTATCACACTTAAGCCTTTCTTGCTGTTAACATATTGCGTGTTGTATTTGGGTAACGGTGTACAGTTGGTAAAGTAATACTATTAAAATGGTGTCTAATAAGGCATAATTTTGAATTAATCTGAGCCAAGCAAAGTCCTTTTGTTACTTTATGGGATATTACGTTTCATTGAGTTATTAAGCAAAAGTGCATCAGATTAGGAAACTAATGTGCAGGATTGGTAATCACAGTGACATTACACCATGAGAATAAGGTCAATTATATATTGCTTTTTTGCACTATACAATTAATACAAGCCCTATTCAGATCTAAATAAATAAAACTGATTATCCATAGTTCCTGTACTCTAGTGTAATTAAGAGGCTGACATTAGGAACTTTTAAAATTAATTTTATTTCTGAATTAGCAGCACTTAAGACTGTAGTCCTCATGTATACATCAGATGTGCTCTGGAGAAACTGTGAAGATGCAATTCAGTACATACCCATCCAATCATTGACCTGCTAGTACCAGCGATGACCAATGAAGAGCACCTGGCTAATCCCAAGGCCTAAAGGAATGAGCTGTGAAGAAAGGCTGAGGGAACTTCATTTATCTGATCTAAAACAAAGAAGAATTAGGGGGGACTTGATTACAGCTTGTAAAGGCTAAAAGGAGTTTACAAAGTTAACTCTATCCCACACTTTAAGTGCAGTACTTTAAGTGCAGTAAGAGGACACAAACATTAAGTGGAGATGCAGAGGGTGGTGACAGTATGGAATGAGTTATCTAGCCATGTTGTGGGTGTTGAATCATTGCAATCCTTTCAGACCCACCTTGACAAAGTATTAAGATCAATCAGATGGCCTTCTCCCTTTCAGAAACCAGCTTATGTTCTTATGGTGTTTTGTCCACTCAGGGCCAAGTTAATTTGATTCTGAACCAGGCTTCCATTAGTGAAGAACTAACCTTTTCAATTAATATAGGCTACTTCAGTTGTATTACTACGTATTTGAAGCATCATCAAACAGTATTACACATGCAGAAGGCTTAGCTTGCCTACAGATTCTAATGAAAATATGCAATTGCAAAACCACACTGTGACTCAAATCTCTAGAGATTTGACTGTCTGTTCTAGGAACTCACACTATCACTGTTGTGATGCAGTTTATATCTATAATAGCACATGAAAGACAAAGCTTGCTTGAGAGCTGTTATGTTTGACACAGGTAACCTTTATTTGAAAGAAATGAGATTGTAATTGAATCTTGTGTTTGGTACATTGTAGTTATTTAAAGCAATCAGCATATGCTTCCTTTTATTGGCTTATGTAAGATATAATTGCACAAATTGTGACTTTCTGTTTCAAAAGGCATCTATTAATTAAATGTTGGATTTGAAAACATGGTTGTCAGTCAGTCCCAGTAAATAGTTTAAACATTTGAGACATTCCACCCTTAATTGCATTTTAACATTTTGTCAAGCATATTCTTTCTTGTTTTCCTTTGTTCTGGGCAGCAAGGTAGGCATCTTTTAAAATACTTATATCTACCCATATACCACCTGCATAAACAGCAGAAAATAAGTTGAATGCTAAGCTGTATGTGTTCAAAAGGATGGATGTCCTACACTTTATAAGGTAATATGTGTAAGGCAGGATTTGGAGATACAGTAAGTGTAATGTGTTTTATATTACTTTTTGCATAGATAATTCTAGAGTAAAAGTATCCATAACATAAAAAAAACATAAATTATAAGGTAAAACAATACATTTTATTACACAAATGTTTAGATTATACAGTTCTCTGATCAAGGCATTCGCTGAAACATTTGTCTACTTGACTTACATTTGACACCGTCATTTTGGAAAACAAATAGCCACTTCTGAATACAGCTATTCATAATGATGTGTTCTTGCTTGATGTGGGTGAAAACTAGCCACCATTATTTTAAGTTAAAAAAAAACAAAAAACAAACATAGGTATCATAAACACAAAAGTGTTTTATCTAATAGGTGTTTTTGTAAAAGGGAAGTAATAAGAAATGAGAGAAATGGTGTAAAAAGTAAACCAGGTTGTATTTGTTTGTTATTTTCAGCTATTTTCTTAGTATTTTTGCTATCTAAACAAGCTTACTTTGATCTACTTGTAAAAACTAGTTGTAAAAACCCATACTAAATTGGTATAAAAATAACCAATTGGACATTTCTGAAATGTCCTACAGCGTGAAGAGGCAATACCATACAGTATAGATTTAAGATGAGTTTTGATTAGTTTTTACCATTTTTGCCAGGTCTCTGATGACTGGATGCGAGTGAAATCGGAGCATTATTACTGTAATGTCTGTATGGTGCTGGGAAGAGTCAGCCATCTCAGCTCAGCCTGTTGTATTAAAGATATAACTAATTAACTAATTTTTCTATCTGCAAATTATGAGAGGCCTGGAGGGGGTATTACCACTAACAAGCTCCGACTGTTTTTCTATATATTGTCCTTTTGACCTGCAAAATTGAGAAGACAAATTGTGCATGCATTTCAAACATTTCATTAACTAAATAATGTGGTCTTTGTTCATCCTCTAAGATGAGAAACTATCATCTAAGAGTAGAAACCAAACACAGAGAGACAGGTAAAGAAAATTAGGAATCCAGTTCTACAAATGTCAGTTAAGTTCAGCCTGGGTGAGTTCCGATCTGACTCCACCATTGTTGATCGGGGGTGTCCCTCAGGGCTCTGTTCTGGGTCCAATGCTTTTCTCCATTTACATGCTGCCTCTAGATCCATTTTCAGAAGGTTTGAGATTGACTTTGCCTTCTCCGCAGATGATACTCAGATTTATTTCTATGCGGACCCAAAGCTTGGACTTTCCAGGATAAATGACTTCAGTCATGGATGTCAAGTAACTTTTTGAAGCTCAGCTCGGACAAGACTGAAATCTTTCTTCTCTGTACTCAACAGATGCTTCAGTCAATTTCTCCTCTTGCAATTTGAAAGAGACCTCCATTTTAAATAGAACAGTAATAATACTGTAAAAATGTCCAATTACCATCTTAAAAATACAGCAAGACATCAACCTATGCTGTCACAAGGAGATGTTGAAATGCTTGTCCATGCATTCATCATGTCAAGAGTGGATTATTGCAATTCTCTCTTTTACGGTGTTAGCGACTGCACCTTGAAAACAATTCAACTGCTTCAAAACGCTGCAGCTAGAGTTCTTACAAGGACAAAATCAGCTGAGCACATCACCCCTGTCCTGAAGTCTCTACACTAGCTCCCTGTGAAGTCCTAAGTGACTATAAAATTATTCTACAGGTGTATAAATCATTGCATGATCTGACCCCAAACTATGTCCGACCTAATTGTTCCTCATGCTCCAAATCACACTTTGCGATCGTCTAGCGCAGGAATGTTACAGATGTTACAGGAGGCTGTGTGGTCCAGTGGTTAAAGAAAAGAGCTTATAACCAGAAGGTCCCCAGTTCAAATCCCACCTCAGCCACTGACTCATTGTGTGACCCTGAGCAAGTCACTTAACCTCCTTGTGCTCCGTCTTTCACATGAGATGTAGTTGTAAGTGACTCTGCAGCTGATGCACAGTTCACACACCTGAGTCTCTGTAAGTTGCCTTGGATAAAGGCATCTGCTAAATAAACAAATAATAATAAATAAACAAATAATAATAATCCCTCAAGCTAATCCCAAAACATTCAGCTCAACAGCTTTCTGCTGTTATGCCCCAAATGCCCTCCCAGATGAAATCCGACATGCACTCAACTTTTTCTTTTGGACGGTGTAGCAGGGCAAGGTTTGTGCTGGCTGTCTAACGCATGCATGATCCTGCGGGGCGGGGGCGGGGTTGTCTGGAGCCCTGTGGGATCCGCCTGTCAATCATGGCAATGACACAGAGAGGTTGGGTGAGGGTGTGTCGTCTCTCTCTTTCTTTCTGAGTGGTCAGGAGGCGGGTCTTGGTGGGGGGGAGGGGGTCGCTCGACCAATAAAAGTGAAGCTTTGCTGTTCCCTTGGTTTTGCCCTTTCTAGGAGAAACAACAGTGGGAGCTCTGTTTGGAAATCTGGATTGCAAATAATAACAGTGTCAGTGTCTGGAGAAAGAGAGAGGGTGGAACAAGCATTTGAGAAGCATTTTGATAGCTTAATCCAGAGCTTTTCAACCAGAATAGCACTTGGGCAGTAACCAAATTCAAAATCCCTTCAAAACACTGTCCTAATTGTTTTTTTTTTTAATCTTCTGAAACAAGACCTGTTATTTCTTGTTTCAGAAGTTACTACTTTTCTGATACTGACCCTCAGAGAACAGTTTTTAACTTGCAGTTCTGTTCTGGAATTATTTGTATGTATTTATATACCCCATTATCAGGAAAGCCTCAGACTAATTCACCTAAAAAGGTCCACTGAATGTAGCTCAGATCTGAAATATTCCTCCAAAGGAAAGGTTCTTGATAAGCCTAATTTGTTACTAAAGCCAAAAGGTTTGTGTAACCATGAAACTGTTTTATTATGTGATAGTCACTGGCTTGTCTTACATATAGCAAATAATAATAATAATAATATCTTTATTTTTATATAGCGCCTTTCATAGTGGACCACCACCACAAAGCGCTTTACAGACGGTAGATTGTGAACTGTGCATTAAATGCAGAGTCACTTAAAATAGGACATTGTTTTAACATCTCATCCGCAGGATGGAGCACAAAGAGGTTACGTGACTTGCTCAGGGTCACACAGTGAGTCAGTCAGTGGCAGAGGTGGGATTTGAACTGGTGACCTTGTGGTTACAGCCCTGGACTTTAACCACTGGACCACACTGCCTCCTATAAGGTCCTAAATGTAATCACCGTTGAAAATGTACCCGTACTTACTTCTACCATGGTATGTTGTACCTGTAAACTTGTGGGGTCTGATAATTTTAGAAACAAACTATCGTATTTGGAATTTTGTTTTTCAACTTCAGAATTCAGCACTACATGGCAAAGTCTAGAAATTGGAATAATGGCAGGATGCACCATTTCTCCACTGGCTTTTACCATGGCAATGGAAGTAATTATTAGGACGTCAAAATGGGTAGTGGGAGGAGAGCGCTTGGCTTCTGGAATGTGACTGCCACCAATTAGAGCATACATGGATGACATGACAATCATGACTACAACAGTAGCCTGCACTAATCGGTTATTGAGCAAACTAATCAATAACTGTGAGGCGTGTGAGTAATAATGGAATTTCCAGACAGTAATTTACGTGTAAAATAAAAATTTTATTAATATTTACACGCAAAAACAAGTAAACAAACGAAGGATGTGAGGGAGGGAGTGCTGGAAAAACAAAACGAAAGGAACGGAAGCTTCTCAGTCCTCTTCTTGATATGCTGAACAAAAACAAAAGATCAGAACAAAAAGAACGTTAGTAAAGCTTCCGTCCGTGATAATAAAAACAAAGAGAACCTGGCACTGCTTCTCTCCCTCCAGCCTTTCCTCCGCCTTTACTTTGTTGGACCAACCCGGGACACAGTAGCACGTTCCCTTTAGTATGCAAAGCCCCGCCCCGGTAGTCAGTGGAACACCAATTCCAAACTAACAAGTGTCCTTGAACCTCACTTGACTGCAGTGGCTGGAATTTACATACTCGTACTTCCGCCCCTCACCAAGGTGCCGCCACTCATAAAGATGACTTTCGTCATGGTCACGAGATCTTGGTAAGGGAAGTCCCGAGTTGGTTTGATGCCTTCTACTGTTGGGAGGCTGAATTACAGACCGAAACCCCTTCGACTCATCACAATAACATTGAATGGGCACGAATGCAATTCAAGCCCACTAAGTCAAGGAGCAGCTCTATAATTAAAGGTAAAGTAGTGAATAAGAGGTTCTACATTAACGGTGAGGCAATACCAACTATGTCTGAGAAGCCTGTGAAGAGTCTTGGGAGATGGTATGATGGGGACCTTAAGGGCATAGTTTGTGTGGTAGAACTGAGACAACAAGCAGTGCAAGGGTTGAAGAGCATAGACAGCAGCGCTTTACCAGGCAAACTTAAACTCTGGTGATTTCAGTTTGGTCTACTGCCAAGACTTCTGTGGCCACTCACTGTGTATGAGGATCAACAGTAGAGAAGCTGGAAGTGTTAATCAGTTCATATGTCAGGAAATGGTTAGGAGTACCATGCTGCCTCGGCAGAGTGGAACTGTATGGTAAAGGGATACTGCAGCTGCCAGTCTCAGCTCTAACCGAGGAGTTTGAGAGCGCCAAGGTTCGATTGGAAATGACATTGGTAGAGTCACACAACGAATGTGCGAGGGAGGCAGCACCTGTGTTGAAAACTGGAAGAAAGTGGGCTGCAAATGAAGCTGTAGAAGATGCAAAGGCTGCCCTTCGTATCGGTGATATCATGGGTCAAGAACAGCATGGAAGAGGAGTCTCAGTTCAGCTCCTCCTACATGGCACAAAGTAGCCCCAGCTCAATGAAGCTGGTAGTCAATGAGGTGCAAAAGCAGGAGGAGAGGACGCAGGGAGAATGGACAAGATGGGAGAGTGTGGAACAACGCAAGATCAGCTGGCGAAATCTATGGACAATGGAACAGAGCAGGATCAGTTTCCTCATCAGGTCAACATATGATGTTCTCCCATTACCACAGAACCTTAAACTATGGGTAGGAGAGGATCCGTGGTGTCCTTTGTGTTCATCGGCAGCTACATTAAGACACATTTTGATAGGTCTTAACCAAGGACGGTTTACTTGGCGTCATGACCAGGTGCTGCGATGTTTGGCCTTAGCATTGGAAGACAAGTGCAGCATGACCAACAGGTTGCCACCGATGCCAGCAATATATGACACACAAAGAACAACATTCTTCCATTTAGGGGAACAACCTCAAGAAAAGATATTAAAACCAAATCTTGTCCAGGACAACTGGAAGCTGCTAGTGTCTGGAAAATGCTGGCAGATGTTGGACAATGGCTTATTTTCCCACCTGAGATTGCCATCACTAACCTTCGACCAGATATTGTCTTGTGGTCTGGATCAGCACGCCTTGTTCACCTGGTAGAGCTAACAGTGCCATGGCAGGATGCTGTGGATGAGTCGTATAAAAGGAAGAAACTTCTGTACGCTCAACTAGCTGCTGAAGAGGAACAGTGAGGATGGAGAGTCCAGGTTTACCCAGTGGAGGTGGGTTGTCTAGGATTTGTGGCACGCTCCACAACCTGGTTTCTTAGAGACATCGAATTCAGTGGTCAAGAGTTGCGATGCATAGTGAAGAACTTATCTGAAGCAGCAGAGAGAAGCAGCAGCTGGCTCTGGTTGAGACGTAAAGATTCTGGTTGGGGATCTCAAGCACAGTAGAAAAAAAATGTTGGTGTAAAGGAAGGTAAGTAAACTGAGCTTAGCTGAGTGGGAGATGGGGGGGGGGGGTGATGCTGGGATGCCAGAATGACTGTCAAGCCCTCTTAAGGAGTCATGGGCTAGTCAACGAAACACCAAGGTGCCCATTTGAAGACCCCAGAGAAGTACCCTACTCAGCTCAGTCCAAACGGTTGCCAGGGAGGCAAAATAGGCTGATCCCTGGAGGCAGCATTACACTTCAGCATTCAATACTAGGCAGAAGGATATTTACATCATCAGATGGAATGAAATACAGATGGATCATATTCGTTTACAGTAAAAGAAGCTATGTCTTAGTTGGTGCTTAACTTGGCAAGGGCTGAGTTCTATATCAGCATGAAGTTTTAAAACCTACTCTCATGTAATGGAAATCCATGATTTTGTCTTTAAAAGTTATTGATACCATACTGGTAGTTATATGTAATTGTAAATATATTATTCAGTGTTTGTGTAAATATTTTAAAAACAAATGGGCGTTAAATAGGCACTATCAGTTAATAGTTCATTCAGTTTACTTAGTTGTAATGGCTACTCATCAATGTAACATATTACAAATTATTCATTTGGTTTGTGTTGAAATATCAATGCAGTGATGTGATCTTGTTTGAAAACCTCAATTTTGTATAGAACTGTGTGGCAAGAACTGAAATGATTTACTTTTGTTTAGTAGGGCACAGATATTAAAAACTCCACTGGTATTATTACTATTATTATTATTATTTATTTATTAGCAGACGCCCTTATCCAGGGCAACTTACAATTGTTACAAGATATCACATTATTTTTACATACAATTACCCATTTATACAGTTGGGTTTTTACTAGAGCAATCTAGGTAAAGTACCTTGTTCAAGGGTACAGCAGCAGTGTCACCCACCAGGGATTGAACCCACGACCCTCTGGTCAAGAGTCCAGAGCCCTAACCACTACTCCACACTGCTATCCAGAGCCCTAACCACTTCTCCACACTGGTATATTTCACTGTTGGTCAGGCTTTGGTACTGTAAAAACCTTGTACACCTATACATATGTATGAGATGTCTAGATTTTGCAATATTCATTAACATGGAACACTATCCTTTTTTTATTAATTATGGAAAGCCAGTGTGTTTTCATACCTGTACCAGTTATATGCCCAAATAATGTAAAACACACTACAATAAAAATATTCAATTTCTATGACAGCCGACAGACAGCTCTAAAACTCAGCAGTTGAATGCATAAAGAATTACTGAAATGCCTTTCTACTGTTAAGAAGTGTCTTAAGTCTCTGTCTATTTAACAGCTTGAATTGCTTTTTAATGGCTGACACCTTGGTTGAGCTTTCAGAGGAAACACAGCATACAGATGAGTCTCCGGAGGACTGGAATGATCAGATATAAAATACTGAGTGTTTATCACTGTTATAAACCATTTTTAAAAATTGTTAAGTTGATTGTAACGTTTGTTAGACATGCATTTTTTTAAAAGTATACTGTATACATAACCCCCTAATAAATAATGGAGTAACGAAGAATGAAAACAAAAACTGGAATGTGTTGTATAATGTGGGTCTGTTTCAAACGGACTCGGTCTGGATCGTTTCATTTGAAACAATGTATCAATGTGCTTGCTGTTTACACATATTTGCATGCAAAGGGAAAGTGTTCGTTTGGATGCGAACTAAAGTTGTTGTTTTTTTTGGTCTTTTCCATTTTTTTTCAGGACCGATTGCGTTTGTGTTCACAATGCAGTTTTCAAGCGAACTCGGTTCGTTTATATGGTGTGTGAATCAGATGTTTACAATATCCTGCAAGGCATATTGAAAGATGGCAGCTATTGATGTATAGCTCCAGTTTTTAATATAGCCTGTTTTAGATTCTTACATATTGCTGTGGAAGAAAGCACTGGGGGAGCACTTCTTGAATTTAATTAATACATGTTGAATGCCTACAGTAGGAGATAATGCACTTTACGCAATTCTGCACGGTTCTTCTAACGTCTGCATTAAACAAAGTCATTTAAGAAAAGACTGAATATATTTTACAATTTGTGTTAGTTTTGTCCAATTCAGCTTGGATTTTGGTGTCAGACCTTCAGTTTCTCCCACTGTCCAGATTTCCACGTGAAAAACGGGGACGTTTTTTTTCTTCTTCAATTCACCGATGCCTAGCAACTCTGAAGCCGTTAAAATAACAGTATATAATAACACAATAACGAGCACCAAATGAGCAAGATGGGCTGAATGGCCTCCTCTCGTTTGTAAACTTTCTTATGTTCTTATGTTCTTAATAATAGTTTAGAAATTAAACATCGGGTGAATTCATTGTAGATCATAACACAATCATCTAGTCAACACATGTTAAATGTACAAAAAGACAGATTTAAAAAATAGATCATCTATTACCATTTAAACATATGCACATAATCAGAATGAATAAACAAATAATCCATATAATTGTTTTATTTTTGAATGGCACTAACACAACCTAACACATTGCTCTGTTATTAATCTGTAGAGCACACTGATGCAGTTTTGTACTTAATAATAAAAAAAATACAATAGCAAAACCGGGACGATAAACAATTTTACTGTTTTCTGACCGGGACAACAAATAAGGCTCAAAACTCTGACAATCCAGTTTTCACGGGTAAGTAGCTTAACCCTAATGTAGTTCTGTGGCAATGTGCCCCGCCCCTGTGTGCATATTATGTGTTGTATGGTGCGTGCGTGTGTTAATGTTGGTGTATAGTCATTGGTACACGGGATATAAACGGGTCTGTGTTTCACATGTATTTAAAAAGTGTAGATTTGTATTTAGGCACGAGGAGGGCACAAATCACTTCACGTGCTGGTTAAATGTAATATGTGAGCACGGGGTTGCACAGAATTAATTCACGTGCAGGGATTCAAGTGAATAATTAATTAGTAATTGAATCCCAGCACAACAGTATATATAGACACACGTTTCTTTCACTCGAGGTTGGGTGTTCGGTGAGTGGAGAACGGGATTGGAGATGGAGGTAATTGTGAATTATATAAAAGTGAATAGTTAAAGTTTCACTCACCGTGTTTGTTTTGTTTGTCTATTTATTTTGGCCTCAAGTGCCGTGCCCTGTGTTTTGTCTGTTCAAACCTTTTATTTTCTGTTCTGTTTATTAAATGCTGAGCGAAAGCATTCGCTCAGCTTCACCAAACCACACCTCTCTGTCTGTTTATTTCCTGCTTCTGGTCTGACGCCACCCACTCCTGCCGTCTTTGTGACACGTGGTGTCCTGCGTGGGATCTACAGCGCCGCCAGGACTCAGGCCAGAGCAGGAACCGCATTTTTGGATTAAAAAAAAGAGGAAAAAAAAATGCCAGAAGACGCCATCAAAGTGCGGGACTGGATCCTGGAAAATGCTGGGCTGGAGGCCCAGTCTATACCAGTAGCCGTCCGGTTCCTGCGGTTGATGGACAGCGAGCGATGGGAGGCGTATGCAAGGGAACACACTCTAAGCACCTGGGAGGAAGGTGTGGAGTTGGTCCTCAGCTACCTGGAGGCAGTTATAAGTGGAACAGCAGCCCAGGTAGCAGGTCCACCAGCAGAGGAAGAATGCCTGCTGTCCCCGTCTCCACCAGCAGAGGAAGAATGCCTGCTGGTTTTGCCTCCACAGCCCAAGCGGGAGGAGCCAGAGCGTCCACAGCCCGAGCGGGAGGAGCCAGAGCATCCACAGCCCGAGCGGGAGGAGCCAGAGCGTCCACAGCCCAAGCGGGAGGAGCCTGAGCGTCCACAGCCCAAGCAGGAGGAGCCTGAGCGTCCACAGCCCAAGCGGGAGGAGCCTGAGCATCCACAGCCCAAGCGGGAGGAGCCAGAGCGTCCACAGCCCAAGCCGGAGGAGCCCGAACGTCCTACGTCTGAGTGGGAGGAGCCCGAACGTCCTACGCCTGAGTGGGGGGAGCCCGAACGTCCTACGCCTGAGTGGGAGGAGCCCGAACGTCCTACGCCTGAGTGGGGGGAGCCCGAACGTCCTACGCCTGAGTGGGGGGAGCTCGAACGTCCTACGCCTGAGTGGGGGAAGCCCGAACGTCCACAGCCCAAGAGGGGGGAGTCGTGCATCCACAGCCCAAAAGGGAGGAGTCGGTGCGTCCACAGCCCAAAAGGGAGGAGTCGGTGCGTCCACAGCCCAAAAGGGAGGAGTCGGTGCGTCCACAGCCCAAAAGGGAGGAGTCGGTGCGTCCACAGCCCGAAGAGAGGGAAGTCGGGGCTTCCACAGCCCTAGGACCCAAGCTGCCAGCAGAGGGAGAATACCTGCTGGTTCCACCTCCACCAGCAGAAGAACAATGCCTGCTGTCCCCATCTACACCAGCAGAGGAAGCATGCCTGTTGGTTCACCTGCTGCTGCCATCCCGAGAGCTAAAGGGGGAGGAGCCATCGCTGCCGTCCCAAGAGCCAGAAGGGGAGGAATTACAGGCTCAACCCCCTGAATTTTTCTGGGGGGGAGAAGGGCAGGATGCTGGTGTCCCCCAGCAGCCTCTATTTATGCTGCTGAAGGGAGCACGACACACACCAGCCCAGCCGCCACAGCAGAGGGAGCCAGCACCGCCACAGCCTCCCTCTGAGTGGCCAGTCATTGGTACACGGGATATAAACGGGTCTATGTTTCACATGTATTTAAAAAGTGTAGATTTGTATTTAGGCACGAGGAGGGCACAAATCACTTCACGTGCTGGTTAAATGTAATATGTGAGCATGGGGTTGCACAGAATTAATTCACGTGCTGGGATTCAAGTGAATAATTAATTAGTAATTGAATCCCAGCACAACAGTATATATAGATGCACGTTTCTTTCACTCGAGGTTGGGTGTTCGGTGAGTGGAGAACGGGATTGGAGATGGAGGTAATTGTGAATTATATAAAAGTGAATAGTTAAAGTTTCACTCACCGTGTTTGTTTTGTTTGTCTATTTATTTTGGCCTCAAGTGCCGTGCCCTGTGTTTTGTCTGTTCAAACCTTTTATTTTCTGTTCTGTTTATTAAATGCTGAGCGAAAGCATTCGCTCAGCTTCACCAAACCACACCTCTCTGTCTGTTTATTTCCTGCTTCTGGTCTGACGCCACCCACTCCGGCCGTCTTTGTGACAAGTTCCCAAAGACATTTTTAGTTTTTTGCTCAACTTGTTTCCTCAGAATATGAACTAAACTACATGCAAAATGTTTACTTCCTAGTCAGGTTACCTTGTATAGTTTGTTTCCTATGTGCAAAAGGACCGAGTCCAGCAGTTGTTCACATTGACGTTTAACAAGCGAACCAGACTCTTTAGGTGGACTCGGTACGGTTAGTTTTCCAAGCAGACTTTGTTGTTCACACTTCACAGCAAACGGACCCGGTGTGAACACAGCCTTAGTCACCTTTGAAAATGTACTTGTTTCACAGTGCATCACTTCACTTACTGCTACTGGCACTGCTACAGTATACTTTATCATGGTATTCAGTACCACTGTAAACTTCATTACATTATTTTGAAGAAACATATGTAAAAGAACTTTAAAGTTTATTTATTCGTATCTTTTGTGTTTTAAAGTTATGGATACTATACCTGTATGTCATTGTAAATATATTATTCTCTATGACCATTTCTCTGTGTTTTTATTTGTTGACTCCTCAGTATCAGCGATACAACCTGGGCACCACTGCAAAATATTTATTTATGCATTTTTTTATCATGTTAAGCTAGCAAGACGTACAAGTGATTTTGCTTACCAAATTTTTTCCAATAGCTATCAGATGGTTCTGTGCTAATGCGCAATTGGAAGAGACATTTTTAGAGCCCATTTTTATTACAATAATAATGCATGGACCTGCACACACTGCTAATTCAATCGCAATTGCTACCTGCGTTGTTCCAGCTAACACACTGGCAATACACTAATATTACAAATGTATATCTTTTTTAACTTTTAGAACAGGTTATACTCCCCAAGAACATTTAAAGCACTGAAACTGAATAATAAAAAAAAGGTTTCTAGTTGGAGGGCCCTGGATTCATGTTTTGGTTGCTAAGAGCCTAGGGGCATAATTTAATTCTCATAAATTCTTACAAAGCTATCAAGGCGGCATTTAGATGCACAAGTCATGACAGTTTTCTTCACAATCTGTTTGCCGTACTTTTTAGGAAATGCGTTGCTATGCAGTTCTGAGTCAGGAAAAAAAATTGGCCATACCAATGCAGATTACTGAATTCATAGTCATTTAGGGGAGGGGATATTTAAATGCATGTGTCTTCTTACTAGTAGAAAAAGAACTACTCTGAATATCATGAGGAGAGCTTCATGCGTTGCCATGAAGATAAAAACATTTAACAAGAGAAATGAATCCACGTGTTGTCACGCATTCTGAATTATGCCGCACATTAGCTACTTGTTTGTCTGGTTACCTTTCCAACACACACACACACACACACACACAATTATATAAAATATAATTTCTACTAAGTACAAGTTTTACTACTTAGAATTTATATTTGTGTGTGTGTGTGTGTGTTTGTGGAACATCTAAAAGTTACATTTCATTAACACTAGAACTGCCTTTTACAATACATGTTTTTATTTTGAATATAAACTACAATATTCTTTATATATATATATATATATATATATGCAAGTCTGTTGTTATCTCTACTGGACCTGGCAGCCATCAGTTCCTTCGTTGTGTACAAGGAATTAATTGGGGAAAATATCAGTGGAGACATTTCGATCATGAAACTGCAAAGCTGCAGGCTGCAGCAGCTCAACCTAGATTCTGTGCTGCGAGCGACACGCACGCAAGAGAAATCATATGTTACTTTTGTTTTAGATTAAAAACTACTTTTGTTTTTACAGTTTTGTATGTACATAAACCTGTTTACACACTAGTTTTTTTTAAAATGTTTATTTTATTATAGTTTTTCATTTTTTGAAGTAGTGCTTTATATGTGGTAAGTTAAAAAATAAACCCTTTTATGTTTGATTGTTCATTTAAATACTGTGTTTCGGCTGTGCAGATGTTTGATATGATGTGCTAAAATAAAACTTTTGAGTTTTATCTGATAGTTTGTCTTTCATTTTAATGTTGATGTTGTTTAAAATGTACTGTCATAATGACTGCCGTCGGTGGTTGTAGGTAGGAGTATAACTGCAGCGGTTCTAGTGTTAAAGTAGTCCATAAATGCACATTTTGTGTGAGTGTGTGTGTGTGTGTGTGTGTGTGTGTGTGTTGGGGGGGGGGGGTATGTTTTGTACGGCCTTTCTGATGGAGATTACGTGAGATTAAGTCAGTAGAACGGGATCTTGACTGCTGAAATCTTGTGAGCCACAAGCACGTGTCCTGCTCCGATTTACATGGGTTTTTACAGCTATTTTTATAGTGGAAAGCGATTGACCCTGCCCTTAAAGTTGCACTGCCAAAAGGACGTTCTTTTGCTGTTTCACCATGTATTCGCATGACAACGTCATACAGTCATGACTGTAGAGTAGATTTTCATATGCATGTAAACCATGCCGTTGTCTCCTTTTTTATCTGTCTGATTGTAACCCCATCAGGTGAAATTATAAAGGGAGTCTAATGTATTCTAATTAATTAAATAGTGCCACTGGGAGCCTCTGTTCAATTAAATAGATAGTGTTTTTTTTATTATTATTTAATTGTTTGTGTTAGGGTTCAGAGGAATAAGTAGAAAAAAATACTGACTGTAAAACTGTTTATGAAATGTTAATTTAATAATGGATTTAAATCAAAGCAAGGCATTAACAGAATAATCCCATCTCCCTGCAAGATTATACAACCGCAAAATCGGGGCAAAATTAATCCAATCCAGATTAGAAGCTTTTAGGATTTTGGAAGTGGAAATATCAAGTAGTTTCGGAAATTGGTCTGACCAAAATCAAAGATGTGAATAGATTAAATCTTACTACTGCCCCACAGTTTTCAGTGTATTATTAGTGTGTACACTTGCTGTTATACTTCAAAAAATAACGTGTATTGTTTTTGTTTTAGTGGACAGAAAATGAGAACATGTAAAAACACATTAAATACGTTTTTAATTGTCCTTTTATCTGGTGTGTTATTCAGTTATCTTACTGTTTTCTTTCAGAATTTTGATTTAGCTAGCAATATGTGTGCTGTCAATTTACTAAACAGTACTATGTGTGTTGGGGCTAAATCGATCGAAATCAGTCAGATGTACTCCTTTGTTCTGATTCACTATATGCCAGCAACACAGCTTGATATGTTATTGTGATGGTTGCCATTATTTGGTGGGTATATCATTCCATGAGGAAGGGAAGTATAATAATAATAATAATAATAATAATAATAATAATAATAATAATAATAATAATAATAATAATAATAAAAGAACAACATATTGAGGGGTTGTTGAATTTTTGGGACTAAATTCATATTGACTGATGTTTTGTCTTGGGGGGGGGTTGAAGCTGCTGGTCCATAATGCATATTGGATGAATATTTTATGTCCTTTTTGAACTTTGCTATATTCATTTAAATTTAGCTGACAGGCATTTTCTTTTAGGATACATTTTTAAGCTGCTGGTACAGTATAGCATTTATATTAAGTTCATCAGTGTCATAGATTGTCAAGACTGTGGCAGGTCATTCGTGAGCCATTATGGGAATACATTTTGTCATTTGGCGGCGAAACTTTAGAACTTACTGGGTGGTATTTTTTTTCTTACAATTAAACTTTAATTTTCTTTTCTTCTATAACAAGAACACAAGCATATCTTGAGCAAGTCAGAACTAATATGTGTTTTCCCCAAAAGTTTTACATCTGTTTGTATCTGTGCCCAATAACAAGAAGGAAAACATAGAAGCAGGGAAATATTGCATTACTGCATGGGCAGAAGCAGATGGTTTTTGTTAAAAACAGGTTTTGTAATGGAGACTTTAGAGCAAATGTGAGTAGTTCTTATAATCAATAGGGCATGGGGAGAGATTAGGGGCCCCGATTTTCGGAAGGGGTTTCATTTTCAGTGGAAATGGCAAAATTGGCATTGGCAAAATTTTTCCTCCTGTTAATCTGTTAAAAAATATCTGCCTATTTTCTATGGTTCTAAATGAATAAGCAATGAGCATTTAAGCGATTTTATCCCCCAAAATAATACTTACTGTTTAGTTGTGTTAGGAAATGCTATATAAACACAATAAAAAAGTGTACCAAACCATGGCAAAATTAGTCAAAACGCAAATGCAAACATGAGGGCAAACTCTTATTTCCATTCAGTCTTACCAATCACTTGTTTAATTAGTACAACATGAAACAAACAAACATGATCGGAAAGCAAATTATGGGAGTTGTAGATTTGAAAGGAGGTATAATTGCAGTGTACAAAAATGAAAATAAATGAAAACTTTTTTGGATGTACACAAAAGGTTTAAATTAATCATTTATTGGGGCTCCCGAGTGGCGCATCCAGTAAAGGCGCTCCACATGGAGTGCAGGATGCGCTCTATAGTCTGGACGTCGCGAGTTCGAGTCCAGGCAGTGTGAAAAAAAGCGGTCGGCTGACGGCACACGCTTCCGAGGACAGTGTGTGTTTGTCTTCGCCCTCCCGAGTCAGCGCAGGGGTGGTAGCAGTGAGTTGAGCTTAAAAAATAATTGGCCATTCTGAATTGGGAGAAAATAATAAAAATAATTGGCAACAACTAAATTTATAAAAAAAAAAAAAAAAAAAATCATTTTTTTCAGGGCGCTTAATTTTTTTCTCTCTACACAGGTGAAGACGGGCTTTAGTCTAATATGTCCTGAAGTAAATATTTTTTTAAGTGTGTAAACTAGACAAGATAACAAAGGAAAGCAAATTCCATGTTAGACAGGGAAGAATACATATGGATCACACACAGGGTTTCCATTTCTGGATCCCTACTTTGAAATGCTGCACTAAACCCGATGTCAATATTGCTAAGTGTGCCATGTTTGCCCGCTGTTCTTGTACCAAAATCTGTTTTACGCCAGAATAAATACAAAATCTGTTTTACGCCAGAATAAATACATATAGATGACGTAGAGGGGTTCTGCTGTGTTTGTATTAAGTTTGAAATGAGCAGCCCGAGGAGATTTATCCCCTGAAATACTCCAGTTACTTATTCAATTATAGTTACATTTGTGCATATTAGCGAATAAGAAGCTGTGATGTGCATAAGAAGCTGGCATAATAAGAAGCCAACTTCAGCATTGTCGCAATGTGGATCTAAAATAGGATCCACGTTGAATTTCATGGAGACTCGATGTGACTTGCTGTCAATGTTTTTTACTGGAGGAGAGTCGTATTGGTGGTGCTGAAGCAGGCAGAAAGCTAACTGGTGAAAGTTTAAATTATCCACCACACAGATTCTTAGATTGTTACGTATTCAACCAAAAGAACCGTCAGAATAACAAATGAACCAAACTAGCGGATGGAGTCCCGCTGTGTCTTCCGCAGCTTTAGAAAATACTGAATTTGTGGGAAAACCAGGGTGCAGAAAAAAACGGTCGAAATAATGTGATCCTCCAGCAGATCTCCTTTGAAAATAACCCCCTAAGTGTCACACCCTGGTATACCTGGCATACAGTAGTACATATTTCAGACATGATTCTGAGAGATCTATGGGTCTTTTATTGTTTTTAAAAAGCAGTTCAAAACACCAAACTTTCTTGTCCACTCAACAGGAAAGCTTCTGTGCAAGTTCTATGCATTTTATTCATGGTGTTCAAATGACTGTGCCCTTTTGCACCAACCAACTACTCATTTCTTACTTCTCTACCTTATCTGGTAGCCTGGGTATATTTTTGGTTTATTTAAGTTTGGGATATGTATCACGGGGGAGTTAATGTATATTGGTATGTGAGCACAGGGATGTGGGTTTGTGTGTGTGTGTGTGTGTGTGGGGGGGGGGGGGGGGGGGGGGTGTGCGGGTGTGTGGAATAGTGTTGACAGGGAGGCAGTTATAATACTCCCTGTAAAAACACGTGGGAATGTGGCTGGAACGTGTCCATGAATTGAATAAATGATTAAATGATTAATTAAGGCTCCAGCCACAAGTATATAAATAGGGTGATCACGGGTGAGAAAGGGGTAGAGTGTTCAGAGGTGGAATGCGAAAGCGAAACAGTAAAAAATAGAAACAAATATAAGCAATTGCTACTCGTGCTGGCTTTAAACCAGCATGATACTTGTTTTATTTAGTGCTCGCTTTATTTTGTGTTTTGTCTGTTTGTAATGGCCAACATGCCTTTTATTTTGTGAACTGTTTTGTTTAAAATTTGTATTTATTAATTAAACCGTGCAAGCAGCGCATTCATACCCCAGTCTGCTGTTGTTTTTCATTCATTTCCTGGTGTGACGTCATCCACAAAGCCACATTTCCTTGCCATCAGTTGTTTCCGACAGCCACACTTGATAGAATTGGTAGCAAACATTACACCTCCCTGACCTTCACTGATAACGTCTCTGCCAGCTGTCTGTGTCTCTGCTTGAGCTCTCACTCAATTGAAATACATATGAAGCCACTCTGTTCTTATTTTCTAAACCACATTGCTTGTTTGTTTAGCTTCTTTAAAGTATCTAAATGCTTTCTAATTACATCATGCCACAGGTCCTTTGCAGCGATAAGCATGTTGAAATCACTCAGTATTCTGTAATTGCATTATTTCTCAAGAGAGACCCCAGTAGAATTTCACTTGGACAAAGGCACTTTGACAAATGCCCTGGCAATGTGAATCATCCCCCAAGCACATGCCTGCAGTTTCATGATGACATTATGAATTCCATAAATTGAACAAAATGTAAAATGTCAGCAGGGAGTTCTCAGTGCTAATGAAAATGAGCTGAGTCAATTAAAATTTGACATGGAAGACTGTGAATACCGTTGCAGGAATTAGGAACGCTATTTTGAAAAAAATTGATTGAGACACCTTTTATGTGTTGCAGTACACTGTACCAATGCATAGCGCCAGGACAAAGATTCTAGGCAGGAACAAAAATGCTCCTATGCTCTGAAATATTGAAGTGGTTCAAGGAGAGCAGACTTTATACTTGGATGGGTCTCATGCCAGGCAGTACTAGAAAGCAATGTATAAGGGAATATCTACTTTTCATGTGTGTATTCACATACTATAGAATATCTATCCATTGACTATTTGTGATTAACTACTGGAATCAGAATGCTGTATGTCTTTATGCTCAGTACATGTACACTCATTAATTCCTCGTTATCTACAGTAAGTTGTCCAGCTATGGACAGAGGTTTTGCATCACCTAGAAATTTAGGATTGAGACAATAACTAAATAAAAAAAATAATAATCTGAACATAATTGAGATCTTTTATTTAACATCATGTAGTCAATGATATCACAAAAGTCTACCAGAAGCCACAATAGTAGTATATTATTTCATGTTGAAATGACACTGTGACAGGAATGGCTGAGGGGTCTGACGTCACGGCAGAAGAAGGGACAACCAAAAACAAAAAGGTAAGGTGCAGTGGCGCGGGCGCCATTTTATTTAAATAATCCAAAAATAAAATATTTAAACAAAAATAAACACTCGCTCACAGAGCAAAATAAATAGTTAACCAAAACAAAATCACAAACACAAAAATAATAAACAAAACCCAGGTCAGGCTGAGCAGTCGCTGTCACTGTTCCTGTATTTTATAAATTTAGTTTCTCGCTCTCGCTCTCTCCTTCCAACACCCCACCCTGAGTTGGCGAGCTGCAGGCTTTTTATAGCAGGTGACCATCTCCCGATTAGCAACAAATTAAATCACCTAATTAATTCGGGAGATGGCCACCTTCTGCACGAGTTTTATTTATTACTCCTGGCAGAGGACGAGCACCGATCTCGCCTCTGCCAGGACACGTTTTAAATAAACAAAACAATAACACATACGGCGCTCGCCGTCATGTATACAATAATACAATAAAAATAATACAAAATAAAAACACACTGCACAGGGGCGGAGGGGGAGACCCCGATCTAAAAATAAATAAACAATGTACAGGGCTGCTCGCCCTGTTACAGACACATTTTTCAATTGGTCAGTTTTTTGTTAAGTATATGGAAAACTACAATGTGGTATGTAGTTCAGTATATGTTAACGTAACACTATTCAGCATGTTTCATTCGACTTTATGAAGCAAAATGAGTTAATTATGTCGGGTGATGCAAAACTTTTGGCCATAGCTGTATATGTACTATAGTTTACTAATGTAAGGACTCCTTAATATTCTTTTTTTTTTTGTGAAATATTTTCTTGTGAAATTCATAAACACTGTAATATGTAATATTTAAAATATAACTTGTATCTATGCTTCATATTTTTAGAGCCTTCTGTTAACATAATCTTAACTAAAAAAAACACTCTGGGGTAGATTCAAGTAGACTGAAGTGTTGCTGCTATCGCAAGAGTCGCAAACAAGTCGGAAGTCTAGGGTGAAATGTACTAAACAAGCGCAGTGCTGTTATTATTAGTTTATTTAGCAGACGCCTTTATCCAAGGCGACTTACAGAGACTAGGGTGTGTGAACTATGCATCAGCTGCAGAGTCACTTACAATTACGTCTCACCTGAAAGACGGAGCACAAGGAGGTTAAGTGACTTGCTCAGGGTCACACAATGAGTCAGTGGCTGAACTGGGATTTGAACCGGGGACCTCCTAGTTATAAGCCCGTTTTTTTAACCACTGGACCACACAGCCTCCTAATGTTAGCAACATTTTAGGGAATGCTTTGCGGCAGCAGTTTTTCTTTGCGTTTCAGCCTTTGATGAATATGTAATTATGGGCGTTCTTGCATAAATTCACAAAAATTGGGTGGAGATAGTGGAAATGAGTGTTCTAAAATATTGTAATGAGATGTACTAAAGCTGCCGGCAAGTGCGACACTTACAATTGCATCAATTTGTTGCAAAGAACTTTTGACAGCACGTTTTAAATAATCGCAATTAGCAAACCTTTAAAAGGCAGTATGAAAAACACTATCCCCTAACCATGGCCACTGTGATTGCAGCAGGAAGGGGATATGCCATACAGTGATTTGTAGGATTAGAAGAGAAAGGTTATTTCGTATCCACATGTGGCAATGTGCCCCGCCCCTGTGTGCATTTCTGTCTTATATGTTGCGTGTGGTGTGTTAATGTTGGTGTGCTGCATGGGATATAAATGGGTGTGTGTAGCACGAGTTATTTAAAATGTATAATTGTATTTAGGCACGGGGATTGCACTTCACTTCACGTGCATTTGAAGTAGTTAATAATATGTGAGCACAGGGTTGCACAGATTTAGTTCACGTGCTGGGATTCAAGTGAATAATTAACTGGTAATTGAATCCCAGCACAATTGTATATATAGATGCACGTTTCACTCACTCGGGGTTGTGTTTTCAGTGAGTGGAGAACGGGTGTGGAGAGGAGAGAAAGTAAAGTAAAGTAAAATAAACTAAAATAATAATTGTTATAAGTATTTGTACTCACCATGTTTGTTTGTCTGTTAGTCCACGGTTTGTTTAAGTGTTAATCCGTTTTGTTTGTCTATTTATTTTGGCCTCAAGTGCCATGTCCTGTTTTCTCTTTAAACCTTTTATTTTGCAATAAACGTACTGAGTGCAGCCATTGCGGCTCAGTTTCACTCATCACTACTGCCTGTCTGTGTTCTCCTTTCTGGTCTGACGTCACCACTACAGCCTGCTTGTCACACCGCATTACCCTCTTCAATTTTAATGAAGACCAAATTAGGGACAGGTACAGGCTCGGCAGCCACATAATTCTTGAGCTGCTGTCTGATTTAAAAGTTGACTTGGATCCTGTCACCCAGAGAAGCCATGCTATCCCTGCAGGGATAAAATTATTGTCCACCCTGCAGTATTTTGCCTATTGGTCTTGCCAGGGGACTGGGGCAGCTGTTGCTGGCATTTCCCAGTCCACTTTTTCTCGTGCGTTGCCACTTGTGCTCAATGCATTTAAGGCAAACACCCAAATACCTATTTTTCCCTAAAAGCAGGGTGTATCTACAAGCCTTGAAAACAAATTTCTATGACATTACTGGTTTCCCCAACGTGTTGGGAGCAATAGACTGCACACATGTGCTGCTAACCCCTCCAGCTCATTACGAGCATCTGTATAGGAATAGGAAACACACCCATTCTATTAATGTGCAGGTGGTTTGTAATTGTGCATAATTTAGTGCTGCACCACTGACTAACTTGAATAAAAACTGACAGTATATATTTGGCTTATAGGCCAATGATAATACGAATTAGTGGTATATAATTTGTTGCTGGTCCCTTGAAATTCGTATTAACAAGAATTGACTGTCCTCCTGTAAGTAGCATAACTTGTCAATGCGGCACCATTATCTACTTTGTGTATTTTATAGACTACTAAGTAGGCCAAATTAAAAATAATATTAGTAAGATTTGCAGACAGAACATTTTTATATTTCTGAATGTAATGTATCATGTGTGTGTTTATATGAGAAGCAATGTGCTGCCAAATACACCCTGCTTTGGCAGCAATACTCAGCAATGTATAACTAGCTTTACATTACAGTTATACAGTGTTTACCTTTTGCTTGTATCCCAGTGATATATTCCTACATCATGTCTTTTATTATATTTTTATTCAAACAAAACACATGCCACTAATTATTCTTGGAAGTGCTTGTGAAAAGATACCAAGATACAATCTGTAAGGATACCTGTAATATTCTGCAAAAATTAAACAGAGCCTAGTATGTGCAGAAGGTAATAAATAGAATTCTGTTTTTGTCCCCTGTTTCCCATGCCATTTTTCACCTGGAATTTCCACAAGGGATTATAAACTGAATGTCAATTGCAGCCTCTGGGACCAAAATGAAATTCATTCGGATTTTGAATCTTAATACCTCATCCCATAATGAAAAGAGTTTAAAACAAAGTATTCTACCCATGGGGCATTGATCAGGTAATGATGGAGAAGAATTCTGCTTTATCATTGTCATCAGTTCACCTTACCTGAGCACTCCAGTCTGAGATCCCAAGGACTAAAAGCACACACAAACTGGTGCCCTACTTAAGTAGAACAAATTTAACTTGCATTGGATGTATTTTTCAACTCATGCAATATGTTTGAGAGTTGATAGCACTAATGAAATGGACCACTAGTGCATTTTAGTGCTTTTGCATCAAATTGCATGGTATTAACGAAGAATGGAATGACATTGCTTGAGACATCTGTCTGCATCATGTGGAGTCTATGCTACACTGTGTCAAGGCTGTAATCAGGGAAAATGGTTGGCAAAGTAATCCAAGCTCAGTGATTGGTATTTACTGTATTGTTGTGAACTATGTATTATTGTAATATTTCATTGGTATTAGAAAATTCCAGAATTACAATGCATTATGTATTATAATGTATTATGTATTTTCATTATTTTAGCATTTCTATGTAATAAATGTATGCAATACACTATGGGATACGTTTTCAAAGGTGACTCAGTTTTGGATAGGCTTTGCTGAGGCTTCTATAGACCAGGGCCCGTTTCATAAAAGTTCTGTGATTGCGATGTGCTTGCGAGGACGCTGAGGTCGTTGCTATGTGTGTTTCATAAAACACATAGCAAGTGCTGTTGCTTGCGACCACTGTTTTGTGGTCTGCATTGAGAAAAATAAATGAATACAATTATTGAAATGTTTGGTCAACACAAATCCATTATATTCGGCAAGTTGTCAGGAAGTTTAGTCACAAACAAAAGAAAAAAGTGGCAGATGATAACGGATGCAGTAAACATTGTCGGGGTGGAGCAGAGAGCATAGATCCAATGAGCAGAATGAAATGAAAAGATGAAGGGAGATGAAAAATACCTCAATGAGGAAGAAAACAATGTCTAAATAGAATTGGTGAAGTAGCTGTTGCTGGTAATTGGTATTGAGAGAGGGTGGAATAAGCAAAAAAAGACAAGCAAGACAAGTAAGTAAACACGTCTTTTGTTATCCATCTAAGTAAGCAATAATGAAAATAGATAAATAGTTAAAAGTTACACAACTTGTTAATGCACATTATTATTATTATTATTATTATTATTATTATTATTATTATTATTATTATTATTATTACTATTATCTTACTCACTGTCTCCCAAAAGCCATCCATCAACAATATCTCCACTGGCAAAGCGATCAGCAATATCACAATTTGTCCAAATGACAGCATCTAACAGACAAGATGGCTTGAATATTAACAGAATTAATACCTTTCCTGTATTTGCTTACGATTGTAAGTTGCCCTGGATAAGGGCGTCTGCTAAGAAATAAATAATAATAATAATAATAATAATAATAATAATAATAATAATAATTTCCTGCATATGTACAGCTGCTCATTCAAAGCAGGGCGACAACATTGGTATTTTAGATCCATCTATGGCAAATGGCTTGATCTAATAAATCGCACAGATTACAAAGTGCAGCACTGCAAGTGGTGTGGGGAACAAAGTGAATGTCCAGACAGTAATTTCTCCCAAAACAATCTGTGTTTTTATTAAATAAACAAAAGAATCCGCCCCTCTACCAGCAATGGTATTGAGGGGGAGGGGGTACATGGCGGGCTTGCAAACCCCAAATAATAATAACAAAATGACTTTGTCCGTCCTGCGTCCTCCGTGCACAAAAGTGTGCATGTTCAACTCCGGGGGATCGTGGTGCGCGTGTGTGTTGTGCTGTGAAAGGAAGTGCTCAGGGTTGACTGCTGGCTCTGAAGCGACAGCTCCTGGGTGCTCACTCCTCTTCTACGAAACACAAAAAGAACACACATAACAAAACAACAAACAATACACTCAAACAACAATACTCACACAGCTGCGTCCCCTTTGTACTGCCCAACTCCTCCCTGCAATCAGCTTGGCGCCCCGGTGTAACCAGTCACTGCCTGGCCCGCAGCTGATCGCATGGGAATCGTTTTGAGTATGCACAGCTACGTGCTTCCTCCAGATGGGGAAATGCACTACCAACCTTACACAACACCCTTTCTGGTCGGGAGGGAGATTTACAGCATCGATTCTTTCTCTCTTTATCACATACCTCACCCCTCAGAGTGATGCCGAAGGAACACTCGGCCAACTCTACATTACCCAATGGTCCCCCCTCCCTTTAAAAAAAATCAGCGTTTTGATGCGCCTTACCCGCACGATGTTCCACTGTGTAATGGAAGGGTTGCAATGCCAGGTACCACTGAATTATCCGGGTGTTGTTGTCCTTCATCGTGTGTAACCATCTTAAAAGAGCATAATCAGTGACGAGAGAGAAAGAACACCCCAAAAAGTAATAGCGAAGAGCGTGAGTAGCCCATTTGATGGCTAAACACTCCTTCTCAATGACGGAGTAGTTAATCTCCCTAGGAGCCATTTCTTTTCTCAAATAAATGATAAGGTGTTCTACCCTGTCAGCTTGTTGGGTCAGGACTGCTCCCAGACCAATCTGGGAGGCATCAGTCTGAAGGATGAACTCTTTGCTGAAATCTGGTGAAATCAGTGCCGGTGATTTCACCAGATGCATGTTTTAATTTGACACCTTCAAAGATTGGTAATATGCTTTAGCTATGCATTATAACAGTTTTAGTAACTACCGGTAGTTCAGAGTTGATAACTATTAATAACTGTTGAAAACTTATCAGTCGTGCATTCCATTGATGATACAGTCGACTCCCATTTATCCAACCCCTCCCATCACAGGTTCTCCTGATGGATACATGAGAGTGACAGTTTTATTTAACGTCACCATTTTACCAGAAATAATGAGAATGTAACTTCCAAACATACAGTTTGCATACCCCACTCAAACACAACCACACACTTCATTATCACTAGTAGACACTCTAGTTGACAACATGAAAAATTATAGGACTGTGTTTGATTTTGTGTAGAAATTGGTAAACCAGGGGCTCCTGAATGGCACATCCGGTAAAAGTGGCTCGACGTGGAGTGCAGGATGCGCCCTGTAGCCTGGAGGTCGCCGATTCGAGTCTATTCCACTGCCGACCGTGGATGGCAGCTCCCAGGGGGTGCACACAATTGGCCGACCGCCGCCCGGTGGGGGGAGGGCTTAGGTCAGCCAGGGTGTCCTCAGCTCACCGTGCACCAGCGACCCCTGTAGTCTGGCCGGGTACCTGCGGGCTTGCCTGTAAGCTGCCCAGAGCTGCATTGCCCTCCGACGCTGTAGCTCTGGGTTGGCTGCATGGCGGGCCTGCAGATGTTAAAGTAAGCAGTCGGCTGATGGCACACGTTTCGGAGGACAGCGTGTGTCCGTCTTCTTCTCTCCCGAGTCAGTGCAGGGGTGGTAGCGATGAGCTGAGCTTAAAATACAATTGGATATGTCAAATTGGGAGAAAAGCGGGGTAAAATTAATTGGCGACTACTAAATTAAAAAAAAAAAGAAAGAAATTGGTACACCATTAGGCAGTATTTGTGAGCTGATGGCTGTCTTAAAAAAACTCTTCCAATGTTGTCGCTTATTAAATCCTAGGAGCCTGCATGTTAGGGTGGAGTGTTTTTTAATTGCTGACACTAATTGCACTAAAGATTTTCTTTGAAGGCAAACATTTGGCATACAGTGATGTTCTGAATGCAAATCATAAAAACGGGCCTTCTTTGAAGTATTTAAAATACGAATAACTAGGGACGTGTTCATTTATTGTCCTTGTTGTGTTTGTGTGCGTGTGTTCAATTTACCAGTAATCAGGGGATATGGTAATGGGGTTTAACCTTTTCAGTGTCACGGCACAAATACCACATTTTTATTGTTCTATATTAGAGTATTACAATCACTGTTAAAGCTTTACAAGCACTCATTGTCAATTTGTTGATACCGTACATATGTAAGAGAAAAAAACTTGGGTTCAGTGATATTATAAAGATTTGAATGGGAGTGTTCTTCAATCAGTCAATTAAATCATTTGTAGATAGCAGCTTTCATGGCAAGCCATCGCAAAGTGCTTCAGTCAAATAAAGTCTTCACTGCTTTGTATCGGTAGTTTCAGAAGCAGTATAAGAAATTACAACTAAGATTACATTTTATAGATGTACATGGGTTATACTTATTTTAGTTTATATAGTTTATTTTAAGCCTGCATCCATTCACCTCTTACAAGACAGTTTTCATTTAGGATACAGAGAAGCAGGTAGGCGTTTTTGTAACCATTTCCTGACCAACTGTAACTTATAGTTGACTACGATATTATGTGATATTATTGTAAGGATGCATTACTCCTCACCAGCTACAATAATTCACAAAAGACAAAGCCTCAAGTAAAAAAAAATATATTATAATAATAATCTTTACCACTTTTCACCCAGCTGCAAAACATTCAATTTGTACTGTAATAGTAACTAAGAACGAAAGAAATCACTCACGTTCTATGGCAGGCTGGAAGTACATTTTAGAAATAAAATCCATTATTACTGTAGGATAGCTAATCAGTAAGCAGAAGAGATCTCATGAAAACAATTATTGACTTTCAGATTCTGTTATTATTATTATTATTTATTTCTTAGCAGATGCCCTCATCCAGAGCGACTTACAATTGTTACAAGATATCACGTTATTTTTACATACAATTACCCATTTATACAGTTGGGTTTTTACTAGGGCAATCTAGGTAAAGTACCTTGCTCAAGGGTACAGCAGCAGTGTCTCCCACCTGGGACTGAACCCACGACCCTCCGGTCAAGAGTCCAGAGCCCTAACCACTACTCCACACTGTTGCTATGGAAGCACATATGACACAATATTGTGTCCTTTTCAGGACTTGATATATTTTTTTAATCATATTTTACCAAATTCGAATGTCGCCTCACCACTGTGATCCACTTACCAATCAATGGTCAACCATTTTTTCCTGCTGTCCAGCCAATCAACTTTTTGCACCCGCTGAACCTAAGAATCAGATTCTGGAGTCTCTGACTTTCCTCCCAAACCCATCTCCTTGTGCCAAAGCCAGTATTTAAAGCATTCCCACACAACCCACCCTGAACTCAAACAGTGTTTTAATTGCTCATTTGCAATTTATCAACCCATTTTTGAATAGGTTAACAGCATCAAGTGGTGGTAATCATTAAACTCTGTATGACTGTTTTTTTTTTTTTTCATTAACTTAGATTTCATATAAAGAAAGTACTGTTCAACAGCATTGCTGCCCACAATACATTTCATATAAAGAAAGTACTGTTCAACAGCATTGCTGCCCACAATACATTTCATATAAAGAAAGTACTGTTTAACAGCATTGCTGCCCACAATACATTTCATATAAAGAAAGTACTATTCAACAGCATTGCTGCCCACAATACATTTCATATAAAGAAAGTACTGTTCAACAGCATTGCTGCCCACAATACATTTCATATAAAGAAAGTACTGTTTAACAGCATTGCTGCCCACAATACATTTCATATAAAGAAAATACTGTTCAACAGCATTGCTGCCCACAATACATTTCATATAAAGAAAGTACTGTTCAACAGCATTGCTGCCCACAATACATTTCATATAAAGAAAGTACTGTTCAACAGCATTGCTGCCCACAATACATTTCATATAAAGAAAGTACTGTTTAACAGCATTGCTGCGCACAATACATTTCATATAAAGAAAGTACTGTTCAACAGCATTGCTGCCCACAATACATTTCATATAAAGAAAGTACTGTTTAACAGCATTGCTGCCCACAATACATTTCATATAAAGAAAATACTGTTCAACAGCATTGCTGCCCACAATACATTTCATATAAAGAAAATACTGTTTAATAGCATTGCTGCCCACAATACATTTCATATAAAGAAAATACTGTTCAACAGCATTGCTGCCCACAATACATTTCATATAAAGAAAGTACTGTTCAACAGCATTGCTGCCCACAATACATTTCATATAAAGAAAGTACTGTTTAACAGCATTGCTGCCCACAATACATTTCATATAAAGAAAGTACTGTTCAACAGCATTGCTGCCCACAATACATTTCATATAAAGAAAGTACTGTTCAACAGCATTGCTGCCCACAATACATTTCATATAAAGAAAGTACTGTTTAACAGCATTGCTGCCCACAATACATTTCATATAAAGAAAGTACTGTTTAACAGCATTGCTGCCCACAATACATTTCATATAAAGAAAGTACTGTTCAACAGCATTGCTGCCCACAATACATTTCATATAAAGAAAATACTGTTTAATAGCATTGCTGCCCACAACAGATTTGTTGTACTGCTTGTTCTATATTTCTCTGTCTCCTCCCGCAACACATACAGCTCTTCCTTTATCTCTTTCATCTGCTTTTGGAACCGGAACCCTCTGGACTTCTTCTATCCCTCACTGAAACTTTTACCTCCTGCTGGATCACCTTCCCCAAACTTTGCCTTATTTCATGATTGAACTGCCTTTGGCGGCTTTGATGGCTTTCCAGAAACTTTCTATCAAGATTTAATTGATTTTCTTTCATCTTCCTTCAATTTTCCTGAAGCTCCTTTCGATTTACTTAAAACTTCTTTTTGAGACTCCCCTGACACTCGAGCATGGTTTATTTGAGCAAACGTAACATCTCCAAAGCTGGATTCCAAATCTTCGGTTTAGTTGAAATTGTGTTATGATAAATAAGTGTTCAATGGACTATATAAAGTGCCCCCGGTACTCTTTGGTACATCATGTAAACATTGTCTAAAATAGCAAGGCGATCAATAAGTGGAGCGCTGAGTCTATGTAAAATATTTTTTTAAATAACACAAAAATGCTAGTTGCATTATGACAATGTTATGATTTTATAATTATTAAAAATAGATAGTACTACTGCTTACCCAGTTCTTCTAAGAAAGAAAGTAATACGGAACATGAAAGTAGTTTCACTGTTCTCTCTGTGTTCTGTATTTGTGAGTACAATAAATAACTTCCAGGAGTGCAGAAAGGCTAATTAATACATTAATGATGCTGCATAGTTCAGGGGGATTGGAAACCTTTGATAAAATACACCAGAAACAGGTGCTATCCTAAGCATGCATTAGCTTGTCGCAGAGAGCAAATAAATCCATGTTTGATAAATTGGGCCCATTGAAATACAGTAATGGGATAGCTAGAGTGGGGCCATGAATACTGGAAAATTGTGATTGCAGACCATCTTGTACACAAACCAATTCAATTGTAGGTGACATTTTCTATAATTCTCTACAAAGCTTTGCTATTGTAATAAAACTATAACAATATGGATAAAAAAAAAAACGTTTTACCCTATAGTAGTTCATTTAAAATATAAAGCCATTGTAAACTAACACACTGCTGCTGTGTTGATTAAATACAATTTATAGTAGAAAACAATAATAGCAATAGCTCCATACCAGAAAAATATTACTGTCCATGCTGATTATTTTATGACATACTTGACATGCATACCCAATATTGTAGATGTATTACATTACCAATATCAAGACCTTGTGACCTGCCAGGTGAATCTGTTTATCATTTCTTGTTTGATATCAAAGGTCTGATTAATTCTTCTCCAGCAAAATAATGGGTCTTGGTTTGGCTTTGTATCTGGAGGGTATTGTTGATAATGTGCTATAATGATCTCTTGAATATACTCGTGCCCTGTATGTTCCCATTTCCGTGATATTTTGCCATGAAAGAAAAACATAACGATTTAATAAAATAGATGCCAAAGTGATATACCGTATATCTGAAAACATCATTACAAATACACATTGATAATTCTTTAAAAAATACCATTTAAATAATTTATGATTTTAAGTATTGTACTTGACTTAGATTTTACAGAAAGTATTTCATGAAAGCAATTGATGGGACCATAGTAAACTTTTAGATGCAGCTTAACATTTGACTTTAGCAGTGTATTTCCATAGAGGATTGAGGGTATGCATCCTATTTTAATGAACTTATATTTTCAGGAATCAAGTACATTTTATGCAATCAATAAAGGAAGTTGATGGGGTTCCCGAGTGGCGTATCTGGTAAACGCACTCTGCCCGGAGTGAAGGATGCACCCTATAGCTTGGAGATCACCAATTCAAATCCAAGCTATGCCACTGCTAACCATGGACGGGAGTTCCCAGGGGGCGGCGCACAATTGGCCTCTGTTGGTTCCACCTTCTCTGTATTGTTTGCTATGCTGTAGCCTACTAAATACTATACCATGGAGACGACAGTGTCAAAAGAATCACAGAAGCACAAATGATAAGGTAACAATAATAAATTTAAGTTTATAAATAATATTAAACTGATAAAGGCACTAGCCCAAGCTAGGTTTTAATTAAGTTGTATTTGGTGAAAGGCATTTTAGGGAAATGTAAACTGGGTTTTATGAAAAAGTTCTCTCATATTTATACAATTTGGAATATTCAAGGCAACATTATAAATTAAAATATTGTGCTACTTCCTGATTACTAATCACTTCATAGTTCAAACTCACAGCATTGGACAATTTGTTTCTGGAATGATACTATATTTGTCATCTTTTTGTCCTTCAGCATCGTTGGTCTGTTCATTGTAATAGTAAGGGTAAGACAGCAGGGGTGTAGTGGCAAATACTGGAGCTGTTTAAATTGAATACCAACTGTCAACTGAGTGCAAGTTTGTCCCGTCATCAAAATTGTGCCCCTTGTGTTGATTAGAGTACATAAAAGGGCAGCAGTGTGGAATAGTGGTTAGGGGCTCTGGACTCTTGACTGGAGGGTCGTGGGTTCAATCCCAGGTGGGGGACATTGCTGCTGTACCCTTGAGCAAGGTACTTTACCTAGATTGCTCCAGTAAAAACCCAACTGTATAAATGGGTAATTGTATGTAAAAATAATGTGTAAAAAAAATAATGTAATTGTATATAAAAATAATGTGATATCTTGTGACAATTGTAAGTTGCCCTGGATAAGGGCATCTGCTAAGAAAATAAATAATAATAAAGATTGATTTTTAGATGAAAAACATCAATTTCATACGATTTAACCAGTTATTTTCCAAAAGCCTAGCTGCATTTGTACTTCCATTTAATCAGTTAATTAGTCAGTGATCATATCTTCACCCTCACTCCACCTCCTTCTCATTGTGATGTAGTATGTAAATATTCTTGTTGTGTTGTATGTTGTATTATCTAGGATTTTTAGATGGCCGACCCAAGTTATAGGACTGGAATATTGTTAACGTTTTAAAGACTGCTGCTGTCAGGCTGGGTTTTTGGAGGATAACATCACATTACCAGCTGAAGATTCTTAAGGTCTGAGTATTGTTGAATAGGCTGACTTTTGTTGCCAGATTAAGGTTTTTTTGGTGTAAGTGTGTACTCAGCATAGCATTTGGGGAAGGCTGTCTAGTATTATCAGGCAGATGTGCTAGATGTATGACTGGTGTTATCTGTATGAGACTTCAGGAAAGTATGGTGAATCACACCATTTGAGAAGAACTGACTCAATGCTGAACTGCAGGACTGATAAGTGTTGCTAGAATGTCATTTTTGAGAGGGAGTGGTGCACTATACAGACTGCAAGATAGCTGAGAAATGCAGTATTGGCAATGGATTGATGTGTCATAGCCAATCAAGCCAAGTAATAGAAGGACAACAGAGGATACAAAGTTGCACAGTCCATATAAAGCCCATGCAAATGTGGGATAGATAAAGATGTGTTTCACAGGAGTTGTGCAGGAAAGATAATAGGACTTTTCTTTCAACCTTTTTTCAAGAGCAAGGTTTTATTCAGGTAAATAAACTTTATAAAGTGAATGTCAGTGACATGCATGTTTAAAATATAGAACGTGGTAATAGAATTATAATGGAAACTTTAGCTGAATCGTAATTGCTGCTTCAGTTGTGAGGTTAAGGGGAAATAAGGGGAAAACGAAAACATGCATTTTTTCCCCAGAGGTAGCGCGTTGTTTGGACATTTGTGGATTGGGTTTTATTTTATATTTCTGGTAATACAGAGTAGATTTTAAAGGGCTGGTGTATACTTACATAAAGACACATCGGTTGATTCAGCACATGTTACATATAGTATTACTCTGGCTAGTAACTGAAACTGAAAAGTAACTCATGAACTAATTTATATACACTTTAACACATCAAAATTAAATTGGTATAATAAAGAACAAAAAAATTAGGAATTGCTTAGGACCAATCAATATGGGTTATATCAGCTATAAATAAAAAAGGCTTTGAAGATATTACGCTGTTATAGTAACATAAATTTCCTGCAGCTAACGTGAGACAAAAATACAATTATTACACTCCTAGGTTTGTGAGAGAATTGTCTTTGGTACTTGTGCAATAGCTTTATGCAGAATGCATTTCTTCTGTGATATCTATATTTTTTATTTATCATGACAAGCAGCCCCTAAATCAGTAATTACGCTCAGTGAACAAGGGCTGTTTTTCCTGCATGCTGGAGCACTGATAACCTTCCTGCTGCTGAGGTGGCTTGTAAAACATGCTGCAGTCTTTCTGGTGTGAAAGTAAATCTGATTGTTGAAGGCAGTGGGGTGTCGGCTAGCGTCTTATGGAAGTAATGAGATAACCTTCACCCCCAGCAGGCAGGGATGATTTTTTTTCAGCAGAAAATGAATTTAAGAGGTGAAGAATCAGTCTTTGTGCCTACTTTGGATTCATATTGAAAATAATATGCCTAGAACAAGAAACTAGGCAGGGAATAAGAAAGCAATAACCAAGAACAGGGCATTCAAATATGGTCCAATTTCCTTGTTAAACAGCCTAGGTCTTTGGATATTAGACCATATTTGAATATCCTGGAATCTGTTATTACACCTTCATCATAATAATACTAATAAAATAATATTAATGGATTATAATAATATAGTATATTTCATACAGCTTTTTTAGTTTATAGTGTGAAAGATATTGGCCATTTTTATGGGAGACTGCAGACTGCAATGGGATTAGTTGCACTTTGTACATTGTGAATGGCTTGCAAGTTTGTGTTTGATGTGCTGTGAAACAGGCACACCAACCTGTGGTGCTCCCTGGGTGTTCTTCCTGTATTAACACGCACAAGGAATCTTGTGAAATCGATGCATTCAAAGCTTGAAGCGTTACTGAACAGGTTGTAGGGTTTATAATAAAATGCATTACTTGCCGTTGAGGCCTGCCGTTTTGTATGTTTTCCTACAACATTATTTTATGTTTACATTCTGTTTATTTTTATATTCATCTCAATTTGGGTCGCTGCAATTAAAATGTCTTTTGAAAGAACTGACCTTGTCTGGTCCATGCACTCTAATATTCATTTCAGTTTGCATGTTATTGTGCCTGACTCATGTTTTTTTTTTTTTTTTTTTTTACTATATGTCCTAACACAAAATGTAGTGTTATAAAGTGTTTTTAACACTTATTGTTGTTTCAAATAGGCTCCTTACCATGAAAATGTCTTGATACATGTGCCCTTGGTTACTGACCTTATTATAAACGACAGACTGGCAGGTACCTTCATATAATGAAACAAACACTCAAGATACATGTTCAAATATATAGCATACAGACATACAGCTGGACAGACAGCTGCCATATTCCACAACAGTATGAGCACTGGATCATTTGTGCTGAAGTCCTAACAAGATTTGTCTCATGTATACCCGCTTACACAAAATTCAGTAGAGGAAAATATACTAAAGAAGCTAGGATAAGCAAGTAAAAACAACAAAAACAGCTATAGGAGAAACTGACAAAAACATTATGAATCACCAGTTCCTAATAAAACATTATATTGAGTTACCACAATTAGTTATTTTCAAAGAAAACTATTCATGTTATTTTTTATTAAGTAGCTGATTGAATTATATTATATTAAAAAAAAAGCTAATGAAAAGCAGTTCTGGTTCCAAGCAATTGCAAAGAACATTGTGTTCAGACTATTAATTAACTAGTCGGCTGCAAAAATAAGCAACATTCTCTCCATTAATCAGGCCTGGAGTTTTAGTCTTACTAAAGCAATCAGGTTGCATTAGGCACTGCAGCAGTCCATCTCCATCACTCACTTCCCTCTTGATGAATAATACCCATTTAGTAAATAAAATAAACCGTCATTGTTCAGCAGCAGAGGCTCTACAATAGTGCACTGCACTGCACCCATGAACCACATATAAAGTGGTGTCCATCAGTATTTGCACCTTATAGTTTCAGATACTTAATCAATGATTTAGTTGTCTCAATGTACTGATACTATTTAATGAAACGTCAGCACCTAACTGACTTTTAAAAGATATTGTTTTTTAATATTTTGGAGTGGTCAAAACCTATTGAATTTTGCTGGCATCAGCCTGAACCCTCAAAAAAATATGATCTTTTTCACATCTTTGGGTTCTGAAGAAAGTTTGAGTGTTATGACTAACATGGGACTTACAATTGCTAATCTAATGCTGTACTTTTCTTTGTTAACCGTCTGAACCCGTTCCGGAATGCTACAACCTAGGAAGGCTGAGGTGATGGACCAGATTTTTTAAACACTATCATGGAATTTACTTCAGTGATAATAAGTTCTTGTCCTTCCACTACAGTAGCACATATTCATTGGTTACTATGTTTTCATAATGAGTTTACTTCAGTGGTGTAGAGGTGAGTAAAAATGTGGCTAAAGGCCTGTTTGGTGGAGTTGAACAGATAGATTGAACAGATAAACATGAGCAGGTACCAGAGCCCTCACATACAGTCATGTCCCCTCTCAGGTGCTGTTCACGTGTGAACATTCACAGACCCGACGGCACTTAAATAGTTCTATGAGCGTCCTTTCACGGGCTAGGATGAAGGCTACTATTACCGCCCTGCAGGTCCAGTGTGCCTAACAAAACATAAACAACCAATCACAGAACACGTGCACACACACACAAACACACACAAAGATAACACACAGTCCAGTGGCCACGCCCCCTTTCTCGTGCCACAGTTCTCACTGAGAGCTCTCAGCTGTCAGTCTCACACGCAGCAACACAACACAGACCCTCACTGTTAAAATATCTTGTCTTTAACGCAGGATTTGCATATCACAGAGTAGAAACGAGTAAACTCTGTATCCCTTATATGAGAAGTGGGTAAACGCTATATTGCCCAAATTAAAAGTGGGTAAACGCTGTTTACCTGCATATACCATCGACTACACCACTGGTTTACTTTTATTTTCCATAGTGTGTTATTTCTGTGTCTTTTCACTAGTCCCATCAGATAGAGAAAAGATAGTTACAGGACTGTATTGATCAATTAGTGTAAACCATGGATTATACCACATGGTATTACCCTTGTGTTAATATATAGATCATGTCACATAATCACACCATCACTTACAAGAATAAGGGGCTTAGATTGGCTTTAATAAAAGTATTATGTGACATGCAGGCATTGCACCTAATATACAGGATGAAAACTAATGCTGCTCCATTAAACAGCTCCCATTAGTAAACACACATGTTCTTGGAATCCATATTGAGAGGAACTCAGCAAAATAGCACTCAGTCAGAGCATCAGTTTTGCACAGCCCCACAATCCATTTGCTGGGATTATTAGTCACATTCTGCTCTTTAAAAGCTAAATAGTATGTTCTCTCAAAGCCCACCCACATGTTGTATTCCTTTTCAGATTTGATGAGTCCTAGGTTGCTAACCAGAAATATAATAATTTTTTTTTTCTTTTTTGTATTGTACACTACAAGATTCAGCAAGTGCAAAGGCAAACAAATCCATTTCCGTGGTATGCAGTAAAACTAGCTAAAGAAACAACTTTATGACAGCTTGGAGAACGGAAATATTGCTCTGAGCAATTTCTGGCTAGTTTGATACTGTTATAATTGTGCAGTTCCTTTCAGAAGCCTTGCCTTTGCCCTTGCACTTCTTAAAAAGGTTTCATGTTGTTATATTTACTGACGCAGGATGCATTTGTTGAAACAGAAATAAAAGGTTGGTTGATTTTATATCTATCTATCTATCTATATATATATATATATATATATATATATATATATATATATATATATATATATATATAGTAGTTGATTTCAACAATAGGCTGGAGACATCAGTAATGGAGAGAGGAGAGAAGGAAGAGAGAGCAGGAGGGGCAATCGAAGGGGAGTCAAGGTGGTCAAGTATTATACTGGGTTTGTGGCAGGAGAATAAATGGTGTCGATTTTGTTTCGAAGGAAAGAGGAGAAATCATGGCAGGTAAAAGAGGAGGATGGATGGGAGGTGGATTTATCGATGCTGGATGCAGGATTTGTTCAATGGTCTTGAAGTGAATAACAGTATCAGTAGTAGCTGAAGGTGCAGGAAGATTAATATTAGCAGTGATTAAGGAATGGTCAAAGAGAGAGAGATCTGAGAGACTCAGAGATTGGAGATATCAAGACCCCTGGTGATGAGCAGATCCAGGGTATGTCCACGGGTGTGAATGGAAACGTTGACAAATCCAGGAGCGTGACAAAGTCGGTCACTAGAGGGGAAGAAGGAAAATCGACATGGATGTTGAAATCACTTAGGAGTAGAATTTTGTCAGTTGAAGAGCAGATTAGGGAGAGGAATTGTGAGAACTCTGCAATAAAAGCAGTTATTCTTTGGTGGACGATAGATAACAGCAAGGGTGAGGGGAGCTTGATAGCGAGATGCTCAAACGAAGAGAAGGCTGGCATAGAAAGAGTTCAGGTGGCAAGCACAGAGTTAGCAATAACAGCAGTGCCCCCACCTCTACCCATGACGCGTGGCTTGTCAAAGAGTGAGTAGCCATTTGGGGTGGATAGATGTAGTGAGTGCCTATCATTTACAGAGTGCCAGGTTTCTGCTAGACAGAGAAGATTAAGATCAGTATCAGTTATAAGTTTGTAGAGAATCAGGAGATTTGTTAGTCAGAGAACAGCAATTTAGGAAGGCTAATCTACAGTCTGTTTATACACTTGCTATTGAACTCAATGCACTCTTGTTAAAGTAGCACTGTACTGCAATCATATATATACTGTATATATATACACTTCATTGGTGGTGCTTGATTATAGATTAATCAGAGTCACTGTCTGTGTCAAAGATCACTTGTGGTCTGCGACAATGCTTGATTGTAGATTTGGACCGTAACTGCCTGGTTGAAAGTACAATTGGGCCCGAAGATGGTTTGCATGCTGTGTGTAGAATATTTTATCGCAGTCCTGGATACGTTGTGAGGCACAAGACCATTTGAATTGCATACGGTTATATTTAATTTGTTAGTGTTTGACTAATAATAATTAGAAAATGCTGACTATTTAAGGGTCCTGAAGTTCTTAACTGTCAGTATGGCGGCAACCCAGATGTGCTTTGTTCTTCAGAGGTGATTAGCCCTTTGCTGTGCAGTAAGACCATTGTTACTGCATGGGCATGTGATCTTATTCAGCCAATCTTGATGTTTTATTTACCGAAGCCAGACTTATTTTATACTAAATAATGAATATTTAATATTTTTCAGGAACTAATTTACTGCCACTGTGACACAGAGATTTCTTTTAAAGGCTGGTAAAATGGGTTACATAAGTAACGTCATGTGTTTATACATCAATTGGTAGTGGTTAGTGGTGGGCTGAAGGGTCTAAAGTATTGATATATATGTTTAAGTTTGTCGTTGGAATTTTTATCATAGGCAGCAGTGATCTATAACGCTTTTGATGAATTTTGTTTTTTGATTTTGCATTTCAAGTATACAATCTCTAAAATGTCTACTGCAGGCTTTAATGGAATGTAATATTGTAAAGATTTTACACTAAAGTAAGCCTGCTTGAAACCTCAATAATTGCATTTTTAGTTGTAAGACATTTCGCTTTGCTGTAACAAGAAAGGAGGAATGCGAGTATGGGATAAAATCAGATTCACGTTTGCAATTATGATGCAACATTGACATCATTAAACGCCTGTTCTGAGATAAGCTCTATAAGCAGTAGCAATAATGTGACATTTTATATCAAACTGTTACATCGAAGGGATAATTAGGTTATGCCCCCATTATAAGTAATGTAAAAACTAGTATTGGCTCAATTATACACCATGTTGAAACATTGCCAGTGATTCATTCTAGTCTATTTTTATCTGATATCAAGGGGAACAGCATCTCCTCATACTCTGTGACTAAGAACTGACACACAGCTATACTGCTAAGTTAGCTTCAGCATTCAACAAAGGTTTAAGAAAGTAAAAAAAAATCTGTGCAGTTTCAATTGAATATAAGATGTCTTGTAAACAAGGTTAAAGGTTAACTGTTACATCAAGAAGAATAGCAGGGACAGCAGAAACGATCATGAATCAGTTATTGAAATGCCACCTTTTTATGTTTTGCATTTTTCTAGGCTATGAAGGGTTTCAGCTGAGTAAACAACATCTATCTTGTCTGTGGAAAGGAAACCAATTGAATAGCTTCAGTCATTAAATATACATCATACAAATGGAGGCACACAGAGGAAGCGATTGTGGTTTCTAAAATGCATATTACATTTTTTGTATTAAATCACGCACTGGTTGTTCAAGAATCCACACGTTTATAATTGCCTTGACAAACAATTCTGACTGGAACCTCAGATTATTTTTAAACTGTAAATGGAATATGGGCTCTTTCAGCTGATTAAGTCCAGTAAGTATGCTGAATAGATTGGCAGGTTTCAGGTACAACACAAATGAAAATAGGGTGCCCCAGGAAATTTCACAGAGGATGTTTTAAAGTCAAACTTTATTAAAATAAGAATACACAAGTACATTGTCAACACTGAAGCTACTTATACTTACAGTATTCATTATAATGATACATACAATTCAATCATATGTTTGGGGGGATAACTTAAATACATTCTGTTAATGTATAGAGTTCCATCTTCACATTACTTAATTGTGTGCTGTAGTAAACACATGTAGTAAATGTTAGTAAACGGTAGGTAAAGTGTACTGTAACTACACCTGTTCTTAGATTAATTTAGTGTGTCAGTTTATCTACCCCAAAAATGTTTTGTAAAAAAAAATGTTTCAAGTATGATACACACAAAATTGGGAAGACTATAATAAATGATTACTTTCAAGTACACTGTGAAATGTATTGATCAGTCATTCATTCAAATAAATACTCTCATGAAACACACATTAATATACTGGAGTTCATGTAGGCCGTAATCAATTTCTTAATGATCATTTCTTAGTAAAGATTTCTTAATTATATTTACTAGGAAATGTTATGTTGGGTGATCCCAAAAACACTCTACGGTTATGAATCAAAAACCATAGTCAAACTGTGTTTAGGTAAAAACATGCCATTGATTGCCTTGACATTGCTCGATACACTATTGTGCAGTGTCAGCTCAACACAGCATATAAAACAGGATCTGAGACATATTACAAAAACTAAAGCTTCTCTCAGTGGCATGCCCACATTTTGTGTAATGCAGTTTCACTGGGAAAAACTACATTAGAATCGCAATCTGAGGCCAGTCCAGCCTGATGGACTATGCCAGAACTTTCACTGAGAAAATTAATCCTTTATATACCAGGAACCAATACATAGAAACAAACTGGATTTTACAATGTTGTAATGCATATTGCTCTTTCCTTTTTATTTCATTACAGTTCTGATGACCATGCTGAAACATTTCTAATGGCATTTTTTCATTCCATTGACAGATTTTTAGACGTTGCTGGTTGGTGTTTAAGAAGGCATCCAGTAAAGGTCCACGACGGTTAGAGAAATTTCCAGACGAGAAGGCAGCATACTTCAGAAACTTTCACAAGGTGTGTGGGATGCATCCAAGTTATATATATATATATATATATATATATATATATATATATATATATATATATATATATATATTTCTGAAGTACGTCCACATGCACTCCTGATGAAATGAGTGGTGAATTTTATTTTTCCTCCAGACACACTTTATTTATGTTAAATAAATTTTAAAAAAATAAAAATAAAATGAAAATCCATAATTTATAAGGCAGTTTCACTGATGTTTTCATCCTGAATTTGCTTCCTGTATGTATGTCGCTGGGGCTTCTGAGTCAATCCATTTGGATAATTCAGAGCATTTAGACTGAAGGATACCCAAATTAAGTCCACAGGAGACTTGTTAGCCTTTAAGATCCAAGCGTATTATAATATACTGCTTGGTGTGCTCAAGAGGAATCCTGCCAAGAAACACTCTATGTGGAAACATGTCCTGAACTCAACCACACTTAGGTTCTGTGTTATCTGTCAGTGCTCTGAGATAAAAACAAATAAGTTTGCTTTGTTTGTTAAAGCATAAATTAAATCAGCATTTATTCATTAGTATTATCGTTATTATTAACCAGGGAAATAATTTGATACTTTTCCCTAGAAAGCCAATTTCTTGAATTTCTGGTGCTTATATTTCTTTAGCCCTTTGCAGTCCATTTATTAAGTGCGTGACAGGCGCGTCAGGTCCAATTTATTTTCACACGCGTAGTTAATTTTAGACGCGCTGTTTAAAAGTATTTTTTTTTCCCCAGTCAAACGGGTTTAAAAGGCCCTGCATATCAACAAAGCACTCACTAGGCATCTCCAGCCCCGCCCCACCCTTTCGTTCGCTGTTGCTTTCACATATGCTGAGAAATAAATAATAATATTAATAGTCGTACATACCGATCAATCATCTCCTGATCATTCGTTTTATCACCAAACACCTCAATAATGCGATCCAAGTCATTATTTTATTACTATAACATCTGAAAAAAGCTCTGCAAATGTCCATGATGATCTCAGAGCGCTGATGCAGTCACAGCCAGCTTGTTTCCTTATGGCCGCCGTTATCAGATGCCAGGGGCAAGTATGACTATTCAGGGCCACAAAGGGTTAGACATGATTGGCTTTGTGACAGTTTTGCCAGGCTGGCTTGAAAAGCTACAACAGCTTGTTCTGCAGATCGGTAATAAAAGCAGCAGGTGTTCAGGAGATAGCAGTAGATGCTGGGTTTGAACTGATGGTCAGCCAGCGTACTGTAAATCAAGCCTCCCTAATGTTTATTAGAAAAATCGACGTATATATTTAGTACTGCTGTGAACCAGGGCCGGATTAATGCATAGGCAAACTGTGCCTAGAGCCCGAACTCAGGGGGGCGGGGCCCAAAACGGAATGTGTTTTTTTTTTTTTTGGCTTGTTTTGTTTTTTGTTGTTTTGTTTTTTTACATATACAGATTTGACTGGAAAAACTTCACTCACTGACATTCGAACCGAGGCGCGTATCTCAAAAGCAAATTGTTCTGACAGGTGTTACACGGATTTCTGTAATGTTACCCCATAGAATTGTGTATCCCCTCATTATTCCATGCTTGTGCATGTGCAGTTTTTAAAAGATCACTAGACGTGCACACGCGATATTCCTGTGCCCGAGCCCCATTGTGTTCTCCATGAGTTCTGCTGCAGCTTGCAACAAATATTGTAAGCAAGACAAAACTAATTCTGTGGCAAAATAAAACAGCACATTTAACACCACTGCTTTTCTAGATATACAGTAAGTTCAGCCTCCTGAGTTGCTCAGTACACAAAACCCTTGATTAAGGTAACCTTATACAACTTTGTTTTTCTTTTTAAACACATTTTCATTGTATTACATGTGAATACTGTTCAGAAACATCAAGCGTTCACGTCCAGCGGTCTTTAAAAAAATACAGCTGTGTCGGTGTGGAATCATCAAGGGTACAGAATTCTATAGGGTACCGACATCTACCATATGTAACACCTGCACTTACTTGTATGACAAAACATTGGCGATTTCTGTGCTCTTGAGAAAAGGACATTTTCTTTAATGAAGCAAGTCAAAACCCACCCAATCAATAAAAAAAAACAAGGAAACACTGATGATTTTGCGTGCAGTAAACTGTAACATATTTGATTACACAACAATGTACAGGCATGTTTGTTTTTTACTATTTATTTTCGTGGACTATTGTGGAGCTACTGTTAGCGAAAAAAACTTTGAGCACCCTTCTATATATTACCTTTTTCAACTTCATATGGTGTTCCTTGTTTGTTTGAACTGTTGCCTTTTTATTCAGTAAATTAGGAAAAGTCCTTGTCGAGTTGTGCTACAGGATTTAACGTAGGCTTCAGTTTCTTCCAGTTTTATTTTGAAATGTATTTAGCACACCCCCTACAGTTTAATTTTCTGTCAGATTCATTCATAATAACTTCAAACTGTTGTAAAAGGGTGGAGGGCTAGTTATAAAGGCTGTAATGTATATAGAGGTGTGTGTGTGTGTGTGTGTGTGTATGTGTGTGTGTGTGTGTGGCTGTTTGTTCAGCGTTAGGGGGCCCACAAGTGTATGCTTGCCTAGGGTCCAATGATGGGTTAATCCGGCCCTGACACAAACTGCACTTATGCAAGGCGCTTGTCCAATTCACTCCCTCTGGTGGGCAGCAATGTTCACAAGTTGGCCCTTTAGCGTTTAGTTAAAGCGTTCAACCATACCATCGTCTTGAGGAGGAGATGGTGAGGTCTTGGTCTACTTAACCATCAGAATGCACAGCTGCTGGATCAGGTCTGATTCAAGCTGCTGTCCCTGGTCAGTGTGGATAGCTTCAGGGAGGCTGTGTTCTTACACATACAGTAGTTCTTAAATAAGCATCAGACACCTGTTATGTCTCTCTGTACTTGAACAGTGAATAAGCTAACACATTAGTAGTCCAGCACTACTAATACGTACCGGTTGCCCCTGGTAGTCACAGGCAGCTCTTAGAAGCTCTTTGACCCCAAGTCAGATTACTCCATCAAGCCTGCAAGCAGCTGTGCTATAGCTGGAACTGTTCTTTTCTCCCCTGAAAACACGTGGTTGCCCTGATGGGAGTGGTAAGCATAATAAGAGTGCCTTCTTGAACGTGCATATTCACCCTCTGCATAATAAGGGTCAGCAGGTCACCCTGCATTCGCTCATAAGAGGGGCTGTGCTGGTACTATACTCCCTCAACTCGTTCCACGTCTGTACAAAGCTTGGCCACCCGGTCTGTTAACTCCTCCATTTTATCCAACAATATTTGTGGCACAGGTGTGTCATCAATGTGCCGTGTTTGACAGAGATTGTTGCAGGCATAGCCTGTGGATGTGCTGTAGGGGATAGTGGTAAACTGACATCACTAATTGTGGCTGCTATCAACTTGGACTGCTATGCTCTTTCATACTGGTTTGCTATTCGCACTGCATCTTCACCAGTCTCTGCCCCCAATTCTTGCTTTTTAAATTGCAGTGTAGGGCTGAGCCCTGAAATAAAATGGAAGAAGATTGCCCCTGTACAGCTTCTATTACCTTAGTTTCAATATTAATTGTAATAGTAATAAAATAATCCCCTTCCAACTCTAACAAAAACACACACAATTGAACTCAGCACACAGATAGAGGCATCAGTAAACATGTGTTTACTTAGCTTGGTTTTTAATAGCTTTACCTCTGAAATGATGATTCGGTGTATAAAGTCATTGTTAAAATGTAATCAGTAAGGATATTTATTAAGTGCATGATACAATATGTGGACATTTCACCTCAAGGTTGAATCGATGAGTGATGAAAGTCTCATAAGCCTTAAGATAAATGAAATAACTTCAATTTTAATACTATTAATTACCAGATTGGTTCTTTTGGTTAAAAAAATGTCTCTGACATTTTTGCCATTAGTATTTGATCAGTATGTATATGTGCAGTTTTTGTGACCTAAGATTTCATATTTTAAAGTGACTTTTGGATTCCTGATGATAAAGATGGAGAGATACAGTATTGACTTTATATTAGTTGCAAGATGTATTACATGATTCGATGGTTTGATGGTACCATTTTCTCAATTGTTTTCTTACTTTTACTTCATGATTATAAATTACAATATTCCATCAGAGATGCCATTCCCCTTACAGTATGCCTCAGGATTGCTTTGATTTTTGTTCACAAAAACCCTCAATTTAATTTTTTTGACTTTAATAGTAACAATATGAACAATTAAGTCTTATAAGCAATGTTTGGAAAACACACAATAATCTATTTTTTTTATTGCTGTGTAAAATAAAAAAATTTGGCTCAGTAAAGCTGTAATTTGACACAGGACTGAGTGAGTGAGTTGCGATTCCCAGGCTTTACAACATTCCCAGGGCCTTTGATTAGGAATAGATGGAGGCCAATATTAGCATTTCTAAAGAGTACAGATTCTCAAAACATAGGCCAAGACAGAAAAATTAACTACATGGTAAATAGTTTCACTAATTTCAAGCCATTTTAAGACAAATACGTAATACACAGAATAATAAAGAAATTAGTGTCAAGAATACATCTGGAAAATGTGTAATCCTCTATGTTCATGCGGACAGATTCCTGTTTTTTAATAGTTATATATTTTGTTGATTATTTGATTTTTTTATCAGTCAACCCAAATGAATAATGAATAAACAACAAGCTAATCCAATTAACCAATGTAATAATTTGTTTCTAAATGTACCTTGCATTTACTTAAAGAGGTTCTGCCTTAACCCCAGCATGTTTAAAATCTCATAACTCTTTGAAGATTGTGGGATATCTCTACATGTGATCAAATGTTAATCGATTACCTTTATTTTGATGCAAAGCATGTCCTTATCTGACCTAGGAAATGGGAGTAATCCTTCTTAAAGTGCACATGGTACATTTCTGGGGTACATTTGCACCCCTTTCCACCTTCTGAGGGTTGCAAAAAATTTACATTTTCACATCCAACAATCACAGGTCCTTCTTACTTGCAGAGTAGATTGTTGAGAGCTGCGGGAGAGCTGCGGGAGAGCTGCGGGAGATGTAGAAATGGTGTATCACTTGTAAAATTATTGATTTATCCTTAAATACTGATTTATTTGAGCCTATGGTCACTTTCATGAAACTGTGTGCCAATATGTGTATAAAACATATGTTTTCAGCACTGTATTTGATTGCTGCAGTCTTTACAGTAGCCTGCTTAATGCCTCCTAGAGTACATCTTTAAAAAAATACGATTTTATTCCGTCAGTTGCAAAAAAAAAGGTTTTATATTTAAACTAAGCTACCACTAATGCACCGTCCCTGTTGACTTAGAACCGATGCCTGTGAGACTTGACAGGCAATTCACAGTAAACGTGCCCCCATTTACAGGACTTTGAAACTTTGATGACGGCGCTATTTGGATTGGCATTTTTTTCCAGGGATGAAGACTATCTTTCTTTTTTGTTATGTACTATGCAAACTGCTTTTTTATGCACAATGTGACATCATATTGAAGCACATGTATGTTTTGGCAAATGTTTTTTTTTTTTTTACTGTATTTTGTACATGTTGAGCTTCCAAGTATAATATAATATTTATGTTTGTAGTTTATATTTGTGTTTGTGGCATTTAAAACTGGAATAGGGGTTGAGGTTCAGGCTTCAATGGTATGCACACCTGACCTTGGTGTCTGGACCTCCCATCGCTGGGCCTGGGTCCCAGGTTGCAGCATCAGCAGGCACGGTTGTTCGCCTAGACTCCTGTTTTGCTCCCCCTGGTGAAGCAGACATCGCTGCACTGTTGCCGAGGCTCTCACCTCCCGGTCACCAGCCTGCGCTCCGGTCGCCCTGTCAATGCCGGTCGCTGACCCACCCGCTGACCCCCCAAACAAAAGAGGAACCAGCCGGAGATATATCAAATGGACCGGTGGTGCCGTTCTGATGGGGAGGATATGTGACAGGGAGCCCTATCGCTGGTTCCTGCGCAAGTGTGTGTAGCTGAGACACGTTGTTAGGCAACCAATTGGGCAGTTAGGCTCGCCAGCGCTGAGCAGATCAGGAGGTCCGAATTGGCGAGACGGGCCCAAGTAAGCTGCACGGTGTTAAAAAAAAGCATGTGCACCACAGTTCAAGGCTGCTGCAAAGCCAAAGCCGACGGGCTGAAGATTGTCCATGCTACCCAGACATAAAGACCGAAATACCTCTGATCGCTGCGATGGTGAACTGGGATCGGCGTCAAAAGAAGAAGCCAAAACCGCCGACGGCTGGAGTCAGTTTGTGTTAATAAATTAAAGATTAGTTCAGGGATGGTAGATCCCCATAAAGTATAGCTAGGTGTGCAAGCGGGACCTCCATGCATTAGGGAGTAGCACACACTGTTTTCACGCACCTTTTATTTTATAGTTTTTGTACAGTGTTTTTGTTTTGCTTTATGTACATTCTTCTGTATGTCCTCATTGTGTTACCTTTGTGTAGTGTCACGTGATCTGTTCACTGTCTAGGATGCTGTGTAGTCCAGTGGTTAAAGGAAATGGCTTGTAACCAGGAGGTCCCTGGTTCAAATCCCACCTCAGCCACTGACTCATTGTGTGACCCTGAGCAAGTCACTTAACCTCCTTGTGCTCTGTCTTTCAGGTGAGACGTTGTTGTAAGTGACTTTGCAGCTCATGCATAGTTCACACACCCTAGTCTCTGTAAGTCGCCTTGGATAAAGGCGTCTGCTAAATAAACAAATAATAAAAAATAATAATAAATAAATCCTGCTCGCCTGTGGGGCGTATCAGTTTCAATCTCGATCTCCTGCCTGTCAACAGAGAATGCACGCACCCACACGCCAGCAGCCTGTCACAGGGGTGTTTGACTGTTTTTCATCAGTTAAAACCGAAAATCAGAAGCCCTAAATATACCTTACAATCATGGCCGTAACTAACTATGAGGACACTGAGGTTGATTTTTTGCATCATCAACACTGATGCTCATTTAAAATTCTGGTAAAATACACCTTCATTTTCTCTGTTGGTTTCCAGTGTAACAGATTTGGAGGTTGTATAGTAAATACCAAGCAGTCATATAAATACTGCCAGCTATAGCTTGAAACCTAAGTTTGACCTCGGTAGAATGTCAGTTCTGGTGACGACACTGCTTACAATAGATCATTATGCACATTATTGTGCAACAGATTCATGGTACAGTTGTATATTCTGCTTTAGAACATGCAACACTGGTGGTGTTTAAGCTAGGGGGTTGAATTGGTGTTACAAGCTGGTACAACCAACCAAAGTCAGCTACTGTGGGCAAGCTGGCACATTAGAACTGAAAAGCAAGTGCATTAATCTAGAGACCTTGCTTTTAAATTTGTCTCAAAAGAGGTTGGTGATAATTAGAGTTTAGCAATCTGGAGATCTAAAACAACCTAATGCTATCTGTTTCGGGAGGTTATTAGCCCTGTGGTTTATTCATGGGATGAGTCTCGGTACACAATGACGATTCCGTACATAACCTCTATGTCTCCTTTGCTTGATTGTCTTTATATCTTTAAATGAAAGCCAACTGTTGTCAAATTATTGAAAATATGAGACCTGCACATATATACAGTAGGCCAGAAAACACTTTAGCATCAGCATACTATACATTTAAAAACACCAACAGTAACAAAGGACATAATCTGCAAACCTTCAACCTTGAAGTTAATAACAGATCGACGAAACTGACAAATAGCTTACAACCCTCGAGAAAATGGGATTGGTTTGCTTAGATCTCTTCTCGGGGAAATTGCTTGACAGTTTCAATTTTGTTTAATTATCTTAGACCACAAAATGTAAACAGCAAGGACAATTTGTTGATCTATTTAGGTGTTTAGCATATTTTAAAACAACTGAAGCATGGTTTGTAAATGAACAACATGTCATGACAATTCTTGGAATAAACTGTGATTTAATATATTAGTGTGACAAGTTAGATGTGGTTTTGTTTCTGGAGTGAACGATACAATTAAATTTGATTTTTTTATTGTTAAATGTCAAGCTACATTCTTTTGACATTAACTGACTATGCATTAAATATATTGCATTATTTTTAATAGATGCTGTAGTGCTGCCAATGATTACAAAATAACAAACACTGCAGCATCAATTACAATAAACCGAGAGATACAACGGAGGACAACGGAAAGATTCATCACATTGTAGGTGTTAATCTCATTAATCTGTAGTTGGTCACCTATTTAATATCCTAGGATGTGTGTTCATACCATTCTCTACTGCAGCGTATGTTTAAATCAATATTTTTCATGTTTAAAGTAAGGTGTTATTGTGTTTACAATTGTTTTAATGTTTGCATTCACGTGATGTTAGTCATAAATCATTTTCGAATACTTATTGCTGTTTCGCATCAGGTTCTTACCAAGAAAATGTCTTGAGGTATCCCAGTTTGATTGGTTTGTCTGTCAGCCATCTTTGCCAGGACTCATTTGCTGGTTTTATCATATAGTAAGATGTATGTTGATTGAGTCAGTTTTACAACTGAGGAGTAGAATTTCCCAATGGTTACAAACTTAAAAGAGTGGTCATTTTTCATTTAGCACATTTTAGCATCTGTCTTTTTGTAGTAGGACAATGTGCAAACTACAAACTGCTAACTAGCATGACAGTACATGGTAACTGCAAAATAATGTTATCCATGAAATGTTTTTATATAGTGCCTTTCATGGCAGAGCCATCGCAAAGTTCTTCACAATAAAAAAAGGCCAGTAAACTAAGACCAAACTACAAAAGAACTAAAAGTAAAATAAAACAAAAAATAAAAACACATGATCCCTGGCAAAGCATTCCAAAAAGCTGGGGCATGATGGGAAGACCTGCTATCTAAATACCTAGTCATTGGTATGTCACAATAGTTAGATTTAATCTGCCCCCCAAGTGTCTTTACAGTTGGTACATGGCTATTTTCTATGATTCTTTCAGTCAAATTCCTATACCTCTGTTGTCCAGTGAACATTAACCATTGCATTTTTTAAACCTGTGGTCGAAGACCACCTCTTTTAGATACACCATGCTTTTAGATACTCTACTGACTTTATAGCTGGTACACAGCTGTTTTCTATTATTTAAGTCGGGTTCCACGACTAAAATCGTGTGGTATAAGCTTGTAGAGGTTTCTCATCAATTGAGTGCCCCATCTGGGCAGGTCTGTCTCAGTCTGTGAGCATTTTGACTGATTAAAAAAAAATATGAAAATCTAATTATTTTTAATATATAGACTATAGTAACTGAGTAATTGTGTGCTATAGTTTTTAAGATATCTGGTTATTTTTATATATGTCCAGTATATTAAACTAAGGCTTTCAGTTAGATTATACTTGTATTTCAGTAGTAATCTGTAATAAATCCATTTCTAATCAGATAATGCCATCTATACTAAACTTCATATCCTATTGACCTCAATTTTATTGTGAAGCATATCGCGCCATACTTCGCCATTTTTAGAGCTCGCCATAGCAACCACTGTATGTCACACTTACATTTTTGCATATATATGGATTTCAAGAGCTTTCTTTGAAATTCAATACTACATATGAATAAAACAAGTATCGCAACCATCACATCACAACACAATTATCAGCAGGGAAGCTCAGACAGTTGTTAATGGTCATCATAAAATCTCTTTCTCTCACATGGTCCAGAATCAAATGTACAAAAAGCCCTTGTGGGGTACTGAGGTTTCTTGAAATGGTCTTCCACAGGGAAGCATGTTGCTATAAGCTGTGCTGATCTTAAATGGAAACAAGAGAACAATTGGAAATCAAATAGCATGAGACATTTTATAAACCTTTGGCTGCATGAATGAGGATGCTCAATAACCCAAACGGTAGATGCATCTTTGTTTGGTTTCCAATTCTTGTTTTGTTTTGCATCACATCATTGAAACTTTTTACATTTTATTTAGTTTCATAGTAAAATACTTTATTGCTAAAGACCATTTCGAGAAGCCTTAGCTCACTTTAGCTTTGTTGATCCAGATGGACAATGTAAGAGTAGTTAATTGTATTCTGTTTAGGCTGTAATAAACATGATGTATGCATTGTTGTAGTTTATGATATAAAAGTTACAGAAGTTATGTGCCACCTTGCAAAACAGAATAGCTTAACCCCAACACCTGCAATATTAAAAAAAGACAATGCATGTAGCAAACAATCTGTATAGACCAGTGGGACATCTCCCTAAATGTATTTTACTAATATTGTGATCAAATCTAAAATATTTTAGATACCTCCATCAGGTGAACATACTGTACTCACACACACACACACACACACACACACACACACACACACATCCGCAGGGAGCAACTGTGTTGATTCATGTTTCTCAAACAATATTGCCTGTGATAATTGAAAACCAAATGATCCTTACAAAAATGTCTGAATAAATAAACTGAGGCTTGTTGTAAACGCACTTGAAGATTAATCAGAACTGGTTGCACCTAACTCGAATAATAATCTTGTTATCAGGAAAGGGCCCCCTGAACATCATGCAGGGAGATATGGATGATGGATTTTAACCAAGGAACAACCCCTTCCTAATAAAGTGGCCAGATCCAGTACAGTATTTCACATGGACAAATGATCATAAAAGACATGATTTGTCCTAAAACCTACAAAAAAGAAAGCCGTTAATGAAGACATGGTTATAGTAATTTTCCGAGTTTAAAAAACTATTAAAATTGTTTACTTTGAAAATAAAATAAAATAAAATAACGATATTGTATGGTTTCTTTTTTGTAAAACACACATCACCTGAGAGAATATGTTTCCAATGCCATTCGGTATTATTCAAATTCTTTAACTGAAATGTTAAAATAAGAAGAAACGTACTGGTAGTCTTGCAGTCAACAATTTGGCTAACATCTGCATGGTTTTTACTACTCCTCCACTAACAATTTATTTGTCTTCGTGCTGAATTTAATTGACATTCCTATCACCTCTTTCAGTTCACTACTTTGTGTTCAATCTGGCCACTTTATGCTTCTGTGTGCTTCATGCAACTTTACCTTTATTGTCAACACACACAGAATCACCTTATTTGCATATCACTTACTAATGAGAGTTCTGTCTGGGGATGATGGCTGTTATCCAAGTTTTCTTTTGTTTTGCAACACTAAAGCTGAAAAAAAAGCAAAGCTGTAAAGCTTGGCACGACACATTTGGAATTAAACAAGTTTACAAAAGTTATAGCAGTCATATATTTATACTCATGCCCTAAAGATATGTCTACAGATATGTACATGTACTAGCAGCGGCTTAGCTTTTATAACTGCATTCACTGATATGTTTTACAGGCTTACAATATTTTACCACAACTTATGCTTATTGGCACTGTGGTTCTAAACAACATTGAGGAAGTGAATGTTTTCCCCAGATAACAGCCATCAACCAAAATGTTTTTTGTTTTGTTTTCCCCTCCCCAATATCTTTATAAGAAAAAACATAATTGAAAGGTTTAGCGAAAATCTAAAGAGTTCACCTTGGAGTGTTGCTTTGCTCTTGAAACAATTCACTCTGCTGTTCAGACACAAACACAGCTGGCTGTCACAGACAGAGGCCCAACCTGTCAGTAAACAGGCTTTGACAGTGCCATTTGCACAATTTACCTTTAACATTAGATTGTACTTTTCCAGATCTTTCCAAAAAAAATGGTGTCACTGGCAACACAAAAGTTACGTAAAACATTAAAAGATCTATAGAGTCAGTCAGATGTTTCTGAATATGGAGGAAGAGGAGGTGGTTTGAATGCTGTTCAGTTATGGATAGGAAAGTATTTCTTTCATGGTTTATTTCACGGTCCAAAAATAGGCATTTCACGATGAAACACACTGTAAATGATAACTCCAGCTAATTAACAAATCGGCATGTAGCACTGATTTTGATTTTTTTTCAAGCGGTCGTTATGCCTATTTTGTTATTAAATAATCGTGCTGATGTGATTTCTGAAATGATGTTGATATCTTAACGAGCAGAGCTTCTTGCGACTATTTCTTTTGTTTGCGTGGGAATTTAAACACAGGTGAGCAACTGAAAGGTCATCTTTCTCAGTTTCTATCAACTTTTAAGACCACAGTTGAAGACCTCCAAAACAACAAAACTGGTTTTCTATCACTTTCTGGTGTAAGGTAATGTGCTGTATGTCAATAAAATCAATCCCAATAATTGTTAAGTATGGTTTATTGGCTAGGTTCAGAAGAACATTAGAACATTTTCAAATGAGAGGAGACACATTCATGAGTGTTTAAATACAAGGCTTAAATCACCCATGGGGGAAACAGCAACACGATTTATAAAGAGTTAAAGGGCAGTGGCATTTAGATCCCTCATTGTTTAGATCAAGGCTGTCAAACGCCAGTCCTCGAGGGCTGCAGGATATTTTGGTTTCCAACGTAATCTCTCAATTAACTTCATTGATCTAATTATTTGTTCAATTGGACATATTTAATAGATTTTCAAGGCCTTTTAGAGTTGATGATTTTAAAAAATGCACTTGATTCAAGGTACACGACTTATGAAACATTCTGAGGCCTGGAGAGAAGTTAAAGCTGTCCAATTAATCAAATAATTAGACCAATTAAGTAATTGAGAGCTAGGATGGAATGAAAGCCAGACGGCACTGTGGCCCTCCAGGAACTGAGTTTGACACCCCTGGTTTAGATCATTAAAATAGACCATATATATATATATATATATATATATATATATATATATATATATATATATATATATTGTTCTTACTGTTAGTTATAACATTTAGCTATTTCTTAAGATTAAGACTACTTCCAAGCTTTATTTGTAAATCATTTTCTAATGTGTTACTAAGGAACCCGATTATAAACCATCAAACTTATTCTGTGTAGTGAGTCTGAATAATTGTCAATCATTAAGTAATTATTTTGGTCTGTTCAGCTGATATTAATGACTGGGCTGAAACAATAGAGTCCTTCAATCAGCTGTTCTCAATAAAGCCGTAAAAAATAACAAATACATGCTATTCACTGAATGTGCTGAAATTCAATTAAATGTATATCTCCAGTTGAAGAAGGACTGAAACATTATTATTTATTTCTTAGCAGACACCCTTATCCAGGGTGACTTACAATTGTTACAAGATATCACATTATTTTTTATATACAATTACATTATATTTTTTTTACATACAATTACCCATTTATACAGTTGGGTTTTTACTGGAACAATCTAGGTAAAGTACCTTGCTCAAGGGTGCAGCAGCAGTGTCCCCCAGCTGGGATTGAACCCACAACCCTCTGGGCAAGAGCCCAGAGCCCTAACCACTACTCTACACTGCTGCCTGATATAACTCATTTTTTTAAAAGCATCCTGGTTATTTATATTGAATGAAAATTATACTCAGAAATTATGACAACACAGATTTCCTTTTAAATGAGGTTCTTGGCACAGAAATAGTATTACATGATGATTCCGATATTCTGTCTAACAGTTTAATTATAATGTCTGCACCATTCAAGACATAAAAATGATTGTTTAAAAATTAACCTGTTTAACAGGTAAAGTTTTAGATAGCATTTGTTTTAGTTTTAGTTGTAAGTTTTGGTTATTGTGTAAAGCCTAACATCCAACAACAGCCTACACTAAATATGTTACTGTACAATGATAGCCCTTAATGGAAAAACAAAGTAATGCTTTATTGCCAAGGTAAATATTTAAACAGTATTTTACTTTTGGCCAAGGTCTTTACAAAAATGAGTTTTTCTTTCTCTCACAAAAATAATGCAAGTTGCTTTGTATGCACACCACTTCATATAGAAGAGGCACTTTTTTTTTTAGAACCTAAATAGAAATTATATTTTTGAGAAACATCACAGTTAATGTATACAACACCATTTGTTATCTTAATTTCTAGATAACTGAGCTTCATACCACCAAGAACATTACCAGGCTGCCCCGGGAGACAAAGAAACATGCCGTGGCAATCATCTTCTATGACGAGACGTCAAAGACATTTGCCTGTGAGTCAGGTAAGCAGTTACTATAGTCTATAGTTCTTTAGGAGCTTTAGGGTATATATGAGGGGCGCCAATTGGGGGGGGGGGCTGGGTTGGGCAACCGCCCCCCCATGCCTCGAAGCATTTAAAAAAAAAATACACATGAGTTATTTACGAGGTTTGCAACCGCCCCAAACCCCTCCCCCCCCAACCCCCCCTGCCGCCAAGCCTCGAAGCGTTAAAAAAATAATAATACAAGAGTTATTTACGAGGTTTAAATTCCTATGTTTATGGGAAACTAATAATAATATATGCAATTGCTTTTTTGTTTGTTTTTTTTTGTTTTTTATGACCCTCGAGCGATACCATAGTTAAGTTATGCCAGGAGCAAGCAACGTCAAAGCATTCAGTGAACTTAATGCGCCACAGCCGAGGTAAAACTTCACTGCCGTTAAAAGAAAATATATAATTATAATTTTTGCTTATAATAATTATAAGTCTTTATGATCTTGCATAAATTGTTTTGTTTGAGAAGACTTGGATCGGATTTATTTTTGTTCGTTTTATTAAACATTGGTGTTCGTGCGGTGTATTGGGGATTTGTTGTTACTGTTTTGTTATTCGCGTGTCTTGTCTGAAGTGTTTACCGTATTTAGGTGCTTAAGATGAACACAACATGAGTTAGCACTGATAAAACCCAACCAGTTTCATGACAATGAACACCAGTAATTAATTAATCAGGTTTCAGGTTTCAGCTTTGCCCCCCCCCCCCCCCCCCCCCCAGGTTTTGCTGAATCGGTGCCACCGGTATATATTAGGGTTATGTGCTGGAAATCAAGCAAGAAAGAGGGTTTTGTAAAACGTCTATATAAAGAACTGTTTATAATGCAGCTCAGCCCAATTCTACCTCCTAGCAATTGAAATCACTTGAGATTTACATACAGGTTTTCCAAAATTGTTTAAATTGGGCATTTGGGATGAACATGATTGGATTGCAGCTTTAGCTAGATATAACCAAAGGCACTTGGTACTGTGCAAACAGTATTATGAAAAAAGTAAATGCTACTCATAGTGTTAAATGTGAAACTGAAGGCCAGTTCTGTGGAGAATGCACTATAGCAGCGTATATTACAGCTACCTTTTGATATTTGTTTTGTTTCCCGAGGGATCTATAAGTACCAAGAGAAATTTAATTATTATCAAATAATACTCTTAAACTTCTCCAGGCATGTCAATCCTTAGAAAACGAAAATGTATCATAATCCCTGTGAAGCATCTTTAGCACCTCTTAGTGCTCCTTTATTTGTCCATAGTAGATCCATAAGGGAAAACAAAGCATAATCTGCATCAAGGTAGAGGTGGCAAAACAGCACAGATTTCCCCCTTAAAGTCTTAAGGAACACCCTGAAAAGTTTACAAGAAACACATTATGTTGTGCTGTGTCTCGCATTGTCTGTATTGCAGTGTTATATTTGTAAGCATATTGCCGGCTCTTCTGAAATATTTGATTGCACATTGTGGTTCATAAATCAACTGGGCATGATATTTCTCAACATTTACTTGGAAGTGTTCTCACCAGGAGAAATAAAAAAAAGTCTAAGGATTGTACTGTATCCAGATCACGCTCTCCCAACAACTATTCTGGTTTTCTGTTTCCACACACTACACCACTCATTTCAATCAGCATGAACTGGATACACTGCTATGTTTAGAAGAAAAAGTTGAGTAAAAGTTAAAAAAAAAAAAAATCTAATGTATTTACCTACGATATGTGAATACAAAATATTAAAACAATCTGGAATAGTTTGAAAACAAATACTTCAATATGCAATATGGACAACACGGGACACAGCAGGGTAATGTGTTTTACACTGCCAAGGGGTTCTGTAAGACATTAATACTGACGACATTTGACCTTTGATCATTGGGCAATTATGACTCCTAACAACAGACAAAATATTCATTAGAGAAAGGCTCTGTCAGCATGTTTGAACGTGGCTAGCTTGCAATTAAGGTGACCACCTTTTCAAAATGCAAAAACAGGACACCTGCCATTTTTTATAATAACAGTATTTCAAAATTAAATATCAACTTACCAAGTTTGAATGCTTCTTAACAACGTTTTCACCTCAGTATCCAATTCTAAAATATTTTCTACATAATGTATAAAAAAAAACTCTTGTTGAGTCATTTCCACTTCTCCTAATCCACGTGTGACCGTTCTAACCCATTCCTCTCTGAATTTGCACAGGTGCTTACTTTTTTTTCTTTGGTGGAGTAGGCCTTCCTTTACTGATGTATCCCTATCAGTATCACTTCAGCTTTTAGAGTCAGTCAGTTCACATAAACACAGAAAACATTTTAATTCAAATATTCTACTAATTGCATTTTGTTTGCTATCGCCAATGCAGATCAGTGTCAGGCTGTTGGGGAACACGTGATGTGAGTGTAAAAAGTCACAGGATAGTGGGATTGTATAGTTGTATGTCTTAGATTGGCTATCCATTGTGTGAATCATTCTGTGTAAGGCATTGCAAAATGATACTGTGGTTTGACTGTGGCGCTAAACTGTAAGATTGCACTGTGTCTAGGAATTTGGGACAAATTCCATCCTGGAGGCATTTAGTCTGGGACTGGGATTTGATCTTCACATTTAGGGACTGTTCCGTCCCGTTAGGGACGGGTGGTCACCGGGAGTGTTCTGTCCCGTTAGGGATGGGTGGTCACCCTACTTGTTCAAATATCTGCTCTGTAGCTGTTGCAGTGTCTTTAAAATGTGAACCTTGGAAATCAATACATTTCTGTCAGCATATTTGTGTAAGATATTGAGGTACATAGGACTACAATTTTGAACAACTCCCATCACATACACTGTAATCTGTTTTGATCCACCAATGTTTATGTTAACAAAATGTTTATAGAGCTACACATAGATTTTAAAATAATCTTCAAAATGATTCAGCAATTTTCCTTGAGAAGAATTGCAGAAACAGCTGGCAGAAATCTATGTCGTGCGCTTACTACAGCACTGATCCATTTTTCATTTCTGTTTTTATTGCTACTCGCAGTTATTATTATATATATATAGGCCTATATATTTTTTGTACAGCATAAAAAAAAGATTAACCACTTTTTCTGACATGCAGCATCTGTCATGAAAGCCATGGCCTATTTTAACAGACATTTGTTCAGGATAAAACCACGTGATAGCTGGATTAATGGGATATTTTTAAAATCCTAGAATAGTTTGATTTTAAAGATTAAATGTGTAAAAGCACCATTTTCAAAAATACATTTAAAAGCATTATATAAAAGATACATGGCAGTCATTGGGATTGCTATGAAAAATGTTTTTGCTGAGAACCAGTTTTAAAATATAGTAGCGTGCACGAGGGAAAGCAGCAGTAGGTGACGTAATCACACACAAAGACATAAGCCCGATATACGCTCCTTGCAAGGGAGCCGGCTCTCTTGTACAGCGGTATTGGCGCTATGCTTTAGTGCGAGAGGTCCCGGGTTCGAGCCCACCCTCTGCCTGTGTGTGGATTGCTGCGCCTGCCTGCGGGAACCAAGATCGCTACAATATAGTTTGTGTATGATCTTTTTAAACGCACCCTCTAGTGCTCACAGATGTCAGGGTGAGAACTCACAAGGACAAGCCTGTGGTTAAACAGTCCTTTTGCTAGCCGTGGGAGGATCCAAGTCATTACAATATTGGTTTACTAATGCTGCAAACTCACAGGACGGTGCAGGACTGACAAACAAAAGTTGCATTTCAATGAATCTGGGGAGAGGAGAGCTCTTTAATTTTTCATAACAGAAACTCTTCTTAATAAACTGTAATAATATTACGAAAAATCTTTGTCAATAGTATGCCGAAAAAAGTTCCAGATGAATGTAGCATAGGTGTGTAAAATAATACAGTGTTTCCGCCCGTCACATATCCGCCCTAACCGTTTATCCGTCATGATCAACCTCTTCAGCAACGTTAGTTTATTATGGAACAGAGAAGATTAGTTCAGAGACTGGAGATCCTACCAAAGTTTTCGTACACTGTGTTGTATGTGCTCCGTGCGCTGCCATTGCTGGTAGTGGCACGTGAGCTGATCAGTGTGTTGATATGTAAATAAATCCTATCAACTTCAGCCTCCATCTCGATCTCCTGCCTGTCACTCAGCAGTGAATGAACGCATCCACATGGCAGACGGCTACCCTGTCACAAGCATTCATACCCTGTATCTTTCTAAACAAGGGATTTAGGGGAGCTCCTTAATAAAAGCTGCATCTCAAAACAATAATTGTGTGAATATAGTAATTGTTACAGCTGTGCATAATGGTATTTAAAACAGGATTCATTCATCCGACTTTTTACATATCCGCCCTGACTCTGGTCCCACCGCAGTCAGATACACGACTGATTACTGTATTACATTTCACTGCAATATCGAACTCATATTTCTAACACAACCCACACATGTGCTTCCCAGAGTTATAGCACAGTGTCTGTTTTGTACCTTTCACAATTACAGATTTAAGTTTGCAGATATTTCCATTGTGGTTGTGTAAAAGCATAAATACATCAAGCATATTAACACAGGTAAATGCAGGTACACTATATACTGATTTTGAAAATTAATGTGTCTTTTCCACTTCTAGCACTAAAATAACCACTCACGTGCAGTCCAGTAGTTTTCTTGAAATGATGCCGCTAGGTACATGGTTAATTGAATGCTGTACTTTTACATTAAATAGGAAAAATAAAGACACCCTCTCTGTTTATCTCTCTGTTTAGATTATGTTTATAACTTTTACATACCGTTATCCAGCATTGCCCATCTTGTAACTCACATCAGATTGCAGTAGGCTAGGGTTTACAGCACTAATTTACTGTATCATGGTTCATGTGCTTAAGAAAGCAAAATGTTGGCATTACGTTTAGAGCATGAGAAGGACTTAGATCTCTAAAAACAGGCTTGGGGGGAGAACATGCAGCTGTCAATTGTAATTGTCTCTGTTCTATACTACTGTGAGAAACTGCACATGTTTCATATCTACCTACATTTTTTGTTTAGTAAGTTTGTTATAGCCATGGCCCGAGATCCCAATACATGTTAATTTAATATAATAATGAATATGCAGAATGAAAGCAGCACCTACTGAAGTAAGCACACAAAATGATTTTCCCAAAATGAATACTTAAACTACCTTGCTTGTTTAGAAGCAGGCTGACCTGCTCACAGAAAAACACAGTATGTCAGCCTAGATAACAAAAACAAGCAACACAAAATCCTACCAAAATAACCTGAACTTTCTCTTTAATAGTCATTCCTGCAACACAGTTTTGATGCATCCTACAGTACGTGTCCAGGCTTATACTGTAGCCTTGTACTGTACATATAGCTCTGTAGTGTGACAAGCCATATAAACAGTGCTGTTCTGGAAAGGAAACATTGTTTATTGAACGATTTAAAGCTCATTCTTAATACCTGTGTGAAGTAATTCATTAAACTGACTTATTTTATTATAACATATGCATTTTAATATGCTTGGCAGTCTCAAAAAAATGGACATTAAAATAATAACAGCATTAACAAAATTAAACTGCTTAGCAATAAACTATTCTAGTAATTATGAAGTATGTTTTTGTTTCATAAAAAAACCCATAATAATTAAAGAAATAATAAAGTTTATTAGGTCATGTTCCATAGCATATAGCTATAAGATCTCGAAGTGGAATATTTACTATAATGGAAATACAATCACAGAAAACGCTTGCACAGTAAGTAATATATAATGCTAATATAATCTTATATATTTAAATAAATGCATTACGTTTTATTAAAAATATTTAACAGGTCTGTTCTATGACCGTTTGAATCAGGCTTGCAAAATAATGTCACAACAACCAGTCATGTCAATACGGCTGAACCGTCATATGGATAAAATCAAACTGTAAAGAAGAACAAATACACTTTGAATTAATGTAAATTGGAATTGATGTATTTTATGTTAACTCAGATAAATTGTTATGTTACCCTTACTGTATGTAGCTTCTCTAACATTAGCTGTACAGACTGCATCAAGCTTTTCAAAAATAATCTTTAATGTAATGTGCCTTGTCACCATTGATACTAAATCCTTTTAACTTTTGAAATTATAGTCTGTTTTAATTATGTATAACATTTATACAAGTTGTGTTACATTTTGCATTTCATTTACAGCTAACGTACCCTTGCTGTACAAAAATGACCTGACGTTTATTCTCTGTCATATACCGGTATGTTCATTCTCTGTGATTGATCGCAGCAGTTCTTATACAGTCTCCACTGTGTTCCACTTAAATGTTATAAAGGTTTTCTTGGCTTTGTCTACAGTTATAACTAGAAGGCAGACACATTTCTGACCTTAATACAGATTTGAAGTTAATATTATAAGGCATATAAAAATGTAGTTGCTGATGGAAAACTGATTGCTGACCTTAATACATCAATGTCCTTGATTACAAGGAATGTTACTTGTATTTTAAAAAGAAAAAAAAAACCTGTTTAGTTTAGTTTAGTATAGCTGCTTCATGCTGGTAAGGTTAAACAAAGCAATGTAAGAAATGAGAGGTGGAAATCACAGGCTGGACAAAGTGAACGTCCGCACTTGCTGTTGTTATGTCATTATTTTCAATGTGACTTTCAAAATGTGGGTTTACAAAATACAGAACCCCCCTCCCACTGTTACATTTGAAAACACAGTGATATGGTTCTGTCCATGATATTTGTTATGTCCCCACACCAAGCATACTTTGTTTATTTATTCACTTCCCTCAGTTCCATGCACAGTACTGCTGTGGTGCTTTGTTTGTCATCTTTTCATTACTAATTTAGTATGCATGGTCTACAGATCTCATAAACCCCAGGCTTTTCATCTGCTGTAACAATTCAAATGGATGTTGGGAAATTTCATTTATAAATTATGAACTATACATTTTTTGGTGCTGAGAACAAGAAGGCACAGTGGCTCCTCTTAAAATTCCATTTCTGATTTATAATAAAAACTCCAATATTAGTACCAGGCCAAGCAGGGAGAATGAATGCAATGGGAGAGTGTGGAACAATGCAAGATCGGCTGGCAAGACCTATGGACAATGGAACAGAGCAGGATCAGTTTCCTCATCAGGTCAACATATGATGTTCTCCCATCACCACAGAACCTAAACCTCTGGGTAGGAGAGGATCCCTCATGTCCTTTGTGTTCATCACCTGCAACATTAAGGCACATTTTGACAGGATGTAAGGTTGGTCTTAGCCAAGGATGGTTTACTTGGTGCCATGACCAGATGCTGCGATGCTTGGCCTTAGCATTGGAAGACAATCATAACATGACCAATAAGTTGCCACCTGTTCCATCAAAATATTATGCACAAGAGACAACATTCCTCCGCCTAGGAGAGCAACCGCCAAGAAAAGGTGTTAAAACCAAACCTCGCCCAGGACAACTGGAAGCTGCTAGATTGGAAAATGCTGGCAGATGTTGGTCAACGGCTTATTTTTCCATCTGAGATTGCCACCACTAACCTTCGACCAGATATTGTCTTTTTGGTCTGGATCAGCACGCCTTGTTCACCTGGTAGAGTTAACAGTGCCATGGGAGGATTCTGGAAATGAGGCGTATGAGAGGAAGAAACTTCGGTACGCTTAACTAGCCGCTGAAGCAGAACAACCAGGATGGAGAGTCTGGGTTTACCCAGTGGAGGTGGGTTGTCGAGGATTTGTGGCACACTCTACAACCTGGTTTCTCAGAGACGTCAAATTCAGTGGCCAAGAGTTGCATTGCACAGTGAAGAACATATCTGAAGCAGCAGAGAGGAGCAGCAACTGGCTGTGGTCGAGACAGAAATATTCTGGTTGGGGGGCTCAAGCACAATAGAAAGAAAGAAACGCTGATGTACAGGTAAGTAAGCTGGGCTGAGTTGAGTGGGGGACGGAGGGGGGTGATGCTGGGACGCCAGAATCACCATTGAGCCCTCTTGTGTGTCATGGGCTAGTCGACGAAACACTGAAGATGGAAGGTGCCCACTTGAAGACCCCAGAGATGTACCCTACTTAGCTCAATCCAGACAGTTGTCATGCTGATACGCTGGGGAGACCGCACTATGGTTGATCCCTGGAGCCAGCATCGCAGTCGTTGTGTGTGCTGATGCGCTAGGGAGGCAAAATAAGCTGATCCCTGGAGCCAGCATTACACTTCAGCCATCAACACCAGACAGAAGGATATCTACATCATCATATGGAAGGAAACGCAAATGGATGGAGGCACATATGGATCACATTAGTTTACTGTAAAGCTATGTCTTAGTTGGGGCTTATCTTGGAGAGAGCCGAGTTCAAATCAGCATGAAGTTTTAGCATCTACTCTCATGTAATGGAAATCAGGGATTTACCCTAGATTTGCTGTAGTGAAACAAGGGGGTGCTATGAGTTGCACATATGTAGCTCATTGATCAATCAAACCTTCATTGGGGAGCCAGCCTTTTTATTTTAAGCAGGGTCTGCTTATAAATGTCCCCCCCATGATCCCTTGTACTGAACCATTTTCATATCAGGGGCACAGGCTAAACAGTTTCGAGGTGCCCTTTTCGAGGTGCATTTCCCAGTTTCAATCTTGCTTGATATTGAAAAGGAAAGAGGAAATTACTGACTTAATAAAATACATTTTTTGCTTTTATCCTTCAATATTAATTTAAGTCACCACCAACCTCACATTTACAGTGGCACTGAAAAGGTTGAAGGTATACTTATCATCATCAACATTTTCTTAACGGGTTCTGAAACAAGCGCTCGGCCTTTAGGGATCTAGCCATTGTCTCTGAGCATTCATGAGCTAAGTAATCACATGACGCGTCATGTCAAATTAGTGACTGAAGTGGTCCATAGGGATGTGTTTCATTTGTGCTTATCTTTGCACACAGCGCTCTACATAAATAAATCTGTGAAGCAAGTTTTATCATATGTCTGACTCTAGCGAACCTGGGGTTGGTGTTGCCAACTTGAAGTAAGCACGATAAAGTATTTGACATATCTATTTACAAGTGTAGTATAGCCTGAGGCTCAGCATTTATGAATATTGCGCTGGCGTTTCTAAACTGTCTTTTTTTTTTTTTTTTTAACTGCGTTTCAATGTAAGTTTAACGATACTTCCTGTACTAAAAACATTAAAAGTTAGGAATTTCATGAAAATTAATGTCTGCAAGTTCTTATCCTATATAATTTCTTACAAATATAATAAGCTAAATTAATAATAATAAAAAAAAAAACCACAACACTATCAATAGCAATAAGCCAGTCGTTATGGACCATGTATACATTGTGCTGCTCTCAATAGAAGCAGAAGACTGTATAAATGACTGAATAGTCTTCCAAACAGTAATAAATTAGCAATGCTAATATGTTTATAATGGGTTTTTCTGAGAGGCATTATTAAAAAAAAAATAACACCCTAAATGGAAATTGCTTCCCCATATTATTATAACTCATTGTTCTTCTGTCTACAAAATATTGCTTCAGGGTTGCTCGATCACCAGATAGCACCATGCTGTGCTATGGAAGATAATGAGCATTTGTAATTAAAAGCAATTGTGGTGATTCATAAATTGTTATAAGATGATGTTGTTTGTGCCATATTGTGCTTCAGAAAAGATATATTAATATATTTTGCAGTAAGTGTGTATGTTGCTAAAAACATAAGTATGTCAGCCCATTTTAAAAAGATTTATATTGGTGTTTGAAAGTAACATAAAACAATTTATTTTCTGTTGTTCAGGGAATCTACTCTTCTGGCTCTAATTTACAGAATACACTTAAAGGGAACCAGACAAGGACGTAACAGGTCAATTGCAGCGCAGCAGTGATCTAATCCACATAAAGTGGACTAAAATGTGGACTATAAAACCCTGCAAATCTTTACTAGCTTAATCCTGATTGCAGCGTACCAAACAGATGATTGGTTTAACTGATCAGAACAAGTGGAACAAGTTAGACTGATAATAGGGACTAACCTATAGCTATGGACAAAAGTTTTGCATCACCTTATAGAATTAACACATTTTGTTTCATAAAGTCGAGTGAATTTTGTTAAAATAGATTACGTTAATATATTAAATGACATACCGCTTTGTAGTTTTCCATATACTTAAAAAACTGACAAATTGAAAAATGTGGCATTTTGAAATCTACCATGAAACACTGTATTACTATTATGGCTTCCGGTAGACTTTTGCCATATCATTTTGTAGTTTCTTTGACGACATGATGTTAAATAAAAGATCTAAATTATGTTCATATATATATATATTTTTAATTATGTCTCAAACGTAAATTTCTAGGTGATGCAAAACATTTGGTCATAGCTGTATAAACCCTTCTTTTTCAAGTTTTTATTACATCAAACATATTTAATAAAAATAAATGTCATGTCTTTTTCGTGCTGCCCGAACGTGATGGACATAAGAAATGTACAGAATAAAGTTTTCAATGTACTGGTCATTTCAGAAGAAAAATGCAGCTGTGTCTGCAAAAAAAAGTGTAAGCAGTAAATGCTTCGGACTAGCAAGCGTACTAAGATAGTCTTATCCTTCACAGTACTATAAATGAATCCACTTGAACAGGATCATCACGAATCTGATTTGGTTCACTACAATCAGGATCTTGTTTAGTCTGATTTAGCAGGTGATCTTCCTGTGATTAACTTCTGCTACGCAGCAATCAGGATTAGCAGGTGTACTAACTTTAGTCCAATAAAGTGGACTAAACCTGCTTAATCCACTAGTTAGACACATCAAGTGGACTACATTTCAAATCAAATCAAAGTGTATTTATATAGCGCCCTTCATACAGGTGTATCTCAAAGCACTTTATTTGGTACGCTGCAATTCACCCAATTTGATATCCAGTCCCACTATGTGTCAATGCACTCAACTTGCACCTGCTCTTCTGGGATATCCAGAATTTGATATTCGCAAAATTCTGCATCACTAGTTCCACAATATTATCAATGTCACAAAAATTTGCCTTTGGTTAGGATCCAAGAACACAGCATCTTTTGATTATTTTGTCATTCAAGGGCAAGTTATTTTTAACATGTTACACTGTGGGAGGGTGTGGGTGATTCACTGAACACACGGGAGTCTTTGAACGCGTCTTTGAAAACGCTGCGCATGGGCACAGGTTTTATTTATACCCCGGCGGGGTGGCATCAGGGATATACTCAGGGTTGCTACCGGCTGTTGTGTCATCCTGAGTTCATGGTACACATTTATTTACAGAAATAATCAAAAGGGGAAATAAAAAGAGAAAAATAAACACTGTAATAACTACAAAGAAAGGTTCTGCTTCCAGCAGAGTCTTGCAGCCTCCGCTATTCTGTGAGGCGCACAAATTCATTTCAAGTACATTTCAGTTGTGGGGTTACAAAGAAGGTCCCTCGGTGTCTTTGCATTTCCGTCACAGCCTTCTGAAGTAAAAAATGACTTCAGAAGAGGCCGTTTCTGAAGCAAACGATCAAGGGCTCTCCCCAATGACAGCCACCTTGTTGGTACGTGTTTTAAGATCTTTCTGTATTTCACTTCTGCTTCCTTTCTTTACGCTTTGAGCTGCAGGTGGAATACATGTATGTTAAACTGACTAGTCTGTCAATGTCAGCACTTTGTCACCTGTATCTTGTCCTGATGCATTGCTGAATGTTAGCCGATGCTGAGAAGGATAATTTAACACTTTTGAAGCTGAAACATGCTTTGAAGTATTCACGTGTGCTGTACATTTTCCAAGTCCTTTAGGTGTATGTCGGCATTTGTAAGCACATTTTGCCTACACATTTTGGCAAAAGCTAAGTTACAATCTGCAACAGGTAGAGTCTTTAAAGAAATTGCCACAAAAATCAACCCCATTCTACTGACTTCCAAATACTGCACTGTAATGCAAAAACTGTTGCCAAAAACAAAAATTGGTGGCTACCTTTTTAGCAAAACCCTGAAATCAGCATTAGCATTGTTTAGTAAATGTTGAAGCAGGTGAAATTTGTTCTGAGTTTTTTAACCTAACAGAAATATCTGAATGTTGTAATGCAGAAAACCTGAGTGTAGCCATATTCAATTGTTTGGAAAATAATTATCTATTATAAAAAATTGTGGGCTTTACATTGGACGTAATGCTAGCACAGATATGTTTATTTTATATTTATAATGAAATGTATGTAATATTATATAGAAAGGTATACTTTTCTTCCCTTTTTCTTCCCTTTCAAATCTGTATGGAAATGTATGTTTTACTATTAACTTTACATCTGCTACATCTGTTTGTAAAATATTAGGTCACTAGACAAAACCCTGGCTTGCCATGGCCCAGTTAAGAATATTGCCTTTCCTTATTACATTTCCAAAGCATGCACTTGTATTTCTCTCCATTATTGCTTTATTAGCCATAAAAAAAATTACTTCAATAAAGTACACTGCATCCAAATAATAAGACGTATAGTTATGCCACTCTTTTTAAGGGCACTATTTCATGGTGGTATTGAATCCTCCTTAAAACCAAATTTATTAACCTTCATTTATTATAACTAGGGCTTCTGTTTTTCAGGTTTTATTAATTGTATTTTTCGGTGCTTATTTTTAGCTATTTTTGAGTTTTATGCAAATCGTTTTTTTCGGGGTTTCGATTTTTGATATACTGTATACTGATATACTGAAATTAGTGTTTTCGGTTACTTTCCAAAATGCTTGAGCACTTTTTTTTGTGTGTGTATCAAAATATGTATAGTAACTCGACAGTACTTGCACACTTAAGTTGTACCTTCTTTCCTTTGCTGTCTTCCACAACGAAATCCCTATGGTCATGGGCACATTCTTCTAGGGTTTTTGTGTGTACACATTTTTGTACGTTTCGCCACAATTCTGTTTTAAATCCTCTGTGTTTTAACTATAATACAGCTTTAAATCCAGCTAACAAGCCTCTATCCTGATTGTAATCTCGTTTTAAATCTTGCAAGCTGAGTTTAAGAAAAAGGGCCAAAACTTCTTAGATAATGGGATATTTGTATTTTAAATACTGTAAATTATATTTTCATTTGGAACCTGCTGCAAACAGCCAGCGGATCATCAAGTGTAGATATTTCTTGCAATTTCAGCTTGAGGCAAGCTCTGTTTGCCTGTTGTATTAACTCCTGGGACAAATTCATTATCGAGAGAACTGTAGTAAAATAAATAATTTAAATCCACCCACTTATTGCCATTAAATTTTATATATGAATACGCTAGTTGCAAAACATCCTATGATTTAACATCGCTTACTGTTGTTCCCTCTTTATAACCACAGTTGTGCTTAACCCATCAGGGGGTTGTGTTACTTTAGAGAACAAACTGTCTTCAGTATATTCTTTGTCTAAAACTAGCAGCAGGAGGTTATGGATGTCATGTTTTTGTTACACTGATTACGTTTTTGCAGGAAATACATACAAATGTAAAATGTTTACCGTGAATTAATATTAGTGAAACGTGTAAAAACAATTTTTAAACTATATATGCATCTTCAAAAATGACTTTGTGAGCTTGAGGTTGTATAAATGTTAAATATTACACATAAAAGACAATCTTAAGCCAATGATAAGTACAACAAAATTAGGAAAACATAAATGTACTTCAACAGTACTTATGCCCTTAATATCGAAGGTTTTGTAGCGTCCCATTCGGCTCAGTGTTTCTGTCTTCATTATACAGACATTTAGACAAATGGAGCTTTCTAGAATAATAAACTGTGCATGTCATCAACAGAAATGCATTTATTTGTTCATTGTATTAAGATACTCATCCACGGATTAAACACATTTCAGGCATGGATTTACAGTACTCATGAACTCGTGTAAAATTAATTTACTTAAATGCCTTGCTGCATTAGTTTTGATCCGAGAGGATTAAAGAAAATTAATATAACTTTATTATGATAGAGCATATTTCTGCATTAAGTTATTGTAAGCGTGTATTATTTTTGAATACCAGTGTTGATCTTCATGCAAAACAAGGCATCACTTCATTACAGCAATGCAAACCAGAATATCTGAAATTTTTTAGACATTTTTTAATCAGTTGAAATAAGTGCATCATCATATTTACAGGTTAAGCAGGGATAGAAACTAACAATTTTGAAACTTGCTAGCCCTGATGTAAATTTACTAGTCCTTATGTTGGAATCAACAACAACAGTTGGGGTCCTTAAAAACAGCCTTCAATTTTATTTTCCTAAAAAATAAACATTGTTAAAAATATAGATTTTTTTAACAAGGGCACCTTAGTAAATGTTTAAACTGACACTGACAGCATCTGACGGGATGACAGAGGAAAAATATTCTCTCAGCCGTGATACCTTGCTGACCACGAAGATCCACCTGAGATACTTTGCTGACCACGAAGCTCCACCTGATATTGTCACCGATGACACAAATAAAATGTTTATTTTATTGTTCATTACATGTGTTGCTATTTACAAAATGTTGGCTGATTTGTGGAGTTGGGGGTTACAGCCTGTGAGTGATTAAATAACTATGAATTACTACCTACAATAATTAATGTACTCACATACTAGTAGGAAATAACCGCTTCAACAAGTACAGTAGAATCTGCCAGAACTGAACGCCAGTGACTGTTTTACTTTTTAAACGCTGCAATAACAGTTCTGATTGTGAAGCATCCACACTATAATTTGACAGAACAGGTGAATTATTTGTACTATGTGGGACCTTTTTTTTTTCCGCATTGGTGCTTGAGTCCCGGAGCACCGATGGAATTGCCGCCAATGCACCTATTATCAGCAATTAAAGCCTGGTTTTCAACTAATTATCACCAGTACTGTACTGGTATAAGAAAAGTCTGTTTTAAAAAAGTAATTTCAGCTTCCAATCTTAACATTTTCTCGTTACAGTACAACCTCAGAGCTATGAACCCCTTGGGAGTAGAGGTTGTTTGTAAGTCTGAAATGCCCGTAACTCTGAAAATGAGTTTTCAATGGTTTTAATAAATGTGTAAACCTGCTATCTACACCCTCAATCTGAAGAATAATACAAGGATACAGCACAGTAATGCAATACTCATATTGTTATGGTTCTAAAGTCTTTAAAACAGTACTTTAAATGGAAAATGGCTAAATTGAAGTTACCATTGAAATTGTAACTGTAGCAAAAACAGTTTTAAACATCCAGGAAAACCTGGGTTAACATTGTGCTTGTTTTTAAACAAAATGCATTCATGCAGCTTGCTCTGTCATTCAGCCTCCTTTGGCTTGAAAATAAACCCTGTGTTTTGTTTAAAACTAAAATGTCCCACTAAAATTGCCCGTACTTGCTTTGCAATCTGCCTCCCCTTTCTGAATGCATTTGTTGCTACAGTAATTTTGCCTTCTCCATGACCAACACACCACTTATATAGGAGCGCCTATCTGGTTGCATTGCACGCATGAGTGAGTGATTGCATGCTTCTGTTTGAAAGTGGAGGTTTGGTAGACCAATCAGTTCATAAGTTTGGTGTTCCTAACTCTGGGGTTCTACTGTATTTAGTAAGCGTAATTATCCAAATGTTGTTAAAAGTGTGTCAATTATAGAAAGTTAAGGACCTGTCTATTTTTTGAGAGGGTATTCTGATTTTATGTTCAGTGAGGGCCCAACTGAGTTAACTTTTTAGCTATGGGAGAAATTAAAAGTTAATCCAATAAGCAAAGCAAACATGGATAACTATTTGTTTTGGTTCTTACTGCTTGCGATTGTAAGTCGCCCTGGATAAGGGCGTCTGCTAAGAAATAAATAATAATAATAATAATAATAACACAATATTGATGGTGTGTTAATTGAATACAAACATCATGTAATAGATTGTGTTTGACTTGGGATTTAGACCCAGGATGTCCTAGTTTTTAAATATTTACTCTAACAATTAGACTGTTTCAAAGAGGATATTAATTTATATATCTAGATATGTCTGATGTCACATGGAGGGTTACCACGCTGACTAACACAATTATGTCTGAAGTCACGAGGAGGGTATGTGGTCCAGTGGTTAAAGAAAAGTGCTTGTAACCAAGAGGTCCCCGGTTCAAATCCCACCTCAGCCACTGACTCATTGTGTGACCCTGAGCAAGTCACTTAACCCCCTTGTGCTCCGTCTTTCGGGTGAGACGTAGTTGTAAGTGACTGCAGCTGATGCATAGTTCACACACCCTAGTCTCTGTAAGTCGCCTTGGATAAAGGCGTCTGCTAAATAAACTAATAATAATTCCCTAGAAGGTCCCAAAGGTGTTCTATGGGATTAAGGTCTAGACTTCTTGCTGGCCACTCCATAAACTCTATAGTCCCCTGCTCAAGATAACCCATGACAATCCTAATATGACAACAGGCATTATTTTGCATCAGAACAATCTCAGTTGCAACAGTAAATGGTCTTTTAGATCAGGACCTAAGACTGTAGAGCTATAAATCTGCCCATTGGAAGCACAATAAAATCCAGGCCACCACAAATGCAGATGCCTCCCTACACCATAACTGAGCTTCCTCAAATGGTCATATTCAACAATGTTGCATTGAGCAAACCATTCTCCTTAAGCTCTCCATACTCAAACACGTTGTTAATTTGTAGACAGATAAAATCTTGTGAACAGAACAGTTGCCCACAGATGATGGCTGCCAGTTCTGGTGATCAAGGCAGTAATCAGCGGCCTCTTCGGTGTTGTGGGTTCAGATGAGGATTTATAGCTGGTCTTCTTGACTTCAAACTTGACTCATGCAATCTGTTTCTCAAAGTTTGGTCGCTTATAGTCAGTTCAATTGCTGTCCTGAAGTGCATTTCAATAGCTGTTGCAATTTATTGAAGAACACTTAAAATATCTACCTGACGAATGTCTTAACAATTTTTTTGACTATGTGTTCATGTCAGCTCATTTAAATGTTTTTGTTCAGAGCTGGAGGCAGAGGAATGGTGCAAACTGCTCTGCATGGAGTGTCTCGGCACCAGACTAAATGATATCAGTCTTGGAGAGCCTGACCTACTTGCAGCTGGTGTGCAGAGAGAACAAAAGGGTAAGTGCAAATTGAGTTTATCCTCTACAATATTACTGCATATGGACTTTATCGTTATATAACATTATAATAATAAAAACAAATGTATAATCCTGTTCTCAAAGATCTTACAAATCTTAAATTATTGCCATTGTCTGTATATAGTTTCCAGAATTTGAAATGAAGATATGATGCTTTTTATTCAATATTAACATGTGTCAGTGAAATGATGTCCCCATGCTGTATAAGTGGTATCAATGGCTTGGTTTACATGCAGTTTAGAAATTCTCTCTCCATTGTCGTGACAAAGTGACGTAGCACACACATATCATGCACATTCCTCACGCTATAGCAAGAGCTCTGCCAAAACATGGTAAGGCTAAAAAAGGTGGATAAATCACCTTCTCACACTAAAAAGCCATGCAAATTGACTAAAAAGTAAGGTTTGTTTGCATGGCAATAAGTTTGAAAGCCATACCATATGTTCACAAGACCGAAGCAGTGAAGATCCCATTTGCGACGAAATCTCACACAACTTTTTACTATAAAGGCTGTATCAAGGAATTCTTCAATAACCACTGAGATCCGCTGAAAGTAGCCCTGGCAAGCTTCTTTGACCCAACAGAAAAACAAGGATACAGTACAATGGGTTTAGAGACCTCTTCATTCAATATTATTTTTATGTGATACCATTTATTAATTGTTTCAAATTATTGCCATTTGCAGGTGACTCATAAAATATGAGTTCTTTATAATTTAGTTGTTTTGTAACAAGTTTTGCAAAAAAAATAAAAAAATAACTCGTCCCTTTGCAAAGCATAGAAATATATTTTTATCCTTTAATACGTTTGTTATATTCATGTCTGGTGATTGGATTGCTGATTGCTTTAGGTTTAGACTTTTCTGCCCCTTAGATAAGATGCAATTCATGTTGTTAGTCTTAAGGGTACGAAGAACAAAAAATTCACATTTGTACCCCAAAATGTATTAAATTAGCATAGTTTGGAATTAGTGCTAGTGGTCTCCTATATTATTGCTTTGGGCTATCCACCATCAAGACACGTTGGTAAAGTATAACTGATTTATTCAACAAGTCGATAACACTCGCGGTACCAGCTCTTACTCTGTACTGTGTATATCTTTCCTCTTTTTCCCTACATCCCCTGCTTATATCACTACAGCACAAGCCTAGTCACAGCGACATCTGTTGACACTTTTAAGGTAGAACACCACACAAGAACAAAAACATGAAAAAAAAAAGTTGAATTTGTTCAAAAAGACAAATAAGGGGCTTAACATCAAGACACATAATTAGTTTAGAAAAATGCCCCGGTGGATTAGCATCTACTGAGGAATTTGTTGCATGTATACTGGATCCCCAATTAAAGAAAAAGCCTAGCACTGTCCCTGCGGAATTCGGATTGAGGTATATATGTATGTATGTATGTATGTATGTATGTATGTATGTATTATTATTATTATTATTATTATTATTATTATTATAAGAACATTATGTAGTGGAAGATAGGGTAGCCTATTGTAGATTTACTACCAGTATTTTGAAAATGTACTGTTGGTATTTAGTTTTTTGTATTTGTGTAACACTATGTCTGGGTTTTTGTTTTGTTTCCCTCGTTTCTTTCATTATTTTTGGAGGCAGGCTGCACTTGTGATTCTTCAACACAACACAATTTAAGAAAGCTGCACAGTATCAGTCCTTGTTAAATATCTGTATGGGACTCAAAAAGAGGGTGCTAACAAAGACAGATATTTAACACATTTTAAAGAAAAAACGTTTAAAAAAGCACTGTAAATTTAATATTTAATTTTAAAAGTGAATCAAAAAGGACAGTACGGAGGACGCCATTTAGAGCCCATTAGCTGACAATGTCCATCATGTAACCAGCGGACTCTGTATTGGTGTCCTCCAAAATAACCCTGGATTGGACCAGGGCCCTGAACATGGTTCCAAAGTCAAAGAGACCTTCCCCAGTAATCTTGCACTTCCTGGTCTTGTAAATGGCCAATTTACCAGGACCCAGGAGCAGATTTACCAGGAGGTCTCTCGCCTTTGTGGCACCATGAACAGGGTGCTCGAAAATAAACAGGATGGGGTGATGACCACTGTGGAGGATAGTAATTCTATCATAAACCAAGTTTTTGTGTTTGAAGACCTCAGCACACATGTCGATTTAGTGAGACAAAAGCAGACTTGGATGTGATTTCCCCGCCTGAAGATCTGTCTTATTTAGAGTGCTTTAATGGTGTTAGTGTTTCGCCTTATACTTGCATACCAAATGTGGACGTTGGAATTAGAAAACGACTACATAAATCAGGATGCTTGATTTAGCAACTTTCCATGGTTTGAGATAATTAATAAGCCTAAGCTAATCTGCTGACTTTTAGAAATGGAAGTGCTACAAAGGACTCCTCCTGTACTTTGTAATTTTCAATGTTTATCCATAAACTTTTATAAACCCTACAATGAATTGCCATGAAAACCCAATGTCCATTCGAATTCAGTAATCTGGTCCCATGGTAAAGAAACAGACTGATCCTCATTCATTCAGCTGTGAAATTTACCATAGAAACAGAAAAAAGAGTGCTACTTCTCTTAATGGCTGTATTAGTCACCAAGGACTGAAGCAGTGAATAAGAGGTGAACTGAGACAAACTCCTCTTTACGAACATCAGATTCCTGCATCACAATTCCAGCGTGCTTGTTGGCCACAATAAATAAGTCATTAGATACAAAAATCACCCAAGCTCCTTGTAACTTCACCATTACAACTAGGCCAGTGGGCAGTTACCTAGCATGGTGATGAGCACTGTGGAGGATAATAATGCTATTGTAAAATGGGGATCCTTATGCAGTGATCGTGTCTGTTCATCTGTCTGTCACACTCTACATGGTGAGCATAACTTACAGTTTGTGCACCAATCTTCACCATACTCCTATAGATGCTTCAGATTGCATTGGCTATATACATATACCAATAAACGAATGTGCATCAAGGTACTGTGCAATAATTATGCATTCATGAGGGCCCTCTGGGCAGGATTTTCAAAAGGTCGTAAATGATAACTCCAGCGTTAATCAAGAAATTGGTATGTAGCATTGATTTTGGCATTTCCAAGCGGTTGTTATGCCTATTCCGTTATTAAATAATCATCCTAATGTGATTTCTGAAATGATGTTGATTTACGAAATAATGTTAATATCTTAACGAGCCGTGCTTCTTGCAACTGTTTATTTTGTTTGCGTGGGAATTTATCCAGAGATAATTTGCACTTGGAAAAGGAGGGTTTTAATTAACAAAACAGTATATAACTCACCTTGAAACAGAAATGTAACAGAGAAAGAGTGTATAGGACCAGAGTCCATTTCTTACAGACAACCTAGATAATTCAATATTTGTAGTTGAGCCTTTTCTATATTTGTTTTAACCATTTGTAACCTTATGGAATGTTTGTTGTATTGCTAAAATGATACACTGTTATTTGCAAGAAACTACCAAGAACTTATCAATGCAACTGTAGCCTATTTGAATTTTGCATATGTACATTATATGACAGCTGACCTCTACCGTAGATTTTATTTGAATTATACAACTGAAATCTTGGTATAGATTCGAAGAACAAGCATACAAGGGCACACAGATCCACAATGATGCAGATCATTGATATGGAATTTGCCTAAACTTATTTAATGTTATCAGACTCCCTCCCCCCCAAATTATGTACAATGTATATTTTCAACGTTTGTATGCATATAGCGGACGCCCTTACCCAGGGCGAATGGGCGGCCTATTTATAACTTGACAAAAAAAAGTGTCAGTAACTTTACATTACAAAAATATAGTAGTAGTAATTACATTTAAAACAATGCATGCCAAAATTGCAAAACTCACTTAAAGTGATTTCTTGCCTGCTACTGTGAAATTCTGCATTAGAGGCTCGGAGAGACGAGCTGGTGAATGGGCTGCCATAGGCTGGAGAATGGGCTGCCATAGGTTGCCGACCCCTGAGCTGGGGAATGGGCTGCCATTGGGTCCTAATACTTGATTAATTAACTGGTACAAAGGCCATCCTGTTATTAAGGCAGATTTTATGTTACAGATTTCAGCTCCCATTTGCGGTCTCAAACAAATCAGCCGTGTTAAATTATAACAGAAATGAGACTATTATACTGTGGTAATGTCTATAAATTATTATTTATTTATTTATTTATTTATTTATTTATTTATTTATTTTTAATTGTTTGCAATATATACTGGTAGCCAATCTTCATATTTGATTTAGAAAAAAAAAACTGCACTGGAGAACTTGTTTTCAAATTGGCTTATCACAACATGATAAAAATATGTTTTTTTCTTTCTTTGATTAACATTTAAAAACGCTGTGTATATATACAAATCTTAAATTACAAACACCAACGTACAGGCGTCAAATGATTACACACCACAATGTACTGTAAACAAAATAAAGCACAAAAGACAACCTACGCCAAGTATGCTCGGGCCAAAGAGGATCTGTGCTGAGCAGTATGGCAAGTATAACGTTTATTGAAGATGAACCTCTAAAGTGTGTTCTTCATGAAAGGCGCATTCCAGAGGTAGTGCAATAGTCGTATTTATGTTGAACCTTATTATTACTCCCTGAGACTGCAAGTATGATTAACAAGGGGTGGTAAGTTTAGTGCGTCACTGTAACACTCTGAACAATCAGTTGCTTTTGTGTCATCATTACAGTAATTCAACGTCACAAATATGAGTGATAAAAACATATATGAGAAAAAACCTATAAGGAAAAATGTGTATTAGTTTAAAAAAGCAGACATTTGTCAGATGGCATCCTATTTCTCTAAGTATAAGAGAATTAACTCTAACTTAAGTGGTCATTAAATTAAATGAATGTCATTTACAACCTTTGTGCATGCAGTAAAAAAAGATCTACTTCATTGTATTTGTGTATTTCAGAACGGTTCAATGTTTACTTGATGCCTACACCAAACCTTGACATCTACGGGGAATGCACTATGCAAATCACACACGAGAACATTTACCTCTGGGACATTCATAACGCCAGGGTAAAGCTGGTCATGTGGCCACTCAGCTCCCTTCGAAGATATGGAAGAGACTCAACGTGGTTCACGTTTGAATCTGGCAGGTATGATTTTGGAGAATAATACAGAGATGTTATGGTTTAAAGAACTGAGCAAGTAAGGCATGGATATATTTTACTATTTGCAACATACCTGTTTTAAATACAAATAGTATTTTCAATTTTTATTTTAAATAAAGTTTTCCAAGACTATTTATATTTCAAATGCTTTTTTTAGAATGGCAAACTATTTTGTATTTTTTTTGTTATTGTAAAAAAAGGAAAGTTATTTTAATACTAATGTACTATTGCACCTGACAGGAGGAGGGGGGTTTAACAAGAAACAGTTACAAAAAGGATGAATTCCCGCTCAAATAACTGGTTATTGTGGGATGATACAATAATTTAGATACAGCTGTACATTCGTTCACCATTATGCATACCCTCTTAGCCCCTCTGAGTGCAGGAATTATCCCCATTGTGTTCTGCTCTTCCTGGGTTATAACATTTCTACAGACATTTTTTTTTTGCATACTTGGAAAACTGCTTACCAATTGTCATGAAACGTGGTATTAACATTATATTTAGCATACGTTATTGAGATTGTCAGCTTCTGGGTATATATGGAGTTCATGTATCAAATATGGGCAGTTGCCTGTGAGTGAATAATGCAACAATGTAATGGAGAAGGTATTCAAATAAGGGTCTTATTTGAAAGATATATAAAAAGTGAAATAGTACAATGCATTAAATCAGCTTCAAGGACAGAGCATAGGTCTGGGCTGTAAAGCATAATGAAGAGTCAACATGCAGAAAGGTTTTACTAAATGCAGAAAAATACTGATCCCTCTGCCCCCTTAATAAGGTTTTCTGTAACACTGCTTTGTCAGATAGTCAGACGTGACCCCAGCTGCCACGCTTGAGAAAGTGTACTGAGGCATCATTGTTAATATTTACTAAAGCAATCAAATAGCTATCACTGATATCGCTGATACTGGGACTTTCATGCTGTGTTTCTGGTTAGTACCTTTTTTTTCTAAATTAACATATACTTTAAAACAGAATTGTTTTACGGCAACTTAATTTCGCTAATGCCCCTGAAGGGATTTATTGGCATATCAAAGTCAAGTACAGTGCCTGGCTATTTTGGCTCATGTTGAAGGGTCATACACATTATTATGTCCTTTTTATTTTTATGTGGTCGTTCAGTGGCCTTTCTTCACTGGCAGATACTACTGCTCTTGCTTCAGATGCTTTTTCTTCTGCATTTGGGTCAGGAGTTCCTGGGTTGTTTTTAAACCCAGTGGAGAAGCATGATTACCAGTAATTTAACTCAACCAAGTAGCACAGTACTGTATTCAAAAACTATTAACGGTTCTATTCTACCCAGTAATCTTTGCGACCAACACCATAGCAACTGAGAGCTAGCACGTGACCAAAAATAATGTACTGTAGAACTGCTGTTGCAATTGCCCATTACCCATTTTTTTTCTTTTAATATACAGTACATATATTTTATGAATATTATATTCCACGGCACATTCGTTTTGCAGATTTTTAATAAACGTAAAATCCCTTGCTCGTAAAATGTTCTTGTTTTACAGTATAGTGATATAAAGGTTTGATAAAGATAGAGTGCAGTTTTCTCTTGACACTTTCCTATAATGATAAACAATCATGGACTATAATCACGATACTGGCATGTTCACTGCACAGATTCTCAGTATTAAGATTTACCAGTATTTAGTGTAGTGTGCTGGCACATTTATTTCAATATCCAATATCCATGTTTTTTGTAAGTTTAGGCTAATCAAGATGATTTGCCACATTCCTTGGTTTTGAAGACCAATATAACATGCCTATGATATTTTCACCTTATCTTTCTGACAAAATCAAATGTATGAATGGATAATTCAATCTGAAAAGACTAGGCCATTATGAAATAAATGTGCGACATAATGTAGTTATAAATTTAGAATCCAGTAATTGCATCACTGGGATTATAATAGTGTGCAGTCCTCAGTTAATTGCAGTTAATTTGTTTTACGCATAAAAATGAAATACAGGTGCTAAGGCTCAGCATCACTCACAACAATTGGCCATATTCACAAAAGCTTTCCTCATATAAAAATATTTCACAATTCTTCTGTCAGTAAGTCATGGCTTAATTAAACTGTCATTCATGGGGAGAAAAGGCCCATGCAACTCAAATTAATAAATTGCTCCTGTGCTATACCCATTTTTTTTATTCATTGCATTTCATTGTCATGTCAGTGAGACTCATTTAAATACAGTGAGGACATTTTAGAAAGCTCTGCTTCTGTTTGTATATGAGTCATTCCATGGTGTTTGTTTTTTTACAAATCAAAGCATATGTTACTAACAGTGTACACTACACCATATAATATTGTGTGTGTTGTGTTGCATGTGGTGTGTTAATGTTGGTGTATAGGTATTGGTGCACAGGATATAAATGGGTCTGTGTAGCACAAGTGATTTAAAATATATAGTTGTATTTAGGCACAAAATGTATTTCAGTGTGGAGAGAACGGGAGAGGAAGTCGGGAGTAAGCTTTAAAATAATAATTCCAATTGCTAGACATGCTGAATTAGATCAGCACGATACTTGTTTGTTTAGCGTTCATCCACCCTGTATGTTAGTTTCTGTTCGTTTTGTTTGTCTGTTTATTTTGGCCTCAAGTGCCGTGTGCTGTTCTTGTTCAACATTTTATTTTCTGTGTGTTATTAAACACATTGAGCACCGCTGCGTCTCAGTTTCACCTGCCAGTACTGTCCATCTGTGTGTTTCTTTCTGGCCTAACGTCACCCCTACAGCCAGCCTGTTTACAAATATATGCCGTTTACTAGCCTGAACCAGTTGCAAAACTGCCGCCACCCTCACACACACCATAAAAGGAAACGTATATACATGATTCCCATGCCATTGTTTGCATAGTTACCCCATAGTGACAAATGCATAAAGTATATTCAAACAACATTTACTATTTCCTCTTGCTTTCTTAATTGCTGGGAGCAGGTGGTAAATCTGAGACCCAGAGAGGTTTTCAAAGTTATTTTTTATTTATTTATTTGCTACTGACTGTATAATGTGTACAGGTGAATCTCTCTGATGACTTACTGTAGCAGTTTGTGACCGAGCTGTTGTTGAGTAGCGTGTGGGTAGTAATGTCACGGACCAGAAACAGAAACCAAAACAATGAATGGCGGGTGAAACTGAATGCAACGGCGCTCAGTGTTTTATTAAATAAATCAAACAAAAGGTTTAAACAAACACACAACAAAAAGGCGCGTTTTTAGCCAGCACGTCTAGCAATTGTTTTTATCCTCACTCTCCCACAGCCTTACGTCTCTCCTCTGACACTCTCCGCTTTAGCGCGGAAAGCTGGGGGCTTTTATATTCTGGCTGAGGGGTTAACTAGCTGTTAATGATCTTATTACCCCTCGGCCACAGTCTGCATGAGTTTAATAAGGATGCGTGACTGTCAGCTAGTTAAATAATTAGTAGCTGATCAGTCACGCATCCTCACGAGGTTTTTTAAAATATAAATATAAAACAATAACAAATAACAAATCGGCTTTCGTCGTAATATAAACATAAATCATAATATAAATAAATAATAAACAAAGGGGCGGGACACTCCACCACACAGTTACACACAAGCTTCATGCTATTTATTATAGGTACGTAGTGCCTTCAATACAGGGCCAAATTATACTGGTATTGTTTTTATCTCAATGTTATTGATATTTCAGAATGTGTGACACAGGAGAGGGTCTATTCACATTTCAGACGAGGGAGGGAGAAATGATCTACCAGCGAGTCCATTCAGCAACCTTGGCAATTGCTGAGCAGCACGAAAGGCTAATGCTGGAGATGGAGAAAAAGGCAGGTGTACGTTTACATCATATACGTACAGCATTTTATAAGTGTGCATTTTCACTTAGTTCAGTTTTGAGTTATTAGGAGTTCCTGTTTCCCCTGCAAAGCACTCTACTGCATTTTAGCATGAACCTCACTATTTATGTTGGATGTGCTATGTATGTTTCACCCCAGCTTAGCAGCTGCTGTAAACTTTTTCACCCAGGGCATAGCAGTTAGAAAGAATTCTCATAAATGAAAACCAATACCAACACTATTGAACTTAAATGGAATTTGATATTAGTGCCAAAAATATTTGAAACAATCACTGATTATTATTATTATTATTATTATTATTATTATTTATTTGCAGATGCCCTTACCCAGGGTGACTTATAGTTGTATACAAAATAAAATACATATCAAGAATTACAGTACAATTAAGAGCAAGAAACAAAATACAATGACTTCATTCCTAATAATAACACAGGACCCATATTCTTAGAGAAAACTGAATGCAAGACTGGTTCCATTTAGTCAAAAGCCGTGTGTTCTGAGTGATTAACAAGAGCTAATTCTTCACAGAAATTGCACAAATCTAATCACCAAATATTGTGTTTCCTGTTGCAGATACAATCCAATTCAAATGAAACTACAACATTATCTAGATCAATATCACTTCCTCGCAGTGCATACTGGCATCACATCACCCGACAAAACAGTGTAGGTGAAATCTACAGTTTACAAGGTAAGTAGTGATTCTAACCCTGACAGCAGTCCTTATTGTATACAGGATGCACCTGAAATAACTTATTAAACAAAGTTCTGCTGATACAAATACTATTTAAATGTATATATATACATAAATAAAGAAATACATAAATAAATAAAGGGAGTTGTAAATTTGTTTTGGAAAGGCATGCTAAAATCTAAAATCTAGACCAGTGTTTCCCAGGCAACTGGGGCACCGCAGAATTTTTTGAAAAACTACAGGTGAGGGAAAAAAAAAAACCTTCCCTTGTATTAGTGTCGGAAGCGGATGGCATTGTGTAGTGTTGCTCTCCAGGTGTACATGACAGACGCATTATAATGCGACGCTCTGGAAGCAAGCTATGTGGTCGCTGAGCAAAGGCAAAAAAAGCCACATACGCAGAGACATTCATTTTACCAGCATGCAAATAAATCATGAGGGTAATGTTAGGAGCACATGCAGTCAAGGAAATTGAAAAAGTTCCCCTTTCAGATAAAATTAGAATAAAGCAGAAAATTTGCATTGCAGCTTATGAAATCGACAGATACCACTGGCCAGGCTCAACTCTTGGCTAATGTAAGGTACGTTGACGGAGATAGTATCAAAGGATATTTTGCAAAGAACTGCCAGGTCACACGACTGGACTACCTTGGGGAAGGAGTACATCACTGGAAAAATTGTATCAGTGTTTTCACTGATGGGGCAGCCTGCATGACTGGCAAAGTGTAGGGGTTTGTATGCAATAATATCATTAGGTGATGTTTCTTGATTGGTTCAACTTTTATATTATTTGTTCTATTAATTAGCATCTTATTGGTGTGAAGTATGACTCAACTGAAAACACTTGTCACAGTTTGAACAATAAAGTCAATGATGTTAGAGGAACGGCAAAGGTGGTAAACAGCTTAAACCGAGGCGGTTAGAGGGCGGGTTCATTTGGAGACAATATGGTGGTGTGCCTCAGAAAATAATTAAAGGTATCAAGGTGTGCCGTGGCAGAGAAAAGGTGGGGAACCACTGATCTAGACTACGCAACCCCTTAGTTTAACCAGGAGCAAAGTGGAGCTCCGAATTTTGTAAACATACCTTTGGTTCCCCACTCAAGCCCTTATCAAATTAATGATAACCATCAAGTAAACAGATTACAAGAAAAATATATTTATTAATGTCACAGGTGTAAAAGAATTGTTGGCAATGGGTACAATAAGGGTAGGTAGAGTCTAGATTTTAGCTCATAGGGGGCACTACATATAGAAATGTGTTGCCTACTGCGTGCATCTGTTTTGAAAGCAATCAGGATGAAAGGTCGTAGATCATTTAGTTTAAAAAAATGGCATGTTTCTTTTAGCAACAACTCACCTTCCCCCACTCACCCTACTTTCTACAACAAACACCATGCCCCTCCCCCCAAAGTGTGAAGCGCTGTGTCGGTCATGATAAAGGTAAGCATAAAGTAAAGCAACATGCCCAGTTCACAACCTTTCACGGCTTCTGCAATTGAACTTTGTCCAATATATTTATTTTGTCTTTATCACATCAGCTAGGATACATCTCACTTTAATGTATATATAATTTATTTGTTGATTTATTTATTTGTTTGTTTATTTTAAATTTAGTCATTGCCAATGGTTTTTTCCCCGGTTTTCTCCCCAATTTGGAATGCCAGGACAGGCATTGTATTATAATTCAGCAGTGTGGAGTAGTGGTTAGGGCTCTGGACTCTTGACCAGAGGGTCGTGAGTTCAATCCCAGGTGGGAGACACTGCTGCTGTACCCTTGAGCAAGGTGCTTTACCTAGATTGCTCCAGTAAAAACCCAGCTGTATAAATTAAATTGTATGTAAAAATAATGTGCAAAAAATAATGTAATTGTATGTAAAAATAATGTGATATCTTGTAACAATTGTAAGTCACCCTGGATAAGGGCATCTACTAAGAAATAAATAATAATCATCATCATAATAATAAATACAGCAAACCCCACTTAATGTCATACTCTGCATATTATCCCCACATTGAAATGTCCTAGGCAGAATATAATGGAAGTCAATGAAAACAAGCCCCTGATAATATCACTTTAGTTATTGGCACACTTTGCTTAACATCAATCACATGTATATTTGCACCCCAGGTAATATCATTCCAAACTGCGTGCAGGATCACGTTTCTTGCTGTGCAGGGTCTGTCCCCACTTCGGTGTTTAGTTTCAAATTAAATTGGAATTAGATAGTAACAAACTGAAATAAATTACATTTTACAATAACTTTATATTCATGGAAAACTGTGCATAATAAACCACAGTCAAAACAAAAAAAAGTAATCTTAACTCTGATGTCGTTTTTTAATGATTTTATAAATTATTGTTATTGGTAGCCAGAAATGCTTTTTTTGCCAGATTATTAGTAAACACCTGATAATGTTAACTCCGATTGTCACCATTTCTGCCCAGTCCCTCTGAAGTGATATTAAGCAGATTTAGCTGTCTTAATATTGTAGCGACTTGCCGTCGCTATGAGACTTATTTTAAAATAAATAATAAAGAAGTGGTTCCAGAAGCCGTGTCAAGGATAATAAAGCAGACAGTAGTTTATTTTCTTTTTTGCTATACACTTATACCGGACTTTGTCGGCCCAGCCCCACGCCAAAATAATAAACCCTACTAGCATCTATGCCTACCCACTTCACTTTCACAGCAACAGCGGATACCTCTCACACACAACATGGGTGCTCTGTATCTCAGCGTAATCGGCTATCTATCTAAACTGGTGAATTTATCTCTAACAGGAACAGGTTTTTGATCACCCTCCGCTCCGTCTAAATCCACTTGAAGAGTTCACGGAGGCTGCTGACGTCAGCTCCCATCGTCCTCATCCCTCAGGGCTAAACCAACCCTCGAAGACGAGGAGGGGAGGGGGGAAAGAAACTGGCTAATTCCCCGTAACAAAAGAACCTTCTCAATTAACTTCAATAAACAATGACACAACCTCCCTATACACCCACTCACTCACACCCTAAACTACGGTCCCCAAACGAACTTCCCACCCTGCTCCCCGTATACATTCTCTTCATGGCGTGGTCGGGCACACGTCACAGGGAATGAACAGATAACAACACATTTACAATACTTCATCCCAGCGACTCTAGTCCAGTTCTCACGAAAGCCAGGATCACTACACTGCCCCCCCCCCCCCTCAGTCCTTCATCCCCGAGGGAGGACGAAATGTCTATAGCGATCTGGCAATCGCCGCTGCCGGGAGGGAAGTGAGGGGGCACTCGGGACAGTGTCTTGCTCCCCCTGGTCGTAGGATTGGACCCCCCTGGCTCGTGAATCCAGTCCATGGGGCGACCGGGGGGAACTCTCCGGTGATAGGGCTGGTGGTGAAGGGCGAGAGGCAGAGGGCACAGGACACCGGGGTCCTCAGCTCCCACCCCAACATAAGGAGCGCTGGGGTGCAAGCGGTGGGGTCTTGTACAGCAGTGCGGCAAGCCATGAGTACCAGGGGAAGCTGGAGGTCCCAGTCTCGCTGATCATCGGCAACCGCCAGGGCCAACTGAGCACCCAGGGTGCGGTTAAACCGCTCAACCAAGCTATCGCTCTGAGGACGCAGAGGGGTGGTCCTGGTTTTGTGAATCCCGAGCCGGGCACACATCTCAGTGAAGACCCAGGACTCAAAGTTCCTGCCCTGGGACCCCAAACGACTGACAAAGCCCTCCACCAGCGCCTCTGCCACCGTCTCGGCTTCCTGGTCCAGCAACGCGTAGGCCTGTGGCCACTTTGTAAAATAGTCCAGCGCCACCAGCACGAACCTGTTACCCCGTGTAATGCAGGGAAAGGGGCCCAGAATGTCCACGGCAATTTGGTCCATGGGTGCACCGACAGGGCACTGCTGGAGAGGGGCATGGGACTGGTTCTGGGGTCCTTTGCGGCGACTGCTGGAGAGGGGCATGGGACTGGTTCTGGGGTCCTTTGCGGCGACAGTGGTCCTCCACATCCCAGTGGCACTGGCCCCAGTAGAAGGCCTGGCAGAGGAGGGGGAGGGTCTTAGTGACTCCAAAGTGACCAACGCCCGGAGTGCCGTGGTTCTGTTCCAGCATCTCTTCCCTGTAGGCCCTGGGGACAACAATCTGCCACTGTGCCTCTCCCGTAGCAGGCTCAAGTCAGCGTCTCTTCAGCAGCCCGTCTTGGATGGCCAGTCCAGGCCACTGTGACCACAGGCCACGGAGCAGGGCGGATTGGACGACCACCTCCTCCCAGGCAGGTCTTCGGCCTTCGGTGACTCACTGTCTGACCGTGCTCACCTCCTGGTCCTGCTCTTGACATGCCTGCCAGTCTGGTCCCTCTCCGGAGAACACTGCTCGGCACCGTGGCGTAGACTCTGCGGTAAGCTCTCACTCCCTGTCTTCCTTCCGAGCACATCCGGCACAGTGGTCTGCTGCACAAGGCCTCCTGGACAGCCCATCCGCGTTCTGGTGAGCCGTTCCCCCCCGGTGTTGGATGGTGTAGTTGTAGGACTGGAGCTGCTCAATCCAGCGAGCCACCTGCCCCTCTGGCTCCCGGAATGACATGAGCCAGCAGAGGGCAGCGGACAGTGAAGGGCAGCCCACACAGGTAGTGCTTAAAGTGGCGGATGGCGTCCACCACTGCCAACAGCTCCCGACGTGTGACATAGTAATTCCGCTCTGGTTTGCTGAGCATCCTGCTGAAGTAAGCCACTACCTTCTCCCCCTCCTGGGTCTGCTGAGCCAGTACCGCACCGATGGCCTCGTCACTGGCGTCTGTGTCCAGCACAAAGGGTTGCTGGGGGTCAGGTGCGGTGAGCACTGGGGCAGTGCACAGGGCTTATTTGAGAGCGTTGAAGGCCTCTTGGTGGGCAGGGGTCCAGTCGAAGGGAGCACCCTTCCGGGTCAGGCCATGGAGGGGGGCAGCTACGGTGGCAAAACCGGCAACAAACCGCCGGTAGTAAGAGGCAAGGCCGAGGAAGGCCAGCAGCTGGTGCAAATTGGCTGGTGGGGGCCAGTCTCGCACAGCGGCGACCTTGTCCGCTTCAGTGGAGATGCCAGCAGCGCTGACCTGGTGGCCCAGGAAGGACACTTCCAGGCGGAGCAGCCGGCACATCTCTGGGTGCAGTTTGAGACCCGCCCGCCGTAGCCGTGTCAGCACTTCCCTTAGAGCTGCCAAGGCTTCCTCAAAGTCCTTTCCGTGAACCAGGAGGTCATCAAAATAGACAAGGCACCAGGTTGGTGGTACCCCAGACAGGACCCTCTCAATGAGCCTCTCGAAAGTCGCGGGTGCGTTGCAGAAGCTAAAGGGCATGGCGCGGAACTGCCACAACCCCCGGCCAGTGGAGAAGGCCGTCTTGGGACACGCTTCAGGGGTAAAGGCCATCTGCCAGTAGCCGCTCTTGAGGTCGAGGGAGGAGAACCAGGAGGAGCCGGCAACTAGATCCAGGGACTCGTCTATCCGAAGCAGTGGGTAGGAATCCTTGAGTGTGACATCGTTCAGCCGCCGGTAATCGATGCAGAACCTCCACGTCCCATCTTTCTTTGGAACTAAGACCACGGGCGAGGCCCAGGGGCTGCCAGACGGCTCAATGATGCCACCTGTTCTCATCTCCTCCAGGGCTTGGTCAGCGGCAGCTTGGTGGGCCGGTGGGATCCGGCGGGGTCGTTGCTTGATGGGGCGTGCATCCCCCGTATCAATGTGATGCTGGACGACGTGCGTCCTTCCAGTGCCGGCAGGGGCAGTGGCAAAACTGTGGCGGAATTCCTGTAGCAAGGCCCAGCGTCTTTGGCGTTGCCCTTCCTCCAGGCCTTCACAATTCGCAGTCCACACTTGCCGGGCAATGGTGTTGGCAGCTTCCTCAGCAGTGGGTAGGCTCTCTGGGGGCCGCACTGGGGACAGGACCTGGGCACGCTGGGCTAGCGCACCGGGGTCCCCAGGCAGTGGTTTTCGGGCCTGGAGTGGAATGACTGGCCCTTCACCAAACTGTACAGAGCTGGTCTGGAAGTTGAGCAGCCCGCCGGCAAACTGGAGGAAATCCAGCCCCAGAATGAAAGGTTCCTGGATCTCAGCCACCCACACCACATGAAAGAAGGTGCGACCGCCCACGTCGATGCGCATCCGGGTACAGCCTTTCATGGCAGCCTGTTCACCACTGGCTGTGGTCAGATCTGCTTTTGCTGGTTCTAAGCGCACGCCCTCTTGGAGCCGGTTGGGGTATGCCAGGGTGACGGTGGACCCAGTATCCAGCAGGGCATAGCAGGGGGCGCCGTCCACTTGTAGCGCCATGTAGTAGTCATTGCGCCCGAGGTGGCCTTGTGTCAGTTGAGCCGTGGGCCGGCAGGGGCGGATGCTGTTGACCTTGGAGGTGGCATGGTCAGGGGCAGAGGGTAGAGGTCGGCGTTTAGTGCGGCGAGAGGACGATGGAAGGGGCAGTGCAGGATGCAGTGAAGAGGGCGACGAAGTGGATGAGGAAGAGCGTGGGACGTTATTTGGGGCCGGTGGTGTCCCTTCTACATCGGTCCCATGTCGTTTCCCGGCTGTAGGGAAGGAGAGGTAGGAGGGTGCCGCAGTTGTGCCGGAGGTGTCCCCGCTGTCCACACCGCCAGCAGATGCAGGTCTCAGGCTTCCCGGGTAGGCTCAGATCGTTCCTGGCATCTGGTGACGGCTCCAGTCCCATGGAGCGTATTGGGGTGCTTTGGATGCGACGGGTGCTGGCACGAGGAGGATGTTTGGAAGTGCGACTTCAGCTAGCTTGGCCCGGGCGAGGGCAGCATCGAGGCGGACCTGGTTGCGTACAGCGCCGGTGGTGAGCCCATGGAGGAAGGCATCAGTGGCAAGCTCTTCCTGTATGGCTGTGGGGAACTCAGGGTAAGCTTGGCGGGCCAGGTAGCGGACATCGGCGGCGACCTGGCCCAATGGCTCTCCGGGGAGGCGGAAACGGTCTTTAAGCTGCTGGCGCAGGGTGAGGGGGTTTTCAGTCCCATCAAACCGACAGTCCAGGGCCTGGACAACAGCCTCATAACTGCGTCTTTCCGGTTTACTAACCTCCAGCAAGGTGTGGAGAGCCTCGCCTTCTAAGGCCGCGATGAACATAAAAACATAAGAAAGTTTACAAACGAGAGGATGCCATTCAGCCCATCTTGCTCGTTTGGTTGTTAGTAGCTTATTGATCCCAGAATCTCATCAAGCAGCTTCTTGAAGGATCCCAGGGTGTCAGCTTCAACAACATTACTGGGGAGTTGGTTCCAGACCAGATGAGTCGATCAGCTTTACGCTTTGTATCAAATTTAGCCCGGTAGGCCTCCCAGGACGCTTTCCCATAAAACCCTCCAATTTTCAATTCTTTCTGGCCCTGGGCCTTGTCTGTTTGTGCCTGCACTGTCTCCTTTTGTGCTACAGCCTGATCAGGGGAATGTGGGGACGGCGCCTGAGCCATAGCAGGTTGCACATTATAACTGTCTTCCCCCCTACCGCTATCAGAGCGGTGCACATACCAGAGCCTATCTAACCTTTTCCCCAATACAGTCATACATTCATTAACAGTCTCGTGGCTCACAGGTTGGGCTTTAATTATTGGCAGCACAGTGCTTTATTCTTCTAGGCTCAGTTCTTTGATACGGTGTAACATTTGAGCTGCAGGCTTACCCGTATCTCCGCTTCCAGTGTAGGCCGCGTTGTCCTGGTCGCCTTGTGTCTCGAAATGGCTGACCTTCTGCCCCCCTATGTCCGGTTGCGTACACGTGGCATGCGCTGGTCTAGCTGCTGTGCCTGCAGCGGTCTCCTCCCACGTGGCGTATTCCCGTCTCCACAACGTCCTGCATCAGGCCCCTCTTTTCCAATTCCTGTCTCACTGTGGCTTTCCTCTGTAGCTCGTCCAGTGTCTTTTCCCCTCCAGGAGGATCCTTGGAATAGCCCCCAGCCATTGCTCATCCGTCCTGGTCGGTGACGATGTCATTTTTTTTTTTTTTTAGCGAGTGGGTTCTAATCCCTTTATTCTGACACCAGTGTAGTGACTTGCCATCGCTATGAGACTTATTTTAAAATAAATAATAAAGAAGCGCTTCCAGAAGCTGTGTCAAGGATAATAAAAGAGCCAGTAGTTTATTTTCTTTTTTGCTATACACTTATACCGGACTTTGTCGGCCCAGCCCCACGCCAAAATAATAAACCCTACTAGCGTCTATGCCTACCCACTTCACTTTCACAGCAACAGCGGATACCTCTCACACACAACAGGGGTACTCAGTATCTCAGCGTAATCGGCTATCTATCTAAACTGGTGAATTTATCTCTAACAGGAACAGGTTTTTGATCACCCTCCGCTCCGTCTAAATCCACGTGAAGAGTTCACGGAGGCTGCTGACGTCAGCTCCCATCGTCCTCATCCCTCAGGGCTAAACCAACCCTCGAAGACGAAGCAGGGAGGGGGGAAAGAAACTGGCTAATTCCCCGTAGCAAAAGAACCTTCTCAATTAACTTCAATAAACAATGACACAGCCTCCCTATACACCTACACACTCACACCCTAAACTACAGTCCCCAAACGACCTTCCCACCCTGCATTCACACCCTTATACCCTCCCCGTATACATTCTCTTAATGGCGTGATCGGGCACACAACACAGGGAATGAACAGATAACAACACATTTACAATACTTCGTCCCAGCGACTCCAATCCAGTTCTTGCAAAAGCCAGGATCTCTACAATATGAATAATAATGATAATAATGTTTTAATCATAATGATGATAATAATGTTTTAAAAGAAAAAAGAAAAAGACCTAAACAGTTTTAGCAAACAGTCCCACCCCCTTTGATTCCACTACAATAGAAGTATCAATATTTATTTATTTCTGTTTTACTGATCTGCACGGTACAGAAAAGCATTAAGCTATAGTATATTGAACATACGTCGTTCGCCACAAATAAGCTTAAAATATTAAGTCTGTTGTATGTTTTTGATTACGATCAGGATTTGGAAAATGTAACATTGAACTTCCTGTGCATTGGTCCACACTTACTGTACTGCATTTCTTTGGATTTCGTTTAATTTCCAGTTTGATCAAATAATAGCGTGTAGTATTTCGATTTAGAAGATGGCCTTCTTTAGTGGCCTGATCTTCAGCATGTGACACCTGCTGGTGAAACACTATTTCAGTAGTAATCTGTGACAAATCACTTTCTAGTCAGATATCACCCTCTAGAGTGCAGAAGATGTAGGACAGGTTAACTAAACTGCATATCGCATTGACATCAATTCTGTTGTGGAGCATAACATGCAATACGTCGCAATTTGTATAATTGTCCATAGCTACCTCTGTAATTGTCCCCCAACTTGAAGTGTCTAAAAAAATTGATTTAGAATATTGAGAAAATACAAGAGAAAAAAATAAAATAAAAAAGATCACTGCTCAGTGCTTAGAAAAACCGCTGCACGTATGGATGGTGCACAATTTAAGGAATGAAGGAAACTGAAGCCCAAGAAGAACAAAATAAAACATCAAATGCAAATGCCCTTTAAAAAGAATAAATGTACAAAACTGTAAATTATGCATATTCAGTGATCCATTTTTGTATATGGATGTAATAAAATTTTGCATTGATGCACATTTAATCAGCATCTTACCACAGCCCTGTCATTCATATTTACTATGTTTATATATTGTAGCGTTTTCTGGGGTGGGTTCTTTGTAATGCGGGGTTTACACATAAAGCCACACAACACAAGTCCAAGTAAAGGTTAAAACCTGTTTATTATTTCCAGGCTTTGGCAGCATTCTTGATAAATAAACATCAAAACAAACAAAGTAAATAATCCGCCACCAGTGGGAGGTCCTTCAAGCGCTGTCTTTTCAGGCCGGGGTTTGTTACCGAGGGTCCACGTGCCGTTCGGGTTCTCCAGTTCAGTCCTAGTTGGTCGTTGAGTGTTCAATCCTTGTTGTAATTTTATTTACCTCTCTGTAAAACCTCCTTCTCCACAGTACACGCTCTCTCTCTCCAAATACCTCCCACTCCTTCACCTGCCAGGATCAAAAAGACAAAGAAAGAAATCCAGGGCGCGGTTAAATAGAGCAACTGATTAGTATCACCTGTCTGCAGTTTGGCTCTGATTACAACTGGAGACAGGTGTGGCTGTTCTGTTGCAGTCTAGAAGTTTCCTCTGAGCTGTCCGTGGTCCTGCCTCTGTGGAATACTTCACATTGCTGGTCCTGGCAGCCAAAAAACAAAGAAACCTCGCAGGCACATAACGTCCATCCACAACACAACCCCTGAAACCGCTACAATATATATATATATATATATATATATATAATGAAAGCTGGAGTTCTAAGCTTTTTATTTGTGTTTTCATCTATTTCTCCCTGTTCCTTTGGGTATTGTAGAACCGTGCCTCTGCAACCCAATATAAATTAAAGTATGTAAAGAAGTATTTCAGCACATACATCATTTTGGCATTTCCATTGTTGGTTTCACATCTGTAATGGCCCAGTGTAAACACATTTGTCCCTCTCATCCAGCTGCCCAAGAAATTCAAATGCTACAGAAGGTTTTATCTGCAAACTAATTTAGACATTTCACCGTGGTGAGTCTGCCTGTAACCTCTGACACTAACTGCAGATTCTAAGTTCAGAATAAAAACAACAGTTCTACCCTTAGTTGATGCACAATAAAGGGAGTTTTTATGGTATGTTAAGTTATTTTTATTGTAAGTTATGTTAAAAAGGGAGAAAATATCAACCTTATGGGGTAATTATTTATGGCTAAAGTGTCAAAATACCAAAAACTATGATAACAATGTAATGATGTGCTATTATTTAAGTTATCATTTCCTGAAATGCAAAAAAATAAAATAAATAATCTTTATCACAATTGTTTTGTGTGTGTGCTAGTGGCACCATAATAAAAAAAAATCAATCCCGGGGTTTTCTTGTAGGTGTTTACCTATCAGGTGCCGGTAACATATCAAATGTTTTTCTTTGACCAACTTGCAACTTTGTAGGACCCTTTTGATATTTGTGGTGTGTAAAGCTGTCGAGCTTCATAAGATTACTAGACAAAAGGAAATTAGACATTTCTTTAAAAATACTTTATCAAAGACTTTAATTTTATAACCGTGGCACTGCAACATTCAGGTTTATTCTGAAATAACCATGGATGTTGGTCACACATAACTAGTACAGTTTACACATAACCCTTTCCTGGGAGCGTTTTTGAAAACAAAGTAAAGTTTATCATAGTGACCCATTCAGATCATTCAGATCCTGCAGCGTAATCAGAGGGATTCATTGAAAACTCTAAAAATACTGTGATTGTCTGTACTTCTTGGGAGAACGGTTTTCAATGCCCGACAAGATCTTAATTTGAACAGCAGATTCTGCATGCAATCATAATGCGTGTTGGATTCTAGAGTGAGCTAACCTCATGGAGATTGTAATAAGCCCAAGACCTTTGTACAACCACATGTTTTCATTTTTATTGATTTGCCTGGTATTGTTCTGTGCTGTGTTCCTTCTGTTAGTACTAGAATGTTAAGAAATATGATTCAAAAGCTGAACAACATCTTCGTGTAGTCAGCAAATATAAAACAAACATCCAACTACGTCAATCTAATGGTGCCTTACTGCAGCTGGGGCCATTAAAATGATCCCCTTTCAAATGCTCAGCATTTTGTGTAATATGGTATAACAATGCTAGAAAATGCTGAATAATATTTTTTTGACAGAGAAAAGCCAATCCATTAATAAAGGTAAATTGAAAACAATGTATCAATGAAGATGGTGGTTCTGTATTTCCTTAAATGTTGAACCTTTTAAAAATGTGTTCTAAACAAATAATGCAAATATATAAGTATATAAAGAGTTATCTATTTTCCGATATTTGTTGGAGGGTAGTGTAAATAAAACAAACAAAAAAAAAAAGGTCTGATAATTAGTGATTTGTTTTTTCTTTGGTACAGTCATAAAATCGTAGGATGGAATTTACAGTGTACTTTGTAATAACTTTTTATATACTTATTATATATGCACCGTGTATTTAAGTGAATTATTATATCTTTGACAACAGAACCTTTTTATTTCATTACTACAGTATTTGATTTTCTATATGGGAGATACATGTAAATCTGGGCCACTAGAGTTTAAAGACTGGGGCTCTAGATCAAAATGTGGCCTAATATCTGATTTTCCAGGAGATAAATTTGCCATCGGTTTGCTCAGGCTGCTGAGTCATGTTCACTGTCAGTTTTTTCAGTCTGAATACACACGTGGTGCTAGATACAATTAAAATACTTTCATTACATTTTCCAATTGCTTTGCCTTTCCGTTATTAAGTGTTACAGCTCTGTGTCACAGAATTAGGCAGTTACTGAACCATAGCCATAATCTTGTATTGTAGCATTTCTCTGGTAGACTGTACTTACTGTCTCAGAAACTAGATGAAATGTCACCAATTGCTGGAGCTTTGGACAGTGCACTTGAATATTGCTTGTAGGTCCTGAGCTGAGTCCTAATTATTGCGTAAGAGATCTCTGACACCGGTGTCTATACTCTGTTTGCTTTTTTCCAATACCAGTGCACTTAAAGATGACTCAGGTAACCACTAAGACAGACATATGCATTTTATTGGGACAGTAATAAGAGTTGAAGCCTTGAAAAAATATAGTTGTCATTTGTGTTGCTCTGTTTAATCAGCTAGAATATATAAAAGATAATCCAGATGCTGTCTTGAGTCCAAGTTGATGGCACAAGCTGGGTAGCAGAAATCTACTGCACTACACTGGCTAGATCGTTGTCTGACATGTGAATAAAAATAGAATGGATCCAACAGGGATCCGAGCACTCTGGTGTGGAACACATTTTTGTAGAAGGTTGGAATGACATACAAACCTGTTGTGGAAATATACTGGATTTGTCCAGATTAGCATGCATATTTAACTTGTCGTTTTAAATGCGTCTTGGAAAAATCCAAAAGCGTGATTGATTAAATTGTGTCACATGACTGTGCTGGAAATATAGCATTACCACTGCCACTGTGAATGACTGTGCCAGAATATTCCCTACATCACTGTGATCTTCAGCTCTTACTGATAAAAAATGAACAGTATCGTATAAGACGGCTATTGTTATCTTTCTGTTTGTTTCTTTTGTTTTAAACATTTCAGTCTTAAACTGTCCAGCAGAGACCAAACTGTGTGTGATTAAGCCCCAGACAACAAATGCTGCCAGAATGCATGATATCATGGTTGAGAGATGCTGGCTGGTGTTGGATCTAAAGACAAAGGACTCCATTTGAGAAAAAAATATAACAGCAATAATAATAATAGTATAACAGAGCTAACAAACGATTATGGTACATCTTACCTCATATAATGACCATAGCTCTATGTACATTAAGGATGTAATAAAAGAGAATGAATGAGTGGTAATAATAATAATAATAATAATAATAATAATAATAATAATAATAAAACCAGTCTTACTCTTGTGAAAAGCACAAGAGTAATAACAGGCCAGTGCATTCAGTCTCATCACTAACTACTCATTTGTACACTGAAAATACTTTGAGCGATTCTGTAAATATGAGTCAAGTTAATGACAACACATGCCTTTGCCTTGCAAGAATCACATTCCTAATTTTGGGTTAAGCATTATTGAAATAAAAATCTCTTTAGCATTGCTTTAACTTGCCAGTAGCTTGCTTCAATGTACTCCATGTAATATCATACTCTTGATACTTTCCAATACTTAAGTAACGTACTTGCGCCTCAAGACTTGTAACTTCATCTTCTCATTCCTATCCAAATGCAAGTGTAAACCTAAATGAAAAAATGAGATTTGTCATTACAGCCAACCTGTCCTCTGATTAACTTTATTAAAAAATGAGATTTGTCATTACAGCCAACCTGTCCTGTAATTAACTTTTATTAAAAAAAGGCTGTTTATTAAAATAAAATACTGCAAGTCTTGCCTTCCTAGCAATATTATTATTATTAAAGTATTTAGAAGACGCTTTTATGCAAAGTGACTTACAGAAATCAAACACAATATTACAGGCAATATTACAGATTGAAAAATATTATTTTATTTAGCGACGCCTTTATCCAAGGCGACTTACAGAGACTAGGGTGTGTGAACTATGCATCAGCTGCAGAGTCACTTACAATTACATATCACCCGAAAGACAGAGCACAAGGAGGTTAAGTGACTTGCTCAGGGTCACACAATGAGTTGGTGGTTGAAGTGGGATTTGAACTGGGGACCTCCTGGTTACAAGCCCTTTTCTTTAACCACTGGACCACACAGCCTCCACAATATTAAAGGCAAATAAAATGCAAAACAAACACATACAATATATACAAAAATATAAATAAAGGAAAACAGAAAGGTACAGTATATAAATAGGAATTTACAGTTAAAGGTTGAATAAGTGGGTTTTGAGAAGACAGCAGAAAGCAGTAAAAGACTGGACAGTCTTGTGGATAACTGGCAGCTGGTTCAATGAAATACATGAAATACGCTTTTAAAAAAATCAAGAAAAAGGAAGATTGCAAATCATGGCGGTGAAAGATTTTCTTCTACAGTGCAAATATATACATTCAGTATAGATGGAATTCATGTAGATGAGATACTCTAAATGAGATGACTCATGCTGAAATATGCCCAGAAACATTGTATACAATTTTAATTTAACATGATTTGATTGTTTTTCCAACCTCACCAGCAGGTTTTGTCAACCGTTTATGACATTTTCTGATATGGTTTTCTTCAGAATATTGTCCTCAGTGTTTTTTTTTGTTGCGTGATACAGATTGTGAAGCTTACATTCTTCTGCATACATGCAAAACTGCTGTGAGTGCTGTGAGTCAGAGTGTGTTTACTTATTTACTTGTGAATGTGTGTGTATGTGTGCATATATAAGGTCCTATGATGATAGACGAACATTAGTAGATTATATCTGGTGAAGGTACGTTTTATGTTTATGCATTGGTGCTTTCAGCAATGTGACAGGTGTTTTAGAAGACAGGGTGGCTTGACCTTCATTTTTAATGAAAATTTAATGAAAACCCATTACTTTCTTCTTCCCAGGTGGCAGCGTAGTAGCAAGTCTTTTTTTGTGATCAGATATTTTTTATTGGGGATAGTACAAAAATACAAACAAAAACATGAACAAATGAACTCCCCATTTCTTTTTTTACCCTCCCACAACCCCCCACAAGGACCTCAGGGACCTAAATTAATTTGGATTTAACAAAGGCTTAATAAGATCTGCTATGCATTCCCTGACGTGGTTCGTTTTCTCTCTGGCACCATGGATCCGAGTGGTAGAATGTTCTAAGTAAAGAATATCAGAACCATTAGGGTCCATTGGCACCAGGGAAGAGAGTGTGACGGCTGCCAACGCAGAGCCGCCATCTTTTTCGCTGCAGTAAGGCCAGCTAACCAAAAGCGTATCTGTTGTGGTGTTAAGTCAAGGGATGTATCGTTGTTCAATAAGAAAACCAGAGCGGAGCAAGGGATTATCTTTCCAAATATTGAAGAAAAAGTAGATGATACCTGCTCCCAAAATGAAGCTATGGCCGGGCACTCCCAAAACTTATGCAAAAAGGTGCCAAGGGCGCCCTAGGGGCAAAGTAAGCAGATAGGGGTAGGGGCAAGCTTCATTCGAAAGCGTCTACGAGGGGTTAAGTATGTCCTATGAAGAAAATTAAAATGAATCAACCAATGGTTAGGGTTCTTAGAAGCTGAGCCTAACTTACTCCAGATAGTTTCCCAGCTAATCTCTATATCTAAGGAAGCTAAGTCGTTATTCCAGATAGTGTAAGCTGCTAAAGGTTTGTATGAGGCTTTTAAAAGATAAAAATATAAACATTTCCCCCTGTGTGCACTATATCATGGAGTGGATGTACTGGTAATGCAGTCCCCCAGGGAACCCCATAGGCACACATTGCTGATCAGAGTCGAAGATAGGAAAAAAAAGAAGAGCCCGGTAAATTGTATAGTAACTGTAAATCCTGGAATGTGCGAAGACAGCCAGTATCAGAAATATCAGTAATAGTATGGACACCTCTAAGCTGGGAAAGAAATGGGTCGACCCCCCAACAGGAGCGCACATTTAAGAAAGATAGGTGTGTGGGAATGCCATTTTAGTTTAAGTTTTGTGTGTCTTTCAACAGAACGCCAAACAGTAATTAACTGTGCAGGGCCGAAGCGTAATCTGCAGTGCTTGAGAGGAATGTTTGAGTGAATCAAGTAATCTATGTATTTTTCTTGTAGTAATCGCCACGAGACAGAAACACCAGGTTCAAGCCAGACTGTAAGTGGACGTAATATAAATGACCAAAAATATAGCTTAAAGTTAAAAACCTAACTGAGCTATATATTTGGTTGTCTTGTAAAACTGATACATTATCTTATTCTTAGCAGTGCAAAAGTACTTTAAATTCAGGAGAACCACTCAGCTGAACACAGCTTACCAAACCAGATTCCCCGAACTCTTCAAGACCTCTTGCCACTTAGGACTAAAGATCATAAAGCCTCTCGGCTTGTCATTGCTGACTTAGTTAGTGCGCACACAGGTTACTGACAGCGGTCACGAACAGCGTAAGTAAGCAGGAATCAAAAAGTCCCATTCCCACCATGCTCAAACTGCACAGCCACGTCTGCTCCGGAGAGCTAGGTCTGCTTCTAGCTTTCAATAGTAAACTTTATTTACAACCAAAATAAGGTACAGGGACGCAGTGTCTGTCACGGGCGTACTAATGGGGCGATGCTTCTAAAAATTCTCATAAAAGCTGAATTTCTCGAGTGAGAGAATTGTCAGCATATGACTAAGGCCAGGATTCTGACCTGATAGTGCCGCTAACAGAGCACCTGAGTGGTAACCATAGCGCTTTGCATTCAATCTCTATTCGTTACATACTGTTCATGTTTTACCCATAGAAATAATATTAGAAAACCAGATTATTCTGTTGTTTAACACACATACAAAAGTGCTAAAACTACCCAAATACTCGTACTTCTAAAAATTTAAATCACCTGGCTGGGATGGATTATTTAAAGAGGAAACCAAATAACCTATAATGAAATGAGCGCAGGAAACTATTTGTTAAAGTAGGCTTTCTATGACTGCTGAGTTGCCCAGGATAATGAATCTTAGCAAAAAGAGCCTGATGAAGTAAATTACTTTTGGTTAATGTAAAGGGTTAATGTAGATTTGAAAAGTCTGGGGAATTGTAGATGTGCTTTTTGTTGTTGTTGTTGTTCATATATAACATGGACATGATTGCAAAACAATGAACATTTTACTTTGATTTTGCTAGTCATTTATCATTATGTTTGTTCATATGAAACTTAATATCCTTATTTCTATTCATGGTCATGTGGATACACAGTACCACATATCGTGCATGCCAAAATTGAGATTCACATCATTCTTCTTCTTAATGTAAATGAGAAAATTCAATGCATGTAAAGAAAATCCATTTAGAGGTAATGTAAGTGTTAAGAAATTAACATTTTCTGTAAGTCGCCCTGGATAAGAGTGTCTGCTAAGAAATAAATAATAATAATAACTAGATGGTAACTTTACAAGTAAAGTTGTGGGGCTTGCTTTATTGGGAAAGTGGTCAAAGAAGCTGATTTGTGTCAAAAGTCACATTGTTTACTAATTGTCTCATGCTTAGAATGTGCTAGAATTTGAAATTTCTCAAAGTCCTATGACAGTTAATTCAACAGTGGGAAGTAGTCCACTGAAAGAAGTTGATGCGGTTACTAAAACAGCTGTACCTCTTGATTGGTAGACGCCATTCCTGTTTTGATTTCATATTTGAATAGCTGAGAAGTAGAGGAAGATTTCATTTGCTCTAAGTATTTGTCTAACTTGTTGGGAAAGTGTTGGTGCGGTTACAAAAACAGCTGTACCTCTTGATTGGTAAAAGTTATTTATGTTTTGATTTCAGATTTGAATAGCAGAGAAGTAGAGGAAGATAATATATACTCTAACTTTTTGTCATACTTGTTGGGAAAGTGGTCAAAGTAGCTGATTTGTGTCAAAAGTTACATCGTTTACAGTAAATAGAATGTTGGAAGTCTGGGAGTTTTTAAACAGTGGGGAGCTTTAGAATGTTGAAAAAGTCCCATTAAAGTGAATGAAGATGGACAAAAAAAGGACAAAAAACTTAATAGTTTAAAAAGTATACAATATATAAAAAAGTTGTATATAAGCACACTATTCCAGACCGGTCTACACGTTTTAAAGTTTGAACGGCGTTTGTAGCGTAAATGGTGTAAGAGGAGTAGCGTGCCAAAGAATAAGAAGAAGAAGAAGTTTGTCGAAGATTTAAAGCGGGGACTCTTGCTTCGCAAGCCCCACTAATTAATTTTCATTAAAAAAAAAAACATAAAGATATACAGAATGACCTGCAAGAAGTTAACTATAATTTTTCAACATTAACTATTTCTGTAGAAAGCTGTTAAATAATAGAATGTTCTGTTTTTTCCCTTCATCTTGTACAAATGTCTGATCTCAAGCCCTTAAATGCCTCACATATATTGTAACATGATTTGTAGCACACCATTTTGGTATGAAAATGTTAAAAGCTGCATTTCATGAGTCTCAAAATCAGAGATCAGACTGGTAAAGGTTTTCACCAACAGTTTTGCTGAAGGAATTAGTTGAGGTAATCATTGAGGATTGATAAGCAATTTAAATACCTTGAACATCACATTGAATCAAAGCTGGCCTGGCTGTCCATGATGGCCTTGAAGCCTATTGACATTATTATTGCAAATGTTTGAATTTAATAGGATCAGTACCCTTCTCAGCAGAGTTTACCTGTTATATAACTGAACTTTCAATAAAAGTGTGGGACACTTTACCAAGCTATCTTGACTTGTGCTTTAATATGTTATTGTTAGATATAACATGAATGTGTTTATTTTCTCTAGGTTGGTGTTGTTTCCTGATGCTCTACTAATAATTATCTTATCTTACTTAATAAAGGACATGTTGACCTACTAGCTTTTAAAATAATCCCTTTTTAATGCAATATATACCAGATGTACTGTAATACTATATATTATTGACTTGTAAACTCAAAATGAAAAGAGAACATTCAGAAGCTGAACTATCTCAACATTAACACTTTCCATTGATTATTGCTGGTGATAATATCCCTGGATCCTCTTTTCTTCTGATGAACGTGGTTCTTTGCTTTTATTTTATATATCTGGAACATAAAGATGCAAAAGCAATGGTTAACATAGTTCTTTTCGAGGGACCTTTAGTTTCCAGCTATGTATGCAGTCCATATTTGTTTTATGAATCAGTCAAGAAAGTGATGTTTTTCAAGTCCATTCAAGTTTTTTTGGCATCGAACTGTCCGTCTGACTTTCTCATAGAATTCCCGGAGGAGCCCGTTGAGTTTGTGAAGGTCTTATTTACATCGTCGAGTTGGATTTGTTTGAATTTTAGGAAGTATGAAACACTGAAAGCAACGTTTCTATGACGATTTTAGTGTTTGCAGCATCATTATTTTCAAGTATATTTTGTAATTCATTTTCTGTTGTCCGCCATTTTGCTTTGTTGTGTGAAGAGAGGAAGGACGTTCAGCGTGATAACATCATTTAAGGGAATTTATAAAAAAAAAAAAAAAAACAACTATTGACCATAAACAGCGTCACAGGGCAATAGTTGGATCTATTTTTGGTCATGATGAGGTTTTAACCAATCACATGCCAGCATTTCTAAGGACTGATTGATATATGACATGTTTTCTTTCATTCTTTAACCAGTGTTACCTTCCCAGCTTCATATCACTGTTTTTGTTTCAGCACAACTTAACCCCCGAAGGCTTTATTCTTTTTCATGTAACAATTATTCCTCTTTTCATTTTTGTAGGTATCAGCTTAAGTATGATATTGGTTCCCCGTGCACAGACCTTCCCTGGTTACATATCAGAGCTGTGTGATGATGAGCAGCAGCAGCAGCAGCAGCAGCAGCAGACCCAGCATCGTGAGCAGCCACTGTCTCCTTCTAGTGTCTATGGATCAAGCTACAGCTCAGGACCGGTCCAATGACATGCACTGTCTGGCTGATTGTTTCAGTCAGTCCAAGCCAGGACATACCAAATAGTTCATAGTGGTGGTAAAAGCCATTTGTATTTTTTAAAACGACTAGCTTTAGAGCAGAGAGGCATTTACCAATTCAGTGGGGAGCATCTGAGTGGCCACCTTTTGCTATCACTTGGTTACTAGTGGCAAATCCAAATGGTCAATTAAATGATCAATTCAATTGCTTTCTATGAGGTGCAAGGTTTGAAGTCCCAGGGAAACAAGTTTGACTGGTACGAAGTTGATCTTGTCATGGCATCTGTGCACTACTAATTGCATACTCTCCAAATTGATTAACGTTCTTTTGTATCTGAAGCCAGACAGATAACTCTTTACATAAATACTGTTACACTGTCATCCAAAATGTCATTAAATAATTTACTTACATTATACCATAGTTACATTTAACCAGTTTATTTGAATCACATTCCCCACAAAACAAAACAATGTGTGGGGATGAAGTTCAAGGGATACTTACTTACACTTACTTTTATATTTATTTTCTTACCTGTGTAGTTATGAGTGTTCTCAATCGTTCACTATTGTTGTTTCTTCTTTGATAATCATTGACCGTACTTACTATGTCAAACTGAATTTCTAAAGTGACTAGGGGTATGCAGGTGTTCTGCATGGTAAATAATAATAAAGAAACACAATAATAAAGAAACACAAACAATATAATATTAGACAGGTAAGAATAAAACCTGAAAACCTTGATTCGTGTTATTGATTGCAGGGCATGCATAGCAATACCTTGTACAGGTCATCAATTTCAAAGTAAATCAGTGTATACCATGTCCTATTATTACCCATTAAATTAACAGTCCAGGACATAAGACATGGATTAACTGAATTCTTTACATTATTGTTACTCAATAAAATTATTTATTTTAAAAAAATCCTTCATTACGCTTTCATGCCATATTATATTTTAAAATGTACTTTTTTACTGAAAATATGGGAATATTGTTTTTGTACTACAAAGAATAATTTTACTTGCCCAGTTTATGTGTAATTTGGCATGCTACAAAATCCAAACGATACCAGTTATTTAGTAGCAGGTTTAAGGAAAAAAAAAAGTTTCTTAGCCAGCTAAGAAACTGTTTGTGGAAGAACTCAACAATAAATGGGTAGCATCTATCTGGAAAAAAACATTGCTGTGCTGTGTCAGATACATCATTCCCTACAAATACCATATTTAGACCCGTTCCTTGTGTGATTCAAAAACAAAAAAACTTATATTGCAACATTTCAACTTTTTTTTCCTGGAAAATAACCTTCTGTTTAGGCTTTTTTGTTCATTTAAAACACATTTTCAAGGCAGTAATCATGTTTTTAATAGTAATTTTTTTAACGCCTCAGTTAGACTTGTTTACCTTTTGGAATTTGAAATTCCAAGTGATAGTCCAAAGATTACAAGGAGATGTATGGATAACAGAATCTATATGATTTAGAAAATTCAATATGATTTGGCAAATAGCCAATCTGGTATCAAAGTGCATTCTGAAATGCATTTGCCTTATTATTCAACCCTTTTGTTGTTATCCATTGATAGATGAAATGGTAGCCGTAGCAGTCCAGTGATGAAAGACAAACTAAACAATCATTAATCACTTTTCACCTGAAGAAGAGACCTTTAAGGTCTTGAAAGCTTGTGATTAATTATTTAGCTAGTCCAGTAAAAGATATATCCAAGGAATATAACATCAGAACAAGGTAGTGCCGTATTTATTAAATGTAATTTGCTCATAGTTAAATTGCAATACTTTGTAATTAGAAATCAAGGTTTATGTGAGTAATACAGTTTTGTAATATCCACTTTTTTCTTTACTGGTGATAGTTATTAATATCTTTCCGTGGCAGAGTTCTGTAGGGATGTGTTAACTCCCCCATACATGTTTAAGATGACTCACTTACAGTAATTGACTGAATCTATCTGTGTCAGCATCTAGGTGGGACTCAAAAGTCCAAGTGATTTCAAACCAGACATGAGAGGTTGGTTGTGGAGAGTGTCAGGTATGAAAACAATAAGTGTGTATATTTGAGAATAGTCTTTAGTTTTTGTATTCCCCTTTCCACCCAGTATATTTAAACAGTAACAAAAAACACCCATTAAAATGTTCTGTAGCTGAGATTAAAGTTGATAATGAAGAATGAAATTTTGTTTGGATTCAAATAAAAAGTTAAACTAAACAGGATGCCACAAAATATAAATGATACCGATTTGTTAGTAGCAGTCTTATAGAACACAATCTTATATTTGCAGCCTAACATATTATAACTGCATATTTACATTTCATGGTTTACTTTCAGAACAACAGCAAACGTGTTGTATTTTTATGTGCTTACCAGCAAAAGAAATGACACCAGGTGCAGGGCCTCCTTTTAGGTTGAATTATGAGCGTTGAATTCCTTATTAATAAAGGCATGTTTTATCCGGTTCAGTATTCCAGTGAGCTCTGTAGTTGGGAGAGGTCAATGACTGGCTCAGTCGTTTTACTTCAATCATGCCACAGTTGGATCTGTAGATGTCAGACCCAGAACAGTTGACTACTGCAGTTAGGTAATATGTTTAAGCTTTTGGCAATGCATAATGATTTAATTGCAACAGGATACTTCCTGTCCTTATGCTGCCATGAAAGACAGGATTTATTCTGCAATGAAACATAGTCTGCCCTAATTGCCCAGGATTAATAAAGACGGAGACTCATCACCAACAAACAATTCCAAAGATTGATTGGTTCCATGAAGCAATATTAGATGGACAAGGTAGACATGCCTTGCATTTCATAGGAAAATAAATCTGATTACATGGCAATTTGTTGACATACAGTATGTCATCATCTAAGGTTGTATTAGCAGTGCATTTCTGTGGTTGCTGCAGTAAATTTATGTATGATTCTAAGCCAATAAAAGTCAGTACAGATTCAAAAGTAGTCTTTGCGATTGTACCCAAAGTTTATTTTGCACGTAACACATTAAAGCATATTTGGACATAGTGCAGAAAGTAAAAAGGTGTATTAATGTATTATTTTAATTTAAAAATATTTTCTTTATAAAGGAGATCATCTAGATCAGGGGTTCTCAACCGGGGGTCCGCAGCCCCCTTGGGATCCTCCAAAAATAAACCAGAGAATGTGTTATTTTCCCTGCATGCTTATGATACACTTCAGCCATCAGCATCAAAACAACAAAACCCACAGAATGATGATACAGAACTTCCTTCAATAAGTTCAACTGTAAGTGCTGAAGAACAGTGAGGAGGTGGTGTTGAGTGAAAAACATAAAACCGTTATTAACCCAGCAAAATTAAGAAAATACGAAGACAGCTACTTGAATTTCGGCTTTATTTGTACTGGAAGTGGAGATATACCTCAACCGCAGCGTGTAATTTGTGCAGAAGTACTGTCCAATGAATGATTGAAACCCTCCAAACTACAGAGACAGTTACCAAGCACGAAATATATAAAAACAAGCAACATTCATTTTTTGAGTGAAAGGCTAAGGAATTGCTTGGTGGAAAAGCCGGAATGAAATCCACAACTACCGCGGATAAAAAGCTTGTAGTGTCAGCCTACATAGTGTGGAAAATTGCTAAAGCAAAAAAATCGCATATGATTGCTGAGGAGTTGATAATGCCGTGTGCCATTGAAATTGTAAAGGAATGTTTGGAGAGCAGAAGGCCAAGGAACTGGCAAAAATACCAATGTCACATGACACTGTCACATGACACTGTCAAACGACGGATCGCTTTTATGTCAGAAGACATAAAAGCGATCCGTCTGCTAAATAAACAAATAACAAAGACATAGTTTCGCAGTGCATTGATCGGCTGCATGTAATGATTTTGCTATACAACTCGAATCCACAGACAAATGTCCCATTTACTCACCTATGTTCGGTATGTGTGGAATAAGGGAATAAAGGAAGACTTTTTGTTTTGCAAGGAGCTCAAGACAACAACAACGTCTGACGATATTTTCAAACTGTTAGATGATTTTATGACTTCAGAAGAAATCAGCTGGACTAATTGCATTGGGGTCTGCACTGCTGGAGCTGCAGCAATGACCGGAAAGCATTCTGCTCTTGTGCAAAAAATAAAGCCGCTGCACCTATTATTTGGACACTTTGCTTTTTACACCGAGAAGCACTTGCTGCGAAAGATACTGAACCAGATCTTCACAGTGTTCTGAACACAGCGGTAACGCTCGTTAATTTGATTAAATCCAGAGCAACAAGCTCCAGGTGTTTTGCTTCACTTTGTGAGGAAGTGGGTGCAGAGCAACATTCCTTACTCATGCATACAGAGGTGAGATGGCTATCTGGAGGCAGAATGCTTACCCGTATATTTAATCTCAAGGAAGAGTTACGTACTTTATTAGCTTATAAGAAACCTGAGTTTGCTGGGGGCTCCCGAGTAGCGCATCCGGTAAAAGGCACTCCGCGTGGAGCCCTATAGCCTAGAGGTCACCTGTTGAGTCCAGGCTATTCCACTGCCGTCCTTGGACAGGAGTTCCCAGGGGACAGCGCACAATTGGCCGAGCGCCGCCCTGGGGGGGTGTCCTCGGCTCACTGCGCACCAGTGACCCCTGTAGAGTAGCTGTGTGCCTGCGGGCCTGTCTGTAATTTGCCCAGAGTTGCGTGGTCCTCCGATGCTGTAGCTCTGAGGTGGCTGCATGGCGGGCCTGCAGAGTGAAAAGAAGCAGATGGCTGATGGCACATGTTTCAGAGGACGCGTGTGTCCGTCTTCGTCCCTCCTGTGTCAGTGCTGGGGTGGCAGCGGTGAGCCGGGCTCAAATAAACAATAATTGGGCTTACCAAATTGGGGAGAAAATAAGAAAAATAATTGGAGATTCCAAATAAAAAAAAAAAACAAGAAACCGAGCTTGCTTGAAGAAACCGAAGTGCTGAAAGATGACGTTTGGCTGGCAAAACTGTGTTACCTCACAGAGATATTTGGCAAAAAGGTTGAAAACCCCTCATCTAGATCATTAGTTGTATTTTCTCTTGTGTAATAAAGATATAAGATGTAATAGAGATATATTCATTTGGTTCTGTAATTCTTCTGGTGAGTATATATGTTTAATGTTGTTGCTTTGAGAAGATAAAAAGTGTTGTTTAAAAAATATACAGGTATATAAATATATATATATACATTGGTATATTCTTCAGTATTCCGACAGTACATTGACAATTTCATTTTTTGTGTACATTTTCTGGTTGATTGTTTGGACAATCCATCAGACAGTGTTTTTTTTTTTTTTTTTTTTTTTTTAAAGAGTGTTTTGTAAAGTTTTAAATAAAATTTAAAAAAATAATTATGTGCATTTGTAATAATTATCAGCAATGTATAAATACAGCTATATGAATTAGCTGAATCTATGTCCCCCTCCAAATTAGCAGATATTGTTCCATCTCCCAATAAAAATCCTTTGGCTCATAATTATTTTAGCAGTCTGCCAGCCTTTCCCTCTGCAAGGTAAAATGAACAACCTTGTCTTGCTTTCAAATGTGGTACAGTGATAAGAAAAAGTACAGGGCATGTATGCTTGTGTGCTAGATTCTGTTGTTCAGAGATAATTGGCCCCTATTGATTTTTTTTTTTTTTTTGTGAGAAATCTGAGAAAGGCTATTCAAGCTGCGTCTGTTTTTGTTTTACTTTACTTTGTTTGTCTTGTAGGCTAGAATGAAAAAAAAAAAAGATTTGGGCACGTTACTTTCTAAAAAATATTTTCTGTTCTGTAGAAGTGAGTTATCTATTAAGAGGAAAGGCTGTTTTAATAGTCCTCCAATACATTCAGAACACAGTGCTCCAATACTCTATTTTAGCACTTCATTGAATGAAAAAAGCCCTCACAAGATTTTGCTTGACTATCATTGTTTTTTCTTTCTTTTAAAGAACATGTGCGCAATATTATTCTTGTGTAAAAAAAATAATCTTACAAAATTGATCGTTTGTGTTACAATGCAACGTACAGCACTACAGTACTAGTTATATTGTGATTTTTTTTTTTTACTCAATCCTGTGCCTTTCTTTTTCACTGTTCCGTTATGTAAATGAAGAGGTTAATAAGCAAACTGAATAGACAACATAATATTGTGTCAAGATAATCCATGCTGTTTCTACTAAGAAACCCCACTTTTTTGGCCCCAATCATATTTTTTCTGCTGTCCTGTTCTTGGTCAGACCAGTGAATGTGCATTTTATTTAATTTGTGGTTACATACCAATATAAAGCACCAAGATACAAGTAGAAGTTATGAAGTGCCTTCCCAAGCAGAGCTGCAGTACCACCAAAATAAAATAGAAAAGTACTTCATGTAACATCTCCAAAACAGTGTGAAATATATTGTAGAAATAAAAAATAAAAAAATGATATCAAAACCAGGGTTCCTCCTTCACTCCGTCAGGTGGAAACTAGTGTTACAAAATAGGAGGCGCTTTTTTACACAGAGAATTGTGAGGGTCTGGAACCAACTCCCCAGTAATGCTGTTGAAGCTGACACCCTGGGATCCTTCAAGAAGCTGCTTGAGATTCTGGGATCAATAAGCTACTAACAACCAAACGAGCAAGATGGGCCGAATGGCCTCGTCTCGTTTGTAAACTTTCTTATGTTCTAAGTATAAAGACCTGCAGTTAAGGAGTCAATGGTAACACCTCCTTCATTGCACTTGAAGACAGGTTTTTTATTGGACAAGTATTGCAGACTCTCGAGACTTAAGCCAAGAGTCATTTCTAGTGTATCCAAATTGTAGTTTCCCCAATGGAAACATGCAGTCTCCTGGAACAACATAGGTTATTGAGAATGATTTATGGGTGTCAAGATACACATCTGATGCTGTATTCACTTCTAATGAATTATGTTTGACGCAATATATTATATGCCTCTATATAGTTTATCTGTTCTTTTGCTTGTGATGGAAAATCTCTTCCTGAAAACACCATGGTTTTCTTGATTCAGTTATTAGTCATACTTGAACATTGGTTTTATTTAGGAAGAACCTCAAGTATAAGAGTTGGCCTTTATTTCAGAATAGTATGTTCAGTATCAGGCTGATCCAGAAGAAATCATAATTTTTTTACTTGAAATGTATCTATCTTCTTCTCACTGTCATATACATGAAAGCCAACAATTCACACCATTATGGTAGTTTTACTAAATGTTTCTTAATGAACTAAAATGTATTGATGTAAAGCAGATTTCAGTCAATGTTTTTAAACAATGGTTATTATTACAGTAATGTGGTGTGAGAGCATTCAGTCTAGATGCACTTGACTCCTTAATAATAATTACCAAATTATTATTATTTGTTTATTTAGCAGATGCCTTTATCCAAGGTGACTTACAGAGACTAGGGCATGTGAACTATGCATCAGCTGCAGAGTCACTTACAGCTACGTCTCACCCGAAAGACGGAGCACAAGGAGGTTAAGTGACTGGGCTTGTAACTGGGCTTGTAACCTCCTGGTTAAAAGCCCTTTTCTTTAACCACTGGACCACACAGCCTCCTACCACAAATCATACAGTAATGATAAAGAATTTTTTATTTTTTTCCAGAGTAAAAAAACAAGACTACAGTGCTCCCTCGATATACAGCCTTTTATACCAAAACAGTTTATAAGGTCATGGCTCCTGTTTTCTCTATAATGCCATTAAACTAGTACTTGAGTTCTATAGGCACAAATAGCATAGTCTCTTAGTGTATGGCTTACAATTAAACTTTCATATGAATAAATGAAGGGATGAAAATGTAATCATTAACCTGGAGGTTCTAAGTTCAATCCCAGCCACTGACTCATTGTGTGACCCTGAACAAGTCACTTAACCTCCTTGTGCTCCGTCCTTCGGATGAGACGTAAAACCTGGGTCCTGAGGTCCTGTTTTAAGTGACTCTGCAGCAGCAGTTGTGATGCATAGTTCACACCAAAGTCTTTGTAAGTCGTTTTGAATAAAAGTGTCTGCTAAATGACTGAATAATAATAATAATAGAAGTGCATGGCGAAGTGAGGAGTGTTTGCACATCATCTAGTTGATAAATAAGCCTACCACATTAAAACTATTGTGGTAAAAGGTATATACAATCCTTTATATACCTAATATAAACATAATGGTTACCCATAATATAAATACATAGGTAAACCATAAGATTTTTTATACAAACAATTTTTTGTGAAACACCTTTGTTCTACTCTCTATTGATACAAAATTATCAGAATTTATGATGAGTGAGTGTATGAAGTTATAGGTGAGGTATAAATTTAGTGGGACCTTTCTGATTTTACTAAATTGTTACACCTTCCCATACCATCCACTACTTTTTTTTCGTTTGTTTGCTTTTATTAATTCATGCTTGTTTATTGTTATGGAAATCAGTTTGATCACAGAAACCGGCAGTACTTTGAAGTAAAAGATGTTGGCTTAAAACCAATTATTATTTGTGTGTAACCTTGTCCTGTTATACTATTTTCACCAACAGCAATTGTTTTATGTAATGTCTGTCTGGCACTGTTTTTTTCTTACTTAATCTTTTCAATTGAATGCATTGTTTATATAGATTAACTTTTAATTAGGTTTAATTCAGTTAGGTTAATGTGTTTGTTTAATTGTGTTTTGTTTAATTTAATTTATTTTTGGTACAATTAGATATTGAAATAAATTATTGAATGTATGAATTCTTGTTTGATTTATTAAAAATACAATGGGCTGGGTTTGCTTTTTTTTTGCTCTAAATTGTAATTAGCACACTTTTAATGTAAAAGCACCAATTACAATTTTGAAACTAATAAAAAAAAGTTGTTTATATCTAGTTTGTTGTTTTATTTATTTATTTTTTCTTTCTTGAAAAATCAGTGTGAAACAATCTAGTTTATTATTAACACATTATAGATTATAGTTAAGCAAATTGTCCTGTTTGCAGCACATATACAGTATTTACATTATTTGTTTATTGCATACAGAGGATTAATATGACAGGAAACTTGTTTATCTCCCACTGCCAACCTCAAAAATACTGTAACACTACAGTGAGGGCTGAACCCATATAAGGCACTCATCAGAGACACTAAGACTCCTGATTCAGACCATTATGAACCACAGCTCCACTAGGTGGCCGATATTTGTCTCAGGCTGAAGACAGTACAGTATCTACATCTTTTACAAGCCTATAAATAGGGAGCTCAAAGAGGGAAGGTTCTATCCTCGGCACTTATCTATACTGTATTGTTATGCATCACTTATTAGCTTGTCTGAGATGAATATCAGAATACAAACAACCTGTAGTGTCCAATTACTGCCACGCAGCCAATAAATGACAGTCCTAACAGCAAATAAAAAGCATTGTTTCTGCTGAATTTCCATGTCATAGCTTTTACACAATACAGAACACCATTTGTTTTAAATGTCACAAGTGACCCTAATACCCCTTCTCTTTTGTACAAGGTGCTAGCTACTTTTGAGTGGAAGGCTTGTGCTGCGGAAGTATATGACCCTTCAATAGAACCAGCTTCATTGCTTGGCTTGGGAGCCCATTGATATGAAAAATAGGGAATTCTGGCCACATCAGATATTTTGGATGGAAGGAATACCTAGTAAAATAGCCATCTGTGATCAAATTGAAATGCATGAACATAGTTATTGGTCCAGAATCATTGCTCCCTGTGGGAGAGTCAGGCACATACCCAGCTTAAAGTGTGGATGTCACAAGCAGAACTGAAAACCTGCCCTGCTTGCACGCACATGGTAAAGCATTGTGAAATCATGTTTGAATACAATGATGTACAAGGTTTATCATTTTCTAATTTAAATGTTGAACCAGACAATGTGAAGAGAATTGAATGTATGGGGTGTGATGTAGATCACCCAGTTAAGTGGGCTCATCTGGGAAAATTACAATGTAAAGATGGCAGTCCGGTTAGCAGGGTTCACGTTTTTGCAGATATCAGTTGTTTAAAACTGTGACCCACAAATGCAATGCTGAGCACTGGATTCCAGAACCCGTAGTGGGATTTACCGACCCACTGAGAGCAGAACCAGACAGACTTTCATTCCTGCTGGGAGCAGTCTGATATCCTGGATGCAAACTGGACACTGGGATTGAAAGACCATTCTTACAAGTAACTGTTAAGAGCAATAATATTATAATATTGTAAAACTCTGTACTGGTTTAGAAATTGTTAAACAAGCAGAAATATTATAGCAGAAATCTGTGTAAGCCTAAATGAAGTTTCAGTAAAACTAAAAATCTATGACCTAATTTAATAACCATAAGAGTGCCCCTTAGGAATGTGATTGTAGCTAAAGTCTCTTATCAGCACAAAGCAGCTTAACCCAGACAGGGGCTACTTGCCTGTAAACTTTATCTAAGAATGTACCAAGCAAGGCGACATTTACTGACACACATAGATGTTTAACTTAAAGACAGGTTGGCTGTTCATTCCTATCTATAGGGGGTGATAGAACGCCATAGTACCAGAACAATATATTTTAAACCAAGGCAGGACTAACTGACAGAACAAGTACTTTAAATCTGTGGCACCTCGTCTTTATAATCTTTATCTTAACAAAGTGATAGAACTCCATGGTACCAGAGACATATGTTATCAGTGTTAGAGATGGCCTCAGTGTTAGAGATGGGTTAGAAAAATAGAGAAAGCATGATACTGCATATTATTCATTTTAAGGAGTAGCCTGACATTAGAAAGTATATTATTAATTTTAATATCTAAAAAGCCAGATGTTTTAGGTTTAATTAAGTCCTATAAGTATCAGGGCAAAACTGCAGTTTATTCATCAGTTGAGTTTGGTAACACAGACAGCTGGTCCGCTTACTGGCGATCTCCTTGTGAAGCTGACTGCTGGTGTTGTATTCAGAGCCTTTTAGTTTAGTAAGCATAATCTTGCATTTGTATCTCACCTCTTTTGAAGCATAAGGCCATAAGGATAGGTTTATTATATTTAGTTTTAGAAAGGTTTTTATATTGTATGCTTTAGGCTAGTTTTGGGTGCTTTTGGCTGTTATGCGTTCAATCAATCAATCAATCTATTTTATATAGCGCTTTTCATAGTGGACCACCATCACAAAGCGTTTTACAAGATAGTGAGGAACAATGCATAATACATTAAATACAGTGAGATACAGGGCATAGTACATTAAATACAGTGCAAAAACAATGCAAATACATTAACTATCGGCATAATACATTAAATAAAAGGCTAGGATGTGAATTCTAAACATTGTGGATGCATGTGTCAAACCTGAAAGAGCAATTTAGACAACAGCTAATAACCATATTGCTTTATAGTATTAATGCTGTTAGTCTGTGCAGACACCAGACTGCCCGGATTGTCTATGGGCTATTCAATGTTGATCTGCGATGACTTGATCCATTTATTTTTAATTTAGAGTGACCAATTATTATTTGTATTTATTTTCCCCCCAATTTGGAATATCCAATTATGTTTTTTCTCCTCATCGCAGCGAGTCCCCACACAGCACAGACATTCTAAGGGCGTGTGAGTGTCCTCCGATCTCACAAGCCTAAAGCCAGAATCGCTTTTATGCAGAGCAGAGGTGGGCGAGCTACCGATCCGGGAGAACAGAGATCAGCCCTGCTTTTTATCCACTGAATCTGCTCGGTGTCTGGCCAGTAGGGTTCCCTGTTGCATGATGATGAGAAGGAGTCCCTGCCGGTTTCCCATCCCCCACCCCGGAAGCTTCAGAGGCAATGTGACGCCCCCTTCGGAGTCCCCAGCAAAGTTTGGCCTCAGTACTGAAAGGAAAGATGCCAGTGGTAGACGTGGCCGTATTCTTACTGCAGAGCAGGAGATGGCCACAGTGGACATGGTGCTGGCAAAAAATGACATTCGCCTAAAGGACATTCAGCAAAACATCATTGCAGACGTTGAAATGTTTGAAGGGGTTGATGCCAAAAGTACAACCACTATTGGACACATATTGAAAAGGCACCAAATAACTATGAAATAGATTTATTTGTTGTCTTTTCAAAGAAATGAGGAGAGAGTGAAAAAGAATTGTGACGCGAATACATTCAGGGATGTGTACAGTAATTTTGCTAGTACTACAGTGATGATATGAACAGTGAGATGCTTTGTGGCTGAGAAGTGTGGCCTATGTTCTACAGTACAGTAGGAGGGCTGTCAGCATTGTTCTGTGAATTGTGAAATGACAGTAAATCACATGAATGAATCTTGTTTTTCAGAGAAGGGTGGAGTTGGATGCAGGAGTCAACCACCATAAGTTCCTCTATGTTGACGAAGCAGGCTTCAATCTGGCAAACGTCTGTGCCGTGGTCGGAACGTTATTGGCCAGCGTGCCACAGTCGATATGCCGGGGCAGCGGGGCAGGATTATAACAATGTGTGAGGCCATATCACAAAATGGAGTTGTGGCACAAAATCCTGTGCTAGGGCCATACAATTCAGCCCATCTGCTGAATTTTGTGGATGTTCTGCATAATCATCTTGTGCATCCAAATGCTGGAGTTACATTTGTCGTAGTCTGGGACAATGTGAATTTCCATCATGCACTGGTAGTACGAGCGTGGTTTGCAGCTCTTCCAGACTTCAGCATGATGTTTCTGCCACCATATTCCCCATTTCTCAACCCTATAGAGGAATTTTTCAGCCTGGAGGTGGAAAGTGTATGATCGCCACCCTTACGAGCAAGCCACCCTCGTCCAGGCCATGGATGAGGCGTGTGGTGACATAACAGTGCAACAGTGCAGCAGTGCCAGGGGTGGACAAGGGCAGCAGTGTGGAGTAGTGGTCAGGGCTCTGGACTCTTGACCGGAGGGTTGTGGGTTCAATCCCAGGTGGGGGACACTGCTGCTGTATCCTTGAGCAAGGTACTTTACCTAGATTGCTCCAGTGAAAACCCAACTGTATAAATGGGTAATTGTATGTAAAAAATTATGTGATAGCTTGTAACAATTGTAAGTCGCCCTGGATAAGGGTGTTGGCTAAGAAATAAATAATAAAAAGGCCCTCCAAGAGATATTATCCACGGTGCCTGGCTAATGAGGACATAAGATGTGATGTGGATGAAAATCTGTGGCCTCATGCTGAAGACAGAGTAGGTAACAGATGAAATGGTGTGGAACATCATACCAAATGCATATTGTATCTTATTTTGTATATTTACAATATTGTAAGTTATCATTTTGTTCACTGTAATTTAGATCACCTTTTATTTGATTTAAACAAAAGATGTGTGTTTTGTGCTCGTTTATATTGGTATTATTTTGTGTTCAATAATATTATTTGTTAAGGATTATTTTATGTTATTATGCTCAAATGATTAATTATATATTATATATACAGTGCCTTGCAAAAGTATTCAGACCCCTGACCAATTCTCTCATATTACTGAATTACAAATGGTACATTGAAATTTCATTCTGTTTGATATTTTATTTTAAAACACTGAAACTCAAAATCAGTTATTGTAAGGTGACATTGGTTTTATGTTGGGAAATATTTTTAAGAAAAATAAAAAACTGAAATATCTTGCTTGCATAAGTATTCAACCCCTGTGCTGTGGAAGCTCCCAGTTTACACGAATGAAAGAAATTGCCCTAACGAGGACACAATTACCTTACCATTGGCCTCCACCTGTGAATCATTAAAGTTGCTGTCACATTTTCTGGATAAAAACCCCACTGCTGAAGGATCATTGGTCAGGCTGTGAATCTGAAGGAAAATGAAGACCAAAGAGCATTCTACAGAAGTTAGAGATAAAGTAATACAAATGCATAGATTAGGAAAGGGTACAAAATAATATCCAAGTGTTTGGATATCCCAGTGAGCACAGTTTGATCAATAATCAGGAAGTGGAAGCTGCATCACACCACCCAGGCACTGTCAAGGAAAGGCCATCCCTCAAAACTCAGCGCTCAAACAAGAAGGAGACTTGTGAGAGAAGCCACAGAGAGGCCAACAATCACTTTGAAGGAGCTACAGAGTTCAGTGGCTGGGAGTGGAGTAATGGTGCACCAGTCAACCATATCAAGAGCTCTGCATAACACTGGCCTGTATGGGAAGGTGGCAAGAAAGAAGCCGTTACTCAAAAAGTACCATCTGAAAGCATGTCTGGTTTGCCAGAAAGCATGAGAGTGACCCAGCTGCGATGTGGGAAAAGGTTTTGTGGTCAGATGAGACCAAGATAGAGCTTTTTAGCCAAAACTCAAAGCGCTATGTGTGGTGCAAAACCTAACACTGCCCATGCCTCAAGACACACCATCCCTACAGTGAAGTATGGTGGTGGCAGCATCATGCTGTGGGAATGCTTCTCATCAGCAGGGACTGGGCATCTTGTTAAAACTGAAGGAAAAATGGATGGAGCAAAATACAGGGAAATACTGCAAGAGAACTGAACCTGCTTCAGTCCGCTAAAAAATTGAAGCTAGGGAGGAAATTCACCTTTCAGCAGGACAATGATCCCAAGCACAAGGCCAAAGCAACACTGGAGTGGCTCAAGAACAAAAAGGTGAATGTCCTACAGTGGCCCAGTCAAAGTCCTGATCTCAATCCCATTGAGAATCTGTGGCACTATTTGAAAATTGTGGTCCACAATCGTCGTCCAACCAACAGCAAATCTGCCAAGAAGAATGGGCCAAAATCACTCCGACACTGTGTGCAAAGCTGGTACATACTTACCCCAAAGGACTTAAAGTCGTTATTGCAGAGAATGGTGGCTCTACCAAATATTAATGTATGGGGGTTGAATACTTATGCAAACAAGATATTTCAGTCTTTTATTTTTCTTAAAAATATTTCCCAACATAAAACCAATGTCACCTTACAATAATTGATTTTGAGTTTCAGTGTTATCAAACAGAATGAAATTTCAATGTACCATTTGTAATTCAGTAATATGAGAGAATTGGTCAGGGGTCTGAATAGTTTTTCAAGGCACTGTATATAATATATATATATATATATATATATATATATAGTGATAAAACTTCACCCACTCGCGTTCGTTGCCCCTTTGAAACACTGACCCAGGACACCAGAAATTGATTTTTAAAGCGTGGTTGCGCTATTTTTAATGAACAACACAAAAACAAAATAAACAAAACAAACACCTGGCTCTTTTATGAGCACTAACTAAACATAACAGGAACCTAAACTAAAAAAAACAGGACAGCTAAGCTGTTTACCTGTAGCAAAATAAACAAAACAACACACACTGTTTTCACACAGATCACACCAAAAGGCTTTACACAACCTTTTCCTTTTTGTTTATGGCTTCCACACACATCAACAGCCATGAGCAGACTAACTGCTCTCCTTATATACCCTGCACCTGGCTCTAATTTACAATCATAGCCAGGTGCAAGTGATAATTAACAATAAAACAATTAACAAAACAATTAAACCAAAAATGTGCCTATGCACATGTTTTCCTGCAGGGAGGATTGAACCCCCTCCCTGCTGCCTTACAATATAGACTCATTAAATCTATATAAGAGATATTCTCAGTGTAAGTAGGTTATACATATTAATTATTATTATTTATTTCTTAGCAGACGCCCTTATCCAGTGCGACTAACAATTGTTACAAGATATCACATTATTTTTACATACAATTACATTATTTTTTACATACAATTACCCATTTATACAGTTGGGTTTTTACTGGAGCAATCTAGGTAAAGTACCTTTCTCAAGGGTACACCAGCAGTGTCCCCCACCAGGGATTGAATCCACGACCCTCCGGTCAAGAGTCCAGAGCACTAACCACCACTACACACTGCTGCCCCCTATCAGTAGAACACTATCTTTAAGACTTTGTCTCAGAGTTGGGTGCCCATTGTCTGGACCACACTGGCTACCCCTTTTATCTTGTCCAAGCAACAGTCAGACAGCCAGTAAATAAAAATAAAAATAAAAAAACCCTGAAATCTACAATGGATTTGTTTTCATTTTTCCATTATAAAAGTTTCCAATATTAAAAGAATAGAAAAGTGTAATAAAGTATATTGAAAGCTCTGGTAAACATTGTAAAGCCCAGACAGGTATGTTATAACATATTAAGAAACATGGCAAACTATAGTAGACTATGATAAATGGATAGTATAGGCAATGGAAAAGCATAGGGAAGCTGCAGAATTACTGTGCACATGTACAGTGGTAAACTGGTCAAATGTACAAGGGTAAACACAGTCTAATCAGTCTAAATGCTGTTTAACACGTTTTAAACAATAAGTACTGTATTGGTGTTTTATTACATCCTGCTGACGCATGTCTTCAACAGATTTCTTGCTTTTTATTTTTTATTTTTGTATACACAAATATAATTTGGGGAATGTTTTGTCCACAGATAAACATACACAATCTCTTACGAATGAAAGCAATCATCTAGACAGTTCATCACAACTCACAAAGATGTATGATGGATGGGTTTTATATACTGTGGGTAAAAAGTTACACAGTCAGCAAACTCATGTTTTCTTCTTTGTCCGGTGTGGAGGTTTCTGAAAATTTACATAAATGCCCTCTTTGTTTTGACGACTTGGGGGTTTTGTCATTCTGTCATAGACAGCTGCATGTTCGTAGTTGTTCATTTGCTAAAAGAAGAATATGAATAACACGTGTAAATGAAGTGTTCATCATTATTACTCTTTAAACATGTGTTAATGTAATTTGTAGACATGGATTGATACTGGTAAATAAAAGCACTAGTATTAATTCAACTATACAATATTACCAGAAGTACAAAATACCCGTTTACCCGTCTTTTTGGAACATCTAGCTTGGCTCTATTTCTCATTATTTTCTTCCGCCTCCTGCAAGAAAAGAAACACAATATTTCCTGTTGTTATTTGTATCTGGTAATGAATTACGTTTTAGCATCTTATTGTCCTTGACAGGCTTTTTTCTATTCCTCATACGACTTCCAGCAGTCAGAGGGGAAGACTACTATTGGTAAGGGAATGAAAGCCTATTCTTTAGCTTTATCTGCCTCCTCATGTTACCTTCGCCTAAACTCTGAATCTGTTAATTGGTTTTCTTTTATTGACTTTATTTTAGATTCAGTTGCACTTAATAAAATATATGTTAAGCAAAATGAAAAAAATACAAATATGGATTAAATAAACCAGTCCATAAATAAGTTTTTGCTCTTATATTATGTGAAATAGTTTTTGAAATATGATTACATTTCAATGAGATGTGCAGAGACTTGCCTTTTCTGACACACCACCACCGTAGCAATGATGGGCACTGCGAAAACAACCAGCCCGCCAGCTCCAGCTCCTACATAGGTGAGTATTATTTTCATAAACTCATTTATTTCTGTAATAATAACAAAACAACGCAAATATGAAAGTATGTATCTGGATTGTGTTTTTTAAGAGCAAGAAATACAAATATAGGGTTGGCCAAAAATTGCTTAACTTAGTCATATTTTTAGGTTATACTTTAAAAAATGTTCATCGTTCATGTCAAAACAAGGACAACAATTTGACATTTGATGCAATAAAACAACAATTCCTATGTTGCACAATTATTGGCCCATCCTGAAGTTTTAGACAGTAGATTATACTGAACAATGTTTTTGGCACAGCTGAGATTCATATGCCCATCTACAGTGTTTAAAAGGCATCACAGCTGCATATGTGGACCTTTACTTATACAAATGCAATAAATTATGACTATCTTATCAATAAAATGCAATACTACCTTATGCTAATTAACTCACTGGGACTACACATACTGTTTATAATTTTGCATGTGAATAACTAATTCCACTCAAATACATAACCTTGGAGTAGTTGAAAGACAAATCATTTTATTTTATTTGCCGGTGTAATGAACTTTGTTTCAAGAGAAACTGCATGTCTAGACCATTTTGTGCAAATAAATATATTTGTAATATATATATATATATATATATATATATATATATATATATATATATATATATATATTATATTCACTTGCACTAAATGGGCAACATAAATATAGCTTATAATCAATTTCTTTCACTTTTATATTGTTGGTTCCAATGATGCCATATACTGACTTTTGTCCCACATAATCCCTGTCTATGTGTGGAACGGAAGAGAGACGTAGTGACAAAGTGTCTGACTCACTCTAGAGATTCAATCTTAACGCCTTGATTTTCATTCACACTTACATCTACAGTTTATTCTCACCTTTTCTCACACTCAAAGATATAGTTGTTGTGTGGTTTCCCCGGTCAGTGCTGAAGAGACACCGGTAAACCCCTTCATCGTTAATGGTTATATTCATCAACAGCAGGTTGATACTTAGTGGTCTGCTGCAGTTTACCAGTGTCCGTTCTTTATAATCGGGTCCAATGATTTTTCCATCAGAGAAACTGCAGAGAGCTATAGTGTCTTTATGTTTCTCTCCAATCCTTTCAATGGCCACACGGTAAACGGTTCCATTCAGAACATAGTGGCATCTTAGCATGAAATGATGACCTTTCTCTACTAACTCCTCAGAATCAGAATTTCTGTTACCAAATCCATCTGGAAATAAAGTAATTCAGGGGTTCATTTTGATCTGACCGCTCCTCAAAATACTATATTGTCTAGCAAAAGAAAGCAAATCACTTTGAAGTGTAAAGATATACAGAATAATACAATAGTTCCCTTTTAAGACCATCTATTTAAATCCTGTGTATTGTCGGGTATAAAACCCATCACACAGTTAACATAAGAAATAGTAATAAGTTATTAGATTTAATAAATACATTCGTTTTCTATTTAGATGTTTTACTGCAATTCTGCTTCACCTACTTAACAATTAAATACATCATTATTTTTTCTATATTTCTCTTGTTATTTCTTGTTTTTTTAACACATAGATTAATCTGCTGTATATTCATTTTTGGAAACAGATTATGTAGTCTTTACCATGTCTCTCCTGCAAAATCAGTGTACTGCTGCACTAAGCTAATTCTAAATCCATAGAATCAGAAACTAAATGCCCAATAAAGATCAAATAAAATACAATACATTGTCAGTGTTCTGCTTATTCATACCTACACTATACAGTCACTTTAGAGGATGCTATCTGAAAAATTTGACAAGTAATCCAATATTTTCTTAATGAATATAATTGTTCAGTTAAAGTAACTTTTTGATTTATTTTAAAAGTAAAAAGCTTTTAGGTTGAATAAGATTAAACCAACTGAGAAAGTACAGTACTTGTATTGCTTTAAATGGTTATTGAATACCCAAATTACCATTGAAAGCACCCATGAATCCAAGACTGTTTTAACAAATCGTTCCCCCAAAACCTGAAAACCTAGCAATTACTAGATCTGTGACCATAGCTCAATCCTTCCTCTCTCTATTTCTGTTTTGAATTTATTTGTTACCTCTACATGGACTCGGTTTTGCCACTCATTTACAACTAGGGATTTTAAATGTCTACTGAAAAATACCTTACCTGAATTCTCCACCAGGAGATGTTTTATCCATGATCCTTTTGGAAACGTTTGTATAGAGCATTGATAAAGACCTAGATCTTCAGCTGAGGCATTTATGATAGTGATGCTCCCATCCATCGACGATGAATTCAGGAACACAATTCTTGCTTCGTATTTGTTGGAAAACGTCAAGCCATGTTGTTTATTATAAACAGCAACCAGTTCTTTTTTAGAGTCTGACTTTCTTTCCCAGTTAATCTGGCTCAGATTACCTGACCAAGGGCACTCGCATTTCAGTGTTAGGTTTTGCTCCATCTTTACAGTTGTGTCTGCTGTCAATGTTGCACCTGAAGTACAGAAACAACAATCTGAGCAAATCCATATGATGATGTGGTACTTTCAGTATGTGTATAACGAGGAAAGGTAACATGCAGTACCATTGCCGTGTACTTGCCCTCCCCCTCCCAAACGAAAAGGCAGTATATCAGTGTCCATTATTTAAATTGCGAAGCATGTGGAAAGCCAACTTCAGGTTTGTGAATACAAAGGGGAGAGTTTATGCCCAAAATGTGTCTTCTGACATACCCACCTTATTGTTCAACTAAGGCTCTATGATACTCAATGCCGGGTCACTACAGATCAGGGGCTTGTTTCTACACACACATACGAATGTGTATCTGGCAGATATGATGTCGAAAGTTAAATACGAATGAAGTTTCATATAATGACACTCACACCACTCATTCGTAAAACCTTTCGGATTTTATCGGCATCACATTTTTCATCGTTTAAATACGAAAGGTGAATCTCACCTAGTTTTCTCACTAAAGCCCTGGACACACTGCCCGATTTTTCAGTCGCATCGGGCGGTGTGTTATGCTTTGCGATGAGATTTTACAGGATCGGCTGATCGATTTCAATCGGCTCGTAAAGTTCAAACATGTTTAATATTTTACAATGTGATCCCCTCGCATCGGCTAACTAGTGTGGTATACCTAGGGGCCCGGAAATCACTGTATTTTTAAAAGAAATTCACGAATGACAATGAACACAAAAACCAACCAATTTCACGGTGACACAAAACCATCATCATTTATATAAGAAAAAAGAAAAAAGAAAAGGATATTTCAGGTACTTAAAAAAGGTAGAATAATTGATTTCAAATCAATTATCAGGATGTTTCGGACTACAAGTCCTTCATCAGCTCAATACAAAAAAACAGTGCTTTAAGAAGTTGATAAAAAACAAACAAGTCGTCTTTTAAACAAAATTCCAGAATGCTGATGATGATGATGATGATGACCTTAGAATAGAATGTTCATTCCAAATGGCTCCAAAGTGCCTAGTTTGAAAATAAGTTCACATTCCTTTTGTTTCCTGACAGCATTAGTTCCATAGCATTGAACCATCCCACAAATTGTGATGTCTTCTATGGTGTGGTCATTTCTTTTAAAATGTCTGGCGACAAGAAAGGTAGAGGTGTTAATTCGTATACTCAGATGCTCCACGAAGCGATCAGCCAAGTGTCATTTTGTTTCACCAATATATAGCTTGTTACATTTGATGCAGCCAATGCAATATACTATTCCTTTACTAATGCAAGTAAAAGTATCATGGATAGTAAATGAGGATTTTGCTCCCTTAACTACTGTGTTGCTGTGAATGTATTTACAAGTTGCACAACGTGACCTATTGCATGGAAACGTACCCTTAAGACTGTCCAGATTGGGTCGAATGTTACTGTGGACCAGATGCTCTCTTAGATTTTTGTCTCTTCTGTATGACATTAGAGGAGGGTTATTGAAAATGGGAGCTGTAGAAGGATCTTCTTGAAGAATGCTAAAATTTCTTTGTATGATGTGTTGTACTTTTTTAGTCATAGGATGATATGTAAGAACAAGGGGAATACGATTGTTAGTATTCTGTGTTTTGGTTTTGTACAAGACATCCTTTCTGTTTATTGTCGATACTCTTAACTGAGCTTCTCTAAGTAGAGTGTCTGGAAAACCACAGTTTCTGAAAAATGCACACATGTCATTTGTTTTATTCAAAAAATCACTGTCATCACTTCAAATGCGTCTCAGTCTTAGTAATTGGGAGTATGGAATGGAGTTGCGACAAGCTTTGGGATGTGAGGAGTCGTATCTTAGATATGAATGAGAGTCTGTTTCTTTGTAGAAGATTGTAGTATTGATGGTACAATTTGAAACCGTGATGGTAATGTCTAAGAAATAAATTTGTTTAGAAATGTTCCATGTATACTTTAGAGCTGGATGAAACTGGTCAATAAAATGTATGAAATCCATTAAATCTTCATTAGTGTTGTCTGAGATGCCAAATATGTCGTCAATGTATCTAAGATATAACATTGGTGTATGTCCCTTGTACTGTTGAAAAACTTTATTTTCGATCCATCCCATAAAAAGACCCCATTTTTGTTCCCATACTGACACCTCTAACTTGTTTATAAAAGTCTCCATTAAAGGAGAAACAATTCAAAGAAAGGACGAGTTGGGCTAGTTGCAAAAGAATATCGGTTGCAGGTTCTTTTACTGTCCGTTTATCAAGGAAGTATTTTAGTGCTTGTAAACCGTCACTGTTGGGGATAACTGTGTAGAGGCTTTTGACATCCATTGAGAAGAAAGTTATATTTTCACTGTTACCATTTAAAGAAAAATGATCTATTATTTGCAAAACACGGTTAGAGTCTTTAACGTATGAAGGTAGAGATTCCACAATGGGTCTGAAGACATCATCAAGGAACTTGGAAATTATTTCAGTGGGGCAGGAACATGCTGATACAATAGGACGGCCTGGGTTGGTAGGCTTATGAATTTTAGGAAGTAAATAAAAACGGCTACAGCGAGGGTTTTCAACAATAAGATTAGACGCAGATTTTGGTAATAAGTTATTCTGCATGGCAGAATGGATAGTAGATGTGACTGTAGTTTGTAACAGTTGGGTAAGATCATTTGGGACTTTCGTGTAAAAGTTAGTGTCAGAAAGTTGTTTAGATGCTTCTTCTATATATAGATCCTTTTTCCAAACTACTAAAGCGCCTCCTTTGTCAGCAGGTTTTATTATGATGTCATTACGTTTCTGTATATTTTGTAAGGTGTGATATTCATCTGTTGTCAAGTTTAAACGATTAGTGTGTTGTTGAAAATTAATTTGACTTATTTCTCGTTCACATTTATCAATAAAAAAATCTAAGGCTTGAAAAGCTCCGGAGGCTGGTGTCCAAGTAGAGTGCTGTTGTTTGTATTTATGGAAAATATCTAAGGAATCAGAAGCTGTGTTGGAGGATTGTGAAGCACCTAATTCATTTGTATCTGTGTCTGCATGAAAATGGGCATGTAAACGCATGCGGCGAAAGAAATGCTGTGTGTCATATCATGGTCAAGTTTTTGTATTTTATATTGATAATTTTTGATAGTATGCATCATGATACTTTTACTACATTTAAATAAAGTAGATTGCACTTGCCTGTAATATTCTCTATGGTTGTAGCTTGGATGGAAATTCATTCTGAAGCCTTTAGGAATGAGGTTTACTTATATAACACTTTCTATTTACATTATATTCTACTGATGCAAGTTGCCTAAAATGTGTTATCATTATAGTTCATCAAGAACAACTCTTTAAACTCTTTAAAATGTACATTGCGACATTGGAACTCGAGCCACTATTGAAATAATCTTTAAAAATGTAACAAGGAGGCAGTCTGGTCCAGTGGTTAAAATCCAGGGCTTGTAACCAGGTGGTCACCGGTTCAAATCCCACCTCTCCCACTAACTGACTTACTGTGTGACCCTGAACAAGTCACTTAACCTCTTTTTGCTCCATCCTGCGGATGAGATGTTAAATCAATGTCCGATTGTGAGTGACTCTGCATGTAATGCACAGTTCACAGCCTTTCTGTAAAGCGCTTTGTGATGGCGATATATAAAAATAAAAATATATTATTAACACACTTCTGCTGGAAACAAGTCATTTAAAATGATCTGTGTTGACTGCAAAAAAGTAAAAGTAACAAATAGATTTTTTAAAAACAACCTTGAATGGCAAATTCACCAACATTTTCGAGTTTTGTAAACCTTTAAAACTTATGTTGACAAATTAATTAAAATGGCCGTGTAATTCCCATAGCCTATTTTTCTGCCTCTAATCCCCAAATATTAAACACGGGAGAAACGTTAACTGCAAACCTGAAATGACAAAACCAGCTGAATCAAGAATTACACGATTGACTCGAGGAGGGTTGAGGATTGAGGATTGACTCGAGGAGGGTTGAGGATTGACTCGAGGAGGGTTGGCGATTGACTCGAGGAGGGATGACGATCGACTCGAGGAGGGATGACGATCGACTCGAGGAGGGGAGAGGATCGACTCGAGGAGGGTTGAGGATTGACTCGAGGAGGGGAGAGGATCGACTCGAGGAGGGTTGAGGATTGACTCGAGGAGGGTTGAGGATCGACTCGAGGAGGGTTGAGGATTGACTCGAGGAGGGTTGAGGATCGACTCGAGGAGGGATGACGATCGACTCGAGGAGGGTTGAGGATTGACTCGAGGAGGGTTGAGGATCGACTCGAGGAGGGTTGAGGATCGACTCGAGGAGGGATGACGATCGACTCGAGGAGGGTTGAGGATCGACTCGAGGAGGGGAGAGGATCGACTCGAGGAGGGTTGAGGATCGACTCGAGGAGGGTTGAGGATTGACTCGAGGAGGGTTGAGGATCGACTCGAGGAGGGATGACGATCGACTCGAGGAGGGTTGAGGATCGACTCGAGGAGGGATGACGATCGACTCGAGGAGGGGAGAGGATTGACTCGAGGAGGGTTGAGGATCGACTCGAGGAGGGATGACGATCGACTCGAGGAGGGTTGAGGATCGACTCGAGGAGGGATGACGATCGACTCGAGGAGGGGAGAGGATCGACTCGAGGAGGGTTGGCGATTGACTCGAGGAGGGATGACGATCGACTCGAGGAGGGTTGGCGATTGACTCGAGGAGGGATGACGATCGACTCGAGGAGGGGAGAGGATCGACTCGAGGAGGGGAGAGGATTGACTCGAGGAGGGATGACGATCGACTCGAGGAGGGGAGAGGATCGACTCGAGGAGGGGAGAGGATTGACTCGAGGAGGGATGACGATCGACTCGAGGAGGGGAGAGGATTGACTCGAGGAGGGATGAGGATCGACTCGAGGAGGGGAGAGGATCGACTCGAGGAGGGTTGGCGATTGACTCGAGGAGGGTTGGCGATTGACTCGAGGAGGGTTGGCGATTGACTCGAGGAGGGGTGAGGTCTGAGGATGTCCTAAAATGGACACCGTAACCCTAGCCTGATCTGTAGTGTCAATGCGACAGGGACAACAAATAAATATCCCATGTGATAAATGGAGAAAACTGCTGAATGTGTTAAATTGTTAAACAGTTTAAAAAAAATAAAAAAATAAAAAATATACAAATATAAGAAAAAGATTAGACATAATAAAATGACGGCTTATTATTTATAAATAAAACAAAAACACTGCAGTTGAGAGATTTCAAAGAACCTTAAATTTGAAGACAGCCAATAACTTGTTTTAACTAAGCCTAGGATTATACACTAACAATTTAATTAAAAAAAAAAATACCAAATAACAAAAAAAATACAAAAAACATTAGACCATGAAAACTCTTTTCACCAGCAGTTCCAATAAAAGGGGTTGAGAATTGCTTAACATTTAAGAAGTTGTTTGTTGTCATCTTAGAATTACATTTTCCCTCAGAAATAAGATGTTCTGTTCCTTCACGGTCACTTTGGGACACTTCCTCTACTATCTACATACTTTTCAAGCACAGACTGTATGCTGAAAGTATCACACATAGCACAAGAAGAACTACACGTATATACAGTATGCAACCCACAAGGCAGATGCTTCTGATTTTGAAAACCTGTAAATGTAGTTCAATGACATGCTGTATAACCTGGAAATAAACTTTTATTCTAAAAGGTCCCACTGTAGTGCATTTTTTTGAAAGCTAATTGTTTGACAAGGCCTTATTATGCCACTGTGTTTCTCTAAAACAGCGATCTATGTCAGTTTCCTGACCTATTAGGACAGTAGGTCAAATAAAATGTATTTGTATACATACTTAATTTCAAATGAATCAATTCATAAACCTACCAACTATCAGTGTATTATGCACGTATAAAATATTACCAATCCACAAAAGAATATAAAAGGACTGCTTTAGGTTACATAAAATAGTTTAACATGTATTCTTACAACACATTTAATTAATGTATTCTTTATTAATAATATGTACATGTCATTTAAATAGGTTGAACAAACAAAAAAAAAAATAGATTCATCTTGACAATAAGTTGCAGGGATGCCACGGACAGCCAAGTTGTAGGTTTAAATCTGAAGCAAAAAAGTTCTCAAAAATTACCTATAAAACCATCATCTCATGGGGATTCACCTACTGTACTATTAGCCCTGTATCAAAGTCAGTCAGACTGGCTATTAAACAGTCCATGCGGTATTGAGTTATAAATAATATTTATTCTGAAATAGCAACCACTTTAGAATTTGTTTGATCGGAGTATATAGTATAAATGGTAAAATAAGTGAAAATATAATAAAAAAGAGTGACTATAAAACCCAATATCATAAACCATACTATGCTTTTGGGACACATTTTAAAATACCATGCTTAATTATTTGGACCAGGTCCATTACACGTTTTTCTCCTATACATAGTTTCTACTACAAATGCATGTAGCAAAACTGCACGTGAAGCAACTACATTTTGTTAATTACTTTCGGTAAGAACTCTACAAGTCGCATGCTTTGTAGATCATTACAATTAGAACCACAATTTTCCATTTGTTTTCCACATAATTTCATCTTAAAAAACTAAACGCTTACCTTTGCGTAAACGGAAAAGAATCATAAGCAGCAACAGATAATCCATGATTGCAGCCTCCGTTGTTCTTTATTCAGTAGGTGTGAATACTTCAGTCGAATGGTTAGGTACTAACCAGAGCTTCCTGTTTCTGTAGATTATGCAGGCTAAACAGAATAGGACATGCAGTACAAGGAACAGTACATCAAAGCTGGATTACACAAGATCAAAAATGAAACTGTAATCAAAAGGTAAGGTCCAAGAAAAAAAAGCAATTTGATTCTTTATGTATTGTTCTCCTGACTTAAATACTGCATTTAAATGTTGATATCACTTATTTTAAGACTGTGGATCACATTCAAAAGTGAGTTTACCTTTTTTTATAGAAAGAATACAAAACTTTGATGCTAAAATAAGTAAATTAAAAAGCTCACAGTACATACAATGAAGTGTGCAAATATAGTATTGAATGCTTCAGGTGAATGCTTTATCAAAATGGCCCAATAGATGCTAATTTACTAAGAAAACATACATTCATTGATTCACACAAGGATTTTATGATTTATGTATTATACCGTATTTAAAACAATTGCCATATACAAGTATAACACCATATGCAAATAAAAATGAACATATTACAAAAAATAATATGAGTACATTTCTGGGAAATGAGAACGCTAAAAGGTTTCCAGGGGTCACGTTACTAGATTACAAATTATTCTTTTTTTACTTTTTATACTAAAATAAATTAGTATGAGTTTCCTGTGCAGTGGGTAGCTCAGCCCACTTATTTCTTCCTGTTGATGATGTCTGTAATGCAAGTAGTTGATGTATTTTTTTATTTTTTTCTATTTAACAAACCCTTTTACTTGCTCATACATATATAGTACATAGATCTTGTAAAATAATGCCAGTTACACCTACCTAATACAGTGAGGTCCATGAAAAATGGCTCTGGTACCATGGTAAACTTGCGGTACCTCAAGGCAGACATGTCACAGTATACTGTGGTTATGCGGTGCAGCAATCGATGCTACGTGATAACAAGCAGCTGTAAATGTTACTGTAGTTTATACTGTAGCAATCCTGCGGGGGGGGGGGGGGGGGGGGGTCAGGATAGTGTACAGCGTGGATGTATGTGTGCAAGGGGTTGCATGGTGGGTGTATGTGTGCAGGGGTTGCATGGTGGGTGGGTGTGTGCATGCAGGGGTTGCATGTTGTGTGTGTGCGTGCAGGGGTCGCATTAGGTGTGTGTACGTGCAGGGGCTGCATGTTGTGTGTACGTGCAGGGGTTGCATTGGGCGTGTGTGTGCGTGCAGGGGTTGCATTGGGTGTGTGTGTGCGCGTGCAGGGGCTGCATTTTGTGTGTGTGCATGCAAGGGTCGCATTGGGTGTGTGTGCATGCAGAGGTTGTGTGTATGTGGATGTGTGTGGAGGAGAATTGGGGTGCAGGTTTGGCGTGAAAGATATGGGCAAGGAAGAGAGGACATATAAGGGAGTGCAAGGAAAAGACCAGGAGTAGAGACAGCAAAAGCGACAGAGAAGGGTGTGTGGGGAGAGAGATAGAGACAGAGAGGAGGAAAGGGATCAAAGGAAACAAATACTACCAATATAAAATCATTTATTTTCATTTTCAACTCCCAGTCCCCTTCCCCTCACTTTATGGTTTTATTTTGTGCTCATTTTAATTATTGTAAATAATAAACGGCTTGAGCCTTGATCTACTCACAGAACCCAAAAATTTTTTTTCACATCAATAGAATCAATTGTTATGGCCATGCATGTTGATAATATGAATATCTACACTGTTTTGTACGGATAGACATTAATAATATTCAAGACAAGTGGCCGGTTGACAGTAGGATATAGGTTTATGTAGGCTATAAGTTAATGTAGTTGAAGCATGTGGAGTAAAAATGTTTAGCTATTGCTGTCATATAATCCAGATACAATAATTTAACAGAAAGGGTAAAGGCACATGCAGTTTGATCAGGGAGCGTTTCAGACACACTGTCCTTGAGGCTGTATCATATATACAACATAAGAACAAATGAGGAAGCAGAAAACAACTGAGGCTACTCGCTGTGCATGACAGTGGCTTTCAGAACAGTGTGTCAGAACGTCTCAGAGAGTGATGCTTTGTTGCTTCACTCTCACGGAAAACATCTACGACTTCACTGCTTCTATTCAAGAATATTTTACAGAGAAAGATGCTGTAAGATGACAATGCTTCCGAGATTTAGATTTCCAAGGCTTTTTCCAGACCAGTAAGTGAAATCAGCCAAATTTAAAGCTATTCTTCTAGCAATTTAGAGTTTGTCACAAATAGGTACACATCATTGATAAGGCTACAATTTCACGGGCGAGGTGCGGCAAATAAATAAATAAATAAATAAATACATAAATAAATTACAGAAAGGTCACCAAATAATGTAGTTTTAGCTACATCAGCATACACAAGAGCATTTAAATAGTACACCAAAACCAATAATATAAAGACTATTGCTTTTGACTACTGACAAGTTTAAATAGATTGCAAAACTTACAGTACATACTTCAGACTGTCATAATTTCTGGTGGGAGTCAAGGGTCTCCTACCATGCGACAAATCGGAATTATGTAATCTTGCGACGTGAGTCTTTTTTGGAAAGCCGTACAGCCTTAACAGATCATCAAACCTTTCACCTGTCGTTCTAAAATACTTCAAATATCTCTAATTCATGTTTGAAATTCTCCCTTTCAGGTGCTCTGTTAAGAGAGGACAGATATACCAACAACGTCCCTTTTGATTATTATTATTATTATTTTTTTAAACCACTTGTATAAGAGGTACAAACTCAGCACATCTACTTAAATGTCAATGTATCCAATTTCATAAATGCAGTCTGTATTTAAAAAGTATGAACAGCAGGTGCGACTTTGTGCAGTCAAAAGGGCTGCGATGCAATGTGTCCTTCATTCAGTAGTGAAGCTAGTGGAGTTTTCCACGATTCTGAAGCAGCATGTTGTAAAGAAAGCCTCTGTAAGTCGTTAAACTTCTGTTCTCCGATGAATTTGTTCTTTTGTCTTTACAAAAAACAGCTCAGTCACAATTTTTTGTATTTTAGCTGTCACCCATTTACATGCTTGCTCGCTCAGCTATCTCACTCGCGGACCTACACAGCTACACGTAAATACTGCATGCATACACAACCAAACAATTTACAGATACTCGCAGATTTGTATTTTCAGTGCAGGACATACTGCAGGGAATAAAGGAAGCACATAATCAAATGTGTTTTTACATCCATTTTCATGATTTCAGACTTTATTCAAACTCACGGTTTCCGTTTACTCCGTGACAAAATTGTAGCCTTAATTATTGATACACATATTTAATAAACCTATAAATTCCATCATGATGATGCTTAAAATTATTTTGGGGGATTTTTTTTTTTACATTGTGTTTGAATTTTTGCACACAACCAACTAACCCAGTCTATTGCAATATATTTCCCAGGCTCACAACAGATAGTCATGTCTCTCAGTGCAAGAGGAATATATTGATGAAAAATGTCTCATTAAAAAAGGAATTTAATACTGTACAAGCCATTTACAAACAAGTATCTACAAATTTACTCTTGACAAAGTCTTCAACTATTTAAAATTTGGGTCAGGTTTTCAAGGCACTTCAGCTTATAGGAAATCATAGGGTCCTCATTGGTTCTTGTTGAATCTATAAGGAAATCAAAACAAAAACAAAACTATATCATACACTTTTGCATCATGTTCATGCTTACTGCTTTTAATGGAAATGTATGTAGGGTCCATTTACATAGTTGATTCTCAGAACACATTTTTGGATAGGGAAAGTGTAAAGATTTAAAATTAATTTACATTAATTCTTAAGATTTTGGTTATGGTGGTGGCTCCTTTAATAGTCTACACAAGTTTTATGATTAGCAATCTTTATTTAATTCATCAAAACAGAATAAAAAAAATGAGTTTGAAATTATGCACAACTAAAACTTTATGTATAGGTCTTGTTACAACAAAAAAGAAATGCCTTCATATTTTTTTAATCAATCCAACAAGTTATTTAGAATCACAAACTTTTATAGAAACAAACATCTATTCAAACATCCATCCAAGAAAACATTTGAGAACAGTATCTTTCTTTCGAGCAATCGCACACATAAATAAAGTATTACCTTTTTTCGCCAAGGTCAATGCCTCGTCAACTCTCCTTTTGATGGTGGGGCTCTTCAAAGTAACTTTTGCCTGTTAATAAAAATAAATAACTTTACTGCATGTTTTAATTGTATAATTTTATTGACAATACACATTAACATTACAATATTAAAAAGATTTCCAAGAAAATGCTCTTTGAACACCATTTTTGTGAAAGAAAAATAAAACAGCTAAAGTTTCATAACCTGTAGCACGCAAATAAGTCACATTTTAAATGAATCTCAGAAGCTGTTTGTTACTTATTATGTTGTATTTGCAGTTTGCAAATGGGGCCTATTGAAGCGAAAACACACTTTGACAAAATATTGTTATGGGTACGAAACAGATTACTGTAATTGCATCTTTTAAATGTTATGAGACCAGTAGATATAGTACAGTAAATCAAATACAGTAATCTGTCACGTATCCGCCCATCACATATCCGCCATGATCAAGCTCTTCAGCAACGTTAGTTTATTATTGAACAGCGAAGATTAGTTCAGAGATTGTACATCCCACCAAAGTTTTCGTACACTGTGTTGTATGTGATCCGTGCGCTGCCATTGCTGGTAGTGTCACGTGAGCTGTTCAGTGTGTTGATATGTAAATAAATCCTGTTCACCTACAGAGCGTGTCAACTTCAGCCTCCGTCTCGATCTCCTGCCTGTCACTCAGCAGCGAATGCACGCACCCACACGGGAGACGACTACCCTGTCACAAGCATTGATACCCTGTATCTTTCTAAACAAGGGATTTAGAGGAGCCCCCAATAAAAGCTGAATCTCAAAACAATAATGTGATTATAGTAATTGTTACAGCTGTGTATTTAAAACAGAATTCATGTATCTGACTTTTTACATATCCGCTCTTACTCTGGTCCCACTGCAGTCGGATATGCGATGGAATACTGTATATAATTTTGTTACTATGACTTGCTACATAGTTTTTATTACAGTGCACCCCACTTGCACCAAAGCAGCGCTGCAAAGTTAAAAAACAAATAATAATCAATTTTACCTTCTTGGATCCAGAAAACAAACTCTCTCCCCTAAACACAAACTCTAAACTGCAGAATTATACATGCTTTTTATATTCCTATACAATATCTACCTATAACTTTGGTAGAATATGTAATTGTGCATTTGTATGTCCATTTTGTGAGCTTTAATTTGGTTTCTCAGGAATTCTGAATGAGCTTTTGACTTCCATATTTTTTTCAGGAAACACTTCAAACTGAAAGTGTTTAATTCTGCTTCCACTGCTATTCTGGGCATACAATTTGGCACACCAATGTGTTTCTTAATTTTAGTTCTGCTTCAAACATTTTCCCCATACTTCTACTCATGGGTTGTGGTACATTAAGCTTTGAAAATCTTCCTGCGCAGTACATCCTTGAATTTTAGTTTACTTGACTTGAGGAGAAGGTTCAGTGTTTCAAATGCAGACTTTATCTCTGTTAACTAAAGTTGACAACTCAGCAATAACTGAGGTGTAAAACCCTTGCTATAAAATACAGATGTGACAAAAACAAGAATGTCATTCACCCACCGCCACAGCTATGAATAGAAAATAAGAGCGACAAGCCACATGAAAAAGCCGATCACCATGACCTACAGCCACATACGCATACCGATAGAAAGATCCCCCCAGATTTGTGTTATCTTAATAACAAAGTCTATTTCAAACTGCATCACTGACAAAGGCCTGCCAGCAATGTTTTCTACTTGGCGCTTATTCAGTTATGATGAACACATTCTGGACAAACATCAGCACAATCTATAAAGAGTACCTGAATCAGGGGGTACATGAAGGCATCTGTCAGGCAGCACAGTGGATATTACTCATGTTGGTGTAGTTTTCCATGTTACTGATATTGAATTTGTGGCAAGGATAAATATTACTAACATCGCAACTATCAGTAAGAAATTACATACAAGATTCACCTTTTGAAAATTATGGAGTAAAGCCCAAAGAGCAGAGGCTCCTATTGCCTGTATGTCTGGAAAGTTACTTTCCAAACACGCAGACAGCACTTCCACAGTTTTATCTAGGGGGAAAATTATAAGGTATTACGAAGGATTTTTTTCAACATGAATTACATTTACATTTTTTTTTTTAAAAAACAAACAAACTGAAATGGTTTGCTCTTATTAGTAATAATGCAAACAGCGACGTCCAGGCTATAGGGCGCATTGTGCACTCCATGCGGAGTGCCTTTACTGGATGCGCCACTCGGGAACCCCTCACTGTGGTTTTTAATTTCACAACCGACATCCCTAGATCTAAAAGCAATTTAATATTTGTATTATCATTGAAATCTTAGCAGCTACAGCTCTGCAAGCTCAATTGCTAAAGCCTGTTTATGATCGCACTGGCTGAGGGGTAGCCCAAAGTCTTCCAAAAGAAACAAAACATATATTTATATAAGCCTGAATCGCAAATGCTTTTTGTGCTATGAAGAAACTATAAAGAAAGTTTCAATAAATGCCATTGTATAAGTTTTCTATTAAGTTAATTTGAAATACTTCTGTAATACAATTCAAAAATGTTTTTAAGGTTATTAGATTTACTGATGTACACAAAAATATTTTTTTGATTTACAAATTTGTTCCCCTTTATTTAAAATATTTTTAAAATATACCTTTTTAAATGTGTTAAGTTTTAAATCAAAAACATAAGTCTTATGTTATTTTACGGTTTCATTTAATTTTTTTAATGTGTGAGTGCACACCAGTGTCAGTGAGAAAGTAGTTCTTGTAAAGAATGACTTATCATTTCACTGCTAGTGCTGTGGTGGAGAAACTGTGGCTTCTACCGAGAACAAAATGACCTTTTACTTTCAATCTTTCTTGCGCAACATCCACATCATACAGACTCAATTAAAATGACTTATATTCTATACAGTTAGGGTTATATATCGATGGCATATAGAAATGCTAATAAGTATAACACAGCCGTCAGAACGGCTCTGACTCACAGTCACAACACATCCCTGCAGGTCCTGTCAATTTCCCCAGCGCCGCTGTGTTTTAATTCAGTCTGACTAAAGGTGAATGGTACTTTCACATTATATTAAACATTTTGGAAAAACAGGAATTATGGTATACAGCGCAAAATGTTAAACTTACATAAAACATCAGTAGAGGTAAATATATGTTTATAGGACTGTACTGCAGTGATGTATTAAGTTTGTGTGAGGGACATGTTCAGTAAAAGCTTCAACCACTGGTTGACCAGGGGGTTGATGGTTTTAGACCCAGGCTTCGACAATGACAAGGTTACAAAGTTTTGCAGGAAGTTGCTCTTTAAATGAAGGAGATTAAAAAAGTACACATTTAGATGATCAGTTTCTATGACTATATACATTTTTAGATATGAATAGGCATAAGCAGAATAGAACATTTTTAAATATCCAAGGCAAACACACGCATAGCTGCTCCTTATAAAATACCTCAATACAATGATTTAATTATGCAAATAAGCATTGTTAGCCAAACTCATTACAGCCTTTAATTAACTATCCCTGTGTATAAAATCACATCATAGATATTATAAAGAAAGCAGTTCCATTATTGTTTATCTTTTTATTTAAGAAGACGTGCTTTCCAATATTCTCTATATAAAATGTATACTTCTGCAACACAGCATCAATAATACAGAGAGATGGCAATTGCAATATGTCCATTGTCTCTTTATCAAAGCAGCACATTCTTTTGCAGTGGATCTGACTCATTAGGCTAGGGTGCTGTAGTATGGTCTTCTGTTACTGTAGAATTAAAACAGAAGTGCTTATATTTCCTCTTATGTACCTAATTGTACAAGCTGCTGTGAAGGTCTCACATGTAGGTAGATAAAAGCCCCCTTTACACGTCTGGGGTTTCAAAGTTTCCAGGAAACAAAGTAACAGCAGATCAGTCTTTTAGTAATAGAAGTTTCCAGTGTGCTTTTTCTGCACAGACAAAAAATAATTCCAATCATTTACTATGAGTCCACAAAGAATCAGTAATCCCCCCAACACACAGCCACTGAGTATGGTAATGTACATTTAAAAAAACAGGGCTTGGAACAGACCAAAAAAATGATTTGCTTGAAGATAGCACAACTTGGTGTCATCATGTGGGCAATTTTTTTTTTTTTTTTAAGCAAAGTGAATGCTCATGCTATTTCGTTTAAACAAACCACTTTTGTCTTTAGACTCAATGGCCTTACCTTCTGCATCACCCCTTTGCAGTCATGAGATATGGCAAGATTGGAAAGCAGAGCAAAGGACAATTGCTGGATACTGCTGTTCTCAGGAGCCTTCTGTGAAGCCAATTTCATAATGCTGTGCACCAGAGAGTTGCATGCTGGGCCTCTTTGAGAAGCACTCTGTCCTCCATTGCCCCAGCAAAGTGAGCCACAGGCTAAAAGAGAATGCAATTAATTAGTTTAGGCAAATCCAAATGTAATAGACGTCTGCTTAGGTTCCTGTTTTGTCTTTATTTTTAGTTGGGTCGGTAGGTAGGAAAAAACATTTTCGGTCGGGTATATTTTACAGGTTTAAAAGATTCTCCAAATTTAAATATAAATCATGGACTTTAGCTACGGTACAGGACTGCGGTGAGCAGAATTTTATTGTCTTCTACATATTTTTTTATTGTTTCTGTGCAGAAGAATCATCAGGCATTTAATAAAACGTTATTTTACTTTCTACAGGCACAACATAGCTATTTAGGTTTTGTGCTCAATTGTAATGACTGCTTCTATGCAAAGTCTGTTTTGAAAAACAGTGCATTTATCCAAGTCTTTACTTCCTATTATTTCACACTTGCAGGTATTGTAGGAAACACTTACTGTAAGATCAAGTTTACATTATGTCTCCCTGTTTCAGGGCTGAAGCCCTGCTGCTGTAAATAGTGTGTGGGGGGGAATGCAAGGTTGGCAGGGATGGGGTTAAATCTGTCCCTGCCAGCAATCACACGTGTGTTCATTCCCCAGTTAGGTAATTGTTGCTAACTGGGGAGTGGCCACCTGTATAAAAGGCGCCAGAAAGCCTTTGTTTGTTGGTGGAGTTTGGAGGTGAGTGTTTACACTGTGAGTTTGGATTACTTTGTAGTGAAGGCAAATGCCCAGCCTACAACTGTTTAATCTTTCAGTTAAACCTTTTATTTTGGCCCTCGTGCCCTGTTTGTTTATTCCAGTGTTTTTGTTTCTTTAAATAAATGAGCGCACCCAGCGCATAAACTGCAGTTTTCTGTCTCTGGGTCTAATTCCTGCCGGTAATCACATATCACATGTTTTAATAAACTGAAGTGCGAGAAGGACGGTAACAATTTGATTGAAAACCATTCCAGGTGCAGGTGTTTAAGTGGTTCAGTTTAATAATTAGGAACATATTTAAAGATGCATTTGTTCGTATTGTACATCATTTAATGTGCACAATATGACCAGAAGTGTACTGTATATGGTAATTTAGAGAACGTAAGTTAGATATGCTTGTTATAGGGGTAGTAAAGCACTTGGATGGTCTTGCATTTCTCTAAAATGTCAATTTTACCAAAGCTTAGTTCTGTGGTTTCAGATCTTTTTAATGTCTGCAGGTAAACCCACATCCTATGAATCAAACAGATTAGTACAAATAAGTACGCCTTAAGACGAGTTTTAAAAATCACTAAAAGTGTCTGAATTTATTACAATATTTGGGAGGGAATTCCAAAGTTTGGGAGCATAGACACTGAAAGCCCTATCCCTTTGAGTACGCAGCCTAGATTTTGGAACAAGCAACAAACCAGCCTCTGAAGAACGTACATTTCGGGAGGGGGCGTAGGAGACAATCATGTCAGCAGCGTATGCAGGTGCCGTGCCATGTAAGGCTTTATAAGTTAAAAGAGCAATTTTAAAATCTATTCTAAACTTTATAGGCAGCCAATGGAGTGTAGAGAGAAAGGGTGTCATGTGGTCGTGGGATTTTGATCTAGTTAGAACATGAGCAGCAGCATTTTGAACATATTGGAGCCTTCTTAGAGTACTATTTGGAAGGACGCACAACAGTGCATTACAGTAATCTAATCTAGATGTAATAAATGCATGAACTAGCCTTTCGGCATCAACTAGTGGCAAAAAAGGACGTAGACAAGCGATATTACGAAGGTGGAAAAAAGCAGTCTTAGTAACACAGAAATACATTTCAAGAATATCAGTACAAGTAATAATACAATTAAGAGCAAGATAAATACAATGACTTTGGTTCTAGCAAGTACAAGTATGACAAAATACGATTCAATAACGGAGCAGATAACAGTGTCAGTGATAGTTACATCAGGATATAATTAAATACAAAATACTACAGATTAAATAACACTTGACAGATTACAGTACTCTAAAGTACAGGATTAAATGCAGTAAAATAGGGGGCAGATAAGAGCAAGTAAAGCGCATTTAAGGAAGAGTGATAACCCCAAATTGTGATGATTTAAAAACAAAGAAAAAAACACACACACACACACACAGACTCTTTACTCTGAATGAAGTGCCTCAAAAGACACTGGTGTGTTTGGGTTGTCTTTTTTTAAGAAGCTGAAACTGTCTGTTATTACATTTGTGTGTTCACTTTATAATATACTCTTGCAAGACATCTGTTTTGATGTTTTTTTAAATATAACATTTTAAAAACAATTTTGCTAAAATGTGAATTTCATTGCATACTAACCTGTGGGACAATTAGCAGTATACACACAGAGCAACTGTAAAGCTGCTTGCATCAATACATCATCGGTTAGAAACCAGGACCACAGCGCATGAACTACATTTACCAGACGTGTGTCTGTGGCAGCAACCTATGTGTATGAAAGAAAGAAAACATGTTGACAAACACTTTTACTGCTACCTACTTGCAAATACAAAGGGCTAACCAATACATATTTGAGTGAGCCAGCTCACCCCGTTTTATCATTTTTTTTATACTTACTTTGCATTCATCATTACGGTAAAGACAGTTTCTCAAGATCTGCATTGCCATCTTTAATTCTCTTGTAACACTCTCCTCCTGCTTAAATAATACACAATATATTTGGAAGGTTTAATAACAAGATATCCTTTTTCTTTTAAAGCATGTCGATACAGTTATTAGATTAGCTGCATGTGTGACTAGGCCAAATGGGTTACATATTGCTACAAGATGCCTTGTTATTGTAGGGATTCTTCCCTCTGTAAATAGCGAGTACTTCAGACTATCACATTGCCATTTATGCTCATTCCCTATGTCCTTGTGAACAGGCTGGCTGGGGGTGACGTCAAGCCAGGAAGTAGACACACAGCACTGCTGAGTAAAATGCGCTGTTGCGCCGGTTTATTATAAATAAAAGATTTAAACAAAACAAAACAGACACCAGAATAAACGCCACGTTGGCCAAAACAAACAGACACTAAACAAACATGTGAGACAAACCAAAAACAAGTAACGTGCTGATTTAGAGTCAGCACGATAGCAATTGTGATTCTTTTCTGTACCTCCCGACTCGTTCTCGCCTCGCCGAACACCCAACCCCGTGTGGACTCACTCTTTTATTAAGCTGTACCGAGACTCGATTGCTAATCAATCATTCAATTGAACTAACTGTGCACTCCCCGTGCACAATTAGTGAAATCAGGGCAGTTATTGTATTTTGCATCATAATAACTGAATATATTTTAAAGTGCATAATACATACAGTATAAACAGAAATAATGTAACACCAGTGTTACAGTACAATAAAAATTACACAGAAATTGTAAGGCTCTGCAATGTTCTTGTTCTTTTGCATTTTGCTGCCATCAAGATTTTGTTATAATGTTCGAGAAAACTAAAAGAAAATGTTTTAAACAATGCTAGTATTTAAAATGTCTTGCTCGCAAACATTTCATGTTTTACAGCACGTGTCTTGCTCAGCCATATGGAGATTTTGGAATTTTGGAATCACCCCTGCTATATCGCTTTAGAAAAATAAAAGCTTTTGCATTTTATACTGAACTTTACCTTAACGTTATGCAAATATTATACATATTTTCCATTTTGCCCTGCCAAGGAAATGAGAAAAAAAAACAAAAAAAAACCTGCAGTACTTGCCTTTTTCCTTTGTGCAGCTTTTCCAGGCTTCAGAGAATCCAGGTTAAGTTGCGCATGGCTGTGTTTCATCTGTTCTACACAGCTGTCAACAAGGCCAGCTAAAATACATTACCAAACACATTATGCAATTTGTAAATGTATTAAAAAAATACAGTAACAAAACAGTGTAATTTAAACTAAAATAAAATAGAAACATAGAACTCTGTCTCTTACAAATGTTAAATACATTTTTTGTTTGTTTGTTTGTAAGGCAAGTCATAAATGGAGGGGATAAAGTAAGAACAAAAAATATACTAATAACTCTAGACCAGTATTTTCCAACCTTTTTGAATGTAGGGGCCGCTTTGGTGTTTGGATTTTTCCCACGGACCACTTGTCACGCATTTTTTCACAACAGCATTTTGAAACTAATTTGTGTGTGTATATGTATAAGTATATGAAGAAAGTAAAGTATTTATATAACGTACATAACAATGAGATTCCTAGGCTTGAATCTTCGGTATGATCGTGTTTACACCATCACGAGCCCAGAAAGACACTTCGGTATGATCGTGTTTACACCATCACGAGCCCAGAAAGACACTTCGGTATGATCGTGTTTACACCACCACGGGCCCAGAAAGACACTTCGGTATGATCGTGTTTACACCATCACGATCCCAGAAAGACACTTCGGTATGATCGTGTTTACACCATCACGAGCCCAGAAAGACACTTCGGTATGATCGTGTTTACACCATCACAATCCCAGAAAGACACTTCGGTATGATCGTGTTTACACCATCACGAGCCCAGAAAGACACTTCGGTATGATCGTGTTTACACCATCACGATCCCAGAAAGACACTTCGGTATGATCGTGTTTACACCATCACGAGCCCAGAAAGACACTTCGGTATGATCGTGTTTACACCATCACGAGCCCAGAAAGACACTTCGGTATGATCGTGTTTACACCATCACAATCCCAGAAAGACACTTCGGTATGGTCGTGTTTACACCATCACGAGCCCAGAAAGACACTTTGGTATGATCGTGTTTACACCATCACGATCCCAGAAAGACACTTTGGTATGATCGTGTTTACACCATCACGAGCCCAGAAAGACACTTCGGTATGATCGTGTTTACACCATCACAAGCTGTTTGTTGTGTTGCTTAGAACTGCGTAACCGAATCTTGGGAGTTGTGTGCGGACCACCTGGAGATTACTCACGAACCACAGGTGGTCCACAGATAATTCAGAAATCAGATAAGAGTAATTTTAACAGACTAACCCCCGCCCCCACACCCACCCCCACCTGCCAGGAAATGTGGAAGGACCTTGCTCAAGTCTTTGTAGAGATGAAAGTGTAACATTTCTTTGTAGTTTCATAAAGGTTTACCGTGTAAAGCATGCATCTGTGCACTTGAACTGACAGCAAGCAATGACATAAAGGTACTTGCTGCTACTTTCTTCAAAACATCTTCAGAGGATTTTCCCTCAAAGCTCTATAAGAAAAGGAACAAAGAACAGTCAAATAATACGTAACCATGGGTTACAACTCTGTAATCCTGGCACTTAATTAGAATCAGAAATAAAGACTGCACCAAGTAACTGCACCACTGTAGTACGGTATGTGTCATTTGAGGTGATCCAACAGCACTGGCTTTAGTATCGTACTGAGCTTGATTTATGGGTTTGCAGTGGTCCTGAATTTCTAAAACAGTACCCTGTCAAACCTGACAGTGTATTATTGTTATCTGTAGCAGAAGAACTACTAGAAAGTGTATTTTGAGAAGTGAAAGCATGTTTAGCATGCAGGTGGTACAACAGACTAGATGCACTTCTGTGATACTGGAACTATTTACAGTAGATACAAGTAACCCTCTTTCTATCCACTGAACTGTCAGAAAGTTTTTAAAAAATAAACATCCCATTTACATTGGCCCTGTCCAGGCAAGATATTTTTGTAATTAACAGCGTTTTCTGAGTTTAATTATTATTATTTATTTCTTAGCAGACGCCCTTATCCAGGGCGACTTACAATTGTTACAAGACATCACATTATTTTTTACATACAATTACCCATTTATACAGTTGGGTTTTTACTGGAACAATCTAGGTAAAGTACCTTGCTCAAGGGTACAGCAGCAGTGTCCCCTACCAGGGATTGAACCCACAACCCTCCGGTCAAGAATCCAGAGCCCTAACCACTACTCCACACTGCTGCCCAAATTATTTAAACAGAAATCACCTCAATTTGTTTAAAGGGATGTCACCTGATTAAAAATAAACCCCCAAAACTTCGAGTTGCTACCTGTGTGTGTTCGCATTTAGTTTTTCCAAAATACTTTTTCTTTTTAGCAATATGGACCTCTATTAATATGGGGCATAACACATTATTTTAAAATAAAATACAGTGCACGGTTCATTGGGCTGCTAGGAACTGTAACTGAACTATTTTGATAGTGTGTGTATGCAAAGCTCGCATTCAGTGTGGACGCTTTGAGCTGGATTAATTAGAACAGTTTTGAGTACGGTTCTCGAGATCGGCCATGTAGTGTGGACAGGGCCTTTGTTACATAATGCGGTTCAGTGACTAATTTTATATGCAAACTATGACTACACTCATTCAATCCTGGCATGCACTCGAGTGTATTAAAATGGGTGCTGCAGGAAATGATACATGCTACAGTATGCCAAGAGGGACAAGACAGAGGAGTACAATTAATGTGTGTTAAAAAAAATGTAATCACCCCCCCAAAATAAACTGCCCTAAAAATAACAGATTTCAACTGGTCTGTCTCAATAACTGAATACTTTAACTTAAAGTGAATCAATTACACTGTTTCATGTTCCATACTTGCATGCACATTACTATATATGTTTTTTTACCAAGGTCCTTAAAGCTCATGACACAAAACATGTCCTTCCAATAACTGCTAGGGTTAGGCAATGTATTTTATTACTAGAAATGTATTGCAAGCTTGAACATCATGATAGTTTCATTAAAATAAGAGACCAGGCTGTATCTTCATATGACTACTGGGGATTCAAAAAAGCCATCATTCACCCAAAGCTCTGTAGAGATGATTCTGCAAGCCTATTTTAATAGGTATGGTGAAGGAAGAAGATGTTTACAAAGCACTGTGTTGAACTTTAAGGGTCTCTTTTGAAGGTTTAAATGGAAAAAGACAGTTTGAACTGAATTGTGACATCAAAGCATGTCTGCAAAAAAAAAAAAAAAAAATACAGGGTCCTGAAAACCCAGTGTGCACCTGTTTCAGTACGTATGCATATTGTGGTTAACGGTTTAATAATTGCACCACAGGCACACATAGAAAATCAATAATGATTTAAAGGTGTAGTGTTTAGTTTAGGGTTGTTGAATGTGGCGCTTAATTCTGCTGCTTTTACATTTAGACTACGTACACACACAGGCTAAATGCAGCTGTGAGTTCACCTTTTATTCTTAAAAATGACTTTGGTTCACAAGTTATTGTACTTTGAGTTTATATGTGTGCAGTCTGTCATTGTAGAATGCATCTGATAAGTCACGTTTAGATGACGTAGTATAAAGCCGGATAAGCACGTACGCTATTTTGAAGCTCAGCTTGCACTGAGTGGATCAGGGTTCTACTAGTACGTGTCCTTTTCCAGAATTGCTATATTCAGAATTGTCCATTTAAATTGCCCACCACGAACTATCAGGAGGTGAATATGAAGTTTGCTATCCACTTGGTAAAGAGCATCTCCTCTACAATGTTATGAGGTTTGCATACCTGAATCATCATCATCATCATTATCATTAAGAGTAAATAATAAACCACAGTATGTCACAGCAAGCAATTTTACTACATGTTCATGTAAAATAGCAGGCTACCCCCTGGAGGTTATCAATTTTAAAGGCTTTTTAGGAATAAGGGCTGCTACACACCAGACGCGATGCGGCACGTGAAACTGTGCAGCGATGTGACAAAATGAATAGAACCTGTATTTCTGATAAGTATCTTTCACACCACAGGCGATGCGGGAGCAGCACCAGGGCGGCACTGGAGCGACGCAAAATAAATAGGATTGAATCCTATTTTTTTTGCAATTTGTCACACATCAACTAGGACATTGAGCAATCAGAAAACAGCTTCAATGCACATGGTCCAGCAGGGTATCCAGAATGACAGAGGAAACAATAATACTTGCTGCTGAAAAAATACCCAGAGCTTTATGACAAAGGCCATCACAATTATAAAGATACAGATTTGAAAGACAATATATGGGAGTCCATTTCGAAGGAACTGGATAAGCCTGGTATGCATGATTTATCGGCATATGTGTTGAAATACCGTCAGAGAAGACACTCATAATTTCTACATCATGTTAACGAATACATCCCAGTCTTGATCATAGTTTTGTCAATAACCATTTTTAACAGTTGTATAGATCTGGCAGTTTTCAAACCTGTCGCATCGTCTTTGTGTTGCTTCTCGTGTGTGTGGTCAAACCACATCACGTCTGGTGTGTGGCAGTGCAGAAAGGATACCCTTGTGTATATTTCTGCTCACTTAATTCTACAAAAATTGTACCACTGAGGAGAAGTGGTGGGAAATTTTAAAGAGTAACTAATGTATTTGTTATTGGCTTACCTTTTTATGATTGCAATAGTCAAATACCATGTTTTTTTTTTGTTTTGTTAAGTCTGTGATTAAGATTCAGCAATATAAGATTATATAAAGAGGGTACAGTTTATGCTTAATAGATACTTTGATAATATAGTATATATAAACACTGGTGTGATTCTTCTAAGTATTATTCTTTTCTTTACCCCTCTGCTTTTTACATGGGGTGCGGGTTATACAAGAGGTGCACGTTATAAAAGGGGTGGTACTTATACAATGGATGGTAAATGAAAATGCTGAGGCATGCACACAATGCACAAAGTGCGCGCAATACACAGGCTTTATTCTGAAAAATCATGGTATATATGTCTATGGCTGGCAACTAGAACTGCAGATCAGATCCTAAACTCAGACCAAAGCGCCTTACACAATATTTGAGTAATTACAAACATCATAAAAAGATAAAAGGTAAAATCTGAAGATATTCACTCTTAAAACTAAATCTAATTACCTAAGTATAGAAATAAGCTTTCCAAGATAACAGTTAAAGCTACTTATGTTGTACTATGCAGACTGACCTGGTTAAAGAGGAGAGAATGTGATACTGATTAATAGCGCTCAGCGTGCATTCTGGTAAAACAGCCAAAAGATTAGTCAGCAGCCCACAGATTGCTGATAAAAGTGGAGGTGTAACTATAACACAATGGTCTTGAGGCATCCTGGAGTCCTCTGTACTTAAAGAGGATGCGTCTGTGTCACTCTGACCTTCAATACAAGGAAATTGAAAAAATGTTAAATGATAACTGCAACAAATATATATTAAATACTGTAGTAGGTTTAGAAGGGAAGAACTTGGTTCCAAATGCCAACCTTGATGATAGTTTTAAAGCGCCTACTCCAGTCTTTAATGCACTCCTGTTTTCAGAACACCCTAGAGTGTATACAATACTGTCTGATTTTTGTATTCACATATTGAGTATGGTATATAAAAACTAAATAAATTTCAGACATGAAGAAAATAAAAGGATCGCTGTGGCAAAACGGCTATGAGCTGAATAGGTGGTATCGTTGTTTTGTACTGTATTTTCTAATTGGTGTTCTTGTCTATAACCTTTTCTACCACAGTGTACAGCTGGTTAAGTGTTTTAGCCTACCTTGTGTCAGTCTGTTAGTTGGGGTATCTGGAGCATGTACCCTGGACACTGAGAAGGCAGATATCTGCCTTTCAGCTCTATCTTCTGGCAGGACCTACGATAATAAAAAAAAAATACATGTGTCTGTGTGGAATTTCTGCTGACAAGACTAAGGGCTAGTTTACTCTAAATCATCATTGGCTATGTTTACAACAACTTTTGGCGGAAAGAATGGAACTTTTTTTTTCTAGATTCATGATGTCATCATACTATACCTTTCTAGATTTTGGAAATGTGCATTGGTACAATTAACATGCCTACCCTAATATGCCACACACACCTAAAAGCTGTATTCTTCGTACAATGAATGAAGCCAGCTTCATAAAGACCTTTTCATTTATTTAAACTACATTGTTAAATCTATGTAATATGGGGAGAGAGCGCTCAGAAGAAAAAAAATACCCATTTAAGCATATTGAACAATTACAGTAAACAAATCCTCCCATTTTGGAAATAATTTGAATAATTTGTAAGTTTTAAACAAGTGTGGAGCACTTATATTTGGTCACTCTTTAAATGCTTCTGCACATTACATGCCTTTGTGTTTTCAACACAATAACATTTTTGCTGCTAATGTAGTCTTGCCACACCCTGTAAGACCTTTTTGCTGGGATTTTGAGATTAGTTTTAAAATGTCAGTTGACAGGAAATTGAAAAAAACTAAAACTTTAACTATGAAGGTTCAAAGGCTTTAAACAGTAAAAAAAGAAAAAAAAAATCTAATACAGACAAAGCCAGTTAAGAAAAACAATTAAATAATAATAATCAAGGAGCCATAGTTCTAGTTGTGTTCTTTGTAACAGAAATGTAAGTGTTAGTGGAATACATGCCTGTAACACCTTAAAGCATGGTTTACCAGTGATATCTCAATTCATCAGTGAAATAATTTGCTGCACTGGAACCTAATGCAATTCATATGCCAACATTCACAAATGCCTCCTACCAGAGTACTTGATGTGGAAAGAGAACTTGCCATCTGACTATGATCAGGCAGGCTAGATGGACCTCTCCAATGCTTCATTGTATCATCAAAATCTGTCGACGATCATGAACACGTTGTTACTTTGCATGTGAAAATCCAGGTGACATATCTACATCATTTTCTGTAATTTTGTTTTGGCACACATTGACGGTGTTGTGTTGTTAAACATGTTACGGTTTGCTAGTGAAACAAGTATATTGCATTATCATACAGACAAGTTAAATCATATTAGTATATATATATAGTCATAATTTGGGAAAGCACAATTAAAATGTAACACAAATTACCCAAATAAGTCATGTGCTTTTATTTATACCAAATACACAATGGCTTTTCCCATTCTTTCCATATATATAACCTACCTACAGTGATATTGCCTGTCAGAGTGATGCTAGCTCTGGGATAATTCAAATCAAAGGAGTGTCTGCCTAAGTAACATGTCTTCACAATTTGACTTGCATGTTCAAAAAACTGGCTGTGATAGAGAAGAGCCTGGAGAGCAGGCAGCCCCACCAGTGAGAGGCCAGAATCTTCATCATGAACGCAGGGGCTCTGGGGGCGAACAGACAACACTACTGAAGTTATAAAAGTTATGTTTAAGGCCCTTTACTCTCAGTTTATACAGAAATGTTCCCAGGTTTTACAAAAACTATAGGTCAGTATTTAATTGATGTCCACCCAAAATTTGGCCCAATTAAGCACCAAGAAAATCCTTGGCTTTACATGTGGTAGAGACATACTGGATTTAAGTACTAATACAGGTTAACTCCACCAGCATTACACTGGTTACATTCACAAAAAATACACTGATAAATTCCAAGGAAATTTTCTATAAAACCAACTGAGAATATTTTATTAAATAGAAAACAAGTGTGAAAAACCTTGTGTAAAAATGTGTTAAAAGAGAATAGTTAATCCTGCTTTATTTGGGTGGCTGGGCTGCCCAGTATAGTTAAAAAATAACACGTCAAACACTTTCTGATAAGCTGTGGAACACAGAAGGCTAGACTTTGGTTAAATGTACTTTTTGAACTAAATGTGACTGCAACTTTAAAATCTCCGCTATAAAAAATAAGTGAATGCTTTTTAATCACACAACCAGACATCTACTGCACTCACATGTACAGTATATACATTGAGAAGTCTGGCTCGTATACAGACGTGCTCAAATTTGTTGGTACCCTTACAGCTCATTGAAATAATGCTTCATTCCTCCTGAAAAGTGATGAAATTAAAAGCTATTTTATCATGTATACTTGCATGCCTTTGGTATGTCATAGAATAAAGCAAAGAAGCTGTGAAAAGAGATGAATTATTGCTTATTCTACAAAGATATTCTAAAATGGCCTGGACACATTTGTTGGTACCCCTTAGAAAAGATAATAAATAATTGGATTATAGTGATATTTCAAACTAATTAGTTTCTTTAATTAGTATCACACATGTCTCCAATCTTGTAATCAGTCATTCAGCCTATTTAAATGGAGAAAAGTAGTCACTGTGCTGTTTGGTATCATTGTGTGCACCACACTGAACATGGACCAGAGAAAGCAAAGGAGAGAGTTGTCTGAGGAGATCAGAAAGAAAATAATAGACAAGCATGGTAAAGGTAAAGGCTACAAGACCATCTCCAAGCAGCTTGATGTTCCTGTGACAACAGGTGCAAATATTATTAAGAAGTTTAAGGTCCATGGAACTGTAGCCAACCCCCCTGGGCGCGGCCGCAAGAGGAAAATCGACCCCAGATTGAACAGAAGAATAGTGCGAATGATAGAAAAAGAACCAAGGATAACTGCCAAAGAGATACAAGCTGAACTCCAAGGTGAAGGTACGTCAGTTTCTGATCGCACCATCCGTCGCTTTTTGAGCGAAAGTGGGCTCCATGGAAGAAGACCCAGGAGGACTCCACTTTTGAAAGAAAAACATAAAAAAGCCAGACTGGAATTTGCTAAAATGCATATTGACAAGCCACAATCCTTCTGGGAGAATGTCCTTTGGACAGATGAGTCAAAACTGGAGCTTTTTGGCAAGTCACATCAGCTCTATGTTCACAGACGAAAAAATGAAGCTTTCAAAGAAAAGAACACCATACCTACAGTGAAACATGGAGGAGGCTCGGTTATGTTTTGGGGCTGCTTTGCTGCGCCTGGCACAGGGTGCTTTGAATCTGTGCAGGGCACAATGAAATCTCAAGACTATCAAGGCATTCTGGAGCGAAACGTACTGCCCAGTGTCAGAAAGCTCTGTCTCAGTCGCAGGTCATGGGTCCTCCAACAGGATAATGACCCAAAACACACAGCTAAAAGCACCCAAGAATGGATAAGAACAAAACATTGGACTATTCTATGCCTTCTATGAGTCCTGATCTGAATCCTATCGAACATCTATGGAAAGAGCTGAAACTTGCAGTCTGGAGAAGGCACCCATCAAACCTGAGACAGCTGGAGCAGTTTGCTCAGGAAGAGTGGGCCAAACTACCTGTTAACAGGTGAAGAAGTCTCATTGAGAGCTACAGAAAACGTTTGATTGCAGTGATTGCCTCTAAAGGTTGTGCAACAAAATATTAGGTTAGCGGTCCCATCATTTTTATCCATGCCATTTTCATTTGTTTTATTATTTACAATATTATGTTGAATAAAAAATCAAAAGCAAAGTCTGATTTCTATTAAATATGGAATAAACAATGGTGGATGCCAATTACTTTTGTCAGTTTCAAGTTATTTAGGAGAAAATTGTGCATTCTTCGTTTTTTGTGGAGGGGTACCAAAAAATTTGAGCACGTCTGTACATATTCTTAAAATCAGAAATGGAGACATGTTCCACTAAACAATCTGACATCTCCCAGTACAAATTGTAGTATTTTATTTAGCAGATTTAAAAGGTAATTCCTTTGCAGTATACTAATATATGAAACATATGAAACATATGTGCTTTATTCTGCCTCCAAAATAAAAGGTCAGATATCTAGTATTTAAAAATATGTCTCTCACTAGTTCCCTGCACACTTTCCTGCCAAGCAAAATCTTTAGCTTCCTCAATATTAGCAGGCATTGGCATCACCAGGAGGTTTTGTAGAATAAATGCAGCCTAGAATAAAAAGCAACAGTGCCATCTTGCTGTGCAAAAACAACAGGACACAAACACCAATACAAGTTGAATCCTGATAATCAGGAAGAAAAATGTAAATCTACACATGTTAACATGTGAATGTTAATTTAGTTTTCATAATTATGATAAATATTTTTTAAAGATCTGGCTAGTTATATATTCCGAAATTTCGACAGTTAATTATTTTAGTGATTAGAACTAACCTCTCTACGGACCATACTGCATTCTAATTGGTCAAGTAGGATATTCAGCACTGTTCCCCATAATCCTCCAGAAATGTTCTGGCAGCTTGCTGTGAGTGCAGTGCACCCACTTTCCACTGACGTGAGAGCTGATCCAATTCCTAGGCTTGCAAATCGTACCTAGGAATAATAAACATGTCTGCTTTTAAACAATGTAATAGTCATTTCAAAAGTATCAGAGATGGAAATGTATTATTTTAGAAACAGTCTTTCAAACCCTACACAACACGGGACAATATGTGATCTGATAAAATCTCACCTCAGGGTCCCTGTCGAACCAGAGTGGAATGAGCCAACCCTAATCGAATGCCTGTTCATCACTGTTTTGGTCATAAGCCAAAGACAAAGAAGATATCCAGTCCTAATTAATTTACAGTGCAAGAAAACAAACAGGTAACATTAGATATGTTTTTTGAAAAGTGTTATTGTTAAAACAGATGTGTATGAAGCAAATAACTCATAGCCAAAAACTTTAAAAAGGTCAAAGCTTTTTTTTTTTTTTTTTTGTTTTACCTACCTCAGTCTTTGTTTGTACAATCATTTCATGAGACAACTGAAGCAAGCAGAGAACAGCACTCTTTGGGACTCCTTTGCCCATAAAAGACATGGCGTTCCCGCCCCATTCCACATAAAATGAAGAAATAACCTTAAGAAACAATAAATATGTTCCATTAGAAAGCTAATATAAAACAACTGCATTTATCCATGTAAACCTAAACCTAAAATAAAAATGATTTTTTTTTTATTTAATCAGTCGTTGAGGACAATCCCTAATTATGAGAGAACATAGTCTTTTATCTGAATGATGATTTTCCCGGATAAAAATACTGTATACGGTTGAAGTGTGCTTCCTCTATACCACACATTGTAAGTGTCTCAATATTATAATTACTTGTACACCATAGGACTATATGTTGCCAAGTCACAAAACTTGTGAGAAAATTTAAAAAAAAAAAGATTAAATGCAATTATTGTGTGGATGGCAGAGCAGACTTGCCAAAACAGTTTAGTTTATTTTTAAAAGCACAATAGAATCGAATACAACATGACACACACCCCAAGGAGTCCAGTTAAGTACTTCGTACACAATGAATCAGGCTCTTGTGTGAGGGAATGTAAACTCCATCCATGGAGGACTGTGACATGGACCATTCCACACAAGGTTCTCTCCAGTGAGGGAAGCCCATAGAAACAGGGAGCATCTGACACCTGAAGACACCGAAGGAGTTTGGCAGCCAACTGAGTCCGAAAAGGACCAGCCAAAATCAAACATTTTCTGCATTAAAAAAAAAAAAAAAGTGACTTATTACAAAACACATGGAAACTACATAGCAAATAAATCGTGAAATATTTCACCTTGTTACATGCTAACAGGTAAACTCATGGGATATAGGGCTCTGGTATTCAATAGGTGATGTGGCCCACAATGGTCTTTTTAGTGGCTCCACAGCTAGCCCACAATTATTAAAATGTATACTTCTGGTAAACATAGTGGCAGGGCAGGAGCTCTCCACATAATTACTGTAAATATTAGTTTTTCGTTTCAAAAGAATAGTATGCTAAATATGGCAGGGCTGGGGTAAGAATCCCCTCTCTGCTAAAAACATGTGTGGAATGTGGCCAGGGGTTTAATTAATGATAACCAATTACTCTTGGCCATCTGCTATAAAAGAGGAACTGGGAGGGAAGTTAGTTTTAGAGAAGGGTCGAGAGGAGCAGGGTGTCTCTGTCCTGCACTGAGATAGCTGAGGGAAGTTAGTTTAAGAGAAGGGTCGAGAGGAGCAGGGTGTCTCTGTCCTGCACTGAGATGGCTGAGGGAAGTTAGTTTAAGAGAAGGGTCAAGAGGAGCAGGGTGTCTGTCCTGCACCGAGATAGCTGAGGGAGGTTAGTTTAAGAGAAGGGTCGAGAGGAGCAGGGTGTCTCTGTCCTGCACTGAGATAGCTGAGGGAAGTTAGTTTAAGAGAAGGGTCGAGAGGAGCAGGGTGTCTCTGTCCTGCACTGAGATGGCTGTTTGGATGCTGGTTTATTTTGTATTTTTGTCTGAACCTTTTTGTTTGTTTTATTATTAATAAAAGTGTACATAAATCACTTCTGAAAGTGCAATCTCCGTCTTCTGCATTTGCTATTCTTGCCATTTGCCTTCCACATGTCTTAATAGACTTTGAACAACATCCAAATTACTTGCTTGCACGTAAATGAAAATACCGCTATTTTAGTTTATTGTAGCTGCTAAGTTTTCAATAAAAATTGTTATTCAATGCAATCTCCTATCACGTAGTTTACTGGTCTTATTTGTTGTTCTTCCTCACAAAAAATGTAAAATTAGACTGTTGTAAAGACCTTGATAATTCTACTCTATAACTGGGTATAAAGCACCCCTGTTTATTATTTATTTGCTTGGCCTTAGATATTACTTAATATAGATTCAACATATAGTCTGGTACTTGAAACTATTATTCATTTACCAGAAGGTAATTAGGTTTAGAGCAGAAGCGTTTGTTACACTGTTGCTGGCAACATTCTGTAAAAGGGCCACAATACACACTGTAATGGATAATGGAGAAATCAGTCTAGTTGACCTGATGTAAAAGTAATGACTGCGATCACTGTTTATTTACTCACAAAGCATACATTGGATTAAGCACCTAGCCACACATGTGTCAGTTTATAAATTATCAACAAAACAATTTGAGAGGTCTGCATCAATACATGTTTCTAGACAGCCCTGCTTAATGAGATAAAAACTCCCACAACAAATTATGCGCAAATGTTGAATTGCTTTGAAATATAATCTACAGGTATTTACTTCTGTTACACAAGTTTAATAAATAAACAAGGTTTGACTGAAATATAATTTGCTGTAGAATTTGGTATACTAAAGCCGAATTGAGCCCAATTCACAAAAGGAACGTTTAAGGACTGTTTGAGAACAGTGTTTATAACAAATCTCCAAGATATAAATAACAGTGCTTTGAAAAATGTGAAACTTCTAACCAGCTCTAAAACAGTTTACAAAAATGGCTTGATGAACAGCAAACTTAAATGATCACAATGAGTTTCAAAACCCTTAACAAATCATGTCTTTAAATCATTAGAAATAAAGGTCAGCTCTGTAACCTAGAGTTTCAGCTTTGAATATAGGTGGAAATAAACAAATTAATGCTGCAAAAAGCCCAACAATGAGGACCTTATTTTCCTGACCCCTCTACCTGTCAGTAACTGATGTGAGTAAGTGAAGTACTGTGTTGAAAAATCCTGTCAACTCCTTTTGGAGTCTCTGGTTGATGACAGTCTGTATTTCCTCAGCTTCACTTTGGACCTGGGACTCTGTGCGCACTAACACATTCAGCAACGGCTTTGTTTCCTGCATAAAGAAAAAGAGAAAAGAAAGAAACACCAGGGTTTACAATATTACATATCAGGCACATTAAATCATATTTTGGTGTATGTCTTTTCAGGATTTCAACTTCAAAACCAGATCAAGGCAGTGTGTGTCTTGTAAAATGAACACACTTTTTGGAAGTTGCACAACCTTTATGTTTACGACAAGACTGCTCATCATTGGCCCATTGTGAGTAAGGCTATGAATTTGGAATTTTTAGCTCATTTCACAGATGAGGTGTGGCAAAAAAACAAGAATACACAGAAAGGTCACCAAATAATGTAGTTTTAGCTACATCAACATACACAAGAGCTTTTAAACAGTACACCAAAACCAATGATATAAAGACTATTACTTTTAACCACTGACAAGTTTAAATGTTACTTTAAAGTACAACATGTGGAGTTTTCCACGATTCTGAAACAGCATGTTGCAAAGAAAGTCTCTGTAAGTCGGTAAACTTCTGTCGTCATTTTTTCACCCCATAAACTTCCAATCCACTCATTTACATGTATGCTCATTCAGCTGCAAATCTCATTCACTGACCTACATAGCTACATAGCAGATTTGTATTTTCAGTGCATGACTGTCACAAAGACGGCCGGAGTGGGTGGCGTCAGACCAGAAACAGGAACACAAACGACAGAGAGATGGGGTTTTGGTGAGGCTGAACGCGTGATCGCGTTCAGCATTTAATAAACAGAACAGAAAATAAAAGGTTGGAACAGACAAAAACACGGGACACGGCACTTCACGCCAAAATAAATAGACAAACAAAACGGACTACACACTTAACAAACGGTGCACGGAGAGACAAACAAACACGGTGAGTACAAACACTTCTAGATATTATTTTACTTTACGTTTCTCCTCCTTCTCCTCACCCGTTCTCCACTCTCGAACACCCAACCCTGAGTGCAAGAAATGTGCGTCTATATATACTATTGTGCTGGGATTCAATTACTAATTAATTATTCACTTGAATCCCAGCACGTGAATTAATTCTGTGCAACCCCGTGCTCACATATTACATTTAACCAGCACGTGAAGTGATTTGTGCTCTCCTCGTGCCTAAATACAAATCTACACTTTTTAAATACACGTGAAACACAGACCCGTTTATATCCCGTGTACCAATCTATACACCGACATTAACACACGCAACATCCAACATACAACACAGATCACACAAATGCACACAGGGGCGGGGCACTTTGCCACATATACCCCCCCTTGTGCGCAGCACACATGGCCTCAACGGCCACCTCCCCCCTTAAAAACCCAGCAGTCCAGAACAAAGTCTCAGGCTGGGAAGGGAGGCTTCAGTGGGCCCTTGGCTGGCAATGCTGTCAGCACCCCTGCCGGTAGTGGCACGGCTGACAGCCTGTTGGTCCCGTCCTGCAGCGAAAAAGCTGCGGGGGCAGGTGGTCCCCCGACCTCCCCCTTCTTCGTAGCCGGCAGCTCCCTCCTGTGGGGCTCCGGCCACAAGAACTCCTGCAGCGAAACTGCTGCTGGGGAAAGTGGTCTCCAGACCTCCTCCCCCTTCTTCGTGGCCGGCAGCTCCCCTTTCTGGGGCTCCGGCCACCGTACTCCCTGCGGAGGTACGGGCAGCAGAGGCAGCTCCTGCTCCTCTGCTCCGGGCGGTGGTGGAGGCAGAGGCAGCTCCAGCTCCTCTGCTCCTGGCGGTGGTGGAGGCAGAGGCAGCTCCAGCTCCTCTGCTCCTGGCGGTGGTGGAGGCAGAGGCAGCTCCAGCTCCTCTGCTCCTGGCGGTGGTGGTGGCGGAGGCAGAGGCAGCTCCTGCTCCTCTGCTCCTGGAGGTGGTGGAGGCAGCGGCAGCTCCTGCTCCTCTGCTCCTTGCGGTGGTGGTGGCGGAGGCAGAGGCAGCTCCTGCTCCTCTGCTCCTTGCGGTGGTGGAGGCAGAGGCAGCTCCTGCTCCTCTGCTCCTGGAGGTGGTGGAGGTAGAGGCAGCTCCAGCTCCTCTGCTCCTGGTGGTGCTGGCTCCCTCTGCTGTGGCGGCTGGGCATGTGCATGCCGTGCTGCCTTCAGCAGCATAGCGAGAGGCTGCTGGGGGACACCAGCATCCTGCCCTTCTCCCCCCAAAAAATTCAGGGGGTTGAGCCTGTAACTCCTCCCCTTCTGGCTCTTGGGGCTGAACCAGCAGGCATTTTCCCTCTGCTGGTGGCTTGGGTCCCAGGGCTGTGGAAGCCCCGACTTGCCTCCCTTTGGGCTGTGGACGCCCCGACTCCTCCCTGTTGGGCTGTGGACGCCCCGACTCCCCCCACTCGGGCTGTGGACGCCCCGACTCCCCCCACTCGGGCTGTGGACGCCCCGACTCCCCCCACTCGGGCTGTGGACGTTCGGGCTCCCCCCACTCGGGCTGTGGACGTTCGGGCTCCCCCCACTCGGGCTGTGGACGTTCGGGCTCCCCCCACTCGGGCGTAGGACGTTCGGGCTCCTTCCGCTTGGGCTCCTCCCATTTGGGCTGTGGATGCTTGGGCTCCTCCCATTTGGGCTGTGGATGCTCGGGCTCCTCCCATTTGGGCTGTGGAGGCAAAACCAGCAGGTACTCACCCTCTGCTGGTGGAGATGGGGACAGCAGGTACTCACCCTCTGCTGGTGGAGATGGGGACAGCAGGTACTCACCCTCTGCTGGTGGAGATGGGGACAGCAGGTACTCACCCTCTGCTGGTGGAGATGGGGACAGCAGGTACTCACCCTCTGCTGGTGGAGATGGGGACAGCAGGTACTCACCCTCTGCTGGTGGAGATGGGGACAGCAGGTACTCACCCTCTGCTGGTGGAGATGGGGACAGCAGGTACTCACCCTCTGCTGGTGGAGATGGGGACAGCAGGTACTCACCCTCTGCTGGTGGAGATGGGGACAGCAGGTACTCACCCTCTGCTGGTGGAGATGGGGACAGCAGGTACTCACCCTCTGCTGGTGGAGATGGGGACAGCAGGTACTCACCCTCTGCTGGTGGAGATGGGGACAGCAGGTACTCACCCTCTGCTGGTGGAGATGGGGACAGCAGGTACTCACCCTCTGCTGGTGGAGATGGGGACAGCAGGTACTCACCCTCTGCTGGTGGAGATGGGGACAGCAGGTACTCACCCTCTGCTGGTGGAGATGGGGACAGCAGGTACTCACCCTCTGCTGGTGGAGATGGGGACAGCAGGTACTCACCCTCTGCTGGTGGAGATGGGGACAGCAGGTACTCACCCTCTGCTGGTGGAGATGGGGACAGCAGGTACTCACCCTCTGCTGGTGGAGATGGGGACAGCAGGTACTCACCCTCTGCTGGTGGAGATGGGGACAGCAGGTACTCACCCTCTGCTGGTGGAGATGGGGACAGCAGGTACTCACCCTCTGCTGGTGGAGATGGGGACAGCAGGTACTCACCCTCTGCTGGTGGAGATGGGGACAGCAGGTACTCACCCTCTGCTGGTGGAGATGGGGACAGCAGGTACTCACCCTCTGCTGGTGGAGATGGGGACAGCAGGTACTCACCCTCTGCTGGTGGAGATGGGGACAGCAGGTACTCACCCTCTGCTGGTGGAGATGGGGACAGCAGGTACTCACCCTCTGCTGGTGGAGATGGGGACAGCAGGTACTCACCCTCTGCTGGTGGAGATGGGGACAGCAGGTACTCACCCTCTGCTGGTGGAGATGGGGACAGCAGGTACTCACCCTCTGCTGGTGGAGATGGGGACAGCAGGTACTCACCCTCTGCTGGTGGAGATGGGGACAGCAGGTACTCCTCTGCTGGTGGTCCTGCTACCTGGGCTGCTGTTCCATTTATGGTTGCCTCCAGGTAGCTGAGGACAAACTCCACACCTTCCTCCAAGGTGTTTGGGGTGTGTTCATGCTGATAGGCCTCCCATCTCTCACTGTCCATCATCCACAGGAACTGGACGACTACTGGGATAGACTGGGCCTCCAGCCCAGCATTTTCCAGCATCCAGTCCCGCACTTTGATGGCGTCTTCTGCCATTTTTTTTTTTTTTTTTTCTTTTTTTAAATCCAAACTGCGTTTCCTGCTCTGGCCTGAGTCCTGGAGGCGCTGTCGATCCCACGCAGGACACCACGTGTCACAAAGACGGCCGGAGTGGGTGGCGTCAGACCAGAAACAGGAACACAAACGACAGAGAGATGGGGTTTTGGTGAGGCTGAACGCGTGATCGCGTTCAGCATTTAATAAACAGAACAGAAAATAAAAGGTTGGAACAGACAAAAACACGGGACACGGCACTTCACGCCAAAATAAATAGACAAACAAAACGGACTACACACTTAACAAACGGTGCACGGAGAGACAAACAAACACGGTGAGTACAAACACTTCTAGATATTATTTTACTTTACGTTTCTCCTCCTTCTCCTCACCCGTTCTCCACTCTCGAACACCCAACCCTGAGTGCAAGAAATGTGCGTCTATATATACTATTGTGCTGGGATTCAATTACTAATTAATTATTCACTTGAATCCCAGCACGTGAATTAATTCTGTGCAACCCCGTGCTCACATATTACATTTAACCAGCACGTGAAGTGATTTGTGCTCTCCTCGTGCCTAAATACAAATCTACACTTTTTAAATACACGTGAAACACAGACCCGTTTATATCCCGTGTACCAATCTATACACCGACATTAACACACGCAACATCCAACATACAACACAGATCACACAAATGCACACAGGGGCGGGGCACTTTGCCACAATGACATACTGCATTTTTGATAGGATGTGCTCAGTGATAATGGATTACAAAAGAACACAAAGTGATTTTCCTTTTTTTTCTTTTTTATACTTCTCCAACTTCACTGTCAGTTTCGCTCTGGTGTTTAAAGAACTGGTTAAGAAAAACTACAACATCCACTAGTAGTTTCTCATCATCAGTGCATGCTGGAAGCACTTGCAGGAACCTTGGTATAAAAGACAGCAAATTATTATTCAAATTATTATTATTTATTTCTTAGCAGACGCCCTTATCCAGGGCGACTTACACTCATAAACAAAAATACATTTCAAGAATCATAGTACAAGTAATAATACAATTAAGAGCAAGATAAATACAATGACTTTGGTTCTAGCAAGTATAAGTATGACAAAATACGATTCAATAACGGAGCAGATAACAGTGTCAGTGATAGTTACATCAGGATATAATTCAATACAATATACTACAGATTAAATAACACTTGACAGATTACAGTACTCTAAAGTACAGGATTAAATGCAGTAAAATAGGGAGCAGATAAGAGCAAGTAAAGCGCATTTAAGGAAGAGTGATAAGTGTTCAGAGGGAAAAAAAGAGAAGTTCTACAGGTGCTGTCTGAAGAGGTGAGTCTTGAGGAGGCGCCGGAAGGTGGTCAGGGACTGGGCAGTCCTGACATCTGTAGGAAGCTCATTCCACCACAGCGGGGCGAGGGTGGAGAAGGAGCGGGCTCTGGAGGCAGGGGAGCGTAGAGGAGGTACAGCCAGTCTTCTAGTGCAGGAGGAGCGGAGAGGTCGAGTGGGGGTGTAGGTAGAGATGAGGGTCTGGAGGTAGCTGGGTGCAGTCTGGTCAAGGCATCTGTAGGCTAGTGCAAGAGTCTTGAACTGGATGTGAGCAGTGACCGGGAGCCAGTGGAGTGAGCGGAGTAGTGGAGTTGCGTGGGAGAAGCGAGGCAGAGAGAACACCAGGCGAGCAGCAGAGTTCTGGATGAGCTGGAGCGGATGGGTGGCGGACGCAGGGAGGCCAGCCAGGAGGGATATATATATGATTTATCCTATGGCATGTCTTCTATAGCTTCCCTTACAAGGTCTTTACTAAACTCAACCTTTAAACTGGCACTTTGTAAGTGAACACATCAACAAACATGCCACACCAGATTTAAGACCTTGATATAATAATAATAATAATAATAATAATAATAATAATAATAATAATAATAATGCCAGTATAGATAAGGTCAACTCAACTATTTCTCAGGGACTCGCACAATACAGTAATATAACATTAACCTTTTAGAATATACATTTCACTGGGGCTCTCTCGGAACACCTTGAAACCTGTTTTGTTGCGAGTAGATCTGACTAGAAAATGTAGCTAATAGTATTTCAAACATACCTGCTTAAAGCAGAGCGCCACTCTAGAGTTTTAAGCATGGTCTTACTACTGTCTGGCCCCTGCTTTAGAGCCAGCTTGTCACTGAGAAGGTAGAAACGCATCCTTGTTAGCACCGAGCTCACAGTGCCATGGGTTATAGTGTCTAAACAGTCCTGCAGTCCACTAGTAACGTGTGTTGCTTTTAACTTCAAACTTTCAACAGGGGACAACTTCAAACGATCCATGAATCTGAGAATAAAATGGAAAAAGCAGTTTGATTGTTTATTTGTAGAAAGAAGAAACACTGTTAATGGGGTATAATAAGTGTTAAGACTCTCCCATTAGTGAAAGCAGATTTTCGATGGCAAAGGAAGTGAGATGACGGGGAGGACAGTTAGGAATGAACTACTTTGGAATAGCACATTCTAAACAGCTATCAGTAGTTATTGACAGTTAAACAGTTAAAGGCAAGGAATTGTTTTGCTGAACTGCAATTCATGAACTATTACTGAAATAACCTTGCATTTGCACATTGTTGAATACACAACAAGAATAAAGTCACAAAAAAACAAACATTCATCCAAAAACTAGCAATATTTTTCCAAACCACATAGAAATAATACATCAATAATGTTATCTATAAAAATGTCTAATATTAATATTATCCCCAGAATGCATGAAAAACTGGCTATGTTGAACAAGCCACACATCCTTTGTAATTCTATCTTGAGCATTTAAATAGGGCCCAAGGAGTTAAATATGATCTATATCTTTATACTGTATTAGCATTGCACATATTGTAGAACATGTTTATTAGACATTAAAGCAGGACAATATTACAGTACAATATGTTTTAAAATCTTACTCTTCAGTTTCCATTTCGTGGCTCATCATTTGTTCCAGGAGATCAATCCCATTGTACCATGCACGATTCCAGGCACACTTCAGCATGTCCCAGGCAGGTTTTACAGTTAAAGGATCAGAAGAAGGTGGAAGCACTGTGCAGTAAGGACTTACCAAATGATGGGTCATAACGTGGAATGGGAGGTTGTACCTTTTAATAGACAGAGCGTGCAAAATATAGTACTTAATTATGAAATACTTGTTTCTTTGGGTCTGCACTCAACTATACTCACTAAAGTTCAAGCTGATCAACACATTTTTACAATCTTGTGTAATCATAATACATTACAATAATTAAAAGGAGCACAAACTAGTATTGTATCAAATTTAAAAAGCAAGTAACTTCATTTGATAATGTTATAATAAGAGAATGCATGTACTACAATTACTTAAAGCGTCCCTTTAATGTAACTAGGAATTAAACTTTCATGCATGTTGTCCAACACAAATAAACTAGTTTTGTTGAGCTTTTCCAGTCCTCTTTCCACCCAAGTACATCTATAATTACTACAACTGGCAAGATTAATTTTACTATAAAACATACAGGTCTTATAAAACACTCTGCTGCATGCAAATAGTTACATAAACTGAAATTCTGAGCAGCCCACAGCTACTGAAATATCTCTTCATAACCCTGAGGGGAGATTATTCTGATTTTTCATGGATAAGAGAAAAATGCTTTACATTATCCACCATCCAGATTTTAACAGCACTCTCCTTGATGCAAAGCATGTTAGTGTTACGGGCACAGATGTGGCCTAACCTGGACCTAATCTGAACTCACAGCATCAATTGGAAATTCCGGCATACCTCAAAGCTCCACACTGACGACACTGCCATTCCCCTAATTACCAATTGGATTTATATGTATATTGTTAATGTGAATGATTTGAGACTATATAAATGGCAAACATGTGTTTAGTATTATGCACTGATGATAGCAGAGGGGGCTGCTGAAACGCTTGCATTTTAGCATTTTTGAGCACTTTGTCACTTTTTTTGCACATGTGAGTGTGAATAAGATTAAATATATTTCTACTTTGGACTTTTTTTGATCTTTGTGTCATTTTTTGATACACAGTGTGCGAGCATTAGACTTTTTTTAAAAACCTATTCAATGTCCCTTTGCAATCTGTTTCACCTTTATGTAGCTGGATTTCATTTCTGTGCTGAGTGGACCCAGTTTTTCTTTCTCAATGTTCTTGCTATCTGTGCTCTACTTGTGTCTGGCAAGTATAAATGTTGGACCTATAGCAAATTGAATTTGGGAAATAACCTAAATAACCTGTCAGTTGACAGTCACATTTCGGTGCATTGGACAGGTTTTTTTTTCTTCTTACCTTCGAACAACAGCAACAGGTATACTGAATGGAGAGGGGGGAGCCAAACAGCTGGGTAGATTATCTATCATGTGTATAAAGAAAACACATACGAATATTAGGAACATGATTTAAATGTTCCCATGTGTTGCTACAACTGTTTACATAAGGTGTGTGTATTGTTTTAATATTTTTTCTTTTACATTTTGACCACTTTTTTAATCGTTTAAGTTGCATTCCCTGTCTCAAGATGGCTTCACATGTACCCGCATGGACCTCTCTTAACTACATTTCCCATCATCCTCCTGCTCACTGGTAAATCCATCTGTTACATATGTGAGCAGGAGGATGATGGGAAATGTAGTTCTGAGAGGTCCATGCAGGTACACGTGAAGCCATCTTGAGGCAGGGAATGCAATTTAGAAGTTAAAAAAGTGGTCACCTTACATAAACAGTTGTAGCAACACATGGGAACATGTAACACAATAAAATAAAGAGGTCCTTATATTTTTTTTCATTCTTACAGTAATGAAGAGTTTGTGGTGTGTCTGTGGTAGTGGGCATGGATGACACTCTATGAATATATGTCTTTATACATACAGTACAGAGGACACATTAACTCCAGCAACCAAATGTTTTAAGTTAAATATGAAATTTTAAAGTACATATGCTGATAACATTAATTAAAGATTACACCCAGGTTCTTACCACATGTCCATTCGGGCGACCTCATCAAACAATAGGAGACAAATCAATGCTGCAGCTTCCGTGACATTGCCTTTATTTTCCTTTACAATCAATGAAGCTGCAGAAGACAGTAACAATGATAATATATGGACTTATTTTATTAGATTTACGTAACCTTATTCACAGCAGTGTGGAGTAGTGGTTAGGGCTCTGGACTCTTGACCAGAGGTTCGTGGGTTCAATCCCTGGTGGGGGACACTGCTGCTGTACCCTTGAGCAAGGTACTTTACCTAGATTTGCTCCAGTAAAAACCCAACTGTATAAATGGGCAATTGTATGTAAAAATAATGTGTAAAAAATAACGTAATTGTATGTAAAAATAATGTGGCATCTTGTAACAATTGTAAGTCGCCCCGGATAAGGGCGTCTGCTAAGTAATAATAATAATAATAATAATAATAATGTGCAAAAGTGAAAACAGTCCTGGGAGTTTCAGCCCCAAGACCATTATGGATCCACCAATATCAAGGGACCAAGGCTATGTGTTTTACAAACTGAAATTACAAGTACACGTACAGTAAATAAATGTTCTTTGAGTTTAGAGAACAAATATGCCAGTGAATTCCCAACCACAGATATAATACAAAGTTAGAATTTGGGCTGCTAGAACTTTTTGGGATCAGTTGAGGGAGGTTGTTTTGATTAAGAACTAGTAGCTAGAGGGAGGCTTTAGAAGAAAGGCTGTGTCATGAAGTCACCAGAAGCTTTATGATATTAATATTCAAAACCAATAAGATGATGCAGGAATCAAGATTTACCTGCTCATCTCAAATATACTAAACAGTAACGCAATTTTCTGCTACCTTGTCACTGAAATGAATTATACATATTTTCTTTGCATCATGTCAATAATAATAAATGTGCTATTTATTTATTCTCATCCATAACTACGGTATTTAACACTTCCTTGAAAACGACTTCTAGTTGAAACATTTATCATTGAATTAAGTTTCTTTTAGTGTTCATAATTATTTATTCTGTGTTCTTTAATAAACACACTTAGGCCTCATACACACACTGAGGTTAGAGCTGCAACCGTATTAACAAGATGCACTCGCTGCGGTGGTTTGTTGTACACACACACACCTTTCATTATTGAAGTGAGTGACTCCCTGTTTAAACAAACCACTGAACTCGGGCCATCATTACCTGCCAATCGCAAGGTTTTGTGTGGCGGCAGCATGGAGGCTGTATTTTTGTTTATGCTTTTGGAAGAAACTACAGTACGTAATCGATCGAGAGCTCGTCAAGTGCAGCTATGCTCTTTTCTGCAAAGCCAGTGGAGACACCGTTTTGCTTTTTCTGCACTGCTAAATACAGTGGTGACGATCTGCATTACCATGACGGTAGATCGAAACATTTGGTCGATCTTCCAACCAGAAGGCTTTTAAATAATTTTCTGCATCTTCCAGGATGATTGCTGTTATCAATTACATACTTGTACTTGGCCTTAAGCGATTTCAGCTTTATTCTGCATTGTTTCACATTGCGACTGAACCCCTCTTCATGAAGCCGCTTTGCAACGTGTTCAAACATGGCATAATTTAGTTTGCTGCCATCCAGGTTAGCCTGGACCTCTTCCTCAGACCAAACATTTAATCATTTTTTGGTCTCTTTTTCAGGTCAAATGAGTCCTTGGTCGGTAGCCATCTTTATCACACGGAAATGTCTGATAAACTATGACATCACTACTTGCGCAGAAATCCACAAGCACCTACTGCGGTTGTTTTAGTGCAGTTTTAATGCACACACACAGCTGCTACGCATTAACTAACCTAACTGAATTGATAACCAAACTCGCTACAGGATTAACTAGTGCGGTTGTCACTGCCTTTTGCAACCGAACTGTGTGTGTACTTAAACCGTATTAAGAGCAAAAGGTGAACTTGCAACCGCATTTAGGCTGTGTGTGTACGAGGCCATAAAGAGTAACTGTTAGAAAGCTTTTGAATCCTGGAGGGGTCGCTATAGCGAAGAAAACAACTATTCTGATATGATGTTACTCTCTAACCTATTTCAGAACAAAGGCCAATTCAGTGCTCCCTGTGGGCCCCAAGTGATGGGCCTACACTATATTTTTGATGGCTGGCATGATCCATTTCTGATTTATAGGGTTGATATATAGTTGCTTGGTTTGCTGTAGGTTATTTAACCAACGTTTGGTCAAATATAATAGAGATAATAGTAAATAGTATACTAACCTCTGAGCAGCATAAGCAGGAGAGATGGCTGCTGAGCCAGAGAGTGCCGGAGGAGTGGATCTGCATACACAAGCTTCCGGAGCAGAGAAAGACATGGCAACAAAAGGCAGTCCTTACTCAAAATACAACAAGATGATATTTCAGTAACACATAGACATAGCGTTCTATGTAGATTTTTTTTCGCAACTTCACTTTTTTTGTTAATGTACCGTCCTCCTTTAGTGCTGCCCTCACAGAAACTACTGATATTTATTAGCTACAAGTTAATTAACTTTCATCTGTCAATCACAGAACAGTCAATTTTCCTATTCCTCAGATTCTGTAACCGCCGAACAGAACTTGAGACTTGGAAAGGTGCATTGCAACTTCTTTTGCCTATAAAAATATGCCAATCAAAGCCTCATTACATACCCTTTTCTTAAATTTATATATATATATATAGATATATATATATATATATATATAGATATAGATAGATAGATAGATAGATAGATAGATAGATAGATATAGATATATATATATATAGATATATAGATATATTTTTTTATTTTTTTTTCTTAAGAAAAGTGTTTCTGGGAAACGTTTGTTTTATGTTCTATTTTGTGGTTAACAAGATATATCCCTAAACAAAAAAACGTCCATTCAGGTGTCAGTACTGTGAACAAGTAGGTCTTCACAGCATGTGTACCAAATATTTCATAGTGGCATAAAATCCTCATAAATCAGGGGGACGTAAACCAGGAGCTCTTGACAAACACAAAAAAAAGAACATTGTACCTTTCCATTGTTGGTTACACATTCACTTATAAATGAAAATAGTTGTTCTATGATGCCAAGGCTCTTTAATGCAGCATGCATCGTTGTATCTGCAAAACAACAATAAAAGATTAGTTACTGTAACTAACACAAGTAGGAGGGTCCCGCAAAATCAAAGTCATATCCTCCTGACTTGTCCTGTAGTATATGTCAGCAATTCTGTAAATCAGAAATGTTAAAACATGTATGTGAAGCAGAAGTAGATAATGAGGAACAGTACATTATAAGGTCTGCATTTACCCCTTCATATTTGTTTAATACTGACAAGATGTGTTTAATGTTTATGATGCACTTTCGCATGGACAAGTGAGGAATTTGGAGATGTTGGTTCATCCAAACATCTAGTTGTCCAGGACAAACAAACAAGTGTGAGAATAAAACCATGTGAAAACACTTAGTATACCAAGTCTATCACACCTTGGATACCCTTTGGCACTTCTGTCCATTTTATTAAGTGTAAAAAACAATAGGCCCAGCAGTACCACCACTAAATTTGTTCCTCTCGCAGTGCCAGTTAGGCCTGACCCAGGGTCCTGCAATGCTTTATTTATGAACACGGCACTACAACTATAATAAGCAAAAATGAAAACACTTGAGAAATCATTAATAAAGACTTCCAGTCAAAATGTTTTGCAGCCAGAGGCCTACAGTGCAAGTTACTGAATGTGTTTTTATACTCTTTAAATAAGTATTTGAAATATGTCAAATATATAGGGCACTCCTCAGCTGCCCACCTGACTCTTCACTTGTTTTTAAATATTATCTTTTTTTTTTTTGCCAGCCAAGGGATTGAAAGATACTGTGGTTTAATTTGTAAAGACTAATAAAGGATGTGGTTTTTTAGACATTTCTGATAATATACAGTACCTTGCATTATAACAGACAGCTGCTCTGCTGCAGATTTCCTGAGTACAATGTCAACAGTCTCTAAAGTGAGGATAGCGTAAACTTTGGTGACAGATTCCACCTATTGAAACAAAAAAACTATGAAAGTGTATATGATTATCTGCTGTCTTGTAATAAAATATGTATTGCACAGCGATACACCAGTGCATTTCTATATAATACCTTGAAATATGACTTCTCTGTGTCGTCCAGATTCATGTCAATTGGCTTGTCTACAACAAACAAGGCAGAGAGAGTGGAGAGAACACCTCCTTCCAACACAGGGCGTTTAGTGCTAGCTCCTTACTATTTGCCAAGTGCCACATTAAGTGCTTTACAGCTACAGCCCGTACCCTACAGTGGAATTGTGGAAACCAAGAATGTAAACAGTTTCATACAATAGGGAATATGGGAACTTCTCCTGTCATCTTTTTATGGGAAAATAAACACACTAGCAACAATTGTATGAAAGCATATTTTAAAGTTATGAATACAACACTGTATAAACTGTGTCTATATATTTAGATCTCTATGGCACAAATGGATTATTCTCACTGCTTCCAGTCTTTCATTGTTGCTGTTTTCTTATTTATTTTTATTTTTTTAATACAAAACTGTGTTTAAGGAATATTTATATATATTGGGGCTTCAGTAACAATCATGACAGAAACCAATTTTATTAATCATTTCACGGGACTGTGCAGAAGTTCAGCAAGTTCAGTTATCTAAAGCATGCAAACTTCAGAAAAGTCTTGCAAACTAAAAAACGATATGCAAAACAATGTAACAATAACTGTGTCTAACAGGTGCAGGTGTTCCATAAATAGTATTAATTTTCTACAAATGCAGAACACTATTTATTTATTTATTTATTTTATACCAGCCAACATTGAAGAAATTAGCATATAAACATCCACCAAACTGATTTTTATTTTAAAACAAACAGTAGTAGAATAAAATCTTTTACCTGAACGTTTCCAGGCATTACAGTCAAATCCAGTTCACTCCTCCAGTTCATATAGAGGGTTCTGTTGTATTACGATTATATCACTTTAAGGGAACCAAAAATCGGATTATCCACTTACATTTGTTGTTTGGTGAAAAGAAGTCTCAGAGCAGCCCGAAGCCTGGCAGTCCTAGGAAGAATTCCCTGTTTCATTAGCCGTTTCACTTATTATTATTTATTTCTTAGCAGACGCCCTTATCCAGGGCGACTTACAATCGCAAGCAAATACAAATACATTCAAGTGTTACAATATAAGTCATACAATAAGAACAAGAAATACAGTAATTCTCAAGTGTGACAAACCACAATTCAATAATACAGCAGATAATAGTGAAAGTTACATCAGGATATGATTAAATAGTGATAGTTACATCAGGATATGATTAAGTACAAAATACTACAGATTAAACACTTGGCAGATTACAATATTCTGAGGTACAGGATTAAATGCAGTAAAATAGGGGGCAGATAAGAGCAAAATAAAGCATATTTAAATGAAGGGTGATAGTGTCCCAGGATACAACAGAGGAGTTCTACAGGTGCTGTTTGAAGAGGTGAGTCTTAAGGAGGCGCCGGAATGTGGTCAGGGACTGGGCAGTCCTGACATCTGTAGGAAGGTCGTTCCACCACTGCGGAGCAAGGGTGGAGAAGGAGCGGGCTCGGGAGGCAGGGGAGCGTAGCGGAGGTAGAACCAGTCTTCTAGTGCAGGCGGAGTGGGATACAGGTTCCCAGTGTTCCTTCAGTACCAGCATAACCCTTAAATGTACCATTTAACAGATTATTGTATTAGACCTTTTTAATGCAGCTTCTACAGATATAATGGTGATGATAAAGGTCAAAGCCTGAGGTAAGTCAAACTCTAATGTGGTGATGCTACTCTGTTGCTTCAAGTGTAAACTCAATAAGTTATTTTTCCAGCACAAGCATCTAGCTTTTTGCATCGTCAATGTGAGGCTAAAGGCGGACACACACCAGACATGATGCAGCAAGCAAATGTGTACAGCAATGTTAATGAATGAATAGAACCTATACTAATTATGAACCTTTCACACTCCACGCATCCCGGTGATGTCTTGGAGACTCTAGAGCGATTCAATACTATTTTTCACAAATATGTGGCACAACATATAGGGCCTCAGCAGTTACAGCTCTCCATCCTAGCACATGTTCTACCAGGAAGTAGAATCTAAAAATAAAGTGTAATAGAATTTATTTTTTATTATTCATAGTTTTATTTAAAATTACATAGCTATATTTCAAATGCCATTCAAATTCTAAGTATGTTTTTTTTTTTTTTTTATCATGTGCCTTTTTTACTATAGCATTGTTGATTTAGAGTTTAAATGTATGAATTACAAATTACAAAAATATGAATATCAGTACACTGCAGGAGAACTGGATATACTTGAGGTGTGTGATTTACAGGCGCCCATAAAGAGAATCTTCCGCTATGGATGAAAATGCCTGGTAGAGAATATGTTTATTATTTGAGCAAGGTAGTGGTTTTAGTGTATGGAAGCTTGTATATATACAGTAGTCTCCACGTATAGGAAATATGACTGAATTGTGATGAATTTTGAATTGTTAAATCCTGCTATGAGATGCTGTATTTATTTTTTATTACAAAACTATTTCTGCAAAAGCAAAAGAGCAGGTTTCCTAAACCTTTCCACATTGACAATGGTGCTTTTTTAGTAAAAGGCAAAGTTGAATGCAAAATAAAAATAATCCTACCTGCAATATGGGGACAATGTGGTACACAACGTCAATGAATGTGTTCCAAGTTAGAGCTGTCATCATCAACTGTCCCTGCAGCAGGTAAACGAGAATGTCCCTGGCTGCAGAACACACCTATAGAAAGAAAATAATACAGTGGTAAACTAGCAGACAGCTAGTGACAGCTACCATTCAAGTGCAGAGATCTTAAACCACCCAGTTCAGCCATCTAAAAAAGAAAGCATTCCTGAAGCAGTTACTATCTGCCAAAAGCAATTGCAGTGATCACTCAACATTTTGCTAATAATACCTTACCTAATGCACCAAGGTCACCATAACTTTTGGTTTATCAGCTGGTTTATTATAAAACATACACACGCTTATTGCTCCAAAACAGGAACTTTAATTGAAAATGTTCTTTTCAGACTCATCACTATGACACTACAAAAAGCATCTGTTAGAAAACTCTACATTTTACTTTACATTCAGCAGCTTACCTGCTCTTCAGGGTCTTGAATGCCAAATGTGCAAATTTCATATAAAACTCGAGCATGCAGAAGAAAATGAACCCCATGACAGATCGACGAAACTGGCTTAGTAACGTTTTGGATTCCAAAACACTCCTAAAAGAAAAAATTGAACATGAAGGGAAATGTAGTCATCTTTTACTGTTATCCTTACCGTTACAAATTATATTTTTCAAACTATTTCCCTTTTGGAATGACAGATGTAATCTATTTTGCAGTCTACTTTGTAGCATCATGAGTTTGAAGGTTCACTGTTAATCACTTTGGCTTTGAAATTAAAATACTGAGACCAGCTTTCTGTCTTAGTTCACCTTAAATCTAGAGTCCAAACCAAAGTTTACTATAAACATCCAGGTATATTTTGTAAATCTATATATTAGATCTCTAAATTTAGAAATTAATCCTGTTTCTATTCTATCATTTTACAGTGTGTTATCTAGAGTGAACAGTGCTAAGCATGTTGCAAGACCAAATAATTTGCAGGTACATTTCCTCCAAAAATCGATGTTTATTATTCTCAATACATTTATTACCATATGCAACACTTGGATATGCATATTTAGATTTATAAATATCAGTGAAAAAAAAAAAAAATTCCTGTTTTCTATGGTTGAAAATAATGCCATTAAACATGCAAAAATTACAAATCATGCTCAGTGACACAAATGTATTTGTGAAAGATTTCAATGTACTTTATCTGCTGGCTTGAAGTTATCTGATGTTGTTTTTAGACACCACCAAAAAAACAAACCAAGAAAAAGTATGAAATCAGCATTTGAGTTTCAGATAAACCTATTTGTTCTACATTGCTTTGGTTTCCTGTTTGCATACTTTTCAGTTGTGTGGTTTGTTGGATTTTGAAAAGCATCTTAGTCGTCAATCAGGGTACCAGAATGTCCATTTTTGGGGGGGCAGACTCCAAACCTTTTGGAAATTTGGGGGGGGGGGGTAGAGAGGATGTGGCAGTAGCACAGCGATTAAAAAAAATAAAAAAAATAAAATGACATACTGTAACTTGAACTAACAAGAATGGAACTGGAACTATCATTGCCGGCAGATGATGGTGACTTGAGAATGTTCCTGTCAGCTCAAAAATAATAATAGTCAGCATTCACATATCTTCAGCAACATTGAAAAGAGTGTGACGCATATCTAATTATTTCTTTTTGGCCTGTTCCAACTCTTGTCCGTTTTTCAGGGAACACAAAAAATATACAATGTCAAAAATACATAGCTGAAAGGACTGTATTTTAAAATAAGTAGGCACCCATTTAAATGTACTGTATTTGGTTTTGTTGGTACAGTACTATATTTTCAACAGAAGACGTATTTTAATTCAGAATGATAGGATTCTGAAAATATCACCTGCCAAAAGTTTCATCAAAAACGCCGAGAACTCCACAGAGTGGGATACCATAGTTGCCCAACGCCCTATTAAGTGACTTTACATTGGTGTTTCCATTTTTTTGTCCACTACCTGTATTGTAGCAGTATGTAAAATTCCCCATTAACAACCAAACAGCAAAATGAAATCAAAATATTATCCATGCACAGAACTGCATAAAATGTAAGAGGCAATGCAATTTAGCACAAGATTAAAAAAATAAAAAATAAATAAAAAAGTTTCCAGAGTTAACATTATCCAAAGTCAGTATTCAAAATTGCAGAATATACTGTTTGATAAGGCCCTAATGTCACAGTTCTCTTGCAAATGAAAATGCATAAAAGCAACTAAAGATCGCAAATTAAAAAAAATACATCACAATATCTAAAACTGTTTAATGATTAACTGTTTAGATTACAGAAGCTGGTCTCGTTCACTTTGTTGTTGCTGCACTTTCGTCAGGTAAACCTGGAGGAGGAAGCACTGTGTAACTGTACAATAAAGACAGACGGATTTGCGCATGCAAAAAAAAAAAAGGACTGTGATGGATAATCAAATAAATTGTAACTTGAAGAGATGGGCTTTGTATCACAAAACTGGTGACTGAGTCAGAAATCGTGAGTGACGGGTAAGTGCATTAATTTGTTATATATATGTATAATGAATTCTTAATACAAGGACGGTAAAATGCAACGGACGTGTATCTGAGTGCCGTAGCTAGAAGAAAATATTCAGGTTCCGCATACTGCACTATGTTGCAGCCCTGTCATCAATAGGGGAAAGAGAACAAACTTAAAATGACTTCAATTACAAATGTGCACTAAAAATCACTAATGTAATGTCTACAGACCAGTATTAATGTAGCTATATGTTAGAGAGAGAATTCTTTCTCACTCTGCCTCATTGTGGAATGTTATGGTACTGCATGTCAGACATTTTTAGAATGTACCAACTTTATCTTAAGAGTGTTTTCTTATTATCCCTAAGTGCATATGCAAGTCCTTGCCAGGGGATATAGTGCAGGCGGGCATATATACTGTTTTGTATATATCTAGGGAACTTTTTCATAATTTTGGGGTATGTGGGGGCTTTCTGTCTGTCTGCCCAACATCACAGTTTTCCCTGTATCAAGAAAACCTTGTTAAGGCATTCTTTAGCACATTAATGTAATATCAGGGAATAATATCTGTCCATCTGAAGGTCCTTCTGTATTTCATTAGTTATGCAGTGTACTGTATAATAATCTGGGAGTATATGCAGGCACACTATTTGAGTCCATCTGTATGTTACACTGATATTTTTACAAACATCTAGAGAGCTGCTTATTCAAGTATGATTAATACTTGAAAAGGACATTCTTTAGCACAAGTTATTAAGAGCATCACAGCAGAGAAACCCTGTTTGTCGGTCAGTCTGTCATGTGCCTATCTACAAATGTCTAGAGGAGCACTTTGTCTGGGGGTATCTGTCTGTTCATTTAAAAATGTGCATATAGTGGATATACAGTAGTGTGCAGAAATGTGGGACCACCAATGAATTCTGAGTAGTGTGGCTTTTTATCATTTAAAAAATGTTTGTTTCTTTCAAACTTAAGCTAAAGGCAAGTATTGATGGAGACACTAAATGAAGAAGAAAAGGCTACAAAGTTTGACAGACCAAGTACTGTCAGCAGGACATTACATGGGTCATGGCAATCAAAAGTCTGTAACACCAAGAAGAACCGAGACAACACAGAGATGCTTGTTGTAATTGTTTACATGGCATACTGAGATAATGAATGCTGTACATTTTCTAATCTTTACAATATTAAGAGAGCAGGCATATGCTTCCACTTTAACAGCCAGGAGAGGGTGAGACAGCAATTTGAGAAAGCCCTTCTGGCTCTCAGCTTGCAGTATTGGACTGGCCTGTGCAGACTTCCAGCTGCAACGATAACAAAAACAGAAACATATCAATCAACATATTAAGCATCTGTTCACCAGAAATACACTGTCATTTTTTAATTTCTTAAGCCATAACATTCTGCTAATCTCTACCCAACCTAGCTCTGCAGTTCATCGCAGCTTCTCCACCGATTCCCTTATTTTATAGGAATATGTGTTATAAAAGAAACACTAGTACATTTTCAGAGCAATGATACATTACATGTGTGAACAGAGGCCAGTGATTTCCTTGACGAGTGGTAAATGTTGATGGTATGAAAGGCTGCCTACTGCCTGGTCTGCCAGCTCCAACAGTTCCAGAAGATTCTTTTTGCCCTGTCAAAAAAAAAAAAAAAAAAAGAATGTTCAGCAAGTATTTCAATATGCAGTACCTGACCCCATGCACCATCAACACTCAAGACAAATACATACAGTGATGTCACTACATCACCAGCATGCTGCTTGACATACATACGTTATTACTTTTTTTTAACTTAGTGGCAAATATTATAATTTAGAAAATAAAGAAATTATGATTTTGTCAATTATGCTCAGGGTTGGAAATTAACTCTTTGAGGAGTTAGCCATCTGGACCACCACCGATATGGTGGTTCCATTAGAGCCTTACATTTTTCTAAGTGAACCTAAAAATAAACACAATACGTCTGGTAAATAACACTGTGTGTGAAAAAAATAATTGAAGTAAACTGGTTTTTGTTTTATTTTGTCAAAAAAATATCACTCTTTTAAACTGAATAACACTGTCTGCATCAGCAGGAGAGAAGGACCAAAAAATATTTGGTGTCTTCAGGCCACTGGGCTATATTAATTTCAAACCCTGCGCTTTGTATGCTAGTGAAACTGATGGAAAGGAATTAAATCCCACTTTCATATAGAAATGTACTATTTTTAACCCTGCAAGGCATTTATTATTATTCAATGTCAACATACCTCCATTTTGACCTCCTTTAAAAAGGTGCAAGTACATTCTATTGAACGGACAGCCCGAGTTGCGCTCTTGTAAACACTGTAATTTTCTGAATTGAGTTGTTCCAAGTAGGCAGCAGCAGACTCATGGATGCTTTGAAAAGCCATGCTGAAGGGCAAATCTAAACTTAAGTGAAATAGTGCAGCCCCCGTACTCTCAGGCAAAACTTCACTGGCCTAAAATATAAGGGGAAGAAAATTGTAATACAGCAAAAATTACACAAAATGTAGGATTTGGTTCGGAGTTCACTAAATAAGCTAAATCGGCTGACCTTTTCCACAGGTACGAGTGTCTGCAGCAGTCCGATAGTAAAAATGGCAGTACCAATACATGCCAGTCTGTGGTTTACTAGTATGGGCTCTGATTGATCAGAGGAGCTGTCAAGGTGGTAAAATAAGGTGTCTCCCAAAGAATCCAAAGATGACAATAGCTTCTCTTTCTGGAAAAGAAAAACATTAAAAACAGCTCCAGTAACTGCATATTATATATATATATATATATATATATATATATATATGTATAAAACATTTACTACATAATAAATATACATTTACAGGTTGTACATTGTGAAAAAAAAAAAAAAGTTTCCTCTCAAACTGTAGTCTGCTTTATGCCTTATGAATAGCAATACAAATTACTGAATTGACAACTCAGTTTAACAGAAAACTTTCTTTACATTGTAATTTTTTTTTTTAGGTATTGAAGTCATAATGGAGGCTGTGTGGTCCAGTGGTTAAAGAAAAGGGCTTGTAACCAAGAGGTCCCCGGTTCAAATCCCACCTCAGCCACTGACTCATTGTGTGACCCTGAGCAAGTCACTTAACCTCCTTATGCTCCGTCTTTCGGGTGAGACGTAATTGTAAGTGACCCTGCAGCTGATGCATAGTTCACACACCCTAGTCTCTGTAAGTCGCCTTGGATAAAGGCGTCTGCTAAATAAACAAATAATAATAATAATAATAATAATGGGAACACTATGGATACTGAAACTTAAGCTAATCATCTGAATAATTATTGGTGCCAAAATACATATTCAGGGATGTATTAACTTACTAGTTCCCATCCAATGATGCTGTCATCAACCCAGACCTCTTCAGATACGCTGTCTTTAAGGAGCAGTATATTCTCAGACAAAAGTTCTAGAACTCGCAAGAAAACCTTCAAGCTTTCTTAAAAAAAAAAAAGAAAAAAAAGAAAAAGAAAAAAGATATGTTGACTGCAATTAACAAAAAACATCTCTAATGTCAACATAGACAACAGCTTGATACATACTCTTATTTGGTCATGTGGTAAAAAGCTAAAAAGTAAAAAAAAAAGTTCTTACCTGTTCTGAAAAGTGGCAAGGCATGTTCTAACACTGCAACACAGAACTGTGCTAGACCAAGCTGCTGGAACTGCAGTTCTAAAACATCCTAATTTTCCATCTCCGCTAAGTCAAGGTGGGCTGTGTCTGAAGGGGATTGGGCAGGCAGCCTGGAGTTGTCTCCCTAAGAACTGCTTCCACTGAAAAATGTATATTAAATAATTGTGATAAACGCCATCTAAAAAAAAAACATCAGTAAAAAGTGTACTGAAACCCTTTAACTAGTCTATTTCCATGATCTAACAGCAGTAATGCTAAATACTAAATAATATGCTTTTTGGGGGCTTAGCATAGTACTGTGATAGACTAAAAACTCAGGGTACAAGGATGGCTTCAATATATCTGTATTTAAAGCTGGCTCATGTAAATACAGAATGACAGTATACTATATTAGTTTAGTAACCAGGCAAATGTATTAACATGGTATAAGTGCAAATTTCAATATTAGTGTACCTGGAAGATGCAGCATCCACATCCTGACCATCCCCCCTGGCACGCTGCCCGGTTCATCCAATCACAGACGGTCTCGGGCTGCTATTTTCAGGAGACTGCTGGGTTCCTCTTGTTTCCTGTGAGTAGGACACCGATGAATTCTGGGAAACTACATCAAGTTGAAGTGAAAAAATAAGCTTATTTAAATAGCAGAAAGTTATACCACAAATTGTTTTTTTTTTTTATTGTATGCACACCAAACACAGAACTCTATATTGTGTAGAAAAGTGTTTTATACACTTAGACAAAAATCATAGAGCGTTTCTAAAATATTCATTTTGTCAGGAAAACGTGGAATTGTCTTTTACAATTCCAAATGGGAGCCACTCTTTTGAATAGGCTTGTTTCTTTTCAATGTCTATTTTTCAGGGGCTCACAAGATACTGTAATACATCACTCACCTTCTAGAGTAACCTATTTATTTTGGAGCTTACTCAGTTTCTTAATTTAAACATTATGAAATCTGTTAATTGTGAACATTTTCAACTGTTTCTTTGCTTCTGACCAAATAAGGCTAGGGAAGAGATATCCAAGCTAAGGAAAATCATAGCAAACGAAAATAGTATCAGTCATACTTTTCCAATTGTTTATTTTGGATACCAGTATCTCCGACCCCCTCAATCACTGCATGTTGTGAGCTCAGCTGGTTGAAACAACTCAAACTGAACGTGGCAAAACCTGTTATATAATTAACAGGTTTCATGGTGTTCCAATGAAGAACACCAGTCAAATGCGTATTCTAAAACATAAGTGATTTATTACAGTATTTTGTGTCATGATACGGACAACACAAGATACAGCAAAGGGCTTTACTTGGTATAAGGAGCATCAGCTTTTCACTCCTGAATACGTGACTTTATTTCCACACCACTGACAAGGCTGCTTTTGGCATTGCTGAGCAGCAGTGAGAATTCACAGTAAGGCTAAGGTGTTACTGCTTTGGGCTATGTCATCGTTGCTCTAGTGAGTTTTATGTAAAAACATCAAACTGTGGCTGATGATTTGCAAGGGGAGTTAAAATATCATCATATGTTACTCAGATTTTTCAGAAATGTGGAACATACCATTATTGCTCAGGATGCCTCAAAAATAAGAAAGAGAAGAGGGCTACAGGATTAGAGATATCAGTCTTTGACTTACAGAACTTAGTGTTTCATGTTATGGTCAGTTTTCTCTATGATGGTTTAACACACATGGTGCGAGTTGACTTAAATTGTGTAGGTCTACAGCCTAGTCTTTAGAGATTAATATAAATAAACAGAAATATCAGGAGACTGTGATATTTGCATTTACAGATTAAAACATGTGTGATATCAACAGTATACACTGCTAAAGGTCTGAACCCCAAGTTCACTATTAAAATAATTTTAAATAAAAAAAAAACTACTATGAAGTGCTTACCTCGCTTGGCAGAGTAGAAACTAGGGTCTCTGTGAAAGCTGAGCCTGCTCCTGAGGTTTGTACACAGTTGGCGCAGGCAGGATACAGCTTGCAATGTCAAATAACTAGCACTATCCCTGCCAGTATTTAGTTTAAGTAGAGACAGAAGATTCTATAGCAAAACACACAATAAGAGTTTCATTACTGTGGAAGTAAAAGACAAAATACTAATACTAAAATACATACAAACTGCAGCACAAAATGTAAAATTAGACAATGGCAATAGATTAAAAATATATACATTTTATGTCCTATCTGAACAATCTTTGGTCGCTGGAGAAAAATTGCAGGTGGTGCGAACTAAACTGTGATTATTACTCCTCAGGGAACTGGAAACAAAGGAGAAAATACATGATAGATAGTGCCTATGTGTTTCCTAGTATACAAATACATTACAAATTGATGTATAACACTTTCAATTAAATGTCCTATGCAAAAGGAAAAAAGGAAAATGTTGTGCTACCTTTCATTTGATGAAAGAATGTGTCTGTCTGTTGTCATCAAAGCAAGCCAAGGAAAAGTAGAGAACTTTAAACACTTCACTGAATCACTCACTGTAAAAAAAAATTATATTATGTATACATATAGATTGAGAGAGAGATGTATGTAATAAGGTTCGACTTGGTGTCCATATATGGACAAACACTAATATTAAAAATAAATACACCAAGGCCCAAGACATTTCTTTTTTCCACCAAACAACTATGACAATCAAATGGCACGCAGTCCCACTTGGGAAGTACTGAGCATTCTGGGAAGGCTGGTAAACTTTAACACAACACACAAATACATGTTGCAAGCAGTAACACAGAACACATTGCATCTAACACAAGTTCCGGGATAATTGCAGTCGTGCTGTACCTACCTGCTATTCTCTGAGGAGGAATTTTTGATGGTCTTGTGATTATGTTTTGGAAGTATCCAACTGAGGGAGGTTCATCTTCAGCTTGGACAGGTGGCACTGCTATGAAGTGCAATAAAACAAACAAATGCTGAATAAACTTTAACTTAAGTCTTTTTTTTTTATTCTTGAAGTGGTGAAAGACACGAGCTACACTGACAGTGTACTCGGTCTGGAATATTATTTGAGTTGGATAATACTGCCGGCTTTCCATGGAAGGAGATTGCTGGAAAATCAGGAGGGATTTCTGGAAGCTGAAACAGCCCATCCAAGATTCCATCAATGGTAGAAACTCTACTGCTCCTACCTCCCCTAATAGGTGGGTTGCAGAGGGATGCTTTAAAAAAAATAAAGAAAGCAAAACTTTGTATTACTTAAAAACCTCTGTTGTAATTCTGTCCAGATTTAGTCAAAAGGTCCTCTAAATAATGTAACTGGAGTTAATCTCTAAGTCATATAGAACATCCTTTAAACAGACTGAAACAGGTGGGTAAAAGGGGGTTTTAGGCCCCCATTTTATGAAGGTGCGGTATTTTAAGGTGGTATTAGTTAATTACCACATCTCAGTGGAAAAAGTCTGTATAATAATAATAATCACTGACCTTAGACCTAAGCATTAATAAATTAATTGGAGTAATTGTGTGGTCTAAATTAAACTGCTCTGGATATAAACAAACTAAAGATCTATAAGGTAATTTGCAACAATCTGCTTAAATGTGTTTAAATTAGTCTTTTATTTATTTATTTTTATACACCTTGTATTTGTTTTACATGGAGAGTAAAAACTCTGAACTACATGAAATGGTAACATTTAAAGCATATTTGTAGTTGTGTGAAAAAAATTAAGGTTAGATGAATCTGTAGTATTTTGTATTTAATCATATCCTGATGCAACTATCACTGACACTTATCTGCTCCATTATTGAATCGTATTTTGTCATACTTGTACTTGCTAGAACCAAAGTCATTGTATTTATCTTGCTCTTAATTGTATTATTACTTGTACTGTGATTCTTGAAATGTATTTGTTTACGACTGTAAGTCGTCCTGGATAAGGGCGTCTGCTAAGAAATAAATAATAATAATAATGATACTGTATAAAATCGAGGGAGCTGTTGACTGGGACTACCAAAAACGTGGGCCTGGGAGTGTACTTGATCACTGTCCAGTCTTCAGCAGGTTAGTCACAACTTGAACGATAGAGGTATTAAAAGGTGATAGGAGACTATTTTGGCTTCCCATAAGCCATTACCCTGTGCAGCAATGCAAGGGTCTCTTCTGAACTGCTTTCTCAAACAAATCATAATGTCTTCCATTAGGAACATTGTTTACTCTATATTGATAAGTGTTTGTTTCTGAGACTACGCAGCTTAAATGTTGAATATATAGCAGAATAACTTATAATGTATAAGGTATGTTACAGTGAAATAACATTTCACATGAATTTATTAGCCAACATGTCAATTAGATGTGATGTTAATGAACTCTTAAAAAAAAAAAAAGTCTAAAATAAACCAGTAAGTGTGCTGTATTAGACCAATAAATTAAATTGGCAGGGTCTAGAATATTAAAGCAGGGTTCAAGTTTTTACATGAGGTTTTATTTTTTTAATTGTCAGTAATTTTTAGAATTTCTCCTCTCTTTACTAGGCTATAAGGTTGATTTGATCAACCTATAAAAGTCACAGCTGGATTTTATAAAAGGAACTAAGGAATCAATAGTATAGAAAAACCTTTTTTTTCATTTTTGCAAACTGTCTATTCTCTAAAACTTCACTAAATGACAAAGTAACTCCAGTACTTCTCCTTGCATTGGTACTTCTGGAAAATTAAACCACTCAAGCAGACAAACAAACAGCATTTTTTCTTGTACAAGGTCAGGTACTGAAATCAAGCCATGGTCCAGCTTACATATTATATTCCTAAGAGCTCGCTCTCTAATTTCCACCAGCTGGTGACCTGCCACAAAAGGAAAAAGAGACTGCATACAGTTTCATTTGTATTAAGTGCCAACATCAAAATACAAAAACATTTCAAGACCTAATGGGGTAAAGGAGTTTACAATTATTTTGGTGTCAGTCTCTGTTTGGATCAGTCAGATCTTGTTTCCATTAGTATTAAAAAGAGGTTTTGTTGCATACATAGCTGCTAGCATGTTAAAAAAAAAATAAAAAGAGCTGTAGTACTATTTTTTTGTTATTATTATTTTACACCCTACACAATCTAATTATTTAACTGTATTTAGTTTTATCCTAAAGATTATATAGCTGCCCTGATGTGAAAGACATGTGTATAATCTGTCCATAACAGGAGTGTGAAGAAAATAACACATTTGTCCCAGGCAAAAGGAGCTGTTAAACATTTTCATAAATACTACGGTGGTCTCAGGCTATTCTGTCTTAATAATGATAATATTCCTTTAAGGGGGTTATGTACATGATGATGATGATGATGATAATCATCATTATCATTGTTATTATTAACAGGTTATGTTGTAAGTTAAATCTTTTAAAACCCCAATATTTTATCACCACTTATAGACTGTCTAAATCAAATCTTAAAAGTACCATAAATTACTCAAGCTAGACTAAAACTGATGGACTGGAATGGTGACTTCACCGACAGCTGCATATTTAATTTTAATCTTCGGTCTAAATAAAGATTATCCTGGAATTCATATTTATAGTATCAAAATGAAAATGGTGATAAAAACGTTGCTAACAAATAACCGATTTTTACAATTACCCTCTGTACTAGACACAAGTTGGACTTTTAATATGATTGCATTAATATGTGTGGGGGTGTGTGTGTGTGTGTGTGTATTATATATATATATATATATATATATATATATATATATATATATATATATATATATATAATGACGTCCAAAGGAAAGTCTCCTTACCCAATTTTTTAATCAGAGTAGAAAGTTCCATTGTATTTATTTACTCTGGGGATTCGGAAAATAAAAAAACGGTAAGACCACAAAAATCATCTGTTGTTACTCTACAGTTCAACCGCAGCTTGATCATGTCAACAAACTCACCCGGGCTTGTTTTCAACAGACGCGCTCAACTTCGGAAATAATTCGTTTCCGGGTAAACAGGAAACTAATTTAACATATATTCGTTTGAGAAATGAAGCACTATCAATTCATATCAGAATGTTAGGAAGAATTGTGTTTATAATGTATGACTAATTCATTATAATTTTCCCCCATTATCAAAGAAATATTTGTAAAAATGTTTGTAGTTTTGAAACTAAACGAACATCATCTCCCAGAAGCCGTCAAGTCCCATTCGGTGGCTTTTTATCGAAATAGAAACTACAATACCCACGATGTAATAAAAAATATGCGCTTATGTTGCAAGGGTAGGCACCAAAGCAGGCGGGTATGGCACATCTCTCCAACACTTATTTGTCAATGCAAATGGTGCATATGAAATAAAACTGGACTCATGTCAGTCGTGATTTGCTGTGCTTATTCAGGCTCCACTTATTTCTTTCCTTGGAGCAGCATCTGAATCTGCCTGATTGAATCGAGGTCTAAATATAGCCATGCCAGTGCCGACGCGCTAATATGTGATAACGTGGAAGAAAAAACATTTCTCATGTGCTATTTTTTTTAGGTCCCTTTTTTGTTATAAATATTTGAGAAGCCCTTTCACTATCTTCATGACTCTGTTGTATTCCTTTTAGTCTAGGGAATATATTAATAAAATGAGAATGCTTTCAAACCATCTTTTAATATCACAAGTGTTGCCATGTTGCCACTGTTTTACTGTAGATTAAACCTTCAGGGGGGTTATTTTTCAAAGAAATGTGCCCGAGGAAGTTGTTACAGTTTCTGCTGCCTTCTTGTAGTCATTATTTTCTAAAGTGGTTGGGAAAAACATAGACGACTATTTGACAGTAGCTAATTTGACTGACACTAAATAAATTAAAAAGCCCTAATATAAATAAATGTATATTACGTTAACACTGAAACACTGATTATCTTTTCGCATACTGCCAGTACTACAAAAGGTGTATGGCATTTGACCTCATGCACTTCTGTAGGGAAAACAAATTCAGATAGTATTGAAGGACTCAGAGGAGGCTTTGTGTGCTTCTATAAAAATAAAGTAATTACTTTGCTTGTGCTGTTCTTTATCCTTCAGTTATGGTTACAGTTACCACTGACAAGTCAATATAAAGAAATGAGGCAATGTAATTCCCAGTTACACTTCTAATGTGTCTCAAAGTATTTACTACATGTATTTCGAAGACCAAGTCACTGGGGTCTTGGTCAGCAGGACTAGAACATAACAACATAAGAAAGTTTACAAACGAGAGGAGGCCATTCAGCCCATCTTGTTCGTTTGGTTGTTAGTAGCTTATTGATCCCAGAATCTCATCAAGCAGCTTCTTGAAGGATCCCAGGGTGTCAGCTTCAACAACATTACTGTGGAGTTGGTTCCTGACCCTCACAATTCTCTGTGTAAAAAAGTGCCTCCCATTTTCTGTTCTGAATGCCCCTTTATCTAATCTCCATTTGTGACCCCTGGTCCTTGTTTCTTTTTTCAGGTGAAAGAAGTCCCCTGGGTCGACATTGTCTATACCTTTTAGGATTTTGAATGTTTGAATCAGATCGCCACGTATTCTCTGTTCAAGACTTAATAGATTCAGTTCTTTTAGCCTGTCTGCATACGACATGCCTTTTAAACCCGGGATAATTCTGGTTGCTCTTCTTGCACTCTTTCTAGAGCAGCAATATCCTTTTTGTAACAAGGTGACCAGAACTGAACACAATATTCTAGGTGAGGTCTTACTAATGCATTGTAAAGTTTTAACATTACTTCCCTTGATTTAAATTCAACACTTCTCACAATATATCCAAGCATCTTGTTGGCCTTTTTTATAGCTTCCCCACATTGTCTAGATGAAGACATTTCTGAGTCAACATGAACTCCTATGTCTTTTTCATAGTTCCCTTCTTCAATTTCAGTATCTCCCATATGATATTTATAATGCACATTTTTATTGCCTGCATGCAATACTTTACACTTTTCTCTATTAAATGTAATTTGCCATGTGTCTGCCCAGTTCTGAATGCTGTCTAGATATATATATATATATATATATATATATATATATATATATATATATATATATATATATATATATATATATATATATATATTTCCATCTGTAACACAAACAATAAAAAGTCTACAATACGTACACATCCAACATAGTAAACACATCCGAGGAGTTTAAGTGTGCCAAGGTCCGACTGCAAATGACATTAGTAGATTCATGTCACAAATGCATAAGGGAGGCAGCACCTGTGTTGAAAACTGGAAGAAAGTGGGCAGCAAAGAAAGCCGTGGAAGATGCAAAGGCTGCCCTTCGAATCAGTGATATTATGGGGCAAGTTCAGCATGGAAGAGGAGGTCTTGGTCTCAGTGTAGCTGGTAGTCAACGAGGTGCAAAAGCAGGAAGAGAGGATGAGGTGTGTAAAGGCCATTTCCCAGGCCAAGCAGAGAGAATGGATGAGATGGGAGAGTGTGGAACAACACAAGATTGGCTGGCAAAACCTATGGACAATGGAACAGAGCAGTATCAGTTTCCTCATCAGATCAACATATGATGTTCTCCCATCACCACAGAACTTAAACCTCTGGTTGGGTGAGGATACCTCATGTCCTTTGTGTTCATCACCTGCAACATTAATGCACATTTTGACAGGATGTAAGGTGGGTCTTAGCCAAGGATGGTTCACTTGGCACCATGACCAGGTGCTGCGATGTTTGGCCTTAGCATTGGAAGACAAGTGTAACATGACCAATAAGTTGCCACCAGTTCCATCAAAACATTACACATAAAAGACAATATTCCTCCATCCAGGAGAGCAACCACCAAGAAAAGGTGTTAAAACCAAGCCTCGCCCAGGACAACTGGAAGCTGCTAGAGACTGGAAAATGCTGGCAGATTTTGGTCAACGGCTTATTTTTAAACCTAAGATTGCCACCACTAACCTTCGACCAGACATTGTCTTGTGGTCTGGATCAGCACGCCTTGTTCACCTGGTAGAGTTAACAGTGCCATGGGAGGATGCTATGGATAAGGCGTATGAGAGGAGTAAACTTCGGTATGCTCAACTAGCCGCTGAAGCGGAACAGCAAGGATGGTGAGTCCGGGTTTACCCAGTGGAGGTGAGTTGTCGAGGATTTGTGGCACACTCTACAACCCGGTTTCTCAGAGATGTCGGGTTCAGTGGTCAAGAGTTCCGTCGCACAGTGAAGAACTTATCTGAAGCAGCAGAGAGGAGCAGCAACTGGCTGTGGTTGAGACGGAAAGATTCTGGCTGGGGATCTCAAGAACAATAGAAAGAAAGCAATGCTGGTACGGGCAAGTAAGCTGGGCTGAGTTCAGTGGGGAATGGAGGGGGGTGATGCTGGGACACCAGAATCACTGTCGAGCCCTCTTGACGTGTCGTGGGCTAGTTGACGAAACACAGAGGATGGAAGGTGCTCACTTGAAGACCCCAGAGATGTACCCTACTTAACTCAATCCAGATGGTTGTCATGCTGATGCGCTGGGGAGACCGTACTGTGGTTGATCCCCGGAGCCAGCATCGTAGCCGTTGTGTGTACTTATGCGCTGGGGAGGCAAAATAAGCTGATCCCTGGAGCCAGCATTACACCTCAGCCATCAACACCAGACAGAAGGATATCTACATCATCATATGGAAAGAAACGCAAATGGATGGAGATGCAGATGGATCACATTAGTTTACTGTAAAGCTACGTCTTAGTCGGTGCTTATCTTGGCGAGAGCCAAGTTCAAATCAGCATGAAATGTTAACATCTACTCTCATGTAATGGAAATCAAAATCAGAGGTTACTTCCTTGTCCTAACATTTTAAGGATAAATCTTAAACACTTCTCCAATATTACATTACCTGTATATTTTAGTTTTTCATTTACTTATATAATGCTTGCTCTTTAATTCACTATCTGATTTACACATCAAAACACTGTGGATACTGAAAACAGCGAATTGGTAAAGGCTCTTTCTACAGTAAAGTATAGAACATGACAATGAACTGTCAATATGGGCTAACAAAGAATGAAGACAATTCATGAATGATCAAATCGTGAAATAATGAGGGAGCACGTTCCTGATTGAAAATCATTTTCTTGTCCAAGCATGCACAGAAATACATTATTACTTTTTTTTTCATTTGATCCTGATGCCAATTCCCCAGAGCTCGTTTGGGCTGAAAGAAGTTAGTTGTATGCATTGATAGGAGCTAGGTGTCTTCAAATGTTCTGCGTCAAGCCTGCCTGCAGTCGTTGCAGATATTCAAGCTATAAAATGTTATGTCCCCTCACACTGCCTTAATGCAATCTTGCATTCATCATTCTGCAACACTGAGTTCAGGTAAATAAATTAATCGATTGAAGGAGGGGTTGTCTGGTATGCTTAGCCAGGTGGTTCATTATCCCTTACACAGGACTACTGGATAGCCTAAGAGACAATATAAGGTCATGCAACATAAAACGTGCAATTACAAAAACATTACTCCAGGTAATTTCAGTCTGTCTGTGAGGTCATGCGTTTGACATGCAACAGAGGAATCTCCACACAGTATATTAGTAAATGAAGGAGCACACAACTGCTTAGAAATTTTAACTATTAAAAATGCATGTTCATTCCTATTTTGTATCAATATTTTGGGAAAGTTTGGTTTCATTATTTATCCTCTAGCAGAACTAAATGTCCTGTAACATACAAACAACTCGGTTAAAACATGTATTTGGTCATTCCATAGTGGTTTTAGGTATGTTTTCAGCATAAGAAAAGCACTACTTGCCAATGTCAAACATGGTAACCCTTGTCAGAGCAAGTGATATTGGATTGTTTTGGTTTGGAGTTAAGAACATAAGAACATAAGAAAGTTTACAAACGAGAGGAGGCCATTCAGCCCATCTTGCTCATTTGGTTGTTAGTAGCTTATTGATCCCAGAATCTCATCAAGCAGTTTCTTAAAGGATCCCAGGGTGTCAGCTTCAACAACATTACTGGGGAGTTGGTTCCAGACCCGCACAATTCTCTGTGTAAAAAAGTGCCTCCTATTTTCTGTTCTGAATGCCCCTTTATCTAATCTCCATTTGTGACCCCTGGTCCTTGTTTCTTTTTTCAGGTCAAAGAAGTCCTCTGGGTCGACATTGTCTATACCTTTTAGGATTTTGAATGTTTGATTCAGATCGCCGCGTAGTCTTCTTTGTTCAAGACTGAATAGATTCAATTCTTTTAGCCTGTCTGCATACGACATGCCTTTTAAACCCAGGATAATTCTAGTTGCTCTTCTTTGCACTTTTTCTAGAGCAGCAATATCCTTTTTGTAACGAGGTGACCAGAACTGAACACAATATTCTAGGTTCATTTTGAGCACAAAGCCCTGCCTAAAGCACGTTCCATTCTCAATGAGATAGTGCAGTCATTGTTTTGTGAATGTATGGCAAAGGCCCTGAGGCTATGACTGTATATCTAGATTTCCTATTTGATTGAATGCGGTCCAAAAATAACACAGTCAGAATAGAAGGTCAGTGTAAATGGTTGCCGTACATAAAGAAACTAAATGGTACAACTTAGACTGAATGAAACTGAAAATACTTTGAGATAATAAGTGCTGTAACCTATTCATTATGCCAGTTAACGTTTGCAAACAATTGAACGTGGACAAGGTTTACACATTTATATGGTAATTATTTCATTATTATTATTATCAGTGGTTAAAAACTGATGTGCCTGTGCTGGCCCTACGAGCACAAAGTGAATAAATGAAACTAAACTAAACCATAAGAGGCATGGCTGATTAAGCTACCATGGTACAAAGGTGAAAGTAAGCTGATACGGGCTGGTACTGCGTACTGGCAACACATTTTGTCAAGATACTTTTATATTTCGACTTATCAAAACGATTGTTTAGGCTACATATTTTTTTCCATGTATTTTAAGTCCTTTCCCGCCTCCTGGCTTCTTGTTTGTCCGGTTACTTTTGATGTTTAAGCAAAAGAACTCGAAATCACTCAGGTCCCCATACCTGTCAACATTGAGTCTTCAAAATAAGGGAGCTTTTGCAAACTGAAATTTTCTAAGACAAAAGCATACAGCTATACCACTATAATTTGGTAGTATGGTAGACTGTGATACGCTGATTATTTGTATTGCTTTTAAAAAGGAAAAATATCAAACAGAAAAACAACCATGAGATGCTTCACAATCAAAACGAACTATACACCACTTAGAAGTAAAAATTTCATGTGTGGTTTAGTTCATATTCTGAGGCAACAAGTAGAGCAAAAACAGCCTTCATTTTTTGTCCTGGTCAGAAACAGTACAATTGTTAAATCGTCCCTGTTTGCGATTGTATCACTTTTTGTATCACCTAACAGTATGGTCTAATAACAAACCTAAAGAAATATTGTGTAGAATGAGATGCAAAATATGTATTACTATTTATTTACAGAACTAAACCGGGTATATTATTTTTTTTAATGTGTATCCTCAGGTCTATATTTACAAAACTAGAACCAAACCAAGTTCTGTTAAGTACTCTCTCCGGTTCTTTGTTCTTTTCTCAATTGTGGAATTGTTTTTCCTTTTCAAAGTAAACACAGGGATGAAAATAAGACTCCTATTGCATAGCAGCTTCAACTATTCTATTCCACATATTCAAATTAAGATATTTTAACGAGATCAATACTGTATCTTTTAAGAACAGGATTTATTGAGTGTATGATAATCTGGGGTTATATGGAGGCTTCTGTCTTCCAATCTGGGTGTCAAACTTAGAGGGTTTCTATGCATGCTGTGGATACAGGTCCTCGTGATGATCAATATCGTAACGTCACTAACGCAGCTGTGGATGCAGGTCCTCGTGATTGTCAATATCGTCACATCACTAACGCAGCTGTGGATGCAGGTCCTCGTGATGATCAATATCGTCACGTCACTAACGCAGCTGTGGATGCAGGTCCTCGTGATGATCAATATCGTCACGTCACTAACGCAGCTGTGGATGCAGGTCCTCGTGATGATCAATATCGTCACGTCACTAACGCAGCTGTGGATGCAGGTCCTCGTGATGATCAATATCGTCACGTCACTAACGCAGCTGTGGATGCAGGTCCTCGTGATGATCAATATCGTCACGTCACTAACGCAGCTGTGGATGCAGGTCCTCGTGATGATCAATATCGTCACGTCACTAACGCAGCTGTGGATGCAGGTCCTCGTGATGATCAATATCGTCACGTCACTAACGCAGCTGTGGATGCAGGTCCTCGTGATGATCAATATCGTCACGTCACTAACGCAGCTGTGGATGCAGGTCCTCGTGATGATCAATATCGTCACGTCACTAACGCAGCTGTGGATGCAGGTCCTCGTGATGATCAATATCGTCACGTCACTAACGCAGCTGTGGCGGGGGGTGGATATTACTGACCACACTCTTTTCTTAGCCCTTTTCCTGGGCTTTGTAACACAGGCCATAGATGCCAGTCCCACACAGCTCACCAAACTATATGCATCCCAGCCAACACATTTGGTCTTCAATCGAGAATCGCATACAATAGATAAGGATATACTTCCATAGATGACTTTTAGTTCTGAGCTCACATGCCTTTACTTGGTCTCACACACAGGGTTCAGCAGTACCACTGCATGGCACAACACTGTCAATCACACCTTGAGAACAAGCAGCTCAGCTGCGGCCATTCCCTGAGAATCTTTCACAATCGGAATCAGTTTTTCAATGCAACACACTAGTTTCCTCGAGCTGCTATGTTACACGTAGAGTGGGCAAGTGGCATTTTTTCAAGTTTTAATAAACAAATCTATTCTTTAATCAGTACTGAACCAAATATACCAGTGACTCTTAAATAATATTAGCAATGTTACCACAAATAGTGACATTTACTAGAAAAATAAAACAACTGGGATATATATATATATATATATATATATATATATATATATATATATATATAAAGAAAATTAAGGTTAAAATATGTTTTGATAATAAAACCATCGTCAAGCCATAGTCCACAGTGTTTCAATATTTAGGTGTGTGTGCCTTTTTATTTAATTTTTTCTTTTAATTTTGCTGGTCTTAATTCCTGGATCCAGAAATTACGAGGAGCAGGAAACTTTTTCTGGTTCTGGACACAATATTGGATAATCTGCAATCGTTTCCAGCAGTTTACCATTTTTCTCCAATATGTCAGTTTACCCTGAGAGTGAGTAAACATTTGTTCCACCCCACAGCCCGTCTCTCCCATAATGCAACAGGCAACAAAGGAGGCGAAAGACAGAGGAAAAAAGACAGCGAGAGAAAAGAAAAAAAAAAAGTTTAAACCAAACCTTAGAGAACACGGTACCATAAAAGCCGAAGCCCGTGATGTTCCGATATCATTAACAAATACAAACAAACAGGCATTTAAATGTTCTGAATAAATGACTGTATTAAAGAAATCGCGGACTTGGGTGTATAGTTTTCCTTTACTGTCCCCCGGTGTGTGAGACTCATTTGGGAGAAGATGAAGGTGACTATGCTGTGTGGTTTGTCTTCGTTCTGGTGGAGGGACTGACTGACATTGCCTCTTGGGTCGAGTGGGTTCCAAAAGAAAGCAGCTGGTAAGTATGAAAAATGCAAATCAAAGGTTGTGAAGCTTATGGTAATGGTTAGGGTTGCTGTGTTATTTATTCTAACGTAAAGACAGAGTGTAAAAGGGGAAGAAAATATCATTGTGTACAATTATGTAATACGAGTGTGAATCGAATGGTTTTGACACTTTCTGTATGATTAATTTCTATAGTTTATGTTGGTTTTTAGTATGATAAATACTTGAATGAACAGACATTTATTTATTGAGGCCTGTGGTTGTAAGCTTGCATCTCCTGTTATATTTATTGGCGATTTAAAAAATGAATAAATAAATAAATCAATAACTAGGTAATAAAATGTACCTTTATTTGAAAATACAAAACAGTCGTCTTGATTTCATTTTGATGGGAACACCCGGGACTGTCCATTCATTTTGCTGGGGAGAGTCGATATCTTAACAAATGTCCTGACTCGAGCCCCAGGCTGCATCAGCCTTGGTGGGCCCAGCATCGAGACTGGATAGGTTGTAGTTTTGCTGATTCTGATAAAAACAAAAATTAAATATGCTTTACAAAAACGATGTCCGTTAAACTAATTGCAATTTCAGGAAACTACGAGCAATAATATACCACTCGATTGACCTGAAGTACTAAAAACAAATGTGTGTGTGTGAATGAATTATAAACAAGAATAGCTGAGTGTGGTTAGGAATAGCGACCCTTTTTAATATATACACGTTTGTTTTAAGGATGTTACTTGTACTGATGATCTCATGTTATAATATACGCAGTATCACTGTTGTTACCTGTACTTGGATGAAATTCAAAATCCGATCTGTTGATGACCATGATTATAGTATAAGAGATGACAATGACCCGTTTAATGAAAATGGGATAAATCGTATTTAAGACCTAAATATCAATTGGTAAGCTAATGAGATGTTACTGTAATGGTAAAGTATATTAGTGTCAGATTTACAGTATGGAACAATTATGTTCTCAAGATGCAGGTACAAATTATTATTATTATTATTATTATTATTATTATTATTATTTATTTCTTAGCAGACGCCCTTATCCAGGGCGACTTACAATTGTTACAAGATATCACATTATACATTATTTCACATTATACAGATATCACATTATTTTTACATACAATTACCCATTTATACAGTTGGGTTTTTACTGGAGCAATCTAGGTAAAGTACCTTGCTCAAGGGTACAACAGCAGTGTCCCCCATGGGGGTGTCTGTTGTTGCTACAGACACTTCAGGCAGTCCTTGTTTGTTCTGGCTACTTAAACTTTGCAGAAGCTTTACATAAACTTTACATATAAACCTATATTATGAATCAGAAAAAACACTGGAACTGTCAAGTTCTATGCATCTATACACAACATAAGATGAACTGGAGCTTTGACAAATCTTAAATGGCAATTGGTTGCTTTATCAGACATGTTTATATATATATAATTAGACAGATACACAATATGTCTGAATAGGGCAAGGGTAAGATTTAACGTTAATGTATCGGTAGATTTAATGCTAATTGTGTTAAAGTGCTATAGGCTGAAATGTATTTTCTTTGTCTTTCTGACATAATGAATCATACTCTACGTGAAAGTTACCCTATTGCTTTAAAAAAACTAACTTGCTGTAATTGATGACATTGCAGGTAAAATTCTCATTTAACTCATTAAAGCAAAGATACCTTGCCCTTTGTTCCATTAGTATTCAGGTTTCATGTACAATTACAGCAGTCCGTCACATATCCGACTGCAGTGGGACCAGAGTAAGTCGGCAATTAATTCTACCCTGCTTTTTTCCCAATTTAACATATCCAATTGTATTTTAAGCTCAGCTCACCGCTATCACCCCTGCGCTGACTCGGGAGAGGTGAAGACGAACACATGCTGTCCTTCGAAGTGTGTGTCGTCAGCCGCCCGCTTTTTTTTTCATTCTGCAGGCCCGCCATGCAGCCAACCCAGAGCTACAGCGTTGGCGGACAACGCAGCTTAACCTGTGGTATTGCTTGGCATGTCGAAAAATACGGCGGTCTGATCGGCATTTCCGATCTGTCCAAGCTGGTACTGTTTGTTAGAAATGCTTGTAAACGTTTCTCTTGGAATTCCTCAGGAAGCTTGGTTTGTTTTTTCTCAGCAGTGTCACGTTGCTGCTTGTGTATTTGGGCAGACGTCTTTTTTTGTCTTTCCTCGGCAGTCAGTCACGTTGCTGTTTGTGTACTCGGGTAGTCACGTCTTTTGTTGGCAATTTTTTTATTTATTAATTTTTTAAATACACGCATCACTATACTGTACTCGAATTACAAAATCAGTCACATATGACCCCATGACAAAAAATGAGTTATATATTCCACAAAATAGTACAGATTCATCTCTTTTAAATTACACCACATTTATTCAAATATCTTTTAAACATGTTACAACATTTTAAAGTCTCGCATAAGAGAAATCCTAATTCTGAGAAATTTGTTAATAAAGTAAAGCAACAATTTTCAACTATGTACATTTGCAACGCATATTCACGTTTATGCTAGACACTTAAAGTTTGGCAGGCTTTAAGAGATTGGTAGTCTGATACTTTAATTTGGAGAGTGAGACACGTATGTATTTTTATTTTATTACCTTGCAACCTACAGGCCCTTTTTTTAAAAAAAAAAAATTGAGAATAGGATTTCATTGGATTCTATGGGGGGGGGGGGGGGGGTAAAAAAAAATCTAAAGTAAATCTGTTTATACCATTTCCCAGTATAGTTGTATATGCTGTGAAGTTTACCGATTTACAGGATTAAAACTTGAACCCAATGTTGTGAAAACCATAATAAATAAATATTTAGATTCATATTCCTTTTTTATTACTTCTATAGACACTCATGTTGTTTATATTGTATATTGTATTTAAAAAAATAAAAATAGAATTTTCATCCCCGTGACTTCACACACTATTTCCCCCTTCCTCCATGATTTTGAACAGATTTACTATGACCGCTCATCATTTTTAGTACAACTTTCCATGACAAAATCCCAACATTACTTACCAGTAAGTTAAAATAGGAATTGCAACAAACACATCAAACAAAAAATGTCACTCTTCCATCTAAAAGAGCGAGAGGAATTGACCACAGAATGGTCATTCATTAAAAGAAGTGGAGTGTCTCAATCTCACGTCTTCTGTGAATAGTGCCAGGCAGATTTCTCTTTTAAACATCTTGGGCATCATGACTGTATTACTCCCATAGGCACGAAGAAACACCAGCAATACACAAAATCTGACACTCCCCGGTACTGTATGTTTATGCAAATTGGTTTTGAGGTTTAACTCGCTTTAAATAATTCATTATTGGATATTACACAGCATTTTGTGTTTTGATAGTTGCAGAGTAGTAAAAATTTAAATAAAATACATGTTAACCCTTTGCGGTCCATTGTCGGACTGGGTCCGACATTGCAATTATTCCTCACAGGTCCTTTGTCGGACTGGGTCCGACATCATTATAGCAACAAAAAAAACGGGTTTCTAGTCGTTTTTTCTCCGGAAAAAGCTGAGAAAACTTTTCAATTGCCGAGTGGGAGCGACAGGAGCCGAGACAAGTCGAAAAAAAAAAAAAAGGCGTATCTCATGAATAGTCATACATGGTATCTGGTATCAGATAACGGGCGGGTCGTAAGTAAACAAGTTGGCTGACTGAATCAGCGCACAGAAAACACAGACATTTGCAGAGCTTTTTTGAGATGTTATAGTAATAAAATAATGACTTGGATCGCATTATTGAGGAGTTTGGTGATAAAACAAGTGATCCGGAGATGATCGATCGGTATGTACGACTGTTATTATCATTATTATTTATTTCTTACATAGGTGAACGCTATAGCAAACGAAAGGGTAGGGCGTGGCTGGAGATGCCTAGTGAGTGCTTTGTTGATATGCAGGGCCATTTAAACCCGTTTGACTGTGGAAAAAAATACTTTTAAATAGCGCGTCTAAAATCAACTGCGCGTGTGAAAATTAATTAGACCTGGCGTGCCTGACGCGCGATTAATAAATGGACTGCAAAGGGTTAAAGCTTTCTTGAGATGTTGTCATTTTGATAGTTATTTTTTATAAAGTTTTAAGGTTGAATATTTCATTCCAGGTTTGATAGCACTTATGCAATCCTAAAACACTCTTCATTACAAATATTTAAATCCAAAATAAATAAATTCCACATTGTTGAAGTATTTTCATTTTATTTTATTTTACATTTTCTAAATGCTGTGTGTTTACAATTACCAAAATGAGGTCATTGGCTTGCCAGGGCCTAAGAACCTTTTAATTTCTAGGGTCTAGCAGCCACTGGCCTTAAAAAAATGTCCACCTCGCTTTGCTCTGCACATGCTACTATTTTCTCCTTCAGAAGTTGGCATCCCTACATCTGACAATGTTCTGCCTCTAGCACACTTGGATGTCTGTTTGTTTAAAATAGGTACTGGCATACTAATGGTTTTCTGTCATCTGTTTTTTTGTAGGGGATGGCTGCATCATTACTTGCATGAAGTGCTTTGGAAGAGTCCATGATCTGCCGCTGTGGACAACACCTCCTCGAGCAGCATAGGTGAAGAAGAACCCTAATCCCTAATTTGGGAGGGATTTTCAGAATGAAGAAAATTAGCCTTAAGACATTTCGTAAGTCTTTTAACCTGAATAAGTGCAAAGAAGAGGGAGAGTTTGTGGTTGTGCAGCAGCCAACCTTGACAGGCGATTTTGGGAAAGACGAGTCTCTCTTTGGAGGGTGCTACAGCAAAGACCTGGCTAGCTGTGAGATGAACGAGGATGAAAAAGGACACAAGAACCGATCCAAGAGTGAGAGCCTCATGGGCACCCTGAAAAGGAGGCTGTCTGCCAAGCAGAAACCCAAAGGCAAAGGAAGTTCGCCTTCAGTAAGTTCTGTAGATGATGATACCTTCTCCTCTTCCTCTGCACCTATTAGCTTTAATGATGTGAAGGCTCAGAGGCCCTTAAGGTCTACTTCGTTACGTAGCCATCACTACAGCCCCACTCCCTGGCCCCTTAGGCCAGCCAACTCAGAGGAGACCTGCATTAAGATGGAAGTGAAGGTAAAAGCCCTGGTTCACTCATCCAACCCTAGCCCTGCAAGCAATGGTGTCCGTAAAGAGTTTCATGCCATCCAGATGGATGGCTTGTTCGAAGAGGAGAGTAACCCTCTGAAGAATCCGGACTCTCAAAATGGTGACTTGCATTTAAGCATTGATGAGCATGTGCCTGTAGTTATTGGACTTACACCTCAGGACTATATTCAGTACACCATGCCTTTAGATGAGGGAATGTATTCAGTGGAAGGACCCCGTGCATATTGTCTGGATAGCTCTTCACCAATGGAGTTGATGTCCATTGCTTCACAGATAGGTGTCAGTTCCAACCATGTGGACGAGGGCCAGGTGGTCCAAGATCTAGTGGTGGCACCAGACATTTTTATGGAACCCCCCGTCAATGGTCTCTTAGTAGGTACCACAGGAATAATCCTACAAAATTCCACAGTAGAAGCACCCCCTCTCTCCCCTTTGCTACCTCCTCTCCCCAGCATTCAGATCCAAAGGAACTTCCCAGTTTTCGGCGGTGCTAATGCCCATGTTGCAGAAAGGGTGCGCCTCCATTTGAACTTCGACCCTAATTCTGCCCCTGGTGTAGCAAGGGTCTATGACTCTGTACAGAACAGTGGGCCTATGATGGTGACAAGCCTCACAGAAGAGCTAAAGAAGCTTGCCAAACAGGGTTGGTACTGGGGTCCCATAACTCGCTGGGAAGCAGAGGAAAAACTTGCCAACCTGCCAGATGGCTCATTCTTGGTGCGTGACAGTTCGGATGACCGTTATCTCTTAAGCTTGAGCTTCCGTTCACAGGACAAGACTCTCCATACTAGGATTGAGCACTCCAATGGCAGGTTCAGTTTCTATGAACAGCCTGATGTGGAAGGGCACACATCCATAGTGGACCTCATTGAACATTCTATAAAGGACTCAGAAAATGGAGCGTTCTGCTACTCCAGATCCCGCTTGCCAGGGTCTGCGACTTATCCTGTTAGGCTAACGAACCCTGTTTCACGGTTTATGCAAGTGCGTTCACTACAGTACCTGTGCCGCTTTGTTATTCGCCAGTACACTCGAATAGACCTAATTCAGAAACTGCCTTTGCCAAACAAAATGAAAGATTACCTGCAGGAAAAGCACTACTGAAAAAAATCTAACTCAAATAAAGCTTATGGAACTTATTTGCAACTTGCACTTTGGGAACTATAATAAAGTGAAATAGGGTTTACAAACATTCATGGTTATGAAAAGTTTGCTGCCATTACAATAAAATACATTTGTATTGTTTTATTTTTTTTTATTTTATTTTGAGAGAAAACACTTGTACATGTTTGCAACAACTAATTGGTTGTATTAAAATGTATTGGCATAATTTAAAACCATTTGGCCTTCCCTTAGTGGCTACATGTTTATGCTGCTGCAGTATCCACTTTATTCTTTTTGTATAACACAAAACCATTATTCTCTAATTTTTGAAAGACATAACACATTAGGCAAAGGCAAAATGATTTGTTTGCTGAAAACCAAGTGTATTGTAGAAAAGGTGTTTTCAGTCGGACCATACTGTATGTCTTTTGTGTCAGTAGTCTGTGTTGGGTAGGTGACGGGACCACTTGGTAAGAAGAAATGTGACAACTTGCTCTTTAATCTGGACTCTAATTTATTACAATTCACCAGCCTTCATTTTATTTTCTGAGCCTTTTTTTGTATGCAACACAATAAATGGTGAAGGCAGTGTACCTGTTAGGCAGTAATATATTTTCTTCCCTTTGTTTCCTGTAATTTTTTTTTCTTAATCCTAAAAGTATTTCTGAAATTTTATATTGGTACAGTTTTTAATATTGAAAAATTGTCTTCTCCAAAGATGGTCTCACGGGGATTAAGAAAATGATGGTCTGCATTCTGGCATTTGAATTTGTAAATGAGTAATGCAAAGATTAAACAACAGCACAGATTCAACTCCTGGATTATAGGACTCACCCTGCCTCCATATGAATGAGCATTCCTACTCTATACAGTGTTAAATAATCCCAGGACAGTTCCGGACACACACATGTAGTAACTACATTTCTTTTTTTTATCTCGGATATTTATTTTTTCAAATTCATAGACTTCTAAAAAATGATTAATATAACTACAGTGGAAGGCTATGAATTAAGAATATAGGGAAGGGCCAAGTGCCCCATTTAGATTTTAGTTTGATAGTGTATGCATGTGCATATACAGTGCCCTCCATAAGTATTGGGACAGTGAAGTCAAAATTGCTATTTTTGCTGTACACTCAAGCAATATGAAAATATGATCAAAAGATGAATATGAGGCAAAAGTACAGAATGTCACCTTTTATTTCTGGTGGTTTCAAGACATACATGTTTTACCAACTAAGAATAACAGCACTTTTATGTGAGCATAAGTACTGGGACATTTGGCTCACAGGTGTTTCTAATTGATCAGGTGTTTCCTGTTGCATTGATTGTTCACACATAAAAGAGCTGTGAATGTGTAGTCTCAGTTCTATCCTTTGCTTTTGCTTTTGGAGTCTGTTTGGTGTCAGTAGGCATAATCCAACATGAAGACTAGGGAGCTGTCTATGAAAAGCAAGCGATTTGGATGGTAAAAGCAAAGAGGGACTCAATTAGAACCATAGCACAAAAGTTGGGCATAATCAAATCAACGTTTGGAATGTCCTGAAAAAGAAAGAAACCACTGGTGTCTTTGGTGATCAGCAACGACCAGGTCGGCCAAGGAAATCAACAGCAGTTGATGACAGAAAAATGACCAGAGCTGTGAAAAACAACCCTAAAATAAGTGTCAGTGAAATCACCAACAACCTCCAGAATGCTGGGGTGAAAGTGTCACAATCTACTGTTCGCAGAAGACTTCGGCAGCAGAATTACAAAGGCTACACTGCAAGATGCAAACCTCTGATCAGCACCAAAAACAGAAAGGACAGATTAGAATTTGCTAAAAAGTACAGAGATGAGCCAGTAGAGTTTTGGAACAGTTTTATGGACAGATGAGACGAAGATTAACCTTTATCAAAGTGATGGGAAAAGTGTGGATAAAAAAAGTAACTGCAGATGATCCAAAGCATACCACCTCATCTGTGAAGCATGGTGGAGGTAGTGTCATGGCATGGGCATGCATAGCTGCCTCTGGAATGGACTCACTCATCTTTACTGATGATGTAATGAATGATGGCAGCAGCAGAATGACTTCAGAAGTGTACAGAAGCGTCTTGGCTACCAATGTACAAGAAAATGCCACCAGACTCATTGGGCGGCGCTTCACAATGCAACAGGACAGTGACCCAAAACACAATACCAACGTAACCAAGGAGTTCATCAGGGGGAAAAGTGGAACGTTTTAGACTGGCCAAGTCAATCTCCTGATTTAAATCCGATTGAACATGCATTTCACTTGCTGAAGAGGAGACTGAAGTCAGAAACTCCCCAAAACAAGCAACAGCTGAAAATGGCTGCAGTAAAGGCTTGGCAAAGCATCTCAAAGGACGATACCAAGAGTTTGGTGATGTCAATGGGTCACAGACTCACTGCTGTTATTGCATGCAAGGGATTCACAACTAAATACTAGCTTTTATACTTCTTATATTTGCTTTAAGTTGAATTGTCCCAATACTTATGCTCACATAAAATGGGGGGATGGAACTCTAAAAGTGCTGTTATTCTTAGTTGGTAAAACATGTATGTCTTGAAACCACCAGAAATAAAAGGTGACATTCTGTACTTTTGCCTCATATTAGTCTTTTACTCGTATATTCATATTGCTTGAGTGTGCAACAAAAAATAGCAATTTTGACTTCACTGTCCCAATAATTATGGAGGGCACTGTGTGTGTGTGTGTGTGTATATATATATATATATATATATAAATTGGTGAATCCTCATAACCCAAGCCTTTAAGGTTTTTAATCCACGAAATTGGTTTGGAATGGGAGTTTAAAAACATACTTGCTTTCCTCTTGATTTGGGTCATAATGCTCTGGAATGATTTCACAATGATTGTGTTGCCTTCTACTCTACAACCTTATCATTGCAATGCAGGGTGCTGATTATTGTTTAAAATGCTGTAGTGTTATGCACAGTTTCTGTTTTAATTGTATAATGCAGTAAACAATCTCCATCTAGATCTCATGCCAACTTCAGATTTGTTTTTTTTGTTTCAAATGGAATTCATGCTGTTGAGTGGGAGTGTAAGTTTACATTATATGAGATGCAGTAATTGCCATTTCTATATAACATTGATTTTTTTTTTTTTTTTGACATTTGGATTTTTCATGCTAAACACTTTGGTACAGTAACTTTTTTTAAAGCAGTTCTTTCAGTAGTGTTTGACACATTTTGTGCTGCGCTGTTTTCTTTTAGTAGTTTTTAAATAATTGCCTTTTTAAGTGTTAGTTGAGAGCAAACAGAATGGCACAAATTGAAATGTACTGTATAGATGAATGACTTTGGCTGTGAAATTGGGAGAATCATATACATTTACATTACTTTGTGAAACAGTTCAATCAGTATGATGGTGATAGTGCCATACAAAAAAGTATAGATAGAGAACCAATCACTTCAGTTTACAGTTTTTCTATAGTCAATACAGCGTGTATGAAGTTTGCCAGAAAATGAATTATCCAAAGTCCATTGGTTTTCATATTATTATTTTTATTATTATTTTGTTGTTGCTTGGAAAGAATCTATTGTGATTTCTTGCACATTTTTTAAAAACAAATTTTAAAGGGTTTTTTGTATCTGCTGATACAAAATGTAAATAAAAGTTTAATTCACAACATTGTCAGTATTCCATTTTCTTAATATACATTGCCAGTGTATTTGTTATGTTGGTGAAATAGTTTACCTCTGTTAAACACTGTGTTTTGGTTTCTAGGATCTGTATTATATTCCCAAACCAATACTAAGATTTTGAGCTTGGTTTACGAAGCCTAACATACCCTTGCACCCTGAAGTAAGAGGTGGAGTTCAGATTTGATGTCATTTCCTGTAATAAACCCCAGCTATCACACTCCGGACACTGCCAGTCATCATTAACAAAGGGGTTGTTGCAGATCTCTTGCCAGGTTTACTTCATCATTCATTCAGTAAGGCTAAGCTCCTGAAAAAGGGGCCACTGTCTCCATATGAAAAGTACATTTTCACCTGACAAAGTGGGAGTCCCTGGTTATAGAAATGTGGAGATCCAAAATTATATTTCAATATTGGTGTAAAAGAAATGTAGATATTTCCAATGACAGATTTACACTAACAACTGAGCATGCTGATTTATTTTACAGTTTCACTTAATATGAGACATATTACAAATTTAGGGTTCACAGAATCTCTTTTTTCGTTTTGCTTTTGGAGGCGTAAATGTAACATTTCACAGATGTGCCTTCCTACAGATTTCAGTTTCTTTTTAATTCCTTCAAGTACATCAATTGTTTTAAAAAATGTTTTCAATTGGTATTTACAGTTAATATTTTTTTTTTCCAACAATATTGGTTATGGCAAATGGGCTTCTTTGCCTTTGTGTTGGTGAAGTATTTAAACGTCTCATCTGCTTAAAATCGGTACTTAATTGATAGACCAAAGTCCTTCCATTGTTTTTACAGTGCTCATTTATTTTGACTGATGACTGCGCAAACTTGCACTTTTTGTGTCAAGTTTCAGTTGAACCTTTTTTTCTGTTTGGTGCTTTAAACAGCAGCCATTTTACAGTTAAATATTTTCATGGGTGGTCGTCTTCATTTAAAAAAATACAGGCCAAACCAATACCGCCCTGTTGCAGTTAGAAATTAGGACTGCCAAACCAATACTGCCCTGTTGCAGTTAGAAATTAGGACTGCCAAACCAATACCGCCCTGTTGTGATTAGAAATTAGGACTGCCAAACCAATACTGCCCTGTTGCAGTTAGAAATTAGGACTGCCAAACCAATACCGCCCTGTTGTGATTAGAAATTAGGACTGCCAAACCAATACCGCCCTGTTGTGATTAGAAATTAGGACTGCCAAACCAATACTGCCCTGTTGCAGTTAGAAATTAGGACTGCCAAACCAATACCGCCCTGTTGTGATTAGAAATTAGGACTGCCAAACCAATACCGCCCTGTTGCGGTTAGAAATTAGGACTGCCTCTGGTTCTTGTTTCCTTTTCTGTTTTAACATTAATATGCAATAACGCTTCCTCTGTCAAGATGAAGGGGTTTCTGCTACCCAGACAGGTGGCAACCCTAATACTGGTCTATGTTTTTAATAGTGTAGTTTTGAATTTCGTGATTGTAATCACTAAAGACATTCCTTGTTTTGTTACAGTAAGTGTTGGGGGGAAAGACCTAGGATTGCAGTCTGTTTTAGGGTTGCCACCTGTCCAGGAATTGGCATCTGTGTCCGGGTGGCAGGAATTAACAAACCCGGACGTCCTAATGTATGGTTTTAAGTGAAACACATAAGAAACACCAACCTTCCTTTAATATTTTCTTTGACATACCGTATAACGGGACATTTTATCTTTATTGGCGGTTTGGATTAGCCCACCAGTAATACTTCCACCTATAAGTGTGTGGCATACAGTGTGCGATCCCGCCCTCTGACAGACTGGTGGTGTGCAGCACAGGTTAAGAAGCTCTGGACAAGGGAAAGAATGTGTCAGATGTCAAAGTGAATATGAGAATGGCAGTGAGTGATGAAGCCACTTTGCTTAAAAACAGACTGGACATTTCCATCATGGATTTAGGAAATTTGGGATTTGTGATGCAATCAGAAACTGAAGCTGTGTAAACTGTGCCTGCTACTGTGGTACCTGTAGGTTAAGCAGTCTTGTGTTATTTTTGTTTTATTTTTTTACAAGGGGTTCATTAAGTAGTAGCCAAAATTGTTTGTCAGACATGTTAGAAAATCTGTAACTGGTGCAAATTTGCTTTGGATTGTTATTGTCGATACGTGTCGATACTACTGTCCACCGTGCAGGTATCGCAAAGTCCCTAAACAATATGTTAAAATAAATTAGTTCTGCAGCATATAAAAAAAGCTGATTCTGCCAGTGCTTGCTAGTCTATTAACCAGTTTTAAATTTAAAGCGTTTTAGTTTCGGCTTTATTGTTAAAGTTTTCACACGTGCAATACTGTCCTACAATTACTGTGATCATTCCACTGTGTTATATTAATGATCCAGAGCTACGTTTTAAAACTGAGAGTTAGCACATGCCTATCGTTAAAGTGTACTGCAGTTAGTAATCCTTTCCAGTTACTGATATCTTGAAATTGAAGAGCCATATATGAACAATACATATTGTAACTCATTTTTAGAAGGCCTTCTTTGTTGTTCTCCAAGTTGCTGCAGTGACATTGTAGATGATATAACTAGTTACTGTAAATTAGATACTGTTTTAGCAGACACATTTAATTAAGTAAACATGTATTTAAATGTTTTTTAAATTAAAAGTAGAAATACCAAACTCACCAAACTTTCTTTCTGAACGTACTAAATGATAAATGCCAATTCAAAAACCATCAATCTACCAAGGTAGCAAATCTGCAAATGTAATACAAGCCAAAATGTCCAGTTATACGGTACATTATTTGCTTAAAGGATTTCAACTGTCTTATTAGAAATGTTTTTAGTACTGATCTGTACATTCTACTGTGCCCCCAGCATTTGAATAATGATTTACATTACATTGATCTGCGTGTGATTAAATACATAACCTTTACAGTAAAATATGGGTTACTTATGATATATAATGGTAATTAAACCACATATAGGCGTGTGTCTATGTATAAACATTGCATATTTAGCGGTAGCCATTAGTAACATTGAAAAACCTGAAGTAAATTTGAGTACATTTTGACTCATTGTGCCTCTTTTTACCGACACACAACCAATAGTGCCATAGTTTAATGTCTATTAATAACATTTATTAATATTTATTCTGGGAGGAGCATCACAAATGAGCTTTTCAGGCTCAAATTATTTGTGAAAAAAACCCCACGTAGACAGGATCGTCACTTCAGAAATGGCATTGATTTATACAGCGTTACTCATCACCACAGCTACTTGTCTCAGGTAAGATTAGCCTCTAGCCTACCATGATATAGCTACTATTTTTATGGCTTGCAAGTTCAAGTGCTAGAAATATCATGCGCACAGTACTGTGTATACTGCATGATTATTGATTTGTACCGAGATCTGATAGTATTGTGTTAAACTGGATTACAGTGTACTACAGTTTTGACAGACCAAGGCTGACTGAGAAATACTGTATGTCTGGGTTTGGTCTGTGGAAAAGGTGGCAACCCAAGTCTGTTTATTATTATTATTATTATTATGTATTTCTTAGCATAAGCCCTTATCCAGGGCGACTTACAAGATATCACATTATTTTTACATACAATTACCCATTTATACAGTTGGGTTTTTACTGGAGCAATCTAGGTAAAGTATCTTGCTCAAGGGTACAGCAGCGTCTCCCACCGGGGATTGAACCCACGACCCTCCGGTCAAGAGTCCAGAGCCCTAACCACTACTCCACACTGCTGAATTATAATACAATGCCTGTCCTAGCATTCCAAATTGGGGAGAAAACCGGGGTAAAAACCATTGGCAATGACTAAATTTATCATTGTAAGTTGCTGAGTTTTCATAGCTGAATATCTGCATTGTGCAAATATTATTCTGTATTTCAATACTGAAAGAAAAATGAGTAAACGGAACAACTGTACTTGTCTCTTTTCATATTTGTATAGGTAAAAATCGTGTTTTGTCGTGTTGTTTGAGCCAATGGGCAGGCATATCCCATACATAATGTCGTTGGTGGTCGTCTTCGAATTGATAGAACTACTTCTTGTCTAAAAGCCAGACAATCAGGCTTTTTACCCATCCTGAGATGAAGTGTTTATAAATATTGGTACTTTTATATGTCTTCATCTGGGAAGCTCTGTAGGGAGAGGGGTTCTCAACTAAATAGATCCAGATATCTCCCAAGTCGAGGTCGGGGAGTTCATGGCTCTCTAAGTGCTGTAAAAAGCACTGGCGGTGCACAGTAGGAATCACAAACTCCTAGAATCTGGAACTTATCTCTATATCTTTTCAATTCCTGACACTGGAGGTGAGATGTGTTCTGTGGCAAATAACTCGCACTGCAGTGTGGACGATATCGAATTTGCATTTGCAGCCATCGCTGTTTTGACTGCCAGTATGGCGCTGGGGTCACGTGGGTGAAAACCCTCAATACTAACTGGAGCTGACAAGGATGTCAAAGTGACGCATGTTAAATGTCTTTTAAAAAAGTTTCCACGCATGTATACAGCACGCTTAGTTATAAAATAATAGTAATACAGATACTAAACTAGAAAAAGTAATGGAATGTACAGAAGCACAGCGTATTGGAAACCATGCTTTTAAACTGCATTAGTAGTAGTAGTAGCTGTGTGGTCCAGTGGTTAAAGAAACAGGCTTGTAACCAGGAGGTCCCCGGTTCAAATAGCCACTGACTCATTGTGTGACCCGGAGCAAGTCACTTAACCTCCTTGTGCTTCGTCTTTCGGGTGAGACATAATTGTAAGTGACTCTGCAGCTGATGCATAGTTCACACACCCGAGGCTCTGTAAGTCACCTTGGATAAAGGCGTCTGCTAAATAACCAAATAATAATAATAATTTGTAGATCAAGAAAAAATATCTGACTATACATTTTAAATGTCTTTCTGCTTCATAAACAGCCATTTTGAACACCAATCATGATTCTACTCCAAGTAACAATACACCATTGGTCAACCAGGATACCAAAGAATGTTGAATTTGTATGCCAGAGAAACTGTGGAGTTGCCAGATGAAGAATCAGTGCTCCAGGCACCTGCTGGCAACAGATGTCTTTTTGTAAACTGCAAAGGCTTCCATTCAGGACTGCCCAGTCCCTGACCACATTCCGGCGCCTCCTTAAGACTCACCTCTTCAAACAGCACCTGTAGAACTCCTCTGTTGTATCCTGGGACACTATCACCCTTCATTTAAATATGCTTTATTTTGCTCTTATCTGCCCCCTATTTTACTGCATTTAATCCTGTACCTCAGAATATTGTAATCTCCCAAGTGTTTAATCTGTAGTATTTTGTACTTAATCATATCCTGATGTAACTATCACTACTTAATCATATCCTGATGTAACTTTCACTATTATCTGCTGTATTATTGAATTGTGGTTTGTCACACTTGAGAATTATTGTATTTCTTGTTCTTATTGTATGACTTATATTGTAACACTTGAATGTATTTGTATTTGCTTGCGATTGTAAGTCGCCCTGGATAAGGGCGTCTGCTAAGAAATAAATAATAATAATTCTATTAATGTGCATGTCATTTAGTGCCAACTGTCTCAGCACCAACGTCCCTGCCAGTTCCCCTCAGCTGTGCCATGAGTCACAGACCCTAGTGCAGTCTGTGTGTAGCAAGTTTGAGAGAGCTTCAGGTAAGTTTGTTATATGTTCTAATAGTATGCCCTAATATGTCCCTCTGTCGATGATAAGATAGTACAGTATGCTTTTGCAATTTAAGAAAACCTTTAAGTGGCAGGTATTTCCTCTATCAATTAAAACAGTATTGTTCTAGTAATCTATTGCTGATTATTTCTTGTTAAAATTCACTATCATGTATTTGCCTTTTTACTTACTTCTAAATAGGATATTATGGTTAATCAACTGTTCAACACAAAATGAATACTTATTTCAGCACTACAGACCTGTGTATACTAGGCCTACACGCTTAACTGCAGCTCACTCAAGTATTATAGGAAAGATAACTCCACTCAAAACAGCAAACCAGAAAAGTAACCTAAATCAATGAAATTGCAATTAATAATTCAATTGCAAAACCACAAACACACACAAACTATATGTATATATATATATACTATATATATATACTCTTATGAGCTCACACGGAGAAGTCAAAATGTGATCTTCACCAAACTTATATCATATGTTCTTAGTCTATATACAGTACATTTCAGATTGCTTTTTCTCTATATATCTCTTGATTTTATACAAATATTATTTACCTTTCATGCACTATGAGGACCATTGTGAGTACCCTCTGTATGTCCCACTCCATTTGTAATGGGGTGAGATATACATGTCTATTTCCTGCACTCCATTCAATTAAACTAGTTACTCTTCCTGTACATATTTCTCTGTCCCTTGCAGTAGGTTTACTTATTTCACAGTCCATTGTCCACCTGGTTCCTCACTAGGAATGGGGCAAGTAGTCCTGGGGACCTTTTGGAGCTTTATAACCTTCTCCAGAGGACAATTCAAATTGAAACTCAGCCATTGCCCACAGTGTATCCCTTCTGCAGACTCCTTCTCATCCTGTACTGGGCTCTGGCAGCATTCCACTCTCCTTGGCACTCCTGCTACCTCCCTGAGATCCAGATGCTTACCCTGTGGTGTAAGATGGCTGACAATACAAAAAAAAATACAAACACATAAACAGCTTAGTCAATCACTTTATTTAAAGATTGGTATTACTTACATTGACCTCATTTTGACCTCTAGTGGAATAAAGTTAAGGGACGTTTCCTAATGTTAAGAATTTAACAGTATAAAAATGACAGCTTTACATGTTGCACGGTTCTTTATATACATAACTCCTTTCCATTAATATTCTGGTATGCTGTACAATATTCTCAGATAAATGTACAGTAATAATGTTAAACATTACAATATTATATGGCTTTCTACTTTGAACTGAACTATTTATCTAGCTGGAGTGAGTACTACTGTTGTAATGTGTTGTGCTAACATCCATAGTTGTTTTAAGTTGCACAATAGTATTTCACTGCCAACCAGCTAGTCATTTAACTAAAACCATATGTTTGGGGGTTACATTTGTATATATTATTTCAAATTGATAAAGCTCTACGACAGTCATTTAAAGTTCAACATGTGACCATGAATGAAACCAGTTGTTTAACTAAATTCTTTGCTAAACAAATTGACCGTTTGAAGCTTTAATGTTGGACTTTTAGAACTGGAGAGCAGTGAATGATCTTCTTTTAACCAATATATCAAGATTTACTAAATATTTACACACAACTGACAATGTCAACAGAAAATAACAAAACACTTTAGGAAACTTTTTTATTATTTTACCAGTGAGTTGGAGCAGTTTTCATATATTTACTTAAATAATTGTACTTTGTAAACAGTTTTACAGCCATTTAGTCCACCTGTATCCCATATTCAAGCAAGTCACCACCTAATTTATGTCACAGTTACTTTAGCAATGAATCAGTATTTGGAGGTAAAATAAAGTAAACCAATAATGTCACCTCATGTTTTTCATTTTGAAAATTAATTAAACACAAAAAAATCAGGTGATGTTAGCAAAGATTATACAAAAAATGAATTTGATTCCATGGTACTGTACATAGGGGTTGTCCTAATTCTACTCTAAATCATGGCTTACTCAGCATAACATATACAAATAAAAATGTAAACACTGTACAATGCAATCAACACCAGGAAACTGCTGAGACATATTGAAGGCTAAAAAATATGATCACATAATCATGCTTTATACAATCAAAAGAGGAATTCAAAAGAGCTAATCAACTTTTATGAATCATTTCCTCACTTTTAAACCAAAGTACTGGGCACTGCTTTCATTTGCAATTTCACCAGACAATCAGCATCACAGAATTCACTTGAACTCCTGCCAATGTTCCTGCGGTTCCGGAGTAGTAATGACTCAGTTGTTCTCGAGTGACTTTCCAAGCATCGAACTGCTGCTCTTTCCTAGAAATGTAAGGAATATGGTGCAGAAGATACAAAAATAAACCTAAATACTACAAGTATTGACTTCATTGCACACCGTTCAGTGGAAGCATTGCTATTCGATCACCAGTGAAATAACCAATCCTCTGCAAGAGTATGAAGGAAACACAGGCTCAAACACTTTTTTTTTTAACTAGCTGTGGATACATCTGGGTTTGCAGCTGTAAGTTTTGATATTTTTCTTTGTGTTTGGCGGTCAATTTTAACAGTCCCAGTTGAGCACTGCTGTGTGAGAGAGATGTCTGTTCGTTTGAAACAGCTGGGAGCGGCTCAGCCAAGTGCATTTTACTAAGAGTTAGTAATATCAGTAGGTGTTTAAATAAACATTGTGTAGAAAGTAGTGGGCTATGTACTGGTCAAAATCTATAATTAAGCAATTAAGAACACACCAGAGTAAATTATTACATCTTTGGAGGTAGTGAAAGAGATTGTGGGATAAGACCACAGGCCAAATTCTCTTTCCTCAAATGATAGATATTGTACTATACACTAAAGTTCTTGGTTATATATATATATATAGACACACTAAAACACAATCCAGCGCTTGTGACAATCGTGCACATATTATCAAATCAATATGTGTTTTAGGAACCTCACAGGTGAACTGGATCAGTTCCAATACCCCGAGATAAAAATAAATCCTCTGCAATTACATTCATAGAGAAGTTGATCTGCTGTCTGTAGTTATGCAGTTGGAAGAATCTTTGCAATCGTGTTTTCCAATCCTGAGAAAAATAGTATTTTGTTTGAAGATGGTGAAAATTCAGGAGACACAAATCCCTGCTTTGTCCTTCCAGGCCCTGCTGCTACCATCTGGTCCTTAAGACACTGGAATTTGCTACCTGTCTCTAAATATGCTCCTTTATACTGATGTCAAAATATATTAATTTGTCTTTTCAGTACAGAACCAAAACTGAAACAACAATAGGGAGGAGGGGGGGCATTTTCTCTTTCATTTTAAAGTAAGCCAGTAGACCAATTATGTGTTCTAAGATACAGACACGCTTGCCTCCCCCATAGCTTGAAACATCAGGACTGAAGACTTTTAGCAGTAAACAGCAACTAATAATTAATCTCACAGAAGCAACTAAATAAAGACCGATATGTCACATTCCTTAGCTGTTGGTCGTATGTGACTTCATGCTGTTTCCTTGATACTGATAATGGTATATATTATTATAACAACCTTTCATGTCAGGGCTAGGTGGTACCTAAGCCACTAGTTTGAGATTTAGGGTAAATATAATCTTAGTCCTCATCTCTGCTATTTAGAAATGCATTCATGCTGCTGAAATACAGTACCCCTTCTTTCCAGCAAAGGGCAGCGTTCCTTGGATTTAGGGCATAACTGTAAAATTATGAATTTTGCAACTGCTCTGTGGAGGATGGCTTGTGCTACCCAACATTTTTTGCATTCATTTAAAGTTTTTAAAGAGTTTTATGGGGTCAAATGTATGAGAAACTGAGTCAAGCAGATTCATGTTTTAGCTAGTACCCGATGTACACGTGATCTGCTTGTTTTGATGTTATGGATAGATCAAGGTAGTGATAACAAAGGACTTTTCATGTTTAAAAAGTGAAACTGCTTCCTAGTGCATTAGCTATTTCTTGACTGTAGGTCAATGTGGAAGGGTGATTAATTCACTGACAAAAACACAAGGTGCACAATTTATTATAGACCACAAGGTGGCACTATTGCACTATTATTACCAACGATGTTGTAAGCGACTCATAGCTCACCTTCAGTGCACACGCAGATGTACAAAATAATAATCAAAAGAGAAGGCACAAAGAAAAAGAGAAAATAAAATACTATTAACAAAACTACAAAATAAAGGTGCTGCACTCTGCAGCGTTTCTCCGGCCATCGCTACCCTCACGGCCTGAGACTCCGACCTTCGCTCTACTGTTCCTTCAGCTATGAAGGTTTAAAAGTATACTCTCGTGGTCTGCCCAAAGTTTCCCCGCTATTGGTCTATTTCTTTTCTTATTCTGCTTCACTTTGTTTTGTTTGTGGGTGGTCTCCTTCCAGTTCTTTGTCCGGCCGTAAAGCTTCCGCTGGCTTGCTTACATCCTATAGGGGCAGATCTGAGGGAACAACAGAGCGTTATTTAAAGGTTCAGCAATCCCCCCCAAGGCCCGCCTCTCAGCCACTCAGACAGAGGGAAATCCAACACACTCTCTTCCCCACCTCTCCATGTCATTGCCATGACTGACAGGTGGATCTTACAAGGCTGCTGCCCTCTTCCTGCAACACCATACATATGTCAGACAGTCAGTCTCCCCTGTTACATATCTTTCCCCCCAGAATGGCACCACCGGTCCATTCAAAAATCCTACACCCCCATGCCTTCCCAAGAGAAAAAATCTGTGTTTTGATGCAACTTTCCTGCTCAGCGGACAACCTTGAAGGCATAGGGCTGCAGGGCCAAGTACCACCGCGTGATTCTGGCGTTGTTATCTTTCATCCGGTGAAGACATGCTAAGGGGGCATGATCTGCAACCAGGGTGAAGTGTCGCCCCAGGAGGTAGTACCGGAGTGACTCGACTGCCCATTTTACTGCGAGACACTCCTTCTCGATGGTACTACAGTTTTTCTCGCGGGGAAGGAGCTTCCTGCTGATGTACAGGACCGGGTGCTCGCTTCCCCGCACCTCCTGAGACAACACTGCCCCGAGACCTGTCTCTGACGCATCCCTCTGCATGGTGAACCTCTTACTGAAATCAGGACTGCACAGCACTGGCTTGCTGCACAGCTTTCGCTTCAGAGCGAGAAAGGCTCTGGCATGACTCCGTCCACTGAACCGTATTTGGGGCAGCCTTCCAGGTGAGGTCTGTCAAAGGAGTAGAGACTGTGGCGAAGCTCGGAATGAACTTCCTATAATAGCCCGCTAGTCCCAAGAAAGAGCGCACCTGGGTTTTGGTCGTAGGGACCGGGCAGTCAGCCAAGGCTTTCACCTTAGCAATCAGCGGTCTGATCTGGCCGCCCCCTACTCGATACCCCAAATACTCACTCTTCCCAATGGCACATTTCTTTGGGTTAGCAGTGAGCCCAGCCTCCCGCAAGGATTGCAGCACCGCCGCCACTTTACCCAGATGACTCGGCCAATCCTCACTGTGGATAACCACGTCATCTATGTAAGCAGCGGTGTACTCCTTATGGGGCTGCAAAATGCGACCCATCATCCGTTGGAAAGTGGCTGGTGCTCTGTGCAACCCAAAGGGCATGGTCCTAAAGTGGTACAACCCGAAGGGAGTCGAAAACACCGTCCTCTCTCTGGATTCCGGGGTCAGGGGTATCTGCCAGTACCCCTTCATTAAGCCCGAGTTTGACATTTCTGTGTTGGTATCAGATTATCTGCAATCTGAACCAACCCTTTTTTCGCCAACACAGAAAGATCAGGTCCCAGGTCTGTGACGTCATCTGCCTGCGACACTAACAACGCCTCCTGCTGCAACCAGGGCTTCAAGAGGTTGACATGATAAATGTGCTTTTCTCTCTGTCGCTCCGGTTGGTAGATCTCATAGTCCACCATCCCAATCAAGCGCGTAACCTCAAAAGGTCCTTGCCACTTAGCCAGAAGTTTCGACTCAGAACTAGGTAATAATAGAAGCACTTTATCCCCCGGCTGAAATGTGCGTAACCGAGCTCCTCTGTTGTACTGTGTCTCCTGTCTGTGCTGAGCCTGCTGCAAATTGTCATGCACCCATTTTCCAACAGACTTAAGACGTTTGCGCAGGTCCAACACATACCGTACAGTTTTGGTCGAATTATCCTGCTGCTCCTCCCACATCTCTTTGACCAGATCAAGCACACCCCGGGGTCTCCGTCCATACAACTCGAATGGTGAAAACCCTGTAGAAGCCTGAGGTACCTCTCTGATTGCAAATAGAAGGGAAGGAATCAGCTGGTCCCAGTAACGCACATCACTATTAATAAATCTGCGCAACATGTTCTTAAGGGTCTTATTAAAACGCTCCACAAGACCATAGGTTTGAGGATGAAACACCGATGTCCTAATGGTCTTAATTCCCAAAAGCTTACATGTTCCGCGGACTAGTCGAGACATAAAGTTGGTGCCTTGGTCGGTTAGTATCTCTTTGGGGATCCCAACTCGGGGAAAAAACCTTCACAAGCTCATTGGCAACAGATTTAGCAGAGGCGGAGTGGAGGGGAATGGCCTCTGGATAACGCGTAGCGTAATCCAAAATGACCAATAGGTGTGTGTCCTGAGGCACTCCACTCCAGCAGTCCCACTATATCCATTCCAATACGCTCAAACAGAGCTTCCACTAGGGGCAATGGCACTAATGGAGCTTGTGGGACGGCTCTAGGACTGGCTTTCTGACACTCCCCACAACGTTCGCAAAAACGTCTGACATCACCATCCAGCCCCATCCAGTAGAACCGTGACACCAGCCTCGCTTTGGTCTTATCCCTTCCAAATGACCAGACAGGGGACTAGCGTGAGCCAACCGCAATAAATCCTGTTTAAAGGGATGCGGAATGAGCAATTGGTGATGCACTTCCCCAGTCTGGGGTAATTTCTCAACACGGTACAATAGGTCTCGAGCAATTTCAAAGTGAGGGTACGCGGCGACGCGTCTAGGCTCGACCACCTGACCATTAACCACAGCTGCTTGGTCAAAGAGCCTGCCCAGCACGTCGTCACATCCTTGCTCGAGTTGGAACAAGCTAAAAAATCAGCTCCCATGGCTTCCATCTTGGGATCGGGTCGGTCCTGAGCAGAGACAGCTGAACCAGACCCCTGCGCTGACTCCGCGGCCTCCCCCCCAGACTCTTCACCAATCGCCCCCACCTGAAACTTCTCGGATTTCCTCCATTGCCAGCCCTCATTCTTAGCAGCCCGGCACTCCCGTTTAGTTTTACAGGGTTTAAATCTGTGACAATACCATTCTGGGTCACGAAAGGGGAAGATCTCTCCAATGACTTCCTCTTTCTTAACCAATAGGGAGGACGGGGCTGTCAGGACAGCTAACCAATCATTGAACTGCCCACAGTCCCGACCCAGAACTACTGGTACTGGCAATCGAGGACACAACCCTACATGTACTCGCATCACTTGCTGGCCAATTGTTATATTTATACCAATCTTGGGATAAGAGCATACATCCCCATGAATACATTTAATATGCACCCGTCCCAATATTTGTTTCTGCCCCGGTGAGATTAGGCTCTCCTGTATTAGGGACTGACCACACCCTGTATCCAAGAGAGCCTGGGTTTTTTTACCATCCACTGTCACAAGAATAACAAAACCTGTCTGCTGAAGTGACTGAGGTAATTGAACACGCTTACCTGGTTGGCTGGGGTCACAATCCATCACGGGGCAATCGTGTGCGATGTGGCCCACCTCCCTGCACGTCCAACACCTCGGTGGACTAGTTTTTCGCCCCGGAGCTTCAGCAAGATGTGGAAATACCGGAGCCATCAAAGGGGCTTGACGATGAGGTGACCGCGCAAGACCCCGGTCCGACACCACAGCAGCCCGTGGGTAACCCCACCCTGCCCCGGTTCCCGGGCCGGGAGCCCCCGCCGACACCCCTGGTCCAAAAACCTGTGAACCCCTTCACCCCCAGTTCCTTCGCCCTCTCCGGGGCCAGTAGAGGGGTGATCACAGTAGTCACACTCTGTCCAGGCAGTCTAGCTGGCGTTGGTTCCGCTGCCTGGTACTGCTCTGCCAATTCGACCGCCCGCTCCAGAGTGGCAGGTGCCTGTCGCTGTACCCATAGCCTAGGTCCTGGGGCCAGGCACTTCAAAAATCGCTCGACCACGATCACCTCCACCAACCTGGCTTTGGTATTCGTATCCGGGTTCAGCCAGCCCATGGCGTAATCCTTCAGACGATGGGCAACGGTTCTTTGATGCTCCTCCGCCAAGAAGCGCTCCTCCTGAAACTTTTGGCGGTATCCCTCTGCCATGGCCCCCACAGGATTAAGGATGGTCGCTTTCAGTGTGGGGTAATCCATCATATGCTTGGGAGACAGCGTCCTCACCGCTGCTTGAGCCTCCCCTGTCAGCTGTGGCAAGAGGTAGCTAGCCCATTGTGCCTGGGCCCAACCAGCAGACGTCACCATTGCCTCAAACACCTCCAGATAGGCTTCAGGGCGATCCTCTGCCGTCATCTTGGTTGGCCTCTGCAACCTGGGATCTGGTCCTGTTGGCCTCGCAGCCCCCTGCACTGCAGCAGTTAGGGTCTGGTATAGGAGATCCATCATGGCTGCTCCGTTTGACCGTATTGGAATGGATATAGTGGGACCGCTGGAGTGGAGTGCGTCAGGACACACACCTATTGGTCATTTTGGATTACGCTACGCGTTATCCAGAGTCCATTCCCCTCCACTCCGCCTCTGCTAAATCTGGGTGGCATCCATTTCTGCTCCTTTTCGGTGCACTGCTTTTTTGTGGGCAGTGCCAGTGAATCCTACAGCTGACACCACGTGTGGAAGGGTGGTTAATTCACTGACACAGGAGAACAGAAAACTGTAGTGCTAAACACCACTTGGGTGCACGATTTATTGTAGACCACAAGGTGGCACTGTTGCACTATTATTACTAACAATGGTATAAGCCACTCACAGGAACAAAGAAAAAGAGAAAATAAAACACTATTAACAAGACTACAAAATAAAGGTGCTGCACTATGCAGCGTTTCTCCGACCGTCGCTACCCGCATGGCCCGAGACTCCGACCTACGCTCTACTGTTCCCTCAGCTATGAAGGTTTAAAAGTATACACTCGGGGTCTGCCCAAAGTTTCCCCGCTATTGGTCTATTTCTTTTCTTATTCTGCTTCACTTTGTTTTGTTTGTGGGTGGTCTCCTTCCAGTTCTTTGTCCGGCCGTAAAGCTTCCGCTGGCTTGCTTACATCCTATAGGGGCAGATCTGAGGGAACAACAGAGCGTTATTTAAAGGTTCAGCAATCCCCCCCAAGGCCCGCCTCTCAGCCACTCAGACAGAGGGAAATCCAACACACTCTCTTCCCCACCTCTCCATGTCATTGCCATGACTGACAGGTGGATCTTACGAGGCTGCTGCCCTCTTCCTGCAGTACCATACATACCTCAGACAGTCAGTATAGATCTCCCCTGTTACAGTCAAATTCACTCCCCTGCTATTGTCTTGTATTTGAGAAATATGCAAATAGTATGAAGTAAAAAAATAAATAAAATGATGGTTAATAGGAAACTGCAGCAGCAAAGACTGATCAGCAATATAAAACCATCATCAGCAATATAAGTGGTCTAGCATCAGCAATTTTAAATGTTTCTATGAGGAATTCAGCAATGCCCCAAAAGGGGATGAGCATCAGGACATGTAAGTACAAACTTTCATAGCTTCTACAAAATCTCCCCTGTGCAGCTGCAGATGTTTTTAAACAGCAAGTGAAATGACAATACATGATGTATTTTGAATGGCTCAAATCTGTCTTAACTACTACAGGATCAAGCTACTGTGTCAAGAGACTGATGTAATTAAAAATAAATAAATGAGTAAGCAGATTTAAGAAAATGCACTAAGTCCTTTTCTTCAGTAAATGTTAGGTTTATTTTGACATGCAGGGAATCAGTTCCCAGATACAGAACAAACAAATTCCTTCTCAGGCCCAAGAAAGGATTCAAAGAAAGATTCAAAGAACAAAAGATACATTACATTTTTATAGCAAAACCCAGATTGGGGTTCCCTTCCCCAGTCCTGGCAGTGGGCCAATCACCCGAAACTACACCCAGCTGATTTATACCCATTTCAGGGTCCGTGTGCAGTGTGAGTAGTGTTTTGTGTATAAAATCTAGTGTTGTGTGCAAGCAATCCAACCAGTTATAACTGGACTTATCTTATGGCCTATTCTGACTATATCTCTCATTGGGCCCCCTTGTAGCTTCACAGTTCTGTTATTTATTATGTCCTAATGTGCAGATTATTATTTATGTTGGTATCCACGGCAGTTTAAACATGATATGAATTCACATGAAAAGAACTGACCAAAATGTACCAGACTTGGTTTTGGATTTCTGCATTAAGGCTTTTTGTGATTTGTGTGCTTTAAAGGATTTCCAGTTATTGTAAAGAGATGGAGCTAAAATAAGGTTAAAATTAGCTGGAACAGACTCTCAAAAAGAAAACCTTTTCTTGAGAGTGTTGGTTATACAGGGTATTTGATATATTGTGATGATATTGTATGCAGCAGTACGGGCATCAGACAATAAAGCATTAATAATCACGTGCACACTGTTAAATGCTACACGTGTACACAGGAGGGGAAGCATATATATATATATATATATATATATATATATATATAGAGCTCTGGAAAAAATTAAGAGACCACTGCAAAATTATCAGTTTCTCTGGTTTTACTATTTATAGGTATGTGTTTGGGTAAAATGAACATTTTTGTTTTATTCTATAAACTACTGACAACATTTCTCCCAAATTCCAAATAAAAATATTGTCATTTAGAGCATTTATTTGCAGAAAGTGACAACTGGTCAAAATAACAAAAAAGATGCAGTGTTGTCAGACCTCGAATAATGCAAAGAAAATAAGTTCATATTCATTTTTAAACAACACAATACTGATGTTTTAACTTAGGAAGAGTTCAGAAATCAATATTTGGTGGAATAACCCTGATTTTCAAGCACAGCTTTCATGCGTCTTGGCATGCTCTCCACCAGTCTTTCACATTGATGTTGGGTGACTTTATGCCACTCCTGGCGCAAAAATTCAAGCAGCTCGGCTTTGTTTGATGGCTTGTGACCATCCATCTTCCTCTTGATCACATTCCAGGGGTTTTCAATGGGGTTCAGGTCTGGAGATTGGGCTGGCCATGACAGGGTCTTGATCTGGTGGTCCTCCATCCACACCTTGATTGACCTGGCTGTGTGGCATGGAGCATTGTCCTGCTGGTAAAACCAATCCTCATAGTTGGGGAACATTGTCAGAACAGAAGGAAGCAAGTTTTCTTCCAGGACAACCTTGTACTTGGCTTGATTCATGCCAAAGCTGCCCGATTCCAGCCTTGCTGAAGCACCCCCAGATCATCACCGATCCTCCACCACATTTCACAGTGGGTGCGAGACACTGTGGCTTGTAGGCCTCTCCAGGTCTCCATCTAACCATTAGACGACCAGGTGATGGGCAAAGCTGAAAATTGGACTCATCTGGGGGTGCTTCAGCAAGGCTGGAATCGGGCAGATTTGTCTTTGTGAAGGATGCATGAATCAAGCCAAGTTAAAACATTAGTATTGTGTTGTTTAAAAATGAATATGAACTTATTTTCTTTGCATTATTCGAGGTCTGACAACACTGCATCTTTTTTGTTATTTTGACCAGTTGTCACTTTCTGCAAATAAATGCTCTAAATTACAATATTTTTATTTGGAATTTGGGAGAAATGTTGTCAGTAGTTTATAGAATAAAACAAAAATGTTCATTTTACCCAAACACATACCTATAAATAGTAAAACCAGAGAAACTGATAATTTTGCAGTGGTCTCTTAATTTTTTCCAGAGCTGTATATATATATATATATAGTATATATGGATAGGAGAGGAGGGTCATAGTGGAAAATTATTGCCCAGAGGGAAAATATCGAAGTTTATTTTAGAAAGAATTTACTGTTTTTTTTCTATCTTTATTTTTCAATTCAAGCAGAGAATGGGTGAAATCGACCTTTATGCTTTAAAAAAGACTTTTTATGCCAGTGAGAAACGTCTCATTCAGCGAATTGGTGACCAACATTCTAATTGAAATAACGTTTGGTCACAGCAAAGTTATACCTTGTAAAGATAAAGATCCTGCACAAATGAAAAAAATGTCTCATATAAACTGTAGAAAATGCAGCATATAAAGGTGTATTACGCAGACTTTTATAGCATACATTTACAAGTAAAAATAATATGCACAGAACAAAACAGTGGATAGTTGTACAGAACTAACTTGCCCTTATTCTTCAGCACAGCTGGAGTCACTGGAAGGTAAGGCAGACGGGTCGCTTCGTCCTGCCGCGGAGACGTCTGTCAGGGGATTGTGCACAATACCCATGAAGTGTTTTCCTCTTGCGCCCTGTTTTCAAATCAAACTAGTAACTGTTGCCGGATACCAAGCAAAAGCTTACCTACACCTTAACCCGCTAATTTCAAAAGTAGGCACTTTGAATGACAGACTGGCAAATGAAAGTGCACAGTCAGTACATGTATTGATGATTGTCAGTCATTTAAACGAATGAGAGCATTTTGGCGCTGCTAAAGTCAACGAGATCTGTCAGAACTGGGTGAAATGACAGTGACAGTGAAACTATACTAACAGATCACTGAGATGAATGACAGCGACCCCTAGCCATTCATGGAAAAGAGACGGGACAGACAGTAAGTATAAAAACTAAACAAACTTTTGATGAATTGTAAACCAACGTTTATCCTACATAAATTTATTTCAGTCGAACTCTCATTTTTGGGGAATTCGGGCTTTGCCGATTAATATCGAAACAAGCCTAAATATAGCTGATACGGCATAAGTAAATAAATAAATAACAGAAAATGTTTTTGCGTACAGCTCTCCGTCTGGCTTCCTGAGTCAGAAAACAGAGGCAGTGATGTTTTAATCACCATTTTAGCGTTTGAAGCATCTTTCTTTTGTAGTATGTTTTGTAATTAATGTTCTGTTAAGAAAGCAGTTCTTTCACTTTCAGCCATTTTCTCTTGTTGTGAGGAGTGTAAAGGAAGGGCTTTCCTTTGAAAAGGGGCGTGACTAACAGTGATGTAACCAATCACATGTCAGAGTTGCTATTGCCCTGTGATATAAGGATGTTAGGGCAATAGTTCAATCTATTTTTGCTACTATGATGAGGTTTTAACCAATCACAGGCCAGAATTTCCAAGCACAGATTCACACAGAGCTTGTTGTAGAAGAAGCTGGAAAACTACCAAACACCTGCTTTTAGGAAACCCTTCTGTATAATTACTGTATGTACAAATATGTTTTTAGCACTTTCTAGCTGTCAAATTAAAACACACATAAACACTCACAAAGCACAAGCTTAGATACAATATTTTCCAAATACCTAAAGGCCCATCTCATCCCCCTTTTGGACATTAAATCTTTTTTTTAATATAAAAAACATGTTTTTTTGTTTACTTTGTTCTTTCTTTGGGCTGACAGCACTGTATTGTTTATAGTTTCATTTTGTTGCGTCCATGTGGATCAATATGTCATTTCTATCTGATACAACCACTGCAATACAAACTGAATGAAACAAGCCATCTGGTACCAGGAGACATTACAAGTATTCTGGCAATATCTTGTTGAACAGTGATTACATTTCTAAATGGATAAAATCAATTCATGCTGTTTGAAACATCATCTAACTGAATCATATTACATAGAAAAAGCTGTAAGTTCTTTAGTGAATACAGTACTATTTGTTTCAATTTGTTCTGTATTATAATTGCATGTCATATAATTACAATTATTTAATGTTCAATATTTTTTTTTGCAATTGTATTTAATTGTTTCAGTATCATATAATATTTGCAATCAGATAATTGACTTTTACAAATGTGTTACTGAGAAAAAAAAACAAAAGCATGTTGCTAGATACAGTATATTGAATATGCTTTTGGTCCAGTGATATAAAAATGACAACCTGAAAATGATCTATTTGTTGTAGAGACCTCAATTTGGTCATTTACCTTCACCTCCTGAGTTCTGAGATGTAAAAAAAACAGCTGACTCCCTTTTTGTATTCAATATTGGGTGTGGGATGTGGGCCTCTGTGCATGCTAAAATAACACCTGCTTGGAATCAATCCTTTCAGGTGGCTGCTTAAACTTAGACAGTATATCCAGATGTATCAATAGCCCATAATCATTTTGGCTTTTGTTTTTTGTTAAGTCCAAAGAGTTAGCCATTGCATAGGATCATTTCCTCACTGTTTGTAAAAGAAAAGTGTTTTCTTTCCCTTGTGCCCTAAAAACTACTTTATAGTGGCACATTAAGGAACACATAAAATAACATGTGTTATGATTTGTTAAAGAGTCAATAACTTTAAATTGAATGTTCATGGTTAAATGTATATTTTCTTGCCTTTTTTTTACGTCCCCTGTTTACTTTTTCATCTTTGAAATCAGTTACCGTACTCAAATACTTTCACCAGAGTTCAGGGGCTGCTCTTCAGTTCTTGCCTGCCAAGATAACAAGTTGGAACAAGTTTCTTTACGCTTTCCTGGAAATAGACTGATGTGCAACTAGATGGTGCTGGTGCTTACTTACCTGTATAAAAGTACATTGGCTGGTCTTGCCTACAATACGTATGTCTGTAACAGGCAACTGGAACTGAAGAGCATCTCCTGAACCCATAGGAAGCACCTTAACACAGATTTTATTCCCTCAAATCCTCAATGAGCCACTGTAGAAAACTGGAAAAAGGAATACTAAATTCTAAGTTCATCTGAATACTTAATAAATCTTACAGAATTGAAAGTTTCAGCAAATTAAAATATACTAGAATATTATATGAAATCAAAATCTAAAAGGGCTTGTGTTCCTTATTTGTCTGTGATTTCCTGGTGTCTGGATATGTGGAAAGTTGAATAAATCCACGCATAATTGGAAACATAGGTGTCTGAGAGCAAATGCAAACTGGATAGTGCAACTCTCCTAGGATTCCAGCAATCAGGGGCCAGTTTCAAAAACTCTTTCCAGGTTCCATTTTATGTTTTTACAATTTTGACTAGCTAAACTGATTTCTACAGGCTGTAAAGCTCTGTCTTAAAATATTGTTTTGTGATACAGGTGGAAAGAAGACAGCAAAGATATTTGTGTGAGCTAGCAGCCTGCTTCAGAAAGCGCCTGAAGATGTGCACTTGTTTCTATAAGTGGTTTAAAAATATGAATTTCATTACCAAGAGTCTGAGACAAGAATAGCAAGTAGTACTGCAGTTTGAATATTTACTAAAAGCCTGTATTAGTCTCCAAACCTGTGCTAAATCTTACTCAGGCCAATATTCTGACACTATATATTGTATATCGACAAAACCTGAAATTCAACATTGTGCTATTTAATACAGGTGAAGTTTAGCTGAGCATTATTGTTTAATGTGATGTAAACTTCCCACTTGGCATGTTTTGATGAAGTACTTTAGTCATAAAGACTTAATAACTTTTAAAATCTATATTTGCATGATTTATTTTTTTCACTGAGCTACATAATCAGTGCCAATTGAGCTTTATGTGGTTTCTTTTAAAACACCTTGCGTGAAGTTCCAGCATTTTGAAAACAGTATATTAATCAAGTTTGCTAATGAGGCTAACCAGATAATCACCCACACCAGGGCTTCCAAAGGGAACATGTTGTACAATGGCAGATGGGGGTCATAAATCTTGTGCCAGACTGACAAACTTTATTGATGAAGAGTTGGAAATTCTCCTTATAGAGGTTAATAAATACTGTCTGCATGGTGCAAGAGTGAACATAATCTACGTATAATAAAATGTGGGTAGGAAGCCATTTTTCCAAATGGCATACACACCTTGTGTTTGTTGTGCCATACAATGATAAAAGCATAGAAAAGTATAAAAAGCAAGTAACTGTGGAGGCTGTGTGGTCCAGTGGTTAAAGAAAAGGGCTTGTAACCAGGAGGTCCCCGGTTCAAATCCCGTCTCAGCCACTGACTCATTGTGTGACCCTGAGCAAGTCACTTAACCTCCTTGTGCTCCGTCTCTCGGGTGAGATGTTGTTGTAAGTGACTCTGCAGCTGATGCATAGTTCACACACCCTGGTTTCGTATCTTCTAAAGCGCTTTGTGATGGTGGTCCACTATGAAAGGCGCTATATAAAGATTATTATAATTTGCACTTTCAGAAAAAAAAAAAAATGTTGAACATTTGTGGCTGGCAATACTCACAGTGGTAGGTTTAATTACTATTATGAAACAAAAAAGCTTCTTGTTTTCTTGTAACAATTTTATAATGATTATTATAATGAAGGTTCAGCCCTTAACAGCAATGAGTACTACCAAACCCAATCAAACCAAAATAAATATCAAATGTAAAACAAACACAAATCAAATATTATTAGTGAAAATAAAGAAAAAAATATAAACAAATAAAACAGTAACCAAATCTCATATGTATTCACACACACAAAAAAAAGAATCTCACCACCCAAAAATAAAATGTGCACTAATACTAAAAATAATTAATTAACTACCACCAAGCAACTGGTACTTTAGACTGGTCAGGCTATCACATTAACAAACTGTCTGTATCAGAATCAATGCACAGTAGTAATACAATCACGGTAAAATTACAAGTTTAAAATAAGCAATTCCTTGTTGTTGCAACAAGCTTAAAATAGTTACACACAATAACCAAAAACAAATACACGATACACATTGCCCTAACACGGAGCGTGGAGTAATAATTTGAATTTAGTATTTCTCTATACAGAATGCTTCAGCTGTGGATCTCCGAGGTTAAAAAATAGCGCAACTGGCACAACCAGAGAGAACGTCTCAATGCCGGTTCCCTTTCAATTCGAAGATGACCACCAACAACATTATGTATGGGATATGCCTGTTCATTGGGTAGGTAATTGCTGAGCTCTCTATACCAGAGCTGCCGATAGGCCCCTTACTGGGATGATGCACTCGGTCAGCCCACCATCATCTTGAGGAAGCCATTTCTCTTTTTCCTTCTCAAGACGGTATGGTAAGACCTCTGTGTTTAGCTGAGCGTGTTGATAGAAAAGAGCTTCTCGAGTCGAATCGAGTCGATTGTATTTCCCTTGCATTCGTGCTGAAAACTGGCTCTCTGCTTTCCTGGAATCATGACTTTGACTGAGCCTTTCGCCTTTCGCCTTTCGCCTTTCTGTCTCTCAGCGGCCTCCTCACTTGCGTGGTAGGCCGCTCTTTGTTATCTGTCTGTTGTGTGTGAGCGAGTGCCTGTGCAGTCACCCACGTGTGGTTGTCTATTTCTTTCTTGAGAGTACACAGTTCCTCCACTGGGCTAGGCCTTGCCCGCTGTCGAGTAGACCTCGCCGGCTACGTAGGCCAGCCCACCTCGGTGAGTCGGGCCTTGTAAACAAACAGTGTGCTCTCCCCTATCTATCTATTCTACCGTGTTTTTTTGCTGTCTGCTTCAACTCGCCCACAGTGGCTTCGGCCCTTGTGTTCCCCTGGTGCATGCTACGCGCTGACCAGGTGTGTGACCGCGTGGTTAGTGTAGGCACAATTGCATAGCTGCCCCCCAGTGCTTCGGTACCGCGGCACACACATAGCCCTTGGTACTTCGATATCTCGGTGCGCAAGGTGCTCATTGCATACGGCACCCAGTGCCCAGCACTTCAGCGTCAGTGCACAGACACAGCGCCACGCGGTACACGGTGCACATAGTGCTCTCCATACTCTGTGCACACGGTGCTTGGTGCCCGCTGCTACAGTGCTAGTGCAGGAACGCATGGTGCTGCGCTGTGCAAGCAGTGCACAGTACTTGGTGCGCAAGGTGCTCAGTACTCACAGTGCATGATGCACGCGGTGCTTGGCCACTGCTACAGAGCTAGTGCAAGAGCGCAAGGTGCGGCATGGTACTTGGTGCACGTAGTGCTACAGTACTCGGTGCGCACGGTGTGCACGGTGCTTGGTGCCCACTGCTAAAAGCTACTGCAAGAATGCACAGTGCTGCACGATATGCGGTGCTATGGTGCTCGGTTCGCACGGTGCACATGGTGATCGGCCAATTGTGACAGCGTCAGTGCGCGGTGCTACATGGTACATGGTGCACATAGTGCTTACATTACCCAGTGCGCACGGTGCATGTGGTGTGCATGGTGTTCGGTGCCCTCCGTTACAGCACTAGTGGGTGAACGCATGGCGCTGCAATATTAATCAGTGCTTGAGCACCGTTACAACAGGTGCAAACGGTGTTCGGTGCACAGCCGATGCAGAACACCAAACTCATGCCAGGCAAGTTCCACCCCTGCACGGCCTGCAATGCAAATATCCCGCAGGAGGATAAGCATACCCTCTGTGCCCGGTGCTTGGGCATCCAACACACTACCTTGGCCCTCGAGATGGAGGTGGCCTGCAGCATCTGTGTGGCTTTTCAGCCCTGGGTGAAGGAAAGTAAGTTGGAGAGGGCCACGAAGGCGAGTTCTGCGTCCTCGGTGGCTGGACCATCAGTGACTCTTGAAGCCCCAGAGCCCCTCCTCCATGACCTGTCCCAGGACCCCCTGCTGGACATCCTCGATACGCAGGCCCCCCATAGTCACTCCCCATCAACGCAGGCCAGAAGAGTGAAGTTTTCGAGGCAGGCGAGGGACATTATGGACCTCAAAGCCCAGATGGCCCAGGTCCTAGAGCTCTTGGCCAAATAGGCACCTACGGCCCCGGCCACAGTCCCAGATTGGTTGCAGTCCCAATTGCCATACCCCCATCCCCTAGGGGAGATCAGGGTGGATGGGATGAGGCGTCCCAGCTGGTGCAAGAGGACACGTTTTCTATAGCGGCCTCCTTCTCCTCTGACATGCAGGTAAGAGGGGAGCTCAAACCCCCTGCTGAAGAAGAACCTGGCTTCGGGGTAGCCTCAGAAGCCAGCGCTCCCCTGTTGTCTAGCTCAGATTCGGCACTGATGGGACGTGCTGCAGCCTTCCTGCAGGTCACCTGGACGCCAGCGGCAGAACCACGTCGGTCCATCTTCTGGATGCAGGCGATGGCTCCTCGCCCTCAAAAGTTCCCGGCCTTCCCGGACTTCATGGAGGAGGTACATTCCTCCTGGGATCGTCTGGCCTCAGGTCCTAGCGTGCTAAAACAGGCTGCACCGCTTGCCTCTCTAGAAGGTGGGGAAAAAGCTGGGCCTAGCGGGGTTCCCCCAAGTAGACTCCACCATCGCAGCCCTGGTTAAGGCTACGTCAGTGGGTGGGTTGGCTAGAGACCTGGCAAGCCCTAACCCTCAATGCAGTTGACAGAAACACATCTCAAGCAGATGTATGCAGCAAAGACGCAAGCAACTCGTCTGTCAAACATGGCGAGCTTGCTTACAGCCTATATGGACAGTGTACTGTGTGAGGCCTCGCTCCCTGAGCCGGTAGCCACGGAGCTACGTCTCCTGTCCAGCACGCTGCTGCAGATCTCCAGTCTCCAAGGGCAAGCTCTTGGCCGGAGCCTGGCTAGCTTGATTGTGGCTTGTGGGCAAGCAGAGCCCCTGAAGGCTGGCGGCCTCAGACCCCCTTTTCGGCACAACAGCTGCAGTACTGGCACGCTTGCACCTCGGACACCTGGGTGCTCGCCATCGTACAAAATGGTTACGCGCTTCAGTTACGCTTGGGACCTCCTCCCTTTCGAGGTATCTTCAGAAGGAAGTGACTGCCTTGCTGTGCAAGCGAGCCATTCGTCTCATAGACCCCACCTCCCACGGAGAGGGGTACTATTCAAGGTATTTTCTGGTGCCCAAAAAAGATGGCAGCTTTCGCCCCATCTTAGACCTGAGGCTCCTCAATGATTTCTTAAAGAAAGGAGATTCCAGATGCTGACTAACCGTCACATTCTCCAGTCGGTCCGGCCAGGCGACTGGTTCACCACCGTGGACTTAAGGGAAGCGTACTTTCACGTCCCCATTCGTCCAGAGCACAGGTGGTCCACTCGGCGTAGATGCCCTAAGTGCATGAATGGCCCAAAGCGTTTTTGTACACTTTCCTGCCTATACCGCTGCTCCTGGCCTTTCTTGAAAAGGTCCGGTTAGAGGAGACTTCAGTTCTCCTAGTGGCCCCCAGGTGGCCCAGGAGAATCTGGTTCTTGGCCCTGTACCAGCTGTTACACAGCCAGCCCTGGGAGGTCCCACTGTGCATGGATCTCCTTAGTCAGGTGAGAGGCACTCTTTGGGACCTGGAACCGGGCAGGTTCCAGCTATGGGTTTGATCCCTGAACGAGACCGCTGGTTAGCCCTAGGGCTATCAGACGAGTTTGTGGGTACTTTGGAGAACGCTCGGGCAGACTCCACTAGGTCTTTGTACACCTACAAATGGAGGTATTTCCAAGCTTGGTGTGTGGCTGGAAGCCATGACCCAATCTCTTGCCCTATGTTGCCCCAGTTTCTGCAAGAACTGCTTGATGCTGGTAGGTCACCTTCCACTTTGAAGATGCATTTAGCAGCTATTTCTCCATGCCATGCCCCCATAGATTCGGTGTCTCCGGATGCACATCTCTTGGCTACCCGATTTCTTAAAGGCGCTCGGCGATTACGCCCTCCCAGAAGGACTGTTCTCCCCAAATGGAGCCTTAATATTGTACTGGAGGCTCTCACGAAGGTCCCATTTGAGCCAATACACTCCATAGTTGAAGTACCTGTCTATGAAGACAGCCTTCCTAGTGGCTATCACCTCCGCTAAGCGGGTCAGTGAGCTGTAGGCGCTGTCTGTGCACAGCTCCTGCATGCGTATTTGGGGGGATGGCAGCAGGGTGTCTCTGCACACCGACCCTGCTTTCCTCCCCAAGGTGATTACAGCCTTCCACATGAATCAGTCTGTGGAACTGGAGTCCACCTCCATTTGCTTCAACTGAGGATGAGAGATTGAATTTCCTCTGCCCAGTGCGGGCATTGAGATGTTACGTGGATAGGACAAGAGCTCTGTGTCAGTTTGACCAGCTCTTTGTCTGTCATGGGACACGGACCCTAGGACAGCCCCCCTCTAAGCAGCGTCTGTCACACTGGATTGTGGACACAGTCCCGACTGCATATAATAGTGCTGGCTTGCCCCTACCTGGGAGGGTAGCCACACACTCCACTTGAGGGTTGGCTACATCTTGGTCCCTCTTCAGAGAGGCCTTGGTGTCCAATATTTGTACTGCAGCTAGCTGGGCTATGCCGCATACTTCATCCAGGTTCTACCACCTTAATGTGGTAGATCCTGCACTGCCTTCATTAGGCACAAGGGTCCTTGAGGGTGTAAGTTCACACCTCTAACCATTGGGTTATGTGGTTCTGATGCATCCCTCATATGCTGCCGTTTCTTCTCCCTCGCATCTCCCACTGCATCCACACTCAGGTCACAAAAAACTTCTCCTGGGATGGGGGTTGACTCAGTTTAAATACTTTTTGTCTACAAAGAGAAAACAATTAGAACACTTAACAAACAGCCTGTGTTCTCAATTGGCACTTAAGTTCTTAAAGGTATAGTATGCATTTAATAGAAATCTTCTCTGGTAAAATGTACCATGACCTTGACCTCTGACCTGAGGATGTACTGTTATAAGACTTCCTTTTATACCATAGACCAAATTATTTAGTGTCAATTATTACCATTAATGGTCACACCTCTAATTAAATGATTTATATGACATGTTTTTTCCTATGGCTCCCGACTGCAGCATTTTAAAGTTTAGAAAAATTAAACAAAAACAAGAACAAGTGGTTTATTTTACTCCATGTGTCAGTTGTTTGCAGCTTTTTTCACAATGCTTTTGTTCATTTAGCATCTGGCTTGTATGTTACCTCTTGAACAAACAAATACATTTTGCCATACTTCTTTCAGAACTCAGAATGTTTTGTTTAAGAATATGCCTGACACAGACACTCCTTTGTTAGGCAAACTATTTTTTAGATCTAAGACAGGAGGCTTTGATGTCACCATCAAAGTGGTGCAGCATGTCAGTGCTCTTCTAGAAGGCTATCACCTCCAATTCTACTTGAAAGCAGGTCATTTGGCTCTCAGGTGGGGATAACGTACGTGAACATCCATCAGCAGCACTATTCTTTTGATCACTCAAGCTATTGTGGGTGGTACATTTGAGATTCATTATTCTTGTTAAGGTCACTGGTAATTAACCTATAAGACCCAGGTGCAAATGTGGCTTAAATCAATAAACAGATAGTGTTTGCACCTTCCAGATTCATGAGCTCTTAAATGCTATGTTTAGACTAGTTTTTGTTTAGAATAAATTAAGAGGTATGCAGGGATTCTCTCTGAGGTTTAAGGTACCCGATCTGACCCGATCAATTAATAATTTGTTAATTTCTAGAAAACAAATATATAATATAACAACAATACTGGGCAGCAGTGTGGAGTAGTGGTTAGGGCTCTGGACTCTTGACCAGAGGGTTGTGGGTTCAATCCCCAGTGGGGGACACTGCTGTTGTACACTTGAGCAAGGTACTTTACCTACATTGCTCCAGTAAAAACCCAACTGTATAAATGGGTAATTGTATGTAAAAATAAATAAATAATGTGATATCTGTATAATGTGATATCTTGTAACAATTGTAAGTCGCCCTGGATAAGGGCGTCTGCTAAGAAATAAATAATAATAATAATAATAATAATACAGCTATTGCACAGTTAATTTCACAGCACAGGGTACATTTTGCTTACAATTAACTTTTAAACCTAGATTGAATTAAATAGAAACTAATCATATTATTTACATCTGCACACTAATGCCTTATGTTATAGGATACCCAAGGCATATAAACTGGAATTAATTTAAATAATACTTACTTCAAAATATGTATAGTATGTTTTCAGCACTTAAATATAATGGAAAGTAAGGATCTGGGAACAGGGGAAGAAGATTCATTGAAATCAAATCCAAAGCAAGCCCTTATTTGAGGCAGAGAATAGGTCCAGTTTGTCCTCATTATCATTTTCACCTGAGCGATTTTGAAGATGAGGTGAAGATTTGCCTGTGCGAACCAAAGAAATCTTCTTAAAGCTGGTCTTATCAAAGACCAAACACTTTCGCAGAGTAGCAACCAAACGCACAATAAAAAAACAGCTTGTGAAGGATACAACTGAGGAGACAGGTAGAGAAAACTACCAAGTCATTTAAGTTAAAACAATTTCTTATTTATTTTAAAAAAAGTTTATCCATTTTGTAAATAGTTGAATGACATATTTGTGAGTTTGCATATTGCGTTTATGGCTTTTTTTTAGCGTTCATCAACGTCTGGCCCAATTTATTTCTGTTTCTTAACCATTTTGTTACATTAGTAACCCACAAAAAAAAAAATCTTTCAAATTAGTAGAAAATACTGTATGCATATACTATAAATAGAATTAAACCAAACTATAACAATATATATATTATATATATATATATATATATATATATATATATATATATATATATATATATATATATATATATATATAACAATCATTCAATGGTGACAAAAAATGACCTAGCACCTAATCTAAGTGTTGAGCTTGGGCTTTGAGTGTATGTTCATAAAATATGCATAGAGATTTCTGAAGAATAACCATGAGAGAAGGTGGTGGTGACAGTGATTTAATGGCCACCATTTAGTTGGAGGGATTTTGGTTTTCAAGGTGTTGGAGATTTATAGCACAGTGTATTGTCAGTGATAGCTTTTCAGATGCATGCAGTCCATCTCATCGTGAAAAGAGCAAGCCTGATCTTCAACCAAGTGCATTCAGCACCACCTAATTGAATGCTGACATCTATAACAAATGAAAAGGAATGTGAATATCTTTAAGATTCAGCCATGCTTCTCCTCTGCTTCAAAAGATTGCTATAGTAATGCATACAGTACAGATAAAATATATTAACTTGCATAGCCAATTGTAATGATCAAAACAGCAGCTGGTGTAGTGCAAATACTGCAGTCTGTATTAATCCCACTGGTGTTTTTGGTTTTTATCCCCAGTGTTGGTTTTAACAGCACCAAATATAAACAAATATGGTTGGAAGAAGCCTGCCATATAGCAGGCTTATATTTTAGGGTGGCAGTGGCCAGTGGGTTCATTAAAAATAACAATATAGCAATAATTTATCTGTCACATTGATATGATTTTTCAAAAAGTTACAAGGCTTTTATTGCTTTTTCACGGATTACATTTATTTTTTTTCTCCGTTCATGACTGTGGCAAGGTGGTTCACAGTGTGCAGGTGTAGAAGAAATGTAATGCATAACAGATGACAGATAACAAAGTTTCAAACAATTCTTTATTTGTTCCTGTTTGTAAACCAGGTTGTATGGTGACCGTATATAATAATCCCAGGCAATACACAGCACTCTTTAAACCACAGGTTAATAATCACAGTATAAACACACACAAGACACAAACACGGTCACAAGTCCAGAGTGCTAACGTGCAAGTGGTGAAATACAATTTATTAGTGCACAGTGGTGAAGTGTTGTCCGGGTTGGTGCCGGCCTTAAGTGACAGCTCCCGGTATGTGTTAGCCGTCTAATAAGAACAAACAAGTACAATTAGAAACGACAAAACAAACAAACACCAAACAGTCACTGTTCTTTTACGGTCCTTCAGCAGTTCTCTCGCAACCATAACAAAGGAACAGATCGCTTGACCACATCCCCTTTTGTACCGTCAACCACGCCCCCTTGATTAGGGAGTGCAACCGTTTTTCCTCCAATCCGCGATTGCCACATCACTTCCCATCTGTGGCGATGACTTGTTGTACTGTACTTTCTAGACGGCTGACTTCCAGCTTTCCCTGGAATGAATTGTCAGACCATCTGGGGCACACTGTTCCCTTTACACAGCGCTCTCACCGGTCGGGAGGGAGATTTATAACCAAGATTCATTCTTTCTCTGTCACGAATGCTGAAATTTGTAAGAAAAATGTAAACTTCTTTCAAAACGCTTTGCTTTAATTCAAGTCTCAGTGTAATGTTAGATTAGTTCACATGTCAGTGTTCAAATTGCATATACTGTATGTTACTTATCAGCCACAATTTTGAAATATTGAACTGCCACTATGTGATCATAAAAATACAGTAAAAACTGATGATGGTCTATGCATAGGGGCTTTGTAAACCCTGTATCCTGCACTCTTCTTTTTCTAGAGCATGAGCATTCTCACTTCACGTATAGACTTAAGTGCTTCATTGTTCTTGAATTGTGAACATCCAGTTTGCCTAGCTGTTACTTCATGAGTGTGTAAATGTATTTGTGGAGAATATTGGAAGCAGAGTTTGCTGAGCTCCTTAACTTCTAGCACAGTGTGATATTCTCTATTGTGGACTTACTAGTAAGAAAGTAACAAAACTCTTCCAACCATAACACTGGCTAGGTAATGCTGCATATCTTGAGGATATCTGTAACTGTTCTGTTAGTGTGCTTGTTTATTGTGTTGATATCTTTCGAGTTATTATTCCAACAAGGTCTGCTCGTGTTTTTATATTCTTCATTATTTTTAATACAGGACTGTTTTCATGCTCATTTTTCATGGTCACATTAAACTCATTGTTACATAAATACCTATGTTTTGTTGCTGATTCTGCTTTAGTGTATCCAGTAGTCTGTTTTTTGTATATTTTATTCTGTACAGAGAGGAATCACTTATTGATGACATCATCGCACCAAGTGAAAAATGATTAGCAGTCACCAGTCAACAGCCATCTATTTAGACTTGCAAAATATTATCTGGACTGTCAGCAAAAAATATGATCTGTTTACTTGTATTGTGATGTGTATGTAAGAAGTCAATACTGTTTTTATCCTACCAGTGATGTAAACTGTCATTATGTGTAATAATAACAGTAATGTAGATACAAAATTGATGTACATAAGAAGCCATCAAATGGACAGATGGGCTGTGCAACAGGAGATCCCTTAGTGTTTACAGTTTTTGTCTTGAGATTAATTTGAGATTAAATAATGCATTCATTTCCAAATTTGATTTTTTTTTTAGTAGATGCAATTATTGTATATTATGAATCTGTGTAAGACAGCCAACATTAGAAGTTAATTTAAAACAAAATTGCAATGGCAGAAATTATGTATGTATGTGTTTGTAAATCCCTAATCACGTCATATAATTTCAATTATTTGTGTCAAAATGAAATGCGGACTGTGCAATGAAACATGCTTTATATGATTAAAAAAATCATCATAACTATAATAATTTGGCTTTAAATCTAAACAACAAACCCAAGAAATAACCCCCCTAAGGCTTTATTATGTTTATGAAGGTCTACAGTGTATCACTGAGGATACGGTTTTGGTGATCTTCATGTTTCAATATGAACTAAATAAAATGTTCAGCCATTTGTTTTTGTTAGTGGTTTTTGTATTTTTTATTCTTCCTTCTACTCATCATTTAAAATGCTTGATGAAATTGTGCCAGGGACATCTGTGGAAGTTTGCTAGGATACATTTAGACTATATATTGTACTATATCCTGTAGCAGGTCTAATCCTAATATATATATATATATATATATATATATATATATATATATATATATATATATATATACACTACCAGTCAAAAGTTTTAGAACACCTCCATTTTTCCAGTTTTTATTGAAATTTATGCAGTTTAATGTCTCAATGTACTCTGAAATTAAAGCATAGAACAAATAAACAATTGGAGATAAAAAAGAAATCATGGAATCGTTTTGTTTAACAAAATTTAATCTAAGTTTTTGACTCAAAGTAGCCACCTTTTGCAGATATAACAGCGAACACACTCGTGGCATTCTTTCTACAATGGAAATCAAATATTGTTCGAAAAATTCTTCCCAACACTGTTGCAGAAGTTCCCACAAATGTGTTGCACTTGTAGGTTGCTTTGCTTTCACCCTTCTGTCCAGTTCATCCCAAACCAGCTCGATGGGGTTTAAGTCTGGAGACTGTGCTGGCCATTCCATGATTTGAAGCCTATCGTCTTGTTCTTTTCTTCTAAGGTAGTTCTGACATAGCCTGGAGGTATGTTTTGGGTCATTATCTTGCTGTAGGATGAACCCCTGACCAACTAGGCGTATACCAGAGGGTATTGCATGGCGCTGCAAAATGCTGTGGTAGCAGTTTTGGGTCAGGGTGCCACTCACTCTGTGCAAGTCGCTGACTCTGGATCCAGCAAAAGAGCCCCAGACCATCACGCTTCCTCCTCCATGTTTGACAGTTGGTGTCACACACCGAGGAACCATCCTTTCGCCTACTCGACGGCATACAAAAACCCTGCGTGATGAACAGAAGATTTCAAATTTTGATTCATCGGTCCATAAGACCTTATTCCAGTTTTCAGTAGTCCACTGGCAGTGCTTCATGGCCCAGGTAAGCCTCTTTTTCTTATTTTGCCATCTTAGCAATGGCTTTCTTACTGCCACTCGACCTGTCAAACCTGCAGCTCGAAGTCTTCTCTTCACAGTTGAAACTGAGACTTGCTTACTTCGACCAGTGTTAAGCTGTGCTTGAAGCTGTTGTCCTGTGAGCCACCTATCACGCAAGCTGTTGACTCTCAGAAACTTGTGTTCTGATTCTGTTGTGGCTTTGGGTCTGCCAGACCTCTTCCTGTCAGAGTTTCCTCCAGTTTCCAAGTGCCTTTTGATGGTGTAGGAAACTGTACTCACTGACACCTTGGCTTTCTTTGCAATTTCTCTAAAGGAAAGACCTACACTTTTAAGGGTTATAATGGTCTGTCTGTCTTCCTTTGTTAATTGCCTTTTTCTCACCATTATGAGAGCAATATACTACTTCCTGCAGTACAATACTGTCCAAATAATGCTTAAGAGGGTGTAGTAACACAGTCTGTTCCAACACTGCTTTTATACAGACAGAGGGTTTGTAAGTAATCAACAAAAGTTGGGACACCTGTAGGAATTGTTAGCATCAACTTTCAAGGCTTAATTTACTTCCATTGCTGCAGAACAGCTGTAAGCTGTTAACCCATTACTTGTTCCCTGAAAAAGGCCTTTTTGTATAACTCTGAAATGTACATTATTTTTCAGTTTTTGGTAACCTAAACTTTTTTTTTTAACCTCTGGCAGTTTACCGCTTACCTTTGTACCATTTCAGGTTATTCACTGGACTTGAACTTCTTAAATTTCAATAAAAACTGGAAAAATGGGGGTGTTCTAAAACATTTGACAGGTAGTGTATATATATATATAAGAAAATGCAGAAGTAACAGGACAACAGTTATAATATAAAAAAGATTGACAATAATACTAATGCTTTATTCTTGACTTTATTTTTGTACACATAGACTATTTGTTCAACCCAGTAATGCCACCCTAGTGCTGAGAACTTCAATACCCTCAAATTTATTATTTATTAATAACACTGCACTGTTTGCTGTAGCTGCCTCTGCCATTTCAAAGCATCTTCAAACATAACTTGTAGCTTATTATTCCCCTTGGAGGAAGGATATCGAAGACAACATGTCACACACAAATCCAACTGTGATGAAACTTCACAAAACAAGATGTTTTTAAAGTCTGTTTTCAGGAGTTAAACTAAGTTTTATTTCTACAAAACTTTCCAAGACTGTTTGTTTTTTTAACAACAGCCTAGAGAAGGTATAACAAATATAACAAATTCAAAATTTCATTCATTAAAACAGATTAAATAACTCATGATGAGTTAACATTTTCTGACCACAGTTCATAGTATCCAATTTTTTGTACAAATGATGCCATAAACAGGTCATCATTCTAAAGTTCACAGTTATGCAACCCAAAGATTTTGATCAGTTTCTTTTTTTCTTACCCTAGGTGTGAAGTCTGGGAGCACTAGGAACTGAACAGAGTGGGTCTTGGGTTTAAGAGTTTAATAATAATATCTATGTTCCATTCTGGAATCATAAGTGTATCATTTACAAGATGTCTTCACAGCGTGTAACCGCCCCCCAAAAAAGGGCCTTTAAATCAGACATTGCCTCTTGTGAGAAGTTACATCAATTCAGGTTAAACAGAGACGGGTTAATACAGTAAGTATTTTACTGAACTCAAATGTTTTTTTAGATTGAAGTGTGTCTTCTGACATTATATCAATAACCGTTCAGTGATGGTAAAATGCTTAAAGAATTTGTTAGAATAATATAAAGTTTAAATTTTTACCATGGGACAGCATGATACAGTAAGTATGGTTCCATTTCATTTGGCAGCAAAAAGGTTAACTCCCCCATATTGATATCCTTGTTGTTTACAACTGTAAGTCACCCTGGATAAGGGCATCTGCTAAGAAATAATAAATAATAATAATAATAATAATAATAATAATAATAATAATAATAATAATAATAATAATATTCTGCTGGTGATTTATTGATCCCATTATTAATATCAATAAACAGGTATTTCAAGTTAACAGACAGCAGCTTTAAGATTTCCTGCTGTTTAATTCTTAAAGTACAATCTTAATGTACTTTTCAAGGCATGTGAATAATATATACAGTATATATATATATATATATATATATATATATATATATATATATATATATATATATTTTTTTTTTTAAATAATATTTTGCAATCTTAATATAAAAAATATACAGAAAATAAGGGACTTGGAATAAGCGCACAAAAAGATGATGTCAAAAGGTGTTTTTATTTCAAAATTACAGATGCTGTTAATTAAAAAGATTTATGTACTTCTATAAAAAAAAAAAATACAACATCTGTGAGTGAAGCCCCTATGTACTGTCCTTCCTGCTTTTAATGAGGTGAATATGAGTTTGTAATGCTGTTTTAACACACAGTTAGTATAACAGTTTAAAATATCCATACATCCCATGAGAATGTCTTAACATTTTGATCAAACAAAGTCTACCTCACAGATATTGTACTTTGATTATAATTTATACAGGGCACATATGTAGCTGCCTGCAGTATAAATTATTCATGGTTCATGTTCTGATTTTTAGTTATCCTTAGCTCTGCAATGTACCTCTGTGCAATTGCTTTTCATATTGAATTGATTGTTTTTAAATAATGTAAAGCATTCCCCCCTGAACACGTCCAGATACAAGCCATGCAATAGTAATGAACTTTGGGAAAAAAACAGAACAGTAACATTTCTCTTACATGCTGAAGATCTACCATTTAAGACCATCACAAGTATTCAGTTAATGCATCTTTTGGCAGTCCACAGGGTAAAGAAATCACATTTTAACACTGGACATCACAAATAATTGTAGACAAACATATTACTATCTAGATGCATGTATTAGAGGTGTCAAATGACACATTTAAATATACAGCACAAAACTGGGGAAACTGAAAGCTAAGAAAGGAGAATTTCTAGTTTGGGCTTGAATAAAAAAAAGCTTGTTTGTAGTTTCATTTGGGGGTAAAATACATGGGCCAAACTACCACAATGTAATGGTGGGATAGTTGCCTAGACATCAAATCCCCATCACCCCATCATTTAAAAAAATGTATTTGTTTGGGTGTTAGTTGTTAGACAGGGAAAAATGGACCAATACTTAAAAGTTTTAAATAAAATATGAATGAAGAGAAAGTATATTTCACGTTCTCGCTGCTTTAAGCTCAAACTGATTCTATTTAGGCTAGAACAAAGAAGAACTAGGAGGACTTGATTGGAATCTTTAAAATGTAAAAGGCGTTGATGAAGTTAACCCTAACTAATACTTAGGATAGAGGGTAGAAGACACTTCTTCACACAGAGAATGGGGAGGGGATACTGTACCAAGTCATGTTGTTGACTCTGAATCACTCAGATCCCTTCAGACCCAACTTGATAAAGTTTTAAGACCTAGGCCAAATGGCCTCCTCTGTGTTCGTAAATGTTCTTATGTTCCTATGAGGCAGCTCTCGGAATTACCTTCAACTGCAAAGTCAATTCAACTACAATGACATCACAATCAGTCACCGAGGTCTGCCACTTAAAATGACCATGGACAAAATAAAGGTTGGTCCTGAATAGTAAATCAATATGGCTGGAATTTGTAAGTTGTGTATTATTAATTAAGCAATATAAAATAGAGTTATAGGTCTGTGAACGTCTGTTAATATTTCATCTGTCTGCTCACTACTCTTGTCGTTGCTCTCCTCATACACAGACATTCACTGTTCCATGACCCTACATTACTACCCTTCCAAAGACAGATGGTATCAAAATGGCAATGCACCTAAACACACCACAGAAGATGTTGCCGACTGGTTTGAAGAACACACGGCACACTTTCTACATTGCCCCAGGTCTGCCGAGTCACCATATTAGACAGCTTTAGACCAACACAAAGACCATAACTTCATTGGTTATCATTGAGGAATGGTTACGGATGCCCCAGGACCATTTAAACATCTTGCAGAATCTGTATTTTTCAAACCTGATAGTATGGAGCAAAATAACGTTCTAGCACAGTAGCATGATGTCATTACAGAAAATAATGGATTTATCAATTTCAGAAACTGAGACTCAATATCTTGGAAGCAGTTTTTTGAAACTGTATTTTAAATTTATTTATAAGGCCAGTCAGGTGCAATAAGGACCAAATTTGACATTTTGATCAAATGTCAAATTTTGTCCTTATTGATAACTGATAACTGTAGAAATTACTTGGGTATCTTAATGTAAAGGACATACAGCTTCAAATTACATTTATTTATGTTATATATATATATATATATATATATATATATATATATATATATATATATATAGTAAAAGATTTGCACTCACTCGGGTTCGTTGCCCCTTTAAAAATAGACCCGGCACACAGAAATGGATTTTAAGCGCTGGTGCGCTATTTTTAATCAACACAAAAATCAAAACAAAACACACAAAATAAACACCTAGCTCGGTACGAGCACTAACTAACACACAGGAACACCCTGGCTAACACGGGACAGCTACACTGTTTCCCCGTCCTTACAAAACACACTGGTTTTATACAGCACTTACTTTTTAGCTCATGACTGCCAGGAAGCAGAGCACACCTTTCTGCCTCCTTCTCCACAGCAGCCTTGAGCAGACTAGCTGCCTCTCTTAAATACCCTGCACCTGGTTTTAATTTAACAATAGCTACCAGGTGCAGGGGATAATTAATAATAAAACAATTAACAAATCAATGAAACAATCAACCAAAACAATTAAACTAAACAAATGTGCATTCCACACATGTTTTCCACTCAGGGAGGCTTTAACCCCCTCCCTGCTGTGTTACACTTCCCCCCCCTTGTCTTTTCAAGACACCGGCCACTCGACGGCCACCTCCCTCCACCCTTAAATGACCACCCACCCTCAAGTCCAGCAATGTCAATTGTCGCCCTCTTCCACGGGCGGGCTTGAGGGTGGGTTGGTCCCTCCGGCGTTTCCAGGGATGGACCTAGGACCGACGAGGAGGGACCCAGACGGCTTGTCCAGGGCGACCACAGCGCAGGCCGGTGACCGGGAGCCAGGACTGGCAGGCAGAGGCGCGTGGCTGTGGACCGGCGCAGCGACGTCTTGAATCTCAGGGGGAGCGGAGCAGTAGGTAGGCGGAATGGAGCAATCAGCAGGGGGAGCGCCAGCGACGTCTGCCTTTTGCGCAGTGACGTCTTCATCCTGCGCAGCGACGTCTGGGATTCCAGGGGGAGTGAAGCAAGGGACCAGGCAGGCGACTGTGCCTGGCTGTACTGCGACCTGGGAGCCAGGTCAAGCGGAAGGAGGTCTGGGCATTCCGGCCTGGTGTCCACGCTGCCGGGACAAGGGACCTCCCTCGGCAACGCCGGACTGGCTTGCAGGGGAGGCGGCACATCCTCCCCCTTGACTTCCACTGGTGACTCTGGCAACAGTGGCTCCTCCCCTCTGGGCTCTGGAAGCGGCGGCTCCTCCCCTCTGGGCTCTGGAAGCGGCGGCTCCTCCCCTCTGGGCTCTGGAAGCGGCGGCTCCTCCCCTCTGGGCTCTGGAAGCGGCGGCTCCTCCCCTCTGGGCTCTGGAAGCGGCGGCTCCTCCCCTCTGGGCTCTGGAGACTGCGGAGCTACGCTAGCCTGCTCCCATTCCAGGAGTAACCGCTCCAATTCGGTTGGCTCCCGCTCCTGTCTCTTCTGCGGTGCCAACCCCATCTCTCTCTCCCATCTCTCCAGCTGCTCCTTCTGAGCAGCGGCCTTTCTATTAATCTGCTCGATCAGGTACCATAAATCCATCTTTCTGGGTCGTAGGGGCGCCCACACTTTCTGACACCAAATGTAAAAGATTTGCACTCACTCGGGTTCGTTGCCCCTTTAAAAATAGACCCGGCACACAGAAATGGATTTTAAGCGCTGGTGCGCTATTTTTAATCAACACAAAAATCAAAACAAAACACACAAAATAAACACCTAGCTCGGTACGAGCACTAACTAACACACAGGAACACCCTGGCTAACACGGGACAGCTACACTGTTTCCCCGTCCTTACAAAACACACTGGTTTTATACAGCACTTACTTTTTAGCTCATGACTGCCAGGAAGCAGAGCACACCTTTCTGCCTCCTTCTCCACAGCAGCCTTGAGCAGACTAGCTGCCTCTCTTAAATACCCTGCACCTGGTTTTAATTTAACAATAGCTACCAGGTGCAGGGGATAATTAATAATAAAACAATTAACAAATCAATGAAACAATCAACCAAAACAATTAAACTAAACAAATGTGCATTCCACACATGTTTTCCACTCAGGGAGGCTTTAACCCCCTCCCTGCTGTGTTACACTATATATATATATATATAATTTATTTCTTAGCAAACGCCCTTATCCAGGGTGACTTACAATTGTTACAAGATATCACATTATACATTATTTAACATTATACAGATATCACATTATTTTTTACATACAATTACCCATTTATACAGTTGGGTTTTTACTGGAGCAATCTAGGTAAAGTAGCCTGCTCAAGGGTACAGCAGCAGTGTCCCCCACCTGGGATTGAACCCACGACCCTCCGGTCAAGAGTCCAGAGCTCTAACCACTACTCCACACTGCTCTCGTAGCATATATATGTTGTGACCCAGAGATTCATCACAGGCTCGCTTGGGTTCTTTTCCCTTCTAAGCCACGACTCAACACACAGAATTTGAAAGAAATAACGCTGATGCACACTTTTAATTATACAAATAAACAAAAGAAACAAAACACCTAGCTCTGTTTTGGATTTCTAACTACCCACGTCAGGAACCTTTTCTAATGAGCCGGACAGCTACACTGTTTACCGGCGAAAATAAAAACACACAGTTACCTTTAGTAATACAGTTGAAAAACACCATCAACCGGGCCCTCCACACAGCTGCAGCCCTGAAGGGACTGGCTGCTCTCTTTATATACCCTGCACCTGGCTCTAATTTACAATAATAGCCAGGTGCAGGTCATAATTAACTAATAAAACAATTAAACAATTATGTTTTTAGCAGGGAGGATATTAACCCCCTCCCTGCTGTGTTACAATATATATATATATATATATATATATATATATATATATATATATATATATATATATATATATATATATACCCCTGTGACAGAGCGAATTAATCTGAATCAACAATCTCCCTCTCGACATGTGAGGGCGTTGTACAACAGGAATTGTGCACCTCATACTGAATGGTTAGGCAATTAATTCCAGGGGCAGTCGGAAGACGGCCATTCAGGAAAGGGGCGGAGTCACGATACTAGGAGTCATCGCTCTAGTATGGTAAGCAAAGTGTCAGTCATGAATTGGAGGAGATGTGACTGAACTAGCTATCGGAGGGGGCGGGGCTCAGGGTACTTTAGGGGGAAGTGATGTCGTAATTGGTTCCTTTGTTGTGGTTAATGGGAGGAAACAAGGACGGTGGAAACATGAGTGGAGTATTTTCCTATTTGATGAACTGTCTGTGTTTGTTTTTTCAGACGGCTAGAATGAAGCCGGGAGCTGCAGCACGAAGCCAGTGCTAAGCCTGGACTTGTATATACACACCACCACTGCTGAGAGCACTGCACCTACTGTTTGAACTGTGACTGCGTGTCTGTCGTTGTTGAAGCACCTACATGACCTGTACACCTGAGCACTGCAAACCACTCGTTCACAATCCCTCGCTTACCTTTGTATTGTACTTGCAGAATTCTGAATGGTTCCAGATCTATTGCTAAAATATTGAGATTTATGTTGATTTTAATTTTATCTTGTATCCTTTCAACTCTTTTTTTTCTTCACCAGCTTATAGGTTAAAGTATAGAGTACAACAAAGCAACCATTCACATCAGAAAAAATGTTTGGAATTCAAGGAGCAACAAACGGTACTTGTATGAATTTTATGGGAACAGATTGAATATTGAGTTAGTATGATTACGGTTTGCTTGTATCACGGGGGTCTGTTCCAATTGGAGGTTTTGGATTGGTATACATTTCTTCAGTATGCTTGAGAATCTCTTTATTGTAAGATACATATGGCTAGAAGTTCCACTTCCCCTAATAAGTTATATGTGAAATGCACTTGAGGGCCATGCAATATGAAAATAATGTAATTTATAGTAAACAAAGTGAATTTGGTCTATATAAATAAGTCTCTCAGCCTTGGTTCATTTTAAATAACAGGAATATAATTTCCTTCCAACCACTTGGCTGCTGTACACTTTATATCCTCTAGATGTCCTTGTTTAGCAACTGATGCAGTCTATGATTATTTGTCAGAGTCACTTGTTTGTTTTCTGCAGTTCTGAAGCTTTGGTGTTTTTATTCTCCCTAAAATAGTAAACTGATAATCTTTCATCACTGCTTTTACCATGGTCATCAAGATAAGTGCAAAACTCAATATACAACACTAAGCATTTATTCAATTGCAAAATAAGCACCATTCTAAAGGGGAATGAAGCTGCTTATGTTCAATTGTAAAGGAAACAATGAAGGAGCATGCTTATCTGTTTTACTGTAATATATTCCACTGATAATCGGATAGGTTTTCTTTATGCCTCATGTCAGGTTCCATCAGTCAAATCCAGTCATGTAGTTATTTTTTAATCTGCTAGATGGCACTTGTAGGCCTTTAAACAATTAATTAAAAATAATATTTAGTCTTCCTCCCTGCTCAAGCAAGCAGTCTATATCCAGTTCAGTAGTGTGTGAGCCTTCTGTGTGAGGGAAGTTAGCTTGCAGTGAATGTTAACAGATGCAGCAATTAAGATGAATGATGGTTAGGCTATAATATTAGCTCATAATATTCTTTTTATGAGGGAGATTCATCGTTCTGTCAGCTTGTACAACATTACTCACACCTCCAAGTTTGCAATGCCAATTACTAATATATCATTAACAACCAGGAGATGAGCATAAAATCTACTTTTGGCTGCACTATAGACCAGAGGTGGCCTAACCGCAGTTCCAGGGCAGTTCAAGTGTGTAACCCGGTGAAATGCTGGGTGATGCACACTTTGCAGCTCGAATGAACTGAAGAAAGAATAATAAACAAAAACGAAAAGAGAAAAAAAGTTAAAATAAACACAAGTTTATTATTTTTGTTCTCTGTATTCATTTGTGTTATTTATTCTATTCCTCCGTTCTCTCTCTCCTGTTTCTTTGAACCTGCATGTTCACTGCAAGGACATTCTGTCACTTGATGACTTTCGACGCCACTCGCTGGCACATGCGTATTGCGACCACCTGGAATGAAAGCTGGATGTGCAGTTGAAAGTTAATTTCATCATTTCGTGGAGACAATAGCATTGAGCAAACCCTCATGAGTAATAAATGAAAGTATGAGGCTTTAAAACAGACTGGGAGAAAGAGTTTGCTTTCACTGAAAACAGTGGCAAACCTGTGTCTCATCTGCAACAAATCGCTTACCCACTGTAGTCTGTACAAGGTGAACAGCCACAAACATCATTACGAAACAAATTACAACCCATTTCATTTGAATATCCTCCTGGATCAGACTTAAGGAGAAACGAGCTGGCTTCTTTTAAAGCATGCCTCAGCAGTCAGCAGATGCTCCTTTCAGCGTTCAATAAAGAAGCTGATGTAACGAACGAGCGAGTTTTGTATGACATCGCTCATGCCAAACCTCCTTATTCAGATGAATGAATCTTTTTATAAAATTGGAGTGTTGGCGCTAGACTAGAAAATGCATGTTTAAATGTTATATTGCAGGTCTAAAATTAATGTTATATTTTCATGTGTTACGTCTAGACATGAGCAGCTACTTTAATCCCTTTCAAAATAAATACAGTGCATTTGTCATCCACAAAGCTCTCAAAAGTATTTAATACTTGCAGCAGCCATACAAAAAAAAGATAACTCTTTTAAAAAAAACAAAAAAACAGCATTCAGATCTTCAAGGGAAAAGCTTGTGAAAAAAAATCCTTACAAAAATGTTTTTATGTGGTGTTTTTGTGGAAATCAGGTCAGTTGTATTTTGCTTCATAATAACTAATATATTTTAAGTGCGTAATACATACAGTGTAAACAGAAATCATAGAAAAACACCAGTGTGTTACATTTAAGGTTTATTACACTGTAGATCTACAGTACAAAAAAATTACACAGAAATTGTAAGGCTCTGCAATGTTCTTGTTCTTGTACATTTTGTTGCCATCAAGAGATAACTACTGTACTGCACAGATTTAAGTGCAAGATTCCATTATAATGTTAGAGAGAATAAAAAAAAAAAGTAAAACAATGCTAGTATTTAAAATGTCTTACTCGCACACATTTCATGTTTTACAGTATATGTCTTGCGGCTCTCGGCCATATGGACATTTTGGTATGCGGCTCTTGGGTCAGTTTGGCCACCCCTGATATAAACTAATAGACACTGTTGTTGTCTTTAATATACTGCAGAACAGAAAGTTGACAGATATTTTATAGAACACATGTTGTATTCTAAACTACAAACACAAATGAACATTGAAAAACTGCAGTGTCCCATAACCTGTGTGACTATGTTCCATAGCTATTGGCTAACCAATTAAATTGAATTCCTTCTCTGCTTTCTGAAGCAAGCAAAGTTCTACCCCTGCAGCAGAAGGTGGTTACATGAAACAAAAATGGAACCAATTCAATATTTTTTTTCTACAGTACATACACTGATTCTGTTTTACCTTATTTTTATTTCAAACATAGGTGACAAATTACGTTAATGACTCATCCCTGATCCTAACTGCATTTCATTCTTGCACTTGCCTAGTTTATCGTTGTGCTTTTGTTATCTTCACTCGTTTAACACATTTTCTTTTCAGCATAAAATACTCAGTACAGCATGTACACTGATAGCAAATCCATCATTTAAAATCTTAAACCCAGTTTGTAATGAATAGTTTTATCTTTATTAGGATGCGGAGACAGCTTAACAATGACTAATAAACATTTAAAGGGCGGTAGAGATTTGGAAAATCAAAACTGAAAAGTTCAAGACCTACCTCTATTTATTAGTTTTTTATTCGACTGTGGTCAGGACCACGATTCTTGAAATGCAGTTCTTAATAAATCATTTGCAAAAGTTCATAACAAACATGATTTGATTAAATTGTACCATCACTATTCATTGAGTAATAAAGCTAACCACAGTGTGGTTCTCCTCCACTGACAAGGTGGCAGTATTTGCATGACAGGTTATTCTATTGAGGTAAGGATGTAGATCTTCATTCCTGTAGTTTTGTTTTCAGGGGCAGGCCCTGTCCTTGCAGCTTTTGAAAACAAATCTGTATTATTACATGTAGCACTGTGATGGCTGTAATTTTATTTCAGGATTTTTTTATTGAAAATACACAAAATATTCACACAGGTAACCTGTAGGAGGAGGTCTTTCTGAAATGGGAAAATCAGAGAATGGCAAAACACACCATGGGAATGGGGGTAAAAGCCAGACATGACAAACGTGCCCAGACTGGACAATAAAACAAGATGATTGTCATAAAACCTACACTATTGTATTACTCCCTCCCCATAGCCCACATATCAAAAATAATGATCAATATCGCAGTTTCCTTAGTTAATATATATATATATATATATATATAATAGTATCAAAAAAATCTGAACTATATAATTTATGTCACAACAGTTTGGGACTGACAAACTATAATAACTGACAATGTTTAATAACTCATTGCTTAATTCATTCAAACTTGGTTGGAGTCACTACCCTGTCTCCTGATAAAGGGAATCAAGACATTTCAAGGGGATACAGATTGGAACTTGAATCCCTGTATTCAGATTGTGACCCTTATAAAATGTTCTGTTATGACAGAAATCCACAACAGAGTGGAAATTTGTAATTAGACACAATCATATTTAATCGTATACATTCTCAGCAGTCTAAAAGGTAAAACATAATTTCCATGCTATTTTTAACTCTCACTTTTCATTCAAGCCTGCTGCTGTGGGGACTCAGCTATATGAGTCTCCCAAACCCTCCTTGTGTTATGTGTCCTAAACACATAATCGGTGGCAGCTGGAGCACCACTTGTTGTATTTCCCTATATTGACTGACTAATGAAGACAAATGCAACTAATCCTAGACAATGCACCATAACATTGTGATTTATGAATATGTTTAAGAATTTCGTAACTAAAAATTAACCCCCAATCTTCTTGATCTTTTAACAATGTAGTTAATTATGTATTATGTGCATTTACAGTGCCACCCTTTATTTTAAGCTTTTCAGTTATTGTAGCGGTCCAGGGCAGTGGGTGTGTGTGTGGGAAAGTAGCCCTTTATTGAAATATGTAACACATTTTAGCTGTGAAACCTGACATTGATGAACTAAAAAATAAGGTTGATTAGTATTGTTTTGTACAGAGCTTATTGTTTTATTATCATTTTTAGAAGTACAATTACTAATACTACAATGTTAGAGAATTAACTTTGAGTTTAATCTCAATAGCCTACCATTTATTGTTCATACCATCTTTTTGGTGTACAACATTTTTTGTAAAATATTTGTTCAGTTATTGAGTTGAAATGTTTGGAGCCACTAAAGTAAAATGCCACTTACTTCTTTACAAATTTCTATTTTACTGATAGTTGCCATTACAAAAACATTTACCTGTTGAAATATGAAAAAAACAGGCAATTTATTTTAGAGTTAAGGTAAATACATATCATTTAACTGTGACTGGATTTTCCAAAACTACAGTGACGGTATTTTAAAACTAAATCATTTGTAAATATAAAGTGAACCATACCATGTCAACTAAAAAAATATGTGAACATGGGTTAAGGTTGAACACTATGGTGTAAATGAGCCCTTGGTTTTTCTGAGTTTTTCAATGTAGAATCCAATTCTGTAAAAATCTGTAATCGGATACATTTCAAAATTGTTACGTTTTTTTTTGTTGCTAGTTTTCTTGTTTCTCTTCAAACAATAAAGTAATGTATTAATTAAAACAGCAGCTGTAAATGGTCTTTACAAAGAATAAAACTAAAACATGAACTCACTTACAATCTTACTTGTGACCCTTGATCCCAATTAGAGTAGTGGATAAGGGTTTTTCAGACATTTCCGGGGCGGTCAACCAGGCAGGTCACTAGGTCAGCATTTTCACCATCATCCTCGTCACCAAGGTTCATTAAACCCTAGCAGTGCCTCCGTTTGGTTTAATTAGCCCACTTCCTGGCTGTACCAATAGTGGTGTCACAACCATGGGTTGTTGACATACTGGTATAGCTTTGCAAACATGAACACAAATAGTACTCAATAGCAAAAGACATTGATCGTAATTAACACTATAATAGTGGGTAACATTAAGTCATTATGGTAAGAAAGTAAGAGTCCAAGTTTAACTTTAACTTATTTTGAATTTCTCTCTATGTTTTCTCATGCTGGAATACTAGCACACTTTATCTTGTGTCAAACATCTTGACGTTCTTTTCCTTTGTTGAGTCTTCAGTGAACACCACAGCTGTCTCAGGAGTTTGCATTACACAAGGACAGTTTTGGGAAGAATGATTAAAGATGATGGCTTTCACAGTCCACAGTCTGTGTAATGATTAAAGCTGTCGTGATACTCTTTTGACAGGTTAAACCAACATACCCATTTAATTAAACCTGCTACATATTTGTACCACAGCACTAGAACATGATCTTGCTCTTGAGTATAATATACAATGCCTGGTAAGGAACAAAGCTGACATGAATTCCCTTAAAACAGGTTTGCTTTGTGACAACTGTGATACCATAATACATCTATAAACTTCATTAGACATTTATTTTCTATATAGCATAGATATTTCTTCCAAGGGATAACTCTCAAGTAATTGTGGTAGTAGTAAAAGGAGTAATTAATAGAAATTGCATGAAATAAATATACCAAGTCCATTGAGAGAAGTATGTTTTAAGCTTTTTTTTTTTCTCCAGTTAACATCAACCATTGTGGATCAACAGGAAATGCACATGCAAATCATCTACCTGTTATTATAGGAATCTACTTTGAAAAGAGTGTTTGTGAGCTCAAATGTCAGTTTAATTGTGTGTAAACAGTTTAAATGTAATCAGAAGGACCATCCACAACCCTGTGGATCAAGCCTCCAAATCAGCCTCAATTCTAGTGGAGATTTTTTTTTCGAAGTATCTCTGATTTACTGTATACTGTGCATTAAAATCCATGTAAAATATTCTTTCAGATACTGTAAAACAATACATTGTTTCTAAGACTGAATTACACATGCCAACAGAGCACAATCTATAGTTATTGTACTGTGACTCCACCATACAGCAAATTCAGTACAAATTCAATATGTTTTTGTTTCTACACTTTAAATCAATGGAAGATTATATTAGGAATGTGGAGTGCATTTATTAAACAATACGAGGGGTGTACAATGCAAATGCTAAATATATACATTATTAAAAAAGCTCATTTGCTTTTCCTTTGTGTGAGTTTTTTTTTTTTGAGGATTGAACAGCACAAGGGTTTGTGCAGTGAATTATTAGTTTTTACTGTCGATTCATTATTCAGCCCTTGTTCAGAAAAAAGCTTTGCTAGATCCTCAGTGAATTTCAGCATCTGTTCTAGTAAAACATAGCAAACCCTGCCATAAACATGACTGCTGACACAGTGACTGGAAGAGGATGTTGGAAGATTTTCCCTGATTAAGTATGTGGATATTTTAAAAGGACAATTCTCAGCACCAGCTGCAGATACACTGCAGCTAACTCCCAAGTGAGTTGCCAAGCTGTTACACCCCTTTTCGAAAATGTGTGTGGAACGATTGAACATTCCCAAGGAGTCTCATTTTCACTCTGCAGAATTATTATAGGTGTTTGTAAAATGTGATTTACAGCCAACAATGAATGTTCTGTGCACTTATGAAACAGTGTACTGCATGCATCATTCTCAATTAGTTCATAAATGTGGCTTGTGCACTTATTTTACAATGGGTATTGCTTAGCTGTAATATTAAATCATAGAGGACATACCATTAAATCCTTCTGTGGTGAACTACATGTCATTTGTCTGATTTGTAAGCATGGTGCAGGTGGAATGCATTCTTAGTAGGTTTTTTAGTTTTTATGATTTTTGCTGTCATTCTTATGTTGTTCATATATACATATATCTATGGCAGGCAACTATAACTGAAGTAAATTAACAATAATTTACTGTCTATATATATATATATATATATATATATATATATATATATATATATATATATATATACTGTATATATTGACAGTAAATTCCTGTCAATTTACTTCAGTTATAGTTGCCTGCCATAGATATACTGTATGTAATGTAGGTTTCAACAGCCTACATGACTTTATAAGCAGCAGCAGCATCTAACACAGACATAAAACATCAGTATCTGAGTACTTGCAATAAGACCCACTCACAATGACTGCCAATATCATAACAAGGTAAGGGGCAAAACAGAAAAAATAAGAAAATTAAATTGGGGTCTATTTACTCTTTAATCTCATCTCGTGAGCCATTTTTGGACAATTGGAAAAAATTGAAGAGAACAATTTTGACACCCAAATAAAAATAATTATTCATCTTATATGTTAGATTTTATTGAAGTCAAAGAGATAAAACACCTTTCTAGGTTGCACACTGTTATAATGTCGCTTACCCGCCCGCCACATATCTGCGCTAACCGTTTATTCGCCATGTTCAACCTCTTCAGCAACGTTAGTTTATTATTGAACAGAGAAGATTAGTTCAGCGATTGTAGATCCCACCAAAGTTTTCGTACGCTGTGTTGTGTGTGCTCCGTGCGCTGCCATTGCTGGTAGTGGCACGTGAGCTGATCAGTGTGTTGATATGTAAATAAATCCTATCAACTTCAACCCCAGTCTCAATCTCCTGCCTGTCACTCAGGAGTGAATGCACACACCCACATGGCAGACGGCTACTCTGTCACAAGCATTGATACCCTGTATCTTTCTAAACAAGGGATTTAGGGGAGCTCCTTAATAAAAGCTGAATCTCAATACAATAACTGTGTGAATATAATAATTGTTACAGCTGTGTATAATGGCATTTAAAACAGGATTCATTTATCCAACTTTTTACATATCTGCCCTTACCCTGGTCCCACTGCAGTCGGATATGTGACGGATTACTGTACTAACTAATGTTTACTAGCACTACAGCTATTACACAAATGCACTGTGCGAACTCAGGTGGCATCAGTTGCTTGAATTCTAATAATATTTCCTGTTGTTTTGCATTTAACTTTTTCCTCATAAGAAATCCAAAAGCAAATGGTAGCCTCTTGTTTAAGACTTCTTTACGGTGTACAATGCAAATGCCCTCCTTAGAGTATATTATATAATTTTATATTATATTATATTATTTTATAATATTATATTATATAGTAGAGTATATTAAATAAAGTGCTTTATGTACACCGGTGTTTGGTTGCAATCCCATCAGTACAAATAAAAAGGTAAAAACTGAAAGGTTAGACACTTCATATTGCTGGGTTAAAAAACAAGCATGTGTTCTGAACTAAGGCGTTTCTCACAGTCTTTGGATATTTCTATGTACGGCATATACAAAATAAAAACCAGTCCTGCTATCCTGTGTCATACAGCGGAACTGTGTCTACTGTATATCCTACACAGAGTGATCTAATCAGTTTTTTATACCCTTTTGGCGGTACTTATAATATTGATTAGAGATCTGAGGAAATGAATAAAGTTGAGTAACTGCATACATTGTTATAAATTCTGTTAGGCACTAATCCAATACATCATTCCAAAGAGTGCAGTCTTTAGATTTAAAAATAGAATTGTCTTACAGTACGGCAGTAACATTGAACCAGGGTAGTGTCACGGCCAAGCTGCTATTTACCAGGAAGAGAGACTCAGAATACAGACAGCTGCATGTTTAAAGCGCCAATGCGCACTTTTAATATAAATAATAAACAAAGCACGGTAACAGAACAAACAGCGGCATGGTGGCCAAAACAAACATTTTAAAAAAATAGTACATATACTTTAAATACCGCGGTTTCAGTCCGAGCCACCGCTTCCAATGAAACACAGCTTCATAAAACTCCCCTGAACAGCAGCGATATTTCTCACTATATTGCATTGCACAGCACAGCACAGCACACCCACACCCACACTCACACTCACCAACATTAATTCCAAAATGACACCCGCGATTACCCGTTTTACACACCTGTGACATTCCCATGTGTTTCTGCAGGGAGGACTTTAACCCCCTCCCTGCCAACCCAATATTCTCCACACACACCTTATATCGGCAGGGCTTGGTGTGCTGCAAATATCGTTTTAAATGCAGTTATTTGCTAATCCAATCCAATTTGAATGGATGAACTTTTCATAGCATCACTAAAGTTTAGGTGTCAATCAAGTCTTTTTGTTACAGCTTTTACGATTTCTACAAAGTGACACAGTACAAACAGAATGATCTGTACTGGCCTAATACAGTAATGCTGCTCTGAAAAATTTGAAATAATATGAAGCCTACACTTCACATGTGCAGAAAATAATGTATTCCAGATCAAGTATTTTCTTCTTGTGTGGTTTGAAACATATGCAAATTCTGAAAGATCACACACAGCTAATTAGTACCTGGATATTCAAGTGTAAAACACTGAATAAATGACTTGCAGTTGTTATGAAGTAAGATATTGTGTGTGTATATCTATATCAGCCTAGGGCCCCACGCTCAACCAGACTGCACCAATTTTCTAAATGATTTGCACCCCTGACACTGTAGCTGCAGCTCATCATGTCGGCACCTCGCAGGTATGAGTCCCATGAAAATGCTGCAGTACATGCAGAGAAAAGATGAGCCGGCAGATCATTCCAGTGACGGCTGCTTCTGGTGAGAGCAGCTTTTCCAGGCTGAAATTGACATATTTGTACGCAACGGTGATTAAACAATGATTCTCAAATTTGGCTATACTGTCAAATGAGAGCGAAGTTTCCAAGAATTTAGAATTTTATAATGGGCTTTGCCACTAAATCTAGGAAAATATCTTTGTCATTTATGTTCTTACATAATTTAGAATGTAAAATGAAAAAATATATAATGCCCAGGGGTTCATTTGTAAAAAAAAATAATTAAAAAATAAATAAATAAAAGTGTTACGTGTCAAAGCGGGATTTATTATTATTATTATTATTATTATTATTATTATTATTATTATTATTATTATTATTATTATTATTTATTTACTTATTTATTTCTGCCTGGTTGTTCTCGCCACCGACCTGTCAAAACCCACTTATAGTCGGGCATTACAATATTTTTCAATAGGCCTACAGAGGCATGGTCATTTCAGAAAAAAGTTAATACGTGATATGTTTGAAGTACTCTGGAATTCTGAGTGCTTTGAAGTTGTGAATTATATAAAATTATAAAGTCTAACAAACTAACTGAAACAAGTATTCATTAACATTAATATTATTTACCATATCTTAATGTTAGTATATGTAGGTGCATATGATTACATGATGCACCTATATACTAACATTAAGATACGGTTGCTACTGTAGCATTCATTTGATGTTCTGGACCCCGCACTTAATCATCACCACCCAGGGCCCTGCACAGCATAAGGCCGTCCCTGTATATACTCCTATTTACTGCCTTTGCCCAATGAACCCATTTGATGATGTGAATCTCTATTTGCTAATATGATACCCCAGTGAAGTAATCCTATTATATTACTTTTATTTAGTTCACATCAATTACCTAGTCTCTTGAGGTAGGGGTACTGCCCACTGTAAGACCAGAAGAAACTGATATAAGCAGCAGACATTTGTGCATGAATGGGTTACAATTTGCAGCATTGCCATTAGACCAGCAAAGACACTTGAACCAAATAATTACCATATGACTGACGTGCCAAAATTCAAGTCAGTACTGATCTGGTACTTAAAAGTTTTTTTTTTTTTTTTTTTTTTTCGAAGCTGGAGATTCAATATTATTAGGGCAGCAGTGTGGAGTAGTGGTTAGGGCTCTGGACTCATGACCGGAGTGTTGTGGGTTCAATCCCTGGTGGAGGACACTGCTGCTGTACCCTTGAGCAAGGTACTTTACCTACATTGCTCCAGTAAAAACCCAACTGTAAAAATGGGTATTGTATGTAAAAATAATGTGATATCTGCTAACAATTGTAAGTCGCCCTGGATAAGGACGTCTGCTAAGAAATAAATAATAATAATAATAATAAATACCATGCTTGTGTTAGAAACCAGTATGCTGCCATATACATGCTAGTGTGTCATATATTACGTGCAGCAACATAAAGAAGATCCACTGTTTTTTAATGTGCTTTCTCTACATTCATAATATACAAACAACAGAGCGTGTACAAGGGCATTCAAAAGCAGTAGCAGTGACAGGCTGATGCTTTTCCCACACACTAACGTGTGTCATTGAGACAGCTAATACAAATCGACAACGTCAAACCATGTGCACCTTTATTTTTAACTAACATTAAAACCAGCTAACTCATCCCAACTGTATTTCACAACTGAGGGGTAACAATTCCAGATGGTTACAAAATAAAAAGTTGCTCCTTGATTCGTTTCACACATTGTAGCAGATCTGTCTGTTTTAGATTTGGTAAAATGATGAGTAAACTGTGAGTTTACAAACTGCTTACTATCGTTGTGGCGATATACTGTATAGCGCAACTGCAATACAATGCAAGATTTAATCTGCCCTAGTTTCACTCAACATATGATATGGAGACCTTTTTATGAAGACTTCTTGTGATTGTCACTGTTAGCAGTAGACTCTGTATGTCCTTCGTAGTAACCAATAAACTTCTTATGGTCTTTTTTCCCCTTACTCTTATCTCAATTGTGTTTTTGTAATGTTATGTGTTGGCTGACACAACTGTTTGTGTTTTTGTAGGACCCTTATCGGGTACTCAACTGTTAAATAAATAATTCAATGAATAGTGATCTGGTTTTCACACTGACACAGGAAGGAATATGTAGATAAAATATTACTTCCGTTCTGAACACAGAAAACATCTTTATCTCCGACCCGAAGCCACTGGAACCACCAGAATATCAAAACACACCATTACTGTTAAATGTACACATGTTTATATATCCTCACCTGTGACTTCATTGGTTTAATGAAATGTTTGGAACATGTGTCTTTTTTAATATACCCATTCATTCGGCACGGGGCAATCTGTTGATGTTACTGATTTCGCTCTTGCGTGAGAAGCCCGAGGTCTACTAAACACTGGAAAGCAAGATCTGCTTTGTAATTACATGGGGGGCATTTTGGGGTTTACGAACGATATAGTTCATATTTATTTGAGATTCTTTAATCGGATGGATAAAAATGTGATTGTTGCCTTTTTAACAACCCACCTTGCTGTCTCTTGTCATTACCAAATGCATGAAAAGGGACATCCTTTGAGGTTTTCTTTGTTATTGCTCATGAAAAACAGACAGATGTGATTTACGTCAGAAGGTATTCATCCTGGATTTATTCTATCCCCGAATCTTGGCTGCACACATCAGAATTAAGAAATAACAAAGTAAACCTAATATTTAATATTAAATCCAGTAATCTTTTGATTATTAAAAAAAAAAACACCAGTAATGTCTTCCTTTGAAAAGTTATATTTACACAATGACAAAACCAGTACTATAAATGCTTATAAAAAAGATAAATCAACTATCATTTGTGCATTCAACCCAAAAATGAATATACAGTAGATTTATTAAATTAGTGGTATGCAGAGGTCGCACTACACCAGAACCTCCCATTTAAACACCTATATTTGTAAAATTTAAAAGTTTAAATTCAATTAAAATTGCAGTTCTGTTAAACATTGCAAATGTAACGAACAGTGTGGTGTGATACACTGCCGTTTCAAACATGAACTATAACATAGTTACATGAAAAACTAGTGTACCACTCACTATACATAAAACAAATAGACACAATCTTATTTTATTGAAATGTTGTTTTTTTTTACGGTTACAGTGTTTTCAGAAATAATACAGATGATCTGTTATTACTATTTGCCTATATTAATTCTGGTTTATGTAAGATGCTAGTATACTTCTGACAAGTTTCCTGCATTTCACAAAGAGAAATATTGAACTTCGGGATTTGATATTGTGTGTTCTGAATAATTTTCTGGTGAGACAGGAGAAATGCTACAGCCCCATGCACCAAAGGAGGTTGACATCATGAATGGGTCCTACAGTAAAATGTAAACCCATAAAATATAAAGAAAAGTATTTGGAAGCCGCTATGATCTCTGGTCTCAGTGTGCTGTGTGTATGGAAGTGCAGCCTTGCAAGCTCTGCCATTGTCTCACATCTTTCGCATTGGAGAGATCGTGTTCTGTGGATTTTTAAAAATTTTTTAACTTTTTTTTTATTTGAGATCAGTTGTCTGATTTAATAGTACTGTACTAGTAGTACTTCAAAGACGACATTTCAGAAGTTAAATGTGTGTAAATGTGTGTGATTCAGCTTTTAATTTACTTTTTTGCATATACAAGCTTTGTCTGTTTTGTTGAAAAGCACTCGCCTTCAGGACGATGGTTTTTATTTTATTTTGGCAGATATTTTCCTTTTTTCAATGAGTTATATTTTTTCCATGAGTTATGTGCGCTGTTGGAAGTTTCTTGGTGTCAAAAAATGTTTATTTTTTGCAGTATCTTGTTTTTAGGAAATAAATTATAACACATCTGCATATTACAAACTTCAAAACTATCAAAATCCTTGTTAAATAAACATTAATGCGCTATTAGGTGACTTTCGTAGTAGAACTGAGTAGACTTTTTAGAATGTACAATTACACACCTACAGCAGCAAATTCCCACAACAGATCAGGAGAAGTAAAGGTCAGTGGGTGTCCTCCGATCCCATGACCAAGCTAATTGCCTCTTTACACCGAGCTTGAGAGCAGATATAGTCAAGCTACTAGCCTCTGGAGGATAAAGGGGAGCCTTGCAAGTGTCCACTTGAGCTTGCTGGCACCTGGCCAGTAGGGGCTACTGTCGAGTGATGAGGAAAAACCTCCCTAACCCCCGGGAGCTTAGGGCCAATGCAACACTTCCTCTGGAGTCCTCACCAAAGACCGTCAACTTCAAACAGCCAGGAAGCGAAGCCAGTCTCCATTCAACTAAAATACCTGACAGGAACCAATGAAATCAATCTAATTATAGAAGAGTCCTAGTTTGAAAATACCTACATCCAATGCCTCCAACACTACAGATACTACATTTTTTCTACTCTATTAAACACGAATGTTTAGAAATTGGGGTCAGTCACCAGAATTCACAACGTGTTTACTATGGTGCTTGACTGCCTTTTTATATGCTGTCACCAATTTTTGAATATTGTCTTGGTCTTTTGGTCCTCATTCCTTCACAGCAAGTAGGGATCCTCCAGGTGCTCTTAAATGCCACTATAAAATAGGACAGTGGACACTATTAGGTTAAGAGTGTGGTTCCTGAAGAGAGTCATCGGCTCCTAATTTGAACAGCGATACTGTGACAATTGACTGCCTCCATGTCATCAGTTCAAGAAAATGGATTAAGCCTCAATTTATTTTATATACAAGTTCATAGCTGTACTGTAAATAAGTGCTGTGCTGATGAAACTGACTCTTTGAAATATCTGCTTATAATACAGGCTGCTTATTTAATAACAGCTTGCATTCTGCATACTTTTTTTTAGAAAGTAAAAGCAGTGTAAAAAGTCAGAGAGAAATGTCGACTGTAGCAGGTAGCAGACAACACTGGGGGCTTGATAATAGCTTTTTCTTCTCCCTCTGCTGGTAAGCTCTTTCCATCTATGATCTTAATTCACTCTCCACTGAATTTGCCCACAAAAGCCTCTGTAGTAAAAACAAGTTTGTTTTTTATCATCACTGATTCCAGACTACTCACAAATAAGTTCCCACTAGAGACAGGATGATTGATACTCCTCATCGCCTCTCCTCCTTCTAATTAAATTCTAAACAACTGCCACATATGGCGGTGAATGAAACAATTTTTCTTCCACGTATTTTACACAATGATGTGTAGCATTCTGTCATTAGATTGTACAGCATTATGCAGTAATATATAAATATAGGCCTACACAGTGGTGTTTTTATGCTGTGTCAAGATTGTGAAATTTTATTGCAGTATAGAAAACAAAAAAGCCTGACTTTTTTAGTGAACCAGTGTTCTTTAGACTATGTGGTTGTACATGGAAGCACATATTTTGTACACCAAATATTCTTTAAGATAAAATATGTTGGCTATATCTTTTCCTAGATTCCTCTGTTAGCAACCCATCATACTGCTGATCAGTCAACATTTTATACCCACTCTGGTTTACTGTGAACAGCTATAGATGATTCTGAAACTGAACTAAGCATAAGAAAGCCCAACAGCAGTGTCTCATATCTGCTAGTTTCTGCAATAGCAACCTTGCTCACTCCTCCCCTGCAGTCTGTATACTTTTCAGCAGGGCTTCATATTTACCACATAAAAGCCACAGCGAATTGCTCTATTATTCAGTTTACAAATTCTGCAAGGCCTGCACAAAAAGCTTAATTTCCCAAGAAAGTGAGGCATTTATCTTGAAACATTTTTAATACCCTTGTTTGTATTTTGTTAATGGAACAACGTTTTTGCTGAGGCCGTTAAAACTGCTAATAGTAAATTGTGCTCCCTCTGTGAGGAACACCTGATTTCATCTCCTGCTCTGAGAGATGGCTACTCCCATGATGCCTTGCAAGAATTGCTAGGATCAGCTGAAAACAAAAGAAACCCAGTCATTTTAGCAGCTAACAGCTGGCTTTGTATGTATTTGTTCTGTTCTATTGCTCTTTTAAATGAAAGTGAAATATCAGGCGGTCCTTTTAAGTTTGTAGTCATTGGTGCCTTGAGCAAGTTTAATAACCTGTTCAGTATATTATCACCATATTGCAATACCACTTTACAACCTATATTAACAAAACAAGGCCTTGAGAATTTGAAACAAAAAAATGACAACGTAATTGTTCTTTAACATCTGCCAGGAGGTTTCTTCCAAATTGAAGCTGCTTATTGTTACGAGAAATTGTGTACAAAGGTTAAAAGAAATGCATTTTGTAATATATTTGATTTAAAGGTGAATCCTTTTAAAGAACAACGGTAAAGATCAAAACAAGGATCTATTTACAAACTGTCAAAAAAAAGTATCAATAAATAAGCATTGATACATGTCATGCGTTAAAGGTGTCAGAATCTTCAATGGCTCAATTATAGTGTAAATGCATTACTTGTTTTATTGTATTTACAACTGCTGTCACAGTCACGTAAAATTACTTTGAACGTCAGGACTGATTCATACACAGTAGCTGAAAATGGATTTCAGAACCATGAAGCACAATAGAAATAGTCAATGATTCAGGAAGCTAAACAGCCTTGTCAGTGTTTGTTAATAGAATTACTGAAAGCAAGGCGGCATACATATGAAGTGAGCGTAAACCTCTTATGAAATCAAGTTAAAGCGAAAGCATGAACTTTAATTACATTATTATAGGCTAATACAGATATATTCTTTGCAAAAAAAAAAACTACCAGTAGAAGGGGACTAGCAGAGCAGCACCAAGTGTCCTCTCTGTGTCTTTTTTCAACAGTATTTTCTATTTCAATTAACTTAGAGAAGGCATTCTCATGCTTCTTACTTATGAAGTGCTTTTTAAGAGTAAACAAAGGGGTGTCCCTCTTGTGGCACAGATGCCAACTCTTCTGTTCCCTGTCTACAGAATTGCTTCAAGTGCTTTGATAACATTCATTAAAACCTGCCCTTCCCTTGCCTGTGCAGATTTCCACTATCACAGGAAATGGAGTGGTTTTTGCCATCTATTAAATGGAATAGACCTTTACTTCTCAAATAATGTACTATGTGTTGTATCCCTGTGTCAATGATAACTCCATTAGTTCTAAAATATTAGAATCAATAAGCACAGCCAATCTGATTGTTAGCAGCCCACTGAACGGAGCATTTTAAGAGTTACCATCCCTTCTTATGGGTGAGTCGGTACTTATTTACCTACTAGCATTTATGTGCAGTAATTCATTATCAGTGTTTTGTATGCATGGTCAATACTGTTGGTAAGTCCATTTGGATACATCCCACCAAATTCCTAACCCTCTCATACCTTCCACAATTTAAAAGAAATATTGTTTCATATATTGGACCTAGACAATTTAATTTGATTTGTTGATAACGACCTGCTTGTACTATTATCCTTTAGGAATGGGATGATACTTCTTGATTACGTTCAATATAATAGGCTGATAACAATGAGTTATTTGCCTTTCCCCATGGTGATGGATGACAAATGGATTTCATATGCGTGTTACCTCATTTTATTACCCCAGTGAAACAGGAAGCCATGGAAGGCCACAATACAGTTCCTTAAGACTGAGATGAACTTAAAGAAGTAGAATGTTAATGCAGATTTAATTTTGTTTGATTTTATTTATAAGAATCTTTAGGGGTGCCAATAATTCTGACACCTATCTTTTTGAGAACTGTGGCAGAATGAGGGTACTGGCCTATGGATATAGTGTGTGTGTATATGTGTGTTTTGTAGTGGTGGTGGGTAATTAAAGGGTTAATTCACTAGCACTTTAAAAACATGTGAGAATGTGGTGGAGGGTTTTATTAAGTGGGTGTAAATTGCTGCACAGGTGTGTATATAAGGGAGCACTGAGAGCACAGGTTTAGTTGGTGTTAGGATTCTGGAGAGGGTAGATCTCTGATCCTGTGTGTAGGGTTTTTCTTTGTTAAGAGTGTGTGCGAAATCTGTTTTTGTTTAAACTGTTTATTTTGTTGTGTTTGTTTTGTTTAATAAATACATGCCGTAGCGCTTTCACCTGCCGTGTGTCTCCAAGTCTCCCCACCTTGCCGCCTGATAGCCCTCCCACTCGTGTCATCCTGTGACAAGAACATTTTTTATTACTTGTTAATAAAAAACTTTTTCTCTGAGTAATTGTATTAGAAAAATGATTTCCATTACACGAGAGTAGATAAAACTTCATGCTGATTTGAACTCGGCTCTCGCCAAGATAAGCACCAACTAAGACATAGCTTTACAGTAAACTAATGTGATCCATATGTGTCTCCATCCATTTACGTTTCCTTCCATTTGATGATGTAGATATCCTTCTGTCTGGTGTTAATGGCTGAAGTGTAATGCTGGCTCCAGGGATCAGCTTATTTTGCCTCCCTGGCGCATCAGCACACACAACGGCTGTGATGCTGGCTCCGGGAATTAACCACAGTGCAGCCTCCCCAGCGCATCAGCATGACAACTGTCTGGATTGAGCTAAGTAGGGTACATCTCTGGGGTCTTCAATTGGGCACCTTCCATCCTCAGTGTTTCGTCGACTAGCCCACGACACCTCAAGAGGGCTCGACGGTGATTCTGGCATCCCAGCATCACCCCCCTCCGTCCCCCACTCAACTCAGCCCAGCTTACTTACCTGAACATCAGCGTTTCTTTCTTTCTATTGTGCTTGAGATCCCCAGCCAGAATCTTTCCGTCTCAACCACAGCCAGTTGCTGCTCCTCTCTGCTGCTTCAGATAAGTTCTTCACTGTGCAACGCAACTCTTGGCCACTGAATCTGACGTCTCTGAGAAACCGGGTTGTTGAGTGTGCCACAAATCCTCGACAACCCACCTCCACTGGGTAAACCCGGACTCTCCATCCTCGCTGTTCCGCTTCAGTGGCTAGTTGAGCATACCGCAGTTTCTTCCTCTCATACGCCTCATCTACAGCATCCTCCCATGGCACTGTTAACTCTACCAGGTGAACAAGGCGTGCTGATCCAGACCACAAGACAATGTCTGGTCGAAGGTCAGTGGTGGCAATCTCAGGTAGAAAAATAAGCCATTGACCAACATCTGCCAGCATTTTCCAGTCTCTAGCAGCTTCCAGTTGTCCTGGGCGAGGATTGGTTTTAACACCTTTTTTTGGTGGTTGCTCTCCTGGGCGGAGGAATGTTGTCTTTTGTGTGTAATGTTTTGATGGAAAAGGTGGCAACTTATTGGTCATGTTACGCTTGTCTTCCAATGCTAAGGCCAAACATCGCAGCACCTGGTCATGGCGCCAAGTAAACCGTCCTTGGCTAAGAGCCACCTTACATCCTGTCAAAATGTGCCTTAATGTTGCAGGTGATGAACACAAAGGACATGAGGGATCCTCTCCTACCCAGAGGTTTAAGTTCTGTGGTGATGGGAGAACATCATATGTTGACCTGATGAGGAAACTGATCCTGCTCTGTTGCATTGACCATAGGTCTTGCCAGCCAATCTTGCGTTGTTCCACACTCTCCCATCTCATCCATTCTCCCTGCTTGGCCTGGGAAATGGCCTTTATACACCTCATCCTCTCCTCTTGCTTTTGCACCTCGTTGACTACCAGCTTCCTCTTTGAGCTGGGGCTGCCTTGTGCCATGTAGGAGGAGCTGAACTGAGACCAAGACCCCCTCTTCCATGCTGAACTTGCCCCATGATATCACCAATTCGAAGGGCAGCCTTTGCATCTTCCACAGCTTTCTTTGCCGCCCCACTTTCTTCCAGTTTTCAACACAGGTGCTGCCTCCCTTACGCATTTGTCGCGTGACTCTACTAATGTCATTTCCAGTCTGACCTTGGCGCACTTAAACTCCTCGGTTAGAGCGGAGACTGGTAGCTGCAGTATTCCTTTACCATAAAGTCCCACTCTGCTGAGGCAGCGTGGAACTCCCAACCATTTCCTGATGTATGAACTGATTAAAGCTTCCAGCTTCTCTACTGTTGTCAAAGAAACCTCGTACACAGTCAGCGGCCACAGCAACCTCGGCAGTAGACCAAACTGAAAGCACCAGAGTTTTAGTTTGCCTGGTAGAGCGCAGCTGTCTATGCTCTTCAACCTTTCCACTGCTTGTTGTCTAACTTCTCCCACACGAACTGTGTCCTTTAGATCCCCGTCGTACCATCTCCTAAGACTCTTCACAGGCTTCTCAGACACTGTTGGTATTGCCTCACCATTAATGAAGAATGTTTTATCTACTACTTTGCCTTTAATTATAGAGATGCTCCTTGATTTAGTGGGCTTGAATTGCATTCGTGCCCATTCAATGTTATTGGTTAATTTGCCCAATAACCGATTAGTGCAGGCTACTGTTGTAGTCATGGTTGTCATGTCATCCATGTATAATAAAAGAATATGGTTTTCCCATATATTTGAGCATAAAATATAGCTCATTACCTGTGTTGTTTATTTTATGCAGTCTTTTTTGCTCATCTTTATCAAGGGTGCCAATAATTTTGGAGGTGACTGTATACATATAGTAGCGGTGGAGGAACAAAGTTGGAGGAAACAGCGTTTAAAATTTATCAAAGCTCTTTGTATTAAGCACATGCCAGACTGGAATCAATGACAGACTGAACTAGGCCATAGTGCTATTGTCACGGGTGACGTGGGGAAGTAAATGTACACAATTATGAAAAAAAAAGATTATTAGTATTTGTATGAGTTGGATTGCAATATGGTGGTTTGTTTCTTTCTTTCACAGTATTACATTGTCACTTATGTTTTTTTTTGTAATTTATTTTTGTAATTACAATTGATAAAGTGTATGTTTTGTTTTTATTGCACAATTTCGGAGGTTTGTTTCCACCTGTAAGACTTCTCTACGAGACTAGGTCGCCTAGGAGAGAGCAGACGCCAGGCTGTAATGAGACAATCACCTACAGGTGAAGGCAGTTGCCAGCTGTAAATAAAAAGAGCAGATGCAGCACACACCAAAAAAAAATAATAAAACAATACAGGGAGGCAATACATGGAGACGATACAGCCAGAGGGAATCCAGAGAGACACAGAGAAGGGGAAAGAGAGAAATTGTTGGACAGGAGGATCCAGCAGTGAAGCGGGTTTCACTTGCCGCCTTCTGTTGAGTGACGCCAGCGAGGTTTGCAGTTGGTTGAACAGGCACATTGGATTAAACTGAGACCCACTGGCTGGAGGGAGCTGAGGACCAGGGCCGGAGGTGGAGGTATTGCAAGAGATGCTGACAGGACCCGATTTATGTATTTTTATGATAGCTTATAAATGAGCTGCTGAATAAACCTATTATTGTACTAGTGTTTTTATGATGGCTTATAGGGGAGCTGCTGAATAAATCATTATTTATGATAGTTGATAAGGGAGCTGCTGAATGAACATATTACTGCTCTACTATGGGACTGCAAGACGAGAGCCGGTATCCAATGAACTGTTATTCTCTTTTATTTTTGAGCGGGAAATCAGTATTTGAAGCACACAGCTCCGTTAGAATAGAACCCCGGCACCTATTTGGACTACCTCCCCGGACTGCTTCACACTATTGTGGGGGCAAATCTACCTGGTGCTCATGTGGGAGATAAAGATTTTGGCTTTGGGGCATATGTAGTCTGTAGGCTGGGTTCAGTGGAGGAGTGGCACCCCCTGCTGTAGGAAGGAAGATTGATGATACCAAAACTGGGAGTAGAAGACTGGTTCCACATCCTCCATTGACACCTGCCAAGGCGAGTGACAAGTAATTGTAGGATGTGTAAATGTATATGACACTTGCTTTTTATTGAAGTTTTTAGTTAATTGCTGTTACTTACCTGTGTGTTAATAAAGAAACATTGTACGATACTTACCTTTGGTGTCGTCTGTGGGGTGAGCGGGCTTATTTTCTATAGATCCTTTGCTGTGGGGCTTCACCACTCCTGTATAACCCTTTCATTATTGATATATTTCCTTTTATAGCCGATCGGCAGCGGCACCATTGTATTATTTTTATACAGTTTTTGCAGACCTGGTTGAAGACAATCAGACAAATCATATACAAAGTAATACATTCATGCAAATCGGGTAGAACCCAGACCAATAGACACAGACACACAAAACAAACAATTGCAACTATTTACAGTAGTCCCAGGACCACGCCACCCTGCTGCTGCAACTCTGTCTTTGTTTCAGCCTGCCCCGCTGGCACTCTGTGACTATATGTAAATTTGGAGGCTTAGGACCCTGGGGATAGGGAATGTGCACTCCATCTTGGTGGAGGAGTCTGAATAACTCCACCATCTTGGTAAAGGTGTTTAATTAATGACCCAGACAGAGTAATGAGGATCAGCTGTGCCTTTAAAAACTCTGCAGGTGTGCTGGTTAGGGGAAGGAGAGCATGGAGAGTGCTGGTAAAAGACGTAACTCAGTTGTAAAAACTTAAAGGAAGAAAATAAACTGTGGGTTTGTTTGAGGGGTAAACAGGAGTAGCCTGTCCCCTTGTAGTTAGTACTGGTTGACCGGACTGGGTCAATCGCAGTTTAGTTAGGACCCGAAAATGGGTTTGGTTTTGATTTGTTTATTTCTGTTTGAACTGTTTTTTGTTTGTAAATAATAGACACTCTACAGCGTTTTCAGTTTACCTCCTGGTCTCACGTGTCCTATTTAAAAGAAGACAACAGGGTTTGTAAGGTTTTTGTAAGTTTATATATGTCATCATCATCAGCCTTTTTCAATCCACTGCTGGATGAAGGCCTCCCCAAGATTCTTCTTCCACAATAGCCTGTCTGCTGCGTCCCTCATCCATGTTGCTCTAGTGTGTTTCCTAATTTCATTTTACCATCTTCCTGGAGGTCTTCTTCTTTGTCACTTTATATCTCTTGGGATCCAGTCTAGTATCTCCTTGGTCCAGTGATGGTCTGTTCTTCTTGCTACATGTCAGGCCCACTGCCATTTCATTTTTTTTGCTCTTATAATAACATCACATACTTTTGTTTATATATATATATATATATATATATATATATATATATATATATATATATATATATATATATATATTCCAGTTCCATTGATATTCCCTGAAAAAAGGAACACACACTCAAATTTAGACATATGTCGTTTGTCTCAGAAGAATAAACATCCCTTTATCCTGCTCTTAAATAGAAATGATAACTGCGTCTATGGAAGACTTGAGATTTTATAGGGTGTTTTTTTTTTTGTATTATGTTATTTAAGTGCTTAAAAATGTTCAGAGAAAAAACACCGGGCAAGATCTTATTATCATATCAATTTAATTAGTAACCAGAATAAAAATATTCACAATGGAACTGCCACTTGCTACATTCTCTCTGAATCACCTGGGGAAGAACACAGTGTCCTCATTTAAATGATTCAATCCCTAATAAAACCTGGGTGTCTCAACTTTTATGTCTCATTAAAAAATTCTCCAGCATGTGGGCTGTATTCTCCTCACAGCTGGGCTTTCTTCCTTTTGCAATTCTAAACCTCACAATCACAAAAAAAGACCAAAAAACCTAATAATAATAATAATAATAATAATAATAATAATAATAATAATAATAATATTGGGGTGAATGTTAATGATCTACAAAGCAGTGGATTCTCTGATCCATTGTTTTTAGACCATTACAACAGACCCTGCAGTCCTTATCGGATTGCAGTTAAAGAACGTGAAGATAAATCATTTTCACAATACAGCCCAAGATTCCTCAGCTTTGGAGTGTTTGAACTACAGCACATGAAGTGATAAGGCACCAGGAAGCAGCAGCAACTTTTCAGATATAGCGTTGTCTTTGAAATAGCTGCACATTTCAAATTGAAGTGTAAAATACAATCAAAGAACCAAATCAGTAGAAAAAAAGGGGGACCGGTACAAATATTGCTCATGCTAATCAGAGGTAAGCCACTCCATCTATTTCTATTATTTTGCTATAATTATATAAGTTATAACCTGTCAGTAGCTTATTGATCCCAGAATCTCATCAAGCAGCTTCTTGAAGGATCCCAGGGTGTCAGCTTCAACAACATTACTGGGGAGCTGGTTCCAGACTCCCACAATTCTCGGTGTAAAAAGTGCCTCCTATTTTCTGTTCTGAATGCCCCTTTATCTAATCTCCTGTTCCTTGTTTCTGTTTTCAGGTCGAAAAAGTCCCTTGGGTCGACATTGTCAATATCTTTAAGAATTTTGAATGCTTGAATCAGATCGTTGCATAGTCTTCTTTGTTCAAGACTGAATAGATTCAATTATTTTAGCCTGTCTGCATACGACATGCCTTTTAAACCCGGGATAATTCTGGCCGCTCTTCTTGCACTCTTTCTAGAGCAGCAATATCCTTTTTGTAACAATGTGACCAGAACTGAACACAATATTATAGATGAGGTCTTACTAATGCATTATAAAGTTTTAACATTACTTCCCTTGATTTAAATTCAATGCTTTTCACAATATATCCAAGCATTTTGTTGGCCTTTTTTATAGCTTCCCCACATTGTCTAGATCAGGGGTCGGCAAGTGGCGGCCCCTCTGAGTTTCTTTATCAATGTATTACATTTTAAAAAAACATGAATTAGATCCACCGCCTCTGCACTTATGCAGCCAGCTTCTGTGTTGTTGTTGCTGGAGTGATTTTCTCACACCGCACGCAGTCTGTCAATGGTTGCTAGGCAACAGTTCCAAGGCACGCAGCCAATGTCACGGAAGTACGTAATCAATGCTTATGCAGTAACTGTATGCGAAGTGTTGAGTTGATGAAGTTGGCCAAATTAAATCAATTGTTTGTTTTAATTTATTAAGAGAAATGATTTTTTTTTTCCCTTGCTGAGAGCAAAATGTACAATTTAATAACCACATGTAATGTTAAATGGAAATAGATTAAACCTGCATTTGGGTGTTATGGCTGCTTTTGTTGGGAATCCATGTACCTTCAAAATACTATTTGCGCACTTATTTTTCGTTGAAGTTTTCTTTTTCTTTGAGAAAGACAGAAGTAACAGGCAGCTAGTAAATGTAAATGAAACCCATTTAAATAGTTATTTATCTTTGCTGTTGCACAGATTAGTGTTAAGCACTGTTTGAATTCTGTGTGGTTTTACATTGTGAATTCTGTGTGGTTTAATATTGTTGACTGAAAAGATGATAGCAGCGGTATAGCAGTAATGTCTTTGTTCAAAGATTATTATTTTTAATACAGTATAATTGTACTCCATGCTTTGTCCAGTGTGTTTCTGTAAGTTCGTTGGCATTGTGCAGGTACTACAACCTGATAATAGAGTTAAATTGTTCAGTTTTGTCGGTGGCGGCCCACAAGCCATTTTGTGGGTCGCCACAGCGGCCCCTGGTTACGCTTAGGTTACCAATCCCTGGTCTAGATGAAAACATTTCTGAGTCAACATAAACTCTGGTCTTTTTCATAGCTTCCTTCTTCAATTTCAGTATCTCCCATATGGTATTTATAATGCACATTTGTATTGCCTGCGTGCAGTACCTTACACTTTTCTCAATTAAGTGTTTTGTGGCTGGCAGTCATCTTAGCTTAGCTGTGGAGGAACAGCCTTGTGCCAAGATGGCCGCCTTTGCTCAACCGCATGTGAATTAAGGTTTAATTGTCTAATTGCTTAATATTTAATCAGAAAAGTGTGTAATGTGGCCAGGTGGTGATTGAATTCTATATTATCAATGAACCCCTGGCCACATGCTATAAAAAGAAAAAGAGAGAGCGAGAGAGAGGGAGAGGGAGGAAGCCTGGGTGTTTGATTGATCGTGTGTAGAGGTGTTTTGTTCAAACCTTTTCTTTGTTCCTGTGTTCTGTAAATAATAAAAGCGTGCAAGAGCAGTGAACTGTACTTTTCTGTCTGGGTTAACTGTTTCAAGGGTGCAGACCAGTCTTGACTGGGACACTCTACCACACTACACCTATGTATGTAGAAAAGAGCGCTCTGTCATTGTTATTATGATTTAAGTCTGTTTTTGGTTGTTCAAGTGCACTGAAATGTATAGTAGAATGACAATTACACATTTTCCTTTTTTTATTTGGAAGTGAGTTTGGATCTTCGTGAAATGAAGCTTTAGTGTGGGAACAGAGTCTGTAGCTTTGTCACTTGGACATCCTTGACATGCAATTATGTAACCACAAAAAATGGACTAGATCAGCCATTGGGGAGTAATGAATTTTGGTTACAACCAAGGTTATGGAAATTACTGTAGAAATGGGTACACATATGACATATTTTTGAGTGATGTTATGTTTCAGAAGCTGTTGTACTTGCTTGAGAATGTAATATTTTGTTCCAACGTGCAAATGGCCACATGATTTTTTAAACTTAGGAACAGTGACTGTGAAAAAAAGACTTTAGATTAAATTGCATTACTTGTACTTTGTCCTTGTTCATTCAAACTTGTTGTTTAAAATAATAGACCCACCACTACACCATTTAATTAGACTATATATGTTATCATGAAAGTAACAGAAAAAGTGGCAGGCCTTAATGTCTTTAACGAACAAGGAGGAAGCAAAACTAGGTGGTTAGAAGAGAGTGCTGAACCTTTACCAACATGTAGTCTGCTTATGCCATTTAAAAAGCTTGGGGAAAATAACTAAAATGGAAATACAGCACAATGATAGTTGTGACATCAGTAAAAGTTTACCAGAATTCTACATTTTAGATTACACGTAAAAAAAAAAAAAAAAAAAGAACCCGCAGCTTTGATGATCTTGAATTAAACTCTGGGCCAGGCGATTGTTATTTCATGTTCAATCTTTTCACAAATATATATATATATATATATATATATATATATATATATATATATATATATATATATATATATATATATATATTTTTTTTACTTTTGTACCTTGTTTTTATTTCAGTTGTAATTTTTTAAGGAGATCACATGTGGGGTTTAGAAACAGTTTTGGAGGTGCATGCCAGCAATTAGAAGAGGGGTTAACTTTCGATAGTTACTAAAATAGGCAGTTGCATTTACATTTACATTTTGAAACATCATTTCCAATTCTGTTTTATTTTGTTTGTATGCCTTAATTTAACTGACTTCCCTAAACGTAGTTGTTTGTCTGATATTGCTATAAAAATATACAACAAGATAACTGGCATACATTATATAATATTCATCCTTTAGCTCTATTCAAACCATGAATTATTATTAGTAATATGGTTAAGGAGGTACAGTTTCCTCTGAACCCCTCACATATGCAATGGTGTTTATAACAATAAAATGAATTATTATTAGTAATATGGTTAAGGAGGTACAGTTTCCTCTGAACCCCTCACATATGCAATGGTGTTTATAACAATAAAATGAATTATTATTAGTAATATGGTTAAGGAGGTACAGTTTCCTCTGAACCCCTCACATATGCAATGGTGTTTACAACAATAAAATGAATTATTATTAGTAATATGGTTAAGGAGGTAAAGTTTCCTCTGAACCCCTCACATATGCAATGGTGTTTATAACAATAAAATGAATTATTATTAGTAATATGGTTAAGGAGGTACAGTTTCCTCTGAACCCCTCACATATGCAATGGTGTTTATAACAATAAAATGAATTATTATTAGTAATATGGTTAAGGAGGTACAGTTTCCTCTGAACCCCTCACATATGCAATGGTGTTTATAACAATAAAATGAATTATTATTAGTAATATGGTTAAGGAGGTACAGTTTCCTCTGAACCCCTCACATATGCAATGGTGTTTACAACAATAAAATGTCAAATTCTATTACTCTGGTAACATCCAATTAAATATATGTTGGCAGCAATCTGCCCATTTTAAACTTGTTGACTGAAATGTTCATAAGATTTCGTTTTTTTTACAGAAAACCGTGCCAATGTTGACATGCAGCAAATCTAGGTAAATTGCTCTGATAAAATGAGTGCATAGTGCAAGCTACAAATAAAAATATTGCAATCACTCCTTGATCTAGAAGTGCCACATATACAAAATGAGCAATTACTTTCCATCTCTAGGGAGTCAACTCCAATTATAAGGCAGGGCGCTGGTGCTAAACATGAATCCATGTAAATATCAAGCATCAGTTCCTTGAATGAACCACTCATTTGTAATTCTAAATGCATCTTAAATCTGCCATAATGGCATTTGGTTTCAAGGTTTTTTTTTTCTTTAACCAGAAGGGATATCATATTATCCTGGTAGTGTTTAACTAGTTTCCACTGTGGAGTTACCATCTGCCATGAACCTTGCTATAACAATCATTGCCAGAACTGTATGAGTAAATTAACTCCAAATACTGTATTTTGACTTTCTGAAATATTGAGAACTATAAGCAAAACACAAAGTGCTTTTTTTTTTTTGGGGGGGTGAAGACAAGGACCTCTGTATGTTTGTGCATTTCTTACAAAACGTATATATTGTAATCCTGTATTTTGGTTGAGGATTTCACACTCTTAATGTCATGCTTACTGGTGTCATTCCCGGTCATGTGATTGAAACAGCATGCCCAGTATGTTTATTTCAAACTTTGTTTTACCAGTACTGGAGAGCTGTCAGGGTTGTCTCCCACCTCCATTGCCATTGTCTGTAGTTTTATTCCCAGGGCTTGTGGGCTTTCTTGATTCTCTGCTAGGTAGCATGTCAAGCCAGAATTCTACCTATGCTTCTGTGACCTTTTGGTCTCTGGCTCTCTACTGAGCTTTTGACTAGAGCTTCTGTGTTGAGTAACAAGTACAAACGATTATGGCCATTTTTCTGCTGTATTACTTGTATTCGGGGGGGGGGGGGGTAATATGTAAAAAAAAAAAAAAAAAAATGTATTGAATCAGCTCCTGGCTGTAATTGGTTAGTGACAAGTGTCAATCTCAAGTCTACAGACAGATAACCAATCCAGGGGGGGGGGGGGTGGTGGTGAGGAGGAGGAATTCTAAAAGGTATAGACAATGTCAACCCAGGGGACTTTTTCGACCTGAAAAAAGGAACAAGGACCAGTAGTCACAAATGGAGATTAGATAAAGGGGCATTCAGAACAGAAAATATTAGGCACTTTTTACACAGAGAATTGTGAGGATCTGGAATCAACTCCCCAGTAATGTTGTTGAAGCTGACACCCTGGGATCCTTCAAGAAGCTGCTTGATGAGATTCTGGGATCAATAAGCTACTAATAACCAACCTAGTTTAAATGCTTCTGGACCTCCTCAAGGATCCTTTCTCCAAGTAGATTGGTTCCCTTTCTGTTTAAGTGCAGTCCGTTAACCCAAACCAATACTTTAAGTGTAGTACAGAAACCAGGACCAGAGGACACAGCTGGAAATTAAGTGGAGATAGACGTAGGATAGAGGGAGGGAGACACTTCTTCACACAGAGAGTGGTGAAGGTTTGGAATAAGAAAGTTTACAAATGAGAGGAGGCTATTCAGCCCATCTTGCTCGTTTGGTTGTTAGTATCTTATTGATGCCGCCTAGATATTGTGCTATGGATGGCAAAACCCGTGTTGGCTATCTGACGACTGCCAAAACCTTCCTTATGAAGTGCAATGAGGCTGAGCGTGCTTCTGAGGAGGTATGGCTCCCCTCAGAGCTTGCTCTGAAGTTACAAAATCTATGTAAATATCATGCTTATATAACTTAAATCTACTCGTTATGACTTCTAATTGTCTCCTTTTGATCACTTCTAATTGAGTAACATGTGTCAAGATTTGTGACATCTTTTCGGAAATCGTGTGTTTTCATGTTAGATTTTGAAATGTTACATTTTTCAATTTGCCAGTTTTTCGTTAAGTATATGGAAAACTACAAAGTGGTTTGTAATTCAATATGTTAATGTAACATTATCACCAGGTTTAATTCTACTTTATGAAAATTTGATAATTCTAGGGTGATTCAAAACGTTTGGCCATAGCTGTACTTATAATATTTTATACACACTGCATGCTAAATGTTAACCTCTGACCCAATGTGGCTGTCATACTTAAGCCATGCGACTTTTTAGGTTTCATGAACTGGAAGCTTTGATTTCATTTATTAAAATAGACTTTAAACAACAGATCTTAACCAAACCTTGTTTAAAATAGCCTTAAAGTATCGGGTCCTGTCTTCAGATTGGGTATGCAGCTGTTTTCTCAATCAAGTTGCATTACAGGTGAAGGTCCAGTTTCAGCAGTGTATTGTGACATATTTTCTACAACAGACTGATCTGATTATTTTTGAAAGTTTGCGATGGTGTAAAATACAACATACACATTGCCCAGCTGTGCTTTAGATATTTTAGGGCAAATACTCAGTTGCAAATTTTGAGTGAAAACTTAATAACCTGGGCTATGAAAATACATATTTTGGCAAATGCCTTCATAATTTTATACATTCAATATTTGTATCCATTAAGGGAGGCTGGTTCCTCCCATCTATAAATTGAGTGAGCATGACAGCTAACAATAGGATGAAGCAATTTGCATATACTTAACGCATACAAATATTACAAAACTAAACTTCTGCTTAAGACCTCAGTCACATATTTTATTTTTTAAATATGGTTGAAGAGAAACCTCTCACCTCAAAATGGTATGTTACTGTTTAAGAACTATGTAGCAAAGATAACTGTGTGGGCCTTGAGGGCTCCCACCCAGGCCAGACCTACACTGTCATATCAACTTGCATTTAAATATTGTTCTTGTTACTTATTTCAATGCTTCCTCCTAAAAACAAGCAATTGAGGTTACCTATTGCATAATATGTTTACCTGTAACCCAGCAGCATATTTCAAATCATTAACTTAAATCAATGTGAATGTCCATCACATTCAAGCTCCTTTTGCCGATTTGCCTGTCACTGTCACTTTCAGATGATGTACTTTGATTGAAAAATATGTAGTTACAAATAACCTTTGTGCTTACCTTTCTGCCATCATGTTTAGTTTTTTATCTGGTATAATGTTTCTTTTCTTATAGCATAATAATAATAATAATAATAATAATAATAATAATAATAATGTCTTTAAAAATCATGTTCTCTGAATGGTTGACAAAGGTATCTCAGAACAAAGCAACAGGTTGAAATTACTCTACTACTATTATTATGTTTCGGTAGACTTTTGCAATATAATTTTGTAGTTTCTTTGATTACATAATGTTAAATAAAAATAAATAAAATTAAAATTTTTTAAATTGTCGCAATCCTAAAATTCTATAGCTGTGTAGTCTGTTTATTTCTGTATTATTATAACCAGTTTAGTTTAATATATATATATATATATACACACACATTATTGCACCGTTTAACATATTTGATTTGACATATATGGACATACAGTATATGTTACTGAAAATGGAATTCATTAATGGTTAAAGAACCATACAGTTATAGAATGTTCTTGGTGTCCCAGAACCATTATGGTATGGGTCTGAACCATTCTAGAAAGGGGCAGACAGTAACTTTGCTTGTGTGGTTTGTGGTTAGCAGTTAGCGGCGATCTTAATTTGGTTTATTTTTTTTTAGTTTTTAATAAATACAGTATATACTGAAAATGTAACTCAGTGTCAGTTTTGTTTTGTGTTTGTTGTTGTTCTGTCTATATATTTCCATGCCTAAGCACATTTTAATGGCTCTTGGTCTTTAATGATGGACTGCCTCCTGCTGGGCCCTAAGACAGCTGCTTCTAATTGAAATGTAATGCAATAATACATACACACATGGTTAGCTTTCTTTGCAGTCCTTAACATTGTATACCTTTAGTTCAGCCCCATTGGAATTATGCTTTCATTTCCAGTGATCAATGGTAAACCTGCACCTGTATGTCTGAGTAATCCATTTCGGCAATTACATTACATTCAAATGTCAAAAACCCACCACAGTCTGCTGTGGCACACCTCTTCTATCATTATAGAGTAATGTGTACCCAGAATATGACAGATCACCCCTGTCACTATATCACACAAGTGCTTAAGGGCAATTTACTCTGAATATTTAATTTCCTGTTTAAAACTGAATTACACTGCAGCTTGCTTTGTTTATTTTGCATTCAGTAACTACAGACGTTTGTTTTATATCTTCATAATAAACATATATACCCTGTTAAACTAGCCACTTTGAGGCAGCTTAGCTGTTATTAGGAATCTCTTTTTGTGTTGGTGATGAAGCAAGGTCCTTAACATTGTAAAACCACAAATGGATTTGTTTGGAATTTTCTTAAAGTTAAATACTGTAACTTTTAAAACACATATATAATTGCACCACAAAAGAAAAAAAATGTGTTAATTACCTGTTGTGTGTAATTCAGTCCTGCAACAGAGAGGTCCCTGGACAGAGAAAAAAGAAAAATGTGTTAATGGGTTTTGCCACTTTTGAGGAGCTAACACACTGGAGGAAAGTTGCACACTTTCAGTGTGTTTCGTGGCTGTAGTTGTTGGGGTTGAAACCTTCAACCCTTTTTCTTTATTACTCCGTATAATATATATATGCTGTAAAACTGTTTAACTTATCTGTGTTGCATATGGTAGTGCTGTCCTCCATTTTGTGGGAGGAAGTGTAAAACCGCCATCTTGGGTGAGGGGTCTTTTGATACTTACCTCTGTGATGACTTCCTGTAGTCAGAGCAGCACCATTGGGTAAAAATAAAGGGGAAGTATTTTATGAATTGTTTATCTTGTGCTTGCTTAAAGTATTATTTGTTTGACACACGTGTGTAGTTGTATGTTGTTTTTTTATATTTGTGTATTAGGATTTATTATATTGTAGTGCGCAGGGGGGAAGGCAGCAGCAGGGCTGGTGGGTGACGTAATCACACACAGGGACATAAGCCCGATATACGCTCCTTACAAAGGAGCTGGCTCTTGTACAGCTGTATCAGTGCTATGCTTTAGTGCAAGAGGACCTGGGTTCGTGCCCGCCCTCCGCCTGTGTGTGGGTTACCTCGCCCTGTGTGATGCACCTGCCTGCGTTAAACGAGATCGCTACAATATTATAAATATTTGACAGTTTAATAGAAGCAACCACTCACTTGGTTTAGTCAGGGGGAGGGGTATACCTGTTCAAGTATAAACATTGCCATTTCTGGTCAGTCAGGGTGAGATAGGCCAAGGGATAGCTTGAAGCCTCGCTACGTCAAACGTTTGCTGATTATTATTATTGTTGTTGTTGTTGTTGTCTGCTACTTTAGATGTCAATAGTTAAAGTTCTTAGTAGTGTGCCTGCTTTCCTGCATAACATCACACGTCGCTGACTGCGACTTCTACAGTGGTGTGAAACCAGTCGTTCTAGTTTAACACATCCTAAATGTGCCCTTCTCAAGATTTACCAATTCTAAGTTGGTTTATGCAGAGACACGTTGTGAGCAACGCCCTCAGTGTCAGTGCCACTCAGTTGTCTCCTTGGGGAAAAGACGTGTAAACACACTCAGTTAAAGCTGCAAACATGAGACCAGCCTGTGTTGATTATTATTTTTATAAGCATCCTGATAATGTATCTTGTGATCTCGAGAAAAACATTTCGTTATGTCATGATCACAAGATTGCTTATCTCAGAATATCGATATTACCATTCAGTTATTTCGTGATTACTTCCATTTTCCTGACATAATTTATCTGTTTTCTCGAGATCACAAGATAAATTAGTAATGCCTTGTATGGGCGACACAGTTTTGTTTATGAATACATTATTTCAGTTTATTAGAAAGCCAAACTTTTTGGTGTCTCAGCTTTTGTACTTTCGGTAAAGGTTAAGCTGGGTGCACAAATGCATTTGATGCAGAGAGTTACGTAGACAAGTTTTAGGTTCATAAATAACAATTTTATATGAACTTCGTAACAAACCGTGTAAATGACAAAAGCCACTGTTTTCACCTGTTTAGTTTGAACTACTGCATTTGAAAGACGTTTGCGACTTATTGGAAATAAACACAAACTGGAACGACAGCATTGTTTTGTATTGCATTGAGACGTGATCTGGACTTACTAGGTTTTCGTCTTCCAAAAGCATTTACCGTAAAAAGCGGTGTATAAGTCCCCCCCGCTCCCCCTTTTCAGGAAAAAGCCTATAGGTCACACCAGTGTATAAGTCGCTCCCCCCTTTTTAGGACCCCCTAAAAATACCTAGAAAATAGACTTATACAATGGTTTTTACAGTACTTGAAGGCCACAGCAGCCTCTGCTGTTATTTTAATGAATGTTTCTACTTTCTTCTGCCACCTGGTGGCAGAAATAACGAAGTGCTGCTGAATTAAAGTTTTTCAGAAAATGTACAATTGTTGCTATGCGATCACATCAGGAGGCATGATGTAATGTGCAGTGCGGGGGTAAGGACATACTTTCTAAAAGGTATTGATAACGTCGACCCAGGGGACTTTTTCGACTTGAAAAAAGAAACAAGGACCAGGGGTCACAAATGGAGATTAGATAAAGGGGCATTCAGAACAGAAAATAGGAGGCACTTTTTTACACAGAGAATTGTGAGGGTCTGGAACCAACTCCCCAGTAATGTTGTTGAAGCTGACACCCTAGGATCCTTCAAGAAGCTGCTTGATGAGATTCTGGGATCAATAAGCTACGAACAACCAAACGAGCAAGATGGGCCGAATCGCCTCCTCTCGTTTGTAAGTGTTCTTATGTTCTTACCGTTCCTACTGTACATTTACCATGCCACTGAAAAGGGATTAATCCAATGTTAATAGAAACAAAAGAAACTTGTCCCCAATTGGGGTCCTACCAACTGAACCATATTACTGGGCAAGGGCCAGCCCTACAAGGGTACCATTTGAGCCCACTTGGTTCCTGGCCAGTAGGGTCTGTTGTGGCCTGGTGAGAAGAAACAGTTCCTGTCAATTTTGCCTCCCTAACCCACGGCAGTGCCAGATGCAATGCTTCCTGTAAAGTCCTCAGGAAAGATTGTCGACTTCACAGACCCAGGACATGAACCTGCCGCTCGCCCTGCATGTTTCATTTTGAAGAGCAAGCAATTTTCACACATTCACAGGGAATGCTGTGAACTATAACACTACAAAACATAAAACTTAATACTCAAATTAGCTTTGGTGACAACTGCCTACTTTTATCTTCCTGAATATTGATTGTGCATATTAAATATACCATTAGCATTAGCAGAAAGATGGATTAGAGTCAATTAGCTAAACATTGATCAGACATACAATTTAGTGCATACAACCAAGGGAGCAAAGTTTAATGCTCAATGTTGAACAAGACTTTTTGAATAATTTTTTTTTGAAAAGCCTAATGGATAAAATATAATTACCATGGAGCATGTAAAGTTAAACAGAGCCAGATTGAATTATGTTCTTTTGTTATGTGTATATGTTATGGTTCATGTGTAAAATGTGTGGATTTACCAGCTCATCACTCAATGTATAAAATAACCAGTAAATGTATAGATTTACCAGCTCAGCGGTCAATGTATAAAATAACTAAGGAGATGGTAGTTAATGATCTATTTTACTTACATCCATGATCACTGTCTGGCAACAACAATTCACAATACAAAATAATGTTTTAGCAGCAAAACGACGTAGCACACTGTATGATTCTCACTGAAATGCAAAACATATGTGCACTTAGATTATACTTTTCTCTAAATGAGTTCAATTTAATAATACTAAATCACACATAGTAGAGGCATGAGTTTTGCTGAAGAGATGTCATTAATTATTATGTTTAAATTCTGATTTAAAAAAAAATTGTGAAAGTGGATAAAATCAAAGGGGATAAAATTGTTAGATATAAAACCAGAAATCGGTCTCTAACCATGTCTGTATATAGGACAAAACATTAATACATGGTCTCTGCTAAATACATACATTATTATTATTATTATTATTATTATTATTATTATTATTATTATTATTATTAATAATAATAATAATAATAATAATAATAATAATAATAATAATGCAAAGCATACGACATGGTTTATTTAGATTTCCAGAAAGCTTTTGACAAAGTCCCGCATAAAAGATTAATTCTCAAACTGAACGCAGTAGGGATTCAAGGAAATGCATGCACATGGATTAGGGAGTGGTTAACATGTAGAAAACAGAAAGTGCTGATTAGAGGAGAAACCTCAAAATGGAGTGAGGTAACCAGTGGAGTACCACAGGGATCAGTATTAGGTCCTCTGCTATTCCTAATCTACATTAATGATTTAGATTCTGGTATAGTAAGCAAACTCGTTAAATTTGCAGACGACACAAAAATAGGAGGAGTGGCAAACACTGTTGAAGCAGCAAAGGTCATTCAAAATGATCTAGACAGCATTCAGAACTGGGCAGACACATGGCAAATGAAATTTAATAGAGAAAAGTGTAAAGTATTGCATGCGAGCAATAAAAATGTGCATTATAAATATCATATGGGAGATAGTGAAATTGAAGAAGGGAACTATGAAAAAGACCTAGGAGTTTATGTTGACTCAGAAATGTCTTCATCTAGACAATGTGGGAAAGCTATAAAAAAGGCTAACAAAATGCTCGGATATATTGTGAGAAGTGTTGAATTTAAATCAAGGGAAGTAATGTTAAAACTCTACAATGCATTAGTAAGACCTCACCTAGAATACTGCGTTCAGTTCTGGTCACCTCGTTACAAAAATGATATTGCTGCTCTAGAAAGAGTGCAAAGAAGAGCAACCAGAATTATCCCGGGTTTAAAAGGCATGTTGTATGCAGACAGGCTAAAATAATTGAATCTATTCAGTCTTGAACAAAGAAGACTACGCGGCGATCTGATTCAAACATTCAAAATCCTAAAAGGTATAGACAATGTCAACCCAGGGGACTTCTTTGACCTGAAAAATGAAACAAGGACCAGAGGTCACAAATGGAGATTAGAGGTCACAAATGGAGATTAGAACAGAAAATAGGAGGCACTTTTTTACACAGAGAATTGTGAGGGTCTGGAACCAACTCCCCAGTAATGTTGTTGAAGCTGGCACCCTGGGATCCTTCAAGAAGCTGCTTGATGAGATTCTGGGATCAATAAGCTACTAACAACCAAACGAGCAAGATGGGCTGAATGGCCTCCTCTCGTTTGTAAACTTTCTGACGTTCTTATGTTCTTATGCTCTTGAGGGATGCAGTGAAGTTTAGAAAGATTAATCAAATAATACAAAAACAATAATAAGTACGTAACAGATCTTACAGAATTTTTTTTTTTTTCCCCCCGACATTACTTTATTTCCGAATTCACATCAAATGCTGTAGCATTAATTATTTTATACATTGACAGCTGAGCTGGTAAATCTACACATTTACTGGTTAATCTATAGGTTTACCGATTTTACACATGAACCTTAACATTATATATATATATATATATATATATATATATATATATATATATATATATATATATATATATATATATACACAGTATATATATATGATCATAACACAGACCTGTCCACCGTCACATTATTTAGAATTTTATTTCTACCAGTTCATTATGATGTTTATTTTTGTAAAAAGATTGCCACCATGACTTTACACATAGAAACTGTTGTCAGCTTTCTTCAGTAAACCGTTTCCTTCCCCTGGTTGACCATGCTGACCACGCTACAGTTATTTTCACTAAAATACAGCGGTCTTATTCTGATATGTCCCCATGTTTCTAGTTTATGCTTATAAATTCACTTTGATCACTCAGTGCGCCTGTGGTAATGATGAGGGGCGGTAACATTCCATTCCCATGAATGTGACTCTAGTTTTGCGTATGGTATTCACAGTCCAATTCTCCAGAATCCTACTTATTAAAAAATGATTTCTCATTAGGTATAAGAGACAGGAATCTCACAACATGTGACATCTTTCAAAGTACTTCGGCAAACATCCACTTCACTAATTGTGCACCTCAGACATTATGTGTAATTTCCACTAAGCTTAGGGAGTCATGGTGCATCTTTTTATTTCACAATTTAGCACACCTAATGGATCTGTTTGTCATGTCCTCCTTGGCTGTGACTTGATGTGTTCAAATTGAAGGGAACAGCTTTTTGTCAGCACCAGAGCTCATATAGCCAGTGCTTCTGAATGATGTCTACCAAGGAGAGCTGATGCTCTCACCAGGGTCCTACACTTGTCTGAGGGACTCTGTTCCTTTCCCACAGCACCTTGACACGGTATGAAATATAGGCATTCGAATTAGAGCCTAATCAGAAGCAGCAGCTAAAGCGGTGCACCTTGGCTCTGTCTTTCATGTGCCCAATTACTGACAGATACTGCCGTTCGTGTCCTTCTTCTGTTTTCTTTAATTAGTACTTTACTATCTTGGGTTCAGAGCATCAGATATGGAGAAAACTTTCATGAAACTGCCAAGTGGCCATGCTGAGGATATGATAACATTATTATTATTATTATTATTATTTATTTCTTAGCAGACGCCCAAATCCATGTTTAATACTGAAGGTGCTATTTGCACTCTGGATTTGGGTGTGCTCCCAGAGATATGTTTCTAATAACACTAACCTGAGGGTGAGGACAAGCTGTAATCTAGCTTGTTTAAAAAAAAAAATACACATCTGTGCACAGCATACTTACCGAACACGAAATGCATTACCAGGCAACAAATGGCATTTGGGGAGCTAGTGCAACCAAAATGTCCCTTAAGCCTGGTAATAACAGATGGATTATCACTTTTATATTTGCAAGTTATATAAAAAGAAGTTGATCTGAGAGGAAACAGAGATTTCAACAGTCTTGTTTGTTGGTTTTATCCTCCATGTGTGGGTGTTCAAAAAGCATATTTACTTTTCCTATTTCCATGTAAAACTCATATAAAAAAATAGGTCACAGATATTTGCCAGTGAAGCTAAATGTAATGTTTCAATGGCCAAATCAAAACATTAAAGAGTGTTAACTGGTATGCTTAGTGCAAGTTTAAGCAGAAAGGTTTGCGTTTTAAGATTTTCTGCACTCATATTCAATGCAGAAATTACTTACATATATGCAATGGGATCAATATTATGTTTTAATACACACACACACATTAGTACCAAATCCTCCCAAGCATCTTGAGATTTAAAGGAAAATACTGCATTCAAAGCCAGTGTTGCAGGACAACACAGTGCATCAGAATGTGCTAAATCAAACACCATTTATTGGTTTAATAAAAAGGAAAATACAACCACTGTCTATGTAGCATCTGAAGCATCTGTTAAATCTTTCCTTGCCCACCTTTTGATTTCTCTTTCCTGTTCAATCTCTGGAAGCAAGCCTGGGTGAGTAACAGGAGATATTTATCTCTGTATGGAATCTAATATCAGGAGATATTTCTCTCTGTATGGAATCTAATACCAGGAGATATTTCTCTCTGTATGGAATCTAATATTGAACTAGGGTAAGATGAAGTCATCATTCATATCTGGATTTTATTGTTGGCTAGATGCGTCAATGGTCAATGCGCATGGAAGTTAGGGTTTATTTCTGAATGTAAAGTGCATATACAGTATGAAAACAGTTATGCCTAGTCATTCTTTTCAGCGCATTTAAAATTGATTGCAGCCATAGTGAGCTGCAATGTTAATCACAGGACAGTTGCAATAAAGGGAACTCAAGCCATTTAAATTGTATTTTTAGAGTGTGTCCCTGTTCTGCAGCTCATTAAAGTTACAGACTAATCCTATACATATTGTATCTTTACCCCAGGTCATCTGACATGCCAAGAGGACACATAGTCCTGGCCCTTGGGGTATCTATGAAGCAAGGCACCCTAAATCCTATTCTTTTTCCAGATGAGTTGTATAAGTCATTGGTGAAAGGGATAGACAAATAGTAAGATTGTATGAGTATTTGTTACGATTTTCAGTTTTGGTTCTGAGTATGAACAATAAGTAAAAAGCCTATTACTCTTATTTTTTAAATACATTAAATTAGTGCTAGAAAGGTAGCAGGCTATAAATGAATTGCATTGGCTGGTTTAAGCCCTGCCCACTTCTGGTGACTTCATCCTAGTATGAGTATATTTCATACTCCTAGAGGTACAAAAGTTATATAATTACATTTTCAAGTTTCACAGAATAAAAATAGGGAGATTAGCACACATTTGGGTTAAGGAACTACTTAAAGAAGAAAACAAATGAGCTAGGAAAACACAAAACAGTGTAATTTACTATTAGTTATCTCAAAATCCAATAAGAAGAGGAGGAGAAATAACTAGTATGAAAGGATGTATTTTACTGGTATGGAATCAGCCACGCAAATAGCTTGTAGTCTCTGTAATGTGAGTGCATGCAGGGTGGTTAAATTGCGTTGAATTGACAACAGAACTGGCAGAAGGCACAGGTGTCGTTGTCCACCAAATCAACAGTACGAAGGTCACTCTAAAATCAGGACTTAAAGGATGTGTTGCAGTAAGAATACCTCTGTTAAGAAAGGGGAACAAGACTAAAAGGCTAAAGTATGCACAAGAACACAGAAATTGGACTATGGAACAATGGTCAAAGGTGCTAGGTGTTTGTTTTGTTTATTTTTATTTTTGTGTTTATTAAAAAAAAAAAAAAAAAATAGCATGTCAGCGCTGGAAAACTCAATTTTTGTGTCCTGGGTCTGTTTTTAAAGGAGCAATGAACCGTGAGTGGTGAGGATTTTATTACATATGGTGGCAGCGAGTGTGGGCGCCCCTAAAGACCCAGAAATGGACGCAAATTTAAAAATTTGATCGCAAAGATCAATCGGAACACTGCTGCTCAGTTAGAGCAAAACAAAAAGTGGAGACTAGAGCTAGGGCTGCCGGAGCGGGAGCCGAATGAGTTGGAGCTGCTGCTCCAACATTGGAAGCCAACGAGAGAAGCCCAGCAGTCTCCTGCACCAGAGGAGCTGGTGCTGGGTCAAGGGCGGGAGGAGGAGTCCATCCCGGAACCAGAGGAGAAGGAGCCGTTTCAGTCACTGGAGCCACCGAATGAAGTCAAGGGGGAGGAGGTGAGCAATCCACCTCCAACAGAGCCTCAGCAAGAGGCCGGGGGAGGCACTCCGGTGCTGGTCAGTGCGGTCCCTTGCCCCTTGCTCCTGGACACCCTGCCGGTCTGCCTAGACCTCCCTACGCTAGACCTGGAGCCCAGGAGTCTGCACCATTGGCCACAGCTCTACCCCTGGTTCCCTACTCTGCTCTCCCCGAGCACCCAGACGTCACTGGGCTGCTGCCAGACGTCGCTGGTGCTCCCCTGTTCGCTGCTTCGCTCCCCCTGGGTGATCGGACATCGCTGCGCCGGTCCCCACGTAAAGACCCCTGCCCACTGCTGCATCCTCCTGTTCCCCGGCCGTCGCTTCAGTCGCCCCTGTCATCCCAGTGGGATCCTGTGTCGCCAGTTTGCGGTCCCTCACTGGAAGCGCCGGAGGGACCGACCCACCCTCAAGCCCGCCCGTGGAAAAGGGTGAAGATTAAAGAAATCGGACTTGAGGGTGGGTGGTCTTTTAAGGGTGGAGGGAGGTGGCCGTCGAATGACCGGTGTCTTGGAAAGACAAGGGGGAGGATGTGTAAGATAGCAGAGAGAGGGTATGATTCCTCCCTGCATAAAACATGTGCGTATGCACATTTTGTTTAATTAGTTTTGTTAATTGTTTTATTGTTAACCCTTTGCGGTACATTTATTAAATGCGCGTCAGGCACGCCAGTTCTAATTTATTTTCACACGCGCAGTTAATTTTAGACGCGCTGTTTAAAAGTATTTTTTTTCACAGTCAAACGGGTTTAAAAGGCCCTGCATAACAACAAAGCACTCACTAGGCATCTCCAGCCCTGCCCCACCCTTTCGTTCGCTATAGCTTTCACCTATGTAAGAAATAAATAATAATAATAGTCGTACATACCGATCAATCATCTCCTGATCACTCATTTTATCACCAAACTCCTCAATAATGCGATCCAAGTCATTATTTTATTCTATAACATCTCAAAAAAGCTCTGCAAATGTCCATGTTCTCTGTGCGCTGTTGCATCAGCCAGCTTGTTTCCTTATGACCGCCCCGTTATCTGATACCAGGGCCATGTATGACTATTCATGAGATACGCCTTTTTTATTTATTTTTTTTTTTTTTTTGACTTGTCTCGGCTCCTGTCGTTCCCACTCGGCCATTGAATGGTTTTCTCGGCTTTTTCCGGAGAAAAAACGACTAAAACCCGTTTTTTGCGTTTCTATAATGATGTCGGACAGGGTCCGACAATGGACCTGATAGGAATAATTGCAATGTCGGACCAGGTCCGACAATGGACCGCAAAGGGTTAATTATCCCCTGCACCTGGTGGTAATTGTAAATTAGAACCAGGTGCAGGTTATTTAAGAGAAGCAGTCAGTTTGCTCTAGACTGCTGAGTAGAAGGAAGCAGAAGGCGGTGTGCTCTGTTTCCGAGCAGTCACCACTGTGAGTACTGTGTTGTTATTGTGTGTTGTGTTTATCCCAGGTAAACGGCTTAGCCGTCCTGCGAGTTAGTCAGGGACCTCCATACTGTTTAGTCAGCGCTCCGAAGGAGCTAGGTGTTTGTTTTGTTTATTTTGTTTTTGTGTTTATTAAAAAAAAATAGCGCATCAGCACTGGAAAACTCAATTTTTGTGTCCTGGGTCTGTTTTTAAAGGGGCAACGAACCGTGAGTGGTGAGGATTTTATTACAATATATATTTATATATATATATTCTATTTGTAATGGTACCTGGTACACAGATGAGACTTCTAGTCTGGATCTGAGCCATGAGATACACAAACATATTTAATTATGTGCTGAATAGTACAATATGCTGGCATTAAATTTGGCAATTAAGTCAGTTGGCTTACCCCATTTGAAATAAGTATGATTTCGAATAGTAAATGCATATAAAACAGAGCTCTGGCGATAATTATTGTTTCAAAACAAAACAAAAATTAAATCAAAATGAAAGTAAACGTTGAAATGTATGTGACAGAGAAAAAAAAAAAAAACAACCTTACACATACACACAGTACAAGTGGCAACAGGATCAGATTATAGTAAAGTTAAAGCTATATCCATTTATCAGTTGCATTAAACAGTGCAACAATATTATCAACCACCTAAGTAGATGCTGTTATTAATACTTTATAATAAATAATACATGCTCTGAGCTCAGTCGCCCGTGGCGTGAGAGGATCAGATTACAGCTTTCAAAATCTCAAGCTGGTGGCTGGAAACGGCTTCCTATGCACCCGAATAAAACCTGAAATAAAAACAAAACACTCATCCTTTGATTCGGCGAGTTCCTATCATTAGGTCTTGTTTCAATTCGCACTGTGTGCAGGTCGTCAGTTGCAGTTTTCTGTCTGGTTTCCCAGCACTACCCTCCAAACAAAGTTATCAGCCTTTAGATCCAAGTGCAGGTGAGACTGGTTAATTAATTAAGGGAGGCCACTGGATGGAAAGCAGGACGTGGGAAACACTCAAAGCAAGTGAAACAAATATCATAAAATCAACATACAACAATCAACGTGAAATCAATCCAATAACAGTGAAATACTTCTATGAAAGACATATGGGGCTGCACGTTCATGTACCTTTCTGTCCGTATGTATTAAATATTCTCACAAAGCATGAAACACCGGAGTGCAGAAATAAAGGAGATATATTACATTATACCTAACAGCCCCGGGAGCAGTCACATTGACGACCACACAGAAAACAATTGTATTTTCATTATACAGAACGGTATTCTACTTTATTATTTTTATTTAGCAGTCCGCAATGTGTTTAGCTGTAATTAGATTAGTCTCTACTCTCTGCCTGAGTGAATGCCTTTTCAGGTGCACTGTTTTGGTCAGTCAGTTAGCATTGGGACTAGTGAAAATAAATACCGGAGACCATGGAGTTTTACAACGCAACAAAATATGGAGTTGATGTTTTGGATCAGATGGCTCAGAAGTATTCGGTGAAAGCTGGCTCCTGACGGTGGTCTGTTCAGGTGTTTTACAATGTATTGGACCTAGCAGCCATCAACTCCTGGGTACTTTACAAAGAATGCACGGAGAAGAATTTACCAAGGAGAGAATATATTTTACAGTTAGCACAGGGACTTCGCAAGAAGCATTTGGAACAGATGGAGACTGCCAAGCATGTACCCACAGCTGAAGCTGCCAATGCCAGGTTGGCAAGTGCAATGAAGATAAAACTTCGGACAGGTGTGTCCTGTGCAAAAAGGCGATGTGTAGAAGCGCAGTATCTGCGTTGATTGTGAACAGCCTTAGACTCAAGGTAAAGAAATTAGACTTTTTTTTAATTATTATTTATTTCTTAGCAGACGCCCTTATCCAGAGTCAAGAGTCCAGAGCCCTAACCACTACTCCACACTGCTGTACACTGTGCGCTTCTGTAAAATGTTTTCTTTTAAGTTCAGTTACTTTTGCACATCTGATAAACGGTTTATTGCGGTTAAAAATGTATTGCTATCGTTTCAGTTTTATAAATATGTATGTTGTAAACCGATGTCTGTTCAGATGTTTATTTATTTACATTTTACATCTGACTGTTTATCCTTTCATTATACTATTTACAGTGTTTTGAATACAGCCGTCAGAAAGACTTGCAAAGACTGCAGGGCTTCTAGGTATGAGTATATCTCCGGTCCTTCTAGTGTTAAAAAATGCAAGTCACACCTTAAATAGAAAGACAGAAACACATTTATAAACAGTGCCAAGTGATACTAAAGCTAATGCAAGTGGCTCACTTAACATCTTACTGTGAACTGTTATCACATTTTTACATAGCAGTAATGTCTATGTATTAAAATTAAAATGTATAAAAACAATTATACTAAAAGAGACATGGTTCTCACTTTGCAGAGGGGGCAGAATCACACCTTTTAAATTGAATTAAAAAAAATACTTGATATAGTATTTTAGCAACTAAAATAGCAACTTGATTTACAAAAGAAAAGGAAGCGCTAATTACATACACGTTATAAAAGTCAACCTACACTGTTTTTAAGAGAATGGACAGTGACATTTTGCTTTGTTATATGATTAATGTATTTTACTATACCATATGTACCAAATGTTTTTTTCCTAAGTTTAACATTATCTTAGTGCAATGCCTGACTTCAGAATTTGTAGCATAGTCCCACCTCAAGACACAGACAAGTTTGTTATAAACTCTCCTAAAAATGCAGGTAAATCAGACATTTTAATGTATTTACAAAAGGTAACAGTGTAGTAGTTTTTTTTTTTTTTTTTTGATGACTAATGAAGTAATAATAATATGAATTCATGTTTTTGTGTGTGTGTTATAAATATAACAGTCACAGACAACACTATGTACATGCTGAAAAGGGTACAACATTATAATTGTGTATTAGCAAATAAAATAAAACAGAAGGTATTGTGACACATTACAAACTGAGGGGCAGTATTGTAATATGCTTGTCTTTCCATGAATACTGTGGATGACACAATGGTGTTGGTATAAAATATTAATGTGCAATTAAATTATAATTTGTATAGCAGCCTTCTAGTTACAAATCGAAGGAGCATCAGCAAACTACCGCATTTTCTCATTCTGCACAGGCTTTTCATGACAAAACTGTGATATTTACCATAAACACAGATGACAGGAGGTAATGTGTGCAGATACAGGCACAAATTGCTGTCTGTGTATACCCATATTCACCTTTGTTGTATAAGGTGCCATTAAAAACTGTTGAAACTTAAAAAAAACTGTGATTATTGTACTGGATTTATGATAATAAATGCAACATTGTGGGGTTATTACAGTGTTCTATGTAATTTCATCCAGTTACTACAGAGACATGATTTCCCTTGATCACATTACATTGGGATGATTGGATTTATAATATATAATTGGTCAGCTGGATAATTAAATAGGCACATCTACCATGGTCTGCTTCCTTTTATATTTTAAACTGCAATAATACAGGAGGCAGATTTGTCAACACATCTCCCATGACAGCATAAATTTCAAATCATTAATCAGGTATCTAATGTTATTTAGTGTATGCACAGCCTGCTGTGTTCTGAGTAAACACAAATGTCATGACAACTGCCATTAGAATACACAAATATATGAAGAAGGTAGTGGGGGAGCCATGACATTGCTTATTACAAATTGTTTGACACAAATCTACAGGATAGACTTGCCTCGAGGATACAGTAAACTAAAATGTGAAGGAAAAATGGTGTTTAAGAGTAAAGTATACGGCAGTTGCAAAAGTTGTATACTGTATATTTTATGTACATGCTACTTAACTGCAAATACTTTTTTTTTTTAACGGAAACAATCTTTTAAAACTTTTTAATTTTACAGCGAAATGTAACTCTTGTGTACTTTTCCTTTTACAGTAAATACAGTACAGATGCCATTTAGCCAGGTGAATGCAAACTTAGAACTTTAGTGCTGTATATGGTACAGTAGTCCCTCGCTAATACAGACACCGTTATGCCATGTCTTAGAATAAGCAACACACAACGTATGCCCCCCAATATAACTGACTTAACGTGATGCTTGGTCACTGTGAATTGCATTATCCAAGAGACACATTAGAAAACAAACATTTCTTCTGCCTTTTATATCAGCTTAACCAGCTGCACCTGTGTCCATTTATTTGGAAATTGGCATCCATTTTGACTCCTGACCTCCCAAATGTGGGTCCCAAAATGGCCATGAGCAACCACTCAACATGGTCTAAAACCCTGTCACGAAATCCGCGTGGTCAGATTTCTTTACGTACTCTTTATATTTGCTCAGCATACACTCTTATCTCAGGGGAGACGTTAGGAGGACAGAGATGTTATTACTCCTAGTGGGATACAGTTCGTGCTCTGGACCCGCAGTATATCCAGATGACCAATATAGAACTCAAGAAATTGACAGACTCATGTATTTAAAGTTTTTTACGAATCAGAGTATGATCAGTACTCGTTCAGTTTATTAACGGTTAAATATTGGATAGAGTAGCTACAGGCTACGTCATATCCCCAGCTGAAAGACACACTGGGCAGTCCAGTGTCTTAACAGATATCAACGTTAACACTTTAATACATGTATATATGTGTTAATCAAGGCCGACAAGCAGGCCAAGAACACGTCACCTAAAGTACCCAATGGTCTATTTCAACACATTCAACAAAACTCTCTTATTTCTAAAACATAGCGTGAGTCCCTTATGGCAATACATGCAATACATGTGAGATAAAATAATAATAATAATTGCTTAATGCTTACCCTTTAATATAAATCGTAAAAGGATATGGCTGTCTTCACCAGGCAAATGAAACTGAATTCAATCAGCTCAACTGTGCAGGCTTGCAAAAGATGGACCACCTTGCCCTGTCTGGGATGAGTGTGGTACTCCATTGAAATTACTCTGGAGTTTTATAGGTTTTTCGTCTCATTGGAATACATGGGACGCCTCAATTAAATCCAATCATTAATCAGGTGGGACAGTTCTTATCCATTTTACAAATAATAGTTTTCAAAAGATCTGGACTAACTTTTCAGAATTAATAGGTGTCATGGACTTCAATAAATTCAAAACTTCACATTTGTTTAAACTCTTATGATCTCATTTCTTTGCTTTCCTCCGAGCCCCTCCTTTATCTGAAACGTTAAGTGAACCCAGGTTCCCAGGATCTTGGTTTATAATATAATATAAAAACACTACTGCATGCAAAACACTAATTTTATATGTGTTATATATGAGAGATGTTCTTAATATGTGACATCATCTTCTAAGTGATTATATTATGCTAAATTAAAGGTATTTGTTTCTTTTAACTTCATATTGTTTCATCATTTTGTTAATGAGTCAGTTTTGATTCCATACACCATTGTCTAACAGAGTATTTGACAAAAGTTTGTCTCATACAATATTTAAGTCATTTAGTTTCACTAAGTTTAAGTGGTAATAGTTTTCATTACAATTATTTATCCATTAAGAGATGCACTGACCAGGCTCTGACCTGTACCTCTCTGGGAATATGTTACTGCTAGCAGTTTCCACAGTCTCTTGTTTTTTCCAAGGTCAGAGTCTGTGCAAACACCTTTTTAGATATATGACCTGTCCATTAAGCCATGAGTTGTGCATATTATTTCAAGACATTTACTTACCAGTACTAAACCACTAACTCCATCTCTATGAGGCTTGCAGCTCTGCTGAAGTGGAACCCAAGGACATTCCCTCTTTCTAGATAAGAAGAGATGCCCAGGTTTCACTGTAGCAGTTTCAAATCACCACATTATAAGGAATCCATCTACCATCATTAGACAATAGTATAGTTGATTAATAAAAAGGTACATTATAGTATATTATTACAAACTTAACACAAAAACATAACACAACACCTTTTAACTTCTATACTTCAATGGATATCATAATGTCTAGAAGTCTTATTGTTCAATAGAAAGAAGAATAAACTTGTACCATTTTCCCATTTAAGTAAATCGAATACTGCTCCAGGTTTTAATCTTCTTATCACTACAGCAAAGTCGTGAACAAGCAATAATACTTGTCAGTTTTAAATAATATGTTTTCTCATTATAGCAAATACTTACAACATATTATTAATCTTATGAAATAACTGTTATGAACTATAAACAGTGTCAATTAGCACTGAACCTGTTTCATTATAAGATAATCTTTCTATTAATTTACCTCTGTTTATCAATTGCTATAATATTATTTTGGTGAATCCCTTTTAGGATTTAAATCCAAATATAGGCCAGTATGACCCTTCTCTTTGTTCATACAAAATCCAGCCGAGACAGGATTTTTTCTCAAGACCTTGGCTGTTCAGTTTTAATGTTAATTTATTGTTGTATAGAACTCTTTTCTTATCTTGTTTTTGGAAAACATAAATTTGTCGGTGTTATTAACGTTCACTTTTTGCCGGAATGGTACTTTTTATCAAGCATCATGCTTTCTGAAGATAAGATATACAAGTGGAAAATCGTTCATTATATATATATTTTAAAAATTCTCAGATTGCTAAATGTTTAATTAGAACCATATGTAGACTGACCTATTTCATGGAGCAAGAGAGCCACCTACTAGTGGTACAAGGATACTCTTTCTTTATCCTTCCTAATATCTTTGACACTTCATTTTATAATACATTCCATATTTGAAATTGCCTAGTACATATTCAGCATATCCATATGTTCTCAGCAGGATTCAGCTTCTGTACCAGGTTTCGCTCTTAGTTGTTTCCACACAAAGTCCCTTGATCCAATGTTTCTCCATCACAGGTGTGAGATGCCATCTTCCTCACTTCGTACCTACAAGACACTTGGACACGTTTAGCTGTAAATATTATTTCTTTATATTTCCTTTTGTTTGCACAGAGTCACTTTGTGAGGTACGCCTTCCATCCAGAACACTGAAGGAGGCCAAAACTCACTGTTATTCATATTTTCTGGTATCCAATTACTGTTCTTTTCCACATCATCAGTAGTGAACTTAACATAACTGAATCTGTTTCATTTGATGAACCATTTACTGTAGCTTACTGAGTCTAATGTTTTACTATATGGAATAACTAGTTCAGCGTCACCTGCGACAACCCCATGATTGTTAGTGCAGGTACACTCTCTCTCTCTCTCTCTCTCTCTCTCTCTCTCTCTCTCTCTCATATATATATATATATCATCATCATCATCATCAGCCTTTTTCAATCCACTGCTGGATGAAGGCATCCCCAAGATTCTTCACACAAAAGCCTGTCTGCTGCGTCCCTCATCCACGTTTCCCTGGCGTGTTTCCTAATTTCATCTTGATATATATATATATATATATATATATATATATATATATATATATATATATATATATATATATATATATATATTGTAGCGACTTGCCGTCGCTATGAGACTTATTTTAAAATAAAGAAGCGGTTCCAGAAGCCGTGTCAAGGATAATAAAAGAGCCAGTAGTTTATTATTTTTTTTGCTATACACTTATACCAGACTTTGTCGGCCCAGCCCCACGCCAAAATAATAAACCCTACTAGCGTCTATGCCTACCCACTTCACTTTCACAGCAACAGCGGATACCTCTCACACACAACAGGGGTGCTCTGTATCTCAGCGTAATCGGCTATCTATCTAAACTGGCAAATTTCTCTCTAACAGGAACAGGTTTTTGATCACCCTCCGCTCCGTCTAAATCCACTTGAAGAGTTCACGGAGGCTGCTGACGTCAGCTCCCATCGTCCTCATCCCTCAGGGCTAAACCAACCCTCGAAGACGAGGAGGGGAGGGGGGAAAGAAACTGGCTAATTCCCCGTAACAAAAGAACCTTCTCAATTAACTTCAATAAACAATGACACAGCCTCCCTATACACCTACACACTCACACCCTAAACTACGGTCCCCAAACGAACTTCCCACCCTGCTCCCCGTATACATTCTCTTAATGCCGTGATCGGGCACACAACACAGGGAATGAACAGATAACAACACATTTACAGTACTTCGTCCCAGCGACTCTAGTCCAGTTCTCGCGAAAGCCAGGATCGCTACAATATTATATATTATGTGTGTGTATGTGTCAGACTATATTACCACACAATAATATGTCTCGAGTTGGTTTTAAGCTGTAATGCACAGCCACAAGTACATTTCTAGCTCAAAACCAACACTCTTTCCCTGTTCCTGTTTGTTGAGGGGCTGCAAAAAGATAAATAAAAAAATAAATCTTGTTCTTAATGAAATCTTGTGTCCTGGTCAACCCACACACTTACCATTCATCAATCTGTGCTAGAGACTGATGTATCTTATCTACATCACCGACTTGTGGGATAATTAGCAAACTTGTAAAATCTGCAGACACAAAGCTTGAGGGACTGGCCAACATGCCTACAGCCAGCCAGGAAAAACTAGAATGGAATGGCAATTGAAACAAAATTCCTTTTAAACATGGCCCTGAATTACAATAATTACAATGAGTCCTATGCATTTACTGGAATAACAATAATAAATATGGCTTACTATGTGTTATAACTTGATTTAAGCATTAAGGAAAGACAATATCAATATGCAGCAATCACTATCATTTGCAATTTAGATTACTATACAAATGGATCAAATGAAAAATACATCTTTGCCCTTCTAAGAAATCCAGCCCCTTCTCTAGATTAAGATAAGCAAAGAAATGTAAGGGGAACAAACTACAACAACAATGCCAGCAACTAGTGTTTCATAGTTAATGATGGATCAGCTATAAGTAAGTGTGGCAAAGCGCCCCGCCCCTGTGTGCATTTGTGTGTTGCGTGCGTGTGTAAATGTTGGTGTATAGATTGGTACACGGGATATAAACGGGTCTGTGTTTCACGTGTATTTAAAGTGTAGATTTGTATTTAGGCACGAGGAGAGCACAAATCACTTCACGTGCTGGTTAAATGTAATATGTGAGCACGGGGTTGCACAGAATTAATTCACGTGCTGGGATTCAAGTGAATAATTAATTAGTAATTGAATCCCAGCACAATAGTATATATAGACGCACATTTCTTGCACTCAGGGTTGGTGTTCAGTGAGTGGAGAACGGGATTGGAGACGGAGGTAATAATAATAAGAAGAAGAATAGTTAAGTGTTTTCACTCACCGTGTTTGTTTGTCTCCGTGCACCGTTTGACTGTGTAGTCCGTTTTGTTTGTCTTTTTATTTTGGCGTGTAGTGCCGTGTCCCGTGTTTTTGTGCTGTTTACAACCCTTTTATTTGTTAATAAACGCTGAGTGCAGCCATTGCCCTCAGCTCATCATCACCACCGTCTCTGTCTGTGTATTCCTCTCTGGTCTGACGCCACCCACTCTGGCCGTCTTTGTGACACGTGGTGTCATCGTGGGATAATAGCGCCTCCAAGCGTCAGACCAGGAGAGGGGGTTTTGTGAAAAAAAAAATAAATAAAAAAAAATAAAGCGAGGATGGGAAGAAAGAGCTGCAGGAAGCAGCAGAAGCAGCAGCAGCAACAACAACAGCTGCAGCCCTCATCCTGCATGCTGGGCTGGGAGGAGGACAGCCACAACGGGGCAGTAGCCACCCCTCTACCCCCACTGCCACCGGGTTCCCCACCGTCCCGGGAAATATGGGACTGGCTGGTGCACCCCGAGGGGAACTTCGCCAGTGATCTCCCCCTGGTTATTCACGCACTGCAGATGCGAGATGGGAAACGATGGGAGGACTGGGAGCAACAGCACAACCCGGCATCCGTTCGTGACCTCACCATTGTGGTGCTGGGTTACCTAGCTGCAGACATGGGAGGGATGCCTTCCAGTGAGCAAGAGGGAGAGGAGCAGTCGCTGCCCTCTCCAGTACCTGAGCGGGAGGAGCCTGAGCGTCCACAGCCCGAGTGGGAGGAGCCTGAGCGTCCACAGCCCGAGTGGGAGGAGCCTGAGCGTCCACAGCCCGAGTGGGAGGAGCCTGAGCGTCCACAGCCCGAGTGGGAGGAGTCGGGGCGTCCACAGCCCAAAAGGGAGGAGGTCGAGGATGATGGCTGGGAGGTTTTTTTAAAGAACCTTGCAGCAGAGTTATGCCCTGGCTGTGGGGCTTATGGGCACACGTTAGCCATATGCCCCACCCAGTATGAAGAGGAGGAACCAGCGCCCAGACGGGGGGACCGCGAGCGTCCAGCGCCCAGACGGGGGGACCGCGAGCGTCCAGCGCCCAGACGGGGGGACCGCGGGAATCCGAAGCCTGAGAGGCAGCTGTTCCCACCTTCACCAGCAGAGCAAGAATGCCTGCTGGTTTCCCCATCACAACCAGCAGAGGTAGAATGCCTGCTGGTTTCCCCAGCACAACCAGCAGAGGAAGAATGCCTGCTGGTTTCCCCAGCCCAACCAGCAGAGGAAGAATGCCTGCTGGTTTCCCCAGCACAACCAGCAGAGGAAGAATGCCTGCTGGTTTCCCCAGCACAACCAGCAGAGGAAGAATGCCTGCTGGTTTCCCCTTCAGAAGCAGAGCCGCACCAGTCCGCTGCAAGAGAGGCAGAGCAGCACCAGTCCCCTGAAAAAGGGGGAGACTACACGCTGCTCCCACCTCCATCGGCAGGAGACTACACGCTGCTCCCACCTTCACCGGCAGGAGCAGAGCAGCCGGAGCTGCCTCTGCCACTTCCAGGAGCAGAGGGGCAGGAGCTGCCTCTGCCTCCGCCACCTACATCGGCAGGAGCAGGGGAGCCGGAGCTGCCTCTGCCTCCGCCACCTACACCGGCAGGAGCAAAGGAGCAGGAGCTGCCTCTGCCACTTCCAGGAGCAGAGGAGCAGGAGCTGCCTCTGCCACTTCCAGGAGCAGAGGAGCTGCCTCTGCCTCTGCCACTGCCAGAAGCAGAACAGCAGGAGCTGTCTCTGCTTCCCATACCTCCACCACGGGGAGTACGGTGGCCGGAGCCCCAGAAAGGGGAGCTGTCGGCCACGAAGAAGGGGGAGGAGGTCTGGAGACCACCAACCCCAGCAGCAGTTTCGCTGCCGGAGATCGTGAGGGAGGTCAGGAGACCTGCTCCCACTGCAGCAGTTTCGCTGCCGGAGATCGTGGGGGAGGTCCGGAGACCTGCTCCCACTGCAGCAGTTTCGCTGCCGGAGATCGTGGGGGAGGTCCGGAGACCTGCTCCCACTGCAGCAGTTTCGCTGCCGGAGATCGTGGGGGAGGTCCGGAGACCTGCTCCCACTGCAGCAGTTTCGCTGCCGGAGATCGTGGGGGAGGTCCGGAGACCTGCTCCCACTGCAGCTTCTTCGCTGCCGGCAGTACTGTGGTCGGAGCCCCACCAAAGGGAGCTACCGGCTACAAAGAAGGGGGACGAGGTCTGGAGACCACTTTCCCCAGCAGCAGTTTCGCTGCAGGAGTTCTTGTGGCCGGAGCCCCACAGGATGGAGCTGCCGGCTACGAAGAAGGGGGAGGTCGGGGGACCACCTGCCCCCGCAGCTTTTTCGCTGCAGGACGGGACCAACAGGCTGTCAGCCGTGCCACTACCGGCAGGGGTGCTGACAGCATGGCCAACCATGGGCCCACTGAAGCCTCCCTTCCCAGCCCGAGACTTTGTCCTGGACTGCTGGATTTTTAAGGGGGGAGGTGGCCGTTGAGGCCATGTGTGCTGCGCACAAGGGGGGGTATATGTGGCAAAGCGCCCCGCCCCTGTGTGCATTTGTGTGTTGCGTGCGTGTGTAAATGTTGGTGTATAGATTGGTACACGGGATATAAACGGGTCTGTGTTTCACGTGTATTTAAAGTGTAGATTTGTATTTAGGCACGAGGAGAGCACAAATCACTTCACGTGCTGGTTAAATGTAATATGTGAGCACGGGGTTGCACAGAATTAATTCACGTGCTGGGATTCAAGTGAATAATTAATTAGTAATTGAATCCCAGCACAATAGTATATATAGACGCACATTTCTTGCACTCAGGGTTGGTGTTCAGTGAGTGGAGAACGGGATTGGAGACGGAGGTAATAATAATAAGAAGAAGAATAGTTAAGTGTTTTCACTCACCGTGTTTGTTTGTCTCCATGCACCGTTTGACTGTGTAGTCCGTTTTGTTTGTCTTTTTATTTTGGCGTGTAGTGCCGTGTCCTGTGTTTTTGTGCTGTTTACAACCCTTTTATTTGTTAATAAACGCTGAGTGCAGCCATTGCACTCAGCTCATCATCACCACCGTCTCTGTCTGTGTATTCCTCTCTGGTCTGACGCCACCCACTCTGGCCGTCTTTGTGACAGTAAGCAATAAAGAATTCTTGCAATTTGAGGAGTGTATAACGTACACAAGGTTGTTATTTATTGCTATTCAATCTTTTAAACCTCAGCATCACAAAAACACTTATTAAAACACACATGTCACAAGCCAAACAAGGGGAGAGCACAAGAGCATTGCTTTAACGTCTTAAATTACCTTTTGCAACAGATCTACATATTGTTTGTCATCTTTTCAACGTAAAAATAAACCTGCCACTCCATCTGACACATAGAATGCAGCATGAATTCAAACAGATACATGACAACGGTGCTAGGGGCGGTAATAAATAAGCAGATAGGAAAAGATACCTGGGGTTGTGGTACTGTGTTAACCTTGTTGTGTGCACATTTTTGGATTTAGTAATTCAGGGGTGTCAAACTCCAGTCCTCGAGGGCCGCAGGGTCTTCTGGTTTTCATTCCAACTTAAGCTCTCAATTAACATAATTGATCTAATTATTTGTTCAATTTGACATGTTTAATATTTTTCAAGGTCTTTTACAGTTGATGGTTTTAAAAATGCACTTGATTCAAGGTACACGACCTGTGAAACATTTTGAGGTCTGAAGAGAAGTGTTAAATGGTGTCCAGTTAATCAAATAATTAGACCAATTAAGTAAATGAGAGCTCGGGTGGAACGAAAGCCAGAAGACACTGCGGCCCTCCAGGAACTGAGTTTGACATCCCTGTAAGTAATTACTTTGCTATGTCAACTGGTTGTATGGTACATGGCTGTTAAGATTTCTGTAGTTGCTATAAATGAGGCAACATAAAGGGAACTTGATTCACAGCTTTAAAATAAAAAACAAAGTCAATAGTATGGTAAGATCAATTTGAAAGTGTCAATAGGAAGAAACAGGATAAAAACAGCATAAATAAACAAGTTGTATTTCTAATGAAAAGCACAAAAGAATGTACTTTGTTGTGTTATTTTAACTGTGAAATTAAATAATTGTCAAAAGTAGGAATGTGCTAACAGTTAACAAGCATCTCTTAAACCAGTAAATTAAAAACTGAATTGTGGTAATTCAACCATTAAACAACATAAGTTAAGGGAGTTTTAAATGAAAGTGCATCAACAAGAAGTAATAAATGGTCAGTTTATTTTCCTGCATGGAGAGTAATATTGCATTGTGAGGTGAGGGATGTTTGCTGACAAACTGTTTTTAAGCTTGAAGAAGGATTGACTTGGACCACAGAAGAAGAAAACAGGTGATGACTGGTATTCAGAAAGTACACTTAAATAATTTCTCAGGGGACACTTCATGAAGTGAATAGTTGAGGGATGATAATAATAATGGTCTCAAGCATGGGGAAAGCAAAGTCAGAGTTTTCTTTCTTTTCTTTCTTTCTAACACTTGAAGCCATTTTGTTAGATTTCTGGAGTGATATGATTCTGTTGCAGCAGGTCAACAATGGTCAGTTCACTATAGGTGAATGCCATTTACGTATACCCTGCTAGCCAGTCATAGAACAGGGTTTCTTTTCCATTGTGATTGAATATGAAATATACACAACTCAGATAGATTCAAGAAGCAAAAAAAAAAAAAAAACATTTTGTCAGGCTGCTCACGTGATAACATTGTTCATTTGGGAATCGTGGTTTCTAATGACATCAGCTGGTGGAAGACAAAGATTTTTTACTGAAGCACAGACTGCCAGAGCTGTTCAAATACTGTAATCTGGGATGCTCAAAGATGTGTAGTTGATCAATTTGCTGTGAACCCTTCTGTTGTTTCCAGACTGTATACATGTTAACAAATCACAGGCTTGTACACTAGACGTCCTGGACAAGGTTATGGGAGGTCAACCACACCACACAGTGGTCAATTTCTACACAATATGGGAGTGAGGAATTGCCAGTCCATTGCACATGGGCTCAATGTCCACTTCAGGATAGCAACTGGAGTAAATATAAGCAACCTAACTATGAGAAACAGCTTGCATGAGTCTGGTTTGAGGTTAAGATCAAGACCCCATAACACCCAAGAGAACATTGTTACCATTTTTGATAACCATGACTTTTAAGGCTTCACAGAGTAGTATAGATCACACCAGAGTTGCCAGTGTAAGGTTTATGAATGAAGGTAAACATGGAATGCACTACCTTGTTACGCTATAAGGGTGAGACCAGATCATGTTTCAAATTTTAACAATGTTTACAATGATTACATTCTACATTGAACATTGTTTAAATACAAAATGTGCCCCTAGTATTAACAGAGATAGGCAATTGATCAGATTACCTCAAACCCTGGAGAGAGCCCTCAGACTGATTCAGCAATGGTCCATGATGATCATGGATGTATTAGAGGCTTCTCTGCCTGGTCAGCTCAATGCCAGATTTTTTATACCATACTAATTATCAATAGAATGTAGCCCTTTAGCTGTTACTCCATTCAAGTGCAACTGACCATTAACCAATCTCTTACAAGGTTACCATGGTTAATTGTTTACCATATTTCATTCCATACATTTCTACATGTGATTTATCTTTTCAATCATTTTAACTAATACATTTTAATCTCATATGAGATTTCCAATACATTTTCATCCTACAGACGGGCATCTCCGTCATTTGGCACTTGTTTTGTTCACTGATTAATCAAGATTTCATCTGTCCACTAATGAGTGGCATGTTCGAGAATGGAGAGCCAGAGGAGAATGGTTTGCTCCATTATATGACCATTTTGCAGGAGACTGACTTGTGGGAGGCATCTGCATTGGAGGCAGCACAGATCTTATTGTGTTTCCAAGAGGCTGATTTACAGCACAACAGTACATAGACAGTCTTGGACCCTGCAATGAGACCATTTGCAATGCATGCTCAGTGGTTTATGTCTCTTAGAGGTTAATTTAGATGCCCTTATTGATTTAAATGTTCTTAACCAATCAGCAATTATTCTTATTTTTAAGTTTAGAATAGCGAGCATCATATATTGCTATTGCGATGATTAAAAATTGATTGGCACTTTAAAGTACATGTCTTTATGAAGGCTTACTCATATCCTGACTTTTCACCTTGAAGCATTAGATTAAATAAAACCTGATATATGGGGAATCCTGTGAAGGGATCAAAGATCTAGAAAACAGATGCCCATCAAGTCTACCCACCCCAACCCCCACCCCCCAACTTTCTTGGTTAAAATGAGAGGAAGCTTGTACTTTAGCTGACAGATTATAACACTGATAGATCAAGTGTTTTGCTCATTCCTTTCCAACTGCATTAATAAGCTATTAATAAACATGAGATGCACTAGCAGTGGCAGCTAACAGTTATAAGTAGTGAGAGCATAGACATAAAAGGTTGAACGCAATTTATACGCGACTGATTTGGAAGAACTGGCCTGTCATTTTCAGTCTACTGTGATGACATATTCAGGGTTGTGTTAGGAATATTGCTTGAAATATTGTTTAGCCCTTATTCACACAGGGCCGACAAGACAGTGCATCTGTGTTGCTATGGATTCTTCTGGGCCAGTGCTGAACATTTTACCAGTGCTGCACGTTCTCGAACTGGGAAAGGGAACCCTCCCTCCTCAGATTGCTTAGGTTGCTGCTTTTAAAACTAGGTCTGTCTAGTCCTAAGCCTGTGTGTGCATTTGACTAGCCAAGCGTATGAGAGCAGACACTGGTTCACTGTTGGCTTTCTATGTGTTTATGGTGCCTTGCATATTTTCTCTTTGTTGTCAGCATCAGCATTCTTGGCAGTATGTGCAGCAGCAGTCATTGTATTTCCTGTCATTGTCTTTCCTGCTGGTACCACAAGCTTCACCACATGACATCAGACAGACATTGTGTCCCTGGCAGACATTGTGTTGGTACTTGCATTCTCCGTTCTTCAGATTATGTGAGGAATACTCCCATCTAAAGCTGGATCAATTCCACATAGCCGACATTAATGTTGCGCAAGACCCCTTTCCACAAGAATTCAAACCAACACAGAAAATTAGAATTCTAAATGTTTAATTCTGCCGCTAGCAGTAACTGCAAGAAGGTCTATATGGAGCCAGATTAGACAGTGTGACTTAAAAAAGCAAAACACATGTAGTTAATATAAATACATATTAAAATGTAAGCCATGGTTTATCCAGATTCTTTAATGAAAACCTTGAATAAAATGTATCAAGAGGGTTCTTTCTGTGAATAATGCCCAATTAATCTCTCTTTTATGGAAAGAAAAATCAATGTCAGCTGATTTTCAAAGTTTTGGATATCGTTCACTAATGAGATATCATTAAATGTACAGTACTGTAACAGGGCGAGCAGCCCTGTACATTGTTTTGTTTATTTTAGTTTAGAACGGAGTCCCCTCCGCCCCTGTGCAGATGATTGTTTTGTGTTTATTATGATTTAATAATGTTTTGTATATTTATGACGGCGAGCGCCGCAGGTTTTGTTATTGTTTTTGTATTTATGATTATTATGTATTTAGGACGGTGTAGCCGTTTTGTTTAGTAAACTCGTGCAGAAGGTGGCCATCTCCCGAATTAATTAGGTGATTTAATTTGTTGCTAATCAGGAGATGGTCACCAAAAAGCCTGCAGCTCTCCAACTCGAGGCGGGTGTATGAGGAGCGAGAGTGGAGAGAGCGAGGAGAGAAACGTAAGAGTAAAAACATAAAGGATCAGTGACGGCTATTTGCCCAGCCTGACCTTTGTTTGTGTATTTTTGTGTTCGTGATTTTGTTATGTTCAAACCTTTTATTTTCGCTCGGTGAGCAAGTGTGTTTTTTTGTTTAAATATTTATTTTACTTTTGTTATAAATAAAAACGGCAGCCAGCCAATTTTTTTGAACTGTAGTACTTGCCTGGTGTCAGTTATCCTTCCTGCTTCTGCCTGACGTCACCACACACACTATCCTGTCATACGTGGTGTCAGAGTGGGATTACCAGCGCCTCCTGGACTCAGGCAGAAGTAGGGTACTGCAGTTTTTCGTTTTTTTTCATTGTGTGTGGAGAAAAGGAGTGAAGAGGAAGAAGGATGGGAGGAAAGAGGAGGATGAGAAGGCAGCAGCCACAACACCAGCCAGAGGAACAGCAGCCCGGGTGTTACTGCTGCACTAAACCTGGGCATTCCAGAACCAACTGCCCCTGGTACCCCCTAGGACAGCTACCCCAGCTATGCCCCATCTGCGGAGGTGAGCACTACGTGGCCCGCTGCCCTGTCCATCAGGAGAGGGAGGAGCAGGGGTCGCCTCAGTCTCTACCATCAGCAGGGGGAGGTAGACTGCTGCTCCCACCGCTCCAACAACAGCGGCAACAACAGCAACCACAGCAGCTGAACAAGAGGTGGTGGTCCCGGGTGCCAACTAAGTCCTGCGCCTGAAAGGGAGGAGCCCGACCGTCCTGCGCCTGAAAGGGAGGAGCCCGAACGTCCTGCGCTTGAAAGGGAGGAGCCCGAATGTCCTGCGCCCAAGAGGGGGGAGTCGGTGCGTCCACAACCCAAGAGGGGGAAGGCCGAACATCCACAGCTTAGGTACCCGCCAGCAGAGGGTGAGTTCCTGCTGGTTCCGCCTCCACCTCCATGGGAGGACTGCGTGTCGCTTCCACCTTCGCCAGCAGAGGGAGAGTTCCTGCTGGTTCCGCCTCCACCGCACTGGGAGGACTGTGTGTCGCTCCCACCTCCGCCAGCAGAGGGTGAGTGCCTGCTGGTTCCGCCTCCATCGCCTCCGCCAGCAGAGGGGGAGTGCCTGCTGGTTCCGCCTCCATCGCCGCCACCAGCAGAGGGAGCGTGCCTGCTGGTTCCGCCTCCATCGCCGCCACCAGCAGAGGGAGCATGCCTGCTGGTTCCGCCTCCACCGCACTGGGAGGACTGTGTGTCGCTCCCACCTCCGCCAGCAGAGGGTGAGTTCCTGCTGGTTCCACCTCCACCTCCATGGGAGGACGACTTGTCGCTCCCACCGCCACTAGCAGAGGGAGCATGCCTGCTGGTTCCGCCTCCATCGCCGCCACCAGCAGAGGGAGCATGCCTGCTGGTTCCGCCTCCACCGCACTGGGAGGACTGTGTGTCGCTCCCACCTCCGCCAGCAGAGGGTGAGTTCCTGCTGGTTCCACCTCCACCTCCATGGGAGGACGACTTGTCGCTCCCACCGCCACCAGCAGAGGGAGCATGCCTGCTGGTTCCGCCTCCATCGCCGCCACCAGCAGAGGGAGCATGCCTGCTGGTTTCACCGCTGCAGCCAGAAGGGGAGGAGCCCCTGCCACCTTCGCCAGGAGCAGAGCAGCAGGAGCTGCCTCTGCTTCCACCACCACCTGAGGGAGAGGAGCAGGAGCTGCCTCTGCCTCCACCATCACCACCTGAGGGAGAGGAGCAGGAGCTGCTTCTGCCTCCACCATCACCACCTGAGGGAGAGGAGCAGGAGCTGCCTCTCCCTTCACGACAGGATGGACCGAAAAAGAAGGCTGGCAAAAAAGAAGGCTGCCCTTGCACAGGCTGCTAAAACGAGCAAGGGGGAAAACGGCCGGGTCGCAGCAGTTGAGAAGAGGGCCAACCCTAGCACCGCTGCTGGTCCTGGTTCCCCTCCTGCAGTCGTCTCCCGAGGGTCCGCTGCCACCGTCGCCTCCTGAGGGACCGTTGCCGCCCTGTCGTGCATCGCTTGGGGATGCCAGTTCGCCATCGCTCGGGGATGCCAGTTCGCCATCGCTCGGGGATGCCAGCCTCGCACCGCCCAAGGATGCCAGCCTCGCACCGCCCAAGGATGCCAGCCTCGCACCGCCCAAGGATGCCAGCCTAGCTTCGCCCAAGGATGCTTGCCTTGCATCGCCTGGGGCTGCCTGGTGCTCCGCATCGCCTGGGGCTGCCTGGTGCTCCGCATCGCCTGGGGCTGCCTGGTGCTCTGCATCACCTGGGGCTGCCTGGTGCTCCTCATCGCCTGGGGCTGCCTGGTGCTCCGCATCGCCTGGGGCTGCCTGTCGCTCCGCATCGCCTGGGCCAGGGTACAAGGTACGAGGGAGAAGTGGAGCTCCCGCTGCCGCCTCCATAGCCAGGGGCTCCCCTCCCGAGTTCGCCTCCCGAGGGTCCGCTGCTGCTGCCGTCGCCTCCCGAGGGTCCGCTGCTGCTGCCGTCGCCTGGAGTCGCTATACTGTGGCCGGAGCCCCATGAAGGGGAGCTGCCGGCCATGAAGAAAAGGGGGGAGGTCAGGAGACCAGCTCCCCCAGCCGCACTTTCGCGGCCAGAGATCGTGTGGTTGGAGCCCCACGGAGGGGAGCTGCCGGCCGTGAAGAAAAGGGAGGAGGTCAGGAGACCAGTTCCCCCAGCCACATTTCCGTGGCAGGAAACACTGTGGCCAGAGCCCCACGGAGGGGAGCTGCCGGCCACGAAGAAGGGGGGGGAGGTCAGGAGACCAGCTCCCCCAGCCGCACTTTCGCGGCAGGATGGTGTGTGGCGGGAGCCCCGGAAGAGGGAGCTGCCAGCCACAAAGAATGGGGGGGTGCCGGACCTCCCACCATGGCCACCCCCATGGACACTGTGCTTCCCCCTCTTCCGGAACTTTGAGACTGAGGGGGGAGGTGGCCGTTGGGGCCATGTGTGGGTTGCACAAGGGGGGGGGGATATGTAACAGGGCGAGCAGCCCTGTACATTGTTTTGTTTATTGTAGTTTAGAACCTCCGCCCCTGTGCAGATTATTGTCCGAGCGCCGCAGGTTTTGTTATGGCTGGCGATTTTATTTATAACAAAAGTAAAATAAATATTTAAACAAAAAAACACACTTGCTCACCGAGCGAAAATAAAAGGTTTGAACATAACAAAATCACGAACACAAAAATACACAAACAAAGGTCAGGCTGGGCAAATAGCCGTCACTGATCCTTTATGTTTTTACTCTTACGTTTCTCTCCTCGCTCTCTCCACTCTCGCTCCTCATACACCCGCCTCGAGTTGGAGAGCTGCAGGCTTTTTATAACAGGTGACCATCTCCCGATTAGCAACAAATTAAATCACCTAATTAATTCGGGAGATGGCCACCTTCTGCACGAGTTTACTAAACAAAACGGTTACACCGTCCTAAATACATAATAATCATAAATACAAAAACAATAACAAAACCTGCGGCGCACGCCGTCATAAATATACAAAACATTACTAAATCATAATAAACACAAAACAATCATCTGCACAGGGGCGGAGGGGACTCCGTTCTAAACTAAAATAAACAAAACAATGTACAGGGCTGCTCGCCCTGTTACAAGTACTCACAAGCCTACATACTTTATGGAAGGTAAAATGTGTGGTATTGACCTCTGATCTAATATGGCTACCATGTTTAAGTCATTTAACATTTTTATGAGATATAGAGACAGTACAGTTTGACTTGCTCTATTAATATTTCATACACAGTTTTATGCTTCAATTTTCTCTATTATTTTGTATTACCAGTGTTATCAACTAAAAGATAACTTCATTTAAATGATTTTACCTCTGGCCATATACTTTAAAACAGTAGAGTATTTTAGTGATCAAAACCAGACTTTTTCACAGAGCTTTGTATGTAGTAATGTTAACAAGTGAATTCAGCTCTGGGGAAAACACCAGAATACCAAAAAGAGACCATTTTACTAGATGTTTACAAACCATTCAATCTGATATGGCATTACCCTTACATTATGCCTCCAGGGAGGCTTTGTTTTTGTTCACACAATCTCCCATTTCTAAGGAGCAGGGAATCAAGTTGTGAGATTCGATTTCCATTACATGAGAGTAGATGTTAAAACTTCATTCTGATTTGAACTCGGCTCTCGCCAAGATAAGCACCAACTAAGACGTAGCTTTACAGTAAACTAATGTGATCCATCTGTGTCTCCATCCATTTGCGTTTGATGATATAGATATCCTTCTGCCTGGTGTTGATGGCTGAAGTGTAATGCTGTCTCCAGGGATCAGCTTATTTTGCCTCCCTAGCGCATCAGCACACACAATGACTGCGATGCTGGCTTATCATTTAAAAAGTAAATATCTTTACAACTAACCAAAAACAAATATTTTAAATGTACCTTAGGTTCTGTTTCAATTATAAATCACAATGAGTGTTCATTGCAAAATATACAAAATATATATGCACAATATTAATATGTGGTAGGGTGGCACGGTGGTGTGGTGGTTAGCGCTGCTGCCTCACAGCGCCAGGGTCCTAGGTTCGAATCCGGCCTAAGGTACTGTCTGTGTGGAGTTTGCACGTTCTCCCCGTGTTCATGTGGGTTTTCTCCGGGTACTCCGGTTTCCTCCCACAGTCCAAAGATATGCTGTCCAGGTTGATTGGTCACTCTAAATTGCCCTCTGTGTGAGTGTGTGTGTGTGTGGTGCCCTGTGATAGACTGGCGTCCCGTCCAGGGTGTAGTCTCGCCTTGCGCCCTGTGTATGCCGGGTTAGGCTCCGGCTCATTGCGAACCTGTAAAGGAGTAAGCGGTTAATGATAATGGATGGATTAATATGTGGTATTGTATCTTTCCTCAGGGTGTGTACTTGTAGATATCATACATGTACAGTATGGGGAACCCATACTTGGATGATGTCACAAGAGGTCGGGTCTTAAACCAGAATTTACCATTACTGTCATGAGTTCACTTACAGCAGATTGTAAAAGTAAGTATTTATTATTATTTATTTATTTATTTTTGGTGATAAGGCAGGTTCCTATATATTTCATGAGACTAAAAAAACACTAAAATAATATTAATACAAGGATTAAAATGTGCTTCAAATGTGGAAATCTGCATCATATTAAAAGGCAGACAATATGTGTTGAGGTAAAAAAGACTGAACTATTTCAGTATAATTTCAACAAAAAATACCAGTCATCTCATTTATAAAATTGTCCTTCAGATTATTGTCCTATCAGGATGCAGTCTGACTAATTAAACTGTTCAAAACTCAATTTGGAGAGGAAAAAAATATTACCAAAAAAATTTTCATATTTTTTTATATAAAAAAAAATACCAAAACATTCCAGCAATAAATGAACAAAAAAACAAGAAAAACAAAAAAACAGCAGAGGAATTGATGTATTCCCCCCTGTGTGTTGTAATTCCATTGGTCCTGGCTAGGGATGACCGATTACACTGACTCATGTTGTGCTTCTTGAACCTGAAATTGCCAGAGGGAGTGGAGAGTATTAAGCCTCTGCCACCCCACCCTCCCCCCGATATAAAGCTCATGAGTCATAGGGCTACATTCATAAAGCCTTGGTGCCCCATTAAATGCATAGGAATATCCCATTAATGCATTTTCTAAAAGGCAGAAGGTCTTTCAGTAGTCATATTAGCAGGTTTGACTGAATGTGTTATTCGTAGGATGATAAAAGTCTTCCTTTTTTTCCTTCTCGAAACAGTGTTGAGGATAAGGGTTCATTTATTATAATTAGGCTGCTACATATAAACGCCTGAGGAAACAGCAGCACACTCATTATATTAGTGGTGCTGGTGTGGAGGTTTGTGAATAATGCAGTGCTGTAAAATATGTTACTGTAACACAAAGATACAAGACATGAACGGCTGTTTTAACAGTCATGGAACTTTTTGTGAATATGCCCCTCTTATCAACCAGAGGACAGGCTACAATGTGCTGCTACAGTCGTGTCTCTGGCTGGCACAAAGCATTTTTGGCCACCATGACCTAAGCACATTCAGATTAATAATACGATGGGAATGTTGACAAATAAAGTCCCCGCATTGAGGGTCAAAATATATTTTTGGGGGGGTTTCTTTGGGTTTCATAACTGGCCAAACCGTTACTATGCAGTCAATAATCTACCCCATGCTATCATGCATTACTGTCACTAGGATGAATTAATACCAGAAAGGCCAGCATGAAAACAAGTTTTTAAAAATAATGGACTATTTTATGCACATTTGTTGGCGGGCTCCACTTTGAATAATGCTTGGCACGTGTTCTGTACATGATTAAATATAACTCTAGGCCTATAAATGCATTACAGATTTTTTTTATGTTAACCAGCAAAAAAATTTTTTTTATTTATTTGTTAAAAATAAATAAACACCCATAAATATCTGTTTGTGGTAAAAGAAAATGTCATCTTACCAGGGATACATAAAACAAATGACTGGTATGAGCGAGGAGTATGGAAATGTCTTGGAGGAGGTACCTTACCAGGTTGGTGGGACATGAATCTTACATGATCCCATTCTGTTATTCTTTTTTTTTTTTTGAAGGACTGTGGCAAAGTGGTTAATAGTGTGCAGGTGCAGGTGATTAAAGAACAGACAGACAATTGTAATCCAGGTGAAAAGGTTTGTTTTTATTTGTTTAGTCCAGTGCCTGACGGCGAAACAAACAGTAAATAATAATGCTGGAAAGTAATACAGCGGTGTGTATTATTTATGTTTATAATCCCCAAGCTGGTCCTGAAATAATAGTCACATTATTGTATCCCCACATTAAACACAAAACACATACACAAGTCCCTTTAGTGCGTGAATTAGTGATTGTGGTACAATACAAGTTACTGTGAAACAAGTGCTGTTCCGGGTTTGTGCTGGCCTCTGGCGACAGCTCCGGAATGTGTTAACTGTCTAGTAATACAAGTAACAAATAGACAATACAAAACAAAACACTCACGATTATCTCCACAACAAACACAGGTCCTTCCGGGTCACTTTATAACAACCAAAACGAAGGAACAGATAGCATTGCTTCGACCCCTATTTATACCGTCACTCATGACCCCTTGGTAAACGATTGCAGCTGCTTTTTATGATCTGCAGCTGCCACATCATTTCCCCTCTAGGTCAATGAGTTAGTGTACCGAAGCTCTGTCTCTTTTCTACATGACCGACTTCCTTTTAACCCTCTGAACAAAGTGTCAGGCCAAGCAGTCCAGGGTACTCTGTTCCCGTTACTTAGCACCCTCACAGGTCGGGAGGGAGATTTACCACCAAGAATCACTGTCTTTCTGTCACAAGGACAAACGTTTTTTTTTTTTTTTTCAGAACAATGAAAAGTTATTTTTCCACATCTTTACCTTATTTATTAGGGGTTTTGTGACGCTGACGCATATTCACTTTTTGTCCTTTGAGACATCTTACTCCTGCAGTCAATATGATACTCAGATTGTAATTGTGAGGTGATTTTAAGGCAGTATTTTGTATACTGTATTATTGTATTATTTGTACTCACAATAGGTGTTATTGTAGTATTTGTAATTGCAATAGGTGTTTGGTAAGTTACTGTATAAACATCTGTGGCTGAGTTCCATTTTTTTCTGTCATGTATCTCTACTGTGCTTAGAAGTATTTACTGTAATAAGAATTTAAGTAACTTTCTCATTCATAAACACAGACAATACATCTCCTTTACATGGTACAATGTGTATCCCTTGTTATTCTTTGAATTATCTTCCCCTTCATGTGTAAATATGCATGTTTCCCTTGACAGGCCTCTGGAATTCATTGCCTATTCTTTTGTAACTGTTTGTAATGACGACAGTGAGTGTAGGTAGTCATGTGACTGTGGCAATTATGCGTCACAGAGGGGCTGAAAACACTTAAAATTATTCATTTCAATTACTTATTTTGATATTTATTTTTCATTAAAAAATAAATAAATAAATAAATAAAATTTTATAGGCATTATGTCCAAAAGGTCCTAATCCATTACTTGACTAGCTAATGCATGCCTGCATTGTTCCTTAGATTAGTTGTATATGCACCAGGTATTCATGTGATGAGTCCCAAACCTTTCTATATAAAAAAAACAAGTGAAAAATCACTGGCATTATAGAGCTTCACATTGCACCGGATGGGTTTTAAAAATCACTGGTCCGAGAACAATGGGATTTCATGGCAGCTTACACATAAGCACATTGTATATGGATACTCATCTGTCCACTGAGACAGAAGCTTTAAATGACACCTCACAAGAGAGTGCTGTCTGCTATTAGATACTATAATGTGTACATGTGGGAAATGACAAAGGTTTATAACTCAACACACAAAGAAAATGTATGACAAATTTGATGATAAGCCTGAAGGAGAGGTCTTAATGCTGATTAATAAATAAAAAACACTTGTGTTAGCAATAAAGAAATTACATTAACAGAAAACATCTTAATAACTTTAATAGCATTTTTCGCAGTATAATATGATCTTAGATACTTGCAAAGTAGAGGTAATATCAATGGGGTCTGTTTTTTAAAGCATTCATCACTTGGCAGATGTGTTCTGTACTGTATTTAGTCCCACCATTGTATTAAGAAGAATGAGAAATCTGTTTATCATTTTAGTTTATATTTGCTGTATCTCGATGGGATGTATTATTATTGTCTTGTGTTATGGAATTTAAATGCATGTAACACAGTAGTTGGTACTGAAAGGGGGTGCAGGCCTAGGCAAAACACCAACATACTGCAGTTTAATTTCATGTAGCTTTTTTTGTAACTTTCTAAATAAATATCACATGCAAACAGCTTTGTTAACTCACCACCGGCAGGTGGTAGGATTTCACTGGCAACCTGAACCCCAGCTCAAGCACAGCTCTTCTAATGGCACCTAAAGTATTTGATCCTCGCAATGATCGTCACAGTGATAGTGCCTACATCTGCAGCACTACAGGGTACACGTTATCACTTCTACAGCTTATCTGTTCCTGAACCAAACTCCATAGATCTTACTTTAAGAGGCACCATCTGTTGTAAAAATCTTGAAACACCATGCAAATGTTGCTCAGTTTTCCAAGACTACAAGACTCTCTGTGTTTTTTGTCTTTGTACAGCGCTTTGAGATGCGTGCATTTAGGCACTTTATAAAATAAAGATTATTATTATTATATTATTGTAAAAAAAATAATATTATGTGACACGCTTGGTACGATAGATACCAGTCAGGAAGGAGAGACATTGCCCAGCTGTCACTGGGAAAGGTTTTTTTTTTTTTTGTAGTAGTAGTTTTTTGTTTTTTTTTTTAAATGGGAAAGGGGTGGAGTCAACATGAATTGAGTAACCATTTCCAGTGTTTCTCTGTGTTTTCTAGTGTTTATTGGCTATACAGTGATTTAATTTTTTTGTATCGGGGGTGTTTTATCAGTTTTTATCAGTTAAAACCAAAAAATCAGAAGCCCTAATCATAATCCAAATTCAGTTTGAGTCATGAATTTGGATGTGGTCACTTTGCAGCCCCTAGTGGCCATAGCTCAATCAGCAACTAGGAACCGTACGAGCATCGATGGGCTAAGTTATTTTGTTCATAGGAAGTCATTTAATATGTAAATTCAATTAAAGAACACATGGAAACAAACTGCATACCTTTATTTTGCCAAGAACAACTGTTTGACTGTTTATCTCTCCAAATGTATTAACATAAAATATAGTTTTATATCTGACGTTGGAGTATTTCAGAAACATAGTCTGGTTGACACTGAAACAACTGAGATACTAGATTTCAGTGTTTCAAGTCCCAAATTCTGGTGATACAGATACAGATAAAGGATTGTCCCCACAGGAGATGCAGTAGTAATCTGTCTCCATATGAAGACCCTTTTTCCCAGTAGCTATATAAATAAATCAGAACATGCTGGGATATAAAATGGCACAGAAATGACAAAGAAATTACAGCTAAAATTACAAACATTTTTCAATAACTATTTATGCATTCACTTCACCATGAAGTGTATACATATGACTTTAAGTAACTATTGACCTCTGTCAACCAAAATGCAATGACACCAAAGGGTGGTGTGAATGTAAAAGTCAAAATCTGAGGAGAAATAAAAATAGTTTTCCAATATTAAGACCATAAACAGAATGAGCTTTGACCTCTTGAGGTCAAATAAGTAAATAACAAAATAAATAAATAAAATAGTAAATAAATAAATACATAAATACTTAAATAAATACATAACATATAAAAAATGGGACTGCCTCCCTGATCACCTGCACTATCTGAGGTCTGCACTGCCAGACACGGTAAATCAGAAAGTATGATAAAGCCACATTCTCGACTGGCAAATAAAAAGTAAGGCACAGTAACTTTGTGATCAATTTTTATAAGGGTAGCGATATTTGCTTCTTAGTAAAACAAAACAACACCGTACTACAAATAAGCTGCAAATAATATTATACATATATATATTGCTCAAACATTATAACTCGACTGTAAATAGCAACCTTGTACCTAAAATGTCTTTTTGAACAAGGAACACGGATTATCAGGATCCTCGACCCCACAATTACTCCCATTCTCCAAAACTAACAACACTGCAGCCTGTGCAACTACCCTGTGAGATCGCTCGCCAAATTCCATTAAAAAAATGATCTCTCTCTATTTTCACTCCTAACTACAATCTCATCTGGGTTCAAAGTTCATCAAGCTTTCCCTTCAGTCCATGTGACTGTTTTTAGCCTATCAGTACACACAGATCACATTTCTGAATCTTTTTAAATTATGCTATTAGAACACAAAACAGGCAGCACTGTGAAATGGCAGGGCCTGAAATATTTGGGCTCGACCCTGAGGTAAATGTTCCAGGGCTTGGCCTTGAGAGGGTTAAACTACCCCCACTTAACCATCAGTTTTCTTAGCTCCCTCACAGTCCAAAGATCTGCAACAACTTAAATAATGGAGCATGTTCTTTTTCATCTTTCAACTTGCTTCACATCTGTGGTCACTGTTCCCATTGTGCTGCCTGCTGCCTTGGCTTCAAGATTCAAGCACAATTTTGCCAAATGACTATTAAAGTTCCTGTCTGCTTTCTCCTGAAGATTTACAGCTCTCCACTGAAGCTGCCCATTCCCCAAGCTTTGGGGGATTCTTTAGAGGAAAGTGGTTTGCTACTTTGTGGCCGAGCGAGTTCACCTCTATTCCTTCCTATTTGGCACTGTACGAAATGCATCCAGTGATGGTTGCCGCATTTCTCTGGGGTTCCTCATGGGCTCATAAATTCATTCAGACAATATAGGCATCGTGGAGATCATTAATACAGGTTGCTCTTTCTCTCTGCGTATCATGAAATTCCTCAGACACATCACTTGGTTATCAGTCTGCAACCAGTTACTTGAACCTGATTGCTGACACTCTTTCTCATTTTCAATTCCAGAAGCTCAGGCTGTTGGCTCCAGAAGCAGATGAGCATCCATCCCAGATTCCTCCCAATAACAAACCAATCCTTACCTATCACTTTAGATATTCTCTTCTGTTCCATTTACACTCTTTACTCCAGTTACCATACAGCACACATAGACCAAGTGTTGCAATCCTTGTTTCTTTCAGATTTTTAAGATACGCTGAATCCAGGGCTTGTTCTTCTGATTCCTGTTTTTCAGTCCTCTCAAATGATACCATAGTCTTTCATTTAAACAAAAGAGTAAGACAGACCAAGAAAGGAGAGGCTCTTTAATTTATTACTTCAAGCTAGATTCCCCTGTAAGCCCGTATGAATCACTTTTTCTATCAGCTTTGTGTCTCTATCAGCCCCACAGATCCTTTGTTCCTGAATGAATCAGGAACTATCACCCTCACCATTGTTCATCATGCATCTCTTTTTTTGTTCATCATTTTTTTTTTTTAACTGTAACTGTTTAACTTACTCATCAATTTATGCCGTTTTTTAACTTTGATTTTAATCTTTGTGTTCTGTTACCTTCTTTTTTGTTTTTTGTGCAGCGCCTTGAACCTTGTGGTATGAAAGGCGCTCTATAAATAAAGATTATTATTATTATTATTATTATCTCTGTCCCAACAGAAGAATTATCTGGCTGCTTCATCCGCATCCCATCACATTATCAAACTACTTGTTGGTTGTCTGAAGCCTACCACCTCTATATCCGAATCAACATTAACGATCTGAAGAATGCTTCTTCACACCTAAGTCACCACATGTGGCATTGGGGTCTTGCTTGGTTATCTTATTATTATTATTATTTATTTCTTAACAGACGCCCTTATCAAGGGCGACTTACAATCGTAAGCAAATACATTTCAAGTATTACAGTACAGTACAAGTAATAATACAATTAAGAGCAAGATAAATACAATGACTTTGGTTCAAGCAAGTACAAGTGTAACAAAATACAATTCAATAATACAGCAGATAACAGTGTCAGTGATAGTTACATCAGGATATGATTAAATACAAAATATTACCGATTAAACACTTGGCAGATTACAGTACTCTGAAGTACAGGATTAAATGCAGCAAAATAGGGGGCAGATAAGAGTAAATAAAGCGCATTTTAGGAAGGGTGATAAGTGTCCCAGGGGAAAAACAGAGGAGTTCTACAGGTGCTGTCTGAAAAGGTGAGTCTTAAGGAGGCGCCGGAATGTGGTCAGGGACTGGGCAGTCCTGACATCTGTAGGAAGGTCATTCCACCACTGCGGAGCGAGGGTGGAGAAGGAGCGGGCGCTGGAGGCAGGGGAGCGTAGAGGAGGTAGAGCCAGTCTTCTAGTGCAGGCGGAGCAGAGAGGTCGAGTGGGGGTGTAGGGAGAGATGAGGGTCTGGAGGTAGCTGGGTGCAGTCTGGTCAAGGCATCTGTAGGCTAGTACAAGCGTCTTGAACTGGATGCGAGCGGTGATCGGGATCCAGTGGAGTGAGCGGAGTAGTGGAGTTGCGTGGGAGAAGTGAGGCAGAGAGAACACCAAGCGGGCAGCAGAGTTCTGAATGAGCTGGAGCGGACGGGTGGCGGACGCAGGGAGGCCAGCCAGGAGGGAGTTGCAGTAGTCTAGGCGGGAGAGTACCAAGGCCTGGACCAGGAGCTGGGTGGCGTAGTTGGTGAGGAAGGGTCGGATTCTTCGTATGTTGCTCAGGAAGAATCAAGTGCGTGCCAGAGTGGAGATGGAGGCAATAAGAGAGGCAGGGGTCCAGGGTGACTCCGAGATTCTTAGCTGAGGAAGAGGGAGAGAGTGTGGTAGATTCCAGAGGAACAGAGATAGAGAGATCAGAGGAGGGGGAGGAGGAGGAGGGAAAGAAAAGGAGGTCAGATTTAGAGAGGTTGAGTTTGAGGTGATGCGAGTGCATCCAGGAGGAAATAGCAGACAGACAGGTAGAGATACGGGAGGAGATGGTGGAGTCAGAGGTGGGGAAGGAGAGGAAAATCTGAGCATCATCAGCATAGAAATGGTATGAGAAACCATAGGATGCGATGAGGGGGCCCAGGGAGCGGGTGTAGAGAGAGAACAGGAGAGGACCCAAGACTGACCCTTGGGGGACTCCTGTTTAGAGAGGGCGAGGTGTGGAGGTTGCTCCACGCCAGGTTACCTGGTAAGTGCGGTTGGAGAGGTAGGAGGAGAACCAGGCCAGAGCAGTGCCAGAGATCCCCAGGTCAGCGAGCAGGTCGGGAGGTGAGGGGACAGAGGGAGTCGAGGGAGGAGGTGAGGGAGGAGAAGAGGGTGGAGGTAGCAGAGTCTACGGAGAGTTGTGAAAAGGAGTAAATAGGAGGGAGGTGAGAGAGAGCAGTGGAGGCAAGGACAGAGGGGGAGAGAGAGCGGAGGTTACGGCGAGAGGTGACAGTGGGGGTAGGAGGAGCAGGGAGAGAGGGGAGAGACAGAGAAAAAGAGATGAAATAGTGATCAGAGAGGTCCAGGGGGGTGACAGAGAGGGTGGAGGGGCAGCAGGCCCTGGAGAAGGTGAGGTCCAGTTGACGGCCAGCTTTGTGGGTAGGAGGGGATCCTGGGGGTCTATCACCTCATCCATCATGCCAGATGGTGGGCCCTTAATCCAAGCTGGTTTGAGGCCATATCACTCATCTTTATCATACTTCATAATCAGCAATACAAATATCACTATTCAGCTCAGAGAATCCGCAATGAATAAATTGCAGATGATTTAATGACTGTGATGGGCGCTCAGGGCCCGAGTGAAAGATAAATTTCATCCGATGGTGCCCGACGGCTACCTGCGTGAGGTCGGCTGGAAAAACATGAACGGTTCCATGCATCCCAGTGCCGCAGATAGGAAGTGGCTATGGGCCACCTCCCCCCAAAAAGACGAGGCCGCCAAACCATGAATGGAAAATAATAAAATGATTAACGCATAATAAATGATTAACGCACACCACAGTGGCGCACTGCCACCTACTCCATCAAATATTGAAAAATTAATGAAAATGAGCAGTTAAGACACGGCCTGTCCCTCAGAGCATGACTGCGCTGGAGGAGAGCCCAGCCTGTCCAACCACGCACCCTGCAGACCTAAATACAATTCGCTCAGCATTCAGGTAAGGAAAAAAAACCTACTGTCGTATTTTTTATGTTTTAGGGGGAAACCTCAGGGAATCCACCGCTGAGGCTCTAAGCGGTCGACTCCCATTTCGGCTTCCCAGCGCTTGACTGAGCGGCCGAAGCAAAAGAAGCGACGTGGAAGAATAACACACAGAACTTTTAATGTGCTTGCTGATGACGTGTTGGTTAGGGGCGGATTCTCCTTGCAGATAGGCAACCAAGTTTACAATTCTTAAATTCTGTGTCTTGGGGGCTTGTCCGGAACTACTGAATTAAAAATAACTCTCCCAAAACTGGCTATTGGTCACATGGTATGATTGCAGCTAGACCTTTCGACAAAGTTTGAACAGGAACTTTTCATGTACTGTATAGCGTGGTCTTTAAGATAGCTGCATATTCCATATTAATATATAAAATATAAGCAATAAAGAAACAAATTACTCTGATGCACAGTAGGGACTTAACCTATTTAATTAAGTGACAGTATAGGACGCTATATTTTTTTTTACTGAATAAATGTCTCTACAAGATGAATGGACACTGTAGACAGTCTGAGGCCTCTATGAATCTGTTTATTCAGCTATAAACAATGTACCCAATGCTTTATTGCTATTAAACTGACTGACAAATAAGACAAATAACTCTTACATTAATTTTCTAACTGAGTTCACCATCAGGACCAGAGGACACAGCTGGAAATGAAGTGGAGACAGACTTAGTTAGAGGGAAGAAGACACAGAGTGGTGAGTGTATGGAATAATTACCAAGTTACGTTGTTGACTCTTAATCACTGGGATCCTTGAAGACCTGTTTTGGGATCAATCTACTCCAATGGTCAGTACAGAAAGATACCAAGCCTTGCATCCACACCTTTAATGTGTATTCAATGCTCAGGGAAACAAATTAGATTTTTGCCTAGATGTTGGGTATAGTTTAGCACTTGTTGATATGACATAGTAATATGTGTTTTCTGAGAATTTTGTGAATGTTTTTCTTCATTTCTATCTGTGCAGAAATGCTTATTAAGCTACAAATGGTACACAGAATAAGCCACTGTCCATTTATAACCAATACTCTCTGAAGTACAAATAGATGTAGTATTATGACACAGAACAATGGAGACAATTATTCCTGAAGTTTGATAATGCTAATTAGCATATGGCATGTAAGACAGCTGCTGATACTTCATTGTTAAATATTAAGGGACCAATTAGTGCTTGATGTTAATTAGCATTTTCTGTATGCACAGCACCATGAAATGCATCCACCACCAGTAGACTATTAAAAACTGAATTCTACTTTTTTGCTGTGGTATGATGTGGATTTTAGCAGCTTTATATTAAGTGTCCCCTTAATGAATGCTAAAGCTGTAGCTGTTATTGTTGTTAACTGCAACTGACTACAGCAAATTCGATTTAAATATTGGTCATTTTTCACACATTTTGACTAATGACAACATTTAACATAATAAAAACCAAGATGATGAAACTTGGTATGAACTCATTGTTAATTAGCAAAGGTCTGTGGGAATATCAGATTGTGGAGATGTAGGGGGTTGCCTCTCTGTCTGTATGGCTGTCTTTTACATGTATCTTGAGATGCAAGAAGTTATTTCACATACTGTATATTTTTCTATACCAAGATACCAACAATTAAGCAAAGTGATGGTTCTGGCAAGGGACTTACTTTAACCTTAGTTCAAATCACGTAAATATCAAGCATATGTTAGACGCTTCCAATGCCAGACTAAATCGTCAATCGAATAGCTGGTTTCTTATTCGTCGCTTGATAAACAATATGACCAGTGATTTATATTTGACCTGTTTGCCTCTTCCTCCCCAGCCTCTACCTGCTTTTTTGGCTTCATCTACTAATTTTGCCTCACAAAGTCGAATGAAACCTGCTCTCAAAGAATATCACAGACATTTGCAGAGCTTTTTGAGATGTTATAGAAATAATATAATGACTTGGATCGCATTACACTATGAAGAGGTATGTGAAAAATACAGCGAACAAGGGGTGGGGCAGGGCTGGAGATGCAGTACTGAGTGTCCTGTTGATATGCAGAGCCTTTTAAACCTGTTTTACTGTGAAAAAAAAAATACTTTTAAACAGCACGTCTAATATAAACTGCGCGTGTGAAAATAAATTGGACCTGACGCGCTGAATAAATGGACCGCAAAGGGTTAATTCAATATGTTAACGCAATATTATTCAGCAGGGCCCCGTGACAATCATTTAGAATCATTATTCTCACGTTTCAGAGAACATTGAGTGATTCCACCCAAGCTTTACATCAATTACATGGATGAGCAAGAACTGACTGATAGACCGTATCCAGCAATGTCATGCCTAAGAGTTGGTGTACAATCTGTCCTGGTTTACTTTTAAACTCTGACAGTGTCCACTCTGCTCAAGGATAGCTTTCTTCCATGTAAGTCAGTACAAGCCAAAAACTTTTTATTGGTAGCGTAAGCAAATTCTAATACGCTTAATATAATTACATTATTTATGTAAAAGAAATATGCAAAGTGCTGTTAATTTCAAATATTTTCTTTAGTAGCTGTTGTAACTGCAGGTAAGGGGCGGATTATTGTGCAGTACGTCTAAAAAAAAGTTTTTCTTTGTAAATGAATTAAATGTTACCTCAAGATTAATGTACACATAAAACGTGAATTTATATTTGAATTGCAGTTCCGGTACTTTTAGATGTAGGACTACACCACTGCTTACAATGTCTCTGAATTCCTTCATGTGACCTCTTAAAATAGCAATTCTCTCCAATGAGTGCTTGGTGAAACTGTCATGAGTGCTTGGTATGAAAAAATATACCGTTACAAAATCAAATGTGAATTTACCATAAAATGTGCATCTTTCACATGTGACAATGTGAGAAACTATGAAGGGATGGGAATACATATTGGATAAAATTCACTGGAATGTGTACCAGTACATTGACAGTTTCATTTTATTGTTAATTGACTTAATTATTTCCCTAAACTATCTGAAATCCGCACAACCAGCAATGCCCATCTTAAACTTGATTAGAGCCAAAACTTCAAGGTTCTAAAGATTTAGTTTCATGTTTATTGGTTATAAACCAAAATAGCACTTATTTATATTCAACAACATAACTTTAAATAATGGTACACTCATCTCTGAATCGCCTTATTTGTTGTTGTTTTTTCTGTTGTTTTCCAAAAGGATATCAAAGGATATCAAATACTGTGGTTCAGATGCAACAACTTTAGGATACATCCATTTTTAATTACTGTTGGGTCTATAATGACTTTGTAAAAATGTTTAGCATTCAGTTCTGTTATCAGAGCTCTGCCTTGGAAGATGTGTGGCTGAATATTTCAGACATCTGACCCTAAGTCTATATTTATTCGGGGAATCACATACAGCTAAACTCTTAATGCATTTGAGGGGTAATGCTGGCTGAATACATGTCATCCTGAAACTGATCTTGGCCTGTTTGAATAAAGTAAGATATGAGTGAAATAGGTGAAAAAGTAGATATTGTGGTATTGAAGCAGGTTGCTACAATGCACATGGTGTTGAATTAGAATTGCCTTTTATTTTAATATTTTTCTACTGGGTCAGATGTCAGCCCTCTATTAAAAAAAAAAATGCCAACATTTTTAAGGTGTTAAGCAAAATCTGGTAGTAATAATGTGAATTAAGAAACATATCTTTCTGTAATGTGCACAGCTCTGTTGACTTTGGAGTCTGATTAGTGTTGTGCATTTCCGGTTTATTCCGAATTTTACCGAAAAATTACAGGATATTTTTTTAACTAAACCTCAGTCTACTATTCAATATTTTTCCAGTAATATTTTCTAGGAAATACACAATAGTTTGATTAAAATGCTGTTTTATTTTGACTCCAAAATTATAATAAGCAGCCTTACATTGCATCCTAGTATACAGCAGGTATGTTTAGATGTCAGAGGATCAAATAACGTTCAAACGTCGCACATTGGTTCTCTGTTCAGAAACACATTATCACCTGATTCTGTTGGCCAATCAAAGAGGGGGTTTCCATGTGTGGTTATTTACACGTGATTGATGTCAGTTTTTTTTTTTTTTTTTTTTTACATATTTCAATGAAAATTTAACCAAGTTGTTTTCTTTTTTTTCTTTAGTTAGTTTCCAAAATGACTGAACTGTGTTAATTTGGAAACAAATGTTAAGAGTTGGGCTCTTGCCTTTAAGGTTTAGGGGTTTAACTGATTTATTAGGGCATGAAAAAATTCCTATATATATATATATAAATGGTCATAAGTTTAGAGAAAGACAAACAGGTAAGATTATGTTTAAACAGAAGATAATTATTTTGGCTAAAAGAAAATATCTGAGGACAGAGCTGATATGACGTTCCTTCTCCACCCTTGCTCCGCAGTGGTGGAACGACCTTCCTACAGATGTCAGGACTGCCCAGTCCCTGACCACATTCCGGCGCCTCCTTAAGACTCACCTCTTCAAACAGCACCTGTAGAACTCCTCTGTTGTATCCTGGGACACTATCACCCTTCATTTAAATATGCTTTATTTTGCTCTTATCTGCCCCCTATTTTACTGCATTTAATCCTGTACCTCAGAATATTGTAATCTGCCAAGTGTTTAATCTGTAGTATTTTGTACTTAATCATATCCTGATGTAACTATCACTACTTAATCATATCCTGATGTAACTTTCACTATTATCTGCTGTATTATTGAATTGTGGTTTGTCACACTTGAGAATTATTGTATTTCTTGTTCTTATTGTATGACTTATATTGTAACACTTGAATGTATTTGTATTTGCTTGCGATTGTAAGTCGCCCTGGATAAGGGCGTCTGCTAAGAAATAAATAATAATAATAATAATAATAATAATAAGAAATGCTGTAGATGATCCTGGAGGTGTAGATGTTACCTGTGCTTTTCTCAGCAAACCAATCGACAACCTCCATCAACTTCAGAACTGTTCAATTCCATTTCTTCCCTATATAATAAAGCAATAAGGAAGCACTTTTTCACAGCAAATAAGGAAATATTGGTGCCTAAATTAGAGCCTGTAAGGCAAAGACAAATAGATTCTGTCTTTAAATGGACAAATGGTGTTTTACAGGAAAACATGTACATCATATTTTGTAGCAGATGACAATACAAGTTATCAATCTAGCTTTCTCATCATAATTAAGAGGAAAATGTCCTTTAGTCATTAAAAAGGCATTACACTGAGGCAAGGCTGTGCTCAGGATTTAAAAAAAAAGTCATTACAGATTTCCCCGTGGTCACTAATTGCAGTCAGTTCTGAGTCACCGCAGTCAGAAATGCTAAAACAGTGCCTTCGAAAGTGTGTTGCTGATGCAGTCAACACGGAAGCCTAAATATAAAATTGTCACGCTATTCCTATGCTAATGAGCCTCCTGAATAATTCAACCATAATAATAATAATAAAAGAAAAAAAGAAAATCTGTCTTGCATCAGTACCTTGAGTCAGGCAGTAATTTGCTGTCAGCACTCAAAGAAAGCTTTTTTAAAACTAGAAAGATAAAGAATCATTTTTACGGATTTCACTTCATTCGTCTTGTCACAAGAAAGAGAAGAGGTAACAGTGCAGCAGTAGGGGAATTGGGAATGGGAGGTTTAAGATTTGTAGACTGTTCAATGCTTTGTCATCGGGTCTCTGGGGAAAGTTAGAAACCCTGAAACAAGGAAGCTTCTGCATTTTTGTGGCTGTACTGGCTAGCAGCTGGAGGTGAACTGGAGGTGCAAAGGCTGTAAGTTGACAGCTAGCTCGTGCCAAAAGAAAAACAAAACTGTTTTGTGTAAAATAAAGTCAGCTCCGTTGAACCTCCCCCTTCTCAGGGTTCCAGCTAGAGCTTAACAAAGACAGCAGATTCCCTCGTGTGGTTGTGTCATCAGGATAATACAGTACCTTTTAGTGTTATATTTCTGTTGCCTTGGCAGTCTTTTCAAAATTACATTTGATATTAGAATTGCAAACAGCATAGAGACACGTAGCAGTGGATTTCATGGATCTCTGTGTGTCACAGTTTCTGTTGATTCTGTGTCAGGTCCCTGAATTAACTACAGATCTGTGTGGCCATTTGATTTTTCACACAATGCCCAGCTGAACAACCTAAAGAACCAAATTGTTTCTTTCAATACAGTGATATAAATTATTTCAAACAATTAACCCTAATGGTTTCATTTATTTATTTTTTTTGTTAGCTACCATGTCTTCTAAACCGTGGATTTTTTGCCATTGGGGCCAATATATATATAAAAGTATAAAATACTTCTGGATGTTAGAAGCTTTTCATTTCCTTAGTGGTGTAAAAAATAACTTTCTGTATACTTTTTTAAGTACATATCCACTCCATAATTCTTATAGAAGTTTAATAAATCTACATAATCCTCAAAGAAAAAGTGAAGCTTCTGCACCAGCTCGATTCCTTCTGCTCTGGCACCAGCAAAACTTTCCATTAGCACCCTGCCTCTGACGGATACCAGGATGTTTTGATCTACAGAAGATGAGCAGTGCCTCCTGTCTGTCTTGCAGCATGGTGGAACTCACCTTAAGGCTGTTGACCATGTTGTTAGCAATCATTTCGTTGTGTCATTTCATTGTCCAAGGAAAGGAAGCAGCAGCTTGCGTAAAAGTAAAGCACAATAAAGAGTCGAGCCCCTACAGTTCTGTTTCTTTTTATTCTATTGTGGTCACGATGTTGTTTGTTGTTGGCAGTCCACTGGTTTAACTTTCATAAAATCATGATGAGGCCTGGTGGCCATCATATATGCCTTAGAAATGGCATGCCCTTTTAGCCCATTAAGGAACAGTTCCTGACAGTGCCAGGAAAAGGAAAAACTACACCAAACAAGTGAATTGTTTATACCACATAGCAATCCGGAGAAGGGCAAATAAAACTGCTGTCGGGGTGATTTTTATTGAAGATAATTATGCTTATGTTTTATATTTTGCAGATATACACACATGGTAAACTTGCTTTCACATAATTACTTTTCTATTCCAGTGGTACTTTTTCCTATTTCAGGTTAAACTTTTCATACAAACACTAAGATGCCTAGCCTGTTAAGAATGTAGGTTAAGGGGGCTCCCGAGTGGCACATCCAGTAAAAGCACTCGCTAGACCGTGGATGGGAGCTTCCATGGGATGGTGCTCAATTGGCGTCGCCCGGGGGGAGGGTTAGGTCGGCCAGGGTGTTCTCGGCTCACCGCGCACCAGAGACCCCTGTAGTCTGGCCGGGCGCCTGTGGGCTTGCCTGTAAGCTGCCCAGAGCTGCGTTGTCCTCCGACGCTGTAGCTCTGAGGCGGCTGCACGGTGAGTTCGCAGTGTGTAAAGAAGCAGGCGGCTGATGGCACACGCTTCGGAGGACAGCGTGTGTTCCTCTTCGCCCCTCCCGAGTCAGTGCAGGGGTGGTAGCGGTGAGCTGAGCCTAAAAAATAATTGGGCATTTTCAAATTGGGGAGAAAATAATAAAAACTAATTGGCAACAACTACATTTTTAAAGAAAAAAAAAAGAAAAAAAAGAATGTAGGTTTAAAAAAAAAAAAACACTTCTCTCTGCATCCGCAGAGTTTGAGACATAATTTATGCAATTCAAGGCCAGTTTGGCGATATTTGGAATTCTCTCTTTCACTGAAAGCCAAAACACTTGCAGGTCTACAAAAACAGGTTGACTTCGAATAGCTTCAAGTACAATCTTTACCCTATACAGTTTCAGCTCATGTTCGGGTACCTCAGAAAAAACAGGTATTACCTGAAAATACTCACAGTGTTCTGGCAGAATATAAACACGATAACGATCAAATATTATTATTATTATTATTTATTTCTTAGCCGACGCCCTTATCCAGGGCAACTTATAATTGTTACAAGATATCACATTATTTTTATGTACAATTACCCATTTATACAGTTGGGTTTTTACTGGAGCAATCTAGGTAAAGTACCTTTCTCAAGGGTACAGCAGCAGTGTCTCCCACCTGGGATTGAACCCACGACCCTCCGATCAAGAGTCCAGAGCCCTAACCACTGCTCCACACTGCTGCCCTATAAGCCTTCAAAAAATTCAGACCTGGTTGTCCAAATGACAAATAGTAGTCAAGCTTTTCAGAAGCTTCATAGAATGCATCTTTAAAGAGATCTAGACAGACAAGTTTTTCAACAGGAGATAAGTTTTCTGCTTCTCTAAATTTGAAGAACTCTGAGGTGCTTTCTGATGAGAGCTCTAGATGTGAACTGAAATATATCTGCAGTTGTTCCAGAAGGTCAAATGCTTTAACAGTGCAAGGCTTCCTGCTCTCAAACTCCAGATTCAAACTGATAATATGTTCACGTTTCTTTGCTAGAAAAGCAATCTGTACTTTCAATGATGCATACTTAATTGGGTCATTCAGCATTTTCTGAATTGGTAGTTTGCACAGAAACTGGGGTGCTGCTGTTGCACTCTTCATTGAAGAACCCTTTGTAGAACTGAAGGTTCTTGGAGTGATACTGAACAGCATGGAACCAGCTGTTCCAGCGTGTTCCAACTGGGCTAGGAGGCATGGATGCTTTGGCATTTGGAGACTCCTCTTTTAGTTTCTGGTTCATGAAATGGAGGTACACATATTTTTGAAGCATCTTACCAATGTATCAACCAGCTGAAAAGGATTTCTGAATGATTCACCAATTAAGTTAACAATATGTGCCAAACAGGTGATATGCACAGAATTTGGAATCAGTGTAGAAAACACAGAATAAAATGCCTTTTTCAAGCAACTAGAGTTGTCAGTATCAATTACTAGAATGTTTTCATAATCAATCTGGTACTCATTTACTGCTTTGACTACAGCCTGTGAAACAGTTGAGTGATTATCTAAGCTACTTATCTTATATTTCTGTATTATAAAATGTTCTTATATTTCCACTCAGCTCTACACGTTCTTTCTCCGCCTGTGTTTTGTTTTGTCTTCTGACATTTTTTTTCCGCCATCCTCTTGAGCTTCCTTCAGTTCGTGTTTTTTTTTTTTAATCAAAATGATCCATAATTACAGACCGTCGATCATGATTGAGCACAGCATTGCAGGATGTTAAAAATGATTTGTTCCCATCCGCATGCAGTTTTGAAGGTAAATCTCAAGCATGAGAAGCTGGTGGATCACTTTTTGATGCATGTGAAGGCCACGCTGTTAACTTCATCCAGACCCGGCTGGCTACTTTGGGAAGTACTGGTACTTTGTCCGGACATTTTATCGACTGCTTCATAAATATGACATAGTACACCAGGTTTTTACATTGTGCCAGCAGGAGAGCTCATGTGCGCACTAAGACGTTACGTGTATAAGTAATTAATGCATCTGAAACACGCAAAACCGGATAAAAGGAAGCGTTATGGTGGAAATCACACATTCTGTGTGAAAAAATAATATTCTGCGATTACTTAACTAAACTAAATGTAAATATATAACAAAGAAAAAGATCAATTGCATTACTATTTATTAGTCAAAATTACATTTTGAAGTTTTGTGATAAAACCTGCTAAGGTTCTTTGTTAGCAGAAATGTAATCTCAGGGTAAATGGAGTCTGTTTTGCATTTATCTAGAGAACCTCTTGTCAAATTTTGATGTAACTTGCTAAGGACATTCTAAAGTTATTTTTTTTTATCATAATCTGAGTATAAATGGAGGTACCTTGTTTATCATCAGTGATCTGTGAGTATACTGATGGGTTCTCAGTATATCAAATTGACATTTTCTGCATATGCAGGCAGTGAATAGTCGTTGAAATCACCTTTTTCCTGTTATGTATGACTCAAATGTTTAATTTACAACCACGGTTGGTGGTGGATAAATGTCAATGACATGCCTGTTAACATGGTGTAATGAATAAATATAGTCAATATATGAAAACTAAAAGTCTACTGCTACTTTGTAGTGCGTCTAATAAAAAAAATAAATTGGAAGTTCATCATAAATAATTCAGCAAATTAATATGCATAAACATGCTGTTGCTATTCATATATTGTAAATGACAAACTTAAATTGAATTAGTTCAGCATCTATTCTGATTATTATGCATAATTATTCCTTCATAAAAGCCACAGGCTGTATTTTTCCACTGTTTCCCATATTGCAGGATCCTTCAGGCATTTTTAACAAGATAAAATAATGTATACCCTGTGAGGATAAGTTCTATTCAATCTTTTACTTACTTTGCACATAATTTAGTTCTCTCAGCTCAAGTGTTGAAGGGTCCAAAAATGAAAGTGTGAAATGGAGTTTAGTAAATAATTGGATTCACAGAGGGAAGTGCTACAGTGGGGGGAGTGGGGGTGGGTGTTGACTCAGGCAGGGGAGAAATTATAGCCATTATTAACATTAGGTAGATAGATAACATTTACAATTAGGCGTGCTTAAAATTCAGAGGTAGAGCACAACACACAGCCATGCTACAGCATTAAGAAGTGCAGTTAACATAGTTATTGACTAGTGAAATACAATCCAGAGTTGCTGTAGTATGTCCACTGTTTTGTCATTTCAAATATTTTCACAAAAGAAACATAAAACTTTAAAGCTACAGTGTGCAGTGCAAAAGCACGTCATGAAAAAACACATTTGAGGTGAAAAACACTAGAATAAAAGCCACTACTTTAAAAAAAATATATCAACACGTGAAATTTTCAGGTCCACTAAAATAAATGTCTTTACATAATCTCTGTAAGTAAGAAATTGGAGTGTCAAGTGTAAAAACACAACACGAAATAATAAATTAACACCCAAAGTAGCACTATAGCATTAAAATGTTCAATACAAAAGAATGCCTGCGTTACAAGTCTAAAAAAAAAAAAAATGAATCCAAAATATGGATTGTAGCATAACAGGAAAGCATAATTATTAGCTTCCTCCAGCGTGTGTGTACATTATATATATATCGGACAAGAAAGGCATACAGTCTTAACTCGTTTAATAACAAGGAACAGGGAGAATTGGAACTGAGCACAAGTGTATAACAGGGGTATATCGTGAGGCACCTAGCTATGTATGCCTCTGGCGCATCTTAGTGATGTAACAATCTAATGCGCCAAAATGTAGCTCCAGAAAACTATCAGCACTTCAATACATCACAGGACTCTTTCCTGTTGTCAAGTTGGGCGTTGTGTGTTGAGCGAGCAAGTATCTGGCCAAACAGGTAGGCCAATCTCCCACTGCAATCTTCTTCAGCAACTCCTTGGTAGTCTGCACCACACGTTCAGCCTGTCCATTTCAGAAAGGGTGGTGCGGTGCAACATGCCTGACTGAATTACGCTGGAGGAATAGGCCAACAATGCAAAATCCGACACAGGACATGTGACAAGACAAGGTCTTTTAGGGTTAGCGCAGCTATTTGTTCGGCATGCAGTGGCCCATCAGGCACAACTTCCAACAGCAGGACTTTGAGGGGTGGTGGTGCTTCTGGAACAGGGGTTTGTAATGGTAGACGGCTCAGGGCATCAGCATTTGCTAATTGTTCCCCTGGCCTATAACACAGTTCATAGTCGTAGGCCCCTAACATCAAACTCTATCTTAACATATGAGGCGAAAGGATCTGAGGCATGGGTTTAGCATGGTGCAACAATCCAGGCAGTGGTTTGTGGTCTGTACGGATTACAAAATGACATCCCAGAAGGTATTGGTTGAATTTCTTCATGGCGAAGATGACAGCCAGGGCCTCTTTGTCAATCTGGAGGTAGTTCCTTTCAGTAGAGGTGAGTGTACGTGACACAAAGCTGATTGGTGCTTCCTGCCCGTCAGGCTCCTCGTGACTGAGCACTGCTACTACTCCATAGGGTGAAGCGTTGCACACAAGCACCAAGGGCTTCCTTTCATCATAGTGGGCCAACACACCATCTGCCTGAACTAGCTGCTTTACTTTGGCATATGCAGCTGCATGTTTGGCATTCCACTCCCATGTCACATACTGGTCCAAGAGACGATGCAAAGGTTCTAGGACAGTTGATTTATTGCGTAGGAAGCAATTATAAAAATGTAACAGTCCCAGTTTTATTTCGTGGTGTAGGGGCATCCTGAATCGTTTTCACCTTCTCCACATGAAAACCCAGAAATTCCACTTGTTTCGCAACAAAAATGCATTTTTCTTGCTGTAGATGTAGTCCCACTTGGGGTGAAACGTCGTAAAACCTCCTGGAGGTGCTCGTCATGCTCTGCTTGATTCCTCCCTGAGATAAGGGTGCCTTCAGGAATTTTGGAGTGACAGCAGGGTCCACTTCTATGGTAACTGGTGGGCCACAACAAGCTCCTAACTCCTTCTTGAATACTTCAGTGTACTCTTCTACAGTTGCAACAGCGGACTGTTGACTGACCTGGTGTACTCCAATAAGAGCAAAGCCTAGGGCATCAAACCAATCACACCCCAGCAGCTTGTCCCTTGTCCCTTAATCACGAACAATGGTAATGTGCTGCGTGCTTCGTGGTACTCAACCTCCACACAGATTCTGCCCAAGGCCTTGAGCGGTGTTTGAGACCATTGTTGTAATGTGCACTTGTCTTGGTTGAGCCAGAGTCAGCTTCCATCCTATTTTTTGTTCCATTTATGATGACCTCAGCGCGGTATGGCGCCTTTTTTTGATTTCGTACTCTTGACTTTCATCCATGCTGACTGTGTGTCTGTTGAGTGGGTGTTAGTGTCTCTTCTGCTTTTGTTGTTGAGACAGACCTACTTGACTTAATTCTTATCATGCACACGCTGGTGATATGGCCTCTTTTCTTACAATAACGACAGTCCGCTGTGATAAAATGGCATTCAGTGGGCTGATGACCACAGTGAACAGGGCTTGCTGACTTTGTATTATTTTCATATTTCCTTTCCCCCCATCTTTTATTATCATGTCTTGTCTGATAAACTTCAGCTGATGTAGGTGCAGTGGATGTTGTTGCAGGGCAGAGCATGCATGCTTTCATTGATGCAGTTTCACAGCCAGGGCCATCTCTTCAGCCATTTTGAAAGTTACAAGTGGCTGTAGGGCTTCACTCTGGATGCCACAGACTGTCTGATCATGCAGCATGTTTTCCAGCTGGTCCCCAAACTCACAGTGCACTGGTAACTTCAGCAATGTAATGAAAATGAAACCGCTGCACAATTGCAGATGACTTAGGGTTAAAATGGCGTTGCAAACAATCCACTAAATCATCATAAGGAAGCTGTGTAGATAAACGGGGCGCTATCAGAGAGTAGGTAGCAGGACAACAAACACTCAACAGCACAGAATGCTTCTTTTCCGCCTCTGTAATGTCATTTGCATGAAAAAAACATTCAAGTCTCTCGGTATGTTCCTGCCAGGAACTTGTCTTGTCGCTATCAAATTCTTCTATACGGCCCAACGTTGCCATAATGTATAGGTAGTACTGTACTGTATTTTTTCAACACACACGGTTGATGGAGAAACCAAAAAAAAATACTTCTGTACTTTTATCTTGCAGTTGTTTGAATAAGTTTTGGTGCTGTGAGTCCGCAGGTGGCCTGGATTTTAGATGTGGCTGCTGGCACAATTCTCTTCTATATTATATAGGAGAAAAAGTGCCGGTAGGCTTGATGCGTCGCTCTCCGGCAATGCGTCCTCAAAATTTGAAAATCAACCTCATCGCCAGTATTAGGTTTCTCCAGCGAGTGTGTGTGTGTATATATATAGCCAGCTCACAGATTCACCAGCAGGAGGCGTTCATGGCAGGCTAGGAACAAGCCCACAGGTGTGCCAGATAATACAATGATAGACCTGTGGTCAGCATACTTGCCTGCCGTGACGTCAAGGAGTTAACGGGTAAACAGGCTGCAGGTGTGGTTAGGTAGGGGAATAGGGATGTATCTTGGTTAATTCCCATTAGCATAAATTGCCCGCACCTGTAACCTGTAACCGTCCCATTACCAGATGATGCAGCACCCTTTAAAAGAAAGACTTCACAGCCAGTCGAGGGGGCTTCTAACCAGGGAGCAGCGTGAGGTTATCCACAACATAGACGGACCGTCAATATAAAACAGAAGCTAAAAGAACTGCCTTTGCAACTAACACCTTCTTTCCTTTCGCTGTTGGAAGGGAATACAGCAACGGGGAAATAGATGCCACTGGTTTTTTTTTACAAGCTGGAGAGAAGCTGAAGCCAACAACCAGCCTGGTAAAACCCTGGAACCAAGTAATTTAACTGGATGTGGGGAACTGTCCAGTTAGTTTACATTTTGGTTGTTTTTTTTTGTGGTTATACAAATCCTGTTTGAACTGTTTATTTTCTTTATATTGCATCTCACAACTAGGATGGTATTTTCTGTTGTGCAGTAAGCGAGCAAGTTTATTTTTTTTTTTGTGAAGTTTAATAAACCAGCTTGGATTGGAAACTACTGTCTGCTTGGTCTGTGTGCACCCACACGCTCGCAATATATATATATATACAGACAAGACAAGAAAGGCGTACAGTCTTAACTCAGTTCCTCGTTTAATAAACTTTGGGCAGCAGTGTGGAGTAGTGGTTAGGGCTCTGGACTCTTGAACGGAGGATTGTGGGTTCAATCTCAGGTGGGGGACACTGCTGCTGTACCCTTGAGCAAGGTACTTTACCTACATTGCTCCAGTAAAAACCCAACTGTATAAATGGATAATTGTATGTAAAAAAAAAAAAAATAATGAGTAAAATATCTTGATATCTTGTAACAATTGTAAGTCACCCTGGATAAGGGCGTCTGCTAAGAGATAAAGAATAATAACAAGAGACACCTAGCTATGTATGACTCTAGCGCATCTTAGCGATGTAACAATCTAATGTGCCAAAACGTATCTCCAGAAAACTATCAGCACTTCAATACATCACAGTAATCAATCTGACTGCGGAGTCTGTATCATCTGGGTGAGCTCAAACAACAATGAACACCACAGGGATCCAGAACTCACATAACTGTATTTACAGAAATCATATTTAAATATTGACTGATTCACAAATACATATGAATATTAATCTGAATTCAACAAAATGTAAAAAGAAAAAAAAAAACAGTGAAAGTGTAATGTTCAATGGTCCCCAGAACAACATATCTCAGAGGCCAGATAGGTTCCAAATGAAGATATTTGTTATATATTTGTAACATATTTAAATACTGAGGCATGCTGAGGAATTAGCGGAGAAAAGGTTTGGGGTCTGGGAGTAACTTACCTTTAATTTTAACACTGAGAGACTAAAATTTATATGAAGTCATGAGTAATTTCGATAAATACTATACAATCTTTACTGGTAATGGGGGAGGCATTTTAAAAAAGTGCCTTCCATTTAACTGCAATGTTACTTTGAACTACAGTACATACAACTACGAGTGTATTCTACAAGGTTCTTTATCGGCTCAGTACATTTGTTCCAGATGGTTCCAGTTGGGTTTATATCTGGACTGGGGTGTTTACGTTTCAACCTGTGTAGTTTCGAATTGTTCTTATACTTACTGTGATTGGCTGCAAAGATAACAGGGATAGCCAGAGATTGGGCATGTTTGTTGGGTTGTGTGACAGGCTGGCTTGTGGAGTGACATCAGACCAGAAAGAAGTAAACAAACAAAAAGGTATTGCGGGGCAAAACTGCACTGATATTTATTTTAAAAAAGTAACAAAAGTAATAAATAAACTTCTCCAACACAAATAGGTCTCGGTCTCGGTCTCGGTCTCGGTCTCGGTCTCTCCAACATACTCCACCCAGACAAAGGAGTTCTCCAAGCTTTTATAGTCTGTGGCTGGAGCCCAATTAATCAGTACTTAACAATTACCTAATTAAGGCTCCAGCCACATTCTCACATGTATTTCTGGCAGGGAGGAATTTAACCCCTCCCTGCCGATCCAAAACAAACCACAGCAAAATCATAATAAGAAAGAAACAATATATATATATATATATATATATATATATATATATATATATATATATATATACAAAAACGGAAATAAATCATGACAATAACAAAATAATATATATATACATATAAAGGGGCGGGCACCCCGTCACAGGTTGGTTTTTCATTGTATTCTGGGGGATATAGTTGTTAGTGGCAGACAAGCTGTGCAGCAAAATTGCTATGCGTATATTTCCGCATTCAATTTAAATTTAATGCATATTTCTGATTTTTTAATGCATAAACACGGCAGGTACACAGCTTATCTGGACTGCTGAGTATCAGTAATGATTTTCCATAGTATGATTAAAAAACGGGTAAAACAATTAATAACAGCTTGTACTAAAAGCAATAATGTTTGCTATGTAAAAAATGTCAGTCTCAGGTCTTGAGATAAAGCGCCAATCAAGGGAGACAGGAGTAGGGACCACCGTCTGCAGTGTGGCAATCGAGTGAACTTAAAACAAAACAAACTACAGGGATTCATTTAATAACCCTCGCCCCCTGACACAATTATGCAAGTCTAAAGAACCTCTCCAGTAGACAAGTGGCCTTTCAAAATCAGAAATGTAATTCTACTGCATATTGGCTACAACAAAAGCATCCTATCCCTTTCCACTGCAGCTGGAGTACGGCTCGCAAACACGGAATCACCATTTAAAAAAAGAGATTGGGGATTTCTATTTTTCACATTTCATTTCAATGGCTAATATTGAATAAAGAGTTAAAGTGGATAATTGTGTCAAATAATTTACTTGGTAATGTAGAAAGTTGAATAACAGCTATTATTCCTACATGCTTTATAATCCAGTTTTGAAAAAAAACGGATCACCGGAACACTACTTAACTGAATAGCACTGCTTTAAGCTCTCCAAAAGCCCTCATATGCATTCACAGGGAGCAATTCAGTCTAATGCCTTTTGTTTTCCAGTTTCATTATCATGTCTATGTTGAGAGTAATCAGTTGAAGTCCCACAAAAACATGGATAAAGTGTCAGAAGATAGGGCAACTATTAAGACAAACAAAATAGAAATAACAAAGTTGTACACCTAAGCCCTCTAATTAACACAATTCATTACAGTATGTATTTAATGTTTTAGAAATCAATGTTTAGGATGCATCAATTGAAATTGATTGAAGAGTGACTGTAAAAAACAAAAAAAACTGTACACATTGAGTAACTCAGTAAAATATACAGTAAGTCAAAATAAAACCATTAGCTTAAAGAGTAAGGAGCGGGGTTCCGAAGAATATAGTGTCATACATTTTAATAACGTACCTGTTTTTTTTTACACATAAGAACATAAGAAAGTTTACAAACGAGAGGAGGCCATTCGGCCCATCTTGCTCATTTGGTTGTTAGTAGCCTACTGATCCCAAAATCTCATCAAGCAGCTTCTTTGAAGGATCCCAGGGTGTCAGCTTCAACAACATTACTGGGGAGTTGGTTCCAGACCCTCACAATTATCTGTGTGAAAAAGTGCCTCCTATTTTCTGTTCTGAATGCCCCTTTATCTAATCTCCATTTGTGATCCCTGGTCCTTGTTTCTTTTTTCAAGTCAAAAAAGATCCTTGGGTCAACATTGTCAATACCTTTTAGAATTTTGAATGCTTGAATCAGATCACCGCGTAGTCTTCTTTGACTGAACAGATTCAATTATTTGAGCCTATTCTGCATACGACATACCTTTTAAACCCAGGATAATTCTGGACGCTGTTCTTTGCACTCTTTCTAGAGCAGTAATATCCTTTGTGTAACGAGGTGACCAGAACTGAACACAATATTCTAGATGAGGTCTTACTAATGCATTTTAAAGTTTTAACATTACTTCCCTTGATTTAAATTCAACACTTTTAACAATATATCCGAGCATCTTGTTGGCCTTTTTTATAGCTTCCCCACATTGTCTAGATGAAGACATTTCTGAGTCAACATAAACTCCCAGGTCTTTGTCATAGATTCCTTCTTCAATTTCAGTATCTCCCATATGATATTTATAATGCACATTTTTATTGCCTGCGTGCAGTACCTTACACTTTTCTCTATTAAATGTCATTTGCCATGTGTCTGCCCAGTTCTGAATGCTGTCTAGATCATTTTTAATGACCTTTTATTATTATTTATTATTATTTATTTCTTAGCAGACGCCCTTATCCAGGGCGACTTACAATTGTTACAAGATATCACATTATTTTTACATACAATTACCCATTTATACAGTTGGGTTTTTTTTTTTTTTTTTTTTTTACTGGAGCAATCTAGGTAAAGTACCTTGCTCAAGGGTACAGCAGCAGTGTCCCCACCGGGGATTGAACCCATGACCCTCCGGTCAAGAGTCCAGAGCCCTAACCACTACTCCACACTGCTGCCCTTTGCTGCTGCAACAGTGTTTGCCACTCCTCCTATTTTTGTGTCGTCTGCAAATTTAACAAGTTTGCTTACTATACCAGAATCTAAATCATTAATGTAGATTAGGAATAGCAGAGGACTTAATCCTGATCCCTGTGGTACTCCACTGGTTACCTCGCTCCATTTTGAGGTTTCTCCTCTAATCAGTACTTTCTGTTTTCTACATGTTAACCACTCCCTAATCCATGTGCATGCATTTCCTTGAATCCCTACTGCGTTCAGTTTGAGAATTAATCTTTTATGCAGGACTTTGTCAAAAGCTTTCTGGAAATCTAAATAAACCATGTCGTATGCTTTGCAATTATCCATTGTCGATGTTGCATTCTGAAAAACATCAAGCAGGTTAGTTAGCACAATCTCCCTTTACTAAAACCATGCTGACTGTCTCCCAGGTTACTGTTACCATATAGGTAATTTTCCATTTTGGATCTTATTATAGTTTCCATAAGTTTACATATGATAGAAGTCAGGCTTATTGGTCTGTAGTTACCTGGTCTCCCTTTTTGTGGATCGGTATTATGTTTGCAATTCTCCAGTCTGTCGGTACAACCCCTGTGCATGATCTTGTTTAGCGGTTTGTAAATAACTTCTTTCATTTCTTTGAGTACTATTGGGAGGATCTCATCTGGTCCAGGGGATTTGTTTATTTTAAGAGCTCCTAGTCCCTTTGCCTCTGTTATGCTAAAGTTATTTAAAACTGGATAGGAACAGGTCGACATGTGGGGCATGTTGTCCGTATCCTCCTTTGTAATCATTTAATATATTTGCTATTTTTTTTCCTTCATCTATGATTTTGCCATTTGTATCTCTTAGACTTTTAACTTCCTCTTTGAATGTTCTCTTGCTGTTATAATATTGGAAAAACATTTTAGAATCCCCCTTAGCAGTGTTCATTTCTATCTCTCACTTGGCCTTTCTAACTTCCTTTTTGACTTGTGTTTGCAGTTCCAAGTACTCTTTCTGTGTACTTTGTTTTTGGTCCCTTTTAAACATTCTGTAAAGTGCCTTTTTTCGCTGATTTTTTTTAAAATGAATCTATTAAACCATTTAGGCCATTTTGTTTTAGATTTAGATGTGTCTACTTTTGGGATGTAATTGTTTTGCGCCTCTAGTACTACATTTTTAAAAAACAGCCATCCTTTTTCTGTGGATATTTTCTCTATTTTACTTCAATCTACTTCTGTTAGTCCCTGTTTCATACCTTCATAGTTTGCTCTTCTAAAATTGTAAACCTTAGCTTTAGTCATTACTTTTCGGGTTTTAAAAATCACTTCAAATGAGACCATGTTGTGGTCTGAGTTTGCCAATGGCTCTCTGACCTCTGTTTTAGTTATTCTGTCTTCGTTATTTGAAAAGACTAAATCAAGGCATGCCTCCCCTCTAGTCGGTGCCTTGAGAAACTGAGTTAGGAAGCAGTCCTAACACAATTTAAAGTCTGTTTGTGATAGAGAGAGAAAGGATCAATGTTGTAAATCTCCCTCCCGATCAGAAAGGACGCTGTGTAAGGTCGGTGGTACACTGCCTCCTAGATGGACCGCCTTGATGGTAGGTGGAAACCGGTGGGTGACCATATTAGGAGGGGTGCGTAGTTGCAGGTGCCCGGAACAACTCCATTGCAAGCAGCTGCGGGACGGCCCTCTATTGGAGAAACCATGGCGATTAGTTGTTTGCAGGGGGGAGTGTCTGGGTACAAAGGGGACGCAGCTACGTGAGTAAGGGGCCGTGCGCTGAAAAGTACACAGACGGCCGGAGCTGCGTGGTGTTGTTTTGTATTACGTGTTTGTTTGTTTGTTGTTACAGAGGAGGAGTGAGAGCAAGGGGCTGCAGCCACGGAGCCAGTCCACACCGCACTGAGCACTTCCTTCACCACACAACATCAGCACGCATCATGGACCCGACACTGAAGAGCACACTTTCATGCACCAGGACATGGAATTATAATTGTTGTTTTTGTTTTGTGTTTTAACACTCGCCGTGTACCCCCCGATACCATTGCTGGTAAAGGGGCAGCTCTTTTTGTTTGTTTATTAAAAACACGGACGTTTTGGGAATAATTCACTGTCTCTTCAAAGCTATATCTCTAAAAAATATTTTAAAATATCTCAAACATTTTGAGATGTCTTAAAATGATTGAAAGATATCTGAAAATGCATTTTAAGCCAGCCGCACAGAGCCCAACTCAAGCCGTCCCGACTCATCTCATCTCAACTGGCTGTACAGAGTCTGGATGAATCGTAGCAGTGTGCATGCACTTAAAACAAAGATTATGCAGATTTCAGTCGGGATGTCTTCAGATTTGAAGTCTGAAAATGTGGAATCTTTTTCAGACGCCGTTTCATTCATATGTGATCAGTCTGTCTGTGTATGGCGGTTGAAACCGATTAGTCATAAGGATGTCAACCAATGGTGAAGCAGGTTTAAGTGACATAGCTTGTCATGTAACTTGTCATACAAGATGGTGGAATATTGACAGCTTTAGTTCCACAGATAAAAATACATTAGTCTTGAATTGCTTAGAGTGTCCCGAATTCAAAAATACCAGATATGTGCACATTTGAATAGTTTACTAATCAAAGGTAAATTATCAATTTACCTTTTTATTATCAGTCTACTGGCAGCCTATATTTTCTTACTGTGTTAAAACAGAAGTAACCGGTGCGTCGATCTCCAATAGGTCACAAATCACAAGCCCCTAGATCCACACGCTGAGAAAAAAACGCCAAAGTCAAATAAAAACCAACAGGTTGGATTTTATTTACCACAGGCTAAAGTGTACTATACAGAAAGTCAAACACGACCTGAAACATTTGCAAGGTGTAAATGGTCAATAGCTAAATTAATAAGCGCTTCTTTTGGTTGCCTCGCGGCGCTGTCTCCGCAGTCTAATCAGCATACGATGCCATGCATAATATGAGGGTCACTATTTTGGGCTATGTTAATACAAAAATGTTTACAGGGCAGTGTTAATTAAATTTGCATACATAGTAATCACCAGTATCTAGTTGTGGTCAGTAATTCAGTCTTAGCAGTGTGCAACACCCAGTTGGGAAAAACTCAGTTGTGACGTCAAACCAAAACTGAGCACAACTGATCACAGAATCTGCGCATACTCGGATGAGATGAGTCGGGACGGCTTGAGTCGGGCGGTGTGCGGCGGGCTTTAGACATCTCATTTAAAGCTTCATTTAAAGGTATCTGGAAATAATTTTGAGATATCTCTAAATGTATTTGAGATATCTGGAAATGTTTAGAGATATCTTAAAATAGTTTAGATATCTATAAATTAATTAATCTCTAAATTATAATTGGCTTGCCATATAAAATACAACACTAACCACTTCAGTGATGCGTAGATATTAATGAGCTGCAGTGACATATCCATTACAGATTTTATTTCGGCCAGCTATGGCAGCTATTTTTTAACAGGTCTGCTTTATCTCAGGTAATTCCTCGTCTGCCAAAGTTAACAGTCCCTGAAATCTTCAATTGTTTTAAAAAAGTACCCTTTATAGATGAATGTGTTACCAGATGCCCACAAACCCTCCTCAGCCATTTAAAATTCAGAATGTACCAATGGTTACATATTAAGGGATCATATGAATTTGAACTACCGGTATGTCATGTTAAAAAGCTAAATATAACGTGCATAATGACAAAAACAAATCAAGCTAAAAATCGTGTTGAATAAAATCTTAAAATAGAACCAAGCTTTAGATGTGCAAATCTTGAGACTTCTGCATGCACTTACTGAGTAAGCATGGAAACACATAGCAATCATCTGCAATCTCTGAAAGGTCATGTTTTTCAGGTAAATTACAACACAAAGCGAATACAGGGGTGCTCAACAAATGTCTCATAAATCAAACAGATTAAACCCGGAGATGAGAAGTCACCCAGGCAGCAAGCCGAAGAGCTCCTTGGTATGTTACAATGTTGTATTTAGTACAAAAAGGATGGTGGCTGCTATTAAAAGTAATGTATGTTGTGACTTGATTTGGCCTTGAACTAGTGATATTAGTTCTGGGGCAATGAATACCTGCAGTTTTGTTTTCTTAATATGTTTTTCAAAATGGAACCCATTAATCACATTATTACTAATTCTGGTAAAAAACTGCATGTCATTTATAATACTGTAAAAAAAAAAAATCTTATTAGCATAAACACTTTTGCAACTGTTAAATAGCCAATTGCACACCACTGTATATGCACATACAACAATTTTGCAGTGCCTAATGTTTAGTTGCTTGAAAAATCTCTTTAGAAAGAGGCTGCATACATAAAAATGATTTTACAATAATACCTGCCAAAATCCTCATCAATTAGCTATATAGAAGATTCATACATTTGTATATGGAAAATATAGGGTACGTTACTACTGAATCTCAGGTGAACGTGATAGAACAGATTCACTGGAAGTACAACTTGTGTTACATTTTTATTTGCTGGGGGAAAAATATTTTCTAGCCACTAATTTAAAGCCACAAAAGCCTTTGTGTAGATATTTCATACTAATTAAAAAGTGTAAAGCAAGCTTTGCTGAGGACATTCATGGGGTTTCCATGCGGGTCAAGTTACACGTTAAATGGCGATGTGCGTGCATGTTTGGGAGAATTACTCGGGTAAATCAGGTTTGTGGCTGAAAAAAACCGCCAAAGAGAGGGATAGGGTAAATCTCATTTACTCGTGTAAATGACGAAACACACGGGAAAACCACACCCAGTTATTATTATTATTATTTATTTCTTAGCAGACGCCCTTATCCAGGGCGACTTACAATTGTTACAAGATATCACATTATACATTATTTCACATTATACAGATATCACATTATTTTACATACAATTACCCATTTATACAGTTGGGTTTTTACTGGAGCAATCTAGGTAAAGTACCTTTCTCAAGGGTACAACAGCAGTGTCCCCCACTGGGGATTGAACCCAGAGCCCTAACCACTACTCCACACTGCTGCATGGAAACCTGCATTTCACGTGTAAATGTTAATGAGCGTGTTTATCCTTAACTATAAATATTGCAAGGGATCAGTTACTGTGGATTCCAAGACGGCAGAAAGTAGTGGCTGATGGGTGATTTTACGGTTAGCAGTGGAGTAGTTCACCTTAATGCGACTGCGGGCGGCCTTTTTTTATTATTGTTTTTTGCTGTGTCTGGTCTGTCATGTTGTATAATATATCTTGTGGGTTTACAGTTCTGTATAAAACCACTTACCACAAACTGCGTTATGCATTTGTTATAGTATTAAAGCAGCTGTTTGGGAATACCCTAGCTGTAGAAACTACGCTAAAGTTAAACACGAAGAGCAAGTGAGCTGCTTAACTGAATTAATTCCCGTCCTTTTTTTGATCCCAGCTATGTCCAAAGACAACGCGCGTCTGCCTTCCACGTTAATAAATATAGTTTGTGAACTGGATGTCATAAGCCAGCTCGATCGCCCAAAACAGCACAATAACATCCAAGTTGTTGATGCCCTCTCAAAACTGATCAAATAAAATTGCAAATGAACGTATTGATTGTGTTTTATTTGTTTGCATCATTAATATTTAACACAGCAGTAAATCCAACACAACTTAAAAGAAAGGAGAGCATCTGACAGCACACGCCTCCTCAAATTGCTGCTGTCCAATTGAAACTGGCGGCTGAGGTAACCTTCACAGTTGCCAAGTCCGCTTATAATACATTTTTAGAGTCGCGGGATGTAATTTGCATAAACACCCGTACTCTAATATGGGATGTGCTTGTTTTGGGCTTGTTGTGAAAGGCAGTGCTGCTTTTTTTTCTCGTGAGACTGTAACCTTCCCCGTCTGTCTCACAGGTAGCCACTGATTCCTGAACACCTCATTTTGTTGTTCACAAGAGTTTGTGCAGGCAGCAAGCAGTGGCAATTTTGGGAACAAATTAATGCACTTCAGTCTGTTTCATCAGTACCTGCCACCTCCCTTTCAAGTGCCCACTACCCGTATTTGCCCAAACGTGATGTTGAATGCTTCCTCAACAGCTGTCAGCCGTCCGGACGGGTAGGGTTTCTAAGCCAGGGTAGTATACGCAGCATCACCTGATCCCCTATATGCTGTATTGCCTGAATGAAAGGGATATATATATATATATATATATATATATATATATATATATATATATATATATATATATATATATATATATTGTAAGAAAGTGGATCCACATTTTCACAAAATGTCACTAGTAATCTTCAAAAACAGCATGAGTACTTTACGCATAGCTAATTTACATATCAACCCCCACCTTTCCCATTCATTTGCATGATGTCGGGTGAAAAGCCCGGTTTACTCGAGTAAAACAAACTGAGCGAATGGAAACCCAAAAAAGCATTTTACACGAGACATTTTTCTCGAGCAAATGTCTCCAGCTAAAAAAAAACTTGCATGGAAACCCCATGATTGTAACAAAATATATTTTAATGTGTAATAAAGATACATACAAAATTATAAATCTTGCACCATAAAAATAAAGTGACACATTCCTTGTTAAATAAACATGAAAGCACTGTCTGGTCACTTTCTGATTTAAGATCAGGGCCAGAAATGCATATTGATATCACTTCTGGCAACTTCATCTCAGTACAAGTATCCATACGAATAAGGGTTGCCACCTCCAAGACACCAACAAAAAGGGTCCTAGTGCTGACTATAGCTAATTATTACAAAAATATTTTAGCGAACCATTTTACACAAACATAACACAATATGTGTATTTTATCATTTTTCTAACCTTATGTGTATAGGGGAGGACACATGGTAGTGACACAGTGAAGTAGTAAATTGATTGACAGATGCAGATGATCAGTATCCTCATGCATTTAAATGTCCCTTTAGCACGAAGCGGGCATTGCCAGACAGTAAAGCATTCTTGTACCTACCAAATTTAATTGGTAGGTACAATATGTTTTAGTGTGAATTGAAGTGAATTCAAATTAAACTGTACATACAAGGTTCAGTATGTAACTTAACAAAGCAAGACGTGTGCATTTAGTATGTTCAAAAATCAGTTTATATGACCTTTCTCAAAGGGATTAAGAACAAAGTAGGATTTGACCTATAACCTATCAGCTGTTAACACTAGAAGGACCGGAGATATACTCATACCTAGAAGCCCCGCAGAAGTCTTTCGTACGGCTGTATTCAAAACACTGTAAAAATAACAAAAGGAGAAACAGTCGGATGTAATTAGTTTTTTTTTTGAGTACGTCACAAACATCTGAACAACCGAAGTGCATATATATATATATATATATATATATATATATATATATATATATTATAACCATTTATTTTGCAAATCAAAACAAGAAAATGTAAATAAATAAACATCTGAACAGCCATCGGTTTACAACGTACCTATTTATGAAACTGAAACGATAGCAATACATTTTTAACTTTTCAACAGCAACTGGTTTATTATCAGATGAGCAAAAGCAACTGAACAACATAGATAAATAAACTTAGAAAAAAAAACATTTTACAGAAGCGCACAGCACAAGAAGTTTAATTTAAAAAGTCTGATTTATTTTTCTTTTTTTCGACAAAAGGGTATTCCTTTACCTTGAGTCTAAGGCTGTTCACAATCAAGACAGATAATGCGCTTCTGCACGCCACCTTTCTACACAGGGAACAGCTGTCTGAAGTTTTATTTTTATTGCACTTGCCAACCTGGCATTGGCGTCTCTTGCGGCTCTCAGCGGGGTTGACAGCTTTAGCTGTGGGTACACGTTTGGCAGTCTCCATCTGTTCCAAATGCTTCTTGCAAAGTTCCTGTGCTAACTGTAAAATCTATTCTCTCCTTGGTAAATTCTTCTCTGTGCATTATTTGTAAAGTACCCAGGAGTTGACGGCTGCTAGGTCCAACACATTGTAAAACACCTGAACAGACCACCGTCGGGAGCCAGCTTTCACTGAATACTTCCATGTCATCTGATCCAAAACATCAACTCCATATTCTGTTGCGTTGTAAAACTCCTCAGTCTCTGGTATTTATTTTCACTAGTCCTGATGCTAATTGACTGACCAAAGCAGTGCAGCTGGCAAGCAGGCACCAGCCTTCAAAAGGCTGATTGAAAACAATAGACTGTCAGTCATTCACTCAGGCAGAGAGTAGAGACTAATCTAAATACAGCTAAACACATTGCGGACTGGTAAACCAAAATAATAAAGTAGAATACCGTTTTGTATAATCAAAATACAATTGTTTTTTGTGTGGCCGTAGGTATAATGTAATATATCTCCTTTATTTCTGCACTCCCGCGTTTCATGCTTTGTGAGAATATTTAATACATACGGACAGAAATGTACATGAACACGCAGCCCCATATGTGTTACATGACTGGAGAAAATTACATTTTAAAACCAAAAACCGCCAAAATGACCGCTGCGGGGCTTCTAGTGTTAAATAAATCAAAGCATGGTGTTAAAGGAAATTTGAAGAGCAAACTGAATATTGGAAGACAAACAGGGCAGTTGACATAATAACTGTCAACACATCTGAAACCCCTTCATCATTTTCAATCACATCAGAATTACATCCCTCACATGCAAACACATGCACCTGCATACTTACATGCCTCTGTGTTACAATGAAGACACTTCCTCAGGAGAAAACTTGGTGAGGTACCTGTTTTAGTTTTCAAGCATCTCATCTGAGATCAGGTCCTGTTTCACTGAAGCACATTCTCATTCAATTGCAACAAACCGACAATAGCGTGCTTACTGGAGATGATTATGTGGTTATTATGGAGGATAGTATTAATACTGTTCGGAACAGTTTCAATTGCAACGATCAAGAGCCTGCAGGTAGGTTTGAAGATGCTCTCAACTGCAACAAGCACAATGTATGTCGTCCACCCCATAGAGGATTGTAAAACAAGTATTCAGTTAGTCCAGTGATTCTTTCGACTAAGAGCTGTACTAACTTGAAAATGACTAGAACCCTTGATGTGTATTTCAACATCTTAAACAAAGCGGTTATTTTGTTAAATTAATAAAGCACTGAGTTAAACATAATTCTGAATGTGTATAATAGCAAACAAAGTACATTGAAATTAATTTAAATTCCATCCACTGTAACTGCTGAAAAAATACACGATAACAAGGTTATCTTTTACTCTGATTTAATTGACTAAAACGAGACATACTAATAAAATTAGACAAATGTTTGAACGATAATTAGGACAATTTCTCATATTTTTTAGAACTATTCTTTTCAACTTCAGGTACGGAATAGGACACCTATATCTCACTCCCTTCAGTGCTGAAAGGGTAAGTTCATGTTTTTTTTTTTTTTAATGTAATCTACTGGAAATGTGACTATTAATTTTCACATGATGTGCATTATTATAATTATACACACATACACAATGAAGAAACATGCTCCTGCCCCCTGAATCACACAAAGTTACATATATTATCAATTTAACCCTGTGGATTTAATTGCTGGGAAATATCTGTGGATTTCATCAATCTCCCATTCCCCATTATCCTGGAATTATTATGTTTGGTTCAACTCTAGGGCACTTCCTTCCTTACACTGCTCCTTCTCACTGACAAATCTCTGACAAAAAATGTTGTCAACATTTTATATATATATATATATATATAAACAAGAATAGTAGCTATATTTACACTGTGGCCCATGCTAAAAAAATAAAGTTGTATTGCGCTTTTGCGACGTCAAAAGGCCTTATTGCACTTTCTCTGTCAATTAAGATTAGGTTGAGCAAAAAACGTTTGTCTCACAAACTCAGCATGCTGTCCCATTTCAACACCCAGCCGATAGACAGATAGACAGACCCAAGAATTTTCTAAGCAATGAAGGCTTATTATAAAGGCAAAAACATAACACGATTTTAGGATTTTATTTAGTTTTTTTTTTTTTTTTTTTTGTAAATCAAACCTGGACTTAGAATTCTAGTTGTCAGTACCAAACTATTCTGAATGACTATAATCTAATTAGATTTTTTGTAATGCTTTACCAATCAAGAAATCCCCTATGTAAACTAAAAGAGAATTACAGTCCATGAAAGTGCTCTCCAAGTATCTCTCCCTCATTAGCACAGCGCATATGAGGCTGTAAACTAAGAAAAAAATCATAAACATTCATAGGCTTAATAGTGTAGTGACAGATGTTATGGAGAAAGAAAAAAACTGTAAAGAAGAATAATCATGATAAAAAAGGTCATATTCCAAAGTTTCCTTCTGCATTTGTAATGTAACCTTAAAGAATGTTTTTTTTTTTTTTTTCATTTTGCAGCACCTTCAAGGAAAGTCTTTAATTAGTATGATCCACTGTATCAATGCCACCCAACACTGTACATGTATATTTTAGAATTTTAAAAAATATCTATTTTCTTTTCAGACGTTTTAGCGTTACAGACTGTGAAAATTCAATCCTTTTGAGGTCCGGCTGACATGACTTAATTTTACGGTGTGTATCAGTGCAAATATCCACATGAAGTATTATAGTTTGATACCTTTCTAAATCAAAGAGAGAAGATAATTAAGAAAATTCTATGATGAAGCATACCCTACGATTACCTAGTTTCAATGTAAAAAAGTTTTAAAATGTACTCGATAATTCATTTTTCTTTAGAAATGTCCTAATAAGTGTCATTTAGTAATCTACTACCTAAAAACTGTACAATTATCTGTGGGAGCCTCAACCCTCAGAAAATAGGATCAGAAAGAATTTAATGAATACCATGTATGGTTTTGATTTTACACAAAATTGTTTGAGGGGTTCACTGGCTCATCTACTTCAGATTCTTTACTAGAATCAGTGTGAAGTTCATCATCTGGGAGATATTCTTCTTCTTCTGTCATCTTGACCACACCCACAATTCGTGCTTTTTAGGCACTTTTGACAAATCTGTCTCTGTGAAGTTTTACAATCAAGCAAGCGAGACAAGTGACCTTCGACTCAGACAGTGACTAAGAAAATAAACAGCATACCCCATTGAAACACCTTTTCCTTAAAAATATGTTATTTTTTGAAGTTCGTTATCTACCCAATTTAATTCACTGTTCTTGAATTATCAAAAAGAACATTATATTTAAGATTCTTTAATATTAACTTAATTTACGTTAGTATAATTATTTGTTAAATTCACTTGAACCTTAACACCCGTTTATTGTCTTTTTTTATTACAGATACTAATATCCATGTGTTATAAAAAATAATAGATGGGCTTCAGTGAGTTAAAGTTTGTTGAGGATAACTTCACTCAGACTACTATTTCATTAAATATCTTGGTATCCCTGATTAAATGAACACTCCATCTCACAAATTCAGTGGTACCCTAAATATGATACATTTACTAACATCTCTGAATGACTGGGGGATCATTTGTTCTCTATTTCACTGCCAAGACTTGTGCAGTATTAAATGTATTGCAGTCCGTAGCCATAAACCTATTTTTAAGGGTAAAATGAAGAGAAAATGACATACCCAGTCATAAGTGGATCATTTTTGGGATACCACAGCACTTGTGGGAGAGACTGTTTGTTAAAATCTCTTGTGCATTTTTAAAGAGACACTTTTCTATTCAGGGATACCTAGATATGAAGTAAGAGTCTGTGATGTCACCCAGCAACAATCTCCCCATCACTAGTTGTACCGCTTTCCTAGAAAACATTTCAGGGTACATTCCACTTTTTATAAAAAGCTTTCATGATTACAAGAGCAAATCAAGTCTTGTGAAAGTCGTCAAAAGGCTTCTACATTGACAGCGTTTTAAAAGGCAGCGTACAGCAACTGCATACATGTTTAGCCCTGTTTGGGTCTCATCAGTGCAGTGTAACTTGTAATGCTGAAATCTTGTAAAGCTGAAATTTGCATATCCTGATTATCCACAATTCCACAGTTATTGCTTTTGCCCACCTTAACTCTAATATATATATACAGTGCCTTGCGAAAGTATTCGGCCCCCTTGAACTTTGCGACCTTTTGCCACATTTCAAGCTTCAAACATAAAGATATGAAACTGTAATTTTTTGTGAAGAATCAACAACAAGTGGGACACAATCATGAAGTGGAACGAAATTTATTGGATATTTCAAACTTTTTTAACAAATAAAAAACTGAAAAATTGGGCGTGCAAAATTATTCAGCCCCCTTAAGTTAATACTTTGTAGCGCCACCTTTTGCTGCGATTACAGCTGTAAGTCGCTTGGGGTATGTCTCTATCAGTTTTGCACATCGAGAGACTGAAATTTTTGCCCATTCCTCCTTGCAAAACAGCTCGAGCTCAGTGAGGTTGGATGGAGAGCATTTGTGAACAGCAGTTTTCAGTTCTTTCCACAGATTCTCGATTGGATTCAGGTCTGGACTTTGACTTGGCCATTCTAACACCTGGATATGTTTATTTGTGAACCATTCCATTGTAGATTTTGCTTTATGTTTTGGATCATTGTCTTGTTGGAAGACAAATCTCCGTCCCAGTCTCAGGTCTTTTGCAGACTCCATCAGGTTTTCTTCCAGAATGGTCCTGTATTTGGCTCCATCCATCTTCCCATCAATTTTAACCATCTTCCCTGTCCCTGCTGAAGAAAAGCAGGCCCAAACCATGATGCTGCCACCACCATGTTTGACAGTGGGGATGGTGTGTTCAGGGTGATGAGCTGTGTTGCTTTTACGCCAAACATAACGTTTTGCATTGTTGCCAAAAAGTTCGATTTTGGTTTCATCTGACCAGAGCACCTTCTTCCACATGTTTGGTGTGTCTCCCAGGTGGCTTGTGGCAAACTGTAAACAACACTTTTTATGGATATCTTTAAGAAATGGCTTTCTTCTTGCCACTCTTCCATAAAGGCCAGATTTGTGCAGTATACGACAGATTGTTGTCCTATGGACAGAGTCTCCCACCTCAGCTGTAGATCTCTGCAGTTCATCCAGAGTGATCATGGGCCTCTTGGCTGCATCTCTGATCAGTCTTATCCTTGTATGAGCTGAAAGTTTAGAGGGACGGCCAGGTCTTGGTAGATTTGCAGTGGTCTGATACTCCTTCCATTTCAATATTATCACTTGCACAGTGCTCCTTGGGATGTTTAAAGCTTGGGAAATCTTTTTGTATCCAAATCCGGCTTTAAACTTCTCCACAACAGTATCTCGGACCTGCCTGGTGTGTTCCTTGTTCTTCATGATGCTCTCTGCGCTTTAAACGGACCTCTGAGATTATCACAGTGCAGGTGCATTTATACGGAGACTTGATTACACACAGGTGGATTCTATTTATCATCATTAGTCATTTAGGTCAACATTGGATCATTCAGAGATCCTCATTTAACTTCTGGAGAGAGTTTGCTGCACTGAAAGTAAAGGGGCTGAATAATTTTGCACGCCCAATTTTTCAGTTTTTTATTTGTTAAAAAAGTTTGAAATATCCAATAAATTTCGTTCCACTTCATGATTGTGTCCCACTTGTTGTTGATTCTTCACAAAAAATTACAGTTTCATATCTTTATGTTTGAAGCCTGAAATGTGGCAAAAGGTCGCAAAGTTCAAGGGGGCCGAATACTTTCGCAAGGCACTGTATATATATATTATATATATATACATACCTATTCCTTTAAACAAATGATTCTGTGGGTTCAAAATTAAATGAAACCGTGGCCTTTATAAATAATGCAAAATTCTCTTTCCCAGAGAAATTGAGATTTATCATTTCGTATTTACTGTTCAACTTCTTCCTCTTAAATAAAAAATAAAAATGTCTAGCTGGAAGCTAAACTGAGATTACTAAGTTTTTATGATGAGTTTTAGCCTTTAAATGGTTTACAACCTCATTTATGTAATAAATTGAAATGCATAAAGGTGGCTGTGCCGGAGTGTCCCGCCCCTATTTATTATTATTTGTATTTTTGTTTGCGGTGCGGATAAAAGCGCCGCGTCTTTTGTTATTGTTTTTTATATTTATAATTTAAAAACCCTGTGAGGATGCATGACTGATCAGCTACTGATTATTTAACTAGCTGACAGTCATGCATCCTTACTAAACTTGTGCAGACTGTGGCCGAGGGGTAATAAGATAATTAACAGCCAGTTAACCCCTCGGCCAGAGTATAAGAACCTGCAGCTGTCCGTGCTGCGGGGTTGGGTGCAGAAAGGAGGTACGGGGAGATAGAGAGGAGACAGAAATTAACAATTGCTAAAACGTGCTGGATTAGCCAGCCCGACACTTACTTGTTTGTCTGTCTGATTCGTTTGGCCCTCGTGCCCTTTTGTTTTGTTGTTTTGTTAAAATCATTTGTTTTGTTTATTTGATTTATTAAATACGCTGACCGCCGATGCATTCGGCTTCACCCGCCCATCCACTGTTTTGATTCAGTTACTTCCTGGTCCGTGACGTCACCACACCTCACCACTGCGAGCCATCCTGCCACAGTGGCACATTTCAGTCATAAAAAAGCTGTATCTATTCTCTAAAATTGATCAAGAAAATCTATTCTCTAAAAACAACAGATTTTTATCTTGAAACCAAACCTCACTGAAGAACTCACTATTGTCCTGTTAACATATCTGCTTTAGTTTGCACGTGATTAAATCGAGAGCATTCAATCATTTTTATATGATTCATGTGGCATTCATCAAAAGAAATGCTTGACGGGAGATTTAACATTGCTTCAGTGACTTGGTGCATATTAAGAATTATAGCTGAGTAAACTCAAGGATCTAAATGCACTAAAACAGTTTCCATACATGTTTTTATCCCACTGAACTGCAGGCACCATCAAGAACCTTTTTATTGAATACACCAGCATTTAACACATCTCACTCCTGCAGTAGGACAACAAAATTAAACAAGTAGGACAAGAAAATTAAACATTTAAAAATCTTTAATATAATATGAAAACCATGCCTTTGAATTATTATTATTATTTGTTTATTTAGCAGAAGACTAGGGTGACTTACAGAGACTAGGGTGTGTGAACTATGCATCAGCTGCAGAGTCACTTACAACTACGTCTCACCCAAAAGACAGAGCAAAAGGAGGTTAAGTGACTTGCTCAGGGTCACACAATGAGTCAGTGGCTGAAGTGGGATTTGAACCAGGGACCTCCTGGTTACAAGCCCTTTTCTTTAACCACTGGACCACACAGCCTCCTTTCAATAATTACAGCTCATTTTTATTATAGTTTTCAAATTAACACACTTGTATTTTTATGTATCTGAATTAGAAACATTCACAAATATACCAACATATAATCAGCATAGAATGATTTGTGTGGATATCTGATGTACCCTGGAATTAATCTATGAAGATGGTCAAAGCAAACATTGGAAAATAAATGATATGCTTTCTCCCCTTTAATACTGCTGTGCTGCTAAAACCAATAAATGTTTGGTTTTGACACCATTGACCACAACATATTATTGCACCGTCTGTCTACCCATGTTGGTCTCTTAAGATCACCCCTTGAATGCTTTCATTTCTTCCTTTATTGCTGTCTGCATGTTGTTGCCATAGGTGATCATTTATCTATAACTGGTGAGGTTGTCTCTGGAGCCCTCATGGCTTAATTCATGTTCCTCTGCCCATATACATTTGTATTTCTCATAGTTTTCTATCAAGATCTTAACTATATTCTACAATTTTGTTGTATTTTACATCACCCGGGGAGGCCAGCTCACCATCCCCCGGGGAGGCTTGTTCGCCATTGCCCGGGGAGGCTTGTTCGCCGTCGCCCGGGGAGGCCAGCTAGCCATCGCCCGGGGAGGCCAGCTCACCATCGCCCAGGGAGGCCTGCTATCACCCGGGGAGGCCAGCTCACCATCGCCCGGGGAGGCCTGCTCGCCAACGCCCGGGGAGGCCAGCTCACCATCGCCCGGGGAGGCCTGCTAAAGCCCGGGGAGGCCAGCTCACCATCGCCCGGGGGGGCCTGCTATCGCCCAGGGAGGCCAGCTCACCATCGCCTGGGGAGGCCTGCTATCGCCCGGGGAGGCCTGCTATTGCCCGGGGAGGCCTGCTATCGCCCGGAGGGGCCTGCTATCGCCCAGGGAGGCCAGCTCACCATCGCCCAGGGAGGCAGGCTCACCATTGCCCGGGGAGGCCTGCTATCGCCTGGGGAGGCCTGCTCGCCGTCGCCCGGGGAGGCCAGCTCACCATCACCATTGCCATTGCCAGTGTTGTCACTGGCAGCATGTCCGCTGCCAGAACTGACAGCATTGCCTCTAGCAGGATTTCCGCTGCCAGGATCGCCCCAGCTTGAGGGACCAGCCATGGCGCTGTCAGCATGTCTGCTGACAGCATTGCCGTTGCCACGGGTAGCATTTCTGCTGCCAGAGTGGGTCACCCCACTGCGAGCGGCACCATTGGAGGAGGACCCCGCCCCGCTGTCAGCATTTCTGCTGCCAGAATTGCCTCTGCTGGGGGAGCCAGCTTGTACTCTGTCAGCATTTCCGCTGGATGGGGTTAAAATTCCCCATCCATGCTAAACTCGTGCAGAATGTGACCATCTCCAGATTGATTAATTTATTACTAATTTGGGATACGGTCACGTGTATAAAAACCTGCAGCTTTGGCTGATCGAGTTTGGTGTGTTCAGAGGCGGAACGAGAGTCGGCAGGTAAAGCATAATAATCAAGAGAGAAAGATCAATAACAATTGCTATGCATGATGGTTCTACACCAGCACGATACTTTTTTGGTTCCGTGTTCTGTTTTGTCTGTTTGTTTTGGTCACTGTGCCATTTTGCTTTGTGAAGTGTTTTGTTTTGTTAAACCTTTTCATTTCTAATTAAACGTGTGCATCAGTGCTTCCATTCCCTAGCACTGTTGTCTGTCTACTTCCTGGCCTGATGTTACCACCATCCATCCTGGAAAAACAATACTCTTAATAAAAGTACAGGTACAACCCTGTTTTCAAACCTATAACCTTGGTTCTGTGTAATCACTATCCGTGCTGTCCACTCTACCCTCTTATTGTCTTCTGTCCAGCAAAAACTCATCCAGGACAGAGTACAGTTTAGAAATCAGCTGCTCAATATTTGATGCAATTGGTTTATCTACTATTGACCAAAACATGGAAAAAGTGTGATTTAGGAATTTCAAGTTCCTTCTGTAACTGAATAAAAATAAAACAGAGGTCCATGTCAGAATACATGCCTAAATTCTTTTCCAAACAATAACTTGTAAGTTTATTGTACTTATGAGCTGCCTTCCACATATGAAAGCCAAAAACATTGCATTATCTGTGAGTTTTTTCACCTGCATAAAATCTGTATATGGTATTGAAAAAGTCTCTCGGGATCTGCTCTAAAGATAATACGAGTCAGAATCCTGCATCAGGAACACTAACTAACCAAGCCTATTTGTATCGTATTCTTAGTTTAATGTATTAAATGCAGAAGTGACGTTCAAGATTGCTTGGCTGAACACAGTCTACTTACCCTGACCACTGAACTCTCAGTACCTTCTGCCATACAGGAACAAGTATTCAAAAGCAGCTGTGGTTGGTTTTTAGTAGAGCACTAGAATTTGCATAGCGACATGGCTACAACATAACCTACTAAACCTGGCAGTAACCAAAATACCTTGATCAGAACATAACCATCACTCAATTATTAATTACCACTCCGCATCTCTGACAAACCTCAGCCTTAAATGGTGCGAGAACACAGCAGTTAAATGCTGCATACCTAGCATTCTCACACAGATAGCAAGCACCTGCAGCTAAATATTTAACATTTGTGGAGGTCCACCCAAACTGAAACCTGTTCCTCAAATTAGTAAACATTGCCCCCCCCCCCCCCCCAACAGATGGAATGGGTTGAGAATCTGATTATTTGTAGTTAAGTAGTTCAAAGCGGTCAGAGGTTTTCTCTGTTTTGTGTGAGACAGCCATCATTGAACTCTTTGCATTTTGGGATTGATGAATAATTAAAAAAAATAAAAATAAACACAGTGTCTCCACTGAAAAGCCTGTCTGGAAGGTCCATCTCCACCCTGAAAGCCTGTCTGGAAGGTCCATCTCCACCCTGAAAGCCTGTCTGGAAGGTCCATCTCCACCCTGAAAGCCTGTCTGGAAGGTCCATCTCCACCCTGAAAGCCTGTCTGGAAGGTCCATCTCCACCCTGAAAGCCTGTCTGGAAGGTCCATCTCCACCCTGAAAGCCTGTCTGGAAGGTCCATCTCCACCCTGAAAGCCTGTCTGGAAGGTCCATCTCCACCCTGAAAGCCTGTCTGGAAGGTCCATCTCCACCCTGAAAGCCTGTCTGGAAGGTCCATCTCCACCCTGAAAGCCTGTCTGGAAGGTCCATCTCCACCCTGAAAGCCTGTCTGGAAGGTCCATCTCCACCCTGAAAGCCTGTCTGGAAGGTCCATCTCCACCCTGAAAGCCTGTCTGGAAGGTCCATCTCCACCCTGAAAGCCTGTCTGGAAGGTCCATCTCCACCCTGAAAGCCTGTCTGGAAGGTCCATCTCCACCCTGAAAGCCTGTCTGGAAGGTCCATCTCCACCCTGAAAGCCTGTCTGGAAGGTCCATCTCCACCCTGAAAGCCTGTCTGGAAGGTCCATCTCCACCCTGAAAGCCTGTCTGGAAGGTCCATCTCCACCCTGAAAGCCTGTCTGGAAGGTCCATCTCCACCCTGAAAGCCTGTCTGGAAGGTCCATCTCCACCCTGAAAGCCTGTCTGGAAGGTCCATCTCCACCCTGAAAGCCTGTCTGGAAGGTCCATCTCCACCCTGAAAGCCTGTCTGGAAGGTCCATCTCCACCCTGAAAGCCTGTCTGGAAGGTCCATCTCCACCCTGAAAGCCTGTCTGGAAGGTCCATCTCCACCCTGAAAGCCTGTCTGGAAGGTCCATCTCCACCCTGAAAGCCTGTCTGGAAGGTCCATCTCCACCCTGAAAGCTAAAACTATTTTTAACTATTTTAGAAACAATATGGGGCAAGTAAAATAATACATACTGATGACCAGTTGTGGCAAAGTGCCCCCCCCTGTGTATGATATGTTACGTGTTGTGTGTAAATGTTGGTGTTTAGGCATTGGTACACGGGATATAAGCGGTCTGTGTTTCACGTGTGTGTAAATTGTATATTTGTATTTAGGCACGGGGATGGCACATCACATCACGTGCAAGTAAAAAGTAATATGTGAGCACGGGGAATTGCACTTTAATTAATTCACGTGCAGTTGTACCGAGATTCCAATTGAATGATTGACTAGCAATCGAATCTCGGTACAACTGCATAAAAGCTGCATGTTTTCACTCACTGGGGGTTGGTGTTCGGTGAGTGGAGAACGGGAGAGAGAGGAGAAAAGAAAGCAAAGCAAAGCAAAGTAATTAGTGTTTTCACTCACCGTGTTTGTCCGTTTGTCTGTTCACTGTTTAGTCTGTTTTGTTTGTCTCTTTATTTTGGCATATAGTGCCGTGTCCCGTGTTTTTGTGTTTAAAACCTTTTATTTTCTGTTTATTAAATGCTGAGCGCAATCACGCGCTCAGCTTAACCAAACTCCACATCTCTGTCGTTTGTGTTCCTGTTTCTGGTCTGACGTCACCCACTCAGCCATTCTTGTCACACGTGGTGTCAGAACCGGGACAACAGCGCCTCCTGGGCTCAGGCCAGAGCGGGAACCCCAGTTTTTTTTGTGGAAAAGTAAATAAAAAAAAAAATAAAAAAAATGGAAGGCTGGAACTGGAGAGACGGCTGCAGTGAGCTGGAGGATCTCCTCGGCAGGTTGGAGGACCAAGGTTGGTGCCTTGCCTGCGGGGTGTATGGGCACACGGTGGCTGTCTGCCCCTTCCAGGAAGAGGAGGAGGAACCAGCCCAAAGGAGGAAGGTGAGCAGAAGGAGGCAGAGAGGGGGAAAAGTGAGGAGGAAGCAGAGGGAGCCAAGGTGGTGCACCATGTGCATTGCTTATGGGCATGAGGACGAGGACTGCCCAGAGCAGGAGCCAGGAGAGGAGGAGCCCGAACGTCCTGCGCCTGAGTGGGAGGAGCCCGAACGTCCTGCGCCTGAGTGGGAGGAGCCCGAACGTCCTGCGCCTGAGTGGGAGGAGCCCGAACGTCCACAGCCCGAGTGGGAGGAGCCCGAACGTCCACAGCCCGAGTGGGAGGAGCCCGAACGTCCACAGCCCGAGTGGGAGGAGTCGGTGCGTCCACGGCCCAAGAGGGAGGAGTCGGTGCGTCCACGGCCCGAGAGGGAGGAGTCGGTGCGTCCACGGCCCGAGAGGGAGGAGTCGGTGCGTCCACGGCCCGAGAGGGAGGAGTCGGTGCGTCCACGGCCCGAGAGGGAGGAGTCGGTGCGTCCACGGCCCGAGAGGGAGGAGTCGGTGCGTCCACGGCCCGAGAGGGAGGAGTCGGTGCGTCCTGTGTCCGGAGGGGAGGAGCTGAAGGCCCAAACCCCTATTTTTTTTTGGGAGGGACGAGGGCGTGAAGCTCAGGCTCCACAGCAGCCGCTGTTTTTGCTGCTGAAGGGAGCCCAGCGGAGACGCCCGCCACCAGCTCTACCCCCGCTGTCGGAGGAGCCGGCAGCGCCACCAGCCCTACCCCCGCTGTCGGAGGAGCCGGCAGCGCCATCACCACCAGCCGAGGGAGAGGAGCAGGAGCTGCCTCTGCCTCCACCACCTGAGGGAGAGGAGCAGGAGCTGCCTCTGCCTCCACCACCACCCGAGGGAGAGGAGCAGGAGCTGCCTCTGCCTCCACCACCACTCGAGGGAGAGGAGCAGGAGCTGCCTCTGCCTCCACCACCCGAGGGAGAGGAGCAGGAGCTGCCTCTGCCTCCACCACCTGAGGGAGAGGAGCAGCAGCTGCCTCTGCCTCCACCACCACCACCCGAGGGAGAGGAGCAGGAGCTGCCTCTGCCTCCACCACCACCACCCGAGGGAGAGGAGCAGGAGCTGCCTCTGCCTCCACCACCACCCGAGGGAGAGGAGCAGGAGCTGCCTCTGCCTCCACCACCCGAGGGAGAGGAGCAGGAGCTGCCTCTGCCTCCACCACCACCACCCGAGGGAGAGGAGCAGGAGCTGCCTCTGCCTCCACCACCACCACCCGAGGGAGAGGAGCAGGAGCTGCCTCTGCCTCCACCACCCGAGGGAGAGGAGCAGGAGCTGCCTCTGCCTCCACCACCACCCGAGGGAGAGGAGCAGGAGCTGCCTCTGCCTCCACCACCACCACCACCCGAGGGAGAGGAGCAGGAGCTGCCTCTGCCTCCACCTCCCGAGGGTCCGCTGCTGCTGCCGTCGCCTGAGGTCATCGAGGGTCCTGCTTCGCCTGGGGTCGCCGGGGCCTCTGCTTTGCCTCGGGTCGCTACACTGTGGCCGGAGCTCCATGAAGGGGAGCTGCCGGCCATAAAGAAAGAGGGTGAGGTCAGGAGACCAGCTCCCCCAGCTGCACTTTCGCGGCAGCAGATAGTGTGGCTGAAGCCCCGGAAGAGGGAGCTGCCAGCCACGAACAATTGGGGGGTGCCAGACATTCCACCATGGCCACCCCCAGAAACAACTTGCTTCCCCCTCTTCCGGGACTTTGGGACTGAGGGGGGAGGTGGCCATTGAGGCCATGTGTGCGTTGCACAAGGGGGGGTATATGTGGCAAAGTGCCCCCCCCTGTGTATGATATGTTACGTGTTGTGTGTAAATGTTGGTGTTTAGGCATTGGTACACGGGATATAAGCGGTCTGTGTTTCACGTGTGTGTAAATTGTATATTTGTATTTAGGCACGGGGATGGCACATCACATCACGTGCAAGTAAAAAGTAATATGTGAGCACGGGGAATTGCACTTTAATTAATTCACGTGCAGTTGTACCGAGATTCCAATTGAATGATTGACTAGCAATCGAATCTCGGTACAACTGCATAAAAGCTGCATGTTTTCACTCACTGGGGGTTGGTGTTCGGTGAGTGGAGAACGGGAGAGAGAGGAGAAAAGAAAGCAAAGCAAAGCAAAGTAATTAGTGTTTTCACTCACCGTGTTTGTCCGTTTGTCTGTTCACTGTTTAGTCTGTTTTGTTTGTCTCTTTATTTTGGCATATAGTGCCGTGTCCCGTGTTTTTGTGTTTAAAACCTTTTATTTTCTGTTTATTAAATGCTGAGCGCAATCACGCGCTCAGCTTAACCAAACTCCACATCTCTGTCGTTTGTGTTCCTGTTTCTGGTCTGACGTCACCCACTCAGCCATTCTTGTCACACCAGTGTACGACTCTCTCTTTCTAGATGTTTCTAGAGATACATTTATTAAAAGTTAATTTGGAATCTAACCCATATGTCTTACTACTGTGAAGCCCTTGTAGCATTTAAGTGCTTCAAGCCTGATCCTAAATTGTTTAACTGAATCATCCGTAGCTAGTAAACACTCATGATGAAAAGTGCTTTTTTATAGTTTTAATGCAAGGGAACACACCATGTTGTTTCTTTACACTATTTATTTATGTTTAAAATTGAGCAGAGTTCAGGTTAGGACACCATGCCCTTATGTCAGATTCACTCAGCAAGGACAACTGAATATTGTGTTATTGAATTTTGCCCGACTTAGATGTTGAACTCATTCAGAAATGGCATTTGCCATTTGAGGAAAGTCTATGACTTCTTTAGTAAAGCCAGGCCTGAACTTTACAGCTTGAAAGCCTCAGGCTCAGAAACACCCACTCTGAAAAGCTGGAAAGAAAGCTACTATTTTCTCTCACTGATTGAACTTGAATAGCTAACAACAAATATTTTGAAATCTCTGGCAACTTCACATAGCATAGCCAGGATGTGAACCTGCGCTCCCCTGACTGTGTGACTCACCCTGACACAACTCAGGGACCCCACAGGTGCCATTTTAAAGGCGCAATAACACACTCCCGGGGGTTCAAATGTGGTGCAATATCTGTACCCCTAAGCACAATAGCGAAGCCCTGTTGCGTGTTATTACTTAATAAAAAAACTAATAATTATTTACAGTCATTATCAGAAAAATGACAGTTAATTACAATATTAATTTCAGGTAATTTATGCCTGGTGGTTAATAAAAAGTGTGTCCCAAATTTTGGGTCTGACTTGTCGTATCATATCACAGAAGTTCTGGCTGCTCATATGCTGTTTCACAATTTGTTATCTGATATATATTGTAATATGATTGCACCTCACACGGGTTCGTTGCCCCTTTAAAAACTTGACCCAGACACCAGAAATTGATTTTTCAAGCGCGTTGGCGCTATTTTTTTTAATGAACACCAAACAAAACAAAACACACAAAATAAACACCTAGCTCTTTACGAGCACTAACTAGACAGGCAGGTCCCTGACTCACTCGCAGGACGGCTAAACCGTTTACCTGCCAAACACCTTAAACAAAAACCACACAGGTTTAATGCAGCATACTTTTTTACCTCACGCCTGCCAGGAAGCAGAGCACTCCTTTCTGCCTCCTTCTCCTTAGCAGCCCTGAGCAAACTGACTGCCCTCTTTAAATACCCTGCACCTGGTTCTAATTTAACAATAATTACCAGGTGCAGGGGATAATTAATAATAAAACAATTAATAAATTAAATAAAACAATAAAGCAAAACAATTAAACAATTAAATTAAACAAATGTGCATTCCGCACATGTTTTTTCTTCAGGGAGGCTTTAACCCCCTCCCTGCTGTCTTACAATATATATACTGTATTTACAGACTAACTTCACAATAACGAACCCTTCTTATAACGAACACCCATTTTTAATGATCCCAACAGCAATAACTGATTTTTTCAATGTAATTTAGCCCTATTAGAACGATCACATACAGGATCAACCTGGATATAACAATCTCAGTACTGACTGACACTGAACTCTCTCCAGTGTCAATTGTGTTATTCTGTGAAAAAAAAAGACCATGGTTGACTAGTTCAAAGATAATGCTAATTCAAAGATGACCTATTGCAGCAGTGTGGAGTAGTGGTTAGGGCTTTGGACTCTTGACCGGAGGGTTGTGGGTTCAATCCCTGGTAGGGGACACTGCTGCTGTACCCTTGAGCAAGGTACTTTACCTAGATTGCTCCAGTAAAAACCCAACTATATAAATGGGTAACTGTATGTAAAAATAATGTGATATCTTGTAACAATTGTAAGTCGCCCTGGATAAGGGCGTCTGCTAAGAAATAAATAATAATAATAATAATATTGTAGTATGACTCATGCATGATGAATGCAATCGTTGCCCGTCCGTCATCTTCACGCAAACAGGCGTGAGGGGTAATCTACGCTTGATAGTTTTTTCAAGAGAAAGGGCATGTAATTACTGTATTCAGCATGTAAGTGTACATTCTTTCCTTTTTCATTTATTTACTAGTTTCTTTTAAACATACTTATACAATTAGTATTGGTGTAATTTATATGTGGAAACAGGTTTATTTTGTGTGCTTTTTGGAGTTGTTATGTTTGATCAAATGATTGTTTATAGACTGGTGCTCTACTGAGATTTGCTGCCTGCCTGTCTTCTGAATTGTGTCCTCTGTGCGTTACCATCATTGGAAGCATCGCATGACCCGTATGTTTACTTTCTGTTTTGTGTTTAATAAATCCTGCGCGCCTGTGCCAGCATTTCAACTCCAACTCCCATGTCTCTCTGTCTTGCAATGCGGTTACTCACACATGTATACATGCCAACAGTCCCTATATGGTCAGGACAGTCCCGATTTCCTAGAAAATGTCCCACGTCCCGATGCATAGGAAGTCCTGATATTTACACATAGAAAAAAAAAAATTATTCTGCACAGCTGAGTCAGTGAAAACCACACACTGTGCTCTTTGTGCGGCTGACACATCTGCTGATCACTAACTTACCGGTATACAAAGGTAAGAACGCTTCATTGTGTCTGTTTACTGTCATGCTGGTCGTGTGGTGTTGAGTTGAGGGGATACGTCTATTATTATATGATAGATTGTTTTTGTGTGTATGATGAGTATAACCCCCCGCCCCCCGTCCTGCTGAACAGTTTCCAAATGTTGGCAAGTATGCACATGTGACACGAGTACCTTGTCACAATACTGTTTAAATGTTGATCAATGTGAAGGAATCTTCATAAAAGTACTACATATTGATGTTCAATTCAAATTTGCTGTTTTGTCATTATTCTGATACAGAAAAATGCCAAACCCTATGATAACCCTCAAACTGAACGCAGTAGGGATTCAAGGAAATGCACGCACATGGATTAGGGAGTGGTTAACATGTAGAAAACAGAAAGTACTGATTAGAGGAGAAACCTCAAAATGGAGCATCAGCTTATTTATTGTCAAAGCCTAGAGATAGAATATTTTTTTAGAGTTCTCCCTTGTGTTCTAATACAAAAACACACTAAAGAGATGTGCATACATTTTTAGAGAGTACGTAACTTTGGCAGTGAAATCCTAGTCTAATGACAATAATAATAATAATAATAATAATAATAATAATAATAATAGATACATTGGGAGCAACCCAGGGTATTGATGAAAAAGCATTCAGAGCCTTGGAAACAAACAAGGTAATCCAATTGGTCAAAACATGCTTATCAATCTCTCAGCTCCCCGAAGGGTTAGAAAAAAAAAAAAAAATCTGTATCCTATTTTGCGCCAATGTACTCTTCCCCTCTAATGCCGAGCTGGTCAGTCATGTTCTGACTGATCAGAAAAGCCAGCAGCGAGGTGATCTAGCCCTCAATAGTTTAAGGTACTGTTGATCTAACAAAAGAACCCTTACACCTTTTATAGTTAAGACATTATGCCTATTAAACATACAATTGCAGAAAAATGTATCATTATAATGCCATTTATGAATGGGTATATAGTAGTTAAAGAAAAGAATCTGTCTCCTTTTGAGGACATCATCAGCCCTATAAATGTACCCTGAGGGCCCTCGGTAGCTGTTGAAAAGCCTAATGGAATCTACCAACAGCAATACAGAGGTATATGCAAGCACGCCGAAGAGGGAAAGGGGCGTTTTCGGGCAAAATTCCTTATTGAATTAAGTTTTGAAAAATGAACACAAACGATATGGTCCAAAACCCGTTTCTGCAGCTGCCAGGCGAGCCATATGACAAGAATAAAAGAGAAAATTAATGCTTTAGGTGGTTGTCTCCAGGATGTTAATGAGATCATGAAAAGTTGGCATAACACAGACGCAGTATGACAATTTATACGGCATGGCTATTCATTTTTCAAAATATTAGGCAGTGCTAATCTCAGGGACAGCAAATTATAAAACAGCGCACAGCAGTCCCTTTATTTTACGGTTTATTTAAAAATAATTTGGGGGGAGGACCTTTTTTAATGTTCAGATTAGTTGTTTTGACAATGGTGATCACTTAGAATTTTTAAATGAGGCTGTCGTTAGTTTGGAATGTCAACAGCATTTTGCTGTCATTCAGGTTTATATGATTAGCAGGTTGACGTTCAGAACCAATGAAAACTTTATGCTAATGAATAGCAATGGTTGTTACATAAGTGGCTACAGTCGAAATCTGATCATGTACTCCTGTTTTCACCTTCAACAGCCCTAAACGTCTTGGCAACATGTTTATTTTACTTTTCAGTTCTATATTTCTTCAAGTTAAACACTAAAAAGATATAACCCATTCCAACCAAATAAATCAAATACAGTACCATTTTTTATACAATACTGTATATCTTAACCCTTTGCGGTCCTATGTCATTTGCATAATTTGTTGCTGCTGAAAATAAAACACTGTCAAAAATAATGTCAGACAGCTGAATTTTATAATGTGAGCTGTTTCCCAGTGAGGTATCTTTCTCGTTGTGGTTTAAACTGTAAACTGGTACAAAGTATTCGGTCAGTCTAGGTGCACATGACTGATTTCTGTTCTTAGCCTTATTTCCTGAAGAGCATTGGACTGTACAGAAAAGGCCTGGCTCAATTGTTTAGTAATCAGGACATTTTAGAAATCCAGAATGACTTTCAAATCAGAATGGTGCTTGCACTGCTCTCCATCTGGAACAAAGCTCCCAGTCTTTCCATGGAATGTTTCATATTCATATGCTTTAATGTTTGATTTGTAGTCTGTTCTCTGCCTTATTAAATGACATCGAATCAATCTTTTGTATTTACTGCCATTGTTTTCTTGTGGTACAAGCGACTGATTACTTTGTGTGGTCGCATATTATTGATTTGTCCGTTGAATTGGAGAATCATGAACTAAACAAGCTGATTAAAGGAAGTAGTATTTACCCCTCTGAAGGGCCTTCACAATATTGTCAATATTTTGGCAGTCAGAATTCTGAACATGAACTCTATTCCTTGAGAAAACATCTCCTATTTAAGGTGTTCACGGACAGAAGAGTTACAAAGAGTATATCAGATACAGTTTTGACATGTGACTGTTGCAAACCTTGATGGGCAATAGACATATATATTCAATGAAAAGTATAATAATGCAAGTCATTTTAAATAGATTTAATTATTTTATGTAAAAAAGATATAGCGGACGCATTATGGTCTTCTGTTCAATATCAAGGACTACCTATATAGGCGGGGCGGACTGCACTTAAACAAAAAGGGAACCAATCTACTCGTAGAAAGGATCCTTGAGGAGGTCCAGAAGCAATTAAACTAGAAAGGAAGGAGGGAGAAAACAAAAAAAACAGAAGGGAGACCACATCAAAACAAGGGCAACAACTCAGGTAAGACAACTATTAAATGTATTTATCTAAATGCTGGAGGTCTGAGAAACAAAATGTTAGAACTTGAAGCTACTGCACTAACAAGTAACTAGGATGTGATAGGTGTTACAGAAACTTGGTTGTCTGAGAGTGATGGAGACGAATATAATATTAGTGGGTACACACTGTATAGGAAAGACAGGCAGTACAGAAGCCGAATCAATATGGGTCAGAATAATGGACACAAATTCAAAGGGCATAATAATAGGAGCATGCTACAGACCGCCAAATTCAGATGCTGAACAAAATAATCTGTTATACAATGACATTAGAAATGTGTGGAGCAAAGGAGAAGCCATACTAATGGGGGATTTCAACTTCCCCCATATAAAATGGGAAAACCCGGTGGGGAGCACGACGGACGAAATTGAAATGGTGGAAATGACAAATGACTGCTTCCTAACGCAATTTGTCAAGTCTTTTCAAATAACAAAGACTGAATAACTAGCTCTTATTGTATCTTGCTCTTATTGTATTACTTGTATTGTAACGCTTGAAATGTTTTTGCTTACGATTGTAAGTCGCCCTGGATAAGGGCGTCTGCTAAGAAATAAATAATAATAATAATAATAATAATAATAATAATAATAACTAAAACAGAGGTCAGAGAGCCATTGGCAAACTCAGACCACAACATGGTCTCATTTGAACTGATTTTTAAAACCAAAAAAGTAATGACTAAAGCTAAGGTTTACAATTTTAGAAAAACAAACTATGAAGGTATGAAACCGAGACTAACAGAAGTAGATTGGAGTAAAATAGAGAAAACATCCTGTGACAGGCTGACCAAGGTAAGGAGACTCAGAGTCAGGATATGCAGGGAAAATAAAAGACTTTTAATTAAACAAAATTCACAAAACAAAAGGCACAATGGCCAACCAAAAAGACAAACACAAAAACAGCCTTTAAACAAACTATACCAAAAAGAACCACTCACTCTCTCACACAGGTCTTCTCACTCTCACAAACCACCGACACTCACCGACACTCACCGACACTCACCGACACTCACCGACACTCACCGACACTCACCGACACTCACCAACTAACATACCCAACCACTCCCTTTTATACAGGTGCCTGGGCTAATTGGGCAATTCGCACCTCATTAGCCCAGGCACATTCCACACATTCCTCACACAAACTCACTGAACCACACCCCAAACTCACACTAAACAATACAAAAACACAAAACCACCACAAAATAGGCTGCACCCCATCACACATCCACAGAAAAAAGGATGGCTGTTTTTTAAAAATGTAGTACTAGAGGCGCAAAACAATTATATCCCAAAAGTAGACAAATCTAAATCTAAAACAAAATGGCCAAAATGGTTTAATAGATCAAGCACTTTACAGAGCGTTTAAAAGGGACCAAAAACAAAGTACACAGAAAGAGTACATGGAATTGCAAACACAAGTCAAAAAGGAAGTTAGAAAGGCCAAGTGAGAGATAGAAATGAACATTGCTAAGGGGGCTAAAACAAATTCCAAAATGTTTTTCCAATATTATAACAGCAAGAGAACATTCAAAGAGGAGGTTGAATGTCTAAGAGATACAAATGGCAAAATCATAGATGAAGAAAAAAAAATAGCAAATATATTAAAGTATTACTTTTCACAGGTTTTTACAAAGGAGGATACGGACAACATGCCCCGCATGTCGACCTGTTCCTATCCAATTTTAAATAACAGAGGCAGAAGTGTTAAAGGGACTAGGAGCTCTTAAAATAAACAAATCCCCTGGGCCGGATGAGATCCTCCCAATAGTACTCAAATAAATTGAAGAAGTTATTTACAAACTGCTAACCAAGATCATGCAACAGTCTCTTGACACAGGGGCTGTACCAACAGACTGGAGAATTGCAAGTGTAATACCGATCCACAAAAAGGGAGACAAAACCAAACCAGGTAACTACAGACCAATAAGCCTGACTTCTATTATATGTAAACTTATGGAAACTATAATAAGATCCACAATAGAAAATTACCTACATGGTAACAGTATCCTGGGAGACATGGTTTTAGGAAAGGGAGATTGTGTCTAACTAACCTTCTTGATTTTTTTGAGGATGCAACATCAACAATGGATAATTGCAAAGCATACGACATGGTTTATTTAGATTTCCATAAAGCTTTTGACAAAGTCCAGCATAAAAGATTAATTCTCAAACTGAACGCAGTAGGGATTCAAGGAAATGCATGCACATGGATTAGGGAGTGGTTAACATGTAGAAAACAGAAAGTACTGATTAGAGGAGAAACCTCAAAATGGAGCGAGGTAACCAGTGGAGTACCACAGGGATCAGGATTAAGTCCTCTGCTATTCCTAATCTACATTAATGATTTAGATTCTGGTATAGTAAGCAAACTTGTTCAATTTGCAGATGACACAAAAATAGGAGGAGTGGCAAACACTGTTGCCGCAGCAAAGGTCATTCAAAATGATCTAGACAGCATTCAGAACTGGGCAGACACATGGCAAATGACATTTAATAGAGAAAAGTGTAAAGTACTGCACGCAGGCAATAAAAATATGCATTATAAATATCATATGGGAGATACTGAAATTGAAGAAGGAATCTATGAAAAAGACCTAGGAGTTTATGTTGAGTCAGAAATGTCTTCATCTAGACAATGTGGGGAAGCTATAAAAGGCCAGCAAGATGCTTGGATATATTGTGAAAAGTTTTGAATTTAAATCAAGGGAAGTAATGTTAAAACTTTACAATGCATTAGTAAGACCTCATCTAGACTATTGTGTTCAGTTCTGGGATATTGCTGCTCTAGAAAGAGTGCATGTCGTATGCAGACAGGCTAAAAGAATTGAATCTATTCAGTCTTGAACAAAGAAGACACTTTTTTACACAGAGAATTGTGAGGGTCTGGAAGCAACTCCCCAGTAATGTTGTTGAAGCTGACACTCTGGGGTCCTTCAAGAAGCTGCTTGATGGGATTCTGGGATCAATAAGCTACTAACAACCAAACGAGCAAGATGGGCCGAATGGCCTCCTCTCGTTTGTAAACGTTCTTATGTTCTTATGTTCTTATCACTGTTATCTCCATAAGCTATTATGAAAGGCCTCTACTAACGAATGACATTATAAAAATATTATTATAAAAACAGTATTATGATAAATATTATCAAAAACAATATAACTCCCACATGTAGCAGGGCTTAGGCCCTGTGCATGGAAAATAATGTGTTTTTGTATTTTGTTTGTTTTTGTAACTAGTTTGTAAAACTTAAAAGGAACCAGACACTCTGCAGAGACGAGCTATCAGCTGTGTGTGTTGACAGGGAACGGCAGCCAGGGATTGGATGGATCCCTGACCAGTGGGTAGGTCTTGGCAGAGTGTCTCACTATAAAGCAGAGTTGTTGATACACCGTCAAGGCAAATGAGTCTGCAATGACGGTCCGAGAGACAGCATTTTGTAAATCCTTTTGTGGTGAGTGTTTCAAACAAAAGAAATAACTATGCAGCCACTGTGTATGTGACCAGTGCCGCTGTGCTAGAATAGGAGTTAGTTTAGGGGATTTTTATCCAACAGACGTATACAGAGTGTGTGTCAGGGAGCAGGTTCCTGCAGCAGAACCTCCATTTTAGTGGGAGCAGCACTGTGCCGGTTGTTTTGGTGATCTTTTGTTTTCTAGTGGCTTTTTCCAGCTTTGTTCCTTTTTTAATGTTCTTTTATACCAGATGCAATCCTGCACTAGAGATACCATTGCAGGTACCCTAGAGGTGACCATGCGCAACTGCAATTTGAATTGCATATAACCCTGTAAATTATATGAATATAATCATCCAGCTCTAAGCGACAATCATGGATGACTTTGCAAATTATGTCCCTGGACTGACAAAAGCAAGTACAAATTCAGAAATGAGTGCATTATCAGGAGGAATGTAGATGTGTTTGGAGGCACAATTCCGTGGGAAGGAACGGTTTGGAACAGCAGTGCACAGAGAGAGAGAATTAGAAAATGGAAAGCATGAATTGCTAGGCTGGATGCCTGGAAGTGCAGGGGCTGGCGAGGGCAGTGCGGAGCCGACTGGACGCCAGCATTGTATAAGTGTTGGAGGACCCCTGAGGCACCTGGCATGGGAGGTGGGATGCATGCATGTGTAAAATGCTGTGACAGAGTATTCATCAAAAGCCTACAAATACTGTATGCATAAATGTTTAATGTTGGATATTTCTTCACTGCAGCTTTCAAAGAAACACCTCAGAACATGTAATATTCCCAATATGTCTGGCTTGCTCTATTACGCAGATCCATACTAAGCATCCTAATTTCCTCAAGAGATCTGCTTGCCCATTGCCTGGCAGTAATCTTGATACTGTAGTGAGTTCCAAATCTTGTATCTGCTATCTATGGGACCGAGCTGAAGCAAACAGCCAGATGCAGATTGGATTACACTGTTTATTTGTTTTATGATTTGTAAATTATTTGCTCTTGTCATCAGCACTAACAAATTACGTTTGCATATTATCCTCTTGGTGGGAAACAAGGGTAATTGTTTAAGTGGACACTTTGGATGATTAGGTGCTTAGATATTCAAAACCCGCCTAACCAAGATCAAGCATAACTCTCTGATGTAATAGTGGTTGTAGCTAACAATGTCACTCAACTCAGCAAGTTGTAATTCCCTTCTTACTGCTGCCACAAAGCTTATTCGACAGGTAATAGGGTCCTGGAATCTCAGCTTCCTAGCAAACTCACACTGTCCAGAGGGCTCTAGGGGGAGCCTTGACATTGATGCTGCCATCTTGTGACAGGCAAGGGGGCTATTTTTGACACCTCTATTTATTTAGCAGACGCCCTTATCCAGGGTGACTTACAATTATTACAAGATATCACATTATTTTTACATACAATTACCCATTTATACAGTTGGGTTTTTACTGGAGCAATCTAGGTAAAGTACCTTGCTCAAGGGTACCGCAGCAGTGTCCCCACCTGGGATTGAACCCACGACCCTCCGGTCAAGAGTCCAGAGCCCTACCCTCTACTCCACACTGGTGCCCAGGATACAAGAAGTATTATGTATCGCATTGTAGGGTTCATTGATGGAAACAATTTAATAAAAAGAGGTGTACACAATTGTGTACCACAGGCAGGACATTATATAGCCAAAGAGCAAGTGGCAAGACACTGGGTGCCATCCCATTATAGTATTTTTTTTCATTATGTTCATTCAGAATTTTTTTTTCAATAAACTGCCACCCTTGCAGGCAGACGAGAAACCATGCCACCCCAAGCATGTTTTTCCAAACACGCCAGCAGGATTTCTTCTGCTAATCCCATCTGCTTGACTGTCTGAATGCTAAAACAACCAATTACTTGAAAAACAAGTGAACTGACAACATGGCCTTCAAAGTGTGGCTGTTGGATGTGTTAAGGCATTAGCTGTGCACATACAAAAAAGGGAAAATGGAATAACTAACATTTGCTTAACTCTTAAATTTTAAAATGACAAACTAGACATAAGTGTGGGGCATATTCCCTGAATATGATATTAATACCTGAACGTGTATTAATGATATAACTGGACTAATTAATGAAAATGCTGTGTCTTAGGAAAAGGGACCCTTGGTTCCTGGTAGGAATACTGAACTGAAGATGACCAGGGCTAGGAGGGTGGTATCTGGACTGGGTGAGGCTGAAAGGACAGTGAAGAGACTGTAAAACTGCAAACACAAGCGGTTTGGTGCAAGAAAGACATAAAATATAGATGTCAGCAAGTCCCAACTGCAACAACAAGCCGTTAGATGAAAGGAAGACAAATCTCAAAGATCTGCGAGTTGAAAAGGCGAGGTACACAAGTGACCTCATGAAAGTAGCTACTCAGCAGAGTGAAAAGACTAGTATCCAAGCAAAACTCAACGTTTTGCGCTCCACATCGAATGCTAACCAAGGTGCTGTCATTCTGCTAAGCTGAAGCTGCAACTCCGGGACTCTGCCTGAAAACAGACCCAAGAAGAGGAAGCAAGCTGCAAGCGAGTCAACGACCACAAGCAACGAGACTGAGACCCGGCTGGAGGACTGTCGTAAAACTTACAGCCACTGTTATCAGACAAACTAGTCTGGGTCTGCTGTACACCTAAAACCACAGTATCCAAAAGAAAATGTGCCCTGCTACCTGCGTAGTTAAAAGATTCAGTGAAGAGGACAGAGCAGGTGGGCGCTGTTGTGGATCCTATACCGAGGACTGAAGACTTTGTTGCAACTCTTTGTTGATTCTATCGAGAATTGAAAACGTTGTTGCCGAGTTTGATCCAATGTGCGATTGAAGGCTTCGTTGCTGAGAGGAGAGCTTTTTCTACTGGACACTTCAACAGATTGAGTTTCTAAACCAGCGGACCAAAAGTCTAAGCTTCAAGGAACCATCGAGTATAATTCCAGTTGCATTTTCATTTCATGGAACTAAATTAATTAATTGTAACACATTCACATAGAATTGAACTGTTAATTATTTAGTTGCGTGTGAAATAACTTTTAGTGAAACTTGATGAAGTAACTATAAGTAATCTACCTCATATTGTTGTATGAAGAATTTCTTTAAAAGTGAACTTGTCATATATTTAATCTATATACCATTAATACGCTTAATGTGATATATTCTAAGATCGCCTGCATCATTTCAGTTTATGCTGTGTGTGTGTGTGTGTATGTGGGCGTGTATGTGAGTGAGCAAGTTACTAGCTACGTCACAGCCTGCTTGGGCTGATGAGGTTGCTGCCCTGTGTGTGAGGAGATAGGCGGTGTCATATTCCAATTGCCCTGCTAGCCGCATGAATGCAGTGAGAGCTTTTGACTTGTGTTTGGTGCTTAGAGACTAAGAGATTTACTTTCTCACTTTTGTGATTTCTGTTTAATATTTATGTACTTAATAAACTACTACTATTGATTAAACATTCCTTGTGTCTAGTGTGTGTATGTGTGTTCATAGTAAATCCTTGATCTTTGTAACACTTTGTCAATTAAATATTATTAATAAGAGAACTAATCAACCCAGATAAACACTGAATTATCAAGTATTAAATTGTTCCTACTTAAGTGACAACATTGTTTCTATTATGGTCTGAAGGAAATCGAAGAAACAAAATGAATACTTTCTGAAATGATGAATGAAGATTCCCACCTTGTTCTTTAAGTGCAACTTATGTTTTTGACAGTTATAAATGCTTTGGAACAAAACATTTAACATTGTTGTGTTTTACTCAAGTTCAAAAACTCTTGGAATGAGGCAACTGTTGGACTTTCTTTGAACCCAGCCTACAAGAAAAGGCAGTCATGAAAATCCCACAGCATTCATCAAAATGGAATATTCATCCAATTGAATTCAATCTAGCTCAAAAAACAAGTTAATAAATAAATAAGACATAGCTTGCTCCTCAAGGAATTTCAAATACCACATGCATTAAATCAAAGAATGCAATACAAGCCAGGAGAAAAACACAGCCTTATATTATTAAACCGACCTTAATCCATAAAGGGCTGATCAGTCACACATCCATGTCTAGCCAATAAACAGATAAAACAACTGAAAGGAACAGCCTGAATATTCAGTGTGAAGGGCTGGGGCAAATACGGTGACTTTAAAGCCTTTTCTCTGGAACAAAGTACATATAAATAATGAATGCCATTCTACTCAAAAGAGTTTACAAGTAAAGGCAACAGTTATCCATTCTGCTTATCCTCTGGTTATGCCTGAGGCCCACTCATTGCCAGTTGTTGCATGCATCAAGTTTACCTTCAAAGGGCATAAGGGACTCAATGACCCTGCATGCACTCTTTATTGGGTCCCAGTCTCAGCATGGCTTAACAATGTATAGGTAGTGGTTTAAAAAAAACAAAACAAAACAAAAATAATCTGTGATTGTTGATTACTGGTATATGGTACATTAAACAGATCTTAAAGGAGATGCATGCCTAATAACACAAATTCACTCTCATTGTAATAACATATCTTTGCAACTTTATTTACCACAAAAATACAGACTTCACACTTTCAAAGTACTTGTATTTACTTAAACACAATGAACAACTCTCAACACATTTTTTAAAATGAAATTTAATGAAAATAGCACCAGAAGCTGTGTAGTCTATGTGCAATATAGCATAAAACTGAAAATAAATGTATTTGCTGCAGGAGTTACTTGTACAGTGCAAGGTGACCAACCACGTGTAATGCAGTTGCTAGGAGCTATCAAGAGAAATGTCACTCCACTCAGCAAGTGATGAAATTTGACATATGGCATCAAAGCATCATTAAGACTGCACCTGCTGCAAGAAGGGTGATGTCTTTCAGGAGAATTTCTACCAGAAAAACGGTTTTCAAAGGCAATTAAAAAAAGAGGGGGCGGGGGATTACAAATTCAAAATATATTGCCCACACATCTAATTCTTGCTAGGGTCTCATAGGGGGTTTAGTGCTAAGACCAGATTTTTAGCACATCAAACAAGATGTGTTCATAGTTCCTTATGCAAATAGAAATAAAGTACATTTATAGACTGCACATGGACCAAATAGTGCACACAGGCACAACTAAAATCTTAAATAACTAGTATGCTAACCTGACATCCTTGCCATTGACTGCAACCCACTTATTGATCAGGAGGAGTGAAGGTTACAGTGACTTCTATTCCCCAGTCAAGTTAATCACCTATTTTACTGCCACTGGACCTACAGTAAGAAACTTATGTTATCAAACTACTAATTCCTGGATGCAAGGGCCCAGCCTGGGAAGTCTGTACGTGTTTGGGTGCTTTGCCAGTACAGGTCACTTGAGTGTGATTAGGCAAACTAGCCCCATTAGATTGTTTCTCCTTAACCAGCCAAAATAGGCACATTCACATGACTCACCCTGCAATCCAAAAGCAAGGCCTTTTTACTAGGGGAGCCAATATGGATCACAAAGACTCTAAGTGGCAGGCCACACTCCCCAGGTGCTTATTTTAACTCATTTTGGAACCAGAGAGTAAGCATGATCTTCCTCAAATTACTATCAAGTTGTTTTTAGGTGAGGTTGCCCTTGTCCGTTGCATTCCTTTTACCTGTTCTGCAGCTTCGAGGCGGGGGCGGTAAACATAGACCAGGCAAGAACGCCAGTGGTTGGAGCGAGCGACCAAAACAGGCAAGCACGGCTGAGGAAGACAGCCAGCAATAAATAAACCATTTATTAAAATATATTGTTACGTACCCGAGGGGACATGTACAGAGATAGGGGAACCTTGGCCACCCCTGTGTATAGTGCATACCAGCATAGGACGGAGATCCCGAGCTGACCGGCTTAGCGTAAGCAGCACCTTTATTTTGTAGTTTTATTACTGTGTTTTATTTTTCATTTCACCTTTTGATTTCATTATTATTTTGAACACCTGTGAGTGCGCCAGCTTTTAACTGTTTACCAGTATTGGTATTTCTGTGGTCCTGTTTACCGTTGCCGTTACTCAGGCCACAGACAACAGCACCCTCTGCGGGCTAAAAGAAAATTTCTAAAATAATAAAACTGGGCACCAGTGCGGTGTTTTCAAATAAACCTTTTGTCTCCCATGTGTGTCAGTAAATTGCCCACCACCCTTCCACAGGGGGTCACCATGAAGAGGTGTACATTACCATTCTATATTCCAGTAGCTGCTATGCAAACTCCCCCCTTACTCCAAAGATAGAATTGCCTTGTTGTCTCAAACTGACGGCTGGTCTGCGCAAGCCTTCTGTGTTTCTGTACACAACACATCATTACTCGGAGAGAGTCGAGGGAGAGACTGTCAGAATGTCACTGTCTCGTTCAAGCAGAAATTACAACAGAAATAAAATAGAATTTAATTATTAAAGTCGAAACATATAATGTTCTTTATGATGCCAGTGTCAGTGGTTATAAAGACAATACAAAGAAAGATGCCATATGGTAAAAAATAGCAGAACAATTGGACATTAATGGTGTGTTTATCTCTCTTTATTTCACCTTCATTTTAATCAAAGTGACTGGGAGCACCACACACTGGTTTCGTAGTTCTGTAAAATGACGCTTCTTTGTTTTAATAATGTTGACCAATAATAATAATCACATTCACACACTAACTGAGAAGATTTTATTAAAACTGAAAATCAATAAAAGTATATTATATTAAAATAATTCATGACTAGCTACAGTTGTGTTTTTTTTTTATGTACTCGTGCTGTATTTGTGTCGTTTGCTTCGCTCCCGGTGTGCATAGCCCATAAGTCTAGGTCAGTGGCATAGCTGTCAGCCATGTGCAAAAATCTTAATCCAACACCAGCATTATTATAATTCAATAAACAGTTCATTTAGGTTAATGAATCACAACAAAGTCAGAATGCATGCAGGTTGTGATACCTTTGGATATGACTGTCTAATACAGATGGCTGATTATACATGCCCACTGGCAATTGTAGAAGGCTTTATTTGTTAATAGCAGTACTTTGCAGATCTAAGGGTGTTTCATGCAGAGTGATTTTAATCATTTTATCACCATGCAATCATCTGGTAATGAGTAATTACTTACCAGATAACCTCCCATATCAGTTTAGATAGCACAGTGAGATTCATTTTGTAACCACTGCTGTGCTCTAATTACTGTAAAAAGGTTAAAGCAAAACATTGAATACATTTTCATACATTTTTTACAAAGTGTAATTTTTCACAATATACATAAGTATTAAAAAAGGTAAGCCATTAACTAGTATACCATTTACAAAGAATACCTTTTATCTATAAGAACAGAAGAAATAAAATATAGATAGTCAGGTTTCATGACACTATTAAAGAAGCAGTGCCTGCATGAGCTTGCTTCAGAAAACCCTCTCATCCTATACTGTCACACCAATGTGAAGCTAATGATTACTATCCTACATCTTCAAGAGCTCTTCAATGATTTATATTACATCTGCAGTGTTTGATCATTTACTTTTACATTCATACCAATTGAAACATGTTTATTGTTTTTCATGTTTATCTTTTTGTACATCTCCATATAATTGCATATGCGGTGAGGAATATTTTAGGTTTTGTTTTAAATCAATCAATAAAAGAGGATTTCTCTATGTAATTGCAAATTGGAAGAATTCATGAATGTGGTACAATCTATTTAAATGATATCTACATTGCATTACACATACATATGTTTCTGTTTGTAAATTATGCAGGATTATTACTGGGAAAGATTTTTCTTTTTATGAAAGAGCATACAAATTCAGGCAGTTTTTTTTAAACATTATAATTACAAAGCCACCCCAGGCAAGCAAAATGTCAAATATTATTTGAGAGTCCAGGCTTTGTTCTTGCAATCAGGCTGAATTTCTTTCATATCCTGTAATTAATAAGTAATTTGTACATATACTTCCGTCATTAATATGTCATGCAATTGGTGCAGAGAGGAAGCCAGAGGATTGTGATGGCAAATGCTTTTAAGTTCATCCCCTTAATATCCAATTGGAATATGGTGGCAGCAGTGTGGAGTAGTGGTTAGGGCTCCTGACCAGAGGGTCATGGGTTCAATCCCAGGTGGGGGACACTGCTGCTGCACCCTTGAGCGAGAGCAGACCTGTGTGAGGAGAGCTCCGGCTAAAAGTTCACAAAACAGTGTGTTACACTTTTTATTTTCACAATCTTTTTATTTTTTCTTTTGTCTAAAGCAGCAGGGCACCTTTTTTGTTAACAAAAACTTTGATTTAGTGTTTTAAAAACACATTTTATTTCTTTTTTCTTTGGTTCTCCTACACTTGCTTGTTTGCAAGTGTAGGAGGGCAGCCATTTTGGCTTGTTTTTTCTTTTGTTTGTATTGTTCATTTAATTTTTACTTCATTTAAACTAGTTTCTTTTCTTTGCTTTTTAATTTTTTATTAAAGAGCACTTTCTTTAGTTTGTTTTAAAATCATTTTTAATCATAACACTGTTTTAGTTTTTGTTTTAAAAATCATTTTGTTTTAATCCCCTGCTTCTGCCTTGTGCAGAGTGGGGGAAGGGCAGGCAAGGAGCACAGGCCATGTGCTCCTTTGTTTGCCCTTAGTTTAGTTTTGATTTTCTTTCAAGTTTAAAACAATTCTTTAGTTTGAAACTTTGATTTATTTTTGAATTTTTCTTTTACCCCTGCACTATTGGAGTGCAGGGGTGTGTGATTTGTATTTATTTATTTATTTAAAAATAAATAAATACATTTGTTTGTATTAAAAAAAAAAAAAAAAAAAAAAAAAAAAACCCTTTGTGTTTTTTGTTTTATTTTTCTTTTTGTGTCTGTGTGTGAATTTTTATTTTTGTTGTTAAATAAATTTTTTTTTTGTTTGTTTGTTTTATTTTTTGTTTATTTAATTATTAACAAAAAAAAAAAAAAAAAAAAAAAAACTCTTTGTGTTCTGTGTGCCCCTGCACTATTGGAGTGCAGGGGTGTGCAATTGTGTTTCTTTTATTTTGATTTATTGTTTGTTTGTTTTTTTTTTTTTTTTTTTTTTTTTTTTTTTTTTTAATAAATAAATAGATAAATAAATAAACAAATAAAATTAAAATCATGAGTGGGCAAGCTCCACAGGCCCCAAAAAAGTGGGCACAGGTGGCTGCAGGGGAGGCTGCAGCCCCCTTTAAAAACATGACCAGGAGGCACGGGGTCAGGTGCCTCATCAGGGATACCCTCTCGATAGAGGCCATGGTGAAAGCCATGGCCAAGGTGGTCGGACCATCGACCATCGTGGCGGCCTCAAAGATGTACGGCAAGGCCGTCTTCTTTTTAAAATCTGAGGCCGCCACGCACACGGCTATCGAGAGGGGTCTCGCGGTCGGGGGGATATACGTCCCCATTGAACCCTTGGAGGGGTTGGGCAGCAGGGTCGTCCTTTCAAACGTCCCGCCATTTTTGAAGGACGACCTCCTGAAGCCCCATCTTCAGGCCCTAGGGGAGTTAAAAACAGGGATCCACCCCATCCCCCTAGGGTGCAAGGACCAACCCCTCCGCCACGTGCTGTCCTTCCGACGCCAGGTGACCATCCACCTGGCGGGGAGGGACGCCGTGGAGGGCAACTTTGTGGTCCCCTTTCAGGGGACCAATTATGTAATCTTTTATACCTCGGAGGAGGTGCGGTGCTACCACTGCAAGGAGCTGGGGCACCAGAAAAAGAGGTGCCCCAAGCTCCAGCAGGGCGCAAAGACACCCGCGCCAGCACCGCGCCCCTCCGAGTCCACCTCGCCCCCGGGGCCCTCAAAAAGGCCCGCAGAGGGGAGCAAAAAAGCACCCGCCCCCCTCCCAGGAACATCTGAGGGGGGAAAGGGAGAGAAGGCCCCCGAGGTAGCCGGACCCTCCGCGCCTCCGGGAAGCGCGCCGGGGGAGAAGGCCACCGACTGGACCTTGGTCGCCCGCCGCAAAATGAAGGTGGCGGCCAGGTCCACGGGGGAGGCCAAGCGGGGGGAGACGAAGCCCGCCGCCGCACCATCTGGCGGTGGGTCTGGGGGAGTCCCTGATAAGGAGACTCCCCCCACGGCACCCCCCGCGAGGCAGGGCGGCAAAGCCGCCCGTAAAACCAAACACCTCCTCCCCCCAGAGGGCGAGGAGAGAAGCGCTGCCGGAGGTGAGCTCCCCGTCGCCGTGGCAGGGCAGGGGACAGCCTCCGGCAGCCTCAGGGGGAAGAGGAGGGCGCAGGCGCGCATTCCCACGTGTGCACGCAAGTGCACACGTACCGGCCTCTTGGTGAGGGTCCCCGGGGGGGCGATAGAGGGCCCCCTAAAACCAAAGCGACCGCCTCGGCGTCCCCCCTCTGCCGGCAATGAGGGCCCCGGCCCTCGTAATGCCACAGAGGGGGAGAAGGATCCATCCCCCGAGGCGGTCCGGGGCTCCGCGGAAGAAATAGCGGAGCCCATGGAAGAGGCCCCCGCCGAGAGGCCAAAGGGGAGGGAGGAACCCGCGAGGGCAGCTGGAGCCCTTCGGGTAGATCCCCTCCCCGTCACAAAAGAGACCTCGGAAGCTGGCCCCGACTCTACCATCGAGGGGCCGGCTGCAGGGGAGGTCGCCGAGGGGGCGCAGGAGGGGCCCCCGACACAACACCTGCCTCGGGCACCGCCTTCCTCCGGAGGCGACACGGGTCCTGAAACCTGTGTTGCCGAGGAGGGGGCGGCGGAACCAGCTCCCGAGGCAGGCATGGGCTCCGTGGATAAAGCGGAGCCCATGCAGGCGACCCCTGCCGAGGGGCCAGAGGGGGGGGAAGTACAACCCCTCCCAGACCAAGAGCTGCCTCGGGCTCCCGAGGCAGGCGTGGGCTCCGCAGACAATGCGGGGCCCATGCAGACGGCCCCGGCTGAGGGGTCGGAGGGGGGAGCTGAGCCCCCCCAGTCAGAACAAGAGCTGCCTCAGGTTTCCCTCTCTTGTGGCGACGGGGGTTTCGGCCCTCGTGCTGCCGCGGAGGGGGAGAAGGAAACACCCCCTGGGGCAGCGGCGGGCTCTGTGGAGCCCGCGCTTACATTGGTCTCCGGAGCGCGGAAGGGAGGGGAAGAACCGGAGAGGGCAGAAGGTGGTGCCCTCGAGGTAGATCCCCTCCCCGAAGTGCAACGGGGCCAAGAAACTGGTCCCCGACCCAGCATCGAGGGACCGGTTCCAGTCACCGAGGGGGCGCGGGAGGAGCCCCTGAAACAACAACCGCCTCGGGCTTCCCTTTCCGGCGGCGACGAGGGCTCCGGCCCTCGTGCGGCCGTCGGGGGGGAAACATCGTCCGAGGCGGTCCCGGTGACTGATGCGGAGGAAGGGGAAGGACCCGAAAGGGTGTATCCCCTTTCTCTAGGGGAGGGAGGGGAAGGACCCGAGAGGGTGGATCCCCTTCCTTCGAGGGAAGAGGACGGGCCTGAGACCGTGCCTCGGACCTCAAAGGAGGGGCCCAAAGCGGGGACCAGACCATCTGGCTCGGCGGCGTATGCCGAGCGCCCGTCTGCGCCCCCGAAATCGAGGGTGCAGACGGTCCCCGCGAGGGTCCCTCCGCCGGTCTCTCCCGTCGCGTCCCCTGGGGGTGGGGCGCAGGGAGGACCGGTGAAGCTCAAGATAAGGCGCAACGCGCTCACCCACCAACGTGAGTGCGTTGTGCTTTACCATCGCGAGGGGGGCGATGGAGAGCTGAGGGAGAGGGAGGAGGATACCGAGTCCACGGGCAGCGTGGGCTCGGAGGTTCCGTCCGTCTCTCTCCCTGACATCCCTGCGGCGGATCTCCTGGAGTTCTTGGAGGCCACCATCCACCGCAGGGACAAGGTACAGCTGGCCCTGGACAAATGGGGGGACTTCCAGAGGGTCCTAACCTCTGTGAGGTCCTTCCTCAGGGCCAGCCACGCCAATAAAACTTCGGGCTCGAACGTGCACATTCGGGCCCGAAAGTTACACGACCAGTTGGTGAGCTTCGGGAGAACTCAGGATCTCCCGTGAGCGTCACCGACAACTCCTGACAGAAGATCATGTATCACATCGGTACCGTGAACGTCAACGGGTGTAGGGACCCTTTCCGCAGGGCCCAGGTAATCTCCTTCCTGAAAAAAGGGGGTTACTCAGGAAACCCACACGACTCCAGAGACGGAAGCCAGCTGGCTTCTGGAGTGGGGGGGGAGGGTGTCGTTCAGCCATCTCACCGGCACCTCCTGTGGGGTGGCGACGCTCTTCTCCGGGTCCTTTCTTCCCACGGTACTCGATGTGGTAGACGTCGAGCCGGGCCGTCTGTTACACCACCGGATCCGGGACGGCGACAGTATCGTTCACCTGGTGAACGTGTACGCGCCGTCCACGGGTCCGGCGAGGGTCCAGTTCTTTCGCCGGATGTCGACCTACATGAACAACATCGGCGCCGACGAGTGCGTGGTCCTCGGGGGTGATTTCAACTGCACCCTCGAGGCCGCGGACAGGGTGGGGGCGCAAGAGCACTACCCTCTCTCGTCGGCAGCCCTGAGAGAGCTGACCGCTCAGCTCTCTCTGGTCGACATCTGGCGTTGGCAGCATCCGGACGTCCCCGCCTTCACCTTCACCAGGGTGAGGGAGGGGCGGGTGTCTCAGTCCCGGATCGACAGGTTCTACGTCACCAGGAACCACGCTCACTGCGTCCGCTCCTCCGACATCAGGCCGGCGCCGTTCACGGACCACAACCTGGTGGCCGTGGCGGTGGCCCTGGTGCCAGTCGGGCACGCCTCCGCCTACTGGCACTTTAACAACGCCTTGTTGGAGGACGAGCGCTTTGAGCGGTCTTTCCGGGACTTTTGGACGGTCTGGCACGGCAGACGATCTCGCTTCCCCACGTGGCGTCAGTGGTGGGACGTGGGGAAAGCGCAGATCAAGATCTTCTGTCAGGAGTACACGAGGGGCGCGAGCAGGCGGAGGGACTCACGGATCGAGCGGCTGGAAAGGGAGCTGCTCGGTCTGGAGAGCCGCCTGGCTCGCGGGGACCCACTCGAGCAGAGCGCGTACGTAGAGAAGAAGAGCACCCTGCGGGACCTGCAGCTCCAGCGGTCCCGGGGGGCGTTTGTGCGCTCGCGGATCCAGTTCCTCCGGGAGATGGACCGCGGCTCACACTTCTTCTACGCGTTGGAGAGAAAGAAGGGAGACCGCAGGAACATCACCTGCCTTCTGGCAGACGACGGCTCCCTTCTGACGGATCCGGAGAGCGTGAACGAGAGGGCCAGAGCCTTTTACTCTGACCTCTTCTCTCCGGATCCCGTCGACTCCGACGCGTGCAGGGTTCTGTGGGATGGGCTTCCCACGGTCGGCCAGGGCGTCAGGGACGAGTTCGAGGGCCAGCTGACCCTGGCCGAGCTCTCCGACGCCCTCAGTCGGATGCCCTATAACAAATCGCCGGGCATCGACGGGCTGACCGTGGAGTTCTTCAAGAAGTTCTGGGACTTGCTGGGGCCCGCCTTTGCGCGGGTCCTGGCGGAAGCCTACGAGACCGGGGAGATGCCCCTTTCGATGAGGCGGGCGGTGATCACGCTCCTGCCCAAGAAGGGGGATCTCCGCTGCCTGAAGAACTGGCGCCCGGTCTCGCTGCTATGCACGGACTATAAAATCGTGGCCAAGGCCGCCTCCTTGAGGCTCAAGTCCGTGCTGGCAGACGTGATCCACCCCGACCAGTCCTACACGGTCCCGAACCGGACGATTTTTGACAACATCTTCCTGGTTCGGGACCTCCTGCACTACTGCAGGGGGACCGGTCGGTCGGTCGCCTTCTTGTCTCTCGACCAAGAGAAGGCGTTCGACCGGGTGGATCACGAGTATCTCTTCGGAACCCTGCGGGCATTCGGATTCGGGCCGAAGTTCGTCGGCCTCTTCCGAATGCTGTACGCCTCTGCCGAGTGCCTTTTGAAGGTGAACTGGTCCCTGACCGCGCCCCTCGCCTTCAGGAGAGGAGTACGTCAAGGCTGCCCTCTGTCCGGACAACTGTACGCGCTGTGCATCGAGCCCTTCCTCTGCCTCCTTCGCAGGAGGCTCACGGGGTTGGCGCTCGGCGCGCCGGACACGGGGGTGGTCCTGTCGGCCTACGCCGACGACGTGCTCCTTGTGGCCTCCGATCCGGTTGACCTGGAGAGGATGCGGAGCTGCCAGAGCGTCTACTCTGCCGCGTCCTCTGCCAGGATCAACTGGACCAAATGCTCCGGGTTGTTGGTGGGCCCCTGGCGGGTGGACTCCCTCCCTGCCGCGCTCCAGCAGTTCCAGTGGAGCGCGGACAGCTTCAAATACCTGGGAGTCCACCTGAGCCCCGCGGAGACCTCGGTCGCAGCCAACTGGGTGGAGTTGGAGGACAAGGTTGCTGCGAGACTGAGGTCGTGGTCGGGTCTGCTGAAAGTGCTTTCCTTCAGGGGACGGGCTTTAGTGATTAACCAACTGGTGGCGTCGATGCTCTGGCATCGACTCACCATCCTGAGCCCGCCCCCTGAGTTTGTGGCCAGGGTCCAGAGGAAGCTGACGGACTTCTTCTGGGCCGGAAAGCATTGGGTCTCTGCGGGGGTGCTGAGCCTCCCTCTGGCTGAGGGAGGACAGGGGTTGGTGTGCATCAGGACTCAGGTGCACACCTTCCGCCTCCAGACCCTGCAGAGATTCCTGTACGCGGACCCGGCCCCGCAGTGGTGCGCGCTGGCCTCCCTCTTCCTGCGCCAGCTGCACCGCTTGGGCTACGACCGGCAGCTGTTCTGGCTCGACCTCCCGGGGATCCGTCTCCCCGAGCTGCCGGTCTTTTACAGGGACCTGCTCAAGACCCGGAGCATGTTCGACATCGGCCGAGACGCGGTTCCGACCGAGGGGGAGGAATTCCTTCTGGAGCCCCTGCTGCACAACCCCCATCTAGGTGCGCAGGCGTTGGAATCCCCCGCGGTGCGGAGCCTGTTGATCTCGGCCAAGGTGACCAGAGTCTGGGATCTCCTGGATCACCAACGCTCGGCGTGGCTGACTCCCGAGTCGCTGGTCGCCAGGGCGACTCGGGGGACCCTCAGAACGGCCCGCCGAGCGATCCGGGAGTGCAAGGCAGCTTTGCACCCAGACTCTGTCGGGTATCTCGAGGGGGTCCTCAGGACCGGGGAGCCATCGTCCCTCCCTACCCCCGGCTCTCCGGTCCTGCTGATCAAACCAAAGGATCGGGCTCCCCCTCAGCCTCCCCTCGAGAATCACCTGAGCAGGATCTCGCAGTTCTCCTCGACCCCCCTTCATTCCGTGTTGAGGAGGACCCTGTACGCGATGGCGCTCCACACCCTCCACTTCCTCGCCCTCGTCTCCCGCCGAGACACCGCTTGGCGGGAGCCCCTCCAACCCCCGGAGGGCGAGAGGCCCCAGTGGGAGGCTTTGTACTCCCCGCTGGTCCCCAGAGGCGCTGGGGACCTGGGCTGGAGGGTGCTACACGGAGCGCTCGCGTCAGGAGAGGTCCTGCGTCACTTCACCGACTCGGACCCCGCATGCCCTTTCTGCGGCGAGTCCGAGTCGGTGTTCCACATTTACCTCCTCTGCGCCAGGCTGCAGCCGTTCTTTTTGTTCCTAAGGAACCTACTGCTGCAGTTCTGGCTGCATTTTTCCCCCACCATTTTTATTTTCGGGCACCCTGTTCGTGGCTCCACCAGGAAGAGAGACCTCCTGGTGAATCTGCTCCTGGCTCTTGGCAAACTTACGATCTACAAGACCAGGAAGCGTAAGATCACCGGGGAGGGTCTCTTTGACTGTGGGGCCATGTTCAGGGCCCTCCTTCGTTCCCGGGTGGCGTTGGAGCACGCCGGCGCGGAGTCCACTGGCGACATGACGGCTTTTGTTGACCAGTGGGCTCTGGGTGGCGTGCTCTGCACCACCCCCCCCTTTGTTTTGAATATTTAATTTTGAAAAAAAAAAAAAAAAAAAAAAAAAAAAAAAACTGGCTTAATTAACGGCCGTTTTTTGTTGTCACCCCCTTTTGATTAGGGGGTGCCAAACCGAATCTTTTCACCGGCTGCCTTCGGGCAGCTGGTGCGCCGACTGCCAATAGGCGGCCGACGCAGTTTTTACCGGCCAATAAATAGGCTGTACCCTTGAGCAAGGTACTTTACCTAGATTGCTCCAGTAAAAACCCAACTGTATAAATGGGTAATTGTATGTAAAAATAATGTGTAAAAAATAATGTGATTGTATGTAAAAAATATTGTGATATCTTGTAACAGTTGTAAGTTGCTCTGGATAAGGGTGTAAGCTAAGAAATAAATAATAATAATAATATTGAATATGCCTGAGGTCTTTGTCCTACTCCTCAAACCAGTCACACACAATTCTGGTGAGGTGGATGGGTGTATTATTGCCATGAATGTAGTTATCATCACCAGGGTACAAGTGCAGCATTGTTGTGTGGGCAAGCTGTTTATTTTACACACACTGTTTAAAAGTTTTTTTTTTCACAGTAAAACAGGTTTAAAAAGGGGCGGTGCTGGAGATGTAGTACTGAGTGTCCTGTTGATATGCAGTGCTTTTAAAACCTGTTTTACTGTGAAAAAAAATACTTTTAAACAGCGAGTGTAAAATAAACAGCTTGTGTGAAAATAAATTGGACCTGACACGCCCTTGTTTGCTGTATTTTTCACATACCTCTTCATAGTCGTTTTAACTCCTCAAAAATGCGATCTAAGTCATTATTTTATTACTATCTCAAAAACCGGTGGTGCCGGGGCTATGTGTATTGCTCAGATCTGCCCCCCTTTTTTTTGTCTGCTTTTCTCGGCTCCTATCAGTCTCACTCGGCCATTGAATGGTTTTCCTGGCTTTTTCCAGAGAAAAAACGAGACCTGTGCTTTACGTCTTTTTGATGATGTAGGACAGGGTCCGACATAGGACTGCAAAGGGTTAATGGCACTTTCAGAGCACACATGCGCTAATCTGTATACAGCTGATATAAGAACATAAGAAAGGTTACACACGAGAGGAGGCCATTCGGCCCATCTTGCTCGTTTGGTTGTTAGTAGCTTATTGATCCCAGAATCTCATCAAACAGCTTCTTGAAGGATCCCAGGGTGTCAGCTTCAACAACATTACTGGGAAGATGAGTATAAAATAAGCAACAGAAAAACCATACACGGAAAGAAAGTACACAGGATGCAGTATACCAACCATTTTTTATGTTGTAGTTAAACCTTTAACCAGTCATCATTAATCTCTTAGATTCAAGCCTCAAAGTTCCCTCAATAAAGTAAATACAAACTATAAGTGGAATTTCCTACCTCAGTATCAACCCTGAAAAAATGTCCATTTTATATTTCACAGGGCGGGAGCCAGGCTACCTGTAGAGATGTCGCCTGACTTCTCGGAGAGCCGCCACCGTTGGGACCAAGCCCCTGGCAGGACGAGGCCTGAGTCGTGGTTAGGTCACCACTGCAGATTATGAGAGGGCTGCATCATGATGCTTCTAATTCCAAGGGCTGGGTGCTCGGCACCATTAGGGACATATAGTTAATGAATAGATGTGTGTTCAGAGAAGTGCTGTATTATACAGACTGTTATTTATTTATTTATTTATTTATTTATTTATTATTATTATTATTATTATTATTTTTTAATTTAGTCATTGCCAATTATTTTTATTATTATTTTCTCCCAACTTGGAATTATTTTTAGGCTCAGCTCACCACTACCACCCCTGCGCTGACTCGGGAGGGCGAAGACGAACACACGCTGTCCTCCGAAGCGTGTGCCGTCAGCCGACCACTTTTTTTTCACACTGCAGACTCACCATGCAGCCACCCAAGAGCTACAGTGTCGGAGGACAACGTAGCTCTCGGGCAGCTTACAGGCAAGCCCGCAGGCGCCCGGCCAGACTACTGGGGTCGCTGGTGTGCGGTGAGCCGAGGAAACCCTGGCCGACCTTATCCCTCCCCCTGGGCGACGTTTGGCCAATTGTGCACCGCCCCCTGGGAGCTCCTGTCCACGGTCGGCTGTGGAATAGCCTGGACTCGAACCGGTGACGTCCAGGCTATAGAGCGCATCCTGCACTCCACGTGGAGCGCCTTTACTGGATGCGCCACTCGGGAGCCCCCAGACTGTTATTTATTTGATTGTAATTTTCAAGTTAATTTATTTTATTTATTCCTTGGTTTTTAAAACTACCAACATGTCTGCAACAGGGGCTTCAATAAAACCTCACTTGTGGCATTTTAAACCTGACTACCTAATTCACATTAGCCATCACAGTAGTTGCATAATAAGAGGGGAACTGGAACGGCCTTTATTGATAATATGAACTCTAGATATGTTATCGCAAAAGAATAGTATTGATTTCTTTGACCAAAGATGACCCTATAGGTGTGCTGCCATGACTATTGGGTACATTTCGAGAAGATTACTTCAAATGTGTCTGATAATCTGATTTTGCAAACCAGGAACCACAACCTGCTAAATTAATTGGATTAATTTTATAGGAGGCAGTGTGGTCCAGTAGTTAAAGAAACAGCCTTGTAACCAGGAGGTCCCTGGTTCAAATCCCACCTCAGCCACTGACTCATTGTGTGACTCTGAGCAAGTCACTTAACCTCCTTGTGCTCCGTCTTTTGGGTGAGACGTAATTATAAGTGATTCTGCAGCTGATGCATAGTTCACACACCCTAGTCTCTGTAAATCGCCTTGGATAAAGGTGTCCGCTAAATAAACAAATAATAATAATTGAATGAATTGCATCTGAGATGGTAATGCATTGTAGAGAAAATTGATCGTGAGGAATAAGTGAGTTGATGCTACTGGTGCTTGATCCCCGTGGTGCTGATAAGTCTATGATGAGATGCTTTTTTCCTGAAATTTTCCAAGTGGCGATGCCAATAGGGTTAATCCTGTAGATTGGAAACGGGGGAGCTGGAAAGAAGATGGTCATAAATCCTTTTTTAATCTCTTTTTGAGACTGTACTGTCTTGAGTTTTTGAAGAGCAGAATGGAGGTTTTTGCTTTGGAAGGAGGAGAGAGGGATTTGACTGAGTCTGGTTCAAAAAATGTTTTCTAGTCCATCAATTAAATAGTTGACATCTTATCTGGGTGATTCAGAAGTTTATGTTTTAAAATTGGCATATTTATGGGAGTGTTGAAGAGTCACTTTGGAGCTACTGGGCAGATGGCTTTGGAATGAGCGTCCCCGCAGAAACTGCACATGTGGATGTTTTTGCACTTCCTGAATGAGCATAAAATGATTACAGATTTGCCTTCCTCCTGCATATCTGATTCTTCGCCCGAATTTATCTTCCCTTGTGGATTGCTCAGGTGGGGCTGAAGGATGGATGGAGTTAGGGCTGGAGATTCTGTTTGAAAAGCAGGGAGGAGTGATGCAGACTGCTGATCTGGAAGAAGTTGATGCTATAGCATCTTTCAGGCAGAGAGAGGTTGAGTGGCCAGTGGAACCGCAGACCCTGCATGCGTTGGCTCTGAGGGCGCTGAAAATTCTGTTGAATAAGTCTAAGTCAGGTTGTGCCTAGTCGGTGATGTGGTTATCTGTTGCCAAAATAGCTGCTGCTTTTGCTGAAAATGATTTGTGATAATCGAAAAACATGGCCCCTCCATATCTGACAGATAGCTCCACTATGTAAAATTCGTAAAAATCCAGTTCTTGTCTGCGGTTTGGGTATACTGAATATAGCACATCTCTGTATATAGCGAAGGCAAGGACGAATTCCCCCAGTGTTAAGAACATAAGAACATAAGAAAGTTTAAAAACGAGAGGAGGCCATTCAGCCTATCTTGCTCGTTTGGTTGTTAGTAGCTTATTGATCCCAGAATCTCATCAAGCAGCTTCTTGAAGGATCCCAGGGTGTCAGCTTCAACAACATTACTGGGGAGTTGGTTCCAGACCCTCACAATTCTCTGCGTAAAAAAGTGCCTCCTATTTTCTGTTCTGAATGCCCCTTTAACTAATCTCCATTTGTGATCCCTGGTCCTTGTTTCTTTTTTCAGGTCAAAGAAGTCCCCTAGTTCAACATTGTCTATACCTTTTAGGATTTTGAATGTTTGAATCAGATCGCCGTGTAGTCTTCTTTGTTCAAAACTGAATAGATTCAATTCTTTTAGCCTGTCTGCATACGCCATGCCTTTTAAACCAGGGATAATTCTGGTTGCTCTTCTTTGCACTCTTTCTAGCGCAGCAATATCCTTTTTGTAACGAGGTGACCAGAACTGAACACAATATTCTAGGTGAGGTCTTACTAATGCATTGTAGAGTTTTAACATTACTTCCCTTGATTTAAATTCAACACTTCTCACAATATATCCGAGCATCTTGTTAGCCTTTTTTATAGCTTCTCCACATTGTCTAGATGAAGACATTTCTGAGTCAACATAAACTCCTAGGTCTTTTTCATAGTTCCCTTCTTCAATTTCACTATCTCGCATATGATATTTATAATGCACATTTTTATTGCCCGCATGCAATACTTTACACTTTTCTCTATTAAATTTCATTTGCCATGTCTGCCCAGTTCTGAATGCTGTCTAGATCATTTTGAATGACCTTTGCTGCTTCAACAGTGTTTGCCACTCCTCCTATTTTGTGTCGTCTGCAAATTTAACGAGTTTGCTTACTATACCAGAATCTAAATCATTAATGTAGATTAGGAATAGCAGAGGACCTAATATTGATCCCTGTGGTACACCACTGGTTACCTCACTCCATTTTGAGGTTTCTCCTCTAATCAGTACTTTCTGCTTTCTACCTGTTAACCACTCCCTAATCCATGTGCATGCATTTCCTTGAATCCCTACTGCATTCAGTTTGAGAATTAATCTTTTGTGCGGGACTTTGTCAAAAGCTTTCTGGAAATCTAAATAAACCATGTCGTATGCTTTGCAGTTATCCATTTTCAAAGTTGCTTCCTCAAAAAAGTCAAGTAGGTTAGTTAGACACGATCTCCCTTTCCTAAAACCATGCTGGCTGTCTCCCAGGATATTGTTACCATATAGGTAATTTTCTATTTTGGATCTTATTATAGTTTCCATAAGTTTACATATAATAGAAGTCAGGCTTATTGGTCTGTAGTTACCTGGTTCGGTTTTGTCTCCCTTTTTGTGGATCGGTATTACGTTTGCTATTTTCCAGTCTGTCGGTACAACCCCTGTGTCAAGAGACTGTTGCATGATCTTGGTTAGCGGTTTGTAAATAACTTCTTTCATTTCTTTGAGTACTATTGGGAGGATCTCATCTGGCCCAGGGGATTTGTTTATTTTAAGAGCTCCTAGTCCCTTTAACACTTCTGCCTCTGTTATGCTAAATAGATTTTTCAGTAATCTGAGGTCTCTGGATTTCAGTGTGACTGATAAATCTCCGCAATCCACAACTCGATGGTCCTGAAATTCAGAAGTAGCCATCAATGGAGAAACTGGATTAACGTCTTTACCTTCAATTATGCTTTGCCGAATCTGCAGGGATATTGAGTGACAGCGAGGCGGAACCATCTGCTGTGGCAGCTGCAAGATTGTAGATCGGAGGCTCGACCATAGGGACCGGGGTTGGTATCAAACTGGAAGTGACTATACCTACAGTAGAGGCGGTTGAGTTTACTGCAGGAAAACACTGTAACTGTGGAACCTTGCTTCTCTTGCTCGATGTTGGACAACCATTTGTCCAAGTTGCAGAGTTTGGTATTGACTGAGGATGTATCCATGAATGGTTGCATGAATGCTTTTATTTCGTTAAAAATCGAGAATGTTGGGGCTCCCGAGTGGCGCATCCAGTTAAAGCACTCGCTATAGTGCAGGATGCGCTCTATAGCCTGAACGTCGCGAGTTCGAGTCCAGGCTATTCCACAGTCGACCGTGGACGGTAGCTCCCAGGGGGCGGCGCTCAATTGGCCGAGCGTCGCCCAGGGGGAGGGAGGGTTAGGTCGGCCAGGGTGTCCTCAGCTCACCGCGCACCAGCGACCCCTATAGTCTGGCCGGGCGTCTGCGGGCTTCCCTGTAAGCTGCCCAGAGCTACGTTGTCCTCCGACGCTGTAGCTCTGAGGTGGCTGCACGGTGAGTCTGCAGAGTGTAAAGAAGCGGGCGGCTGACGGCACACGCTTCGGAGAACAGCATGTGTTCATCTTCGCCCCTCCCGAGTCAGTGCAGGGGTGGTAGAGGTGAGCTGAGCCTAAAATTAATTGGGCATTTTCAAATTGGGGAGAAAATAATAATAATAAAAAAAAACTAATTGGCAACGACTAAAAAAAAAAAAAAAAATCGAGAATGTTCCTGGTGAGTTTCGCTGACTGGAGCAGCTGCCTGCTGGCCCGATGTGCTAGCTACGGGGGTAGCTTGTTCTGAGACAGACTGCCTGCTGTCTGACCTGGGCCGCTGAAAAGCTGAGCGCAGCTGGGGAGTTTTTTTGGGTGGAAAAATTTGTTCTGCAGAGATGGAATTTCTGAGGAGGTTCTTTTTGAGTTTGTTGCCAGTCCAGTCCTTAAAGTACAGTCACTCTAGCGGTGTATCATGGGCCCAGAGCTGTTTTGATTGACAGGGATTGACTCCTTGGACGGTGGGTAGTGATATGCTGTCGTGCTCGGGGAGGCACCTGTTCAGATGCTACTGAGATGACTGATAGAGAGAAGAGTGGTGGGCTGACCAGATCCTGGGTTGAAGCTGTCAGAGAATGTTCCGATACAGACAAGAAGTGATCTTCAGAGACCTCTGAATCCGAGAAACAGCTGTGCAGTAAGTACTCCATTCTTAATTTGTTCTTTTTTAATTCTTTGCACAGAATTGCTGGAGGTCTTGAAATCTGCTTAGGTTCACAACCAAACAAAAAACACACAATGGAAGTATACAGTGTGACTAATAGTTTAAATACGAAGTAGATTTGATTGATGATAGGAAGATCAAAGGATAGGGAGGAGCCTAGCTGCCCCCCCCCCATCACACTTAATAGGTTAACATGAATTCATCAAACATTTTATGGCCCTTTTTCCAGGATAAGCCACAGTATTTGTTTGTTTGTTAGTTTTACTGGAAAGTGAAACCGTCAGCACATATACAACAGGTTTCAGAATAAAACCCATTCACGTGAAACTGTTCCTGAAGGAAACAAAAAACGCCTTCAAGCTGTTAGACCATGCTGAGATGATGGACAGTTATCTTCAGAAAAACACAGGAATCAATATAAGTAAAGATTCTGACATACAATGCCTTTGATAAACTAACTAGCAGAAATATTTGAGCTGTCCACAGCTAATGGGAATATTTTCTGGGGGACAGGACATTTTGAGAGACTCCACAGATTGGATTAGCAGATTTTCAGAGAGTTCAAGCACAAGCAACTGCTGGCAGAAGAAAGCTGTGAATCAGGTTTCAATATTCAGGCCTCGAGTTTAAATGTATATGGATAGGATTTCCATGTTATAACTGTCATTGCCGTTGTATAGTAGCTGAGAATGTACTGTGTTTTTTAAACAAAGATAATTCATTTTATATTTTAATGAGAATGCAATTTCTAATTGGCTTGTGAATTTGTATTTTTTTTCTTGTATATGGCATTCAGTTCCTCCTGCTTCTATAAGTGTAACACAGTGTTACTTTGAATGTATTTTTATTTGCAATTTCACAATATTATTTGTCATAATTTAATTGGTATCACTTACATTATTATTATGATTATAATTGTTTATTTTGTTTATTCACTATTTAATTATTTTTTTGATCATGGCATTAAGTGTGTAAATATTTTGTTCATTTGTTTTGTGTTCCTACCCCTGGATCAGTGCTTTGAGTGAATGATCCTGCTAAATTTCAGAGTGTTCAGTAGATTTCTAGTGATTGACAGCTGTCCTCAGAGAGCGGGAGCAAGATGCGGCATCCTTTACTATACTACTGGACCTTGTTAAGTGAGCAAAGAGATATTGCCTGTAACTTTTAGAATATAAGTTCTGAGCTCATAAATTGTGTTGAAATTATAATGTTGCACGAATGATGATGTGTTTTAAAAATAGTTTGATTATTCTGCTTTATGCTGTGAAACTGATGTTACCTAATGAATAATTTACAGGAATTTAGAATGTGTTGAGGTACTTGATTTAATTATACAATCGACTTGAAAACTAGCATAGAATGAAACTGAACTAAGTATACTCGTTTCAAGACTGAAATATATTTAATTGGTAGCTTCTATTTTAATTTTGTTTTTTAGAGCCCTTTTTATACTTTATTTTACCAGTCCTAAGCCTGTGATTTTTAAATAAATGTATGTAAATGGGAAGATGATCACTGTCCCAGCCTGGTTTTGCATTGTTTAATTGATTCAGGAGGGAGGTAATTTGGGTTAAATTGTATTCTTGGTGTCCTGAGGTGTGTACTGAGTGCTGCTACCTGTAGGGGAGCAGAAGCTTTTCAATGTACCATCCTCTGTACAATAGAGGGTTTGGTGGTGGTTGGCTGGTCAGGTAGGCTCAAGCTTAGTCAATTAAATGGTGCCATTTAGGTAAGGGGGGAATGGTGGTGCTGTGCTTGGGTCTAGGGTCAGAACTCCACCCTCCTGCTAGCAGGCCTGTTACATAAACTATACTGATATCAACATAATTAAACTTAAATTCCAGTCAAAATAAATATATTTAATGTGTTGTTTAATGCTATTTTTATATCTGTGCTCACTTACCTTTCTGATGGAACTCACTACGCAGGAGCCAAGGTGATCCTCCAGTCAGCTGCGTTTTTAAATATAAATATATGTAAAATGAGCTTATTTGTATCTTATTTGCTGTACCCCCCCCCCCAACCCTAACCCTAACCCCCCCTCCTTCTCCTTCTCCTTCTCCACCCTTGCCCCTCAGTGGTGGAATGACATACCCACGGATATCAGGACTGCTCAGCCCCTGATCGCTTTTCGGCACCTCTTCAAGACACACCTGTTCAGACAGCATCTGTAAACCTCACAACTCTCCACTATACTGGACTATATGGCACCCAACTGTATCAGTACTTGCACATCTTGTACTTCTACTTAACTGCTCCAGACTTTGCTGTATTCTACTACTGCTCTCAATCATAATTATATTTTCTATATCTTGTGCTTGATTTTACTGTTAAAGGTAACCGTATTCACGGTTTTTGTAATTGCTCTTATTTGAAATTGTTCTTATCCATTTATTCTACTGACTACTTGTAATGGAATTTAATATTATAACCACATATTTTAAAGTTTAACTGTTCTTAATCGTAATCTCTCTGAAACGTAATTATTTGCTGTATTTTTATTTTCTCATTTGAATTTGCTCTTACTACTGATTTTATTTGATTTTATAACTGCTCTTATCTGTAATGTGATATTTTGTATTGTGATACTTTGTAATGTGATACTTTGTAACAACTGTATATAATAATAATAATAATAATAATAATAATAATAATAATAATAATAATAATAATAATAACAATAATACAATGTTATTTATGTCTAAAATACAGATTACTTGAAGTTTATGTGAACTATTGTTTAACACTTGGTAACAAGTTTGCCCTTTGCTGTTAAGTCTTCAAAGCAAATTGGTTTGGTATCCCGTCTGATACTGGACAGTTGTTATGGGCAGAACACTGGTAATATATATATATATATTTAAAAATTTAGTCGTTGCCAATTAGTTTTTATTATTTTCTCCCCAATTTGAAATGCCCAATTATTTTTATCTCAGCTCACCGCTACCACCCCTGCGCTGACTCGGGAGGGGCGAAGAAGAACACACGCTGTCCTCCGCCCGGCCAGACTATAGGGGTCGCTGGTGCGCGGTGAGCCGAGGACACCCCTGCTGACCTAACCCTCCCTCCCCCCGGGCGACGCTCGGCCAATTGAGCGCCGCCCCCTGGAAGTTCCCGTCCACGGTCGGCTGTGGAATAATCTGGACTCAAACTCGCGACGTCCAGGCTATAGAGCGCATCCTGCACTCTAGCGAGTGCTTTTACTGGATGCGCCACTCAGGAGCCCAGAACACTGGTAATATTAACTTTGTTTTACTGTATATGAAATGGATGTATTTACATTTAGATGATCATATTTTTTTGCAAGGGATGAGGAATAAAGGAATTTAGAATTTGCATGTGGATTTAAATGCAGTGAATGTATTGCAGTCACTGAACATTATCACAGTATTACAGTGATTGTTACAATAAGGGGGATCGTAGTGCTGAAAAGGTACAAATGGAGCTCTGACTTCCAAAATCAAAATTCTTCATTTTGAAACAGGATTCGATTTCTTCCACACAAAACATATGACCAGTCACATCAGAACACACACTGTAAAACTAGTGTGGTATATAACTCAGTTACAAGATTTTATTACAGTACAATCTTAAACACTGCTTCTACTATACAAGCTTAGTTTATTTTAGCTGCCTTGCAAAGGATTTCTTTGAAAATAATAACCTTTTACTGGGAAAATTCCATAAGAGATAACTCTTACCTATATTTCAGTCCCATGCTGAGAACAGAGGTGTTTAACTGACTCATCATCTCAGCTGGAAACCTCTGCTCTCCAGCCAGCCTTGACTTTTTCACCCTTAAAATAAAAATGAAAGGCTGGATTCCATGATTATTAAACAATTTTGAAGGCATTGCTGTCTCATGAATGGCTTAATGAGGACTCCCATGGCAGCTTTTCCTTTTTGTTAAATGGCAACAGAATGCACAGTTAAAAAGAACTTTAAATGTCAGGCATGGTTACTGGCCCTCAACGAACCAACACATAAAGAAATGTGAGTGTGTCAAGACCATTAACAGCTAAGCAAAGAAGCAGCAATTAAATCCCCCTCAACATGTATTTTAATTGCTGTATTGTCTGGTTCTACAAAACCTGTTGTTAAGCAGAGCAAAAAAACATATTTCCTGAAATGCTAAATATGAAGCTGCTTTTTAACTAGAACAGCATAATGATATCATTAGTCCAACAGTCCAACAGTTTTTGCCAGTGAATTAACTTTACAAAAATGTATTCTTTAGATGTGTCAAAATGTATGGTGCCACAGCTAACACGACAAAAAAAAGCCCTTTCACGTCTTTCTGTTGCTTTCAATTAGGGCTGTCAAGCGATTAAAAAAATTAATCGTGATTAATCTTGAGATTTAAAAAAAATTCTCAGTTAATCTTGGTTTTAATCGCATATTTAATTGCTACAATTACTGCATCCATCTCATTTAACCCTTAGCGGTCCATTTATTCAGCGCGTCTCAGGCGCGTCACGTCCAATTTATTTTCACACGCGCTGTTTAAAAGTATTTTTTCACAGTAAAACAGGTTTAAAAGGCACTGCATATCAACAGGACACTCAGTACTACATCCCCAGCCCCGCCCCACCCCTTGTTCACTATATTTTTCAAATACCTCTTAATAATAGTACATACCGATAAATCATCTCTTGATCACTCGTTTTATCACCAAACTCCTCAATAATGCGATCCAAGTCGTTATTTTATTACTATAACATCTGAAAAAAGCTCTACAAGTGTCTGTGATATTCTTTGAGCGCTGGATGCAGAAGCAGCTATCTTGTTTGTTTATGTCCGTGTTATCTATGTGGTGTCGGGTCTATCAGTATTCATGAGATATGCCCTTTTTTAATAAAAATAAACATCCCATTCATAAGTCCTTCAGTTTGAGTGCTTTGCTACATAATGTGGTTCTTTGACTAATTTTATATTCAAACGATGACTACACTCATTCATTCCTGGCCACAGGAAATTAATTACGGTATGCTAAAAGGGACAAGACAGGAGTGTGATTAAATACAATTTACCTCAATATTTTATGAAAAAGGCACAGACAAAGCAAAGATAAAATACTTTCACTTGAAGTCTGCAAATTATAAATCTGTTCACAATTTTCAGGTCTCTTGGTTAGGTCACAGGAATTCCATTAAGATGTGTCTTCTAAATAAACCAATCCAGACATAATCACACATAATTTAATTCAGGTGGGTGGTTACTGAAGAACTTTCACAATAGAGGGGGCGAGTGGGTAATAAGAGACACAAACACTGTAGTACTCCACTGAGCCTGTAGTACTGTGCCTGAACCCAAATGAAGTATTTTAGAGGGGTACATCTCAAAAAGTACTGCACTTTAAAAGCAGCCAAGCATACTTAACTATGACAATAAATAATACAATATATACAAATAAAATTGTATAAAATGGTGGTATACCTGTCACCCTTATGACACAAGGCCTTCTTTCCAACAACTGTGCATTGGTGCTGGAACTCAGGCCTACCACAGGCTGCAAGTCAATAGTAACCTTGTAAAAAAAAAAAGAAATTATGTTTGACATAACTTGCATCCTAAATTCAAAAGGCAAAACTATTCCTTGGGTCCCCAGAGGTTTCCTCAACATTTGAGGCTGCATTTGTTTTTGTAATTTAGAGTTAGTATCCTGGATTTAGCAGGGTGTCTAATAATTTCAAGTTTAGTATTTACTTCTCTGAGGCATTATGAGCATTATTTCAATGCTGGACCACTCATCACAGCAGCGTTTGTCTTTATCAATCACAATTCCCAAATTCAGTCAATTAAGCGTCATAAGAATTAAAATAAACATATAATAATGTATTTAACAAATAGGGAGGTGAATATTAAATCAATACAGGTTAGTTTTAGTTTCCTCAAATTTTCACTTGTCATAGAAACCAGCTTAATAACCATATGCATGCTCTTGAGTTATGCTGATGAATACATAATTGCTTGTGGAGAACAGCCTGCTACCCTATCACAGCTACACATAGGGAAATTACAAACTGGCAAGCAATGGCTGAGGTAAAGTACTAATATGACTTGAACTTCTGTAGACTATAAAAGGATAACATTTGACGTGTTTTAAAAGTGGCAAATTGTTCAATTAATTTATATTTTCACACTTTTAGAAGGCTCAGTGACATAGCTGTGCATTCATTTGCATGTTTAAAAATATAGGTTAAAAATGTCTTAAAATATGCATGTGAGCATAGTGATTAATTCACTGAATGTGTCAAAAAATATGAGGGCCATCCAACTGCCAGAAGTTCTAAGTTAAAAAAAAAAAGCTTTTGGTTAACGAGGCAAAACTTTACTTAATTATATTTTCTTATTTACTTTTTTGTTATTTTGTTTGAACGCCTAACACTTAATAACCAGTATAACCTATGTTGTAGCTGATAAATGAATAATATTGACATCTGTATAAAACACACATTTACCACCTAACAAGAGAGCTTAAGGTTAGCAGTTCAGCCCGTGTCTCAATTTCATTCAATGGGCTGAGATGGCAAGCTCTACAACTTACTGCACATTGAACCAACACGTTTTCTGTTGATTATGCATTGAGTTCAGCATGTACACTTAGGAATCCTGGTGACTTATGTGACCACAAATTAATAAAGAAATGTTTATTGTATCAGTAGAAAATTAGGCAAGGTTGTTTGTTTCACTCACTTTTGCATTTGGAAACAAAACATTTGAAAATGAGAAAGCAAGCTGTTTTTCAAATTTCTTATTGGCACTTTGCAGTAAATCAACACAAGTACATGAAAGCAACATTTGGCACTACAGGGATAAACATGAACATGATATTATTGTAAGTGCTTTTTTAGGCTCTTGCAATTTAGTTTTCCAGAGCGTTTTTTACAAAATGATATTGTGAGGTAGGCAATACAGTATAAACAGTCCAATTTTTTGTGCAATCAATAACCAAAATATTTACCATGATGACATTACCATTATCTTCTACTCAGTGTTTGAAGAGACAGAAATTCCATCACTTTCATGTACTTCGACTTTATTTTGCCACCCTAACGTTGCAGGCAATTTTTTATTCCACCATTTTTTTTTTAAATTCTGTAGAATCTGTGACGAGTTTTTAAGTGTTTGGTTATATTGCTGTTGGCTAACTGGAGAGACTAATTATTCTAAACCTGTGCATGACAAATAGAAGATCTGATGTTTAAAATCAAGCGTAGAAATGAATAACTGGGAACAGAAGGAAAGTCATAAAGATTTCATTTAAATTCTTAACTTGGAATATCATTTTTTGGCATTCAATGAATCTTTCAGGAAGATGCATTTTTAATGGAACTGTGTTTAATGTTCTTGAGTCATAATCAGAACTAAACTGTGATCTGCTATCTACCCACAGACCAGGCATAGCGTATCAGAAGTAGGTTCAGTTTACTGGACCGCTACATAAAAGTCCCCTCATCCTAAATTAAAGAAATGCTTTCTTGTGTTATTATTATTATTATTATTATTATTATTATTATTATTATTATTATTATTATTATTATTATTATTATTATTATGTTCTGCTGACTCAGTTCTCGAACTGGTGCATATTTTTTTGTTGGAAGTGGCAATTGTATCTATCTTGATGGTTCACAAGGAATGAACAGAAATCTGGGCCGTTTCATTGTTTTAATTACACCATCAAAAGGAACAAGATAAATAAGCTTTCTTGAAGAACAGACACCACAATGGTAATCCCTGGTTTCTCAAACATGTTTTTGGGACTACAGACAAACAAACCTCCTACCCCCCCCCCCCCCCATGTATTCTCAGTCTCAGTTCTCTTATTGTTTTCCCTACATAACACAAACCACACGGACATTTCAACAAATACACAACATATCTGGTTCTACAGGTGATTATGCCTTTTACTAAAATGAGTTTTCCCGTGTGCGGTTGTGTAAAGTATTCCCCTTTAATCATGGCATTACAATTTGAACAATTCTGACAGGATAATTGCCAGATTTGGCATTTGTTAAGAAAATGACCTGCGGGGGGCACATATATATCTAACTTAGTTAAATGGTCCTTTAAGTTCTTAGATTGTTTATATGCAAAAAGTGGAACATTTCTAAACTCAGTTTTTAATTTAGAATCCCTCGACAATATATGCCAATGTGTTTTAACAGCCTCTTTAACCTGTTCAGATATAGGTGAGTATGTAGAGACAAAAACCAAGGCATCTGATTTTGATTTATAGGCACGAGGCTGCAACAGCATCTCCCTGTCCGTATCCTTTGTCTTTTTGTATGCCCGGCTAATCCAATGGGGTTTATAACCTTTCGCTTTAAATCTTTCACCAACAATTTCTGCATGTTTATCAAAGTCCTGCTCAGTATTACAAATACGTCTCACTCTCAGTAACTGCCTATAAGGTAAACTCTGTTTCAGAGACAACGTATGACAACTGGTAGCATTGAGGAAATGATTCCTGTCTGTACTTTCCCTATAAACTGAAGTAGAAAAAGAATTTCCAAAGTTTAACACCTGGACATCCAAAAAGGCAATGGAGTTACAGTCAGGTGACATCTCAAATTTGAAAGCAAATGTTTCAAACTCCTTCAATTCATCAATTTGAGACCCATTATTAACTAACGGACCCATGATTTAATCATTTGTATATAAGGATTATTACTATAAATATAATCCATCTCAAATTTGCCCAGAAATAAATTGCTGTAGGTGGGAGCCATAATTGTACCCATTGCAGTCCCATGTATTTGTAAATAAAAAGTGTGTTTTCAAATCTAAAATAATTCCTATGAAGCACTAAAGAAGCCAATTCCTGTAGATAAGATATCAGAGGATTATCTGTGTAATTTTCCAAATTTAAAAAAGTAATCTATGGCTGCCGGGCCATGACTGTGTGGAATGTTCGTGTATAAACTCGAAACATCCTTGGTTACTAGAATACCTGTAGGATTCAAATCATCTGACGCTTGTTGATGAAATCTGATGTATCTCTAATATAAGAGGGCAGCTTTTGTACCAAAGGTTTTATAAAATACAAATTGAGACAACGGTTCAAAGAACCAATTCCCAACACTATTGGTCTACCAGGAGGATTATGAATATCTTTATGAATCTTAGGCAGAGTGTAAAAAGTAGCTCGTAGGGGATGCAGTTGTGTTAAAACCCAAACTCATCTTTATTTATCCATTCATTACTAAAACTTTATTTTAACACTTCTGTAATTTCAGTCTGAAATTTTAAAGTTGGGTCTGATTGTAAAGGTGAATATACCTGAGTGTCTGACAATTGTCTCATGGCCTCGCTACAATATTTTTCTCTATTTTGTATAACTATAGCTTCTCCCTTGTCAGCTTGTTTAATGATTACATTTTTGTCTTCCACCAATTCATGTAGGGCCTTATTCTCATCTACTGATAAGTTTGGATAAACTTTCGTTTTAGTTGCGGGAGACCATAATTGCATAACATTCCTCTCAACTTACCTACAGAAAGTGACCACAGAGGGATTAGTGCAAGTAGGAATAAAAGAGCTGCGCTTTTTAAAAAATATTTTCTTTGTTGGACACCTGAGTCAGATTGTCCTGTGCAATAATCCAATTCAGCCTCTCATGTCACTTGTGAAAAAAACAATTTCAATTTAATAGATCTAAACAATTTAAATGATTCAATCCTGGTAGTAAATTAATCTGCTGGTTTAGATGGAACAAATGAAAGTCCTTTTGACAGCAGTCTGATATGATTATTATTGAGTTCTGTACCTGAAATGTTAATGATGGAATTCGAATCCACTATTGTCAATCCGTGCTTTGATTTCTTCTTTTTTCCGCCCCTCCGTGTACTTTTCTTATACGTGATCTTGTCCAGATTTATTGACGTCTAGTGTTGCTTTGTCTTAAAAAACAAGTATTAGTGGTTTCCGATTCTGAACTTGAGCAACTGAACAAGGAATCACCCATTGGTTGACCCTTACGGTATCTTGCCGGTGGTTTAAACCCCTGACGGGTAAACACGCTTTTCTTTGTAATCCATTGTATCATGTCTGTATTTTTTATTTTTCATTTGTAGTATCTCACTTTTGTAAGATTCAATCATAGACTTATATTGTTCATCCAGCTCTTTGAGTTTCTAAGAATCAAACTTCATGGAAATATCTTGTTGCAATGTGGAAATAGTCTCGTTTGTTTCAATCAGATCGACGTTAGTTTGCTCAACAATGAGTAACATCAAATCCAATGAACACTTATTTAGTATGTCACACCATTTTCTACAAAACTGCGGACTGTGTCTGCCCAAAGTTGGTTCCTTATTTAATCTCAAACCTCGTGGAATTCTTTTGTTTCTCCAGTGTTGAGATAATGTAGATCTGTGTAATGATAATCTTACTTATTTCTTTTTTAGTCTTTCCATTAGTGTCGTGACTCCAAATTGACTTCAATAGGTCCTCCTGTTACATCTGGAAAAAGAATCCTGGGCTAATCCGCTTCCAAATATGAAAAGGTGGTGGCTTCTGCCTCGGTAAGAGAGTCCATTTCTTCAAAAGACATTGTGTAGATTGGAGAGCAGGACCCAAAATAACGTAATTGAGTTCAAAGAGAAAGGGACCGCTACATCCAAATAGTTATTTTGTTTCACGTGGAGGTGCAGGGACAAAAAAACAATGAACTGATAAAGAACGTATAATCCAGCTCAAAAGGGTTATGCCTTGAACTCAGTAGCTTGAGGATCAGAGTTAACTCATCACAGAAGTAGGTATGAAGTGTATTGGTTTAGGGAAAGGCTTGTTCTAATATTTAGTGAATCAGATCCTTCTGTGTAAACGGCAAGGCATAAGGGGAACTGTCACAAGATGGCTTGGTGGTGACGTCAGACCAGCAAGAGACAGACTCAGTACTACAGGTATGAAGCGCTGATGTGTGTATTTATTGTTAATAAAACACACTGAACACAAAAACACTATACAAAACAAACGATATTGTGCAGGTGTAAAGCCAGCACGAGTAGCAATAGTTTACATTTTTATAACTTACTCTCTCTGTCGCCTTTCTTCAAACTCTCATCAACCTAACAGGAGCGGCTGCTTCGCTTTTATATATGTGGCCATCTCCCAATTGGTAATTTCTTGATTAATTGGGAGATGGCCACATTACGCATGAGTTTTAGCTGGATGGGAGATTTTAACCCCATCCATGCTGTAAAACAATAGTAACATACATCATGTTTTTAAACACTGAACAATGCATTTAAATCATAATACAACAAATACAAAATATGCACAGGGGCAGGGTGTACCCTGCCACACATGTCCCCCTTGCGCGTATCACACATGGCCTTAAAGGCCTCCTCCCCTTTAAAAGCCCCAAAGTTTCGGTCCAGGTCCTGGAACCTGAACGGAGCTACCAATGGACCCACGGGCGGCCACGGTGTGAGGGTCCTCCTCCAGTGACCACGCTGGCAGCGGAAAGGCTGACTCAGGCAACAGGCTGGCTCCTCCAGCAAAGGCAATCCTGGCACCTTATGTCATAAGATGGCTTGGTGGTGACATCATACCAGGAAGGGACAGACTCAGTACTATGGGTATGAAGCACTGAGGCGTGTATTTATTGTTAATAAATACAAAATAAAAGGTTTGAACAAAAAACACTGAACACAAAAACAGACTTAAAACAGGTATTGTGCTGGTGTAAAGCCAGCATGAGTAGCAATTGTTTTTAGTTTTGTAATTCTTACTTTTAACCACTAAACTGACATCTGAATGGTAGTTAGTGGTGGCTTTAATCCAATAAGTAAATAAATATGATATGCTGGATCTGTACCTGTAAGGCACCACATGGGACTACAGTTGTTGTTATTTACATGTGGTTGAATTCATTTGAGCTATTTTGTCTAATAGTTTAGTCATTCTAGGCAGACATGCATCTTCAATACACTGTTGGTAACCCTGGCATACATACGAAAGACGACTTGACACACCAATAATTGGAGCACCACTGTCTCAGTTTGGATTTTGTTGTCGTATAACATGTTCAAGCTAAGACACCAATCCAAAAGAAAAAAAGGATTAATGACACTCAAATATTATTATTTTATCAAGAAAGGTCTTAAATGTAGAACATAATTTATTGTTCATCATAAATATGTAATACGATTTTATAACTATGTTAAGGGTGTGTTTACACCAGAACTGCAATGCAATGGACATATTAAAACAAACAAAAATGTAATATTCTGTAATGTGTTCATTAATATAGTAGTACTTCATCCATTGTAAAGAGTATTCAGAATAATAACCACGCATTGTACTAATGTATCCATAACATATCCAAACAAAGCATAATGGTGTTCCAATTCATTACCAAATGTGTTCCTTCACAAACTGTACTATATAAAGGGTTATATTAGATGAAGTATGAGAATTATTTATGTAATTTACTCACTGTTTATCTTAGTGCACATTTATCTATTAAACTAAAGGTGACTGGGACCCTTTTTTATGTAAATCATCTTACCCATGTTTGGCAAAGTGGCTGATTGTGTACAGGTGCAGGAGTGATGCAGTGCACAATGAACAAACAGAGATGTAATCCAGGTGAAAACAGGGTTTATTGATTATAATCCCGCTCTGGTGACCAAACAATAACTCCAGGCAATACACAACAATGTGTAATGCACTGGAAATAAATCAACAGGTTACAGTCCCAAATAATAAACACACGTATCTTTCCCACAATGTACAAAACACGGTCACCAATCCTGGGTGCGTGCTGTAGTGCTTGTGGTGGGTGATACAAGTTTATTCGTGACAAAAGTGAAGTACTGTTCCGGGTTTTGTGCTGACCCTTGGTGACAGCTCCGGAACGTGATAGCCGTATAATAATTACAAACAAACAATTATAGACAAACAAAACAAAACACTCACTGTACTTTTCTCACTGGGTCTCCCACAGGTCCTTACAGGTTTAATATTCAAACCAAACGAAGGAACAGATTGTGATTCTCCATCCCCTTTTATGCTGTCACACATAACCCCTTGGTAAATGAGTGCAACACCTGTCCAATCTGTGGCTGCCACGTCGTTTCCCTTCCGGGTCAATGCGTTCTTGCAACAGAGTCTCGCCTTCACCCAGACTGTCTGACTTCCCGACCCTGGGAAAGAACTGTCAGACCAAAGCGTCCAAAGAACAGTGTTCTCGCTGGTTAACGCCCTCACAGGTCAGGAGGGAGATTTACAACCAAGAATCATCGTATTTCTGTCACACCATGTCATTGTTAAATTATGCAAATAATGGGCCCAAGGCTAAAGACCATTCACAAATTATGACCATATAAACCTGCCTTTCCAGCATATAAGCACTTGCAAGGGTTAAGTAAAAAAACTCCCGATCACTGAAAATAATGAAGCAAGGAAACATATTTGGGGGATTATAGTATGATAGACTAATGATAACATTTGTCAAGACGATGGCCTAGGTTAATTGGTCCTGAATTTCTCATTTGGAATAGAATGACCCCAAAGGATTTTACAGTACTCGCCAGTAAGTGAAACTATTTATGATTCAGTGTTTTTTTTTTTATCACTGCATGATCTTAACCAGACAGCTACTATACAAAGAATGAAAACCTATTTTCAATATGTAAAAGCAGTAACTCAGCAGTAATAGTGGTTATTATTTTTGTTGTACAATGTACATTTTAATAAAGAATACAAATGGTTCTAATTAACTGCATAGTTAGCATTTAGTGCCAATACCTTTGCTAGCATTTCTGACGTGAATAAAGTCTGATATTTTCAAGGTCATTCCATAGAAGTTACCCTCAGTGTGTTGGAAAACCATTTATCAGGTTCCTGTGTCAAATGCATGCAGATTAACAATGCCACAGAGCTACGTTTGTATCCCTGACAACCAGAAAAAGCTGGCTCTAAAACGGAAAGGTAATTTGGCACGAGGACTGTTAGAGCCATCTGGGGCATAGTTTGATGAATGTAGCCCTATTTTGTCATCTAACTTGCCTGAATTTGGCCGTATAATTGTGTTTCATGTTTATTTGAGAGACAGGAATTCCTCTGCCTCCCCTTCTGCCATCACAAAACTACAGTAATTAGAAGAAGGATTTTCCTTACGATGTACTGCTATGGGTCGGCTTCACCCTAAGAGTATTAGCAGTGTTGACTTGAGACATTGGCTGCCTTTAAAGTGTTAATTGGCATGGAAGTTGAACTAAATGGAGCATACCTTGATTTTGGGTAATATTCCATGTACTGTGATTCTTTCTTTAGACTTGTAGATGCACATTTAGTATTCAAAACCATCTCCCCTGAGAAAATGTAAACAAATGCTCTGTCTAAGCATGTCTGTGCAATGTTTCTTACTGTGATAGTTTGCTGACCACCATCAGAGCCACAGTGATTTACCAATCAGGTGGGCATGCAGAAAATTATGGATATTACAACCACAGAGATAAACAGATAAGCAATAGTAAGGGTCTTCTGCAATGCCTGTGGTTATAATATAGCCTATATATATATATTTTAGCTCAAAGAGCCAGCTGCCCAACGTTTCGATATGTTGTATATATATATATAATACTAAACCCATATAATATATAATATATATAATTTATTCATGTATTTTAAGTTTTTTTAGTTTTAATATGGAAAAAAAAATGTATTTCACGGCGAGGCCTGCCGGAGCAGCTTGAATAAATGTTAACGTGCCTGTGTGGTATAAGATCATACACTTATCTGATGGATGCTTGTTCTGTACATGCAAATAACCTGCATTATTTAATAAAAAACAATGACATTTAAAATGGTCTTTAACGTATCAAGCATAATCGCTATATTTTAATTCTATTGTGCAGTGCTTAAATAAAGTTATTTATTGAACTATTTTTATGAGACACGTTTTACTGTGACACTGTGGATTATAGCAGCAAGCCTGCTTACAGTATCAGTCATTTCTACTGTAAGAGCAGTATTAAACAAAATGTTGAAATGTGTAATTATTTTTTTAAGAAATCAATAAAAAGCTTTAGGACCCTGGGGGGTTGGGAGACATCTACTCCATCTCAGTGAGGGTGGCTGCATGAGGCAGCTATCTTGGGAAAGTAATTGGGTAATTGTTGAATTAGCTAAGGCAGTGGTTCCCAACCCTGGTCCTGGGGACCCTCTGTGTCTGTTGGTTTTCATTCCAACTGAGCTCTCAGTTACTTAACTAGACCCTTAAGGGCTGGGAACCACTGAGCTAAGAGATTAATGATTAGTTAATTGAAACACTTATGCACACTTAGACCCTGCATAAAGGGAAGAGAAACCCTCTGGAGAGTGAGTCTAAGGCTGAGAAGGAGAAGGAGAGGAGAGGAGAGGAGTGCACACAATCCCTGTGTGATTTAGTTTTGTTGTGTTTGGGGTAAACAGGCTTAGACTGTCCCTGTTTAGTTAGGGTTGACAAAAACAGTTTAGTTAGCACTTGTGGCAAAGTGGCTGCTGATTAAGACCAGATGCAGAGGTGATGCAGTGCAGAAATAATCACAAGTGAAAACTGTAATCCAATTTGGAAATGTTATTTTTATTTTTACACAAATCCTGGTCTGGTGAACAAACAATAATCCTCCGACAATACACCCCTGGTGTAAAGCTCGGCAGGAAAATAATAATAATGATTTGTAAACAAAACAAATAATAACACGTTATCCGTTCCCACAATACTACGAACACAAATCACCAGTCTGGGTGCGTGCAGTAGTGCTCAAGGTGGGTGATAACAAATAACAGTGACTGTGGTGTAGTGTTGTTCCGGGTAGTGCTGGCACAAGGCGACAGCTCCGGAGACGTGTTAGCCGTCTAGTGAATTTACAAACAAAAGACAATTGCTAACAGTGCTACAAACAAACAAAACTCACAAATACTTTTCGTTTCTTTTTGGGAAACTCTCCTGGTCCTTCCAGTTCCGTGCGTCTCTGAACCCAAGCAAAGGAAAAGATTTATAATTCTCCGGCCCCCTTTATGCAATCATGCATGACCCCTTGGTAAACAATTACAGCTGACTCTATTGCCTGCAGCTGCTACCTCATTTACCTTCCGGGTCAATACTTTCCTGCAACTGAGCCTTGCCTTTTTCCAGGCTGACTGACTTTCCGACTCAGGAAATGGCCAACCCGTCCAAAGTCTTTCCCTTTTGCTGCTTAGCGCCCTCACAGGTCGGGAGGGAGATTTACAACCAGAACTCATATTTCCGTCACAGTCTTCCATTGGGAGTTAGGTTTTTGTTTATTTGTTTGATTTGTGATAAAAGCGCTAAACTATACCTTGCAGACTCAGAGAATTTATTGGCGCACCCACACAAAATGCGACTTACAGACTAGGGGGTGATCTAAGTCAACAACTGCTGCAGTGTCACTTACAATAGGACCTCGGTTTTACATTATTATTATTTATTTCTTAGCAGACGCCCTTATCCAGGGCGACTTACAATTGTTACAACATATCACATTATACATTATTTCACATTTTACAGATATCACATTATTTTTACATACAATTACCCATTTATACAGTTGGGTTATTACTGGAGCAATCTAGGTAAAGTACCTTGCTCAAGGGTACAACAGCAGTGTCCCCCACTGGGGATTGAACCCACAACCCTCCGGTCAAGAGTCCAGAGCCCTAACCACTACTCCACACTGCTGCCCTTTTACATCTTACGGACATTAGAATCCTTAGGAATAGGACAAGCATTAAACTAGAAATTGGTTGAAAAGCATTTGGATTGATTTTATTAAATATGAAAACTCCATTCTGTTGAGGTTCGACCTTTTGCACTTTTAGAAATGAGGTTGGAGGATTACAATATGTTTTTTTTGGGGGGGGGGTTCAGTAAAAAAAAAACAGTCGAAAGTGGTTGACTATGAAAGGCGCTATATACAAATAAAGATTATTATTATTATTATTATTATTATTATTATTATTATTATTACACATAAACTACCGATTGATACTGTACTACAGTGCAGTCTCAATAACATGAATAACATGAAATACAGCAAGATACAGTACCTGTACATTATTTCTTGCAAAATCAATCTGTCTTTAGAGTTGAAATGTGTGTTAAATGTTTATATAATGAAAATGTTGTTAGTATTTATTATTTTAATAAACCGTCAAAGTGAAAATGTCAAACTGTGATTACATACAAGCATCGGCGATTGATGAATTTGCATCAGTGTAAATGTAGTAAATCACTAAATAAAGCTGAACGTGATGAAAAGAGCTGCTTCAAAGCTGCCATTATTAACATCATAGATTTCCATTACACTAGAGTAGATGTTAAAACTTCATGCTGATTTGAACTCGGCTCTCGCCAAGATAAGCACCAACTAAGACGTAGCTTTACAGTAAACTAATGTGATCCATATGCGTCTCCATCCATTTACGTTTCCTTCCATATGATGATGTAGATATCCTTCTGTCTGGTGTTAATGGCTGAAGTGTAATGCTGGCTCCAGGGATCAGCTTATTTTGCCTCCCTGGCGCATCAGCACACACAACGGCTGCGATGCTGGCTCCGGGGATCAACCAAAGTGCGGCCTCCCCAGCGCATCAGCATGACAACCGTCTGGATTGAGCTAAGTAGGGTACATCTCTGGGGTTTTCAAGTGGGCACCTTCCATCCTCAGTGTTTCGTCGACTAGCCCACGACACCTCAAGAGGGCTCGACGGTGATTCTGGCGTCCCAGCATCACCCCCCTCCGTCCCCCACTCAACTCAGCCCAGCTTACTTACCTGTCCCCAGCCAGAATCTTTCCGTCTCAACCACAGCCAGTTGCTGCTCCTCTCTGCTGCTTCAGATAAGTTCTTCACTGTGCGACGCAACTCTTGGCCACTGAATCCGACGTCTCTGAGAAACCGGGTTGTAGAATGTGCCACAAATCCTCGACAACCCACTTCCACTGGGTAAACCCGAACTCTCCATCCTCGCTGTTCCGCTTCAGTGGCTAGTTGAGCATACCGCAGTTTCTTCCTCTCATACGCCTCATCTACAGCGTCCTCCCATGGCACTGTTAACTCTACCAGGTGAACAAGGCGTGCTGATCCAGACCACAAGACAATATCTGGTCGAAGGTTAGTGGTGGCAATCTCAGGTGGAAAAATAAGCCGTTGACCAACATCTGCCAGCATATTCCAGTCTCTAGCAGCTTCCAGTTGTCCTGGGCGAGGATTGGTTTTAACACCTTTTCTTGGTGGTTGCTCTCCTGGGTGGAGGAATGTTGTCTTTTGTGTGTAATGTTTTGATGGAACAGGTGGCAACTTATTGGTCATGTTACGCTTGTCTTCCAATGCTAAGGCCAAACATCGCAGCACCTGGTCATGGCGCCAAGTAAACCGTCCTTGGCTAAGAGCCACCTTACATCCTGTCAAAATGTGCCTTAATGTTGCAGGTGATGAACACAAAGGACATGAGGGATCCTCTCCTACCCAGAGGTTTAGGTTCTGTGGTGATGGGAGAACATCATATGTTGACCTGATGAGGAAACTGATCCTGCTCTGTTCCATTGACCATAGGTCTTGCCAGCCAATCTTGCGTTGTTCCACACTCTCCCATTTCATCCATTCTCCCTGTTTGGCCTGGGAAATGGCCTTTATACACCTCATCCTCTCCTCCTGCTTTTGCACCTCGTTGACTACCAGCTTCCTTCTTTGAGCTGGGGCCGCCTTGTGCCATGTAGGAGGAGTTGAACTGAAACCAAGACCCCCTCTTCCATGCTGAACTTGCCCCATGATATCACCAATTCGAAGGGCAGCCTTTGCATCTTCCACAGCTTTCTTTGCCGCCCACTTTCTTCCAGTTTTCAACACAGGTGCTGCCTCCCTTACGCATTTATCGCGTGACTCTACTAATGTCATTTCCAGTCTGACCTTGGCGCACTTAAACTCCTCGGTTAGAGCAGAGACTGGTAGCTGCAGTATTCCTTTACCATAAAGTCCCACTCTGCTGAGGCAGCGTGGAACTCCCAACCATTTCCTGATGTATGAACTGATTAAAGCTTCCAGCTTCTCTACTGTTGTCAAAGAAACCTCGTACACAGTCAGTGGCCACAGCAACCTCGGCAGTAGACCAAACTGAAAGCACCAGAGTTTTAGTTTACCTGGTAGAGCGCAGCTGTCTATGCTCTTCAACCCTTCCACTGCTTGTTGTCTAACTTCTCCCACACGAACTGTGTCCTTTAGATCCCCGTCGTACCATCTCCCAAGACTCTTCACTGGCTTCTCAGACACTGTTGGTATTGCCTCACCATTAATGAAGAATGTTTTATCTACTACTTTGCCTTTAATTATAGAGATGCTCCTTGATTTAGTGGGCTTGAATTGCATTCGTGCCCATTCAATGTTATTGGTTAATAGAAACAAACTGAATATGGTATAAAGAGGACGGTGTTAAAGCCAGCTTAATCCAGTGTTAATGCCACCTTGCATCAGATGTGTATAAGATCAATTGAATCAGGCCCACAGTGTATATTGAAAAGTGTTTTTTGTCAAATCTGACTTTTTGCTATTTAGTATTTTCAGTAGGTTGGCACTGGATTTAATGGAATCAGAAACATGGTGATGTTATTTTTTAATATAGCTGGGTACCGGTAGCCTATAAGGATTTGTACATTGAATAGTGTGTGTCAGCACCAGTGTTCTCAACCACAGTGTTTTGAATGTTAACTAATTCCCTTTAATTTGCCTTTCTTCAATGATTAAATTGGGTTGAAGTTCAGGAATTAAGATGTATGTATGCTTTCCTTGCGCTAGTAAAAAGACAAATCAATAGGGGTTACAACACTTGAAGTGTTTTTTAACCTTACAAGAGTGAAAGGTAATCAATACAGCATATGATTCATTTTGTGTATTTTTATTTTTGCTGTTCCTGAAACTGCAGCTACAATTTAAAATGGTATACAAGCTTGCTGCTTCTCCTTTGAATGCCCAAACATAAAAGATAATTGATCAAGCTTTTCACTCTTAGGTTATGATAGGTGAATATGTGGACAACACCGCTATGACTGGTTTTATGATACATAAATGCATTAGTATGCAGTATAACAATGTATGTAAAATGCATTTTGATGCCAACAGGCAGATTAAAATGATAATAATAATTTTGGAAAAGTTGTAATCTTTATCTGAAGATTTTAGTATACAAAGTTCCAAAACATACTTTTTTCTTAACCAACTGAACTACATTTGCAGATTGGACACAATGGAGCTTTCAAAACCTACATTGTATATATATAACACTATTTTGACACAATATTTAATTTTGTTTCATGAGCATTTGGCCAGATAAATGGTCCTACATTTACTAAGTAGTGGGTAGCTTTCCAGCAATCTGCAGATAGTGGAAAACACAGGACAAGGTGTTTTTCGATGGTCATGTAATAAAGTAATGTACCAAATCTGTGGTAGTTTGTCTACGGTAAAGGGAAACTGCAGCTGCCAGTCAGCTATAACTGAGGAATTCAAGTGCGGTAAGGTACGGCTGGAAATGACACTAATGGAAACCACGTGACGATTGTGTAAAGGAGGTAGCACCTATATAAGAACTGGGAGAAAGTGGGCAGCAAAGGACCCTTGGAAGATGCAAAGCCTACCCATGAGGCAAGTACAACATTTAAGAGTCCTTGGTCTCAGTTCGACTCCCCTAAGAAGCACCAAGAAGCTCCAGCTGAAAGGAGAGAAACCTTTCTGTTCATCACCAGCTACCTTGAAGCACTTTCTTACATGGACTATAAGAATCAGGGTTGCTTCACTTGGCATAATGACCAGGTGCTGTGAAGCTTGGCATTAGCACTGGAAGATCGGCAATCGCTGCACCCAGAGAACAACATTCCTCCGTCCAGGAGAGCAACCAACAGGACAGGTTATTAGAACTAAGATTCGCCTGTCACACTTGGAGGCCCCTAGAGATTGAAGAATGCAGGCTGATGTTGTCCATCACCTTATTTTCCCACCTGAGATTGCTACAAATAGACTACACTTAAGTCTTCAACACCATGCCAATAGGAGATCCACGTTGCCTGGAGGAAAAGCACTGAAGGCTCATATTTTACAGCAAAGCTACGTCCCCACGTTCCCACCACTACTATCTAATTTTATCTTGGAGAAAGCCAGGTCCAATATTAACATGAAGTAAATAATAGCTACTCTCATGTAATAATAATTTTTAAAAAAATCATAACGCCCTCTGTGTCCCTCTTTCTCTCTCAATAAATACTTCCAGATATAGCGGTCTTTGTTTGTGAAAAATACGTTTAAAAGATCTCATAATTTAAATCAATGTTTGATTTTAGCTTTTGCTATAAAAAAAATAAATAAAATAAAACTATATCATTTTTTTTATAGAGTACAATTGACACACTTTTTAGACTTTTTTTATTGTATTTACTGAGTTAATCTTAGAGGCTTTTAATAACATTCACAAAATAAAAAGGTTGTTTATTGCAGCTTAATTGTTGTTTATTGCAACTTCAATCCAGTTGATTTATAGTTTTTATTAGAAGAAAATTGCTTAGTTGGATGCTGTATGTTTGTAATGTCACCCAGTGGTAAAGTAGTAAATTGATGCTTTAATTTCCCTTTTGTCTTCTGGAAGCATTAGCCAAGGTAATTGCAAGCATTGGTCTATCAATACAAGCCATAATTGCATTAAGGTTTGAAGGTTGACTGACCAGGTAATTTCAACAATCAATATATAAAATCACTTTGACATTTTTACGAAAGGTGAAGTTACTTTTCTTTATTTGACATTTTGTAAACTTTTACAGCAAAGGGCTATAACAAAAAAAAGTGAAGTGTCTGTCTAACATTCATATCTTTCAAAGTTCATATTTATTTTAATAAGTATTTTTTGTTAATGGTTTAGGAAGAAACATATTTTTTTAGAATTATATTATAAAGAATGGAAATAACCACTTAACCTTCACTTGCAGAATTCATACCAAAATATCTATTTTTACATTTTCATCTCAATATTTTCCTCATGTTTCAGGTGCATTATTGCTGCTTCTTATTTTCACTGAGGCTGGTAAGTACTTGCACAGGTTACCTTGAGGTATGAGGTGCATCAGGACGTGGAGATGAGTAGGAACACTCATCTTTCTGTACCAGATCAGTACATTTGAATGGTGATAGGGGCAAATTACCAATAATTGTGAGCAATACAAAATATACAAACATGTGTTACTTTAAATATGTCCATAGTGAGACATCCACAAATGTTTCCTGTTTTACCTTATCTTGTCAGAAGACATATTAAACAGGTTAATTTGTATTATTTCTAACAAAATTGATGATTTTGAAAGCCAGTGAATTGGGATACATCCAGACAATATAAAGCCTACTTTATTGACTAGCTAGGCTTTCCCAAATCCCTTGCAATAACATAATAATGCACATGTTTTTTTTATCATTAAAATCTTTAAAATGTTTAAGCACAATAACATGTACAAACAAATAAGAGAAGAAAAAACACATTTTCTAATATTTTATTATTTTTTTCCCATGTATCATTTAAAATCAAAACATGTATGAATTGTATACATAACTTCCAATACATTTGTATTGAATACAAATACATTTTTTCATTGATGTTTGCATATTGCATTTGTGAATTTGTCTTTGAATATTATGGGTAATGCTGTATTGTTGAAAAAATAATCATGAAACCAATACTATCTGAGTAAGAGGTTCTTTGCAATGTGTAGTACATTGAGACAAATAAGATAATGTATGTAGGTATAGTATGCTGTCCATTTGAATAAAGCCATGGTATCTGAGCTATTCTCACATGCAAGCGAATCTTGCTATTATTTCTATATATGTAACCATATATAAATATATGATCTATGAATGGGCTTTAATGGGTATATCATATTCATTTACTTAGGAATATCATATTCATTTACTTAGGATAAAAAGATCACTACTGATTGGAAACCAATCAGAGTTGCAATGTATTAACATCTACACACAGTCTTGCAATAGATAAACAATGCCTCTACAGTACCTATTTGAAATGAAATATGAACTGGAGGACTCTAGAGGTTTGGATGCTTCTTGCATGTTTAAAAGCTGGATTTTGCCTCTGGTGGATATTTTGTTCTCAGAGGCAGTCTGGGAATCTCAACTAGAAATGGAAGCAATATATACTGGAGGTAAGACAAATGTAGCTGCAGTTGTGGGTATAAAGTAAATTACATGGTCAGCATATTCTGCAAAATCATCACTTTTCTTTGCAGCAGTTAGAAGGTAAACTTCGCTATAGTCTTCAAAAGAGTCTCTCCCATTCCCATAATGCTTAATGTTTATTCGGGCATACACAGAAATCAGAAAAAAAAGAAAATAGGCCTCTTGCATGTGAAACAAGGGAAAGCAGTTGCCATGGTTACTTGAATGTAGGATATTCTACATCAGAATCCAGAAAGAATACAGACACACAATCATTGTAGGTGAGGTGCAGGTACTGGAGAACAATGTCAGTCTTTGTTGAAATCATGACTGCACACTCCAAAAAGCTTTCTCTTGCTTACAGATTTATTTATAGTGCCTTGAAAATATCGTTCCTCAAGACAAATGTATTTATTTATTTATTTTCTAGGGGAACTGTATGTATAGTATTAAGGTGAAAATATGCAAGGGATTATATAATACTGACAACATTTACATTATTTAGGTGCAAAAAAGGGCTGGTATAACATAACTGCAGTTAAATTGTGTCTATTAAACGAAATGTGCTGTGAAGTTTGTTCTCAAGAATAGTTGATACACAATTTCTTTTGAGACTGTTCCTCGTAAAACATCCGTTTTTGTAAAACAATCATTACATTGCTAGTCTTACTATAAATATTCTGCAAATACTGTATGGTATCAGAACTAAAATGCAGCTCTAAGTCACACTACTTTGATTCAACACATAATAATCTGTACTGGCTGATAGTCTCAAAACGTATATTTAGTAGTATATTTAAGTTTCGGTAGTTATATTGCTTCCTGTCTTTGTGTGGTATTATTGCTGATAAAAGCAGTTCCCACATATTTTCATTATGAGAAATGTGCTTTCAACAAACATGACTTTGACTGCAGACTGATGGCCCCATAGCTTCCACTTGTCAATCAGACAAAGAGGCCAAGATCACACAGAATGTAATGCCACTGAGATACTGCAAATTCTCAGTATCAACTAGGTTTTAAAATATGCTGGTTTTAACAGTTAAAGGATAACTACATGGAGCAGTTTGTTAATATATACTGGTGTTTATTTAAATAAAAAGCATTAATTATAATGTGTACATTTTGAGAAATATCAGTATTAATCAACACTTTTTGTTAGGCAGTCACTGAAAAAGTGTGCTCATTTCCTTAAATGACATGCAGCTCTTATGAAAGCAATATTAAAAAATCATCAGCTCAGCTGGAAGTTATTTGCACCTAATCTGTCAGCATTAACTAACAGGATCCAGGAAGTTCGAAAAAATTAGGATTTAAAACTAATTAAAACAATTCCGAGGGGAGGACCAAGGAGTTAACCACTTGACTGCTTCGAAATCTACCAGGTATGTCCTCCAAGAGTGGTATGAAATCTACCAGGTATGTCCTCCAAATCACTAATATGTACATTGTCCAGTCTCAGGGATCAGTGGCTGGGTTTACATACATGTGAAAATCGACTCTACAGTCATGACTGTGTGATGTTGTCACGCAAATACATCGTGAAACAGCAAAACGACATCCTTTTGGCAGCGCGACTTTAAGGGCAGGGTCAATCGCTTTCTCACAATAAAAATAGCTGTAAAAAAAAAACATGTAAACCTGAGCAAGAATCGTGCTTGTGGCTCACGAGATTTCAGCAGTTACGATCCCATTCTTTTGACTTAATCTCATGTAATCTCCAGCAGAAAGGCCATATAAAACACACAGACCCCCAACACATACACACACACATAATGTGCATTTATGGACTACTTTAACACTAGAAACGCTGCAGTTATACTCCTACCTACAACCACCGACGGCAGTCATTATCACGATACACTTTAAACATCATCAATATTAAAATGAAAGACAAACTATCGGATACAACTCAAAAGTTTTATTCTAGCACATCATATCAAACATCTGCACAGCCTAAATGCTGTATTTAAATGAACAATTAAACATAAAAGGGTTTTTTCTAACTTACCACATATAAAGCACTACTTCAAAAAATGAAAAACTATAATAAAATAAACATTTCAAAATAAACTAATGTGTAAACAGGTTTATGTACATACAAAACTGTAAAAACAAAAGTAGTTTTTAATCTAAAACTAAAGTAACATATGATTTCCCTTGTGTGCGTGTCGCTCGCAGCACAGAATCCAAGTTGAGATGCTGCAGCCTGCAGCTTTGCAGTTTTCTGATCGAAATGTTTCTGCCGAAGCGCTGTGGCTAGCCTCAAGATGAAATCTCTCCTACTGATATTTTCCCCGGTGCATTTCTTGTACAAAATAAAGGAACTGATGGCTGCTAGGTCCGGTAGAGATAACAACAGACTTGTATATATATATAAAAATAGAATATTGTAGGTTACATTCAAAATAAAAATATGTATTGTAAAAGGCGTTTCAAGTGTTAATGACATTTAACTTTTAGATGTTCCACAAACACACACACACACACACACACACACACAAATATAAATTCTAAGTAATAAAACTTCTACTTAGTAGAAATTATATTTTATATAATTGTGTGTATGCGTGTGTGTGTGTGTGTGTGTGTGTGTTGGAAAGGTAACCAGACAAACAAGTAGCTAATGTGTGGCGTGATTCAGTATGTGCATGACAACACGTGAATTCATTTCTCTTGTTAAATGTTTTTATCTTCATGGCAACGCATGAAGCTCTCCTCATGATATTCAGAGTCGTTCTTTTCCTACTTAGTAAGCAGACACGGACATTTAAATATCCCCTCCCCTAAATAACTATGAATTGAGTAATCTGCATTATTACGGCCGATTTTTTTCCCTAAATCAGAACTGCATAGCAACGCATTTCCTGAAAAGTATGTCAACTGAAAACTGTCATGACTTGTGCATGTAAACGCCGCCAGTGAGTCTGCTGTACTTTCAAAACGATATAGTAGCAAGACAGATGTTTTACCTATTGATACCTCAGAGAAGGCTTAAACACATAGGAACATAGATTACTGTTACTAAGATAAACCCAGGACCCTGAACTAGAGTAACGGCTAATGGTCATAAGGTGTCTAAAACGATACACTGAAGATGTCTAAATCAAAACAGTGATGGTGAAGCTGTGTGAAAATGATTTAGTCCAGCATTACCTATGTGACAAAAAGAGATGGCTGAAGTAAACTGTGACCTCACAGATTAAACTACATTAAATAAAGTACATCAAGCACGATATATTGCAGAGGCATGCTGTGCCATCTGGTGTACATATTTCTGTCATGGGTTAATCCTCTAACTTGAAAATGACCCAAACTGTGTTCTAAATTGAAGCCCTCCATGCACAAACATGTTTCTTGTCTATAAATCTCTCATTCTGACAGCAGCAAAAGAATTTTAAATCGGTTGTCAAATTCTCAAAACAACAAAAGATGACCTTGACGTGTTATTTTATGTTTTTATTTTTTTGTGTGACAGTTGAAGAATATGCATTTTTTTCATGATGCTACCCATGAAAATGTAGTTAGAAAATAACAATACAACAGTACAATACTTGTTCTGCACATAGCTGAGTTTATTATTGAAATTTAGGTACACAGATTGGATATGCCATACTGCTTAATTAAAAAATATATATTTTTGCCTATATATATATATATATATATATATATATATATATATATATATATATATATATATATATATATATATAGTACTAGCTGAAGTACCTGGCGATGCCCGGGGAAATTCAATATTTCAATATTTCATACATGTCAAATTGGGGAACAGTAGCCTTGTTGTTTCCTATAAGTTACCGATCTTGGGTGTCACACAGTGTGCTCGGACCCCTTTGCCTTTTTCTAACTTTGTTTTTTTTTGGGGGTTTTTGCCATTTTTAAATTTTTAAAAATGTTTTGTTCTTTTTATTTATTTATTTTTGTTTTGTGGGTTTCTTTGAGATACGTGGCTACTGTAGTGATCCGGCAATGGGGTTGCTAAATAAAAGCACCCCAGGGTCAAAATATTGGATCCAAACATAGCCCTGGACCTTCCCCTGGATGAAAGAGGAGGCCATGCAAAGTTTGGTTGCACTGGCTCCTGTGGGGTCCGAATGCATAAAGGAACAGACAGACAGACAAACTTTTTTCTTATTGAGCCAAAAAAAAAAAAAAAACCCATAACATACCCTGGTTTGACTCAGCATCGAGAGATTTTTACTGGTGTAGACTCAGATTTACAACAACAATTCCATTTGCAGTATGACAAAGCCGTACATTGAATCTAAAGCTAAGCCAGCTTTTGAGTTTGCAGTTTCTCTTATGCAGCATTAGATCCAACAATTCTTGAAATTTAAGGTGCTGCAAAATAGGACAGATATAATGCAGGGATGTTTTACTTTTTGGGAGGGTACTGAAGATGCACTTTCCAGGAAACAGACCAACTTTGACTGAAATAGATCAATCAGTCTTTATTATTTATATAGTGTGTTTCATGATAAATCACCCCAAAGCACTTTGCATAGATTCAAATATTGATATATATTAAAAGAAGTAGCAATAAGCATGTGAACAATAAAATAAAACCACACAAACACCTGCATTGAAAGCATGAAAACAACAGAGAACAAATTGATATTGTGTCATTTATCAATTGAAGTATCTCATCCAGTTATTCATGCATTTAGAACTATACATGCCGTGTTAGTTGTTGTGGGTAGGCCATAGGTTAGACTGCTTTTACATTTCAGAACTATAATAATGTATTCCGGTATCTGCAGCCACTACCTTATATGAAAACCAGTGCAGGCACATACAGAGTATAAATGCACAGTAAGGGAAACATTGTAGTCAAATGCAATCTGAAAAGGACATTATATAGCTAGGACTGAATAATAAAGTGAAATGTTAGTGAAATATTGATATTAAATCAATGCAGTTATCATGTTCATCATTGGAAACTGCATGGTAATTTTGTAGTTTCCCCATGATTTTACATTTGTTATACTAGCCATGGTTTTCCATTTTTTTTAACATGCTTTACCATACCTTTCTGGGCTTTACAATGCTTACCTATGCACACACACACACATACATTATATATATATATATATATATATATATATATATATATATATATATATATATATATTGTGACACACTGGGGTAAGTCTGTCACTTGCAGGACCGTCTTCACTGTCTCCTTTGGTGTAAGACAGAATCACAGGACCACAGAAATGAAATAAAACAGTACAGTGCCTGTGTATTTATTTACACCAAACAAAACAAAACAAAACAAAACAAAACTAAACAATATCTAACTCAGTTTGGGGATCTGATTTCCCCCCCCTTTATCTATCTTATCCACTGGGTAGCTAAGCTACTTACCAGTTTTAAACTTGTTGCACCGGATTTCTTTTTGTCATTTCTTTTTGTCTTTTCCTTAATTTCTCCTTTCTCCACACAGTCTAACCACAACCACCATAAGCCTCCCCCAGCTCGACCCTGAACAAAGGAGATAATTTCCTTTTATTGTAAACCAGTCCAGCCACATACAAAACTAACACATCTTAACCACCTGCAGCTGTGCTGGTTTACATTTCAATTAAACCCTTGTACTCCTGGTCCTTGTAGTTTCTTTGGTGGCTGCCATTTTTGTAGGCCCTATTAACTACAACTCCCGCATTGTCTCTTGGGAGATGTAGTCTTTCCCTGCTCAATCCGGCACTTTCCAGTGCCCCGGTCCTGTATACCATAATATGCTAGGACCCACATATTTACCATTCGTGACCAGCCCACGTCTATGGTCACAATATATATATATATATATATATATATATATATATATATATATATATATATATATATATATATATATAATATGCACAATGAAAACACAACAGTCTAAGTTTTACATTAATAGCTCATTGGGCGCATACATAATGTTATTTACATTTTAAATAGTGAGCAGATAGGTTTGTTGATTGTTTGAGTAGTACTTTTCCTTGGGATAACAAAATACTGAAGTCAAGTCATGTGATTTCATAAAAATGCCAGGTGCTCAGTGTTTGATATTTTAATTGAGTTAAAATTGCCAAAATGAGTTGATTAAGAATCTGTATAAATAGCCATTCGAAAAGACATGATTTTAATTAACCCAAGAACAGCGATTATAATTGCATAACTTCAAGAAAACAATGTCAAGGTCTTGCCGTGGCCAGCTTTTGTCCTGACCTGAGACCAATAGAACATCTGTGGGACCAAATCGCCAGTGCCATCCACAGGAGACAACCGCGACCAGCCAACCTTTGCCAGCTGGCTGCAGCTGCACAGGAAGAGTGGCGGAACATCCCACAGCAGTGTATCCAGAGGCTGAGCAGGTCTATGCGTCAACGCTGCCAGGATTGTGTTAATGCTCAGGGAGGTCATACCCGATATGAACTTTGTAATGTTTTAATTTTGACAGTGTGTCACGTTTCATACTGAATTTTGTCACGTTTCATCTGTATTTTTGGTCACATTTTCTGTGATTTTGTTTGATATCTACATTTAAAACATTTGATTAAATCCATTAGACCTCAGTTTTGCGTTTCTTTTGTGCATCAGTACACACACACACACACACACATATATATATAGTAGCAAAGTGGGGTTTATTTTTGCCACGTTTGAGACATTTCCACTGTCTGATTGTGCATAAAAGAAATACCACAAGAAAGTAAATTGAAAAAAAAAACAGGAAGGTTCCTGTATGTTTATTTATTATTCAAACACAAAAGAAACAAAGCCAAAATAGTGCTTAAACTAGACTTGTTTTTCAGGTGCTAACTAAAACTGGACAGCTAAGCTGTTTACCGCTTACAAAACACATGTATATATTTAAAGTATCACAATACCTTAACTTTCATCTTAAGTATCACAAAGCCTTAACACAGACCCAGATCACAAGATTTTCCTTACTGTTATCTACAGCTTAATGAGCCTCAGGTGTTTCTCATTGCTGACTGAATTACTCAGTGCAGTGTCTCTTGGGTAATGGAGTTCTGTTTCTCCCCCTCGTTAAGACTGTGCACAATTTCCACAGCTTCTCAGAAAACACATCTGGCTTATTTAATCGACCGCTTTGTCATACTGCAAATGGGAATTGTTGTTGTACATCTGAGTCTACACCAGTAAAAATCTTTCGATGCTGAGTCAAACCAGGGTTTTGTAATTTTTTTTTTGTTTGTTTGTTATATATTACATTATTGTAGACAGAAAATATATACTATTTTTAATTAAGCAGTATGGCATGTCCAATCTGTGTGTCTACATTTCAATAAATTATGTCTGTCACATTTACCCTGATGAACACTACACCATAATAAACTCAGTTGTGTGCAGAACAAGTATTGTACTGCCAGCAGACGGACTGATGCATGCCCCGTTGTGTGCATGCATTTTTTTTTGTTATTTCTAATATAAAAGACATTTATAATTAAAACACTTAAATCTTTTTGTGTTCGTCTTGGGGTTGTCTTGCAAATGACCTCATTGCGATGCAGAAAATGTGCTTTACCTGAAGCTGATCTGAAGAAGAAGAGTGGGCTTACGCCTCAGACTCATCCATTACGCTGTCCCACCGATACCTGTCCACGCTTGATCTGTTCCAAGTCATACTGCAACTGTACCAGTACGAAACTTGCTCTTGTCAGGGTTTCGTATCGATACCCTTATAACGGTACAACGTCAGTAACAACTCCAGGGTGAAGATGTGGATGAACATAAACTAAATACAATACATTACATTCCTTTCTTAAAGGAAGTTCACTTTAATTTATCTTCATACAAGATCATTTTCAGTTTAATACAATATAAATAAATAAATAAATAAATAAATAAATAAATAAATCTGATGGCTTGATAATTTTATTTAAAAGCATAGGCATGCAACGTATTTATTACCTCATCAACGTTTTTTTTTTTAAATTTCCAAAGTAGCCTAGTTTGACACATTTGGGGCCAACCTGAGAATAATTCAAACTCAGATCGGTAATTCAAAGTAGGTCGGATATATTGGTATCGGATATTCTTCTTCAGATCAGCTTTGGGTAAAGTGAATTTTCTGCATCGCGATGGGGTCATTCAGAAGACATTCGCTGTTTGATAAGATCTACTTGAAGAGGTCAGTTTGAAATGCTCAGGTATAAATGTTAGTGAGGGCATTTCCCAAAGTTTTGTCCCAGACCTGGCGGTAGTGCAGGCACAATAACTCTGGCAAAGCAGGTAACCAATATCACTTGACAGGGCAAAGCCTGACTGCGCCCATTTGTGCCTATGTAGCACCCCATAATCAGACACTAACAACCTTTAGCGTAAGTGTCTTGCCCCATTTGTTGTAATTCTAACCAATGCACAAGCAGCATGCAGACTACGGAACCTAAAGAAAACGTACCAAAATGCAGCAGTATTTTTTATTATGTTGTACTTGAATATTTGCATGTCATAAAAAACAAAACAATTGAAGAAACAAAATATCCTCAGCACCATAAAAGGGATACCAATAATAATGGTAAAAAAAGCTATAATGAGTTAAGAACATTGCTTGATTAATTTGGTTGGCACTCCCTTAAGACAAAATAGCTGATACAGGGTCCCCGTGTGGCTCATCCAGTTAAAGCACTGGGAGCTCAGGATGAATCATACAGCTTGGACGGCGCCAGTTCGCGTCCAGGCTGTGCAAAGAGGCCGAACTTTGCTGGGGACTCCCAAGGGGGCGTCACATTGCCTCTGAAGCTTCCAGGGTGGGGGATGGGAAACCGGCAGTGATTGCTTCCCCTCATCATGCAACAGCGAACCCTACTGGCCAGACACAGAGCACATTCAGAGTGGATAAAAAGCAGGGCTGATCTCTGTTCTCTGGGATTGGTAGTCCGCCCTGCCCCGGATTGCTCGGCGTAAAAGCAATTCTGGCTTTAGCCTTGTGAGATCAGAGGACACTCACACGCCCCAGAATGTCTGTGCTGTGTGGGGACTCACTGCGGTGAGGAGAAAAAAAAAATAACTGGACATTCCAAATTGGGGGAAAATAAATAAAAATAATAATGGGAAACTAAAATAAAACAAAAAAAAAAGAAATAGCTGATACATAAGTACTGGCCAGTTGATTAATACTGTGGCATATTCCCCTATCACATCCTTCTATGAATCAATTCCACAGAGATCTCCCTCATGTTCAGTAGTCTCAACCAGATGCATTCCATTATGTCTGCAGCCTTGTGGAATAATGTTGACTTTGCCTAAGGTAAATCTCTGTCCTGCATGATTAAATACAAGATAACACATAATATACAGGTTTTGTATCATGATGGTGCTCCCTGAAGCCAACTGCTAGTACCACTGGCCTTCACCTAAAGAGATTAGCCTGGGAAGCTGTTTATCACTTGTCTTATCAAACAATTATCTCTCTGCATCTGAAGTGAATGTAACCACAAAGGGTACAATATGAAAGAGAAAAAGTATTTTTTTAAATACCACTGTATGGTAAATTGTCTGAAGAGTTTCAGTTTACTTCTGTGATGGATAATATGAATAACAGTATTTTATTAGTAGGACACAGGAGGAGGAATCTAAAGTTTGGGCATTAAACAGAAGAAAATGCAAACAATTGCACAGATTCACCTACAGAAATGGAGTATGAAGTGCTATAATGATACATTAATTGATGTATGACTTCCTGAATGAGGTGATAGAGTTCACTGACAATAATCCATCTTCTTGCTGCTATTCAGACATTAATTTCTAAACAAGTTACATTTTTTCCATTTAAAACTAATTTAGTTTCCTCTGCCTTTGAACTGCTGAAATAAAGAGGCTGAGAAAGCATTTATGCATTTGTTTGAAAAATGTATGAGTTTGCTTATTACACTTTAAACACCTTTACAATGTTATGCTTTTACCGGCTTTAGTTTTCTGTTTGGTTTATGCTCTATGCTGAAGCACCAGGAAAGCAGAAGAAGAAAAAAAAATGCAAACAATTTTGTTTGGACAGCTAATAATGCTTCTTATTATACAATTCACTGTATAATATGGGATTTAAAAATCTGAATATTAATGAAACAACCAATTTATAGAAGATGAGGGGGATCAAAATGATGTAGAATGCAGAACAGCACTAGTATAAAAAAGTCATTCTTCAATAGGAAAAATAGAATGGCTTGACCACATGTAGAATGATTAAACAGCAAGCTCACATCCATGATTTATTGCTGGAGCTACCTAATTTAGAATGCAGAATTTGCTATTTTTTCACATTACAGAAAAACTCCTGCTTGTTGCATTTGTCAATGACACTACACAATGGCATTATTTCTTTCTTATTAGAAAGCACAAAACAAAACTGGTACCCCACCACGCCCCCGTAGCTAGGGAAATTCTAAACATGAACATAATTGTCTGATTATGCAGTGTGCCGCTTGGAATGAGTGGGCATTTTCAATGTAAGATTAAATGATATCCAAAATCTTCTCATCACCTACCCTAATCCTACCTTTTATATTTTAATTAAGCAATACATTTATTCTCATCTAAGCAATGCATTGGCTGCCATGATCTATAACACATTCATAATTCATTGCCTACGCAAAAGTAAATAATATCACTCAAAAAACCATCAGGTAATTTAAAGAGATATATACAGTACGCATCTATTATTAAATTGAGTCAGTGTGTGTGAGTGCCTATTCAAATGTATATATAACTGTGAACTATTATCTCCCAGCTGTTCCTTTCTTTTATAAGCTTTTGCTAACAAGCATGCCATGAGAGTACATTGACAGACTGGCCTTGGTAAACGAGTGGTTTGTTGTGTTTAAATTCCATTAGTTAGTGTGCTCAGGAATTCACACCTTCGTTCGACTAAACTTGGTGGAAACACAATTCCTCTGGTTACAGGCTCTTTTTTATACAGAAAACAATCATTCACTTTACTAACCCTGGATCACACACGAGCTACGACAACAAACAGAATGGGAATGTGTAAATCAAATAAGTCACATCCCTAGCATTCTCACACCAATTTCAGTCAGGAAAGCTCATGCGATAGAAAGAACAATATTTATTAAATCATAGACAAGACATTACTATGTTACACATATTTCCATTACATCTTTGGCCTTTGGCCTTGCCCTTCGAGGTACCCCTGCCCATAATTTAGTTTGCTGATAGTGGGGAAGCTGACTGTAGAGAAGCCATGGGCAGGGGGGCAGGATAGCTGCCCTCCCCTTTAGACAGAAAAACAGGTGGAGGCTGGGGAGGAAGAGGCAAACTGTCAAACAGCAGAGACAATTAGATTGAGGTAAGATTTAAAGCCCTTTCTAGCTGATCATTGGACGTGTTGTTAATCGAATGACAAATGAGATACTAGCCATTTGACTGACGACTGTCTGGTATCGGAGACGCATATATGCTTAATGTTTACAATTTTTATCCAGCTTAAAGGTGAATTTCCTGCCTGAACCACCTTGGCTCCAGCAGCTGATGCACAAACAGGTATGAAGTAATTATGTGCTGAATGTAATCCATTCAGAAACATTATTTTAAAATGTTTTCTTGTATGGATGGATATTTGTTTGTTTGAGACTCTTATCATTTTGTAATGGTGACTGTATGATTTTTTTAAGGTCGGGTGAGCAAAACCTGCACTGTTGAAGATTGTTGTAAGCAATTGTTCCCCCCAAACACCCACCCACTGGTTATTAATAGATCTATGAGTACGATATGAAACCATATCTGTGTGGGTTAGGGCTTCTCAAGTGGTAAATATCCCTTACTGGTTATATACAGTATTGTCGTTTAAAACAAGAATTCTTTGCCTACCCTTTTTTTTATTAGTATTTCCTCTAGCAAATAGAGAGTAAAAAATAAATGATTCCTTTTAATATGTTGGCTCAGCATCATCGTAAATAAGGAAGGCAATTTATAATCCACACGCCCCTGAGTATTCATTTAACAGTTGGGTCTGGTCAAAGTCAAGATGTGTTTCTTGTGATACATGAACAAGTAAAGAGTTTCCAAATTATTCTGTTAGGAATAATGTAAATACTACAAGGTGACTAACAGGATTCAGGTCACTGACTGAAAGCTAAATATATTTTGAAAATCTGTGACCTCTAAAGACTTTATTACTATACATGTAACCCCCCCCCCCCCGACCCCCGACCCACATAGGCAATTACATTATTCATAACATGTTTAACTAGAAATGGGCTAAATGATTAAAAAAAACGTGCAACTACAGGTGACACAATTTTAACTTTCTTCAGGCATTGTGATGGAAATGGGGGGTGTGGGGTATTGTAAAAATGGCAGGTGATGGAACACTGCACGTCATTAATGCTTATGCAATGGTGACAGTGATAATGATCAAGTTAGTCAAAAATGTGTCATAGCAACTGTGAGGATTCAAACAGGAGTAGAAACTGGTGAAGGTGGTTATAGACATTTTTTAAATGGCGGTTGTTGGTTGACAGTTATTCTCTGTGTTTTGACAAATTAATGAGACGGTGTACTTTATTAAACTGCAAAGCCTTGTCTGTCGGTCATTGGTAATCACCTCAAATAAAATAATTAAAATAGCAGAAAGTATCAATGTTTGTTAGTGATCTTTCTTTCTTTGCTGGCATGTTTGGACATGTTTAATAAATATATGCCGCAAATCATCTGTAACACTATGTAACACAATTTTTGTTCCTGGGTAGTAAGTGTTATTTCCTAATTGCTTATGCCTCAGAAGTATAGAAAATGGCTATTATTCCCCACAAACTTTGCTTTTGTGACCAGGACAGTGATATTTTGAAATGTACCTATTTCCAATGAGAAAACGGACGAATTTGTGTCTTTTCGTTCACATAAAGTCAGAAAAAAACAACATATGAATCCAAATTAACATGTATTGATACTAAAGTAATACAAAAATGACTACAAAAGATTTAGAAGTGAGTAGTTTTTCGAGATTTACGATTATACTGTAAATCACTTTCACGAATCAGCCCCAAATGTAGTCTCCCATCATGTTCTCGTTATACTGTCCTTGGTAGCGGCGTTCAAAGTCCAGTATATCCTGGTGGAAGCGCTCGCCTTGCTCCTTCGAGTACGCTCCCATGTTCTCCTTGAATTTACCAAGATGAGCATCAAGGATATGGACTTTGAGGGACATCCTACAGCCCATTGTGCCGTAGTTCTTCACCAGTCTCAACCAGCTCCACATAGTTTTCGGCCTTGTGATTGCCCAGGAAGCCCCGAACCACTGCGACAAAGCTGTTCCAAGCCGCTTTCTCCTTACTAGTGAGCTTCTTGGGGAATTCATTGCACTCCAGGATCTTCTTTATCTGTGGTCCGACGAAGACACCGGCTTTGACCTTTGCCTCAGACAGCTTAGGGAAGAAGTCTTGAAGGTACTTGAAGGCTGCCGACTCCTTATCTAGAGCTCTGACAAATTGTTTCATAAGGCCCAATTTGATGTGCAGTGGTGGCATCAGCACCTTCCGGGGGTCCACCAGTGGCTCCCACTTGACGTTGTTCATCCCCACAGAGAACTCGGTCCGCTGTGGCCAGTCCCGCCTGTGGTAGTGAGCCTTGGTGTCCCTGCTGTCCCAAAGGCAAAGATAAACCTTCTTGCCCCTCTCAGACTCTGACCTCTCCTCCCTGCTCCAGGGTCACAAACCCACCACGTGTGCCTTGGACCCCCCTCCCCATTCACCTCTTTCAAGCTGCTGCTCCTGCTCTACTCCCCTTCATCTCCTCCCTCCTCAACACCTCTCTACTTTCTGGTATCTTTCCCTCTGCCTTCAAAAAAGCCTCTATCACTCCCCTCCTCAAAAAACCTACCCTTGACCCCACCTCCCTCCAGAGCTACCATCCTGTCTCCCTCCTACCCTTCCTCTCCAAAACCCTCGAGCGGACTTTACACCGCCAGCTCTCTGCTTTCCTGTCCAACCACTCTCTGCTTGACCCTCTCCAATCTGGCTTCCGCTCTGCTCACTCCACTGAAACCGCCCTCCTGTCTGTCACCAACTCACTTAAGTGTGCCCGAGCTGCCTCCCTCTCCTCTGTCCTAATTCTCCTCGACATCTCTGCTGCCTTTGACACTGTTGATCACTCTATTCTACTATCATCTCTTGCTGACCTGGGGATCTCTGGCCCTGGTACTCTCCCGCCTAGACTACTGCAACTCCCTCCTGGTTGGCCTCCCTGCATCCGCCACCCGTCCGCTCCAGCTCATCCAGAACTCTGCTGCCCGCCTGGTGTTCTCTCTGCCTCGCTTCGCCCATGCTACTCCACTACTCCGCTCGCTCCACTGGCTCCCGATCACCGCTCGCATCCAGTTCAAGACTCTTGTACTAGCCTACAGATGCCTTGACCAGACTGCACCCAGCTACCTCTAGACCCTCATCTTTCCCTACACCCCCACTTGACCTCTCCGCTCCGCCTGCACTAGAAGACTGGCTCTACCTCCGCTACGCTCCCATGCCTCCCGAGCCCGCTCCTTCTCCACCCTTGCTCCGCAGTGGTGGAATGACCTTCCTACAGATGTCAGGACTGCCCAGTACCTGACCACATTCTGGCGCCTCCTTAAGACTCACCTCTTCAAACAGCACCTGTAGAACTCTGTTTGTATCCTGGGACACTATCACCCTTCATGTAAATGTGCTTTATTTTGCTATTATCTGCCCTCTATTTTACCCCCCTGTTTGTATCCTGGGACACTATCACCCTTCATGTAAATGTGCTTTATTTTGCTCTTATCTGCCCCCTATTTTACTGCATTTAATCCTGTACTTCAGAATACTGTAATCTGCCAAGTGTTTAACCCGTAGTATTTTGTATTTAATCATATCCTGATGTAACTATCATTATTTAATCATATCCTGATGTAACTATTGCTATTATCTGCTGTATTATTGAATTGTGGTTTGTCACACTTGAACAAAAGTTATTGTATTTCTTGCTCTTATTGTATTACTTGTATTGTAACACTTGAAATGTATTTGCTTACGATTGTAAGTCGCCCAGGATAAGGGCGTCTGCTAAGAAATAAATAAATAATAATAATAATAATAATAATAATAATAATAATAATAATAATAATAATAATAATAATAATAATAGCAGGGAAACTTGGTAAAACCGCCTTGGAGATCCATCAGGAATGCCACCATTTTGAAGTCTTCTATGACCTCCCAGCCGTACTCATCATACTTCAAGGCGTCCAGCAAGGTCTTGATGCTGTTGTAATCCTCTTTGAGGTGCACCGAGTGAGCCAGGGGAAGAGACGGGTACTTGTTACCATTATGGAGCAGCACGGCTTTGAGGCTCCTGGATGAGCTGTCAATGAAGAGGCGCCACTCATTCTGGTTACAGGCTATTCCGATTGCCTCGAACAGGCTGGTCACATTGTGGCAGAAGCAGAGCCCATCTTGACGGGTGAAGAAGCTGGAAAAAGTTTGGTGACGCTTCCTCTGATCTGCGACTTGCACACTTTCATCCAACAAGTTCCACTGCTTTAGCCTAGACGTCAAAATCTTGGCATTGGACTTGGTGAGACCAAGATCTCTAATCAAGTCGTTGAGGTCTTTTTGGTTGGGGTAGTATGGGTTTCTCTCCTCAGCTCCACCTCTGAAATTGTCATCTGGATCTACAACGTCTTCCTCGCTCTCTGACTTGCTGCTCTCTTCTAAAGACGGCTGCTCTCTCTCCGGAGGAGTGGGTACGGGGAGCTCATGTCAGTGTGGCACCGGGTGATGGATGAAGGAAGGTCTGGATACGTGATAGCAGGTGCAATGAGGTGCCCAGGGTTTGTCTTGATCCCCGACAGGCATGCCGAAATATGCCTTGTAGGCCTCACACATCTTAGCAGATGCTTCCACAGAGTACTTTTTTGCTCTAGTCTTGATAAATTGGCCGCAGACATAGCAAAATGCGTCTGCCGGATGCTTGCAGCCTCTTGATGCTATCTCAGAAAAATGCAGATATGTATCCACTTAGGCAGCTGGAACTAAACTGAACTGGTGGGCTTAAGGCCCCTGTATTTATACTACTATTTATATTACTGGAAAGTTCTAGAAAGTTCTAGAAGTTACTCCAAGTTTACTCAGCACTGAATCTATCTGGAATGTTCTGGAAAATAGGTAAATTTCAAAATATCACTGTCCTGGTCACAAAAGCAAAGTTTGTGGGGAATAATAGCCAGTTTCTATACTTTTGAGGCATAAGCAATTAGGAAATAACACTTACTACCCAGGAACCAAAAAAAATAAATAAATAAATTGTTACACGGTGTAATCAGTCAAAAAAAAAAAAAAATATATATATATATTTTAATAAATAAGATATGCTGAGAATTTCATATATTTGTGATGCAGCTAAATGGCAGCAAATTCCGAATTTCACACTCTTGGCAAATCTGTCTACTTATCCTCAATAGGCCATGTTTGTATAGCTCATATTGTAGTAGTAGAGCTACTGGACTGACAGTATAATTCTAGTCCTATTGGGATTTTATTGTATAACAAATTAGCAGGTCTCTAACCTGCTGAACTGGAGAGTAACATATTACTTTGCATTCTATATGCAAATGTCCAAGGGGATTTAATCGCAGTTAACCTACCTTTCATTCCCTAGGCACATGCTGTAACTATTTTCATAAACTTTATGATTTCCATTCTTAAAGAAAAATGCCATGGTAACCTCCTTGGGTTTTGACTTTACCTCTTTGGAAACAACATGAGGACACCTAATTCACACTACTTCATATCTAAAACACATCCACAACTGGTGCCTTCTTGGGTCTTGAGTACATCAATTTAAGAGAGCAATTACGTTGTTCCTTGGCTTTATTAAAGACCCGACAGGTGTTGATGTTTTATTTCTAGTAGGAGTGGATAACATTAGACTCCATTCATCAGGTGAGCAGGGGTGGCGGTACTTCATACTGCACTGTAACAGTTGTGAGCTAATTATTATTATTATATTCCACCATAATACTGAAGTTTTGCGAGACATCAAAACATTGGCACTCTACGGGCCCACACAACTTGCAGTGTAGCCCCCTCATATTTTAGCCTAGGCCCCAACTCAGCACCCTCACCGGGGGGAGCCTGCCGCTGCCACTGTTCAGGAGCATGCTGTATGCAAAAATGCATGGAATTGATTCACATAAATGACTGCAGCGGGAAACACAGAAATTAATCCAATAACATGGACCATAGCTGAGAGACAGAAAACATTTGTGTGTGTTTTATTGTTTTTTTTTAAATTTATTTTATTGTATTATTTCTACATTTTGTAGAATACAGTCAGTTATTTTTGTATGTGAGGATGGCGGGATGGGGGTGGAAGCAGACAGTTGCAGTTTACAATAAAGAATGAGGTATATATTAGTGCCAGCTGTAGTAGTTTTTTATGTAGATTGGATTCCATTAGGAACTGAGCTAAGGGCATTAGAATGCATTACAGATGGAAGTGACTTCTGGCTGACAGAAACACAGGTCTTTAGCCAGTCACTTAGCATATCGCTGAAATTTCCAAAACCAATATTTACTATTTAAAAATACATTCATAAATGTCACTAGTATCTACATTTTCAAGGATGTATTATTTAATCGTAATACTCCAATTGTCAGCACCCCACTGCCACTTCCTATGGATGGGTTTATATATTATACATTTACTTCATATCCTTTCCATCATGCTTTACCTTGATCAGATGACTTAGGCTTAAGATGAGTTTACATATAGGAGAGATGAAAGGTTGGTGTCTATTATAAGCTTGTAAAAGACTGAGAGTGAATCATTTTACGTCAAGTTTATCTGAAAAGTAATACAATCTAGAATTAACATCTCAACATCATTGTTCTTCAAATCATATAAAGAGGTCAGGCAACATTGATAGATACTTTAAATCATTGTGTGCGTGAATATATCCCAAACCCACATTTTATGGCAACACTGTATAAATTCTCAGTATAACAAAAACAATAATATATATATACTGTGTATATATATATATATATATATATATATATATATATATATATATATATATATATATATATATATATTTAAAGTTCCTTTTGATCTTGTTTGTTAATAATGTATGTTTAGGTACTTCTATATTTTCCCAGATGAGATTTGTTTAAGTCAGATTATTGTAGTTGCTGTTCCCTTTACAGCCATAACCCCATTCTTGAAATGCTCCCCATGCCATTGTGACTCATGTTGTGAGAAACAGGCTGGCACAGCTGCAGGCATCCTAATAATTAGCTCATGCCAAGTTTGCATTTGGACCAGCAGTGAGTTTCACGGCTGTGGCAAGGCCTAAAGGTTTCAGATTTCCTTTCCTCCCAGGGAGCAACCAATCTCCTCATCAGAGAAATAAAGCACCCCCCATGCCTGGTGTAATCAAACCAGGATCCCGCCACACTGGTCCATCTCAGATCCATGGTTGGCTGTCTGAGTTGGAATATAAATCAGGGTACAAATGCTACTGACAAGCACTTTGGAAAATGTGATTTTCATAAAACTCACATAAACCAGTACGTGAAAACAATCCTGTTAAAGATCAAATTCCATGTTACACAGTTAACACTGTGAAAGCAGTTACAAGCTGTTTCCATTTCAACAGCAGAAATAGATTTTAGTTTGATAAATGTTTCAAATACAGTGGTAACAGAAGTGCATGCTTTTTCATTAAAATATAACCGATGAAACAAATCAAAAGTGCACTTTCAAAATATACATAAAAAGAGTGCTTCTGTGCAGCTGTTAAAATGAAGGGCAATAAACCCGAATAAGTGATTAAACTACAGTATGTGAATATCAAATTGAGTTTCATGTTGTGTGTCAGTCACTGTAATTAGAAAAATGAACACTTGATGATAGCTGCTTTCTGCCTGTAGCTGTATAAATTCTAATATGCATAATCCAAAAACTAAATTTGAAATAGGGTTTAATAAAAAAAAATCCTCTTTATCTATTAATTATTTATTTTATTTATTTATTTATTGCAAAAAAGCACTGTACAGTACCTAGCAGAACAAACCACAATACAATTGTATAGCATGTCACACATACAACTGCCACAGTCAGACCATTTAAATAACAGTATACACATAATACAAAAGCAGCAATTTGAAAGTTACATTAAAACCCACTAAGATAAGAAAGCCATTTTATAAAAGTGTGTTTTTAGTCTTGACTTGAAAACTGTTATGGTCCCAGCTTCCCTGACAAACAAAGGCAGAGCATTCCATAATTTAGGAGCTCTACAAGAAAAAGCCCTACCTCCCGTGTTGCTTTTGTTGACCCTAGGAATAACCAGCAGCCCGCATCCTGTGATCTCAGAGTGCGGTTTGGAAGAAACAGGGTCAGAAACTCCTGCAAATAAATAGGTGCTAATCTATTCAGGGCCTTGTAAGTTAACAGCAAAATCTTAAAATCAATTCTATACTTCACAGGGAGCCAGTGTAAAGAGGCAAAAACAGGGGTAATATTAATAACATACCTTTTTTTAAACTCCTAGATTTCCAGCCTCTGAGACAAGAATTGCAATTCATTTGAGTATTATTCTGCAAGCTCCTTATTCAGCATTTTCTTTACTGTATGTTAAAGAGAAATGCTATACCAAATATAATTTTCAAGAACTCTTGTACGTTAGTAGATTTGTTGTGAAAAACTACTTTTTTATGTTGTTTTTGTACTAGGCTTCAGATATTATTATTATTATTATTATTATTATTATTATTATTATTATTATTATTATTATTTATTTCTTAGCAGACACCCTTATCCAGGGCGACTTACAATCGCAAGCAAATACATTTCAAGTGTTACAGTACAAGTGTGACAAACCACAATTCAATAATACAGCAGATAATAGTGATAGTTACATCAGGATATGATTAAATAGTGATAGTTACATCAGGATATGATTAAGTACAAAATACTACAGGTTAAACACTTGGCAGATTACAATATTCTGAAGTACAGGATTAAATGCAGTAAAATAGGGGGCAGATAAGAGCAAAATAAAGCACATTTAAATGAAGGGTGATAGTGTCCCAGGATACAACAGAGGAGTTCTACAGGTGCTGTTTGAAGAGGTGAGTCTTAAGGAGGTGTCAGAATGTGGTCAGGGACTGGGCAGTCCTGACATCTGTAGGAAGGTCGTTCCACCACTGCGGAGCAAGGGTGGAGAAGGAGCGGGCTCGGGAGGCAGGGGAGCGTAGCGGAGGTAGAGCCAGTCTTCTAGTGCAGGCGGAGCAGAGAGGTTGAGTGGGGGTGTAGGGAGAGATGAGGGTCTGGAGGTAGCTGGGTGCAGTCTGTTCAAGGCATCTGTAGGCTAGTACAAGAGTCTTGAACTGGATGCGAGCGGTGATCGGGAGCCAGTGGAGCGAGCAGAGTAGTGGAGTAGCGTGGGCGAAGCGAGGCAGAGAGAACACCAGGCGGGCAGCAGAGTTCTGGATGAGCTGGAGCGGACGGGTGGCGGACGCAGGGAGGCCAGCCAGGAGGGAGTTGCAGTAGTCTAGGCGGGAGAGTACCAGGGCCTGGACCAGGAGCTGGGTAGCATAGTTGGTGAGGAAGGGTCGGATTCTTCGGATGTTGCTCAGGAAGAATCGGCAAGTGCGTGCCAGAGTGGAGATGTGCTGGGAATACGAGAGGCAGGGGTCCAGGGTGACTCCAAGGTTCTTAGCGGAGGAAGAGGGAGAGAGTGTGGTAGATTCCAGAGGAACAGAGATATTGTGCTATGCTGGCTGTAACGTCACTCATTATAGTCATTTATATATAACCTTTCTTCCTTTAGGTATCTAGAGAATGTTTCCATTCCATATTTTGGCAAGCCAGGCTATCTGTGTTTTCACTCGTGACTGAACACCTGTTATACTGCCAAGAAGTGTAGCAACTACTGAAGGCCTCTTATTTCATAACATGTCAGTCACATGTTTACAGAAACACATGGCATATCAGTGTATGTGCCAACTTGTTACAATATTGTATTCTAATGTTTTTGTACAGAGTAGAGAAAAACACATCTCCATACACAACCAAAAATTGGATATTGAATTTCCATTATTTTAAGCTACCTTTTTTTTCCCCCACTGAACCCATTTAAAGAGATTCCCCTCCATTTACTGTATGCCATCTAGTCCTTTTGTGGTTTGAAGTTTGATTGATTAAAGAACAGGGTAATAATAATGTGTGTTTTTTTAAATGAACAATCTACCTTGTATGTATGCCCTGTGGTGAACTTCTTATACAAGTTCAAAGGGGTTACTTCTGAAACAGTCAATGTGTTACTAATCACCGCACTTCACACTAATACATCACGGTATGATAATAGCACTACAAGAAAACAATATTGCAATCATTGATTAGTATCCTTGCTTTAATTACTGTTATGGCAACTGGACAAATAAAGGGTGATAAGCCAGCTGTTCATGCAAAACACTACATGCCATGGCATTCTATCAGCTTTTATCTTGTAACAACTTTAAATACTGTAGATATTGGAATACAGTCAGGATATTTAGACTCTGTTACAAAAAAAACAGGAGGATTTAACTGGTCTTTCAAAAGATATTATGCAGACATTTGGAAGCTAAGCTAAGCTCAGAATAATGTAAAGTATTTTGCTTGACCAGAAATGTACTGTAATTGATCCAAAATAAACAGCTGTTGTTTGTAAAATGACATGAGACATTAAAGGTTTAACAAAGTAAGATACCGTATTCCTGCCATGCTCCTGTATTAGTACTAAGTGCAGTGATTAGTGATAAATTTACTGTTCCAGAAGAAACCCATTGAAACTGTGTAACTTACTATTTTAAATTGGCTTTTAACTGTACCTAACTGTACTTTTAGCTGCTTTTTTAAAACTGTACCTAACTGTACCTTTTCTTTTTGTTTGTTTAAATCTTGTAAAGTGCCCTGGGATACTTGCTATGAAAGGCGCTCTATAAATACAATGTTCTTGTTGTTGTTGTTATTATATATCTATTCAATCAAATTTCAAGTCACAAGAGGCCACTCTCCAAGCTCTGTTGTTTTGTTGTATCCTTAGTGTGGTTCAGGGGGCAGGAGCTAGGGCTCCTCCCCCGTTATGTCCCGCCAATAATATCTGCCAATCTCCCTATTTAAACACCAAGTTATGCCATTATTCTCTGTTTTACGTTTTTCTTTTTCTCCATCCTCCATTCTTCCTCCACTATGCTGCTCCACCTCTGCAACGGTCTCCTTCTAGGTCAGGGCCACCTCCCCCCAAAAGACAAGGCCGCCATACCATGACTGCAAAAAAGAAAATGATGAATGGTTGTGGCAAAGTGGTTTGCAGTGCGCAGGTGTAGAGGTGATGCAGTGCTTAAACAGATGACAGACAACAAAGTTCATGGTCCAAAAAATCCTTTATTTATTTTTATAATCCGGGCCAATTGGCGACTGTAAATAATGATCCCTGGTAATACACAGTAATGTGTACTGCACAGTGAAACCTCGGGGTTCAGTCCTGAAATAATAAACACAGTATAAACACACACAGAACACAAACGCCGTCACAAGTCCAGAGTGAGTGCTAACGTGCAAGTGGTGAAATACAATTTATTAGTGAACAGTAGTGCAGTGCTGTGTGGGTTGATGCTGGCCTTTAGCGACAGTTCCTGGTACATAATTGCCACATTGCTTCCCGTCTGGGGCGATGACTTGGTGTACTGTGGCTCCGCCCCCTTTCTAGATGGCCGACTTCCACCTTTCCCTGGAATGAATTGCCAGACCATCCAGTCCGGGGCACACTGTTCCCATTACACAGCACCCTTACAGGTCGGGAGGGAGATTTATAACCAAGATTCATTCTTTCTCTGTCACAACGGTTAATGCAAGAATTGCAGTGGCGCAATGCCACCTACCCCCAAAAATAGGAAAAGAATGAATGAAAAGTAAGCAGCTGAAACACGGGCCTGCCCCTCTCGCATGAAATGCACTGAGGGAGAACCAGGCCTCTCCAGCCTGCCACGCACCCTACAGAAACTAAATATGAACTGCTCAGCACTCAGGTGAGAAAAAAACCCTATTCGCTGGTAGGGGGAAACCTTAGGGAAGTCATGGCTGAGGGTAGCCCTTCCTCCAGGCTCTAAAGATGGCCATCTCCTTGTTTGGCCTCACCATGCATGACTGAGAGGCTAAACAATAATAGCAGCATGAATGCAAACCACACAGTTTTTATGGCGCTTGGATATGACGTGTTGATTAGTGGGTGGATTCTTCTTCCAGAAATACAGTTAAGTTTTCTCAGGCAGTCTACCTTGAAGCATAGTTCATGTTTGTTTAGTTTTGGCTTTACAGAGTACCATATATAAAATAATACCCCAAACTGTTCTTTAAAATATGCAGCACAATTAAACCAGGTTTCCAGTAGTCTAAAAGGTTAGATTTTAACAGAAATTAAAGACCTAGACACACATTCAACAAACAATACTACCATTTAAATAACTAATGTAGAAACAATGCATCTATTATTGAATCTGATGATCTGTAATAAACCAATAATAAACCAAAAACTAAAAACTGGCATGGTCACAGTAAAAGTGGAGTTAATGGTGGTTATTTTTCAATACAAAATGTTTTTGTATGTGGAATCAAATATATAACATAGAAATGATTTCTTTTTGTCATAAGAAATAATTTACATACAGCCAGGGCCACAAGTATATATCTCAGTTGATGTCTAGCTTGTAAATACAAATAATGAGATAACAGACTAACTGCCAAATCCATAATAATAATTGTACTAACATTAAATCTTAAGCACAAGGAATGTAGTTTCTGTCCTCTTTCTCACAGTAAATTCAATATTGCTTTCATCACAATAGCCATATATAGCTTTCTTTAAAGCCTGATATATATGTGGCTTCCCAGCTGAACATTTCTCATTTTGATGAGTCCTTCTTCATTCCTCACATCCTGAATGTACAATACTGCCATAGCTGCTTAACATTAGGTTTCTGCATTGTTTTGCTTTGTTTTTTTTCTGTCAGCAGATGCCTTTATCCAAGGCGACTTACAGATACTAGGGTCACAAGACAGAGCACAAGAAAGTAAAGTGACTTGCTCAGGGTCACACAATGAGTCAGTGGCTGAGGTGGGATTTGAACCGGGGACCTCCTGATTACAAGCCCTTTTCTTTAACCACTGGACCACACCACTTCCTCCTTTCAACACACTCCTACAGTCTTGTTTACACAAACTATTTACGTTTGCTCCATTTTCTGTTGATGCAACCGGGGTCATAGATATTTATCCATATAATCTTATCTTACCCACTTATCACAAATGGGGTGAAACTGACTAAGCCTAGTGACTGTATCTGAAAGTAACAACATACAGTGTTAACAAGGATGGTATTTTGGTATATTAGCAAATTTATTTATCTCCCTTGCATCTAAATTAAATTAATACACAAGTCCTATCAAGGTTTTTTACTACCTGTGTTTTTGTAGGTTTTGTTGGTCATGTATATTGATTTTACCAACACATTTTTCAAGTGCAGTTGGTCTGTAATAGCAAGTTACCTTTTTTTAACAGTATACATGATGACTTGGGATACAAATGTATCAATCAGATTTCAAGACATTAGGTATCAAGCAGCTACGCTGGTGAAGCCATAAGGTTGTGATATAAAAGTTAATGCCAGGGTCCCACTAGATCAATTTTACCTGACCTACAAAACAATCAATTTCATTAGATCCAGGATAAAAATGACCTTATATTTTCTCACAAGTCCAGGACTTTCCATTTAATAACTGTGATGTTTGCAGGATTTTTTTACACATGATGGTACCAGTCACTTGACACTCAAAATCTCCCTAATTGGTTAGGCGGATAGTCCCACTTGAAGTTCAGCAACAAAAGTGGCCAAAATGGAGCAGGTTTCTATTTTGTCCTAAACTTGTTGCTTGCTGTCAAAAACACAGTGGCAACATCATGTTGCTAAATGTTGCACAAGAAAAGGATGGCAGGGCAAGGATCCTGATTGTCAAACCAGACATAGGATTTCTGTTTTCTGTTTTAAAGGGCAATGGTGCCCAATAGTATTTAATAGGCTTGTCTTCCTTACTGAGTAACAAAGACCAAGGTGCTCTTCTTCAAAAGTTGTCTGAAGAAACAAATGTAAGGCCCTGCCCGCTTTCAAATCTTTTACAGAAAGCATAGCTTTGATGCTGTATTTTACAATAATTAATGGAGAATACATACATTGAGTTCAAAATTTTTTTTTTTTTACCAGAAAAACAGTTAGTAAGTAAACAAATGAAGTGACGCACTAAGCTTGCACACACATCTAATAGAACATTCTTCCTCGCTGCAAATTAAACTAAACCCACAAAAAATAAGATACAACAAAATATAACAGCAGTTTATTATAAATGAATCTGCCAAAAAACAAGAACCATGGAAGATGTAAAATGAAAGATTAGGGGCATTCCCAATGTAAATTAGCAAGGATGTGTTCCCATGCCTTTTCCATGGTTACACTATGTATTTACCAAAGATGACAATGGTTTGACATGTTTTAAATTAATTTACCTTACCTCTCTGGTATTTACAATGCTAACATATGCTTTAACATGCTTTCACTATGCTTTACTACACTTTGCTATGCTTTTGCTATGGTTAACTTTTTTAAGGGACATCCTTTGTATATCCTTGAAAGGTTCTAGAAATCTCAATGGCATAAACATCCTAACTTGGTTCCTTTCCAAGATACATACAAGAGCGTGATATTGTCACAAAACTGCCATGTCCATCTGCTCTCTGCAAAAACCCAGCAGTGTTTTGATAGCCATTGCTTTATCAAGAGATGCCTGCTTTTGCTTAACTGTTTTCTGCCCTTACTGCTACTGGTAGATAAAGAGAGTTTGGTTAGTATTTGTGCAACAAAGTGCTTAATAATATTTCCATATGTGTATAGTTATATGTTGGACATTATTAAAGGACTATAAGGTATATACCAAAAATATACCCATTTATTATTATTATTTATTTCTTAGCAGATGCCCTTAGCCAGGACGACTTACAGTTGTTACAAGATATCACATTATTTTTTTACACATTATTTTTTACATACAATTACCCATTTATACAGTTGGGTTTTTACTGGAGCAATTTTAGGTAAAGTACCTTGCTCAAGGATACAACAGCAGTGTCCCCCACTGGTGATTGAACCCATGACCCTCCGGTCTAGAGTCCAGCACCCTAACCACTACTCCACACTGCTGCCCTATACCAAAGCTTTAATCAATTACAATCTCAGTCAAAGCTTGCCATCCCTGATCCAGCAGCATCACTGTTTTACGGTCTGTTCGGAAAAGGTGCACCTATCAATGTGTCATCTGAGTGAGACAGCCATACACATACTCTTTTAAACCACATTTACATTTTTGTTTCTCCAAGGCAGTTGAACTGACAGCTTTCAGCTAAAGACTGCCTGGTGTTAGCTGCAGATGCAAGAATAACAACTTTGGTCTAGTATACACTATAGGAGATGGGGTTGTTCTTGCATTTGCAATGTTAATAATAGCTGTAACAGGGTGTTCTGTTAAGTGTGGGTATCTGCTGAGAGAAGCTTGGGTAAAGCGCTACTCCCACTAAAAGGGAGGTCCCGCTTCAGGAACGTTCTCCCTACATAAACTAAATAAACTTGGGAAGGATTAAAATAGCCTAAATTAATCCCTACCCTAAAGTTGCAGGTATCTCGATCCACACGCAGTGATAACCCGTGGCTCACCCTGATAAAGCATGCAGTTGTGAGGGTCCTCGTCTTTCACTTCCAGGCTTGCAAAACACAGACCACACCAACAAACGAGGGCAGGTGACCAGGGTTAATTGATTTTCAGTTCTTCAATTGACACCTGGCCACCTGCTGCACATTATTTGCAATTAGGCAGGGAAGCAAGTCTAATCTCCCAGCCCTGCCATATCTAATCAAACAAAGTGAAATTTTCTTTTCAAACCACCACCAATACACACTATTTACAGGGGCAGACCTCAGCTCTGCCACAATATCTTGGTAGCATGGTTGAGTGGGTTTTAGACATTTTGTTTGTATTTTTTGGTATCCATTAGACAACATTAATACTTTTCATACAATACCTGTGGTACTTCACATGTGCCTACATAAATACATTTGTTTTATGAGATACATTAACAAAACTTACAGCATAAATTAATATCATTTAGACAGGAGGATACATCATTTGCACATACTTATAACGAATGTGTTGCAAATCATCGCTCATTATAGGAAATAGCTAACCTGATCATGGCAGTATTTGTGATACTACTTTTATTGTTTTATTGTTTTTGTATTGTGGAAGACCTCAGTGAGAGTTAAAGGAAATTACATTATAATTCACAGACTGCATGTCCCAAGACTGCATGTTTCCTGATCAATTCCCATTTACCGACAAGATCACCAACCTTCCACTAGACCACTCAATGCATGCATAATATCATTATACCGTTTTGTTTTCTTCTACCATGTAATGCAAATCAGTAATGCAAATCAAGGGCAGAGTGTATCTGACATCCAGAGCTGAGGTAAAGCCACGTTCAACTCGAACATTTACATATAAAATAGGATTATTTTCTTTTGAGCTATTGTCATTGATCATTGAACAAGATGTTTATATCTGCTTGTGGATTGTTTCTGCTCCCTACATTTCAAAGCTAGCCATCACTTTGCTAGATCAATTTCAGACCTTCTGTGAAGTCAGGACCAAAGAACATTGTCATTAACCACCCTGCAATGTCTATCACAACAATATATATTTTAAGAAATCAACCCTGGACAATGATTGATGCGAGTACTTGGTTTTCACTTTCTATGTTGCAGGTATTAGGACCCCATCTGATCCCTCATTGTTTTTTTATCGACACAATAGTAATGCAGTTTAGGACTCAGGAGGTGTCCTATTATCTGGAACAGAAGAAGTGAATTTACACGGTGTTGTGGATAACTGGACTATTCCTGAATCAACAGATGCCCCAGCATGATGTTAAGAGTCATGGTGCTGAAGTGCTGACTTTCAGATGAGATGTTAAACTAAGGTTATGTCTATCAATCAATCAATCAATCAAAGATCTTTACAAGATAGTGAGGAACAATGCATAATACATTAAATACAGGATGTGAATTCTAAGCATTGTGGATGCATGTGTCATACAAAATCATACGAATAAGATGGAGTGAAAAACCGGACATAGCAATTTAGACAACCGCTAATAACAGATATCAGGCTTAAAGGGCACTGAAAGCAATAGAGAACAAGTGGGTCTTTAGAGCTGATTTGAAGCGAGCAACTGTGGGAGCTGCACGCACTAAAGCTGGGAGAGAGTTCCAGAGAGTCGGGGCCATGAAGCTAAAAGAACGCTCTCCGAGTGTGGTGCGCTTTTGCTTGGGTATAACAAGCAAGCCAGAGTCAGAGGACCTCAGCTTGCGTGCAGGGACATAGCGGGTCAGCAGGTTGGAGAGATACTCTGGACTTGTGTGATGAAGGGCCTTGTAGGCAAGCAGGAGAATTTTGAAAGTAATCCTGAACTTTACAGGTATCCAGTGCAGCTGGGCAAGACAGGGGGTAATGTAATCATGTTTTTTTACATCTGGTAAGGATCCTAGCAGCAGCATTTTGAATCAGCTGCAATTGGTTTATGGCATGTGATGCAAGACCACTATAGTGAGAGTTGCAGTAGTCGAGTCAAGAGGAGATGAATGCATGACAGAGTATCTCTGCATCCGGAAGGGAAAGGTAGGGACGGACCTTTGAGATGTTTCAGAGGTGGTAGAAAGAGGATTTGACTGTAGAGGAGATTTGGGAATCAAAGGAGAGGCTACTATCCAGAAGTACACCAAGGGTTCATACAGTGGGGGAAGGCAGCAGCAGACAGTTTCCGAGGTTCAGGGCCGCTCTATTGAGATTCTTGAGTTGAGTTTTTGGATCCTACTAGAAGAAGTTCAGATTTGTTAGTGTTGAGCTCAAGAAAATTGGCAGACATCCAGGTCTTGATGTCTTGGATTCAAGCTGAGAGCTGGACCATGGCAGAGGGACATCCAGGGTCTAGTTTTAGGTAGAGCTGGGTGTCATCTGCATAGGAGTGAAACATGAGGCTATGTTGGCGGATGAGGTGACCCAAGGGAAGCATGTAGCTGTTAAAGAGAAGAGGCCCAACAACAGACCCTTGAGGGACACCGCAAGTGACCAGGTTTGCGTCAGCACTGCTTCCATCATAGAAAACAGACTGCATACATCCAGATAGGTAAGAGGACAGCCAGGAGAGACCCCAGCAGGTTCCAAAGATCCCAGCATACTTCTGAAGGCGGTCAAGAAAAATGCTATGATCTATGGTATCAAAAGCAGCAGTTAGGTCAAGGAGGACAAGGACAGAGGGAGCATGAGCATCAGCATTAAGCAGAAGATCATTTACAATCCGTAGCAGAGCAGTTTCGCTACTGTCATTCGGCCGGAAGCCAGACTGCAGAGATTCAAGAAGATGTTATCTGTGAGATGTTTCATCAGCTGACTGGCTACAGCCCTTTCAAGAGTTTTGGAGAGAAAAGGAAGATTGGATATGGGATGGAAGTTAGATAAGACAGCCGGGTCAATGGAGGGTTTTTTGAACACTGGCGTTACTTGGGCAGTCTTGAGGGCAGCAGGAACCAGGCCTGAAACCAGGGACAGGTTGAGAATGTGCATAATGGAAGGAGCAAGGTCAGAAGCATAGTGATGGACGAGATTTGTTGGCCAGGGGTCCAAGGGATATGTGGCAGTAGTTGATTTCAACAATAGGCTGGAGACATCAGTAATGGAGAGAGGAGATAAGGAAGAGAGAGCAGGAGGGGCAGTTGGACGGGAGTCAAGGTAGTTAAGTACTATACTGGGTTTATGGCAGGAGAGCGTAGAATAAGTGGTGTCGATTTTGTTCTGAAAGAAAGAGGAGAAATCATGGCAGGTAAGAGAATAGAATGAATGAGAGATGGATTTATTGATGGCTGGATGCAGGATTTGATCAATGGTTTTGAAGAGAATGTTTGGTTTACTGTGTCTCATGGATATGATTTCAGAGAAGTTTTTCACCCTGTCAGTAGCGAGCACGCGCCTGTAGCTACTGAGGTGATCGGTCCAAATCTCTCTGTGAACTGTTAGTCCAGACGACCTCAATTTGCGCTCAGACTTCACTGTTCTGGTTGTAAGCGGGGCAACTGTGTTGATGATCTGAGTAAGGGTGGCGTTGTAGAGGGACACCGCATCGTCGACCGAAGACGGGAGAGTACCAGTCAGAGGGGAAGAGGAGACACATTCTGAGAGTATTATAGGATTTAGCAGATTTTTGGGTTGGAAGGAAATAACAGTATCAGTACTAGCTGAAGGTGCAGGAAGATTAATATTGGCAGTGATTAAGAAATGGTCAGAGAAAGAGATATCCGTGACTGCGAGATTGGAGGTATCAAGACCCCTGGTGATGAGCAGATTCAGGGTGTGTCCACGGGTGTGAGTGGGAATGTTGACAGATTGAGAGAGTCCAAGACAGTCCAGGAGCGTGACAAAGTTGGTCATTAGAGGGGAAGAAGGCAAATCAACATGGATGTTGAAATCACCTAGGAGTGGATTTTTGTCAGTTGAAGTGCAAATTAGGGAGAGGAATTCCAATAACTCAGCAGTAAAAGAATCTACACTATGGGCATAAGGAAATGATCCCATAATCATTGTAAACTTAGGGGTTAGGGGCTTAACCATGTCAATAAAACCATGACCAGCCCCTACCCCTTGAAAATGAGGGCTACTCATTATGTAACTGCATATTGCAACAGATATGCAACATATTATTGGATGAAAAGAAAAACCAAGCTATAAAATTGGTGACCAGTTGCTGGTTTTATTGAACTGTTTCAAGTAAGCTCCATTGGCTAATTGTATATAAAAAAATGATTCAGTATCATCAGCCAATCAGCTTCCAGCTATAGCAGGCATTAATACACAGTAGATGCCCACTGGAACATCACCGCATCACCTGTGAATCAAATTTTAAATCAATCCGTGGAAACTGGCTTTTTCATTTTGACGTGCTGTATTTTTAAGCGTATACACACTTGGTCCAAATGTATTTTATTATCCATCAAAACCAGCCAATCAATACTTTGCATAGACGAAAGCAACCAATCCTGCACCTGCAACTGCCAAGTCAGCCAATCACAGCCTGTCAGCTTGACTGGAGCACAGACACAGCATCTTTCAACAACAACAAACCAAAACATGGACAGTTCAGTACTATTGCTCCATAAACAATTATTTGTTTAATAGTATTTTGTTTCTCAAATTATGTGTGTGTTCCTTTATGAATATTTTTGGCACTATTTTCCTAAAACTTTTCTCATCGGAATGGTAAATTAAAAGTTCAAAGATAAGATAATAATGAGAAAAAACTATTTTCTAATAGCGATCGTTCCCTCTCGATGAAGGTTCTACCATGACTTTCTTTAGCGCCCTCGCCCTCGGCTCGGGACACATAACTCCAGTTGCGGTCAAATAACACACGGTACAGCCTTCAACGGGCACAGTGCTAAATTAATCACTCTTTAAGCCACCCACCCCTAAACATGAAATTGTTGTCCCAGACATGTCTGATGTTTTAAAATATCCAGCTGCTCTCAGGATAGGTTCATACTGACAACATTCTTGAAAATAACCGGTTCTCTTAAAATGTTTTTAAGAGAACCGGTCTTAAAGGTCCTTTCACACTGAGCGCGTCGCGTCAAGGCGTCAAAGTCCGGCGTAAATTCATTTTTTTAGAATACAATACGTCCTATGGAGGCATTCACACGGGACGCGTCGCGTAAAACCGATGGCGGCAAAAATAGACTTTGTCCTATTTTTCTGTGCGCGTCGGGAGTAAATTTGTCTCTCCAATCCAACCAATCACACTCCAGCTCTCGCCCCCTCGTCGGCATGACAACAGACATCAACAGGTAGCCTCTACTGTATTTCATTAACACAAACAGAGATCGGCCTAATGAAAATTAGTGATTTAAAACAGTAGATATTGCCGAAATGAAATGTTTCCTTAAAGGTAATGGAAACAAATAGAGCTACAGTAAAGAAAACAAGAAAACTATTTCAAGGATTTTTAACAGCAACACAAAATGAGACCTGACATGATAAAAAAAACATCTCCACTGAATTAAATGAATACATGTATAAATATAATATATATATATAATCTTTATGTTTATGTATATTTTACACTATACTGTTGCTTGTTTTACTTATTTTTACTTAGTCTTGTGACTCAGATGTAGTTAAAAACTGATGGAAGAGCTTGCAGGACCAGTTTTCTCGAAAAAAGGAACAAAAAACAAAGAGTGGGCAGGCAGTAAGAAATCTAAAACCATGGAAATACATGCTGCAAATGTAGAGAAACGTGAACAGTCAGCAGTAGGGTAATTATTATTATTGTTATTATTATTATTATTATTATTATTATAATTATTATTAATCTGATTTTGTTTCTTATTTGTGCTGTGCTCTTATTTATTTGTTTTAACTATGGCTGTTTAGGTTTTTATTTTAAGGGACAGTGCTCCATCATACACATGAACGAGTAGTAATTAATAAGTATATTATTTAATAATAATACATCACGACTTCTTGTGCATCACAGGTTTGCCGTTTCTTGCGTTCTAATTATTTGAACACCTTTGGTGTGAAAGCAACTTGACGGCGTCAAAATATGCTGGACGCTGACGCTTTGACGTGACTCACTCAGTGTGAAAAGACCTTAACCCTGTAATATTCTAGAGCCCTAAAAATAATTGGTCCCTGTGGAATGTGGTTAATTCACAGGAGACAGAAAACTGTAGTGCTAAACATCACTTGGGTGCACAATGTATTGTTGTACACAAGGTGGCACTGTTATCCTACGATTACCAGCAATGATATAAGTTTACACAGATCACCTTGGGTACACTCGCAGGTGCACGAAACAATAATCAAAACAGAAGGAACAATGAAAAAGAGAAAATAAAACACTATTAACAAAACTACAAAATAAAGGTGCTGCACTCTGCAGCGTTTCTCCGACCGTCGCTGCCCACACGGCCCGAGATTCTGACCTACACTCTACCGTTCTCTCACCTGCGTAGGTTAAATTTATACTTTCGGTGGTCTGCCCAAGGTTTCCCTGTTACTGCTCTATTTATTTTCTTATTTTGTTTTGCTTTATTTTGATTGTGGGTGGTCTCCTTTCGTTTCTCCATCTGGCCGTAAAGCTTCCACAGGCTTGTTTACGTCCAATAGGGGCATACCTGAGGGTGTTATTTTATAGGGCCAGCAATCCCCCAAGGCCCGCCTCTCAGCCAATCAGAGAGAGGGAACCCTCTTCCCCTCCTCTCCGTGTCACTGCCATGACTGACAAGCGGATCTTCCGAGGTTGCTGCCCTCTTCCTGCAGTACCACGCATGCACCAGACAGTCAGCACAGATCTCCCCTGTTAGAGTCCCAGAGGTTTATCTTCACATCTTTTGTCAGCCTTTGTTTCAACTTGCTGGGTTTAAGTTATTGTAAAAAAAAAAAAATATCTGGGTCAGTGCAGACCTAGCCTCAGGATGACAATTTTACAAAAAATTCAGAGAACAAGTTCTTTGTCATAGAGTAGAATAGGGTCAAAATCAAGACTGGAGCATTATCAACATGGCCTAATAACATTTTAGAAATGTTAATACTTTTAAACATTTAAAATTACTGCTAGTTGTTACAAACTTAATGAAATCAGTAGAAACTATTATCATTTTTGTGAGCATTAGCATCACAATGCAAAGAACATTTAATATGTCAAGCCATTGAATGTTTTAAAATGAGAAAATCAATTTCTGTCTTGTAAATTACACCTGCATTGTACATCCCTTCTGTCTCATTAACCAGTAAATGTAGTTTGATAATTCAGTGTTTAGTATTACAACATAGTGTTATAACTGTATATTTTTTAATTACTGTTACTAGTACTTGGAAGTCTAAAGATGTACATGTATAACCATTAGAAAGAAAGACTGCAGTCCCTTGGATCTCATGCAATTTTAGTCTTCCCTGAATTATAAAAGATGGGTCTTTTATTACATACATCTAACATAGGAGAACTACCATTGAACAGTGCAGCTTCACTGTGTAATCCAATGTTGTTACTGAGTAAAAACAAACAAACAAACAAACATGGTCAGAGGGACAGCTACCAATAAGTGTAATGCAACCAAATGCAATGTAGGCTAAAGTGGGAAAAATTGAACTATACATAATGTATGTATATGTACAGTAAAGTAGGTATGTATGTATTTCTGTGCTGTTTTAATGAATTCTATTTATATCAATAAACTAAGATTATACAGTGACCTACAATTAAGCCACCTCAGTCCTATCATTTTAATCATTGTGCAAAAGAAGACAAAATCCTTACTGATACTTGCCTCCTTAGGGGGCAATTAGACATTAAGTGAATTCCCTCCAACTCGACAAGCTTCCTTTCTGTCCCTGAAAAAAAAAAAGACTAGAATATATCCCTTATTTTACTTCAGGTCATTTCTTAAAGAAACTTACTTAATATAACTATTAAGGTGCCAGTTCTTGTCATTGCAGGGGGTCGGTAGGACAGTGTGCACTCTCCTTAAAATGGTAAGAAATCTAAAATGCATATTTTGTGAAGTCTCGTTCATAGTAGGTTCACAGTGCATTAAGATTTCATGATAAAACTATATCTTCATCTGTCTATATTTTTTTAATCCAAAGCATAAAAAAACAAAGAGTCAACAGGATCAACACAAGCCACCCCAACAGTACTGTAAATAACACTTAAATTGACCATTTATCTAAATATGACATTTAGCTCTGACCTCTACGCAATGGATGGGACGCAACAAGCAAACATGAACTGCGACACAGCAAAAACAATACACACTTCAATTCCATGGAACCTTTCACATTGCAGTCAACATATTGGGGCAAAACTGGAGCAAAGTAGGATTGTTTTTGTGATTATGACACACAACAGCTAACTGACTAATCAAAATGATTCTCCCTTTGTGATTAGGTGATATAGATAAACCTTCTTCTATAGAGATTGAATTACTTTATTTCCAGTTTTAATGGCACTGTTTAACCTAACTAAGAGAATGTTTATACAAATCTCTTCAAAAAACATTCGCTTAAAAAATATTCTTCAAAACAGTCATTTTTGTGAATAGGGCCCATGAAAACATGCCTTGTTTGTTTAATACAATTGGGTAAGGGTACGTATATGATATGCTGGATATTCTGTTGAATTGTATTGTAAAACAGCATCATATAAAGCTACAGAATAAATGTATAAGCATTTAGTCCCTGTTTACGTCTTTCATTATACAGTAGTTGTATTGTAGCTTAAAGCAGTGGCATACTGCACATCAAAGCATAAATTGAGAGTGAACGTCTGGCTCTTCCCAAGCATAGGCTGGGTTGTATGCCTTTTCTTACATCCCAATCTGCTGTGTCTATGTCGTTAATAAGTGCAGTCTTGGATACAAAACCACCTGCCAACTGAGTTGATATCATCAGCCATTTATAAAAGTCATCAGATCTGCTGTTTTGCCTTGAGATGGAAATACAGATTGTTATATTGAGAATAACAGTAGTTCCTCGCACCAAGTTACAGCGAAGCGAGAGAACTGCCAGTGACTCTATACAGCACGGATAGTTTACGTGTTTTCAGAGTATTGGTGCAGCAAAAGCAAATCAGCCAAAAGCACCATTCCACATTTAATTTGTAGTTCCCAACACTCTTATGTGAAAGGTTGAGAAAAAAAGGAAATACCTGTCATACCATAAGAGAAATAAGTCAACAAAGGAAGGTTAAAATGTCCATCTCCACCTCTTTTTTATTTTTGCAGATTTTTGCAGACCCCAGGCACTTTCATCCACACACACACACGCATATTACAGGACAGTGGCAGCTCCTTGGAGTAGGCAAGGGAGGCACTGCCGTCTCGAAAATTTAAGCAAAAAATAAATAAAAAATCACATACTGAGTGATCACATACATTTAATTTTATTTGCATAAATATTACTTATTTTGCACGCAAGATGCTCCATGCGGCTGACAGCAATATCAGTTGACAGAAAATCGATAGGTTGCGGATGCAACCCCGGTTCCCTGAAAGAGAAAATAACCATCAAGGTATGGGATATTGCCATCAGGCAGTAGCGATTGGCTGAGCTTTTATAGCAAAGCTGCCGATAGGCCTCTGCGCGAGCTGCCACGTAAGCCCGCCCCCTTGGGAGCTTACTATACGCAGCGCGCAGAGACTCACTTCCTCTTTTGCTCTTCAGGCCGTGAAGGCTTCTGAAGCGACCACGCGGCTTGATGGTTATTTTCTCTTTCAGGGAACCGGGGTTGCATCCGCAACCTATCGTTCCCTTTCAAGTCGAAAATAACCATCAAGGTATGGGAACAGTGTACCCAAGCTGTCGCGAGGGAGGATTCTCGGCAGTAGGACAGACTTACGTCATAACGCAACTGCGTAGGCAGAACATCTAGGCATATGCGGAGCTGCGCCTCAGCGTCTATGCTCGTAATGACACCTGTCTTAAAGGTGGAACAGTCAACACCATGCTATCAACCACTCTATACGTCCGCATCCTGAGGCGTCGTAGAGTGTAAAACAGATGCTCCAAACAGTGGAGCAGAGGAATCCAGTACATTTAACCTGTAAAACCTCATGAAAGTATGCGGCGTAGCCCAACTGGCTGCCGCGCAAATATCAGACACCGGCACCCCTCGAAAGAGGGCCCAGGATGTCGCCATACCCTGGTAGAATGCGCCTTCAACTGCCCTGGTGGTGGAAGGCCTGCAGATTCATACGCTAATTTAATAGCATCCACTATCCAGTGGGAAAGGCGCTGTTTAGACAGCGGCTGACCCAAAGATCTAGAACCATGGCATATGAACAACTGTTCTGTCTGCCTCACAGTCTTTGTACGGTCCATATAACACCTCAATGCCCTCACGGGGCAGAGCATGTGTAACCGCTCTTCCTCTGGGGAAGAAAAAGGAGGAGGATGGAACGCCATCAACTCGACTGACTGGTTCATGTGGAACGGGGATATAACCTTTGGTAAAAAGGCCGGATTAGGGCGCATGGAGACCTTAGAACCGTCTCCTGCAAAACGAGTACAAGAAGGATGCACTGAAAGTGCATGTAACTCGCTCACGCGTTTTGCTGATACCACAGCCAGCAAAAAAGCTGTCTTAATAGATATGAGCTTCATATCCACGCTGTGGAGAGGCTCAAACGGTGCCTTGGTAAGGGCTTCTAGCACCACATCAAGGCTCCACGACGGTAAACTGGTCGTTCTTGGAGGCCGCAAGCGTCTTGCACCTTTCAGAAACTGAGATGCCAAAAAATGGCAACCAGGTGATAACCCGTCAATGCGTACATGACAAACCGAAATGGCGGCTAAATACACTTTAAGTGTAGAAGGAGATTTCCCTTCATCCAGCAGTTTCTGTAGAAACTGCAATATTACTGCCATAGGACAGGAGACTGGGTCGTGGCTCTCAGCCAGACAACAACTCTGAAATAGCTGCCACTTATACGCATACTGCGACCTAGTAGAGGGCGCTCTCGCACTCTGGATGGTCGATATAACTGCAGTCGAAAGCCCTAAGGCTGACAGGCGCTCCCGCTCAGGGGCCAAGCCCACAACTGCATGAGTTTGGGGTTCGGATGCCAAAGCTGTCCTTGAGCTTGGGACAACAAGTCCGCTCGCAAAGGGAGTTCCCTCGGGCGACCGTGCAGTAACTGCACTAGACTCGGGAACCATATTCTCCGAGGCCACCGAGGAGCGATCAGAATCACTGTCGCTCGCTCTACCCTGACCTTCTCCAAGAAGGCGGGGAGCATCGGAATCGGTGGAAAGGCATACAGGAGCCCTGGCGGCCATTCGTGAGCCAGTGCATCCACCCCCAGGGGGCTGTCGAGGTCCTTCACCGAGAACCATAGAGGACAGTGCGTGGTCTCTCGCGAAGCGAAGAGATCGACCTGCGCTGTGCCGAACCATTCCCAGATGCGCTCCACCACTTGAGGGTGGAGACGCCATTCGCCCGCAAGAGGACCTCCTCTGGACAGGAGATCCGCTGCGTAATTGACTCTGCCCGGCAGATGAACTGCACGCAGAGAGGCTAAACGCGGTTGAGCCCAGAGCAACAGCCGCGTTACCATCTGGTGAAGACTGGGGGACCGCAATCCGCCCTGGCGATTGATATACACCACTACTGTGGTGTTGTCTGACCGCACTAACACGTGCTTGTCTAGAAGCACTGGCAAGAAGTGCCGGAGGGCGAGGTCCACCGCTCTGAGCTCCAGAGCGTTGATGTGGGCTGACCTCCAGGGTCCTGACCACACTCCACGGGTCCCTGTCCCGTTCCAGACTGCTCCCCAACCGTGGTTGGAAGCGTCGGTCGTGATGACCTGCCTTCTGAAAATGGGACCCAAGCGTACGCCTTGGCGGAGGTTTGACGGAACTCTCCACCAGCGTAGCGCTTCCCAGCAGGCTCGGGATACCCTTAGCCTGCGGTGTTTGTCTCTCCGCGGATGCAACGCGAAGGCATTGAACCAGGCCTGCAGAGGTCTCTGGTGTAGTAAGCCCAAAGGAAGGGCTTGTGAGGCGGCAGCCATCAACCCCAGCATGCGCTGACACAGCTCCATGCTGACTGTTTGTCTCAACCTGAATAGGGAAAGACACCGCTCTATTGAGGCAACTCTTTGTGTCGACAGGGTCGCTTCCATGGACACTGAGTCCAGATGCAGACCCAAGAACTCGGTCTGTTGGCTCGGCACTAGGCGGCTCTTTTCTGAATTGATCTTCAGACCTAGCCGCCGAAGATGGTCTGTAACCATCACTGTGTGCTGTGCCACCTGCTCCTTTGACTGCGCGCAGACGAGCCAGTCGTCCAGATAATTCAGCAGTCGGACACCTTGAGCCCGCAAGGGAGCTAGAATGGCATCCATACATTTCGAAAAGGTTCGAGGAGCTAGTGACAGGCCGAACGGAAGGACACAAAACTCGTATACCCTGCTCTGGAATGCGAAACGCAGATACTTCCTGTGACCCGGGCAGATGGGAACGTGAAAGTACGCATCTGTCAGGTCCACGGTGGTGAACCAGTCGCCGTGTCGGACTGACTGGATGATGTGCCTGTGCGTAAGCATCCTGAACGATAACACCCGCAGGTATTTGTTCAGTACTCGCAGATCTAAAATAGGACGGAGCCCGCCGTCCTTCTTGGGCACCAGGAAGTATTTGGAATAGAACCCCTGGTCGATCAGAGCAGGGTCTACTTGTTGAATGGCACGCTTGCTGAGCAATGCTTGTATTTCCACATTCAGAGCTGAGGACTGAACCGAGTCCTTCACTGCAGTTACGACCACCCCCCGAAAGGGGGGAGGTTTTAACTGGAACTGAAGGGTGTACCCGGTGGATATAGTTTTGTGCACCCAGATGTCGTTGGTGCATTGTTGCCAGAACTGGAGCTGGGAGACAGTGTAGGGGAGGGTTAACAGCTGCCTGGTGTTCTCAGGGCTGTTTGGGCTGGGCTCGTTCGCGAGGGGCCTGGCCAGAGCCCCGAGGGCGTGGCTTGGCACCACCTCTAGGGCGCCACCCTCCGCGCTGCGGTCTTGAAAAAGGAGGTTGACCGCGCGCTGCTGTGCTTGAGGGAGAGGTCTTAGTCCCCCCTGGCCGTGGCTGGTGCTGTGGTGGTGCCCTGCGCCACTGATGTTCCTGAGGCCGCTTCGGCTGGAACGACGGTTTTGGCCACATTTTCGCCATCTGCTGTGACGCCTCCCGCGCCTTGGCGGAGCGTTGCAGCATCTCCTCCACCGCTGGACCAAATGTGTGTCCCGGTGTAATTGGGGCATCCAGCAACGGGGCCTTATCAGGTTCCTGCACTCTCGCCTGCGAGAGCCAGAGCTGCCTTCTGGCCACCACCAGAGACGCGATGCTCCTGCCCTGAGCCCGCGCGTTGAGCTGGGCCAGCTTCACCAGCAGTTGACTGACGGTCCCCAACTCGCTTCTGAGGGCCGCCGAAGGGCACTCAGGCAGGTCTTTAATTAATGCCGCTTGGTAGACCGTCAGCAAGCTGGCCACATTAGAGAGCTTGACCGCCTCTGTGGCCGCAGCGTACCCCTTCTTGAGGTGTACCTCAGTGGTCCTGCACTGCTTATTGGGGCATGCAGGATCTTTCGTCAGCCCCGATAGTGTTGGCGTCTTCACCAACGCGGCGAACGCAGCGTCCACAGGTGGGAAGGACGCCAACCCAGCCTCACTTGCCCCTTGCATGTTAAAGGCCGAGGCCTTGCGAGAAGTCGCCGGGGCAGAGGCCGGAGCCCCCCAGGTGGACTGTACCTCCTTAATAAAGTCCGGGAATGCCGGAAGCATCCTGGACTGACTGGACTGGGCTGAAGGCGACTCAAACAAGGAGCGCCGAGGCGGCTCCGCCATCGGCCACTCGACGCCCAAGTGGCGGGTTGCTCTGTCCACCACAGACCACGTAGGGTCATTGGTGTCCAGCACGTGGAGCTCGTCCTCAGAGTGCTGGGAGGCTACCTCAGCCTCTGTACTGTCCCCCTCTAGGATGTCAGATGCGTCTCTAGACAGCGCATCGATATCCCACTCCCCTTGAGACTGCACTGGAGGAGCGACGACCGGTGCAGGTTGTGGAGGGGCCACTGGCTGACTAGCAATGGGCCCAGTCGGTTGTCCTGGGACTGGAGGCACCACATTTGCTAAGGACATGAGGATGGACTGCTGCCCCATCATAACCTCCATGAATTGGGACATTTTGGAGGTTAGCTCTGCCACCCCCGACCTGTCTCTGTATCGCCTGTCCCGACGAGGGGAACGAGAGCGTGCTCTCCGTCGAGGCGATCTGGAGTGCGACCTAGACTCCCGACGGGGGCGTACCCTACGAGGGGAGGGGCTGCGCTCCCGAGCGCGTCTGGTGGGGGACCTCTGACCAGCCGTTAGCTGGGAGGACGGGCTCCTGGAGAGCTGCAGCCGCCCTGGCGGCGTCGCCGTAGATGACGGCGGGGCAGAAATGGTGTGGGACGATCCAGTGGAAGGAGAGCGCCCACCCACTGCTTTCTTCGCCCTTTGGCGGAGGGTGCGTGTCTGGAAACCAGCACAAAGATGGCAAAAAGCCCTATCCGCCAACGCGGATGCGGCGTGCTCTGGCCCCAGACACGCCACACAGTCCTCATGGGGATCGCTCGCTGGCAATTTTGCCTGGCAGGTGACGCAACGGTGGAACCCGGACATGGTTGCCGAAGCGTGGACGTGCCCTGGTCGTAAAGGCGTCGATGCGCCAAGCGTCGAGCGCCGAAGCGTCGAGCGTTGAGGTGCGTGCACCGAGCGTCAAGGCGTCGAAGCGCCGAGCGTCGAGGTGCGTGCACCGAGCGAGCGCCGAAGTGCGTGCACCGAGCGTCGAGGTGCGTGCACCGAGCGTCAAGGCGTCGAAGCGCCGAGCGTCGAGGTGCGTGCACCGAGCGTCGAGCGTCGAGCGTCGAGGTGCGTGCACCGAGCGTCAAGGCGTCGATGCGCCGAAGCGTCGAGCGTCGAGGTGCGTGCACCGAGCGTCGAGCGTCGAGGTGCGTGCACCGAGCGTCGAGGTGCGTGCACCGAGCGTCGAGGCGCCGACGCGCCGAGCGCCGAAGCGTCGAGCGTCGAGGTGCGTGCACCGAGCGTCGAGGTGCGTGCACCGAGCGTCGAGGCGTCGACGCGCCGAGCGCCGAAGCGTCGAGCGTCGAGGTGCGTGCACCGAGCGTCGAGGTGCGTGCACCGAGCGTCGAGGCGCCGAGCGTCGAAGCGTCGAGCGTCGAGGTGCGTGCACCGAGCGTCGAAGCGTCGAGCGTCGAGGTGCGTGCACCGAGCGTCGATGCGCCGAAGTCCCCAAGCGCAGACGCGCTAGCACCAAGCGCTGATGCGCTGCACAAAGCGCCGAAGCGCTGCACCAAGTGGCAAAGTGCCGACACCAAGCGCCTAAGCGCAGCACGCCGGAGCGTGAGTACCGAGCGTAGAACGCTAGCACAGACGCCAAAGCGTCAGCTTTTCCGCAGAGCGGAGACGCTATGTGCTGGTACAGTGTCTTATGCTGTGCACTACTTACCTGCTGGTGCTGGGGATAGAGGCTTAGTGGTCGTCTTCCTCTGTGTAGTGAATGGGATTTTTTTTTTTTTTTTTTTTTTTTTTCGCTGCAGCAGTACTGCTGGTGGTGATTATGTGACTGGGACACAGTATATGTGGGCACAGTACAACTACCACGCGGTTTTTTTTTTTTTTTTTTTTTACCGCAGGCAGTACGTGGGAGACAGCAGAGCAGGCTCCACACACACGCGGTCTAGCCAAGGCAAGACCGGGGCTGCAGACACGCGCGCGGCCAAGGCCAACGCAACGTGCGTCACAAATATATACAATACACACAGAAAAAATATATATTTTAATACAACCCAAAACACAACACAATAATCAAAATTAATTAATAAAGGAAAGACGGGAGACCACGAGAAACGCGATGCAAGCAAAGCGTGAAGGAAATATATAAAATATATAAAAATATACACAATATATAAAATCCTTAAATAATAATAATAACGACTCCGAAGAGTGTAACTGAAATAAACTCGGAGAAGGGGCAAAAACCAGCTTCTCAAGCTTTAAGCTTTTTGAGTACAGTCAGCTACAGGCTCTAATACCTACCGCTACCAATGCTGAAGACAAAAGAGGAAGTGAGTCTCTGCGCGCTGCGTATAGTAAGCTCCCAAGGGGGCGGGCTTACGTGGCAGCTCGCGCAGAGGCCTATCGGCAGCTTTGCTATAAAAGCTCAGCCAATCGCTACTGCCTGACGGCAATATCCCATACCTTGATGGTTATTTTCGACTTGAAAGGGAACTCACTTCTCTGTGCTTCCCACGTCACACTGGTAGAAAAAAAAAAAAAAACAAAGCAGAGAAGGCAGGAGGAGGGTCTTCTTGTCTTCTTCCACTGTGGCTGCCAATCATTGGTCTCACTGCCTGAACTCTAGCATGCGATGATTTGTGTGGAAGGTGGCAGTAGAGAGAACGAGAAGTGAACGACGGTACCGGTAACTCTCATTTTCATTTTTTTTGTAATAAGTTAAAAAAAAAAAACATAACCAAACATGAACATGTGTAAAGTGCTTTATTTCAAGTGTTCAACACTTGGTTTCCGCCATTATTTAAAGTCTGATAGATAATGCCATGGTGTTATCGACGAGTAAGCTTGTTGGTTGGCAGTGAATTAGATTTTATTTATTTATTTATTTATTTATTTATTTATATAATCATAATTGACCTCTTGGGGATTTTTTTTAAATAGGCATAGTAATGTCTGCTTGTTGTTGTTATTATTATTATTATTATTATTATTATTATTATTATTATTATTATTATTATTATTATTATATGGTGTTGGTATTATTGTCTGGTTTCACGATTGCATATTCAGTTATTAGCGCTTTGCTTTGGTGTATCGTAAACAAACAAAAGTGTTTAGGTAAATTGCAGCATTTGTATTAAGTAGCATCTTTTCAAATGTAATAGCAAAAAAGTCAGAACCGCTGCCAATATTTTATGTCTGTATCATGTACATTAAATTATTTATTGATATTTTAAAATGGACTAGTCACACGCATCGCAGGCAAAAAAAAAATAAAAAATTAAGCCCCCAGGCACTTTTATCCACGCATGTGTATGCTACAGGACATGGCACTTTTATCCACGCATGTGTATGCTACAGGACATCTGATTTTAACTGGTTTGTCAACATGGAAATATACTAGGGAACGCACATTGTGATGTCTGTATCAAAATATTAAATGATTTATTTCTGTTTCAAAATGGGACATTTGCCTGCAAAACCAAATCTTTCTTATAAATAAAAAAAAGGTCTGGTATACATGAGATTTGAACCTACAGCCTTGAGTTTGCAAGCATGTTGTGTTAACTGTCAGTGCTACATGATTAGTTGAGACAAGCAGTATTTTGAAAGATGAAGTCAGCCAGCTGAGAATTCTCCAGACATATTGAGATTTTCAGAGCCATCATTCAACTTCATCCTCATTCTGAGATTTTGAGCTGGAGCTCTGAAAAATGTTGGTTTCCTGCAGGCCCACCAAGAGGCGGGGAGGACGGGGAAATTTCCCCGGGGCCCAACGCCCTGAAGGGGGGCCCTGATGAAGGGGGAACTTTTGCGGGGGCGGCAGCGGGACATACCAATCCTTCCCCAGGGCCCATGACAGCTCTCGGCGGCCCTGGTTTCCTGTGAGTGTAACACTCATTGTGGTCCCTATTGGCACAAGTAAGTACGGTTTCCTCTCTCTATACTGGTCGATGAGAGTAACGCTATTTGTGGTCCCTGCTGGACAAAAAAGGAACATCATTTCTGAAAATTAGCTATGCTGAAGGATGGCCTATATATTTGGTAAAAGTAAAACATAAATAAATAAATACATTAATATAATATTGAAATAAATGAATACATAAATCAATACATAGACATTTATGTATTTACTTATTTATCTTGATATGTATTTATCTATTTTTCACTATCATATAAACAATGACATTTAATACTGTATGAAACGAAAATAAATATTCAACAGTTCTTGTTCAATTGTATATTAGTGAAGAGTTTTGTACATAAAGGTCGTCATGCTTTCACATATTTTTACTTTAAAGTGTGTTGTTTACGGGGGTTGCAGAGCATTTGAGAATTCAACACTGTCTTCCTGAGTTACGGTTGCCACCAGTTCAGGTTTGACCAGACAGTTCGAGAATTGGCATTTGCGTCCGTGTGGCAGGAATTAACAAACCTGGATGCCCTGATGTCTGGTTCTTATGTGAAATGCAAAGAAACACAAACCTTCTTATAATATTTTCTTTGACATACATTAGTTGCTTAAATGATTTCCACTATTTAGAAAAATGGACTGTTTAGTACTGATCGGTACATTCTACATTTGAATAATGCTGAAGACAACGAACATAACCACGTGATGTAAACAATCCAAGTGAGAGGTTGCTGTCACGTGACCCCAGAAAGCTACATACTGTCGGTATTTTGCAACCACAGAGTTGAAAGAGTAGAAAGATATAATTTATGATGTACCAGATACTTGGAATTTGTGACCTTTACTGTGTACCACTGTTGAGCGAGCACACTTTGACGTGATTTGATCAAGTTTCTTTCTTCTTTTTAAGAAAATGTACTTATCGGTACATGTTATTAAGAAAAAATAAATTTTCAAAAGTTTGTTACAAAATATGAATTATATACAGTATTTCTATGTTGTTCTTATATAAACATTTAACATCTTTCGTTAAATAGACAATGTATTTGACATACTGTATTTGGTATAAGAGTATCATAACTTTGTACAGGGTTAAAAAAAACTTTTGTTCTACGGAGTGTCAGTAACTAGAATCTGTATATTTCCTGATCATGATAGAATTTAGATATGTCAATTGCAATATGCTGCATTAATTATTATATTCTTATATATATATATATATATATATATATATATATATATATATATATAATGGCAGGATTTGAACCCTAACTAGTCATAACGGCTACGCTACACAGATTCACATCTTAACCCTTTCAACAGACTAGGCTGCTATTTACATTTAACCTATCCAAATGGCAATACATTGCCTCAATATAGGTTGAACAATTTTGATATGTGTGTGTGTGTGTGTTATAAAGTAAAACAAATTTGATATGTGTGTGTGTGTGTTATAAAGTAAAAAAATAAGTGATATTTGAAACAAAAACACATTGGAAATGTGAAAAAACGCCAAAGTTATCAAAAGTGCCCAGCCATTTAAAGTAGAGATATCAAAAACACAAGCCAAGTTAGAAGAAACCATTGGGGCAACCTTACCCAGCACAAAGCAAATAGGCACAACTGTAAAACTGATGGGGTCCAAGGTTGCCACAATTGTTTCTTGAAACTTGGCTTGTGTTATTGATATCTCTACTTTAAATGTCTGGACACTTTTGATAACTTGCCGTTTTTTCACATTTCCAATGTGTTTTTGTTTCAGATGCAATGTACATGCTGTATATTACAAGATAATGAGAAGACTTTAAGAGGTATAGACTGTACAGAGTGCTGAAAGGTGTCATGCAATTGGTGCAGAGAGGTAGGATTGTGATGATGAATGCATAGTTCAAGTTAATCAAACATGGTCAGTACGATTGAGACCTGGTGTTCGTGGTGGCCGTAGAATATGTCTGTCATGCTCTTCAAATCAGTCACAAACAATTCCGACAAGGTGGGTTTTTTTACATTTGTTTTTTTAAGCATTGATTTTTACTCCTTTAAGACAAATTTAACTATAACAACAGAACATGCTTATGAACCATCACTTTGAAAAAGCAATTTGGAAAACAGCTTCAAATGATATATGAAAAGAGAGCAAACCACTTCAGCTCTCATCACAATGTAGGAGGAAAGACAGGCCAGGGAATTTAATGATACATTATGCCAAAGGGGCTGGTGGGAAGAAAAGATACAGTAGAAGCTCAAGTTCCATCAAAATGGAATGTGATATGTTCTGTGGTTTATTTTTAATTTTATTTATTGGCAAAGCCAACCAGACTAATAGTGGGCTGTGGAGGATTTCTTATTTCTGAGGGGATCCTGGGGCAAGATGCAACCGGTTAAAAGTTTTACAACAAAATCCAAAAATCTTCTGGAGACAATTAAGCATCTCAAGGCTCTGAATAGACTTCCATTATCAAGTGTCAACAGGCTTATTCAAGTGTGCTACATTAAAAGTGAAGAGATGAATTGACGCTTCAATTTACTGGTCAGAGCAAACAGTTCTTCAAAGGATGAAACATTTAAATATTGTGAGTTACTCAATTGCTGATAGATTAAATTGAAATGCCAAGAATCAAATAGAACAAGTAGCTACAAACCTAGTACAAATGATATAGCTGAACTTTCACAAATGCAGGTTATAATTGTGTAATGGAGTGTAATACCCAACCCTGATTTAGAATTCAATTCAAATGGACAAGACTCTACAAATAAATCATTGCTGTATGATATACATGCCAAGTTTGTTCAAACAAGAAATCCTGATGTAAGGATTGAAATAAACGTTTAATATTTTCTCTGTGTGTAAAAGCATGAGTTTTGGCATATTGGACTCAAGGGTCTTAAAGGAATCCATGGTTAAGATGAAAGAAAGGATCTCCTACTGTAGGGGGCTAACAGTGGTCCAATGTTGAGTGGAGAAATACATATGGTAAAATGTCATTCTATATGTGAAAGTGCTGTTTCAGCAAAATGTAAACCAGATGTTTAGGGTATATAGAATCTGTAGGAATGAGACTGCGCATGTTCAGTGCCAAATTAAGTTTACTATATAGGCTTAAAGGAAACCACACCTAGTTGAATTGCTCGGGTCTTGAATCGAAGAAACATCTCCTCTGTAACCTGTCTGAGAGGGCATTCCGTTGAAAGGTAAAATGGCTAATTACTATTTTGACTGTAAGTTAGGTGGCTACCATTTCCTGTCTAGAAAAATGTGTTGTAATAATTGTGATGTTTCTGCATCTTGAATACTCAAATGTAAACAAGTATTGGATACAATTATCTGTTAAGAATAATCTTTTATAGGGGCTCCTAAGTGGCGCATCTGGTAAAGGCATTCCACATGGAGTGCAGGATGTGCACTATAGCCTGGAGACTGCAGGTTCGAATCCAGGCTATTCCACTGCCAACCATGGACGGGAGCTCCCAGGGGGCGGCGCGCAATTGGACATGTTCAGCTTGGGAGTTAAACAGGGTATAATTAATTGGTGACTACTAAATTAAAATAATAATCTTTTATTAATCAATAATCCATGTCATTCGAATAACTATCAAAGTAGAATTGTCTGATTCATTATAATAAATAATAAAGTTAACACAATTCCCTCCCTACACTGACAAGTGTCATTATACACCCTAAAAAATAAGCTGTAGATGTTTTTTGCATTGCTTTCATAGTTTGTCCTATCAGGTGTCCCACTTCAACCCTCTGTTACTAATGGATATAAGAAATACATCATTAAGAAATAAGGCAGAACAAATGTGGCATTTCTTACATTCTCTGGGGGCAGAGTGTCACAGGGGGATAGGTTAATGGTTATAATGATTTTGTTATAGTGGTTGCTTTCAGACTTTCATGTTGATCTGGGTAATCTTGTGGATTCTGACTCAACACAGAAAACATTATTACATGTTGTGACGGAGTGTCCCGCCCCTTTGTTTATTATTGTTTTTGTATTATGATTTGGATTATATATGACGGTGAAAAGCCGTGTTTTTGATTTATTGTTTGGCAAGGATGAGCGAGATGCTGTCCACCATGGTAGTGTTTTGTATTTATTATTATTTTAAATACCTCATGAGGATGCGTGACTGTCAGCTACTGATTGTTTAACTAGCTGACAGTCATGCAGACTTGGTAGACTGAGGGATAATATAATAATCAAAATTAAAATCACCCAATAGAAGAATCCTATCATAGTTAACAGACAGTATGGATAGAAGCTCTGCAAATTCAGTCAAAAAGAGAAAGACAATATATAATTACAATAAGAACAGGTCATTTGTTATTCAAGGTTAAAGTTAACAATTCAAAAGACGGATATTCCTCAAAAATGTCCTGGCTCATTTTATTTTCAGTGGACAAAATGGACAAAAATAAAAAAAAAGCCTTTAAAAACCAAATACTGAGAGAGAATCTGGAGATATTAATTGCGGACTTATCTGAGAGTGATAATGAGATCAATCGCGTACTGTTCAACCTGCACAACGAGCATTGGAAAACAGCCTTTGACAGGCGGTTTAAAAACAGAGAGAAACAGGAGATTGGTAAAAGAACACAGATTAGTGTGAGCGAAGAAGAGGACGCCGACAGTGCTTAAATGCCAAACATATCATTCACACTGGCACGAATGACTTGAAGCGAGGTGAGGCACACGTTGTGAAACAGCTGCACCAGGCAGCGGAGGTGGCATCACGAAAATTCCCCAAATCAGAGATAATAATATCAACATTACCCCCCGACTCGACACACCTACCAGAGTCATCGAGAGGATCGATGCCGAAGTGACCAGTGCCTTCCTGCTCTTCCGAAATGTCCACCTTGTCCAGCACCACGACATCACACCCGAGCACCACCTGTACGACAATGTGCACCAATCGGCAGCCAAGGAAAAACACACATCCCCAATGGAAACACACCCCCACGCCAAGAGGAGCCGGATGGACCCAGAAAACCTCCCCACCCTCCAGCATGAAATAGCCCACTTCCAGACAGGGCCCCCTCATCGCATCCTATGGTTTCTCATACCATTTCTATACTGATGATGCTCAGATTTTCCTCTCCTTCCCCACCTCTGACCCCACCATCCTCTTCCGTATCTCTACCCGTCTGTCTGCTATCTCCTCCTGGATGCACTCGCATCACCTCAAACTCAACCTCTCTAAATCTGACCTCCTTTTCTTCCCCTCCTCATCTGCCTTTAATGCACTTTAACTTGCACTTATCTGCTCCCTATTTTACTGTATTTAATCCTGCACTTAACCCAATCTATCTAACCCTGACGTAACTATCAACACTGTTATCTGCTCTTGAACTGCCCCGATATCAAATCATACTGCATTTTGTATCTTGCTCTTAATTGTACTGTAAATTATTGGTATGTATTTTTTTGTATACAACTGTAAGTTGCCCTGGGTAAGGGCGTCTGTTTATAAATAAATAAATAAATAAATAAATAAATAAATAAATAATAATAATAATAATAATGAGTGCTAATCATAGAAACCTCTTCCTTTGATTTCGACTGTGCTTATCAGGGACACTGGACTCATACTACTTCAAAACTCACATATTAACACCACTGACACATGATGAGTGCTATTCATAAAAACCTCTTCCTTTGATTTCAAGCCCTTGAGAGAAAACATGATGAGGTACTGTGGACATTCCCAAAGCAATAGATTGCCACTTATGCAAGCTCTGCTTGTAGCTGGAGGCTATTGAACCAATAAATGTAGTCAACATAAGAATGTTGTTGGTTACTCTTGAGAAAACAGTGCTGATTTCACCAACAACTTTTTTGTTACAAATAAAGCATACTCTTTGCACCTGCGCTGACACATACAAGTAAAATCTATTTATTAATAGTTCTAGTGTTGAGTAAACTAACTAGATATCTTTGCATTTGCTAGTGACTAACCTATTGTTTAATCTGTTTACTACTTGATGATTCAACTATACTAGCATTAAGTTAAAATACTTGATATACTTATGTTCTGCATTGCTAATTCAATGTATCAGTGTATTTAAACTGTTTCTATCTATCTGTTTAACTATCTATCTATCTATCTATCTATCTATCTATCTATGCACACTGTATATAGTGTTTTAATATTTTGTTAGTTGATTATTTGAATTGTTTAAGCTTTCCTTTTTTGTTGGAGAAATTATTGTTTTGTTTTTACATACTTCTTTGAGTGTGATTGTGATTGTGGGACTCTAGTCTAATCTAACTGAACCCTAACTAATCAGTATAGGATCAGTGTGTGGCGATTGAAAAGAATTAAAGTGATATTTCTATCAGGGTTGATATTTAATGCAAAATACTGCACTAGAAATTAAGAGGGTATCTTTGTGTTATCCACTTAACACAATTACAGTTATTTCTGTCACCCCTGTACTCCTGGGTGTGCTTCTTCAGATAAAGACCCAAAAATACAAAAACAAATCAAATCGACGGGACACACCAGGCACCAAACATGTATTTAGAAATGACATCTTCTGAACAGGCTGGCATTGAATTTAAAAGAAGCCGTCCCTACCCACAGCAAATACACATTTTTATTTCCCATTCATGGTTGCACTGAGAAATATACTGTTGAGCAAAACATTTTTATACAAGTACTGATGTAACGATTTGTCAGGATGCATGAATTGTTTGATAATGGACATCACATATCTGAGAGCTTTAAGCCATTTTCAAGGGGTTTCTGTTGATTAAGTCTTGCATTTAATTAGTACAGTATATAAAAGGAGAAAGTCCCACGTGGCACGCAGAAGTAGCAGCTAGTATATGCCTCTTCAACATGCAGCCAATTTCTATAAAGTGGCAGCAGCTTTTAGCACAGTAGTGTTGAGCTAAACATTTTAATGTATAGAGTTAGTGAAAAAGAATGCATAGTGCTTTACTGTTTGTTAATGCACATCAGAGCTTGGAGCTTTGAATGATTTGTCTGGGTTTTTAGCTTGACATGCAACACATTTTTATTCTGAGGCAGAACAATCAATAGACAGGTATGTAGAAAGAATCAGGTTTGCCGCTTTGCTACCCACAGACCAATTATGCCAATAAACAACAATATTTGAATACTGTATGTAATGTGAGCCAGTGCCTTTTTGGAATAGGCACTAATTTAAATTGAAATAATTTGTGCCTCTAGCACAGTTATTCCAACAGGGAGGAGAAGAGTGGAGTGGTCTTGTCTGCTGCAGAACAGTAGAATGCTCTGCATCACAGGTGGCAAAGAACTAAAAGGGTTTTTTTTTTCCATATCCCCCAAAGGGTAAAAGCACATTTAAATTCTTGAATTGATTAGTGATGCTGGGGTGTGATCTCATGATCTATAGATTCCACTTAAACAGAATAACAAAAGAAAAAGTCAATTATAAAATATAGGTGGATGTACTTTCACTTTCTTATTGTTCATATTGTGTTACATTTTTAATAAGACTGTAATTACACTGTAGTAACATAATCATTACACATAATGAAAAATGAAAAATACTGATAGTTGATTTTGTATTCAGTTTTCCGTAAGTGGTGTTATAGGGCAATAATGAGCCTTTGCCAAAAAGTAGCAAATTAGAAATTACATTGTATGAATACATTTCTCCAAGGTAATTAAGTGGCAGGGCAGAGGATAATGTCAGTAATAACTGTGAATATAACAGTGAAAGTGACTCATCAAGCATCTGCACTACTTTACATGTTCTTCTAAATAAAACTTCGGATCCCTCCTATACATTTTTATCTTTTTTTGGGGGGGGGGGGGTAGGGGGGACTGGTAGTGCCTATCTGGCTTGCAAGCCTCCTGGTGTAAGATTACAAACCAGGAATGTGAAGTTCATGGCAGTGGTGTTAATAGAAAACACAGCATGTAAAGTGTTACTGAACAGACTGCAGGGTTTAAAACACAACGCATTACTTTCCCTAGTGTCCTGCTTTCTTGTACGTATTTCTGCAATGTCTTTATACACTGAGCATGCACTGCTTCAGTCATGCACTACTAAAAGGCAGAGTATTTTTATGATTTGTGCAATATTCATGATTTGTGCACCATGTTACACCATTCTTAAAAAGCACAACATAGATGTAGAGGAATTACATGTGTTTTAACTTAATGTATTTAATGTATTATGCATTGTTTTTTACTGTATCATGTATTATGTATTTCTCTGTATTTAAAGTATTATGGATTTTCTTGTTGTTACTGCATCTTGTAAAGTGCTTTGTGATAGTGGTCCACTATGAAAGGCGCTATATCAAATAGTGATTGATTGATTGATTAACGTTTAAAGAACACTAAAATGATAAATCAGCCTTGAACTGTGTGCAAATGTAATAGTAATATCAGGAAAGGGCTGCATAACTGTTCAATACAGACATTACTGTTTGCCAAAGTCCGTTATCAAGATGTGCCATACAGAGAAAGAATAAAAAGAAGATTAGACATGCACTGGAAACTGCTGGGTAGATGGCGAACAGTGTCAAGAAAATAAACAGTGAAGTGCAGTGAAGGGGGTAATGTGAACATGATTATTGTGACAGAGTCCTCACCAGATTAGAGGATGGGGTTACAGTTTGTATTTTTGGGTTATTGAACAATTCAGCAAATGACTTCATTCTGGCCTGCAGAAGTAACACTGTGAAGGCACGGTCTCAAGAATTATTTGTTGAAGGCCCCTGCTGCCTTGTGACTGTTGTTCTATTTAATTGACAATAAGAGGAAAACAAACCCAATACAAGTCAATCCTTTTATACACTACAATTACTAGCGCCCAGTGATCTGCTAAAAATGAGAAGTAGATAAGAGAGAAAAAAAGTTATAATAGTAACACTGTAAAAAGAAGGATATATGGCTGTGTGGCAGGGCTGAGGCCTGCCCATGTAAATATATCGTTTTGTTTCATTATGAATATTTATATTGGCAGGATTTGTTAGATTTTTTGTAAAAAAAAAAATAAAAAGTATAATTTTCTAAATTAAGGTATGTGCTAGATATGGCAGGGCAGGGAGATTAAACTTCCCTCCCTGCCTAATTGAAAGGAATGTGCAGCAGGTAGCCAGGTATCAATTGCATAACTGCTGATCAATTAACACTGGTCACCTGCCTTTAAAAAGAGACTGGAAAGCTAAACTCTTTGTTCTTGGTTCTCAGTTTGTTGTTCTTTGTCAGCAAGCTGGAAGTATTGCTAAGGGGGCTAAAACAAATTCCAAAATGTTTTTCCTATATTATAACAGCAAGAGAACATTCAAAGAGGAGGTTAAATGTCTAAGAGACACAAATGGCAAAATCATAGATGAAGAAAAAATAATAGCAAATATATTAAATGATTACTTTTCACAGGTTTTTACAAAGGAGGACAAGAACAACATGCCCCACATGTCGACCAGTTCCAATCCAATTTTAAATAACTTTAGCAGTGTTAAAGGGACTAGGAGCTCTTAAAATAAACAAATCCCCCGGGCCGGATGAGATCTCTTGACACAGGGGTTGTACCGACAGACTGGAAAATAGCAAATGTAATACCGATCCACAAAAAGGGAGACAAAACCGAACCAGGTAACTACAGACCAATAAGCCTGACTTCTATTATATGTAAACTTATGGAAACTATAATAAGATCCAAAATGGAAAATTACCTATATGGTAACAATATCCTGGGAGACAGTCAGCATGGTTTTAGGAAAGGGAGATAGTGTCTAACTAACCTACTTGACTTTTTTGAGGAGGCAACATTGAAAATAGAAAATTGCAAAGTATACAACATGGTTTATTTAGATTTCCAGAAAGCTTTCGATGCAGTAGGGATTCAAGGAAATGCATGCACATGGATTAGGGAGTGGTAAACATGTAGAAAACAGAAAGTACTGATTAGAGGAGAAACCTCAAAATGGAGTGAAGTAACCAGTGATGTACCACAGGGATCAGTATTAGGTCCTTTGCTATTCCTAATCTACATTAATGATTTAGATTCTGGTATAGTAAGCAAACTCGTTAAATTTGCAGACGACACAAAAATAGGAGGAGTGGCAAACACTGTTGCAGCAGCAAAGGTCATTCAAAATGATCTAGACAGCATTCAGAACTGGGCAGACACATGGCAAATGAAATTTAATAGAGAAAAGTATTGCATGCAGGCAATAAAAATGTGCATTATAAATATCATATGGGAGATACTGAAATTGAAGAAGGGAACTATGAAAAAGACCTCGGAGTTTATGCTGACTCAGAAATGTCTTCCTCTAGACAATGTGGGGAAGCTATAAAAAGGCCAACAAGATGCTCGGATATATTGTGAGGAGTGTTGAATTTAAATCAAGGGAAGTAATGTTAAAACTTTACAATGCATTAGTAAAACCTCACCTAGAATATTGTGTTCAGTTCTGGTCACCTCGTTACAAAAAGGATATTGCTGCTCTAGAAAGAGTGCAAAGAAGAGCAGCCAGAATTATCCCGGGTTTAAAAGGTATGTCGTATGCAGACAGGCTAAAAGAATTGAATCTATTCAGTCTTGAACAAAGAAGACTACGCGGCGATCTGATTCAGACATTCAAAATCCTAAAAGGTATAGACAATGTCGAACTAGGGGACATCTTTGACCTGAAAAAAGAAAAAAATAAATAGAAATGCATTGGCTGGGAATCCTCACGGCTGCCTGCAACAACCAGGGGAGCACTTTTTGTGTTCTTGTATTATGTACACCTGTGTGCATGTCCTTCTGCATTAGGGCTACTATGGCTGGTAACCTAGTGGTGCCAACCAACCACTGCAACTGCCTATTTGTTAATAAAATTTGGATGCCAAGTTTTACCAAGTAAAGTTCTGTAATATTGAATGGTTTCCTTTTGTGTTTTTTGTTACCCATGTTTTTTCAGGGAGTAAAGGAGTTTCTCGTTTCCTTCTCTTGTTGTTCAGATACATTGCAAGTAGTACAGCATCAGGTGATGGTTTGCATTAATGATTGGTTTGAATTTTTGTTTCCAGAATGTTGTGGTTGGTGACTACAGGTTTGTCTCCTGTGTAACCAGCATTAAAATACTGATTATGATGCTATACTAAACAACTTAAGTCTATTTCCAAGTTTTTAAATGAAATGCTTGAGTTATTTGTCAGTGACCATTTGATTTCACAAATTATGTTAAATTACTTTAAGAAACATATATTTGTATGCCAGTCATGTGTGGTATGTCTGAAATGTATTGTGTTTTTTTGAACAGATTGACCCCACTCTAAACAGTTGAGGACAGTTTTGAAGTTACTAATGCAGATGTGGGGATTGATGGAGTGAGGTAACAGAAACCAGGATGCAAATTTAGTATCTTGTGTATAAATACAATTGTACAAGAGGCACACTGAGATGAGTTGTTTATAGAGTTGAAATATTACATTTTGTATAGTACCTCCTTTACAACCCAGCCAGTCCTAACCCTATACCTGTTTCTTAACTAGCGGTGTGCAGAAGAGCAATTAATTTGAACTTGGAGCAACCATATGCTAACTCATACATGGGCAGGGCTTAAACTGGAAGAGCCTAAAAATGCATTTCTAGCACGGGAAGATATGACCGTGCTCTAATGTTGTTTGACAGTGATGTTGATTGCTTTGAAGTTCTAATGAGTATGCCCTTGTGACAGATTAAATGATTCTTGGTGTTAGATCTCCCTCCTGACCTGTGAGGGCCCTGTGTAAAGGGAACAGAGTACCCTGGACTAAATGGCATGACAATTTATTCCCTGGGTTAGGTGGAAGTAGGCCATCTAGAAAAGCGGCGGAGCTATGATACCCAAACTCAATGACCAGGATGGGAAACAGTGTGGCATCCATGGACTGGAGGAGCGGATGCGCTCGTTAACCAAGGGGTCATGAGGGAGGGTATAAATAAGGGTCATAGTGCAAGTGATCTGTTCCTTTGTAAATGGTTAGAACAACCTAGAAGGTGAACCCGGTGATCTGAGAAACGTGAGTTGTGTTTGTATGTCTGTAAGTTTGTTATTGTAGACTACTACTACTAACATGATCCGGAGCTGTAGCTAAAGCCAGCATCAAACCCGGACATCAACACTTTCCCTTTGTTCACGGAGAACTGTCTTTGCACCACAAGCAAATATAATCACTCGCTGGCAACTGTGTGATTTTTGTTTTGTGTGGGTGTACTAGAACAGGACTTTTGGTTGCGGGACAAACCCACTGCTGTATCACTTTGCAACTTTATTATTTACAGGTGTTTGCCGTCAGGTTCTGGACATTGTTAATTCAATAAACATCCTTGTACCTGGATATCATTGTCTGTCTGTTTTATTCTGCACTGCTGCATTGCATTCAACTGCACTCACTTACCCACTTTGCCACGGCCTTAAAAGTGTGTAATAAGATTTGCACTAATGTAGCTCAAATATTCTTAACTTAACATTTCCAGTTCTTGAGAATTAAGATCTGTGTGTACTTCCCACCAAGAGGTGATATTTTCAACCAACCATATGTTAGCAGACAGTAGCCCGAAAGTCTGTGTATTCTATACTGTGGTACTGTATCTTCTGTCTTTGACATGCAGAAACTCAGGCAGCAGGTTATAAAACACTTTCATCAGAAGCAGATGTCAGATATAGCCAGAATTTTGTTCTTGATTTTGTCTGTCTCCCATAGGTTTGATTCCAGACTACCCTAGCAACCCACATTCATGCATTTTCCTGATTTGTAAGGGGGCAGTGTTAAGGAAGCAATAGTGTGTTTGTGTGGGGTGTTTTTTAACCTCCTTCTTTTGATATTGCTAACATTCATAGATCTTGAATGCTCATTAATACTGTTACAACTTTTTAATAATAGAGCTTTGCATACTTTTATGGGACATTGTGCCTTTTTAAATCAAATTTAATTGGTGTTCTTTATGGCAGCTGTAAAAACAGAGCAGAGGAATTGTGGTCCAGCTGCCTGATCAAACTGTTGCCTCAAGGATTATAACGTATTAATGGAAAGACTACAGAAAGGCTTTTTCATATTGCTTTTAGGGATCCCATCTCACTAACAAATATCAAACAATGGTTCAATGTTTTGGGATGTAGGGTGTTTTGTGAGAAACACGGTGTGATAGTTAAACATGTATGTAATAAGTCTCTAGTGCAGCCAATGTAAAGAGAGAGATATTGCTCTTGCAGTATTACAAATATAATGATGCCTGGAGATTTGACACGCAAACGTTCAAGTGGCTTCAGTCTCTTTCATCAATATAGATACATCTCAGTTGGCTCTTAGTCTTCTATGGTTATATTGAGGGCATGCAGGTCTTTTAGTGTGTATCTCTGAAAATGAGCAGAAACGTATGTGCACGTGTTCAAAGATATTCATACATCACAATTTGCCAGGTTAAGTGACTACTTGCTGTATTCACAGTGCTCTTGAAATGTGCATTTGTATTTTACTCATTGTGGTTTGTAACTCAAGGTCTGTTTTTACCATGTGATAAATTGTGTGCAATGAAGACCAATCCTTTTGAACATCGATGGCAACTCAATCATTCCTGCTTTTGTTACCTTGCAGGATGTTTATTGTTGGTTTGGCTTTAAGACAATGATGTGTTTATTGGATGGGTTTGTCATTTCCCAGGAAAGTAATTGAGGTACAGTAAATATTATATTCTAGAATATATATTTTTTTCAATGGAAATATTCCCTGCAGTAATTGGCTGAGCCAGAGGGATATAATCCCTAGTATATGCACTTGGAATGTTTGTAACTGCATCACAAAAAAGAAATCAAACAGTATCACACCACCAATCTTTTACTTGTAAAAAAATGTAATTTAAAAGTAAATTTCAACCTTTTTGATATCAAGTTAATTTAAGAATGGGTGTGTAAAAACTTCCTGGAAGATAATACGAGCACCTCGGAGATGGTATAAAAGCAGTAAGACCCTCCACATCGGGCATTACTATGGAACGCTGGGTTGTAATGGCACTCTCGACTTTGTCTCGGGCCCCATTACCCAAACGGTCCGCTAATGCCTTTGGTGTCAGGTCTTACTATTTACATATAAAGAGATCCTGTGCTGTGAAAGGCACTATATAAATACATTGTAATATGGATAATTAAGCTATAACACATGGAATACATTATCTGCTTTCTTATTAGATTGGAATTATGCACTTACCTCTATTGCTGTTCTAGTATATGTATCCCATTCCTTCACCATAACCTATAGCGATTTAGAAATTGCACTGTATTTAGTGGGTTGCATAAATCCATTCATTTTTATATTGCTTTGCTTTATAAAGCTTGTTTACCACAGCACATGTTTCAGGCACAATTATTTTGACTTTAAATACAGAAGCAGCCACCACTTGTGATGTGCAGAAGCTGTTTAAAGATGTGACAGCTGTGCCCTTGTTACATATCTCCAAATTAGTGAGATCTCCTGCTAGACAACAAACTGCTTTTTACTGTAAATATGGATTCGCTTCAAATGGTACCCGTATAAAAGTCCCAGGCTAAATTCCAGAGTGCAAATATGTGTTAGACATACTGTTATAATGGGTGCGAACCTATGTGCTGGAGAAAAGCATGCTTTAAACACAGGCATCGGCATCTGCATTTTTCTCCTATTATGCAATAATTAAACATGGAGAACAATTGCAGTACATCGATATGAATACTCAAGCACTGGCATATTTTAATTTTAGGGAAAGGTCACAACTTCATTAGAAAAAGAGAAAGGATTGCAGTCTACAATACGTAGTTCTGCTATGTTATTTACATTGAAATAGTTGAGCTAATCTGCTCCAGAACCACAGTACATAGACAAAATCAGTATTCCAAGTAAAAGGTTATTAAAGTAATCTGATTGGTGCCCAGAAATTAATTCTGCATACCATGATGTCCAATACATTTAATGTTTGTTTCAAGCAAAAATATGTTTAATGTTAAATACACATTAGGTCATAGATGTGGAAAATGTTTCTGTAAGATTACAGCAAAACAAGTAAAATAGTATGCTACTGTCAAACATGTGAACATGAAGAAAAGTGATTTCAGTCATTACTGATTGCATGATTCCACACGCCAGGGCCTTTACTAGGTGAGTAACATCATGTTTCTCTGAATTTTTATGAAAAGAGCTTTTTACCTTAGATGTCTTTAGATGCCTTCACCAGATCATATCAGGCATTAACTTTTCAGCATCTGCCCTAGATATTGTTATGCGCAATTATTTGACAAGTATAATGGAAAGTAAAATGTTGAGTTTTTATTGCATCATATTGCTTAAAATTCCATCCATGAATAAGAACTGTAGCATATTGTGTAAACGTGGGAGTCAAACACAACACAAGCTTCCATGTGCATACTTTAAGCAGCATCCGCCACATCCTCCCACCTAGAAGCCATCATAACAGGGCTTGGAAATTGTTTGTGATCAATTATACATCTTTAAAAAAAAAAAACTGGAATGTTTATTGGAAGAAAGTGACACATTGCTGCCAACAGGGAGAGCTTACTTTTATTTATTTATTTATTTATTTATTTATTTATTTATTTTTTTTTACCCTGTTGATCGGGGGAATATATCGATGTAATGACCGGCCACTAGGGGTGAGACGATACGTATCACGATACACAAGCCACGATACGATGCGTATCACGATACGCATCATACACATGGGAGGGGGCAAAAAGCACTGATTATGATATAATAGACGTATCCCCCCCAACTCAACACATGACCATCGTGACAGTAATAATAGACATAATGAAGGGTTCTTACCTTTGTATATTTTAGTGATCAGCAGCTGTGTCAGCCGCACGAAGAGCACAGCATGTGCTTTTCATGAACTACTGTGCAGAATTCTTTTTTTTTTCAAAAGGCAAATATCGGGACTTTCTTCCTATGCATCGGGACACGAGTCATTTGCTAGGAAATCGGGACTGTCCTGACCACGTAGGCACTGTTGGCATGTATGCATTTCTGAGAAAGGAAAACAATACTAAGCAGTGTGTTTGATAACTATTAAAGTAAGAACTTTGTTTATCTATTTCTTTAGAAAAATCTTTCAGTGTTAGTTGTGATGTCTAATCAATAACAATTTAAATATTTATAAAAAGTACATTGTTGTTTTTGCTTGCAGGAAACGGGAAACGGGAATGTACGTATAATTATGGAAAGACACTGCAAAAGATTTCTTTGATGCTTGCAAGTGCCATTTATTGCACTAGCTGTGGGCTAGGGCTGGTGCTTAAGTAGCGTTGGTCTGAAAAGCGGGTAATAAAATGGATTACAAAATACAGCTCTACTCGCTGCCACTCTCTCAGCACACACTCCCCAAACAGCACGCAGGCTACACCTTATATCGAGTCAGCAGGCGGGAAAGAGCGGACCTGGCTGGAACCAGGCTGCAGCAGCGACAGACAGACAGACGCACGCACAACACAGCATGAAAGTGAACACAGCAGACAACTATTCACAAGCAAATCCTGCCCTCCAGCAGTTCAAAGCAGCACCAAAATGTCCCATTCATAACTGAAATTTACAGTCATAGCAGCCAGCTTTTTTACAGACACTGCTCGCTTTCTGATTCCTCTCTGTCCACAACAAAGGCAGGCTGTCTCCACCTCCTCTACACTCCCATTGGCCAGAATCACAGCTGTCTCAACTACCATTGGCCAGGCAGCGTTTCAGCAGCCTTTTTCTGAAGCCTTTAGTACAGTGTCAGTATTCCCTGCTTGCTAGCAATGAAGTACAGAACAGAAAAATAACCTTCTTGGTATTTGGTATTTCTCCAAATTTCGTTTTAAATGTATATTTTTTCTAAATTTAGTTGTAGTTTTCACACTGCAGACCCACCATGCAGCCACCTTAGAGCTACAGCGTCGGAGGACAACGCAGCTTACAGGCAAGCCCGCAGGCGCCCGGCCAGATTACAGGAGTCGCTGGTGCGCGGTGAGCTGAGGACAGCCTGGCCGACATTCCAGAAGCGTCTGGCTGGCTCACTGCACAATGGGATAGGTCTAGGATCAAGTGGAGTTTATGTTCAAACAACCAAGACCTTTTCTTCATGATTTACAGTTTATAAATGTGCCATATTTGCTACTAATTTCAAGCTTGTATCACAATACACGAAGGTGTATCGCGATGCATCGATACACAATGAATCGTCTCACCTCTACCAGCCACCTTTTAGATCAGTAGAAAAGACTTAATTGTGCTGTACTGTGATGCTTTTTGTGTTAACCTAGACTGTTTCCCTGATGAGCTTGGTAAACTGGTATTTCCAGAGAGTGTGTCTTGTTATAGAATCTGTTTATAAAGTGATGTTGCACAACATTACACATTCATTATACCTGCTATTTTGAACAGACATTATTATTATTATTATTTATTTCTTAGCAGACGCCCTTATCCAGGGCGACTTACAATTGTTACAAGATATCACATTATTTACATACAATTACCCATTTATACAGTTGGGTTTTTACTGGAGCAATGTAGGTAAAGTACCTTGCTCAAGGGTACAGCAGCAGTGTCCCCTACCAGGGATTGAACCCACGACCCTCTGGTCAAGAGTCCAGAGCCCTAACCACTACTCCACACTGCTGCCCATCATTTGTACTGTGCAAACAAAATATAAATGAATTAGTAAAAACCAATGGCAGGTTTCCATTTTCACGTCCAGGCCTAGCTGCTTCCTTGACCTACAGAAAACAGAGTTTAGAAATCCTACTGAAAGCTGTAGCTTTTATCTGACATTCAGAACGATGTATTCAGCTTTAGTAGAGGCTGTTTGGGTGTGGCTGCCACAAGTGCTATGAAGGTTTCTGATTTATACACTAGACACCCTGCTCCATCTCGTAAGGCCAACAGAATAGTCGGCTTCCCTTTTGCCACAGAGTGGGTCAGTTCAGAGGATCATGGGGAAATCTCCCTACAGGGAAAATGGATAGTCCAAGTCTCCTTTCATATGCTTAAAAGTGATTTTAATTAGACAAATGTGGAAACAACATTCCGCCTCATAAAATAGTTCCTGTTTTACAACTGAAGTAAAGTATTAACTATGCCGTTCTAATTATATATTAATGTTACGGCTCAGGGGCGGTTCATTTAAGTGTCTGTTTAAGCCCGCTCTGAGCCCCACATAACTGCTTATTCCATGCGGCTCTCCGGACCTATTTCTGACAGAGGCATACAATTGTTGTAGAACTGTATTTGGGTGCTCTATCATGACAGTTTTCAAGTCTATATTTGTGTTACTCTCACTCACCCAGTCATAAACTCTGACTGCCCAGTTGGTTTGTCGTTTCATGGATACTTTATTTCTGTCAGATTCTATCTCGTCTAGTCCCGCGGAGTCAATCTCCAGGTGTGTGGGGTTTTTTTTCCTTCTCTCTCTCTCTCTCTCTCTCTCTCTCTCTCTCTCTCTCTCTCTCTCTCTCTCTCTCTCTCTCTCTCCCTCTCTCTCTCATTAAGAGGGGCTGTCTGGCCCCCTGGCTGCTCTGTGTTTGAAGGCTCTTTGCAAAATTAGGTTTCCACAGTTGTCATGTTTAAGGTAAAATTCACTTCAGGAATTATGTAATGTATTCTGTGTTATTGACAGTTGTGGTGGATTGATATGTCTGTCTAGGTTTTCAGTGAGGAGGTTACCGGTACTAGATCCATGATGTTGCCACTGTATAATGTTAATTGTAACATTCAACCATCCCTTTTTAATGAGTCTCCTGGGGAAATCTAAGAATACTAACTTCTACAAAATGACGTTCAGTAGTCCAGGACCACCAAAACAATTAAAAAATAATAATAATAATAATAATAATAATAATAATGAATGTATTGCAGTTGTCACTTGCTAAAGCACAATTATCAAAAGATTGAACACAACCTCCAAAACAGAATGCATTTGCAAAATTATCTGGACATTTAAATCTTAAATGGTTTAGAAGACCTGCAACTCTCCTAATACAATTAAACTAATGTAATAAAGAGACATTTGCTGTGGTTCAGATGCTTGTTCAGATTTTTTTTTTCACAGCACACACACAAAAAGCATTGTTCTTGAAAATATACAGGTAACTTACACAAGCAAACTAAGAATAAAAATAAACACGGATATTTTGGCCATAACACTGCTTTTTAAATGTCCTTAAGTGACTTGTTCAGGGTCACACAAGGAGTTGGTGAGTGAGCCGGGATTTGAACCAGAGACCTCCTGGTTACAAGCCCTTTCTTTAACCATTGGACCACACAGTCTCCAATTCCATATTTATGAATGCACTTGCATGTCACACACGATTTCCGACTCCGTCACCAATTTTCTGATACAAAGCCCATCTCTTTAATGCATGCCAAATCATTCTGTCTTTACTGTGCAGTTAAACAGCACTTTCTTCAATTTTACATGACGAAAATGCAGCTAAAGCAACACGAACGAGACAAGCTACAGTAACGTAAAAGTTAATCATTAAACAGTTTTAGATACTGAGATGCATTTTCATTTGCAAGTGAACTGATATAAGGGCCTTATCGAGCACTGTATTCTGCAATTTTGAATACTGACTTTGGATACTCTGTTAATTCTGGAAACTTCTGATAATTTTGGAATCATATCGTTCTCTCTTAGTTTTCAGCATGTCAACTTCCCATCAATATGTTTCTTAGATCTTCTTTCCTCCCTCCCTCTTTTTTCAGTTGTTGTTTTGTCTTTCAGGCATTGTAATCGCTTTTTATTTTACTCTGGGGAACCTCTTGTTTGTTATTGACATGCATGCTTCTCCCATGTATCCCTTAGTTTACAGCATCACTGTAGCCCTCTGCTTTTCCAAGCCCTACCACCATTGCTCTCTCTCTCTTGTTCTCTGTGAACAATTTTCAGGTTTTTTTTTTTTTTGAGGAAAGACAACCCAGTTGCCTTTAACAATGATTTCATCATGATTCTTTGATCTGTATTTTTGTTCACATTTTCTGTGATTTTGTTTGATATCTCTGTTTGAAATATTTGATTTATATCCATTAGACTTGAGTGGTGTTTCTTTTGTGCATCAGTATATTTATGCACCATGGAATGAATGATCAGGTAGACATAGTTAAATAAAACCTATTCTGTGTAGGTGGGAAACCACGGTTCTGATAACTGAATTTTCTGGAAACTTCCTGCCCATTCAATAGTAACATATGTCAGATGAAAATAATCTTAGAGAATTGAATGAGAAACTGCGTGCTTAATACAGGAAAAAAAGTATAGAAAACCTAGAAGCACTGCCTCATTTAAAGTCTGGTAAAGGCCTGTTTTCTAGTTAGTACATTTGTTTGTGTGTATTATTTCCAGGAGCATAAATACAAATCCAGTATTGAAAATGACTACACTGCAATTTTTATTGATGCTCCATTGTCTTTAATTCTCCATTTATCTAGTGTACTTTATTGCACCATTAGACAGAGGGTAAACATAAGAAATCTTAGGAACAATACAAGACCATTCTTTCCTCTAATGTTAGTGTTTGTGATGTTACAACACCTGGTCACATAGTCTATTTTTTTTTTACATTTCTGAACCTACACATACTCGGCAAAAATAAGTTAGCTTTAAGCATTTATTTATTCTGTGGACGTATAATTTTTAAACTGCTCTGCTTTGGCCAGTAGCATAAGATAGGAGAGTTTGTGTACTCGCAGGCAACCTGAAAGACTGCAAATATGCAGTGAGTAAAACGTAGCTGTGTGTATTTAAAGGCATTAATAAGAGTGTAGTTTACACTGGAGATTTGGATGTTCATGCATGGCAATTAACAGACCTATGGTGTTTCATATTTCTATCGTGTTGTATACATTATAATTTGCCTCTTCATTCACTCAAAGCTATAATTTTGCCTTGGGTCTTCTCTTGCATTGACTATAAATTCTAAAAGCAGATGGTGATCGGTACTAGCTAGTATCTTTTCCAGTGTATTATTTTCTGCGGTGACGATGGGGCCCATGGATTAACGCTCTCGCTCTTCCTGTTAGTTTTCACCTCCCCCTCGGTACCACCCTCTCCCGTAGCCATTTCTACTTCCTTTCCTCTACTGCTCCCTACCATGACTAACTTTAATATCAAAGTGACACCAGTCAAGTAAAGTTCCAGTTTCAGCAGTGTTTTATTGCTGTACACCATTGTGGTTAACCAAACTAAAATAGACTTTCGGTGAAGTATTTCTCAACACAAAATAATAAAGTCCTGCTGTAACAATCCCAGGCTTTTATGAGTCTCTGACCTCCAGCCAACTCAACAGATCCCTGTCCTGGCTCATTCCCGTCCAGTTCATTCTCTTTCACTTGTCGTACTGTATTCAACAATAATCAAGACAATGTTATTTTACCAACTCGTGATTACACGCCCCTTCTCGCATCCCCAGGCTCACTAACCCCATATCCCATATGCCCCCCTTATATCCTCATAATTCCACCTACAGAATCACTGATAAACCTGTTACTAGTTAACTATCAACAATGGCTGTCTTCCTTAAGGAGGGTATTGAAGCATTTGTGTGGATTACCCTCACCAAGATGGCCGCCATAACCCAACCACATACTTGCGGCCTGTTCCATCTTGGTGAAAGGTATCGGGAGTCAGTGAGCATTGCGCCACCACACCTCAGAAGGGGTATGATCCTTTACCCTGTCATAATTGTTAATTTTTCTGAAGCTATATTTTACCAAGGGTGTCTGGAGATATAAAATAAACCAACAGCAGCAAACACTGAGCTCCACTGTGCAAGTATCATACAAGGAAGGTAAACAATTAAACATTTCACAATTTTCAGAAAAAAAGCATCTTGGATTCAATTGCAGGCTTTACTCAAGTGAAACACTGCAAACATGTCAGTTATCGGGACTCTCAAGGAATATTAAATCTAGAGCGAAATCCTTGACGGCAGCAGCAGCAAGCAAGCTGGCCAAAATGTAATTTTAAAAGGCAGAGGCTCTATCACAATCATTTTTTCAGACATCCTCAGTGTGTACGCTTGAGAAGCAGGAGCTATAGAATGAATGGATTTGTAATTGACCCACCTTTTGAATAGGAGATACCCACAGCTTGATTAACTATGACTTTGAAGAGACACAATGATATTGCATAATCAAAATTGGTAGCTATATGCAATTGTTACAGGTAATACAGTTTGTATGCCTGTAGATACTTAAATATAGAATAAAATAACTTATTCAGCAAAGGCAAATTGGAAGCATCCATACCTGTATACAACAATATCTAGAATGTATCTATTTGTAGTATTTTGTTGCAAGCCATGGGTTATACACTCTGTGCAGAATCTAAACGAGTTGGGTGGTTTGTTTTTCCTTCTCCACATACAAGTGCACTAGTTCTTTAGTGTAGCAACCATGCTCGCATAATCTTGGATGTGACTTAAAAGTGTTCAATGTTAGTGTTAAGTGAGAAGAAAAAAAAAACTTTGAAGAAAGAAGTTGCATCTTAAAGTAGTGTTTGTCCGAGTGAAATCCAAGTAGCAGAAGTAAATTTGAGCTTTAACATGCATTACATTATTGAGGAGCTACTTACAATATGTTAAGGAATATTGAGGTAAAACTTAGTGAGGTAGAAAAATGTTTTGGGTTATTAGTTTGTTAGTTTTACCTCGATTTGTATAATTGAATGAAGTTTTTTACATTTAAAATTGAATGTACTAATTTTTTTATATTGTTTGTCGCCTCACCTTTGCAACCTACTTACAGATCAGGAGGACTGCTCAACTTAATTCTGGCTATCAAGTCAATTGCCAAACACAAGCAACAGACATTACCAAACTAGGAGTGTTGGAGGCAAGAGTCCACCGTGGTAATTCTCAGCCAAGAGTATAAGGATTCTAACTACAGTAGTGGGGTTTGCTGGATCAAATTCTAATAGTTTCACAGTTCATCCACCACACCAACTGTTTTACAACTTAAGCAAAATGACAGAACCAACGTATCTCAGAAACAATCAAGTGTTTCTCTAGCCTAGTTAGGCAGGAGTCGTAGTAGTATCTTGTGCTTGTCACACATTGTAGTCTATATGGGCTTAGTTGGCTAATTTGAGGTGGTGACTAGAAAAGGACATAAGAAGGCTGTGAAACTATTTTTTTTGTCCCATGTATTATGTAAGCTCAGGTTATGGAATTAATTCAAATTTAAAATCTCAATTTAATACATTGAATATTTAAGTAAATTTTTCGTCACCTCAAATAACACAGCTTCCACACACTATCAATCTTTAAACAACCTGTCTTTCATTAAACATTTTCTGTAAAACTACCATGTGCAATCAGAAAAGTGATTGTCTAAATGTCTGACATGTATCTATGTATTCCCTTGGAGAGCTATAGTTCAACTAAACGTTGATACAATGTGAAACATTCTATACACTCCCGATACATTTATTTAAACAGTTTTTTTTTTACATTCATATGCTCCAAATTTTGGTTATAATTCTTTAAAGGTTATGTAAGAAAACCCAGTTTTGGGAGTTAAAGGTCAAGTGCTGTCAAAATCTGACATTTCAAGATTACCTTGCATGTGACATGACAGAGGAGGGAGTGGGCATTCCATAACAAATATAAAATAATGAAGCTTTTCAGTAATGCAATTTTACTAATTAATTAATTTTATTAGTAAATATGGAACATTCTTTATTCTTAATCAACAAATCAATTGCACTTTCATTTTCAGAGGTTTACAATATAGTTTTCAATATATACAAAGAAATTCAATTCATAGTGAGTGCTTTTTTTGCGTAAGTATACTGTACTTTGGGGAAAAGACTTGATTCTAGCCAATAATTAAGCTTGAGTAAAATTACTGAAAACAAATTTCTTCATGTTCTTGCCAAGATAAAAAAAAAAAAAAGATTATTGGGTTTTATCTGCCACTTAAACCACAATTGAACTATCATTGTACAAGAGTTTCTTTCATCAAACCTAGATCAATAATCCCTTGGAGAGAAAGCTGTAAATCATTCCAAAGATCAAGCTGTAAAGTCTGGTGTGGTGATCTTGGAAATACAAACCACAAAACAATGAGTTCACAAAAAGCTCTCATCTCACATTTTATGAGAAACATTCCTAATCTGTGTTGTCATGAAAGTTATGTTTTCCTGTGTGCTCGGTCCTTTTAAAATGAAGAATTCTGGCAGGAGGCTAGGTTCATAAAGCAATCTTGGTGATCAACATGGTCAAGGAATCCAGTGAACAAGGAGATGTGTATAAAACAAGATATCTTGCCCTTTTTGCCCCTATTTATTTTAGCTGGGGGAAAATACATGACCATGGAAGTAAGGCCCTTTGGCCAGACCATGAACAGTGACCTTTGCAGAAGTGATATAGCACCAGTAAGAGAAGTTCAAACTTTATTGCTATAGTGTGGTGCTTATAGTCAGAATGTACTCAAATAAAAAACCCAATAACAAGTATCTTCAGCACAATAAGGGACAAGTAATAATTTTTCTAATGGTGTAAGACAATTGCATTTAAAGCTTTTAGTTATCACTCTTTCTTAAGCCATTGTGTTAGAACTGAACATTGTTTTTATTTCCGCAGGGATAATGTGTGGGGTTTTACTGATAATCATTATATATTCAAATTTCCAACCCCCAGGATGGTGGTACAAGGTCTGATTACACTATGTAACACAATTTTTGTTCCTGGGTATTAAGTGTTATTTCCTAATTGCTTATGCCTCAAAAGTATAGAAAATGGCTATTATTCCCCACAAACTTTGCTTTTGTGACCAGGACAGTGATATTTTGAAATTGATCTATTTCCAATGAGAAAATGGGCGAATTTGTGTCTTTTCGTTCACATAAAGTCAGAAAAAAACAACATATGAATCCAAATTAACATGTATTTATACTAAAGTAATACAAAAATGACTACAAAAGATTTAGAAGTGAGTAGTTTTTCGAGATTTACGATTATACTGTAAATCACTTTCACAAATCAGCCCCCAAATGTAGTCTCCCATCATGTTCTCGTTATACTGTCCTTGGTAGCGGCGTTCAAAGTCCAGTATATCCTGGTGGAAGCGCTCGCCTTGCTCCTCCGAGTACGCTCCCATGTTCTCCTTGAATTTATCAAGGTGAGCATCAAGGATATGGACTTTGAGGGACATCCTACGGCCCATTGTGCCGTAGTTCTTCACCAGAGTCTCAACCAGCTCCACATAGTTTTCGGCCTTGTGATTGCCCAGGAAGCCCCGAACCACTGCGACAAAGCTGTTCCAAGTCGCTTTCTCCTTACTAGTGAGCTTCTTGGGGAATTCATTGCACTCCAGGATCTTCTTTATCTGTGGTCCGACGAAGACACCGGCTTTGACCTTTGCCTCAGACAGCTTAGGGAAGAAGTCTTGAAGGTACTTGAAGGCTGCCGACTCCTTATCTAGAGCTCTGACAAATTGTTTCATAAGGCCCAATTTGATGTGCAGTGGTGGCATCAGCACCTTCCGGGGGTCCACCAGTGGCTCCCACTTGATGTTGTTCCTCCCCACAGAGAACTCGGTCCGCTGTGGCCAGTCCCGCCTGTGGTAGTGCGCCTTGGTGTCCCTGCTGTCCCAAAGGCAAAGATAGCAGGGAAACTTGGTAAAACTGCCTTGGAGACCCATCAGGAATGCCACCATTTTGAAGTCTCCTATGACCTTGATGCTATCTCAGAAAAATGCAGATATGTATCCACTTAGGCAGCTGGAACTAAACTGAACTGGTGGGCTTAAGGCCCCTGTATTTATACTATTATTTATATTACTGGAAAGTTCTAGAAAATTCTAGAAGTTACTCCAAGTTTACTCAGCACTGAATCTATCTGGAATGTTCTGGAAAATAGGTAAATTTCAAAATATCACTGTCCTGGTCACAAAAGCAAAGTTTGTGGGGAATAATAGCCATTTTCTATACTTTTGAGGCATAAGCAATTAGGAAATAACACTTACTACCCAGGAACAAAAAAAAAAAAAAAATTTGTTACACGGTGTTATTTATATATATATATATATATATATATATATATATATATATATATATATATATATATTAGTCCCAAAAAATAAACAATCGTGGAGAATACAAGTGTCTCAAGAATTAATTGCACATTTGTAGCTAAAATAAGTGTCATTACTTACCTAATTCTGTGTTTGGTCAACTGTGTCCGTTTTTAAAAATGAAGGAGTAGATTGATCATACTTGCATATTAATAATGGTCAGTAAAGATGCTTAGCAAGCTATACGATTATGTGCAATTAAGCTATTTATTAACTATGTTAGAGTTGATGTGTCCATTAATATGAATTTGTTATAAAATGTATGCATTTAAGCCAGGTAAGTCCTAGAAGTCAGCTGTAGGGCAGTGATAGACATTGTATTTGCAGTTTAAAAGATCCAGTGAGAATGCTATTTTCATCGTGTCTGTCATACAATGTTCACCTGTAGTATAACATTTAAAAATGTACAAACCTGAATAAGGGTGAACATTGGGTTTCCTAGTCAAATTACATTGACTTCCATGTTAAGATTATGCATGGACTATTTTTCTAAACTTTTAGAAGTAGGCATGGCTTACAACTTCCTCTTATTTTTAGTAATACTTGGCATGGATAGATAGTAGATAAATCACTTTCTTATAAATCCTTCTCATATGATTACATATTGTATACAGCCTTCCACCAATTCCCTAATTGATAAAAAAAAAACATTATGGACAAAAAGGGAACTCTAAATGCACTGTCGAAAACCACATAGTATAACACATAATAATAATAATAATAATAATAATAATAATAATAATAATAATAATAATAATACACTGTCATATATCCAATATTTACCTTTTGGGAAATCTAGGGTGTCGCCATGATGATTTTAATTAGTGAAATGCAACTCTATCACAAAATCTACTATATTGGAGAATTTTGGAGATAAATAGATATTGGAATGAACAAGGGATCCCAAGACTCTCCTAGGCCCCTCTGAAACTATTTTATTCAGTTTCCCTTTGATAAAAAAAATCTTGGCCCTCATGCAGCTGGTGGCAGATTTTATGTTTTGATATGCAAAGCTGCAGGCCAGTCAAGTTTGCTCTGTTGCCCCAGCTCCCTTGTGGATCCGACTACTCAATAACTTGGTTTTGTACAGCTCCTGAGATTTATTATTTTGAAAACAGCTCTCTGACATGACAGGATTAAATTATTCAGTCAATGTTGCAAACTTGATCTGATGATATGAGAGTCTTCTGTAAGGGGTTGAGCATGCATGTTTTGTCTGGGTATTATTATTCACAGGCAGCCATGGCAGACCAACATGGCACACCTTTATTTATTTATTTATTGCATTTATATAGCACTTTTTATACAAAAGTATCACAAAGCACTGCACAGTACATAGCAGCAAAAAAGAACAAAGCACTATACATTTGTATCGCATGTCACACATACAACTGCCACAGTCAGACCATTTACAGTTTCTCAATGGCTAAAGTAACATTCCAGAAACTTTTGGCACAATTCTCAAAACATTTAACACAAAAACCAAAACTGAGTTCTAATTTGCTAAACTATTCACACATTTCATGGGTTTGCACAATTCTAAACCATATATTCAATTGCCTAAATGCATCTGTTGTACTTTAATACATGTTTCATTTGTGAATGTCTTCTTTGCAAATTACATCAATCTCATTGCTGTTGCTAACAATCAATGCTCATTAATTTAAATAACATTCTCCATGTGAAAATAATACATAGCTTAATTGAGCAATCATTTATCAAATGGTAACGCTGTGCATAAAAGGCTGTGATTCCCAATGGAAACACATTGCTGTGTGCGAAAGCATGGAGCAAGCACAGGAACGTGGACGTGGACGTGGACATTGTGGGCAGACAGCCTGGACAAGTGAGACAAAGGCGTGCTGCTGTCTCAAATGAAATACGAGCAACTGTCATTGATCATGTCATAAACAGAGTCTGACAATGAAAGCAGCTGGGTTGATAGTTCAACCAAACCTGGGACGCTCCACGGATGCATCCATCATCCGTACATTTCGTACTGAGAATCGGTAAGTCAACTGCATATTACAAAACTATATATATATATATATATATATATATATATATATATATATATATATATATATATATATATATATATACTGTAATTACTGTATGAGCATGTTTTGTGTCACATTAGCATTTCACAGTAATCCTTTGTGTATTCATTACTCTGCTTTTAGAATTGAAAGGAAATTGAATAGTGGTGGCCGTGGTTGTCTCCTCACTGAACTGCAAGAGTCGACAATAGTTGAGATGGTCCATGCCAATAATGACATCTGCCTTCGTAAAATACAGAGCAGGATTGATGATAACCATGATGTATTTCATGGTGTGAACAATGTCAGCTTGTCAACCATTGACCGTATTCTGAAGAGACACCAGGTTCGAATGAAAAAAATCTATGCGGTACCTTTTGAAAGGAACAGTGAAGGAATTACGGTACCAATATGTACAAGTAAGTAGACTGTAATGGTAATGCAAAATATGACCAGTAACATAATGCGAAATGTACAAATTAAATTACTGTTCTGAGCAGGGACCTTAGTTCTGTGAAATGTTTTGCTGGTCTCGGATTTCCTCCTTGCAGTGTAAACACACCGGAACATATCTTTGTTTACATAGAATGATGGAGCTTGATGCCAGCATGTCTCCACGTGAATACATCTTCGTTGATGAGGCAGACTTCAACTTGACAAAAAAACACAGCCGTGGCCAAAACTTAATTGGACCGCGTGCCACTGTGGATGTGCCTGGGCATCGTGGAGGTAACATCACTATATGTGCTGCCATCTGCCAGCATGGAGTTGTTTGCCGCAGTCAGTTGCTTGGTGCACACAGTACAGTGGCTGCTAGTTTTTCTTGGTGAATTGCACAATCACCTTGTCCCACCCAATACAGCAATGTTGGCAGATAAAGAGACTACATCGTTTGTCATCATTTGGGACAATGTGCATTTCCATCATGCTGTGCTGCTGCGGGAGTGGTTTGATGAACATCCCCGTTTCTCTGTGATGTACCTTCCACAGTATTCCCCTTTTCTGATTCCTATCGAGGAGTTTTTCTCCTCCAGGAGGTGGAAGGTGTCTGACCACAATCCCCATGAACAAGCCACATGGATGAGGCTTGCAATGACATTACGGCAGAAGATTGCCAAGCCTGGATCCGTCACGCCAGACGATTCTTTCCAAGGTGCCTAACCAGAGACAACATTCGCTGTGATGTGGATGAAAATATGTGGCTGGATAGGAATGAACGAGTCGATGTTCAATAAACATACATGTATATTATCTGTGTATATATTGCTACTGTAAGTTTAATTTTGTAAATAGTACTGTGTTTTGTGCCAATCAAATATGACCAATGCATTCTAAATTTAGTATACATTTCTTTAATGTTTTGATTTTGTGGGTTTTGTAATTGGGTGAAATATTTGGATTAAATAGAGGTATTTTCTTTTGCTTGAATACTTAAACACAAAAGCTGTAATTATTTCTTGATTTGGTTATGCAAGATGTATAATAAAATTTGGCATGGAAACTTAGTTTTGCCACTGTGTGAAGCTTTTTCTAATTGAGTGGATGGTTTGAGAAATGTGCAAATAGTTTCTGGAGTTTTGCTTTAGCCATTGAGAAACTGTAAATAACAGTATACATAATACAAAAATAGCAAATTTTAAGTTACATTAAAACCTACTAAGATAAAGGCATTTTATAAAAGTGTGTTTTTAGTCTTAACTTTAAACTGTAATGGTCCCAGCTTCCCTGACAAACGAAGGCAGAGCATTCCTTAATTTAGGAGCTCCACAAGAAAAAGCCCTACCTCCCGTGTTGCTTTTGTTGACCCTAGGAATAACCAGCAGCCCAGCATCCTGTAATCTCAGGGTGCGGTTTGGAAGATACGGGGTCAGTAACTCCTGCAAATAACTAGGTGCCAAGCCATTCAGCAAAATCTTAAAATCAATTCTATACTGCAAGGTAGCCAGTGTAAATAGGCCAAAACCAGGGTAATATGTTCACTTTTCCTGGTTATAGTCCTCTAAAATTCTAGCAAGCGGGATACCACACGTTTTGGGATACCAGAAAAAAGTGCATTACAATAATCAATTCTAGATGAAACAAAGGCATGCATTAGTCTCTTGGCATCAGATACAGAAATAATTGGTCTAATATTTGGTCTAATTATCACTTTGTTACATTTGTTAATGCTAAAACTTTATACACTTTGATTTATTCATTTTGTCATAATTTAACAATCTTCTTGTCTAAAAGTAAATACCCTCCATATCTGGCCCCTAGAATTTTTTCCACAGCGAAAAGGCTAACCTTGACTGTTTGACACTGGTATTGTATCCTCCTAAGCGATCACTGTATGTGCATATAATTGCTCAGAAATCATTGAAATACGTAGGTCAGGTTTGTAATACATACATCATTTCATTAAATGGATAACTTTGAGCTGGCCTGCCTAACCTCCTTGTACTTCTATCTGACATGAAGATGTCCTATTCCTACAGGTACTTGAAGGATGTCACCCAGAGTGTGCCAGGAAAAATGCAATTCAGGGTCTGGCTTTTATTCAGGAAGTGATCTGAGTACTTGAACACCCCTCTGTCCCTACTTTAAAGCAACCGTTGCCTTGAACAAACTCTATTTTTCAAACAACTGGGTTGCCTAAGCACTGAACTGTGTTTTAAGGTTGTTAAAGACCAGACTTTGAATACATCACGTTGTCATCTTTCTGCATTCTCTATTCTGAGGCAGTGTTTATATTTTTCAAAACTCTATGATAATTCAAGTTCAAATAATTTGTCCTCAGCACACAACTTTGGAAAATTACCAATTTGACATAATTTGTTTTGAGCCATCATTTGAAATGGCTTTAACTATTTTACCCCACAACAGACTAGGTTAATGGCTCTTAAGTGTTGCAGAACATACCTTAAGTGGAATGTATGTGACAAAATGTACTACTTTTTACAATTAGTATTAATCTAATTAATTTTTTTACAGTGCAGTCCCTCAGACAAGTGTAGGTTATAAAATACATAATACATTATAAAATCCAGATGTTATTGTCCTTAACATGTGATTAAGTGGAAGTTTACATTTTCTAATTTAGAACTTGCTACATTGGGAAACACATTTTTGCAAAAAGATTGAAAGTTATGCGATTTACCACACCAATACAACCTCATTAAATAATTCACTGTTCCCTGCTTAGGGTTATCTGCTTTATAAATGAAGAACATTGTGTATTGCCGGTCATTCATTTACTTTAATAAGTGATTCAATACAAAGCCTTTCTAAAAGATGAATGAGCTTGAATTGCTGAAGCAGGAACACTACAGAATATGTGACTTTTTTAAATAACCTATTAAGATGTGTGAAAGTAAAGGCAAATTACAAATACAACCCAATGGAATCCATTTTACAAAAGCAAAATTGTTTTGAGAAAACAATTGTAACAGTTTAATATCATTTTCACACAAAGCTCTTCAAAACACTAAAGTGTACTATAAAACATGTTAGTTTCAAATAATGTAGAGAGCTTAATCTTGGAACTTTTGTTATAATTTAGTGTTCCAGAATACCCTGCAGTATTTGCAGACTTTACTTTGTCTGTATCCTGTGTTGACATTATCACATAAAATCTGCTTGTACACAGAACTTTCAAAACCTGACAAGTTTGGTTTCAAACTGTATCATACAAGTACTCATGTACAGGGCTATGGCAAGCTTAACTTCCTGTTAATTTAGAGCTCTCTAAATCATTTAGCGATATCTCGAAATGAACAGGAAGTAATTTCAAGATATCTCTAAAGAACTTCCTGTGAAAATGCTTTGAATATCTCTATCTCGAAGTTATTTGGAGAATGAAAATGATTTAAAGATCTACAAAAACATTTTGAGATCTTAATATGATTTAGAGATCTTTACATATTTTAAGTAGCCTGCAACGTATTCCCACCCACAGTTGCTGATGATCTACCATCAATTTGCATTGTAGGTCAAAATGTCAGAATAATTCCAGGTCAGCCTTAAACTTAACCTTGTAATGTGAAACTAAACTAAAGCTGTTAGTGTAATTGATGAGAATCGCATCATTTTAATATTTATAGAAACAAAAGGTTGAAAAGCATAAGGGACATGTCACATCGATTCACAGCAAGTTGCTGCAGTTCACTTCAGCAATGATCCCCAACAAAACATGAGTTTCTTAGTTGTTAATGTGTGCTCTGTCAGTTAATGACTTAAAGATTAGGCTGGTTACTGGCAATAGTGCATTTTAGATGACATTATTGTTATTGTAAAATGCTAAAAAGATTTGGATATTGGTATTAGAGTGCTCACATTGTTAGTTAAAGTTATTTTTATAGACCAAACATTAAGTGGAGAGCATTGGGCTGAACAGAAGTGAATTAGAATGCTATGATAATAATAGAGTGTAATATGAGAAGACAGATGTGAATGAAGAAACAGCTATAATGTTTTTCTAAGTATTTGTTTTATTCATCTGCCTATTTCTCAATAGAACTAAAGCCCATCTTGCAGGTCCACATTTATTTTGTGTACAGACTAAATGTATATGTTTAAAAAATAAATTACAAAGCAGGTGTAGTGGTGATGTGATTATGAAACAGACAGACAACAAAGTTGAAGATCCAAACAGGTTTTATTTTATGATCCTGGTCTGGTGACCACAAAGAATAATCCCAGGCAATAAACAGCAATGTGTATTGCACTGCCTAAACAATGGGTTTCAGTCCCCAAATAATACATAGTTCAAAAGAATAAACACAGTAGAACACACACAAAGACACACACACATGATCACAAGTCCAGAGTGAGTGCTAAAGTACTCATGATGAAATACAATTTATTCCTGCACAGTGGTGAAGTGTTGTCCGCGTTTTGTGCTGACTTTAAGCGGCAGCTCCGGATCATGTTAGCCGTCTAATAAGAACAAACAAGTAGATTTTAGACACGACAAAACAAACAAAACACTCACGGTAAATTCACAGTACTCCTTTCTCGGTTCAGCTTAACCATAACAAAAGGAACAGATCACCTAGTCACGTCCCCTTGTTTAGCAAGTGCAACCGTTTCTCCTCCAATCCGAGGCTGCCACATCTCTTCCCTTCTGGGTCGATGACTTGGTGTACCATAGCCCCACCCCCTTTCTAGATGACTGACTTCCACCTATCCCTGGGAATGAATTGTCAGGCCATCCAGTCCGGGACACTCTGTTCCCTTTACACAGCGTCCTCACAGGTCGGGAGGGAGATTTATAACCAAGATTCATTCCTTCTCTGTCACAGTCCTTAATGAACGACCAAAAAATGTGTATCAACACCACAAACCGCTACCTTCAACACAAATATTACAGTATTGTTGGATATATATTTGGTCCTTGTGACAGGGAGAGAAGGAATCTGAGCTGCAAGTCTCCCTCCCGACCAGAAAGGGCGTTGTTTAAGGTTGGTGGAATGCTTTTCCACAGATGGATCGACTCGATGGCAGGTGGAAACCGGAAGTCAGACAGCTTGGAGAAAGCACGTAGTTGCGAGATTGCTAAACAAGTCCATCATGATCAGCTGCGTGCAATGCAACGATTGGATATAAAGTGGCGGCGTACTGATCACAGGGAGGAGTTTGGCAGTACAAAGGGGACGCAGCTATGTGAGTACTGACCCTTCACTGACTGTACTAATGCACTGGAGCACTGTGATTGTTTTTGGTCTGTCTTCTCTTGCAGAGGACTAGAGGCTAGGGAGCTGCAGCCACTGAGCCAGAACAAACCCCTGAGCACTGATATCACTGCACAGGACTACCCAGCACCACCGTTCCTGGAGCACTTCTTTCTGTGCTCAAAGGTGGCTATTGGGATAAAGGATTGTATTTGTAAATAAGAACTGTGTTTATTTCGGGACTGCAACCTGCCGTATTGGCTTCCCCTATACTATTGCTGGTATAGCAGTGGATTGTTTTACTAATCTTAAATGCAGACGTTTTTACAATTGACTTGAACTGTTTGGACATTTTAGTATTACCCACACCATTCCCCTCCTGACAGACCTGTGTTTTTTTTTCAAACAATGATATTCAGAAATGTTTAAAGCGTATCTGTGTATAAATTAGAGGCTTTGTACAGGGGAGATTGCAGCAGGTCTAACCCCTAATAAAGAAGTCTAAAAAGGTTGGCGATATCACCTGTTTGACACAGTGCTTTTGATAAGGCAAACAATTATAGAACTGATTTGTCTATTCAGACTGCTTGAATATTTTGAGGACTGTTCTATCTAAAACCGATCTCAGACCTTCTCCCAGCAGGTCTGAGTTGAATTGGTCTCAAACCAATCAAAGGGTTAGTCTGTAAGTCAGATTGGTTTGGTCTCAGTTATTTATTTATTTATTTTCAGCCTTATCAACCCAGCTATAGTCTGTATTGTACATGTTTACTTTGTGGAACTAGTTTAAACTTTCAATTTATAACATTAGTTTTAAAAAGCGAAATCTCTTGGTGTGATTTCTCTGTATTACGCTTGTCTTAACATTAGACATAAGATAATATATAGTTTAAGGATAGGATGCTATTAAAACCATTTGCCCATTTAAGACCTCTCATTGAATGTTATGTGCTATGTAAATGTGCTTCAGAATGATTTTCTAAATGCACTGTCCTGTACCTACAGTAACACGTTGTGCAAGGACGAAAGCCTGACGCTGTTTGTAGCATCAAGCTTCATCATTTTTGTCAAATATGAGAAACAAACAATTTGTCTTTGAGGGTAGCATCTGTGGTGCCCTATCCCTTGGCACTCATTTTATCAGAGATGAAGGGGTCCATGAGCACTGATGCAGAAGGGAACACACATCTTTCTCTTTTTCCATCTCGGAGAAGAATGACATCCCTTGACAAAGGGGTACTCTGGTTTATGTCATGACCCTTGTTCACAAGCCTTAAGCACAAAGAGCTGTGGAGAAGGGTGTAAGAGAAGCTGCAAAAAGTTGCCTCCTTCATGTTATAGTGCAAATATAATGTCATGTGAATTCTATATTGCCTAACCTGTTACAGGCACTCTGGCTAAATATGTAAGTTAGTTTTCTAAAATTCTGAAAGCAATAATAAAAAATATATATATATATATTTTCCCATAGTTCAGGTATCCAGTAATTTCAGCAATAGACAAATAAGCTAAATAAAAAAATATATATATAATTAATAAAATATAATATACCAAGAGTTTATAAAGGGTGATCATGAAGGGCGATCATATAATTGCATCGACTGCATCGACTGCTTAATGCATGCTTTATAGGGACCCCTTGAGGGATGGCTTCCTTCAAAACAGAAAGGAACATTTTCACAAAGCATTAGTGAATAGTGACTGACTGATTACAGAAGTATCCTGTATTTTAATATATTGCAGCTTTGAAAAGTTTCTAGATTGCATGACAGCTCCATAACTAATATATAGTTCAGTTGAATGCATTCAGAAAAAAAAAATTGTCAGGTGTCATTAGAATTCATACCAGCATACAGAAACTTCTAAAAAGCTGTGGCAGTATTTGAGAATAATACCTGTGAATTGTGAGATAGGAATTACAGTGCTACCCTGTTAATGTGACCTGTTGTAGGGCGGAATTGGTTATAACAGGGTAAGGTTGTGGCTCCCATTTCCCCCATAATGCAATTTGACTCGCAAACGTTGGATGAACGTTCCAGATTCTTTAAGTGATCCTGGTGATGTTGTGAATTATGCTGGGATAAATTGTAACAGAAACAAAAAGAAAAGGAAACCTACAGCACTGATTTTTGCTTTAGTATTGTTTTTACATTACTGTATTTAAACCCATTTAAGTTGAAACTGGGACATACAGTACTTGTAAAGCTCCCGTGCTTGCACTGTATTTTTTTTTCTAAAAGTAAAAACAAACTGTCTGTTAATGTTACAAAACAAGTACGAAACAATACAATTGTGTATAAACGTCCTTGGATTCTGTGTTATTTACAGTTTACAACATTTCTTATAAAAAATATACCATTTTAAACACAAACTTTAAACTGGTGGAATAGCAGTTTCTATTATACTGTATATATTGTAATGACCTGGGATTTACACTGTTGCAGGACTGGTCTACGGACCCTGTTGTTTGTTTGTGTTTGCTGGCAGGGGAACGGTAAGCTTGCCTCAGCCGGGATTGGTGGGTGACGTCTGGGGAGGTGGGGACATGAAAGCATATAGGGGGGTGCCCACATCAGCGCGGGCACAGCCGGGTGAGACAAGCTGCTGTGTGAATGTGCTGCTGTGGGAAGACTGTTTGTTGTTTTTGGTGTGGCCCAGGCTGACAGGGGCCAGGAATAATCGTCCCAATAAACCGTGGATTCGAGTACCTGCAAATTATGTGTGTCTCCTTCCTTCATTTTCCCTGGTATGCTACAATATTAATTTGGCTTGTGGTCATTGTAAATCATTTCAGGAACACAAATTCCAATATTCGTTGAAGCAAAACACAAATAACACAGCCTCCTAACTATGGACCCCGACAACCGCGTTGTAACCACGTTGTTTGTGAATATGCTCATGTAGTCATTCTACTTTTCCAAGCTATGCACTTGTGTAAGCTTTTAATGAGACTTAATTAAAGCCAGCAAGATGCAACTTTGACAAAATATATAGAGAACATCAATTAAGTTATGTAATTATGTCTTTACCCTAGTGTATTGCACTAGGATCTGTGACAGCCATCCTAGAAGCACAATTTAAAACCAGTTGCTTCTTTCCAAATCTGCAGGCAGAAGACAGATTGACACATCGAGATCCAAATTAAAATAACAGAAAAGGCAACGCTGAAGCGAGTGAAAAGTAACAATACATTTAACCTATTTAATACCAAGCTGAAGAGAACTGCTGCTCCCCAGTTATTATTGACTACTGATATAATATAAAACACTTTTGTGCAGTGATAAAATATAGATTTCAGATTGGATAACAGAAACTTGTAGCAGCTGGAGAGTTTTTGACTTCATGGTATTTTCAGTTTCAGAAACACCTGTCACAATTGCTTACAAGCAATTCTATAATGCAGCATATTGTAATATATATATATATATATATATATATATATATATATATATATATATATATATATTTTAATATATTTATAAGGGTTTTACTTCCTGTCATGTGTTTTTTGCCTATCCCTTTTAAACTTTCTGTGACTTCTCACAAGATGAAATCTTCCCAATGATAACTTGGAACCCGAAATAGGCTTTGTATAGGTTTTATATTCATATTTCTTTCAACAGTATGTGAATATCAATGTATGTAAATATAACTGTTTGGAATTCAACAGTACAAAGAGTTGACTAAGTAGTTGTTTGTAGTTTTCAAAGAAGAACCCTCCACAAGTTACTGAATGTATGACACTTTTTTGTGGATTAACTGGATTAACACATCATGTTACTATTATTATGACAAATACATTTACAGGGACTCTTTGCTTACTGTACCTAGTATATTCTGAGTTGTGAGCTCTCTGATTTCAGAATTAGTAATGGTCTTGAGGATTTATCAGAAAAAGCAAGTTGATACAGAGGTATCATAAACTGAAAGACTGGTCAAGAGAAAGTCTATGTACTGTATTGTTTAGTAAAGTAATTGCCCTTATTGATTTACGCTATCTGCACTGTGAAAACTCTAGAAAGTGGAACGGTATACCCAGGAAAGCACAGCTCGTTGTCTGATTGGTCAGCAGGTTGCGATCCCTGTCTCCATACCGAGATTGCTGTAGCTTGGCTGCTGTTTTCAAAGGGTTTTGTTGAACTGATTAGTTTGTTTGTTGTTGAAAGCTTTTGCTTGTTCCTGTTGTTAAATAAAGTGCGCTAAGGCGCTGAACTGCAGCTTTCAGAGTCTGGGTTTGTTATTTCCGCCGCTGTCCAGCCTTGACCGCGACGTGACTACACCACATAATGTAATAAGATTTTTTCACTTGAAACCATTTAATTTTATTTACACTTTTTTTTAATTGATTAGTTGTACACTTTTTCTTTTGAATAAGCACTCAATATGTGTTGGTGTCACTTCTCCTATGGACATTCATTTATTGGAGACTGCTATGTTTAATTGGATAGTTGTAATTAGCGCCAGTATAAATACACTCAGGCATTTCTGAGGGTTTTACATTCAAGTAGCCATTTTCAGGGTACCCTGAATTCTGGAACTTTGTGAATTGTATTACTAATCTGGAGACGGTCACATGTATAAAAACCCGCAGCTTTGTCTGAACAGGGTTGGTGTTCAAAGTGGAGAACAAGAGACATGAGTGGTGAGATAAAGAAAGTAAGAATAAAAACATTTGCTACTCATGCTGGCTGTAAACCAGAACGTTACTTGTTTTTGTATCTGTTTGTTTTGGCCATCGTGCCGTTTTCTTTTGTGAAAGTGTTTTGTTTTCTGTTCAGCCTTTTTATTTAATTAATAAACGTGTGCATCAGCGCTTCACCCATAGTACTTGCCTGTTGTGTCGATCTCTTCCTGGTCTGACATCACCCACAAGCCATCCGGGTGACGAGGAGAAAGAAGCAAAAGTCCTCTGTTTTGAGTGTGTGTAACTGCTATCCTCAGAAAGGAAAGAGAAATGTGTGGTGTTCATTGGGATATACATTTGCTGGTAAACTGCAGTTTGCTGAGCTTGTTTCATGATAAAGCCAGATTGTGGTTAATGCATATTTGCATGTTTGCACAATCACTGCCCATGAGAAGTGCCATTCAAGCAGTTTACTAAAATACAATTTTAGGTATCTGGTCTATATGAATGCTGCTATTGACCTTTTGTACTTTTTATTTTGTGCATTTGTCTCCAACTTGTAATAAAACGGTTTCACGGGGCGTTTGTTGAGGCTGTAAGGATAGAAATAGAGGAAGCAGAAACAAGCTTGTTAGTGGGACAGAGGCGGACAAAGAAAGCCCAGACTTAGGATAGAAGGCAAGCCGATGGCCCGGACTTAGAGGCGGGCTTGGAGGGGCCCGGACTTGAAGTTAGGATAGGAAGAGATCCCAGGCCGATGAGCCGCCTTTACATAGGACTGGGCTTGGTCAAAGGCTGAAGCCTCGAGGATCTGAAAACACACAAAAGGGCTCTGACTCGGCAGAGCGAAGGAAAGTCCAATGAATCAGGACCTGAAAGGAGAGATAGAAAAGGGTTCCCTGACTGATCTGGTGCTGCCCTCGAACGAGGTGAGGCACGGGCCTCCGAAGCTGGGAGCAGAGAGGCATCCCGCATGGAACCTGCAACAAAAAAAGATGGGTTAGGAATGTTTATACTAAATACTCTGATGGTGTATCTGATTGTATTTGGTAGAGGGAGGTAGAATGTCCTGGCTCACGGACAGCTGAAAATGCGGTTAAGAGGACTGACTCGGGGGAAGACCGATCAGCAAAATGGTTATGTGCTGCTGAGATGGCAGAGGATTTAGCAGAGAATGATTATGGTACTCATAGAACATAATACCCCTGTATCTAAGAGAGCTTGATGCTGTAAAATAAATATTGATCCGGCTCCTGATAGCGGTGTGGAACTTGATGTTGTGTGTAACACTGATATATTTACCGTTAATTATTTATTTGGTTAAAGACCTGAATGTTATTGTTTAAACTATGTTTCCAGTTGGTGGAAGTGGATATCTCCTATTATTTGCTTTCAAATGTTTGGAGAGAGTGTGGTGCGTAATGGTAGAGGCTGAATGAGAACTGGATGCAGTAGCTGATGCTAAATTGTACTCAGGCTATGCTTGATGATTCTTTGCAGTGTGAGACGGATCGTTGGGATAGAAAGCGAGATAGGGGAAAACTGCCAATAAACGATAGTGATACTGGATCCCAGTAATATATGATTTAATTATGCCTAGAGCCAGATGGAGAGAGTCTGTTGCATGAGCAATGAAAGCAAGGATTCAGTCTTGATTGAACAGAAAGGAAGAATCCAGTTTTGAGCCCTGAAGACTTATAGCAGTTACGGGACAACCTTGTGGATAGAAAGCCTATAATGGGACAGGAGCTTCAGTTTGCAGAATCTTTTGATTAGTGAAACCCCTGAATCCTAGAAATGAGGTGTTTGAAAAGGGGCGAGTCGTGAGGGGGGCTGAGATGTAGTCTTCGCAGAATAGTGAGAGCCCGTTTGATGACCTTCCTGGATTGCGCAGAAATTATCGGTGCTTCCTGACTTGATGCTGTAGAATAGGAGCGCGAGACATGAAATGAAGGTTCTAACCTGGGGGATGAAATGGCCCAGTAAGGATAGCAGGTGCCATTTTTTTAAGAAATTAAGGATCCGAGGTTGCTGAGTGCAAGTTATTGCGAATGTGCAATACATTACAAAAACATCTTTAGTTCAGTAGCAGTGAAAACTGGAAGTGTACAGGATGGGAAAGTCCGATACAAATAGCAATGTGAACTCTGTTTCCGAAAATAAACTTGACAAAACAGCCATTTCTTTTAGAACTGTTTTAAATTAGAACTGTACTTGAATGTTGTTTTTCAGAAAATACAGTGCCTTGCGAAAGTATTCGGCCCCCTTGAACTTTGCGACCTTTTGCCACATTTCAGGCTTCAAACATAAAGATATGAAACTGTAATTTTTTGTGAAGAATCAACAACAAGTGGGACACAATCATGAAGTGGAACGAAATTTATTGGATATTTCAAACTTTTTTAACAAATAAAAAACTGAAAAATTGGGCGTGCAAAATTATTCAGCCCCCTTAAGTTAATACTTTGTAGCGCCACCTTTTGCTGCGATTACAGCTGTAAGTCACTTGGGGTATGTCTCTATCAGTTTTGCACATCGAGAGACTGAAATTTTTGCCCATTCCTCCTTGCAAAATAGCTCGAGCTCAGTGAGGTTGGATGGCGAGCATTTGTGAACAGCAGTTTTCAGTTCTTTCCACAGATTCTCGATTGGATTCAGGTCTGGACTTTGACTTGGCCATTCTAACACCTGGATATGTTTATTTGTGAACCATTCCATTGTAGATTTTGCTTTATGTTTTGGATCATTGTCTTGTTGGAAGACAAATCTCCGTCCCAGTCTCAGGTCTTTTGCAGACTCCATCAGGTTTTCTTCCAGAATGGTCCTGTATTTGGCTCCATCCATCTTCCCATCAATTTTAACCATCTTCCCTGTCCCTGCTGAAGAAAAGCAGGCCCAAACCATGATGCTGCCACCACCATGTTTGACAGTGGGGATGGTGTGTTCAGGGTGATGAGCTGTGTTGCTTTTACGCCAAACATAACGTTTTGCATTGTTGCCAAAAAGTTCGATTTTGGTTTCATCTGACCAGAGCACCTTCTTCCACATGTTTGGTGTGTCTCCCAGGTGGCTTGTGGCAAACTGTAAACAACACTTTTTATGGATATCTTTAAGAAATGGCTTTCTTCTTGCCACTCTTCCATAAAGGCCAGATTTGTGCAGTATACGACTGATTGTTGTCCTATGGACAGAGTCTCCCACCTCAGCTGTAGATCTCTGCAGTTCATCCAGAGTGATCATGGGCCTCTTGGCTGCATCTCTGATCAGTCTTCTCCTTGTATGAGCTGAAAGTTTAGAGGGACGGCCAGGTCTTGGTAGATTTGCAGTGGTCTGATACTCCTTCCATTTCAATATTATCGCTTGCACAGTGCTCCTTGGGATGTTTAAAGCTTGGGAAATCTTTTTGTATCCAAATCCGGCTTTAAACTTCTCCACAACAGTATCTCGGACCTGCCTGGTGTGTTCCTTGTTCTTCATGATGCTCTCTGCGCTTTAAACGGACCTCTGAGACTATCACAGTGCAGGTGCATTTATACGGAGACTTGATTACACACAGGTGGATTCTATTTATCATCATTAGTCATTTAGGTCAACATTGGATCATTCAGAGATCCTCACTGAACTTCTGGAGAGAGTTTGCTGCACTGAAAGTAAAGGGGCTGAATAATTTTGCACGCCCAATTTTTCAGTTTTTTATTTGTTAAAAAAGTTTGAAATATCCAATAAATTTCGTTCCACTTCATGATTGTGTCCCACTTGTTGTTGATTCTTCACAAAAAATTACAGTTTCATATCTTTATGTTTGAAGCCTGAAATGTGGCAAAAGGTCGCAAAGTTCAAGGGGGCCGAATACTTTCGCAAGGCACTGTAAATTAAAATGAGCTGGAAAATAGCTTTTAGAATCTAGCCCTTAATGTTGCAAAAATATTTAAAGTAGAAGCCATATGTGGTAGCTGAACTTGATTTCTAACTACAGGTGTGTGCTATGTACCATTGAGTGCGGCTGATGCCAGGTTGTAAGTGGGAATCATCAGCTGTGGGGACCAGGAGTGCTGAGCCAAGACGGCAGCCATGACTGAAGTGATGAATACTGGGCTTGATAGAGATTGCTGCAGTGTTGGAAGCGTCCTGTTTGTCCATATTGTTGAGCCGTGTATTAATTGAAGCGATGGGGTGAATGAGGGGCTTCATGTCTTTGTAAATGTTGTTTATGAAGCTGAAGGGTGGGACCTGTTTTGCTGGAGAGGAGGGCGGTGCTACCGGCCTGTCCTGAAGCTCTGTGCATGAGAGTTTGCGGAAGCACGCTTGTGACACAGGCAGCATGGTGAAGCAGATATGAAGGTACAATAAAATATTGAACAACGCCATACTATCGCTTCCAGCCGGGAGTTGATATTGTTGTCGTGCAGGGTTTTTAAAAGTTAGGTGAGTGACCAATCCTTATAAAATAGCTGCTCCTGAGGCTGAGCCTGCTGGCGGAGAAGTTTTAATCTCTGTAATGCCGGGGCAGCAAGCCTGACGCGCAATTAATAAATGGACCACAAAGGGTTCCTTTGCGGTCCATTTATTAATCGCGCGTCAGGCACGCCAGGTCTAATTTATTTTCACACGCGCAGTTAATTTTATACGCGCTGTTTAAAAGTATTTTTTTTCACAGTCAAACGGGTTTAAATGGCCCTGCATATCAACAAAGCACACACTAGGCATCTCCAGCCCCGCCCCAGCCTTTTGTTTGCTATAGCGTTCAGCTATGTAAGAAATAAATAATAATAATAATAATAATAGTCGTACATACCGATCGATCATCTCCAGATCACTCGTTTTATCACCAAACTCCTCAATAATGCGATCCAAGTCATTATTTTATTACTATAACATCTGAAAAAAGCTCTGCAAATGTCCATGATAGTCTCTGTAAATGTTGTTTATGAAGCTGAAGGGTGGGACCTGTTTTGCTGGAGAGGAGGGCGGTGCTACCGGCCTGTCCTGAAGCTCTGTGCATGAGAGTTTGCTCATTCCCACTTACAACCTGGCATCAGCCGCACTCAATGGTACATAGCACACACCTGTAGTTAGAAATCAAGTTCAGCTACCACATATGGCTTCTACTTTAAATATTTTTGCAACATTAAGGGCTAGATTCTAAAAGCTATTTTCCAGCTCATTTTAATTTACAGTGCCTTGCGAAAGTATTCGGCCCCCTTGAACTTTGCGACCTTTTGCCACATTTCAGGCTTCAAACATAAAGATATGAAACTGTAATGGGAACAATTAGGCATTTAACAATTAACACAAGCAAAACAAGTACCATTGAATCGTTAGAGTTTGAGTTTCACGTTCTGGGCTTCAGATATTGGCACTCTCCCAACAAATCATTCCCTTATCATAATTCTAAACTGTTAAGGTGAAGTATCGTCCTAAGCCTATATAAATGAAGCATGAACAAAAGTGTGAATTCATACATCAGAAGCACAGCTGGCCCTTGATCCTTCCTATTCTTGCCACTTGAAAGTCAAAAAAAAGATAGAGAAAACGAGGTGTAATTGTTGGCAGATATTTCAGCCTTACCAATATTTTGTTACAGTATCATGCCACTCTTTGAAACATTTCAAAGAATGTTATCACATTTCCGAAAATAAAGAAATCTTGTGTAAATGTATTATAACAATACCACTTTTTCATACACTACTTTACTTTGTTAGTCTGCCTTATTAGTCTACTTGTCTGACATTTATCAAATCAGTCAGTTATTGGCCCGAAAGAGATGAAAAACACTGTCATTATTTTTCTCATGCTGTTAAACCAGCTTTCATTGTATCATATCTTAAAACCGTTACAAGCTAAAAGACCCTGCTTTTTTTCTCTGGTACACAGAAAAAGAAACATGAAGGGTAACTGATAGATTTCACTATGTGGCCGAGTATAGACACACTGAAAATTGCAACGCTGACCAATAAGAAGTGCTAAGCAGTGATAATTTAGCAGTCAGAGTAGTCAAAGTAGTCTGTCATGTCCAACAATCAACAGAACAAATGGCTGCCAGGTATTTTTTTCCAATAGATCCAGAGCTTCCACATCCCTCACAACATAAATTACCCAGTTGAGCAAGGACGACCTGTCATCTAGCATTCTGCTGTTCCTGCCACTGCTGCATCATGAGGTGATTCTTTTTAAGATCGAGAAACAAAAACAATGAAAATAACAATGTAGAAGCAACAGATCTCAGAACAATCATAAAAGGGAATGGGAAGGGAATAAAATGGAATGAGCACTAGTATATGCCCTTATATAATGTAGAACAATAAAGAATTAGAATTTTTTACCTGGGCATATAATTGTATTTAATTTAAATGAGAGTCGATGTGGCTGGTAGGTTTTCATCTTATTTTTTTCATATATGTGTTGTGTAGAGGTCAAAATAATGAGAGCCCAATGTGTCCTGACCGATCATGATGAGCCCACTTTAATGGAAAGTTTTGCACAAACAGGCATCATATGTATGTATTCATTCGTTAATAATATATTCCTTGGCATTTGCATGTCTACTTCATTTATTTTCTAAAACATACTAAAAGTAAAACAGTACATTATTGTTTCGCAGATTATCTTGATCTAAAAAAACTAAATAAATATTAAAAGAGCAGCAGCAGGGATAAAGAAAAAGCAGGGATTCAGTTATTGTATTTTAATTCACAAGGAAAGTCTGTTGAATCTGAAAACCCAAATTCAATAGCCATGCAGCAACTGATACACAAATGATTTGAAGTTGCGGTGAAGCAAGCAGATTTACATATCAAATACCCCCTTTATTTCAGAAATAGTACGCCCATTCTTTAATGAAAATAAGCAATAGCGTGACAGTCCGAGTTCTCTAGTCTTCAAAAGATGAAAAATTGGTGACTGGTTATGTGTCATATTATGCCAAATTTGGTTGTTCTATTAGCCGTTAATGCTTAAGTGTTACCATCACTGAGTAATCTCAAAATGAATGAATGAATTAAGGCCTCAAACACACAGGGCCTGATTAACAAATTGTTTTTATTATTATTATTATTATTATTATTATTATTATTACTTTTTATATAATTCAGTTTTATATCATTCACAGGTAATTTAAAAGTCCAAAATGATCCACACACTGCTATTTGAAGAGTGGCGATAAAAAAATTACTCCATGCATTTGGAGATCTGCGCACCTGGTTTTATCTGTTTGTTTGGCCTTGGCGTAAAGGGTGCTATATAAAATAAGTTTGTATTGCATTGTATTGAGGTTGGGAGAATACAAGACTAGAAAAATGAAGTCCCTCCGAGTGATTGTGTTGCCGGTGCAATCCTTGTACAAAACCAAAGCGTTGATGGCTGCCAGGTCCAAAACATTATAAAAAAACAGCCACAGACCACCTGCAAGTACCACCTTTGACAGAATACAGGCGTGCCATTTGATCCAGTGTATCCACACCATATGTCTCTGGCTTTCGTTTAGCATCAGTCCGGATGGTCACTGAACTGTGCAGAGCTTAGAATATGCACATTTAAAAAAAAAAATTGCACCGTCACACTCAGGGCGGCACAGGCTGTTTGTGGAGAATATCTGGAAAAAACACCTAAATAGTTTCTACTGCCATGAATTCCCATCCAGAAAATCCACTACAAAAGATGCTTCTGTTTGGGAGACTGCCATTGCTGTTGCTCTGCCAGCTTATCACCACCATGAAAATGATTATTATTATTATTATTATTTATTTCTTAGCAGACGCCCTTATCCAGGGCGACTTACAATCGTAAGCAAAAACATTTCAAGCGTTACAATACAAGTAATACAATAAGAGCAAGAAATACAATAACTTTTGTTCAAGTAAAGTACAAGTTTGACAAACCACAATTCAATAATACAGCAGGTAATAGTGATAGTTACATCAGGATATGATTAAATAGTGATAGTTACATCAGGATGTGATTAAATACAAAGTACTACAGGTTAAAAACTTGGCAGATTACAGTATTCTGAAGTACAGGATTAAATGCAGTAAAATAGGGGCTGATAAGAGCAAAATAAAGCACATTTACATGAAGGGTGATAGTGTCCCAGGATACAAACAGAGGAGTTCTACAGGTGCTCTTTGAAGAGGTGAGTCTTAAGGAGGCGCCGGAATGTGGTCAGGGACTGGGCAGTCCTGACATCTGTAGGAAGGTCATTCCACCACTGCGGAGCAAGGGTGGAGAAGGAGCGGGCTTTGGAGGCAGGGGAGCGTAGCGGTGGTAGAGCTAGTCTTCTAGTGCAGGCGGAGCGGAGAGGTCGAGTGGGGGTGTAGGGAGAGATGAGGGTCTGGAGGTAGCTGGGTGCAGTCTGATCAAGGCATCTGTAGGCTAGTACAAGAGTCTTGAACTGGATGCGAGCGGTGATCGGGAGCCAGTGGAGCGAGCGGAGTAGTGGAGTAGCGTGGGCGAAGCGAGGCAGAGAGAACACTAGGCGGGCAGCAGAGTTCTGGATGAGCTGGAGCGGACGGGTGGCGGACGCAGGGAGGCCAGCCAGGAGGGAGTTGCAGTAGTCTAGGCGGGAGAGTACCAGGGCCTGGACCAGGAGCTGGGTAGCATAGTTGGTGAGGAAGGGTCGGATTCTTCGGATGTTGCTCAGGAAGAATCTGCAAGTGCGTGCCAGAGTGGAGATGTGCTGGGAATAAGAGAGGCAGGGGTCCAGGGTGACTCCAAGATTCTTAGCTGAGGAAGAGGGAGAGAGTGTGGTAGATTCCAGAGGAACAGAGATGGAGAGATCAGAGGAGGGGGAGGAGGAGGGAAAGAAAAGGAGGTCAGATTTAGAGAGGTTGAGTTTGAGGTGATGCGAGTGCATCCAGGAGGAAATAGCAGACAGACAGGTAGAGATACGGGAGGAGATGGTGGAGTCAGAGGTGGGGAAGGAGAGGAAAATCTGAGCATCATCAGCATAGAAATGGTATGAGAAACCATAGGATGCGATGAGGGGGCCCAGGGAGCGGGTGTAGAGAGAGAACAGGAGAGGACCCAAGACTGACCCTTGGGGGACTCCAGTTAAGAGAGGGTGAGGTGTGGAGGTTGCTCCACGCCAGGTTACCTGGTAAGTGCGGTTGGAGAGGTAGGAGGAGAACCAGGCCAGAGCAGTGCCAGAGATCCCCAGGTCAGCAAGAGATGATAGTAGAATAGAGTGATTAAAAGGAGAGACTAGCCCTGCAGATGCCAATGCAGATGTTGGCTGTACTGTGCTGGACCCCACCTGACACTACCACACTCGGAGGTGGTGTGAGGTAGATGTGCAACAACACTTTACACCCAGACATTGGCTCTCAAGTTTCCACAGGACAAGACCAATATTTGGCTGGCTGTCGGTGGCTATGTAAGACCCACATTCGAGCAGCACCCAGTTGTATCAACACCCAAGCATACACATTGATGTATTCTAACCACATATAGAGAAAGTTGATCACCACAACATTGCAGAATAGAATAATGTATGTGTCAGATGTACTGTATCTGTTAAAAACATGGGTCCTGTTTTAGAGATGAATGTATTGTGTAGACTATGATACTGTAAAACACCTTTCACTTTCAAATAATACAAAATATTTATGAGAAATATCACAATATACATTATAGTGTTAGGAACAGTTTTGTAACAGCGGTCCTGGTAATTTTAAAATAATAACAAATGCATCACTAATAATAATAATTAAAAATGTCTGCCAACTACAGTATTTACCAAAGATCCATTCAACCCCCAAATCACGGTTTTGCAGTCTGGCACAGATGGCACTTTGATGGAATATGTAGGAGTCATGGAAACCGAGCTACAGCATTGGTTATGATGTTATTTGCATCACAGACAACCTGCATATTTATGAAAAGGAATAGCTTCCTGTTCCTGAAAATATGCTCTGTCTCCACTGGTGGAGTCAAAGCCACATGCGTGCAATCTATTGCACCAAGCACATTGGGGAAGCCAGTTATTTTGAAAAAAGCTGATTTTGTGTCCTGCAATTTTTCCCTCTTCTGGGGAAACCAGATATATCTTTGAGTCCTGGCAAGCAAAGCACGTAGGACCTAGTGAAGACATCTGCAAAAACTTGACTCTGTTATTCCCCCAGTTGCTGCCACAATGCTCTGAAATGAGCCAGATGCTAAAAAACCCATGGTGCATAGAAGCTTCACATGTGCCTGGTTCTATGTCAGCCCTGATATCGCTGCTTAGCCGGTATTGAGCTATAATTTCATTCTCAGGGAGATCAAAAAGTGTAATGCGGACCCTAAATATTCTCTCCCTTTTCCTTCTTCTCAGCACTCTTCCTGTGCTCTTCTTTGTGCTCAAAAAAGACCAATTTGAAATCAGTCTTATTTGTGGATCTGTTTAGGGCCAGCACAGCTGTTCATGCCGCTTCATAAATCTAAATTTAATATCACAGACTTCATTTACAAATGAGCCCCACCTACAATTTGCCCATGCACATAATTAAGGTTTTTTCACACCTTAAAACCCAGGGCTAATGACCAGCAGTGCACATTGCACGGCAGAGCGCATTTTGGTGTTGCTAACACAGCCTTAACTTGCAGAAAGTGTCACGATACATACGGAGCAATTTTAAGGAGCCGGCGTAAATTTGATGCTATGGTCTTAATGCTGTCGCAAACACTTGATAATCACCCTCTATGTCTTTTTTCTGCTTCTTGGGTGCATAATGTGACTTCATATTGAAGCATAGGTACTGTTTGTGTTGACAAACGGTTTTGTTATTTACTAGATGTTGTACATCTTGAGTTTCCATGTACAATATAATATGTGTTTAATTTATTTTTGTGTTTGTGAAAGTTTAAAGGCATTTACTGTTGATAGTTCATTTTTGTGTTTGTTTTTATTTAGTCAACATAGAAGTGTTTAAATATTAATATAAATCAGTTTTGTGTAGTTTTTTAGTTTCATTTTTAAGTTTATGTATGAGTTGTGCATTAGCTTTTTACATTATCACATTCCTTTTTACATTTCACACTTGCATTTGCCCTGTCAATCAAACTGAACTGAGTGGGTGTTACCCGTTACAGCACTGAATAATGCTCAAGCATAGATTTGCAATCATGCAACTTGTATCTGCATACAATGCATATCGCACATTTAGATACAGTACGCTTGGTTAAAAGGGTGTTTAAGTCAGTTTATAAATGCCAGTTGAAGTTTCATTTTAACCAGATGCGCTTAACTCCAATTTGCACATGCATAACTCTTCTCTGTTATGTATTGGTTATTGGGATTTATAATGCTATATTTTTCAGAACCCTGCTACTTACTCTTTAATGGCTTGGCACTGAAATATCAAATTACCAAAATCAATAAAAGTCATTGTTAATCAAAAGTGAAACACAGACTGTCTCTAACAAAGATACACTGTCTCATTTGTGTGTCTTTGTTCTTATCTAAACAGATGGGATATTATTATCCACCACTGCTTACATCCATTGAATAGACCGTTATGTTATGGAACAGTATCTTGGAACCTGTTTGTTATTACAATGAAATAAGGCTGTGACTGTAAAAAAGGGTGATGCATAATTCATCCATTTGTTTAAGATGATTCTGTTGTTCAACAAAGTTTCCTGGTTTCTGTTTAATTATTTGCGCTTGGCACGGTTTCCCCTTGTTTGAGATATAAAAGCTCACTGTTCTTGTAGTAAGCCCTAATACTGCATCATTGTCCTGTGAAGCACTGCAGTCAGTTCCTGGAGCAGACTGCCCTGTTTGATGTCACTAAAGAATTCAGATGGTAGAAGCACCTATCCAACGTTACTTTGCCATGAACACAGCTGTTCTTCTTTGATGTTTGTTTGCTGCTTGCGTTCCGTGCTGTTACCCGTGGAACGCTCAGTGAAAGAAGCAATCTGTAACCCACTGACACCTGGCAGGAATACCTCAATAATAACTATTCTTTCAGACTTCATGTGGTTCACCATTGTTATGTTGTGACAGATACTGTTCTTTCAGTAACCTCGGTTGGCACCGTATGGCCTCTTGCTTCACATGACAGACCACCTGAATACTTTTTATGGTCGATTTAATGTAATGTCAGTTTACATAATGCATTGCCATACAATCATTTTTAAAGATACAAATGGTACAGATAATGTGTCTCACTGCCTCCACAAAGTTATTGACACAAAAAAGTGATTACAGATTGTGACAGGCTGACCGGGGTAAGGAGACTCAGAGTCAGGATGTGCAGGGAAAATAAAAGACTTTTAATTAAACAAAATACAAAAAACAAAAGGCACGATAGCCAACCAAAAAGACAAACACAAAAACAGGCTTTAAACAAACTATATCAAGAAAACCACTCACTCTCTCACACACTCACTCTCACTCTCTCACTCTCACTCTCACTCTCACTCTCACTCTCACACACACTCACTCACACACACACACACACACACACACACACACACACACACACCAACTAACATACCCAACCACTCCCTTTTATACAGGTGCCTGGGCTAATTGGGCAATTCGCACCTCATTAGCCCAGTCACATTGTTAACATTTCCCGTTTACAATATGATGAATTAGAATGTCATTTTTTAGCAGAACTGAAGAAAAATCTATATTAGCTACAGCTATGGTACTCAACACAGAGAGAGCAATCTCTGCTGACTTCATTTCCTACAGAGGTTAGAATGTTTGAGAAGTGGTAGTTTCCATCAGGTCTGCTCAGAAAGACACGCGCCCCTAACACAAAGGCAGATTGGGTCTTTGTTAACTGGGATACTATTGAAATGTACCCTGGGTGCATGTTGATGTACTGAAGCGTAGCTATCGTTTGGTAGCTCAGCATGTTACAAATGTACCCTGTGTTTTTAAAATTTCACAAAAAATAGCAATTGACGCAAACCATTCATTTCCGCTCAAACATGACATGTGTATTATAGAGCGCAAGATGGCTGGCCTGGGGTCCATTTAAAAAATAGCCAGGTCGACAAAGATCCACTCTGCTTTTGTAACAGGGTGATTTGCGAAAAACAATTCAAGAGCATCACCTCCAAAATCTACGTTAGCAACATCATCACCTCCCATCTTGACGCATAAATCATCTAAAAATATTTCAACAAGTCAAACAATCTGATCTCGGGTGCACCTCTCTCGCAACCGTAGGTAGGTCTGACAAATGTTGTAACAAAGGGATGTCATAAACGACTAGCAACACGAAACATGTAACATGTCGAGGTAGCAAACGATAGCTTCGTCTAAATCAGGATACACCTCCATGCATCAACATGTACCCAGGGTACATTTCAATAGTACCACGGTTGACAAAGACCCAAACTTAAAATAAAGTGAGCTAATGCACATACCAGAGCATTTATTTATTATTGATTTTATTTTATTAGAAGAGCAACCTGTTAATGGTTTCTTTTAGTAAAATGCTGTATGTGTCACTGTGGCAGGGCGAGGAGATGCACATGAAAAGGGGGCGGGGCAAAGCCCTGACATAAATGTATTGTTTATTTATAGAACGGGGTACCCCTCCGCCCCTGTGAAATTTATTATTTTGTATATTGTATTTGTATTATTATTATTATTATTATTATTATTATTATTATTATTATTATTATTATTATTATGGTTTATTTATTTATAAATATGTATTTGTTATTGTTTTGTATTGTTTCGCAGCGTGGATGGGAAGCCCCATCCACATTAAAAAGATTGTGCAGAAGGTGACCATCTCCCGAGTTAATTAATTGTTTAATTGTTGCTAATCAGGAGATGGTCACCTGTATATAAGCCTGCAGCTCTCTGCACTCGGGGTGGGTGTTCAAAAGGAGGAATGAGAGCGAAGGAGACGACAAAAACGAAACGAAACGAAACAAAACTAAACTAAACTAAAATAAATCTAGGAACAGTGAAGGCGATTTGCCCAGCCTGACCTGGAATACTTATTGTATTATTGTGTTTGTGATTATTTTGTTTAAACGTTTATTTTGCTCTGTGAGCAGTGTTTTTTGTTAAAAATATTTTATTTTTGTTATTGTTTAAATAAACGGCGCACGCCACGCCTTTGGCCCTGCAGTACTTGCCTTTTTTTATCTTCCTGCTTCTGGCCTGACGTCACCACTACATCCATCCTGTCACAGTCACGTAAACAAACGACAACACTGACAGAACGGGGTTGTAGGTGGCTCCAGGCCAAGCCTATATATATATATATATATATATATATATATATATATATATATATATATATATATATATATATATATATATATATGCAGTAAAAGCATTCGAAGATGAAGAATCTTATTTCACTGGCATACCTCATTAGGAGGCTGTGTGGTCCAGTGGTTAAAGAAATGGGCTTCTAAGCAGGAGGTCCCTGGTTCAAATCCCACCTCAGCCACTGACTCATTGTGTGACCCTGAGCAAGTCATTTAACCTTCTTGTGCTCCGTCTTTCGGGTGAGACGTAATTGTAAGTGACTCTGCAGCTGATGCATAGTTCACACACCCTAGTCTCTGTAAGGCGCCTTGGGTAAAGGTGTCTGCTAAATAAACAAATGTGTATCATCTGGATTTTCTTTTTGTTTTGTTAGTTGTTTTTTAATCTGTTTAAAATCTGTTGTTTGATAACAAGATCTTGGACTGTCTCATAATCCTGAAGTTGCCATCTGGACGGTAAAGGTTAGAAGCATAAAAATAGAGGTCGACCACAAGAAGAATGGCTGTGTTCCCTGTGTGACATAAGGGAGAGGAAAAGAAAACAGCATGTGATGCAGCACTGCCCCAAGAAGTGCATGAATATAAATATAGTCATATAAGGACTAGTTAATGGTTGCAGTGGCAGAAGTTGAGACTAATTTGTGCAGATTGTTTGCTGCATATGATGACTATAAAATAGCTATATTGTTATAATATGTATTGGAAAAAAGTTCATGCTCCTATTATATCTTACTTAAAAATACATTTAACTAGTTTTTTAAGTTGTATCATAGTAAAATTAGAAAATATAAGTAACACAAAATAAAATAAAATAATAAAAAACATTAATATGTCAAATGTTTGGACATTTTTAATAGTTACCCCATTCCTTCCTTAAACAAAATGCTGTGCCATGAAACACCTTGTGCACGCTTGCGTTGAAGACAGGTTTTACAGAACCAATTGATGTTTCACGGATGGATGTACTATAGGTATATTCGGCCCCTTCCCCCAGGCCTGCTGAGAAGAGTAGTCATCATCAGTCATATTAAGGCTGGGATTTTGTCATGGAAATTTGTACTAAAAATCACAGAGCAGTCACGGTAAATTTGTTCAAAATTCAAGGAAGGGGGAAATGGTGTGTGAAGTCACAGTGATGAAAATTCAACGTTTTTTTTTTTTAAAATATAATATATTTAAGTACAAATGAAATTAGTCTGTCTATATATAAGTAACACAAAATAAACTACTCACCAACTAACACAAAACCAACTACTCCACACAACTCCTCATCCACTCTCCCGTCTAGACTACTGCAACTCTCCCCTGGCTGGCATCCATGCGTCCGCCACACGTCTGCTCCAGCTCATACAGAACTCCGCTGCTCGCCTGGTGTTCTCTCTGCCTCGCGTCTCCCATGCTACTCCACTGCTCCGCTCACTCCAATGGCTCCCCATCACAGCTCGCATCCAGTTCAAGACTCTTGTACTTGCCTACCGATGCCTTGACCAGACTGCACCCAGCTACCACCAGACCCTCATCTCTCCCTACACCCCCACTCGACCTCTCCACTCCGCCTGCACTAGAAGACTGGCTGTACCTCCTCTACACTCCTCTGCCTCCAGAGCCCGCTCCTTCTCCACCCTCACCCCACAGTGGTGGAACGACCTTCCTATGGATGTCAGGACTGCCATGTCCCTGACCACCTTCCGGCACCTCCTCAAGACTCACCTCTTCAGACAACACCTGTAAAACTCAACTCTTCCCTTCTGGACAATATAGCACTCTGCCTTTAATGCTCTTTAACTTGCACTCATCTGCTCTCTATTTTATTGTATTTAATCCTGCACTTAACCCACTTGTATCTAACCCTGATGTAACTATCAACACTGTTATCTACTCTTGAACTCACCCGATATCAAATCGTACTGTGTTTTGTATTTGCTCTTATTAGTACTGAAGTCATTGTATTTTGTATCTTGCTCTTAATTGTACTGTAATTATTGATATGTATTTTTTTGTATACAACTGTAAGTTGCCCTGGATAAGGGCATCTGCTAAGAAATAAATAAATAATAATAATAATAATAATAATAATAATAATAATAATAATAATAATAATAATAATAATAATAATATATAAGTGGGAAAAAAGGAAACTTTAATCTAAATATTATATTTATTTATTATGGTTTACACAACATCAGGTTCAAGTTTTAATCCTGTAAATCGGTAAGCTTTGCAGCGTGTACAACTATAAAGATAAAAAAAAACATTTTACATAATATTGGGTGGGTTCTACAGGACAGCAAACAAAAACTAGGTTTTACATACCTTTAAAAAATAACGTTTGAAGTTGTGTGCATCTGTTGCTTGTGCTGTGATACAGTCTGAAGTTATTTTACATTTAGTAGATTCACGTGACAAATGCACAAGGGAGGCCGCACCTGTGTTGAAAATTGGAAGAACGTGGGTGGCAAAGAAAGCCGTGGAAGATGCAAAGGCTGCCCTTCAAATCGGTGATATCATGGGGCAAGTTCAGCATGGAAGAGGGGATCTTGGTCTCAGTTCAGTTCCTCCTACATGGCACAAGGCAACCCCAGCTCAACGGAGGAAGCTGGTAGTCAACAAGGTGCAAAAGCAGGAGGATAGGATGAGGTGTGTAAAGGCAGTTTCCCAGGCCAAGCAGGGAGGATGGATGAAATGCGAAAGTGTGGAACAACGCAAGATCGGCTGGACCTATGGACAATGGAACAGAGCAGGATCAGTTTCCTCATCAGATCAACATATGATATTCTCCCATCACCACAGAACCTGAACCTCTGGGTGGGTGAGGTCCTTTGTGTTCATCACCTGCAACATTAACCCTTTGTGGTCCATTTATTCAGGTCCAGGTCCAATTTATTTTCACACACGCAGTTTATTTTAGACACCCTTTTTTCACAGTAAATCAGGTTTAAAAGGCACTGCATATCAAAATAACACTCAGTACTGCATCTCCAGTACCAATACCTCTTCATAGTCGTGCATATTGATAAATCATCTCCTGATAACTCATTTTATCACCAAACTCCTCAATAATGCGATCCAAGTCATTATTTTAATACTATAACATCTCAAAAAGCTCTGCAAATGTCCGTTCTTTGAGCGCTGGATGCAGAAGCAGCTATCTTGTTTGTTTATGTCTGTGTTATCTCTGTGGTGCCGGGGCTATGTGTATTGCTCAGATCCGCCCCTTTTTTTTCGGCTTCTCTCAGCTCCTATCTTTCTCACTCAGTCATTGAATGGTTTTCTCTGCTTTTTCCGGAGAAAAAACGACTAGAGACCTGTGTTTTACGTCTTTTTGACCCTGTCCGACATCAGACCGGAAAGGGAAAATTGTAATGTCAGACCTGGTCTGACATAGGACCACAAAGGGTTAAGGCACATTTTGACAGGGTGTAAGGTGGGTCTTAGCCAAGGACGGTTTATTTGGCGCCATGACCAGGTGCTGTGATGTTTGGCCTTAGCATTGGAAGACAAGCGTAACATGACCAATAAGGTTGCCACCTGTTCCATCAAAACATTACACACAAAAGACAACATTCCTCCGCCCAGGAGAGCAACCACCAAGAAAAGGTGTTAAAACCAATCCTTGCCCAGGACAACTGGAAGCTGCTAGAGACTGGAAAATGCTGGCAGATGTTGGTCAACGGCTTATTTTTCCACCTGAGATTGCCACCACTAACCTTCGACCAGATATTGTCATGTGGTCTGGATCAGCACACCTTGTTCATCTGGTAGAGTTAACAGTGCCATGGGAGGATGCTGTGGATGAGGCATATGAGAGGAAGAAACTTCGGTATGCTGAACTAGCTGCTGCAGCGGAAGAGCAAGGATGGAGAGTCCGGGTTTACCCAGTGGAGATGGGCTGTCGAGGAATTTGTGGCACACTCTACAACCCGGTTTCTCAGAGATGTCAGGTTCAGTGGCGAAGAGTTGCGTCGCACAGTGAAGAACTTATCTGAAGCAGCAAAAAGGAGCAGCAACTGGCTGTGGTTGAGACAGAAAGATTCTGGCTGGGGATCTCAAGCACAATAGAAAGAAAGCAACGCTGATGTACGGGTAAGTAAGCTGGGCTGAGTTGAGTGGGGGACGGAGGGGGGTGATGCTGGGACACCAGAATCACTGTCGAGCCCTCTTGAAGTGTCATGGGCTAGTTGACAAAACACAGAGGACGGAAGGTGCCCACTTGAACACCCCAGAGATGTACCCTACTTAGCTCAATCCAGACGGTTGTCACACTGATGCGCTGGGGAGACTGCACTGTGGTTGATCCCCGGAGCCAGCGTCGCAGCCGTTGTGTGTGCTGATGCACTGGGGAGGCAAAATAAGCTGATCCCTGGAGCCAGCATTACACTTCAACCATCAACACCATGCAGAAGGATATCTGCATCATCAGATGGAAAGAAACACAAATGGATGGAGATGCAGATTGTCAGATTGTCTAATGACTTATAGCACGTCCCTTTAGTGCTATAAGTCATTAGATCCTTTTGCATGAAAGGCCTTGGTTGCAAGGGTGTGTGGTTCTTTGATGGACCCAGATTCAGCTGAAATGTGTTTGCCCACTGACGATGGGAATGGGAATGTAGAGATGGGAGCCCTACTAACAAGATTGAAGTTTTTGCAGGTATCAGGCTTTTAAAGACTGTCACCCACACCTGTGAGCAGAAACTGACTCATTGAGAGCAGAAACTGACCCAAGACTGTCACAGCTACTGGAAGCAGGCTGATCTTTGGGAAATAAGTTGAACATTTGGGAAACTGCAACAAATATTGTAATGACTGTAATGTGTTTTAGCAAATATTTTTAGCAGATGTGCACAGGCCTGTCGTGGTGTTCACAGAACCAGTCCGAGCTGAGCCTGGCGCAGAGTTCCAATCCTGTTGGGAATGCTGAGTTATTGGATGATTTAAACTGACCTGTATTGATTGAAATGATATGATATACTCTTTGTCAATAATTATAATAATACTGTATATGTTCCTTTCAAAAAGATCTGTATACTCAGTAGAAAACAATGGATAGTTGTGTGCAGTCTATGAAAGCACCTGCTAGAAGGAGTCAAACTCGACAGGATCTTATCATAAGGCATTGTTAGCGCATTCCAGTTTCATGAGAAAAAATAGCCAATTTCTTTCGTTACTTTACTTTCATTACTTTCGGATAACAGAAGGTAGGAGTATTAGAAAATGCTTACGGTAGTGTCTCATACTAATCAACCCTAAAATTGGCAAAAAGCAAAGGTTGTCTTAAAACCTGCGCTGACTGGATTTTGTATGAACAGTGAAGAAGGTCAGACTTAGTTCAGTCACTGTAGCACTATGGCATTCTGGTATATTAATGCTAGCCTGTATTTAGATATAAATAACTGGACCTTCCATTAAAATCTTGAAAGATTTATCAATGGAGTAAAATAATATTACAATTTTTAGGAGCAACTGTTGTACTGAAGTAACTTAATTAGAAATACATCTTATAATGCCATTTAAAGATAAACTGTTGAAAGAACATAGTAAAAGTTTATTATAACAGAAGCATGGCATTGACAATATTGCAACCATATTGTTGACACATTTGCAATAATGTTCATTTCATTTAATCGATTTAAGAATTAGTTCAGTTTCTCCAACTAAACAAAAGGTCCTTTAGACATTACTATATCAATTAAACCAAAGAATATACATGTTTAGTTTATATAAAGATTTTACTGCAGTAATAAACATAGGTACTTATTTACAGGGAAACGGAAGAATTTAAAAGTGAAAGAATTAGACGTTTGTCTCAGACACACAGTAGAATTCTGGAAGCTTAGTCTTTGGCACCTCAAAGCAGGATTCGGTGTTGGCTCTTAAAAGCGTGATTTGCCAGCCTAGAATGATAACCAACGGAAGGTGCTTTAAGAAAGACAGGAGTATGTATCTCATTATGAGAAAATAATGAGAGCTGAGTTATAAAATTAGGATGTAAGCATTTTTTGGTATTATCTGAAAAGATACCGGTCCAGGTGTCTCTTGAATCAGCCAAAAAATGACTTCATACGGTGCATTTGTTAAAGTGCTTACAGTGGAGTTTCATATTAATTAAAACACTAGGCTTGGCAAGTAAACAGGGTGCCTGAAACCTGCTTGTGCAGGCGAATTTTTAAAAACCGAGAGTCAAGCTTGGTCCAAACATGGTACCAGTTAATACAAGGCTATTATATTTAACATGTTTTAATATATCTTTAATTTAAATGAAAATAACTGGACTTGCCACTGTATGCTTAGTGGTCTTATTCAAAGGCTTATGATAAACCCCTACACTCTTTGTCAAAAACTTTGTTCACACATATTTGTGTATGAAGTTAAACTGACCAATTGACAACACACTGAAAAGGTAACATAATATGCAGCTAGGAGGGACATATATTTTTGACTCAGCTAAACATAATCAAATAGAGCTGGTTTTACATATTAAAAACATCTCTCATATATACACATATACTTGTATTATATATTATAGCAAGGATTCTGTGAACTTTGGTCCACCTGACTTTTTAGAAAAAGGAGGAGTTCGAAAAAGAGAGCGATGAAATCATGTTCCAATATTTTTTGGCAAGAAGATATATCCAATCAGTTTTGAAAAAGGAGTTGAACAGATCCTTCTAGAATGTATCATTAATTTAAAGATAAGAAATGTCAAGGTCGAGTGATGATTAGATTTACTTGGGACTTCTGATGTATTCAATGGAGGGAAAATCCTATAAAAACCAAGGTAAAACCCCAGTCAAGTATCGCGCGAATTGCTAACTACAAGTTGTGCGGTCCATGCTCTGAGGATCTCTGAAAAACTGATTGCTGTTTGGTTGTATTCACAAGTCTCTGCCTTTTGAAGACAGTTATTATTTTTAAATATATCCTACACTACTTCCATATACTGGAAGGTAAGCCTATATTTGAATTGAATATCTCTTTTATATTGATGCATTGCTATAAGGTATAGAAATTATGTTTTAGTCTTAAGAGTGATATATATATATATGTCACACTTGAGAATTATTGTATTTCTTGTTCTTATTGTATGACTTATATTGTAACACTTGAATGTATTTGTATTTGCTTGCGATTGTAAGTCGCCCTGGATAAGGGCGTCTGCTAAGAAATAAATAATAATAATATATATATAGAATGTTCTAGAATTTATCGGTGGGTGTTTTTAGCTTTATGCATGTATAGCCTAAGGGCTAAGCATATAATTAACCATATTTGTATTACTATATTGAAGTAGTAATGCTGTTAAACCTGTAAAGGAACCAGATCGCCTGGACTGCTTTTTACTTGGGATTTATGGTGGTCTGCGCAACCAACCAATCCAATTTTTAAAGCATTCAATAAACCAAAAATAGCACTACTGCTGCTCTGATTCACTAAAATTTCAAATTAAATGAGTCTGTGTGATTTTCTTGAATATTAAAAAGTTGTCTGGACATATAACCCACCCAGTGCACGAACAAAACCACGACAGGAGTAGTCCTCCTTGAACATCTCCCCTGAGTTTAACAGTGTGCTCAGAGCATATACATAAATATAAAGAGTACGTTGCGAGAATTTCTGACAAGATGGATCACATTAGTTTACTGTAAAGCTACGTCTTAGTTGGTGCTTATTTTGGCGAGAGCCGTGTTTTGTTTTGTTATTGTATTTGTTTAGTAGCGTGGATGGGTAGCCCCATCCACAGTAATATAAAAAAAACTTGTGCAGATTGTGGCCAAGGAGTAATAGAATAATCGCCAGCTAGTTAAACCCCTCGGCCACGATATATAAACCTGCAGCTTTCTGCACTAGTGGTGGGTGTTAGAGCGGAGAGAGCGAGCGAGCACGAAACTAAAAGAAAAAATATACAGGAACAGTGAAGGCTACAGTCCAGCCTGACCTGTATTATTTATTATTTTGTGTTCGAGATTTGTTTCTGTTTGAACCTTTTATTTTGCTCTGTGAGCACAGTCTTTTTGTTAAAACGTTTTATTTATTTTTGCTTAATAAAAACGGCGCCGCCGTGTCTTTTGTTTTGAAACTGCAGTTTGGTGTCAGTATTTCCCTTCCTGCTTCTGTCCTGACATCACTGCCCAGCCAACCTGTCACAGGGTCAAAGACCCGACAGGCATTGAAAAACGCAGCACAGGTTGACAAAATCGGGCAGTAGAGATGCGCTGCATGTATGTTCCAGTTTTTTCAGCACTGTCAAATGAGCTAACGTGAGCTAACGTGTGAATACAATGCAAAGTAAAGGCCTGGACACACCAGCGCTTTGCTTTTTTTTTGGACGCGCGGTAGACAGTGCCACAACAGCCAGTCTATACCCAAGCATTCTTCCCCTTTCTTGGGAAAAAAAGTACTTTATAGCATTGGATTTAGTGTGAGAATACCCCCCCCCCCCCCAAAAGGGAATGTAGACAGTATTTACAGCAGCTGATTATGCAGCAAAAGATATACATTTTATTTTGAAACTTCTCCAATCACATGAAAGTATTTGTTATTTTCCTCATCTTGATTTGACAAGTTTTCAAACTGTCTGGAAATGAGTGGCCATCGCACTGATCAGTGAAACTGGCAGGGTATGGGAGTTGTAGTTTTTAATGTGTGATTAACAGTGGGCAGTGGACACCAATAAACTACATTCCCAGAGTACATTACGATTGAGCTATGAGTGTTTAGATCTGTGATTTAAAAAAAAAAAAATTCTGTAATGTTTTATACTTTCAGCTAAAACAAAATCACATTCATTTTTTATAGTCAACTGTGACAGGGTAGATAGAATCCCTGCACTGAAAAGCTCACCTCCCACCAGCAGAGGGAACAGGAGGAACCTGTCCATCCAGCGGGCTTTGGCAACTACGTGGTTAATATTCCGTAGGAGACGGCTAGCTAGGAGGCTGGTGGAGGGGAACAGTGTACACCTGGGTCCAATCCCAGGTAAACAGGTAGGGGGCGGAACTAAGGTGTACAAAAGGGGCATCCTCTCCACTAGTCAGGGTAGTGTTCCTGGGACCAGAGGAGAGAATGCTGTGCACTCGAAGAAAAACTGCTAAACTCTTTTAAAAGCTGTGCCTTTTTTAGTCTGACGAGGTACGCGGTTCTCCAGTCCAGCAAAGAGGATACCAGACCATTGAAGAGCGTTACCTGTCTGCAGTACCTGATTCTCTACTACAGCTCTGCTGTTCTCCTGGCGGCCTGAAGCGCCTCCACCCTGGAATCCCTGTGAATCCAAACAGCACGTTGTAAATATTTCACTGCATTTAAAGTCACAGTGCACCGTTATTGTTTTGTTTATGAACTTTTCGCTGCACTTTGTGGCTTGTAAATAATAAAACCTGTTTTCCTCCGCACCCCATCTTTCTCTGTGTGCCATTTAAAGGGCCTTCCACATCAACCTTTAGGAATGTCTGGTGGCACACATTTACATTCGCACAGGCACATTTTTTGTCGCATATGCAACCAAATTTTGTTTCCGATTTAGTTCCTGAGAATAGGGTTACATATGCAACACATGTATTTCACCACCCATTCAAACTGGAAATTATACACTGTATTGGTTAAGTCCCATTGCTTTTCTAAAATAAATACATAATTGGACCATATGAAAGTGACAACAAGATATATACAGTAAAAAAGAAATTCTTTCTGTGAACCGGTTGCAAATACATACTGTATTCAGCTGTCATCTTATGATTTGTCATTGTTTGTACAGACATCATCCAGTATCATGAAATGCACCTTTCACAGTATCATCCTTTACCTCACTGAGTCCTTGATGATCACATCACTGTCTGCACTTTATCACAGCCTTTACTACTTGAGGCCCAGCAAGGAACCACTTTTCTTTTATGTCAGTTATAGGTGGAACAGAGCTGTTCTAGTTCCATCTGCTTGGACTGCATATAAATACAGTGCATAGCTCTTGTGCCTCTAAAAGCACACACAAAAACATATACAGCATTATGGACAATTGATAGATGTATGGCAGCTAGCACTTAAACAAAACATTTTTAAGTATACAAATGTTATAAGTAGCCTGCCAATCTGTAAAGTGTATTTCATTTAATTCTATTTTATACTAATATAAGGTGAGGGGGAACGTATCCCAGTCTGCTACAGTATCTCGCATGGGCTTTTTAATAACAACTATTAAGGCCTACAAAGGCTCAGAACCAAAGGCAGCAGTGTGGAGTAGTGGTTAGGGCTTTGGACTCTGGACCGGAGGGTTGTGGGTTCAATCCCCAGTAGGGGACACTGCTGTTGTACCCTTGAGCAAGGTACTTTACCTAGATTGCTCCAGTAAAAACCCAACTGTATATATGGGTAATTATATGTGAAATAATGTATAATGTGATATCTTGTAACAATTGTAAGTCGCCCTGGATAGGGCGTCTGCTAAGAAATTAATAATAATAATAAATGAATTAACCACATTCTAATGATGCTTTACCATTACAGTAACGCTGAACAACATTAACCTGGAATTATTATTTGTTATTATGCTTTTAATGTTATTTTCTAGTCATTTTTAGTTTGTAAGCCAAATGATTAATCAGAACTGTATACCAAACACAACATGCCATTTGTTATATAAGCAAAACAAGTTGCATAGAAATGTCCTGTCTTCTGCCTTAGGGAGTGTTTTCCAGTCAAAAAAAGACTTTTTCTCTCTGTTTTGGTGACATTTAATTCAACTTTTAGAAGCTTGGTTTATATATATATATATGTTTTAAATTAGTAAAGTGAAGAACTTGTCATGTTTTCCCATTAATTCTAGCACTTGGCAGATGATGCCAATGAAGACAACGAAAAGGTCCTGAACTTTGACGACCTCCATTAGTTGCTCTTCCTTCAGCAATAAAATTGTAATTACTGTGTTCAAAATGTCTGCAAAGCAAAGCTAAGAATGCTAAGCACACTGTATGGAGTCGCTGTGTTAACACCTGTCAAAAGCAAAAAGAAAGTAGAAAACAGACAACAACGTGTGAGGTAAAGAGGGAAATGCATGTCATCTCAATGCTGACATGTTTAGCTTACGTATTCCCATGTGACTTTTATAGCAGCTTTAGGAAAGGACTTGAATGAGCGAATTAACATTTTTACGAGAAACTCGTGTTTACATGCGTGGGCGTTGATTTCACGAGCATTTCCTGGAATCTCACAAGAAATTGTGACTTTCACAGTAAAATATTAAGAACGTTTTTTAGGACATTTTCACAAGCTTTCCCTTACAAATTTCACATGTATTGCCCATTCACATGAAACAAACCAACATGTAAACTGGCCTAATATTGACATGCAGAGTATCTCAATGTTGACATGCACAATGATCATAAGTCCCCCGGTGTTATTATTTTAGAATCTCATAAAATGTGGATTCACTGCAGCAAGTGTAAGGAATGGTGCCATGAATGTTGTACAGGTTGTTTCTGACTTTCTGTCAATATTCACCCAATCTGTTACATCAATAGAGTGTAATATAAAAAATAAAAACATGAAGGTTGTGATAGAGAGAGAAAGGATCGATGCTGCAAATCTCCCTCCCGATTAGAAAGGGCGCTGTGTAAGGGGGAAGGTAAGCTGCCTCCTAGATCTACCACCTCGGTGGTAGGTGGAAACCGGAAGGTGACCATATTAGGAGGGGCGCGTAGCTGCAAGTACTCCGGACGATTCCATTGCAGTCAGCTGCGGGGCAGCCCTCTATTGGAGAAATCATGGCAATGCGTTGGCTGCAGGGAGGAGTTTGCTGGGTACAAAGGGGAAGCAGCTATGTCAAAACCTTCGCTTGCGCTGAGAAGGTAAACAGACGGCCGGAGACTGTATTACTGTATTGTTTTGGATTACGTGTGTTTTGTGTTGCAGAGGAGGAGTGAGCCGCAGACCGGCAATATATATACATAGAGCACGTCCCTGCACTGCACAGCACAGCACCGCACCGCACCGCACCACTCACGGCACCACGCGTCTCAGGACCGGGAGCACTGCGTGCACGGAGAACGTGGGGACGGACAAAGTCCCGTTTTTGTTTACTTTTTGTTGAGAGCTGCCGTGTACCCCCCAATACCATCGCTGGTAAAGGGGTGGACTTATTGGTATTATTATTATTATTTTTGGTTATTATTAAAACACGCAAACTGTTTTGGGAGAAAGATTGTGTGGACCTCATTCATTCACTGCACCACTACACCTGACCACAAGGTGTTTTTAGTTTAGCTTGTATTTGTAATGAAGCACAGTAAAGGATTTTTGGGGTAAAACCAGCAGTTACAATTTAAAAACAGAAAATGGATAATGTAGTTCCTCAAAAAAAACAAGCAGGTTAGTTAGACACAATCTCCCTTTCCTAAAACACCTGGGCTTCAAGACTATTTCTTATGTATAGCGCTACCCCTCAGCCTCTTCTGTCCTGCCTGTCTTTCTTATACAGTGTATACCCACTAATATTATATTCGTCTCCATCACTCTCAGACAACCAAGTTTCTGTAACACCTATCACATCGTAGTTACTTGTTAGTGCAGTAGCTTGAAGTTCTAACATTTTGTTTCTGAGACTTCTAGCATTTAGATAAATACATTTAATGGCTGTCTTACCTGAGTTGTTGCCCTTGTTTTGATGTGGTCTCCCTTCTGCTTTTTTTTGCTTCTGAACCTCCTCAAGGATCCTTTCTTCGAGTAAATTGGTTCCCTTTTTGTTTAAGTGCAGTCCGTCCTGCCTATATAGATAGTCCCTGTTGTAGAATGTGCTCCAATGTTCAAGAAAGGTGAAGCCTTCCTGTGTGCACCACGATTTCAGCCATGCATTTTGATTATGTATTTCCAGCTGTCCGTATGCTCCTTTGCAAGGTGCCAGCAGTATCCCAGAAAATGCCACAGTTTTGGTCTTGTCTTTTAATTTCCTTCCTAGCTCTCTGAATTTGTTTTGCAGGGATCTTGGCCTGTCTCTTCCAATGTTGTTTGTACCGATGTGGACTACTACCGGGTCTTCTCCTGTTCGTTATTATTATTATTATTATTATTATTTATTTCTTAGCAGACGCCCTTATCCAGGGCGACTTACAATCGTAAGCAAATACATTTCAAGTGTTACAATACAAGTAATACAATAAGAGCAAGAGTAATACAATAAGGAGCCTGTCCACATTCTCAGTGATGTGCATGATAGAGGCTCCTGGAAGGCAGCACATTGTTGTAGTAAGGGGGTCGAAACTGCGAACTGAACTTGCTGTGTTTCTCAATATGGAGTCCCCAACAATCATGACCTCCCTTCTTTTTGCTGCCTGGCCAGCACTGTTTATAGGGTCCTGGAAGTTGTTCCTTTCATTGTCGTGATGTTGGTTTTGATCATCTAAATTTTGAAGTGGCTCAAATTTGTTGGATGTTTTGATTTCTGGTGGTTGTGTTTGAGAGAGGTTTTTTTTCCCTGCTTCTGCCTACCTGAACCCAGCTGTTTTGACCGTCTTCTATCTCCCTGGTGGCTTTCAGTCTGCTAGGGGTGCTGACTTTCATGAATTGCATGAATTGTGGGTGTGCCAACTTCTCAAGCTCCTGTTGCTGTCTCATTTCCTGCAGCTCCATTTCTAGCATACTTACTAGTTTAAGCAAGTCCTGGATCGTGCAGCACTTTACACACACTTGGTTTAGCTCTGCTGGGTTTTATCGGATTTCCCACATCATGCAGGTGTCACAGATTACTGGCTTGAAGACCATGTTATTTTTTTTTGGAAGTTTAGTTTAGCTTCTGTAGCTGTCAATCTGCTTTCAAACTGCTTTTAACTGCAATCTGTTCACTGATTCCCAAGAAGATGATTTTGAAAATGTTTTAAAGAAATGCGTCAGGAGGCCATCTTGGTTTATGCACAAACACCATTTTTTAAAAAAGTCAATTATATTGACACAGGGATGATGCTTGTCATCTTTGGAGTTAATAAACTAAACTGTGTCCAACTGAAGCGGTTTTAAATTTAAGAACGAAGCGTAGGTCTGGCGGTCATCTTGTTTTACAAAAGGACATGATTTTGTCATATTTTAATTCACCGCTTCCCAAGAAGAAGATTTTGAAAGGTTTTTCCAAAAAATGCATCAGGCTGCCCTTCTTGGTTGATGCAGGAGCGCAATTTTTTTGCATCTGAACTGTAATCAACACGGGATGATATCTGCCAAGTTTCATGTTGATTGGTTACACCGCATGTGAACAGGGCAGTTTAAATTTTTGGGAGGACGACAATAAGAAAAAAAAAAAAAGAAAATTTTTACAATAACAAAAGGCTTCCCAAGCCAGCTTGGAGACTAAAAATAATAACAAACATACCAAATCTGCCCCACACGTCTTAAAAGATTCATTGATGAAACATACAGTACACCAGAATGGTATTTATGCAATGTGAAGATTGTTTTTATGCTGTAGATCAGGGTCATTAAGTGATGTACGGGTAACGAGCTGAGACCCCTTTTCCTATGCATGTGCTAATAGCTTCTTTGATTGTTTCCGTTTTTTGATCTCCTTTTGTTTATTCCAGGTATTTTATGCAAACTAGTTGTTAAATATGTTTCTTGTTAATATTCCATTAGAACCTCAAAATGTCTTTCAATTTGTTCTACCATACTTTATTATGTGAAGAAAGATGAGGACAGCAGTTTGCAGGAGACACATTTTGCTAGCTACTGCAGTGACATGCATGATGTGGCCACTCTTGTCACCACACGTGTCTCAAAGCTGATCTCCTCTGGGATGTATTATTTCATGAGAATATCTGCAAGATTGCTGATCGCAAGTGCCAACATGCTTTACAATTTATTAACCATCTTTCAGATTGTCCATGCATAGAATACATTTTTTTGAAATCAATTAATTCACAATAAGTTGTATATTGCTAAAATTAAACAGTGCCCAGTTGATGCAAAAGACATGGCACCATCATCTGGAAACATCTTGATTGTAAGTTAAGTAAGACAGCGCTTGCTACAGTACACAGCTCCAATCACCATGGTGATCTCAGGTACCTTTTCAGGATGCGTCAAATGAGTTGTTGATTTGTTCCTAACACTACACGACTGTGAGTACTAATGCTTTTTACTGTGTTGCTTGTTTTGTACTGAAATCACAACCGTTTTAAAGCCACTCATTGACTGTGCTTTAATTTAGATGGAGGTCACTTCTGTGAGTTGGTCTGTCTACTTTTAAATGAGCTAGGCGGATTATTTAATTTGCTGTGCACATATTGTTGGCTGTTTACTTCCATGTATCTGTTCAGTTCCTATTGGCAGTGTAATGTGTATATCTTGGGATATACAGTAGCCTGTATTATAAACAGACTCTGAATGTTCTGTGTTTATTTCTTAAGAGTGCCCAAATTACCATAATATATATTTGTTTTGAAACCAGTTAAGTGTGAAACATGTTTTAGCGGCTTTACTTTATATCAGCTGCAACACGTTGCCTGACTGAAAATTGGAAGTCAATTATGGACCTTTCAGATTCGCTAGCAAAAAAATGACATCCGGTCCTTATTGGCAATATAGAAGGTCATAGCATTTGATCGACAGCCCTCCTTCTCATAGCCAGCATTGTTTGTCTCATCTCACTCAGGCTGTCTGTGCTTGATGCTACTGATCAAAACATGAATCAAAAGTCATCACACAAAGTGACAAAGCCTTGGAAACTTGTTGCACAATTAACAGATTTCATTTTTTTTTTATTAAGAACCCAAGTTGTCTCAAAACAAATACCTTCCTCTAAGTGAGATTTGTTACACTATTTTGGGCACTCCTAAAAAACGAACACTATTTTGTTTTAATTTGAATGCTTGAAGTTTTTTTTTTTATATTTGAAGTTTAATTTAATTTAACGACCATTGCATTAGCATTAGTGTTTTGCCCTGTAAACATATTGATTGCTTGTTAATCATTCAAATCGGGCTCAGGCACATTCTACACATGAAGTGATTTGGCAGACAACTAACCCTTCCTTGCTGACCTAAAACACCAGTGCACAATAACATTTAAATCATAATAACTCAACACAAATACAAAATAAACCAAATATGCACAGGGCGGGGTGTACTCCATCACAATTACTCAACAGAAAAACATAGATGTTTTTTAAAGATTAAATGGTAGTATATTATAGAACTGTTGTTTCCATTACAAGAACTGACATCGCAAATGTATACTTTCTAGTCTTTACAGATCTTTAAAACAATCTAAAAGATAAAGGATTATTGAAGTGCTACTTAATAGTTTAAGATTGATAGCAATTGTGAACACTTAAAATACAATGCAGTTATTAATATTACGCTGAAGCACATGCATACTGATGAAGATAAAAATAAGAGGGGGGCATAAATATGCGAATATTACATACTGCTGCAATCCCCATGGGAGAATGCCTGCTGCTCTTTCATAAATAAAGATAGAGTAAACTACATTTGTAGCATAAATAAGAGGCAGTAATTTGTGTCATCTATTCACCACTGCAAGAATTTTGACTAGATAAATCAAATTACTTTTATCACATTTAAAACTTGAAGTAAGTTTCTCAGCTCTATAACTTGGTTAGTGTGTAGAATATAAGCCAGCTTCAGTGTATGATTTATGAGAGGGTGGTAGTCATTGTAGGACTATTAAAAAGGAAATATCTTTCATAACATAGACACTGGTTTCTGCCATTTTGTCTGTCTATGCAACTGTAAATAATGATAGAAAAAAACGTTTTTAAATTAAAGTGTTCTGAAATTGTTGAAAACCCTGCATGTATTATCACTTATTGTTTGTACATAATGCAAGGCCTTAAGATGCATAGGTTTGCTGTAAATGACATTAAATTGTACACAATACATCAATACAGGTGACTTGTCAAAGATCAGCTGGTTGACGACTTCTTATTTGCAATCATTTCAAATACTGAAATAGCTGCTCTTGCAGTTTATTAACATGTTGCATGAACGTCATAAAAAGAAACAAGAGCTACACCCTCATCTTATTAGAATGTGCTTATACCTGACATGAGATCTGTTTTGCAAATGAGAGGGATTGCAAGAATGTCACACAACTGCAAGACACACTGGGAAATGTAAATGACCTGTCTGTTTATAAGCTGTCATACATTCATAAACTATTAAAATGTGTGTTTGTTTTTTCTAGTATTTCTGACTAAATGCTAATACATTAATTTTGTATACCATACCATGAATGCAGTAATATTTACAAAGTCTGACTCAAACTGTTGGTAATAAGTACAGCCCAGTGAAATTGTTTTTATTTTTTTATATGTTTTCATTTTATTTTTCACAAATGTCATTTTATTACAGATACACATTAATAAAACAACTCAAATAGATTTATATCAATAAAAGTATAGTATACATCATGTTTTAAATACATACATATTTTTATAAAACATTATTCACTTTTTAAAAAACATTTTGACATAAACAGACCTCGCAAAAATCTTAAAATCCCTGCCCTCCTATACTTCCCCTCAATCACCCTACCCTTGGGTCTGCTCCCTTGAGAAAGATATGTACAACATATCGAAACGTTGGGCAGCTGGCTCTTTGAGCTAATATATATATATATATATATATATATATATATATATATATATATATATATATATATATATATATATATATATATATATATATATATAACAAGTACATGACAATAATATAAAAAGATATATATATATATATTGTGAGACAGCAGGGAGGGGGTTAAAACCTCTCTGCAGTAAAAACATGTGCGGAATGTTTTCTGTTAATTGTTTTATTGTTAATTATCACCTGCACCTGGCTATGATTGTAAATTAGAGCCAGGTGCAGGGTTTATAAGGAGAGCAGTCAGTCTGCTCTAGGCTGCTGAGTAGAAGGAGGCAGGAGAGGTGCTCTGTCTCCGAGTAGCCAGAGAAGAAGTAAGTGCGGTGTGACACCAGTGTGTTTTTGTAAGGACGGGAAAACAGCTTAGCTGTCCCATGTTAGGAAGGGTGTTCCTGGAAGTTGAGTTAGTGCTCCAAGAGGAGCTAGGTGTTTATTTTGCTTTTGTATTTTGTGTGTTTTTGTTTACTTTTGTGTTTATTAAAAATAGCGCACTAGCGCTTAAAACTCCATTTCATTGTTCTGGGTCGTATTTTTAAAGGGGCACGAACCCGAGTGAGTTGTGCTTTGTCACATATGGTGGAGAATGCGGGCAGAGTGTGTGGGCACCCCTACGACCCAGAAAATGGATTTTAAAGAATTGATCGTAATGATCAATCGTAACACCGCTGCTCAGAAAGAGCAGACAAAGAAGTGGAGACAGGAGTGGGGGCTACCGGATCCGGAGCCGACAGAGCTAGACCTGCTACTCCAAAAGTGGGAGCAAGCAAGAGGTACCCTGCTGACTCCAGCTCCAGAGCCCAGAGAGGAGGAGCCGCCGCTTCTGGAGCCCAGAGGGGAGGAGCCGCCGCTTCCGGAGCCCAGAGGGGAGGAGCCGCCGCTTCCGGAGCCCAGAGGGGAGGAGCCGCCGCTTCCAGAGCCCAGAGAGGAGGAGCCGCCGCTTCCGGAGCCCAGAGAGGAGGAGCCGCCGCTTCCGGAGCCCAGAGGGGAGGAGCCGCCGCTTCCGGAGCCCAGAGGGGAGGAGCCGCCGCTTCCGGAGCCCAGAGGGGAGGAGCCGCCGCTTCCGGAGCCCAGAGGGGAGGAGCCGCCGCTTCCGGAGCCCAGAGGGGAGGAGCCGCCGCTTCCGGAGCCCAGAGGGGAGGAGCCCAGAGGGGAGGAGGTGAAAAGCATACCTCCACCACAGCCCCGACCACCACCCCTACAGTCCAGTTCGGCGCCGCTGCGTCCAGTCCCTCACCCCTTGCTCCTGGACACCCTGCCGGTCTTCCTGGACCTCCCTGTGCTGGACCTGGAGCCCAGGAGTCTGCAGCACTGGCCACAGCTCTGCCCCTGGTTACCTGCTCCGCTCTCCCCGAGCACCCAGACGTCGCTGGGCTGCTGCCAGACGTCGCTGATGCTCCCCCTGTTAGCTGCTTCGCTCCCCCTGGGTGATCGGACATCACTGCGCCAGTTCCCAGGGGAAGACCTGTGTCCACTGCGGCATCCTCCAGTGGCCCGGCCTACGCTTCGGTCGGCCCTGTTAGCCCGGTGGGGTCCCGTGTCGCCGGTTTGCGGTCCCTTCCTGGCAGCGCCGGAAGGACCGACCCATCCTCAAGCCCGCCCGTGGAAGAGGGCGGCAATGGACATTGCTGGACTTGAGGCTGGGTGGTCTTTTAAGGGTGGAGGGAGGTGGCCGTGGCATGGCCGGTGTCTTGAAAAGACATGGGGGGGGATGTGTGAGACAGCAGGGAGGGGGTTAAAACCTCTCTGCAGTAAAAACATGTGCGGAATGTTTTCTGTTAATTGTTTTATTGTTAATTATCACCTGCACCTGGCTATGATTGTAAATTAGAGCCAGGTGCAGGGTTTATAAGGAGAGCAGTCAGTCTGCTCTAGGCTGCTGAGTAGAAGGAGGCAGGAGAGGTGCTCTGTCTCCGAGTAGCCAGAGAAGAAGTAAGTGCGGTGTGACACCAGTGTGTTTTTGTAAGGACGGGAAAACAGCTTAGCTGTCCCATGTTAGGAAGGGTGTTCCTGGAAGTTGAGTTAGTGCTCCAAGAGGAGCTAGGTGTTTATTTTGCTTTTGTATTTTGTGTGTTTTTGTTTACTTTTGTGTTTATTAAAAATAGCGCACTAGCGCTTAAAACTCCATTTCATTGTTCTGGGTCGTATTTTTAAAGGGGCACGAACCCGAGTGAGTTGTGCTTTGTCACAATATATATAAATATTAGCTCAAAGCTGCCCAGCGTTTCGATATGTTGTCCATATCTTTCTCAAGGGAGCCTGTGTTTGAATCAAAACATTGGAGGTATTTATAGGTTTCTGACTGCATGACAACTACTTGTTATTGTTTATATTCAAATTCATAATTTATTCTTACATGATGTAATGATGTTCTATATATTGTGACATCATTTTTTACTTATATATTTAAATATGTATTAATTCTAATTAATATTATTTTATATAAACATATATTTATATTATCATGCAATGCTGGATCTGAGGATCAGCCTTGATCTGGCCTCCCCAGCACATCAGCATGCACAACATTTGAATGAATTTTGTTTATTTATATATTTAAATGTTATATATTTATTGGAGTTAATTAGTTCATTCTTTTCTGTTGAGTTTAATTAATTGATTATCCTGCTGGCATAATCGCGTTCAGTCTATTTATCCATTTACTTTATTTTATTCTTCAATATGTCGCATTGTCTAATTTTAACTGTTCTAATATTACAAACCTTACATCATTTATGTCATGTCCTTGACTGGTGAAGTGCTCTACTATTCGGTTTTTTTATTTCTAATTAATAAAAGGTGGTTCTGAATTATTTTATTTAAAGTTGTTCCAGTCTTTCCAACATATTTTATTTCATCACATTTTTCACAGGCTATTCCATAAACAACATTGCTATTTTTACAGTAGGTATTAGTTTTTCGTGGATATGTGTTGTTCTTATGTTTAATTATATTTTTACTTTTGTCCATGTATTTACACACTACATGTACTATTGCAAGTATTTGTTGAACCTATTCTATCAATTATTCTGTAATGTTTACTGTGAACTAAAATATCACCTAAATTAGCTTCTCTTTTGAATGCTACAACTGGGGCCTTAGGAAATACTTCTTTCAATGTTTTTGAATTATGTAGAATCCGCAAGTGTTTCCAAACTATCTTAGAAATATTGGGCAAAGGTTTAGAGTAAGTCATTACTAATGGGACTCTTTTGACCTTTTTATCTCTATTTTTATAATCTAGTAGATCATCTCTTTTTAGTTTGTCCACTTTTCTTAACTCCATCTCTATAATTCTTTCTTTGTATCTTTTTTTAAGATTTGTTTTTAATACATTTCTTTGTTTTATATATATGCATTAACACCACTGCATTTCCAGTAGCCCATCACAGTCTGTGTGATCAATCAGTGCTATGGAACAGATGTTGCTCGGAAACAAAAAGAATGAGAGTTTATCTTCAAACTGGGAACTTTGGAACCTCTGGGAATGAAGATTCTATTCTAATAATCATGACATCATCCACAGAATGTTTGTATAATTACAAATCTTGAATAATAACAAGTTTACTGCACTGTGTTTAAACTTGTTCCACTGTATTTCTTTTTGTCTTTTCCTTTTATTGTCAACCAGTCCAGCCACTTACAAAACTAACACCTCTTAAACACCTGCAGCTGTGCTGGTTTACATTTCAATTAAACCCTATGTACCCCTGGCCCTTGCAGTTTCTTTGGTGGCTGCCATTTTTGTAGGCCCTATTAACTACAACTCCCGCATTGTCTCTTGAGAGATGTAGTCTTTCCCTGCTCAATCCGGCACTTTCCAGTGCCCCGGTCCTGTATACCATAATATGCTAGGACCCACATATTTACCATTCGTGACCAGCCCACGTCTGTGGTCACAATATATATATATATATATACACACACACACACACACACACACACACACTGCCCTACTATTGTGGAGCTGTCATAATAATTAGAATAATTGCACACATAGCAATCTACCCTTTAAAAAAAAAACAGGATTTGTATTTCAATCCCATTGCACTGAAGCAGTATAGAACAAGTTTGGGATTTCTCAGTATTTAAACATTCAAATCCATTCAAAATCAAAACAACATTTGCTCCAATGCAACGTTTGCACCACATGAAATAAAACAAAGAATTAACATACTAATACAAAATACAGATGAACCTCACTTAATATCATACCCTGTTTATTATCACAATTCTTGAAAAACCACTCGCCATGCACCATAGGTTTTTTGTGAAATTACCCCCCTTAATATCTTCTCACAAACCCGCTTATTGTCACGTTTTGTGCAGCATGTCAAATGCTGTGTGACCAGGCTTTACTAATTAATTTTCACAGCAACTAACAACCAAAAAGTCAACTCAGCTGATAAACTGACATTTTGTGCAGCCTGTCAAATGCTGCGTGGGCAGTCTTAACGGATACAGTTCAATTACAAAACACCAACGTCAGTCTTATACAAATGCACACAAAAAAACCCACCATGTATTGATAGCTCTCATCAGTCTACAATTCACGCCTTTTTTCAGATAATGACACAAACTATTTAGTTCCAGTTAATGATACAAAACTTATTTGTCCTGTAGTAAACTATATGCATTTGTTTAAATGTAAAGAATGACTAAATGTACATTATTAAAACACAGCTCTTTAATTCACTCATAATTTGCTGTCATAGGCAAAAGTGAAACTTGGTTCATTTGTATCAGCAAACAAGCCATATTTTCCACAAAAGGAATAAACAGCTAATGATGCTTAAAGACGGTATCTTTCGACTCCCATTCCAGCTGACAGTTGCAAACTCTGCACATCATTATTTTTTCACCATCAGCTGCATACATCCCCTCATGCTCAAATTGTTTGCAGCGTTGTTTAATTTTTAAGCATGGTTTAGGAATTTTAGAAGTGAACGTCTCTTCTCTTGTTTAATTCCCAAACGACTTGCTCCAAATTATACATATGCACAAGTGCTAGTCAGAGCTTCTGTATGGTAACGGCTGAGCCTTGACAACTACCATTGCAAGTATTTATTTAAAGTATTTTTTGTATAAACCTCCCAATTTAAAAATGTCATTCTATGTTAGCTTTATAAAGATTTTTCATTTTATTTCGTTTTATATTTGCATTTTGTTTTATATGTTACATTTCATTTTATTTCGTGCTATTTCTGATTTGAGAAAACCAGAGGGCTCTTGTAAAAAGGAACCGTCTTTCAGAGTAAATGTTTCGTTTTACAAGTAATATGTTTAGAACATCTTTACTAAATCGACAATATGTTGAACGACTGTTAGAGCTATCAGTATGATGAGAAAGAAATGCTTAATAACAATTTAAGTAAGTACTTTTCCAGATAAATGCAAAAATGCAAGTGCAACATAGAATGGACGGAGAGACAGACACCCCCATATAGCCCCAGGATTTAATATTCTCAACAATTTATGCTAAATAATGTTAATACTAAGTTTCATGACAATCAGATTAGCTTTTCTTCAGATATATGCTATATGCAAAAAAAAAAAAAAGTGCAATGTGTGACATACATGTACGTACGCAGGACCATCTCCACTATATCCCTCCCCTTCTCAGTGGATAAAAAGGGATGTCTACAAAATCGAATTCAGAATAAACAATAAAAGAATCAATTATTTTTCATTTTAACTTAGCCTAGGAAGAATTACTTTTTTTTATAATTCTTACTTTTTTAAAGCAAACATCCATGTCATCAAATGCTGTAGATACATTTCAGAAACTGTGAAGAATCCCTGAGCACATGCAGAAGTTCTAGAACAAAATCTCTTTCTGATAACTCCATTTATTTGATCTAAATCTACTATAGAGCTTAGATGTGGTGAGGAAAAGTGCCTAAAAGCTCTGGAATCAGAAAGCAGAATGTTTCATTACAGATTTTTATTACATGAGAGCAGCTGTTATTTTCTTCATGCCAGTATTGGACAGCTGTCACCAAGATAAAGTGAGATAGTAGTGGTGGGGACCAAGCAATATGTAGCTTTGCTGCAACATCTGCACACACCGAAGTAAGCTATCAGCCTCCAGGGCTTCTCTGTCATTAACGTGGATTTCCTATTTCCCCAGTGCTTTTATGGCTGAATTGTAATGCTGGCGTTAGGGTTAGCCAATTTGTGGTCTCCGTCGTGCATCAGCACACATAATGGTGGCGATGCTGGCTCCATTGATCAACCAACGTGCGGCATCCCTAATGCCTCCATGGCAACTGTCTGGAATGGACTGGGTGGGGAACTTCAAAGGGGTCGTTAGATGGGCACCTCTCGTGTTCAGTGCTTTCGTCGATTAGCCAACGACACCTCAGGAATGCTTGACCCTGCCCACTTAACTTACCTTAGCTATCCATTCATTTCCATTTATGTTAACTTCCTCCATCACCTCTTTTTTGAGGTTCCCAATCAGCCTCTTTTCTCCTCAGCCACAGACAGTTGCTACTTATCTCTGCTTCCTCGGATAGGGTTAGAGTTAGAGCCTTCACCTGTCCACTGAATCAGTAACTCCGAAAAGCTGGGTCATGGAGTGCACAACAAATCCCCAACAACCCACCTCTACTGGATAAATCCAGTTTCCAACCAAGCTGTTCCACCTCAGCGGCCAACTCAGCATACCAGAGTTTCTTCCTCTCAACCACAAATTCCTCCCATGGCACTGTTAGCTCCACAAGGTGTGCTGAGACTAACCACAGGACAATATCCGGTCAAAGGGTAGTTGTAGCAATCTCAGGTGGGAAAATAAGACACTGGCCAACATTTGCATCCATTGTCCAATCTCTACCAGCCTCCAATCGTCTCAGGCGAATCTTAGTTTCAATAACCTTTTTTCTGTTGGTTGCTCTCCCAGACAGAGGAATGCTGTTCTCTGGGTGCCAGCTGTCACTAATTTTGGCGGCAAGCTGTTACTCTTATTATGCTGTTCTTCCAATGCTTATGCCAAGCATTGCAGCACCTGGTCATGACGCCAAGTGAAGCGACCCTGGCTCAGAGCCACCTTACATCTTGTAAGAATGTGCTTCAGGTTAGCCAGTGATGAACACAAAGGGTATGCTAGGTTCTCCCCCACCCCCATATTCAAGTTCTGCGTTGATGGAACAACATCACATGTGGACCTGATGAGGAAGCTGCTCCTTCTCTGTTCCATTATCCACAGGGTCTCACCAGCCAATTTTACGCTGTTCCACATTCTCCAATTTCATCCATTCTCCCTGCTTATCCTGAGACACTGCCTTGACACAGCTCATCCTCTTGCTTTTGTACTTCAGTAACTACCAACTTCCTCCTTCAGCTGAAGTTTCTTTATACCATCTTGAGGGAGCTGAAATGAGACCAAGGCCTTCTCTTCCCTGTTGTACTAACCCCATGATGTCAATGATGCGAAGCACAGCCTGTGCATCTTCTACCAGGTCCATTGCTGCCCACATCCTCATAATTCTCACTATGGGTGATATCTCCGTCACCCACTCATCACATGTCCCATCAGTGTCATTTATAGCTGAACGTTGATGCACTTGAATTACTTAGAGCTGAGACTGCCAGCTGCAGTTTCTCTTTACCGTAGCATGCTTCCCTGCTTAGGCAATGTGTAACATTTTTATGTTATACGAGTATGTGGGACAGGTGAAATACGGGGGTTATCGTTGGGGTATAAAATAAGAGTTGGTTCTCCGACACCCCATCCCTCTCAAAGTTCACCAGCCGCCACTGATTATTATTAGTAGTAGTACTAGTAATTATTCTCAATTATTACTATCCAAATATCCGGCTGTTCCATTTTTGTTGGACTCGAGGACTCGGACTCGGACTTCAGGGACTTGGTCTTGACTCAGACCCGGACTTCAGGGACTTGGTCTTGACTCAGACCCGGACTTCAGGGACTTGGTCTTGACTCGGACTCGGACTTCAGGGACTTGGTCGACTCGGACTCGGACTTCAGGGACTTGGTCTTGGACTCGGACTCGGACTTCAGGAACTTGGTCTTGGACTCGGACAGTCCTGGTCTTGGTCTTGACTCGGACCCGGACTTCAGGGACTTGGTCTTGACTCGGACTCGGACTTCAGGGACTTGGTCTTGGACTCGGACTCGGACTTCAGGGACTTGGTCTTGGACTCGGACTCAGACAGTCCTGGTCTTGGTCTTGGACTCGGACTCGGACAGTCCTGGTCTTGGTCTTGACTCGGACTCGGACTTCAGGGACTTGGTCTTGGACTCGGACTCAGACAGTCCTGGTCTTGGTCTTGGACTCGGACTCGGACAGTCCTGGTCTTGGTCTTGGACTCGGACAGTCCTGGTCTTGGTCTTGACTCGGACCCGGACTTCAGGGACTTGGTCTTGGACTCGGACTCGGACTTCAGGAACTTGGTCTTGGACTCGGACAGTCCTGGTCTTGGTCTTGACTCGGACCCGGACTTCAGGGACTTGGTCTTGACTCGGACTCGGACTTCAGGGACTTGGTCTTGGACTCGGACTCGGACTTCAGGGACTTGGTCTTGGACTCGGACTCGGACAGTCCTGGTCTTGGTCTTGGACTCGGACAGTCCTGGTCTTGGTCTTGACTCGGACTCAGACTTCAGGGACTTGGTCTTGGACTCGGACAGTCCTGGTCCTGGTCTTGACTCGGATTCGGATACGATGGACTCAACTCCAACACTGGAAAACACCTGGCTGCATTTAGACTTTGGGGAATGCAACTATTTTCTCCTTCTATTCACCTGTGCTGTATTACAAATAAGAACACACGTAACAATAAATAAATTAAATACAGCAATTCAAAATAAGCAACAAAAGTGGCTCCCTTTGGGTAATAAAGAAAATACAGTGTGAAACATGACAAGTGCAAATGAAATCTAAATAATATAATAAATACAAAAGCAAAACATAATGTGCACAACCCCAACTAATTACAGTCACTTTTTATTTATTTATTTATTTCTTAGCAGACGCCCTTATCCAGGGCGGCTTACAATTGTTACAACATATCACATTATACATTATTTCACATTTTTACAGATATCACATTATTTTTACATACAATTACCCATTTATACAGTTGGGTTATTACTGGAGCAATCTAGGTAAAGTACCTTGCTCAAGGGTACAACAGCAGTGTCCCCCACTGGGGATTGAACCCACAACCCTCCGGTCAAGAGTCCAGAGCCCTAACCACTACTCCACACTGCTGCCCTGACTTGTGACAATGTCAACAGTACCAATATTAAGAATAAAGCACGGTAGAAACTCAATATTGGACGGTTGATGTCATGAATTGGGTTTCTTTGTCATGCATCATGCAATACAGCAGGTGAAATGTGAGCTCTGATTGACAGAGATCCTCAGCAGTCTATAAAATACAAATAGACCATGTCATCTGACCTATACACAACACAGAAAAAATCCAAGGGTGTTTGTGGCAAGGTGCCTGCCCCTCTTATTATTTATATATTATTATATAATTTATTAATAGGTGATTAAGGCTCCAGCCACAAATATAAAAAGACCCACTGTGGGCTCATTGGGAAGGAGTGGAGCTTAGGAGCTATATAGAACGAGAGCAAATGCGACCCAAAACTATGAAAGTCAAAGGTACTCATTGTATTTGTGATTACAGTTATTATTAGTCTGTTTTTTTGTTTTGCCCATGTCCCTTTTCTTTGTGTGTTTTATTTTTCATCCTTTCACAGTGTTATAAAAACATTATTGTATTTGATTATATTCACATCCACAATAAACTGTTGCTTCCATAAACCCAATAGTTACATTTATTGTTAATGTAATAAAATAGATGTATTTCTTCTGTGCATTGTGCAGAATATCCAAACTCATTTCACTTTGGAATAACTGGCCTTCAGACATTAGCAATGTTGATTTAAATAATATTTAAAATTGTTGATCTGGATTAAAAAAAAAAAAACGGAACCTGATTTTCAACACACAATTTGTATCCAGACTGGCTTTCCATTTTTTGTCCAAAACACATAAATTATAAACAGTAACAATACTATTGGATCAGGCTGTCAGATGCATTTCCATTTGGATGGATATAGTGTGAAGAAAGAAATGCAATAGTGGCAGACCTGTCTGAAGGCTTGGATTTACTTTCTAATGAATGAGGCATCAACTATTTTGTTGTGCCTCAGTGTTACATAGTAAAACAGGGCCACTAGCTAGGGCCAGACATCATTAAGCAGATGCTTATTAGGAATATTGCAAAGTACTTAATTTTCATAACACTGATCAGATTGTAATTAAATGTCATGTTTTTTTAGACAACACACCTCTCTAGCTGTAAGCACAACTGAAATGTTCAATATGTTCACCAATTACTTTGCAGATGTACCTTGACAATCTTAGCAGGATGTCATTAACCTTTTCAACCCCACATATTCCCCTGAGGTTACTCAGACGAGTTACAAAGCAAATGGAACTTCAACTTTGGTATCCTAAATATGACGAATTTATGCTGAGTGACTGGGTGGAGCATTTGTTCTCTATTGTACCCCATATTTTCTTGAGTGGTGAGTGCCAGGACTGGTGCAGTATTCAATGCAATGCTGTCCTTGACAGTCCTTAAGATTGGAACAGTATTCAATGCAGTGCTTTTCCTTGACAGTCCTTAAGACTGGAACAGTGTTCAATGTAGTGCTTTTCCTTGACAGTCCTGAGCCAAAATGAAGAGTAGAGAAAATGAATGTCATAATCATTCCACATTGGTACAGTGCGCCCTCTTTATAATGCTGTAGTCAGGAGCCATAGTTAAGAGACCGTGCTGCCTTATAACGAGACTACTCGTGTTAGTGTAATGGCATCATGGGGCAAATGGGAGCCATGACCGTACAGCCTTATAACCTGTTCTGCAGTATAAAGGGCTGCCTTATCAAGGGGGAGTATTATAGTAAGTGGATCATATTTAGGGTACCACTGCATTTGTGGGACAGACTGGTCATCAAAACATTTTTTTTATGAATTTCCTGACTTTTGTTAAAGGTAGTAACACTAGTATTTGTTATGGAAGCAATAACCCTGCCTGGATGCGTTGTGAAGTGTGTTAAGAAATGGGTTATTGATCTTATAAAATGGCTCTATGTTTATTTTATAAAAAGAAAACAAAATACAATGAGACTTTAAACTTGAAATCAAGTTTATTGAAAGGATCCTTCCACTGGTGAATAGTTCCTATACTTTATTATTATTTATTTCTTAGCAGACGCCCTTATCCAGGGCGACTTACAATCGTGTTCAGATTCCTTTATGTACTCTTTTTAATTGCTCAGCACATACTCTTATCTCAGGGGAGACGTTAGGAGGACAGAGATTGTATTACTCCTAGTGGGGTATAGTTTGTGCTCTGGACCCGCAGTATATCCAGATGACTAATATAGAACTCAAGAAATTGACAGACTCATGTATCTAAAGTGTTTTTTACGAATCAGAGTATGATCAGTACTCCTTCGGTTTATTAACAGTTAAATATTGGATAGAGTAGCTACAGGCTACTTCATATCCCCAGCTGACAGACGTTCTGGGCAGTCCAGTGTCTTAACAGATATTAACGTTAACACTTTAATACATCTTTATGTATTCGTGCAGCCTGCAGGCCTGGCCACGACCATGACACTAAAAACGCCCAGTAGCCTCTTTCAGCACATTCAACAAATGTTCTCCTATTTTCTAAACATAGTGTGAGTCCCCCACATCAATACATGCAATACATGTGAGATAAAATAATAATTGATTAATGCTTACCCTTTAATATAAATCGTAAAAGGATATGACTGTCTTCACCAGGCAAATGAAACTGCGTTCAATCAGCTCAATTGTGTTTTGGTTTGCAGAAGATGGACCACCTTACCCTGTCTGGGATGAGTGTGGTACTCCATTGAAATTACTTTGGAGTTAAATAGGTTTTTCGTCTCATTGGAATACATGAGACGCCGCATTTAAATCCAGTTATTAATCTAGTGAGACAGCTCTTATCCCTTTTACAAATAATAGTTTTCAAAAGATCCGGACTAACTTTTCAGAATTAATAGGTGTCATGTACTCAATAAATTCAAGACTCCACATTTGTCTAACTCCAAACTTTATGATCTCATTTCTTGCTTTCCTCCGAGCCCCTCCTTTATCTGAAAAGTCAAGTGAACCAAAGTTCCCAGGATCTTGGTTTATAATATAATATAAAAACACTACTGTTTATATGTGCATGCAAAACACTATTTTTATATGTGTTATATATGAGAGATGTCCTTAATATGTGACATCATCTTCTAATTGATTATATTTTGCTAAATTAAAGATATGTTTCTTTTAACCTCATATTGTTTCATCATTTTGTTAATGAGTCAGTTTTAATTCCATATACCATTGTCTAACAGAATATTTGACAAAAGATTGTCTCATACAGTATTTAAGTCAATTAGGTTTACTAAGTTTAAGTGGTAATAGTTTTCATTACAATTATTTATCCCTTAAAAATTACACTAAACAGGCTCTGACCTGTATCTGACTTTTGAATGTGTTATTGCAAGGAGTTTCCCACAGTCTCTTGCTTTTTCCAAAGCCAGAGTCTGTGCAAACACTTTTTAGATTTATGACCTATAAATGTCTGTTAAGTCATAATTTTTGCATATTATTTCAAGATATATTCTTATCTGTGCTAAACCACTAATTCCATAAACCTTAAATTCCAAATCTATAAGACTTGCAGCTTTGCTGAAGTGGAACCCAAGGACATTCCTCCTTTTTAGATAAGGAGAGAGGCCTTGTTTTCACTGCAGCAGTTTCAAAGAACCACATTATAAGGACTCCATCTACCATCATCAGACAATAGTATAGTGGATTAATAACAAGGTACATTATAGTATATCATTACAAACTTAACACAAAAACATAACACAACACTTTTTAAATTCTATAATTCAATGGATATCATAATGTCTAGAGGTCTTCCTCACTTCGTACCTACAAGATACTTGGACATGTTTAGCTGGGACACCTTCTACACATTCCAATTTACCTAGATGTGCCCATTTCACTAAGTGACCTCCTTCACAATTCATGCATTCAATCCTCTTAATATCTGTTGGGTCTACATTTAAATGAGAGAAAGAAATTCCTGTAGAATCATTGCATTCAAACAAGATTCTACAGTGTTTAGCCAAATGACTGCAGGCCGGACAAAGTTTGGGCCCAGTCACTGATGACTTGCTTTGGCACATATTACATGCACACATAACAAGAGGATTATGTTTTAATTTATGTGCCAGGGTTAATTCTGCACCCTGTACAATAGTTCTGGATCTGTACACATTGTTGCTATACATTTTCTTTTGCTCGCACAAAGTCACTTTGCGAGGTACGCCCTCCATCCAGAATACAGAGGGAGGCCAAAACTCACTGTCATTCATATTTTCTGGTATCCAATTACTGTTCTGCCTCACATCATCAGTTGGTAGACACAATACAACTGAATCTGAATCAATTGATGAACCATGAGCCTTAGCTACTGAGATCCTCCATGCAAAAGGTGTCAATGTTTTACTGACCAGCCTAGCTGATTCAGCATCACTTGCGAAAGTACATTGTTTTAGGTCAATGGTTCCCAAGCTTTTTCAAAGTAGGGGCCGCTTTGGTGTTTGGATTTTTCCCACGGACCACTTGTCACGCATTTTTTCACAACAGCATTTTGAAACCAATTTGTATGTGTATATGTATATAAGTACATGTAGAAAGTATTTATATAACATACCTAACTTAATGAGATTCCTAGGCTTGAATCTCCGCTACCAATTCATCAAGGAATGCTGTCATTTTACGTTTGAAAGATGCTGATGGTAAAGTTCCTGTTTCTTTTGTTTAAAAAAGTATTTTGTTCACATTCTGAATGCTTTGTAGATAAATGGCATCTCAATTATGTAGGATTAAAAGTTTTGTTTGACAAATCCTCCTGACAAATAATGCACTGGGGCTTGGGTCGTCCTCGGATCCAGTACATGTAAATACCAGTGCTGGTCATCGCAGCCGTTACCGCGTGTAGCAAATTAATCTATCCATTTCTAATACAACGTATTACACTCACTGAGTCAACAATAAATATTTTACTGTTTTTTTAGCCAGTTTTTTTTGGCTGTAGTTGACTCTCTTCCTATAACAAATTCATTAAAAATCTATTTTTTACAGTAGCATCTTGGAATTGGTGTCCTTTTTTCAGAACACAGAACGCTGCTGCAACAGTGTTTTCCACTCCTCCTATTTTTGTGTCGTCTGCAAATTTAACAAGTTTGCTTACTATACCAGAATCTAAGTCATTTATGTAGATTAGGAATAACAGAGGACCTAATACTGATCCCTGTGGTACTCCACTGGTTACCTCACTTCATTTTGAGGTTTCTCCTCTAATCAGTACTTTCTGTTTTCTACATGTTAACCACTCCCTAATGCATGTGCATGCATTTCCTTGAATCCCTACTGCGTTCAGTTTGAGAATTAATCTTTTGTGCGGGACTTTGTCAAAAGCTTTATGGAAATCTAAATAAACCATGTTGTATGCTTTGCAATTATCCATTGTTGATGTTGCATCCTCAAAAAAATCAAGCAGGTTAGTTAGACATGATCTCCCTTCGCTAAAACCATGCTGACTGTCTCCCAGGATACTGTTACCATATAGGTAATTTTCCATTTTTGACCTTATTATATTTTCCATTAGTTTACATAAAATAGAAGTCAGGCTTATTGGTCTGTAGTTACCTGGTTCGGTTTTGTCTCCCTTTTTGTGGAACGGTATTATGTTTGCAATTCTCCAGTTTGTACAGCCCCTGTGTTAAGAGACTGTTGCATGGTCTTGGTTAGTGGTTTGTTATCAACTTCTTTCATTTCTTTGAGTACTATTCGCAAGAAATATAATGAACCTGCAGTGAGTGTCAAAAATTATGTAAATAAGTGTTGCATTCAATGATGGCAAGGCATCCAGATCCTGATGCAGCAAAGCATCCCCAAACCATGACACTACCACCACCATGCTTGACCGTTGGTATGAGGTTCTTACTGTGGAATGCAGTGTTTGGTTTTCGCCAGACATAACGGGGCCCATGTCGGCCAAAAAGTTCCACTTTTGACTCATCTGTCCATAGAACATTGTTCCAGAACTCTTGAGGATCATCCAGGTGCTTTTTGGCAAACTTGAGACAAGCATTCATGTTCTTCTTAGTGAGCAATGGTTTCCGCCTTACTACACTGCCATGAGTCCCATTTTTGCCCAGTGTCTTTCTGATGGTGGAGTCATGAACACTGACCTAAGCCGAGGCAAGAGAGGCCTGCAGATCCCTGGATGTTGTTCTAGGGTTCTTTGTGACTTCCTGGACGATTTTACGCCTTGCTCTTGGAGAGATTTTGGCAGGATGGTCACTCCTGGGAAGATTCACTACTGTCCCAAACTTTCTCCATCTGGACAATATGGCTCTGACTGTGGTTCAGTGGAGCCCCAGAGCCTTAGAAATGGCTTTGTAAACCTTTCCTGACTGATAGGCATCAACAACTTTTTCCCGGAGGTCTTCAGGAATTTCTTTTGTTCGTGGCATGATGTGCCTCTAGAACCTGTGTGCTGACAACTTCACTCTGATGGTAAGGGCCAAAGTTAGTCAGATTTATATTGGGCAGTGCTGGCCCAAATCAGGCCTGGTTGTTAACCAAAGTACTCAAACAGCTGACCCTAATTATCCCTTTAATTGGGTTAACTAGGGGGGGGGGGTGGCAATGCGCCCCGCCCCTGTGTGCATTTGTGTGTTTTGTGTTGTATGTTGCGTGTGTAAATGTTGGTGTATAGATTGGTACACGGGATATAAACGGGTCTGTGTTTCACGTGTATTTAAAAAGTGTAGATTTGTATTTAGGCACGAGGAGAGCACAAATCACTTCACGTGCTGGTTAAATGTAATATGTGAGCACGGGGTTGCACAGAATTAATTCACGTGCTGGGATTCAAGTGAATAATTAATTAGTAATTGAATCCCAGCACAATAGTATATATAGACGCACATTTCGTTCAGTCAGGGTTGGGTGTTCGGAAGAGGAGAACGGGTGAGAGAGAGAGGAGAAACTAGAACGTAAAATCATTAAACGTAAAGATAAGTGTGTGTACTCACCGTGTTTGTTTGTCTCCGTGCACCGTTTGTGTTTAGTGGTAGTCCGTTTTGTATGTCTGTTTATTTTGGCGCAAGTGCCGTGTCCTGTTTTGTGTACTGTTTAAAACCTTTTATTTGTTATTAAACGCTGAGTGCAGCCATTGCACTCAGCTCATCACAACCACCGTCTCTGTCTGTGTATTCCTGTCTGGTCTGACGCCACCCACTCTGGCCGTCTTTGTGACACGTGGTGTCCTGCGTGGGATCGACAGCGCCTCCAGGACTCAGGCCAGAGCAGGAACCGCATTTTTTTGAAAAAAAAAAAAAAAGTGTTGGATTACAAAAAAATATATATATAAATAAATAAAATGGGATGGAAGGGGGATAAAGAGGTGAAGGACAGGGAGGAGGAGTGCCGCCTAAGGGCCAGACATCCACGGCGATCTAACAAGCCAACGCCGGGGTGCCTCCTCTGCGACCAGGATCATCTGTTCGCCAACTGTCCCTTCCGCAGTTATGAGGAGGAGCCTGAGAGTCCACAGCCCAAGTGGGAGGAGCCTGATCGTCCACAGCCCAAGTGGGAGGAGCCTGAGCGTCCACAGCCCAAGTGGGAGGAGCCTGAGCGTCCACAGCCCAAGTGGGAGGAGCCTGAGCGTCCACAGCCCAAGTGGGAGGAGCCTGAGCATCCACAGCCCAAGTGGGAGGAGCCCGAGCGTCCTACGCCCGAGTGGGAGGAGCCCGAGCGTCCTACGCCTGAGTGGGAGGAGCCCGAACGTCCTACGCCTGAGTGGGAGGAGCCCGAACGTCCTACGCCTGAGTGGGGGGAGCCCGAACGTCCACAGCCCAAGAGGGGGGAGTCGGTGCGTCCACAGCCCAAAAGGGAGGAGTCGGTGCGTCCACAGCCCAAAAGGGAGGAGTCGGTGCGTCCACAGCCCAAAAGGGAGGAGTCGGTGCGTCCACAGCCCAAAGAGAGGAAAGTCGGGGCTTCCATAACCCTAGGAACCAAGCTGCCAGCAGAGGGAGAATGCCTGCTGGTCCCACCTCCACCAGCAGAGGAAGAATGCCTGCTGGTTTCCCCTTCCGAGGCAGAGCCGCACCAGTCCCCTGCAAGAGAGGCAGAGCAGCACCAGTCCCCTGAAAAAGGGGGAGACGACATGCTGCTCCCACCTCCGTCGCCAGGAGACTACACGCTGCTCCCACCTTCACCGGCAGGAGCAGAGCAGCCGGAGCTGTCTCTGCCTCCGCCACCTCCACCGGCAGGAGCAGAGCAGCAGGAGCTGCCTCTGCCTCCGCCATGTCCACCAGCAGAGGGTGAATGCCTGCTGGGTCCCTGTCGACCAGCAGAGGGTGAATGCCTGCTGGTATCACTTCCCCCACCAGCAGAGGATGAATGCCTGCTGGTATCACTTCCCCCACCAGCAGAGGATGAATGCCTGCTGGTATCACTTTCCCCACCATCACGAGGAGAGGAGCGGGAGCTGCCTCTGCCTCCATCACCATCAGGGGGAGAGAAGCAGGAGCTGCCTCTCCCTTCACCAGAAAGACCAGGGCGTGAAGCTGGCGGCCCTCCGCAGCCCTTGCATAGGCTGCTGAGGGAAGCATGGGTAAGAATCGCCTGGTCGCAGAGGCAGAGAAGAGGGCCAACACCCGCATCCCGGCTGGTCCTGACTCCCTGCCACGCTTCACCCTCGCCTGGGGCTGCCAGCCGTGCCGCATTGCTTGGGGCTGCTAGTTGCTCCGCATCGCAGCAGGAAGTACTGTGGCCGGAACCCCACCAAGGGGAGTTGTCGGCCACGAAGAAAGTGGGGGAGGTCAGGAGACCTGCTCCCACTGCAGCAGTTTCTCTGCCGGAGATCGTGGGGGAGGTCCGGAGACCTGCTCCCACTGCAGCAGTTTCGCTGCCGGAGATCGTGGGGGAGGTCCGGAGACCTGCTCCCACTGCAGCAGTTTCGCTGCCGGAGATCGTGGGGGAGGTCCGGAGACCTGCTCCCACTGCAGCTTCTTCGCTGCCGGCAGTACTGTGGTCGGAGCCCCACCAAAGGGAGCTACCGGCTACAAAGAAGGGGGACGAGGTCTGGAGACCACTTTCCCCAGCAGCAGTTTCGCTGCAGGAGTTCTTGTGGCCGGAGCCCCACAGGAGGGAGCTGCCGGCTACGAAGAAGGGGGAGGTCGGGGGACCACCTGCCCCCGCAGCTTTTTCGCTGCAGGACGGGACCAACAGGCTGTCAGCCGTGCCACTACCGGCAGGGGTGCTGACAGCATGGCCAGCCATGGGCCCACTGAAGCCTCCCTTCCCAGCCCGAGACTTTGTCCTGGACTGCTGGGTTTTTAGGGGGGAGGTGGCCGTTGAGGCCATGTGTGCTGCGCACAAGGGGGGGTATATGTGGCAATGCGCCCCGCCCCTGTGTGCATTTGTGTGTTTTGTGTTGTATGTTGCGTGTGTAAATGTTGGTGTATAGATTGGTACACGGGATATAAACGCGTCTGTGTTTCACGTGTATTTAAAAAGTGTAGATTTGTATTTAGGCACGAGGAGAGCACAAATCACTTCACGTGCTGGTTAAATGTAATATGTGAGCACGGGGTTGCACAGAATTAATTCACATGCTGGGATTCAAGTGAATAATTAATTAGTAATTGAATCCCAGCACAATAGTATATATAGACGCACATTTCGTTCAGTCAGGGTTGGGTGTTCGGAAGAGGAGAACGGGTGAGAGAGAGAGGAGAAACTAGAACGTAAAATCATTAAACGTAAAGATAAGTGTGTGTACTCACCGTGTTTGTTTGTCTCCGTGCACCGTTTGTGTTTAGTGGTAGTCCGTTTTGTATGTCTGTTTATTTTGGCGCAAGTGCCGTGTCCTGTTTTGTGTACTGTTTAAAACCTTTTATTTGTTATTAAACGCTGAGTGCAGCCATTGCACTCAGCTCATCACAACCACCGTCTCTGTCTGTGTATTCCTGTCTGGTCTGACGCCACCCACTCTGGCCGTCTTTGTGACAGGGGGGCAATAACTTTTTCACACCTGAAGATTGCATGTTTGATTACCCTGCACACCAAACAAATGAAAGAAGCACCCTGGTGTCATTTTTTCTCTCAGACTCCCTCTATATACTACTACAACCCACAAAAAAATCTGACCAAATACAATGTGAAAAATCAGACAGGGGGGAAATACTTTTTGGACGCTCTTATTAAGAAAAAGGCAATTAAACATTCAGTTTGTTTAACTTAATTTTAAAGCCGAGGGAACACATAGCCACTTTGTTGCTTGGAACTTGGTTTCAGGCCACTGCATGGTGCACCAGTGGAGACTTGAGGAGACTAGTGGCACCAAATCAGGCTCTGGAGGCAGGGGAGCGTAGAGGAGGTACAGCCAGTCTTCTAGTGCAGGAGGAGCAGAGAGGTCAAGTGGGGGTGTAGGGAGAGATGAGGGTCTGAAGGTAGCTGGGTGCAGCCTGGTCAAGGCATCTGTAGGCGAGTACAAGAGTCTTAAACTGGATGTGAGCTGTGATCAGGAGCCAGTGGAGTGCGCGGAGCAGTGGAGTTGCGTGGGAGAAGCGAGGCAGAGAGAACACCAGGCGAGCAGCGGAGTTCTGGATGAGCTGGAGCGGACGGTTGGTGGACGCAGGGAGGCCAGCCAGGAGGGAATTGCAGTAGTCTAGGCGGGAGAGTACCAAGGCCTGGACCAGGAACTGGGTGGCATAGTTGGTGAGGAAGGGTCGGATTCTTCGGATGTTGCTCAGGAAGAATCGGCAAGTGCGTGCCAGAGTGGAGATGTGCTGGGAATAAGAGAGGCAGGGGTCCAGAGTGACTCCGAGGTTCTTAGCTGAGGAGCAGGGAGAGAGTGTGTTAGATTCAAGAGGAACAGAGATAGAGAGATCAGGAGGGGGAGGAGAAGGAGGAGGGAAAGAAAAGGAGGTCAGATTTAGAGAGGTTGACTTTGAGGTGATGCAAGTGCATCCAAGAGGAGATAGCAGACAGTCCTGTACGTGATCGTTCTAATAGGGCTAATTTGCATTGAAAAAATGGGTTCTTGCTGTTGGGATTGTTAAAAGCGGGTGTTCGTTATAAGCAGGGTTCATTATAGTGAAGTTAGCCTACTAACGTTTCTTGAACGTTTCTTTTATTAAACAAAATTTATTTTTTGGTATTTTTTTTTTAATTGAAATGAATGGGTAGAAACTTTGAACTTAAAACGTAAACAAATCAAGTGCAGAGACAGCATCATATTCGTTCAGTAATTGTAAAAATAATTGTGTTTCTTATTTGCTCCACGTCTGCCAATTTGTTTTTCTCATCAGAGCATGCGCATTAAACAATTTGACTCAAATAAACATTTTCTACCTAGCAGTTCAGATCGTTTTGTTGGAAACCCTTGGGGGAAAAAACTTTGGAGCTGTTTGATAGCTTCCTGGAGAACAAAAACAAAAAACTACACACTGCACTGAAGACTCCCGAGCTAAGCAAGGTAAAAGTGACAAGTGAAAAGAAATCAATACACATTTCTTTTTTTGCATTTCTATAGCGAATTGTCCTTGATGTCTCAATGATTAAAGGGCTTGCATCCAGACGATGTCAGGGGTAACCAAAGCACATTTTTTAACGTCAACTCCCTTTTCATATGGTTTAGCTTGTGTACCATAACTGGTGCAGTTGCCTTTAAAGCATCCCACAGGGAAAGATATTAAGCTACTTTTAAAACATATGGTATTGGTCCCAAAGGTGTATTTAAACATTTCCAACACTGTGTACAGTCATAAAAACATGCATCTCTAGGCAGACTAATGTTGCAGATTTGCATTTTTCCCTTATTGTAGTGGCCTTTTATGACTAGAAGTTTGGTTCAGAGTGAATATCTTTGCATTTGATTGCTATAAAAAGGTCATATGTAAAATTGATAAAAATGAATTAGCTATTTTCTTCCTCTCATTGTCTGCGAGCATAAATAGTTTTGCACAAAGTAAAGCTATTAGTATCTACTTCCACAGTCTTAAAACTGGATCCTGTGTACCATTCTGCTTTGAGGTTTATAGCCAACCTGGGTTATTCTGTTCATCACTGTAATTTATATACTGTAGATTGGTTGGTCTGACGTCTTTATCTTCATGAAGATTGAAACACTGATACATAAATGTTTATAAGGCTATCCTTGGCAAAATCGTAAATTATCTTAATAAATTGCTAATTACATTGTAAGCGCATATTTGAAGATATAATATTTTAAATTAATACCTCAATATCCTAGGCAACACCCCCACTATGTTTGTAAAATACAAACATTAGTTAATATCAATGTCTCAGTATAAAGGACGATGCCTCCAATATGCGATTAATATTTAAATATAAATAGAGGGTTTTAGTCCTTAACATGTTTCATATTCATTACAAAATGATATTCACAATTATATATATATCAAATATATATATATATATAAAAAAAAACTATGAACATAATAGAATATAAATATTTTATAAAAATTTCAGTTTCAATATCACAAGAGGTTAACCAGTCAAATAACTAAGTCAATAAAGTAACACTAAAAGTTCTAATATATATATATAGGTTTAGGTGTCTCAAATAAATCATAAATGCTTACTTTAGTACTCAGGCAAAAAGCAACTCAACTTATACAAATTATTAAGTTTATTAAGGCTCACAAAAGTAAGAAAAATATAAAAGTTAGAAATCATGGTACCAGAATTATAAGTATCGACACAAGCAGGAATAAAACATTTTAACAAACATTTTCATAAGCACGCAGGCTAGCTCATGATTATGTACAGTAACGGTGTGAAGCAGAGTCTGTTGTGCTGGCTGGAATGTCAAGACTGCGTTATGTTTCAGCAAGTTCAGTTCGGAAGCCATTTCAATTGCATTTAGTATTGAGTTGTAATATTAGTTACTTCAAACTTGTAGACAAACTCAATCAATGTTGAAATGGTTCCGATGTTCGCAGCTGTTGTTTTCAAATACACACAATGTTATCAGTTTAGTTCAAGTATTGCCTTGTTTCAATTGTTCATTAAAGTAGCATTGTTTGTCTTTTTAATCTTAGAAAAGTGTTACGCTATATTAAACGTTTTTACTTCGTATCCAAACAAATAGTATTTTACTTGAATCTTAAAGTCTTTGAAACGTAATACTTATTCTGGAGATGTGTTTGTTGTTGAAAAACACACTTGAAATGCAGCTGGTCTTCTCCGTAACGCATAGAGTTGCAGGACGTAGCGGCAAGGAGTCTTCTTCAGGATGAAGATGCATATGACGCTTGAACTGGTCCCCATTACAAGCGAAGGCTCTGTGGTTACTGCATGGTGAGATGAGAGTCTGAGTCCTAGTCCAAGAATCCAAGTCGAAGAGAAGAATCCACGATTTCAAGAGAACAAGTTAATTTTTGTTTCTCTTTAAATATGGCAGTTGCTATGCATGTGGCTGCTGTACATATTAGAAGAATTGTATTTTTCCTTCAGTGTGTCACATGACTCAAAATTACATCATTATTCTCCTGGAAGGATAGGAGGTATTTTATTAATATGGCTACAGCAGCTGGAACAATAACATGCGTACGGCTGCTGTGAATATTAGAAGAATGCTGATGTGCCACACTATGGCTACAGATCTTACATTGAAGCGCCACCTGATGATGATACCATATATACCCATGGTGTGTAAATGCTGTTTATTATTTATCACTCAAAGGCATGTGGTAATAACAAATTTTAATAAAGACTAAAGTCATTCAAGCAAACATATTCTGTAACTAGTACTTATTTTAATAACCCAATGCTGGCAGGTGTGGATTCTTTGGCATCCCAGGAGTAAGCAGCGGCCCTGTTGGTCCCATCAATAATTTATCCATAAATATGTTCAAATTTTAATTACAAAAGCTCAAAGTCAGCAGAGGCTTTAAAATAAAATCCAAGATGGCTGCTGGATGAAAGTTAAAGCGAGGTTTGGTACGTAAAAAAGTATTTCTTACACGTTTAAAATATTTTAAATGTTTTTTTTTATTTCAGATATGTTTAAGTTAGATGAAAACTGTTTACAAAAGTCGATTTGATTTTTTGATACTTAAAATCAAAAATTCCGTTTGCCCACCCTGCTGTAAGTGGATAACTACCGAAAGCCAAGACTGTGTCTTAGCTCAGTCGACGCCATCTCATTATCTCGTCACACTCGCACTCTTCCCAACCCACCCACGTCACGTGATCTCCACGTCCCACGTGACCACCTATGGAAAAACAGAATAATGTGCATTTCTCCAGTGCGCCATACCTGGAGACACTTCTCTTTGAGCTTTCCGATGATGTATAACATGTCTGTATCAGACGTTCCAAAGCGAAACTACAGCAAAGCAAGGCTCGAGCCATGTGACGTGTCAGATCCCTAAGTTTAGTTTCTTGCCTATTACTCGGTGGCTTCAAAGGATGGCATTCTGATTCCAACGCCATTCGAAAGCGCAGACTTTGGGCTTTCCAAAGACGTCACAAATGCCAGGATGTGTAGTTTCTACAGAAACTCACCATCCAATACATTCGATAGTGCAGTGCTGTGTTCCGCATCAAATCGGCAGGTGTGTTAAAGTGCGTCTTACTAAAAAACTGTAATAGGTAGAAACACATCCACCATAAGAAAGCAGAGGCTTTGGGCTTCCCAATGCCGTATGTCCGGATCAGACCAAAATATGTGTCAAGGTTCCCAATTCCATAACTTTGTTATTGTTTGTCTGTTTCTTACCAAATTTGGCACTTATGTTCAGAAGCAATAAAAGTTTCATTTTGCAGTGCAATTTTGTCCTTGAGGTCTTTTGTTCTCAGTGAGTAACAAAATAAATGAGAATTTTTTGTTATGCGTTTTTGTTTGGGGGGTAGTTTTTATAATATATTTATCAATAACTGTGTTTGTCAGTGAAGAATTTTGTGGTCTTTCATTTGATGTGTGTTACATGCTTGTAATCCTTACGGAACATACGTTAGAAGGGATAAAATACAAATAGGCAAAACAAGGCAAAATTAGGCTGAGTTTAAAAGGTTAAAACAGTAACCTTTATAGAACAAAACTTCATTTTGATATAATTTTACTTATATTGATCATAGAAAGATAGAAATTCCAGTTTCATTCTCCTAATTAAAACAAAATGTTCGAACAAAAAGTGATATCTATGTAGCTGAAACATGTTTACTCTTATTAATCATTTATGAAATAAAGATAGAAAAGTAGCAATTAATCAACATACATTATTTATTAATAAATGACTGATAGTATTATATTTGGCAATGCTGTGAAGTAGCTATTCTCCTGTGTAATCATTCATAGTCAAATCTTCCACCTTGTTTTCCTCTTGGTGTATTCCACCTTCAGTTATCCAACCAGGTAGAAACCACGCTTTGTTTTCCTAAAGAGGCTTTAGGAATATCCTGTCACATTTCAAGTCTTGTCGAGTGTGAATTTCATGAATTATACATTATTTTACAGTACTAAATTAACATGGAAGGATATTTGAGTGACAGTGTTGCAAGAGCTAACGAATAGGTAATTCAATCAGGTGTAATTTGTCATGATGAGTTAAGAGTAAGCAAGTTGTTTTGTAGTATGATTATTCTTACAGAGGTGATAGTGTCACTGAGAAAATCCACTAATCCACTATTCTGTCTAGTCTTTGTCTCTGAATGACAAAAATATCAACTGTTCAGGAAAACTGACCAGCTGTAACTCCAGTCTGTTGCTGCCTAAAGCAAACCCCATTAACCTGTTGAGTATCATACAGTTGTCCTTCCACATTTTTTTTTTTAATAATTTAGTCGTTGCCAATTATTTTTTATTATTTTCTCCCCAATTTTAAATGGCCAATTATTTTTAGGCTCAGCTCACCGCTACCTCCCCTGCGATGACTCAGGAGGGCGAAGACGAACACACGCTGTCCTCCGAAGCGTGTGCCGTCAGCCGACCGCTTTTTTTCACACTGCGGACTCACCATGCAACCACCCAAGAGCTACAGCGTCGGAGGACAACGCAGCTCTCGGGCAGCTTACAGGCAAGCCCACAGGCGCCCGGCCAGACTACAGGGGTCGCTGGTGCGCGGTGAGCCGAGAACATCCTGGTTGACCTAACCCTCCCTCCCCCCGGGGGGCGCGCGGCCAATTGAGCGCCACCCCCTGGAAGCTCCCATCCTCGGTCGGCTGTGGAATAGCCTGGACTTGAACTCGCGACGTCCAGGCTATAGAGCGCATCCTGCACTACACACGGAGCGCCTTTACTGGATGCGCCACTCGGGATCCCCCTGTCCTTCCACATTTTGACATCTACTTGAAACTAATCCAAGACTGACAGTGACTCACATGGGAGACATATTATTGGTAGAACATTCCACAATTATTTATTTGTAACATACTGGCTGGCCTCCCTGCGTCTGCCACCCGTCCGCTCCAGCTCATCCAGAACTCTGCTGCCCGCCTAGTGTTCTCTCTGCCTCGCTTCGCCCACGCTACTCCACTACTCCGCTCGCTCCACTGGCTCCCGATCACCGCTCGCATCCAGTTCAAGACTCTTGTACTAGCCTACAGATGCCTTGACCAGACTGCACCCAGCTACCTCCAGACCCTCATCTCTCCCTACACCACCACTCGACCTCTCCGCTCCGCCTGCACTAGAAGACTAGCTCTACCACCGCTACGCTCCCCTGCCTCCAAAGCCCGCTCCTTCTCCACCCTTGCTCCGCAGTGGTGGAATGACCTTCCTACAGATGTCAGGACTGCCCAGTCCCTGACCACATTCCGGCGCCTCCTTAAGACTCACCTCTTCAAAGAGCACCTGTAGAACTCCTCTGTTTGTATCCTGGGACACTATCACCCTTCATGTAAATGTGCTTTATTTTGCTCTTATCAGCCCCTATTTTACTGCATTTAATCCTGTACTTCAGAATACTGTAATCTGCCAAGTGTTTAACCTGTAGTACTTTGTATCTAATCACATCCTGATGTAACTATCACTATTTAATCATATCCTGATGTAACTATCACTATTACCTGCTGTATTATTGAATTGTGGTTTGTCAAACTTGTACTTTACTTGAACAAAAGTTATTGTATTTCTTGCTCTTATTGTATTACTTGTATTGTAATGCTTGAAATGTTTTTGCTTACGATTGTAAGTCGCCCTGGATAAGGGCGTCTGCTAAGAAATAAATAATAATAATAATAATAATAATAATAATAATAATAATAATACTGCATTTTGAAACTGGTGATGGTATAAAATATACCTTTAAGCTGTTTCATTTTTAAGAAGCAAAATAAATTAGACTTGATTTGCTTCAGAAGCTTGCAAAAAGCACATACCTAGCAGGCTGCTGCTTTCTCAAAGGTTTCGGTGGCCAAAGACATATTTTTGCAAAATAACAGTGGCAAAAGTCAACAAAAGCTTAAAAATCACACATACACCCTTCTGTACCAACATGAAGTTCTCTCAGAAGGACAATGACGTACTTTCCTAGCAGTTCACCCCCTAAAGTTTCAGCACTGGCTGAACATTTTTCAAAGCTGCAAAATAAATATATTCTTTCAATGTGCCCTGGAGACCCACAAGAAAAATAGCAACATCAGTAATGTATTCACACTTTACACAATACAGTCACACACATTTTTGAGACTAAAATAGCATATTCTATCGCTGTCAGGTAGCAACATTTAATTACCAGCCTCTAATGGAAGTTTGTGAAGGCTCTATTGATGTATAATTGTTAAGGACTATAATTGCAGTACGGAAAGCAATGATTTTATAAAAGGGCAAACATAAGATTTAACTAAAAATCCTATGAGTCATACAACATCTGAAGTAGTGACCTGATGTAGCCTCTTGGTGGTGAATTTAGTCTTCTGTCATCACTGATGTTTATATGGTGCTTCACATACCTAAATAACCAAGTTAGCCTGAAGGCCCGCAAGAAAATGCTGCTTCCATATTTAAATGCTTTTTTATGGCTGTGGCTTAGATAAACTTTAACTGTTTTCTTTCCCCCACCTGTTTATCTATATACTGCAGAAGACATCCTAATAGATAAGAGCTATATATTGTGTAAACAGACAGATGTAGTAAAGAAAGACATTTCAATTATAAATAAACTTACTTATTTACATTCTGTTTAGGTAGGATACTTTACTTTTACCACACACCAGAAGTTGATCAAAAGTATAAAGAGACAGCACTTCTTTACATAGTTCAAAGGAACCCTGCTGTGGTATAATGCATTTTTGGTGTTAGTCTGTGTGGCCTTTTAGACTTGGCATAATGATGGCTATGAGGTGACTATGCTTGGCTTTATATTGGATTATTATAACTGGAATTTTAACAGACAACCTGATCTTACTGATGTCTTTACTGTTACTCAGAAGAGCTATTTAGTTATTACTGTAAATTGACCTTTCAATAACCTATAAGGGATACAAGGCAAAACATTATGTTTTTAATAATACATGGCTCTAATGTATTTGAATTAAGAGGGTTAATAGAATTCGTATCATAGAATTTAGTAGAAATGGATATATATATATATATATATATATATACACACACAGTGCCTTGCAAAAGTATTCAGACCCCTGACCAATTCTCTCATATTACTGAATTACAAATGGTACATTGAAATTTCGTTCTGTTTGATATTTTATTGTAAAACACTGAAACACAAAATCAATTATTGTAAGGTGACATTGGTTTTATTTTGGGAAATATTTTTAAGAAAAATAAAAAACTGAAATATCTTGCTTGCATAAGTATTCTTGTGAATGTCTTGTGGTCTGATGAGACTAAAGTGGAACTTTTTGGTCTGAACGCTAAGTGGTATGTGTGGCGCAAATCGAACACTGCACACCAGCCAGGTAACACCATCCCCACCGTAAAGTATGGCGGTGGTAGCATCATGTTATGGGGATGCTTTTCAGCAGCAGGGACTGGCAATATTGTCAGGATTGATGGGAGGATGAATGGCGCACAATACAGAGAAATCCTGGATAAAAACTTGCGCCTCTCTGCCAAAAAACTCAAACTGTGGAAGAAGTTTCTCTTTTTACAGGACAATGATCCAAAGCACACTGCCAGAGCAACACTGGAGTGGCTTAAAATGAAGAAAATAGATGTCCTTGAGTGGCCCAGTCAGAGTCCTGACCTTAATCCCATCGGAAAATCTGTGGCAAGACCTCAAAATTGCTGTCCATCACCGTTCCCCAACTAACTTGACACAGCTTGAGCAATTTTGCAAGGAGGAATGGGCAAATATTGCTTCATCACGGTGTGCAAAGTTAATAGAGACTTATCCGAAAAGACTACTAGCTGTAATAGCTGCCAGAGGTGGTTCAACCAAGTATTGACCCAGGGGGATGAATACTTAAAAAACGATGACATTTCAGTTTTTTAATTTTTATTATTTTATTGTTAACTATTTTCTTTCTTTTTGGGGGAGACTCTGTGAAGAAGAATGTGTGACTCACAAATAAAAATTCCCAATCTAATGCATCCAAATCCCAGGCTGTGAGACTCTTAAATGTGAAAAAAGGGATGGGGGCCCAATACTTTTTCAAGGCATTGTATATACAATGTGGCAGCAGTGTTGAGTAGTGGTTAGGGCTCTGGACTCTTGACCAGAGGGTTGTGGGTTCAATCCCACGTGGAGGACACTGCTGCTGTACCCTTGAGCAAGGTACTTTACCTAGATTGCTCCAGTAAAAACCCAACTGTATAAATGGATAATTGTATGTAAAAATAATGTGATATCTTGTAACAATTGTAAGTTGCCCTGGATAAGGGCATCTGCTAATAAATAATATATATATATATATATATATATATATATATATATATATATATATATATATATATATATATATATATATATATATATATATATACAGCGGTCAAAATGGAAATTTAAAAGTCCCGGTATGAAACCCTGTTGCTGTAGTCCTGCAGCCCATGTTAACCGTTTCACCTCTGAGAAAGAATAACGTTTTTCATTTTATATATTAACTTAGTTTAAGTGTAAAAAAAATGTACACTTAGAAATACCTTTTAGTCAATATTTTATTCATATTAATATGTTAAATTGCGCTTACCTTAAATCATCCCAGCAGGTCCCAGACAGATTTCTTGTCTGCCGTGACAGTTGATTTGTTTTTCTCAGTCTGCTTTGAGCAACAAGCGGTGAAGCCTGCATGATGCTGGCCCTTTCCCAGCCAAGATCAAGTGGGGGACTAACAGTTTTTAAAAAAAATCAGCTTGGATGTATTTTCCAGTGACAACGAGTTTCTGAAATTGGTTAGAATGTCGTTCATTGCGCTGAACGACCGCTCACATTCTGCAGTGGATATTATTAGCGTCTTTAACACATCCAGTAACTGTTTGAGTCTCTCAGGTACTTTGTCATCCTCATCTGACATGTCACGGACATATTCTCGAAATCCACTTACTGCTCCCTGGGCTTGAGAAATCCTAAAGAAAGCACAAAGGTGCTTGATTGACTCGTCTCCGAAACAAATATCTGGATCGCGTGGCCACTTAGATTTATCAAACACTTCCATGTGTTTCAAGAGGTCTTGATACTTTGTTTTATCTTCATCTTGTTTGGACTGACCCAATGCGCGATGTGAGGAGCGAGTTGTGAGCATTCGCTGTTCCATTTTGATTGAAAGACCGTTGAAAAATCGAGTGTGGTCAATGGCTGTCATTCTCCCTTTGTGCAAAGCTACTCCTTTGAACTCTCCACTTCGAACTGCTTGCTGAGAAAATTTTCAATTTGTTCCTTTTTAGCTGCCTCACATATCTCTAAGCTTCTTTTGTGAGCTATGCTGGTTTTGTGGTCAAATATCTTTTTCCTTATAAACTGACGTTTCTTTTCGTCTGTGTCACTGAAGCAAGACACTCTGCACTCTATCCACTCTCTAGACAGTTTTAGGCCTTGTGATTTTAAAGGGCCCAATGTACCCGTAGATTTGCATGCTCGGCAGCCAATGTCACCTTTTCCCACTACTAACCACTCATGTGCTTTGATTTTCTCCAACCACTGTTCCTTCTTCCAGTAACTAGGTAAATAGCCACAGCAAGAATCACTTACATGAATGAGTCTCGCTATGTCATCGCTTGTTGTTCCCTCCCTCGAAGATGGTTCACATTGACCAAGTTCATTTGTTTTTAATTCTGTTCCTGTTTTTACACGATCTTCGTCCTCCACAGAAGCAGGAACCTTGCATGTATCTATCATTAATTTTGGACGTTTAATAAGAAATCGATCCATTACTTTATTTCTTTTACTGACACTTGCAAACTCAATCTGTACCGTTTTTTTTCAACGCATGTACGTGTATGCACAGGAAGAAAGGGCGGGTTATGGATGAGGCGGCGTTGCCATGAAAACACAGCACTGCAATAGGAAGTGCCACACCATAACAACTAGAACCTTTCTCATTTGTTTTACAACAAATTTTTATTTTTTTATTTTTTATTTTTATTATTTTTATATAATTTGTCAACGTGCGTTTGGCATTTTTTGAGAAGTGCTATATAAATGCAATAAATAAATAAACAGAGAAGGTTATAATCTCAGCAAACATAGTTGATTTGATCAGGCTTATTTTTGAACACACTAAATGAAAAAAAAAGATTAGACATAATTAAATTTGGTCGACAAACAGAATCTCATTTTAAATTCAATAGGAACATTAAAATTTTGCAATGTCTTGTATGCTATTGTTTAATGTTTAGATGCCTGCCTTCCGTGCCTGGAAGCTGGATGGTCAATACAATGGAAAAACTCTCTGTAAACTCTGAACCGCAAGCAAAACTTGGATTTCCAGCCCTAAATGACACTGACAGCTCAAAGTCTGACTTCTCTCCTGTATGTGGATGTTAACGGCCCCCCAGTGGAGAGATCTGATTCCTTTTGTGAGATCATGGCACGAATATCAATGAAAAGCAGGCAGAATGAAAAGTAATAACTACTTTGTTCATTTAAGTTTCACTTGATCTGTTTTGCTTTGGTGTTTGTATGCTGTTTTGATGTCTTAAAAGTGCATTTAATTTATAAAGTTCACATTGAAACCTTGGCAATGGATACATCAGTATGCACATATAATTACAGAAGTAATTGCTGGTCACATGGAAATAAGGAACCATATTTACTCAGATGTCAAAAACCATACAGAATGACCTGATTTCATCCATTCCTTTACTGTGTTAGAAGAAATCAATAAAGAATTAATGAAGCATTTTTTGTATGGCAGATTGATTAGATGATACAACAGGTTTGTAATTGTGCACTTAGAAGTCACCAGCCACCAATCGGTATAGAACGGTCTACACTTATTTTGTTGGTCATTTATTTGCGTTTAATAAATGAAGTCGATAGCATGTGCTTGATTTTTGTCTGCCTTTCTCCTGCCTTAACAACTTTATTTAGAAAATATTTTTTGCAAAGTGTGTTATCAGGGTGTAATTTGAAGGGACGTGTCCCTGGCTCTGCTTTTTGATGGAGGTGTGTCCCTGGCTCTGCTTTTTGAAGGGGGCGTGTCCCTGGCTCTGCTTTTTGAAGGGGGCGTGTCCCTGGCTCTGCTTTTTGAAGGGGGTGTGTCCCTGGCTCTGCTTTTTGAAGGGGGCGTGTCCCCGGCTCTGCTTTTTGAAGGGGGTGTGTCCCTGGCTCTTCTTTTTGCATCACAGGCTAAACAACAGGCAAACATGTTAAACAACATTAACATTTGCATGGTGGTAGGTGTTAGCATATTAGTGATGTATCAATGTGATGTATCTTACTATAGGCTTTCCTGTTTTATTTTATCACCTCCCCCCAATGGAAATGTTGAATACAGTGTATTTTCAACCCTTTGCGGTCCATTTATTCAGCACGTCTCAGGTGTGTCAGGTCCAATTTATTTTCACACGCGCAGTTTATTTTAGACGCGCTGTTCAAAAGTATTTTTTTTTCACAGAAAAACAGGTTTAAAAGGCACTGCATATCAACAGGACACTCAGTACTGCATCTCCAGCCCCACCCCACCCCTTGTTCACTATATTTTTCAAATACCTCTTAATAATAGTACATACCGATAAATCATCTCCTGATCACTCGTTTTATCACCAAACTCCTCAATAATGAGATCCATGTCATTATTTTATTACTATAACATCTAAAAAAAGCTCTGCAAATGTCTGTGATATTCTTTGAGCGCTGGATGCAGAAGCAGCTATCTTGTTTATTTATGTCCATGTTATCTATGTGATGCCGGGTCTATCAGTATTCATGAGATACGCCCCTTGTTTTTTTGGCTTCTCTCGGCTCCTATCGGTCTCACTCGGCCATTGAATAGTTTCCTCGGCTTTTTCTGGAGAAAAAACGACTAGAGACCTGTTTTTTACGTCTTTTTGATGATGTCGGACATACGCTGGCAGTGTGTAACAATTAAGTTTGTTTGAATAAACTATGATGGGCTGTTTTATTTTCTCTCTTGGCTAGTGGAGAAAATGTGGTTTACGGCCAAAGTGGGGTAAAATGTTAAGAAGATATGAAAAGTGTTGTCAGTCAGAATACAATGATAAGATTCTACTGATGCAGCCTCCTGTCTTTTTTTCTGCCTCCCCATTTTTTTGGCCACCAGCTGCCACTGGTATTTATTTTTATAGAGCAATTATAATGAGTTTCTTCAGAATCTTGAAAACCACACAAACACAAAGACCTACTGTAATAATATTTTACATTTTACATAAAAATGTATGGATATTTAAACTAATGATCAGAGTTCAGAGCTATGCAATCAAGGGAAGGGGGTGAAATAAATGCGGCCTAGTAAAACAATAGCTAATGTAGAGACCCCCGAAATAGAAGGCAAAGGAAAGGATTCAGCACTTCAGACCCTGGAGTAGATTGTCAAGGTGTTTATTGAAGCACAGCACAGAGCTCTGGAGAATCAACTGCACACGGCCAAAGGTGTAGCAAGTCAGTTCTGCCAGTGAATCCTTAAGGGATTCTTTATATACAACTATGATTGTATGATGATATGCCATACCCGTCCCCATATCCAATCCCTACACCTACGCACTTTATATTCATTCATTAACCCATCCCCTGATATGTCACAGTTTAATAGCCCCCCCTCTGGTTCTTGTGGTATCACGTACTCCTGCTGAGACATCTGTTATTGCCCAAGTTGTTATTGCTTATCGAAAAGAACATTCTGTCAACCTTGCCCTTCAACTGACACTTTATTTGTGTATTTGAGTTTATGCACAGTTGACCCATTGTTCTTGTTTCATTCTAGAACATTCTAGCACATTGTGGTTTCATCCAGTTGTTCTGCCTTGGTGCAGGAGACGATTTTTGGTTTCTACACTAATATCCCATCCTCTGCCACAATGATTGGCTAGTATGTGAAATTACAGGCTGTGACAGAATATCATAGACCAAACCAGACTCCTGAATAGAATGCTAATATTGGTGAAAGTGTTCAGGAAACCCACTTGTTTTTTGTATTCAGATTCACAAACACCCCTAGGATTTAGTGTATTACGACTGTATAATACAAATACCAAGGGGATCAGATTGATTATCTCCATTCACATCGACAGTATCATGTTTGAATTATTAAAGGACTAACACAAAAATAATGCACCCATTTGTTATGAGAGAATCAGACCACTGTGCAGCCTGCAGGCAATGCCTTTGTCTATCTCAAACGCTATGCCCCAGTGTGAGCTACAGGATAGTCAGGTTTGTGATTGCTTGGTTACACATTTATTATATAAGCTTTACATAGCTTTATTTAGGTACCAACAAATGTGATGCTGTTGATTATTTTTTAAGATACAGAAAGTATTTCCTGGTATGGTGTGCATAAGAAAATAAATATATGTATCTTGAGGAATTATATGGTAAGCAATATTACCTTTTCTGTACAAGCTTGCATAAATAATTGTTTGAAGGATAAAAGTGTTGAAGCCTATGCTCTAGACAGGATAGGTTAATGGTGCTGAAAATACTAATACTGAGGGAATATCAAAATCTTATGTAAATCTCATATGGCTAATTTATATATGTGATATTGCCCAAAGCTTGGATAAAAGTAACACAGTTGGAGCAATAGATTTGAATAATTGTATAGATCTGAGCAAGACTTTTGAACTTGTCAATCATATCAAAGTGATCGGCAAGCATGACCATTTGGGAGTTTACTTTTTTTATTTAAGGATTCCCTGTCTGATAGACAGATGTTGATAATACAATCTCAGGGAAACTATCCACCATCTTGCTGATGTCCCACAAAAGTATATTTAGGGAACTCACTGGTTTAACTTGACCTATTGAGAAAAATATTATTTAGGTATTTTCTATATTTCAAAAAATCAATCATAAGTTCTCAGGTACAAGCTTAGAAAGACATTTTGGCTAACAACTTCAGATTTCAAATTCCTAAAAATACATATTATTATTATTATTATTATTATTATTATTATTATTATTATTATTATTATTATTATTATTATTATTGTTGTTGTTGTTTCTCTAATTGGCAATTTGTGTGATGGCAGACTTGTACAATAAAGACCATGACTTGCTGTTTGGCAAAACCCTTCATCTGATTACATTGTCATTGGCTCAGGTAGTTGTAATACGACAGATATTGGTATGTAGTTTTAAATAATCCATAAGGGACTTAAGTAGCTCCAAAGGAAGCACTACATACATACAGTACAATGATTAAAATTAGATCTATATTGCATAGTAACACCCAGCAGTAATAAGAAGGGAATAGAATAAAGGAATTGTAAGAGAAAACATTTGTTAACATGACGTGCATGTAAAACCTGTTATACTATTATAGACCAGCATAAAACCCAGGTCCAAGTAAGCTCAATTTAACATCCAACCTTTTCCTGATACACAGCCCTAGTTCTCAATGTTGTTAATTATTATGAATAATAAATTTACTGAGTATGAAAACATGTGTCAGTTACAATACATGTAAATGAGAAAGAAAAACCCACGTGATACACTCCATGTTTTAAAGTTCATTGTAGATGATTATGTATCAATTAACTCATTCATTAATTATTTTACATGGCATTAAAAGTACACTCCTTGGTGGTCCATATTATTAACATTCACATCACACTAATTAAGTGGAATCCAGAGACTGATCTGACACAACAAATCTTCTTAGCCAACCTCAGTTTAATGTTCCGCCTGCCCTTTAGAGATGTTCAGTGAATAAAAGCCTCTAAGGCAGCTGTGTCTTTGAGGTCCGGTGAAGGTTTATTTTGCAAATGGCATGTCCACAGTGGGTAATGCTTTGATACATTATTCATTTCCTGAAAGACATAAAGTCAGAAAGGAAATAAAGGAAGTGATTTGTAACAGAGCCAAAATGTTGCACCATAACAGAACTGATGGTACATCAGAAAAGAAGCAAGGAAGTGACCATTCCTGATGACAAATATAATGGTTTACATCTATTACTGACCCCACCAGCATTTTGAACGAATGTGGAATATTTTTTAATAGAGATGGCAAATGCCAGAGTCAAGTTCAGTCCTGGCTGTTCAAATATTTATTTTAAGTTGTACTTTGGAATGTGATATTGCTGCATGTCTAAATAAAAGTATGTCTCACGGAAACCCTGCAATTGTGAGGACCGCGAGTGTTGCATTTGTTAGTCTGTCTTGTAACATTGTTCTGTTTGTGTCGTTTTAAGACTACTAACACTATCCGGAGCTGCAGCCGCAGGCCAGCAACAAACCCAGACACCAGACTTCCCTGTTTCACAACGTACTGTCTTTTCACCGCGAGCCCTAGTTTCACGCACTAAATAACTGTGTTTTGTGTTCTGTGTTACGTGTGGGTGAGGAAAGAACTTGGACTTTTTGTTATTTGGTTTCAGGTCAAACCTGAGGATTACAAACAAAGTGATACACGCTGTTGTATCACTTCCAACATTCATTATTTACAGGTGCTCACCCTAAGGCTCTGGACATTGTTTAATAAATCAATAAACACCCTTGCACCAGAAAAATCATTGTCTGTGTGTTCTTGTGTCCATGCTGCACTGAACGCACCTGTAATCAATCACCACTTTGCCACACTCACCCACTGCTATTGTGAAATAGGACAAAATAACATGTTGTTCAGTTGGACTAACTCATTCAAAAGTGCGTCACAATATAAGAGTCTCTCTGGGCAAGAACTGTTTATGTTTAGCTTATGTGTACAAGTGCAGAGTGGGAGTTAATAATAATCAACAGGAATTGACAGTGTTGACAGATGAGTTGGGTGATCATGAGTTGTAACAGGTACTGTAGATCCAGTAAACTAGGATCTCGTCCTTTCAATACCTTTCTTGGAAAAAAAAGAAACTGAGGGATGTGAATAAATCAATACACTGTAATGTAACTGCACAAGTGGTAATGACCTGGAACAGAGACTTTACAAATAGCAAAAGCCAATAGTAACCCCCCAAAAAACTGAACTGCACAAAGATCAGGAAAGTGATCACCAATCAGATATACATTGTATGTTTAAATGATGCATGGACATCAATGTTCCAAAACAAATGGTTATAGTTGGCTTTCATATCACAAAGAAAACATATGCTCAGCTTTAAAGCTGTCACTTCCTGCTTATCAGTTTAATCTATTACTGGGCACTTAGCTAAAGCACATTGCAGTGCTTAAAAACAGCATTCATTAAAATCAAGTATCACAAGTGATCCTTTTTTAATCTGGGGGGAGGGGTGCTCCTTGGACATGCTGGAACAGCAGCTGTATTCAGCATGTCCAATTCTATATTCAAATTATAATATGAGGAAGTCTGCAATTCACAACCTTTATTTTAAAGAGTTACAGAATACCTTGCACAGTTTCGAATCAATGCATTACTTTACTGTACCTCTGCTGTGTGCAGTGCTGTCCGTATTTCAGCGTTATACTTTTTAATATTGCAGATTCTATTGATATTTGTAATCACACATCACGGGTCAGAAATCAATGGGGCTATACATTTCGAAACATTTACTTGGGAGTATTCCCCAGGAGAAAATAAAATCTCTTCTAAGGATCACAGAGTATCCAGATCATGGTCCCTCCCGCAACAGTGCAGGTCTTCTCTTCCCACAAAATGCCATCAATTCCAATGAAACCACTAGCAGTGCTGCAGCAGGGAGGATGAACTGGATACATTGCAATGTTTACAAGAAAAAATGCCTTTCCTGGTGAACGTTCCTGAGTAAAAGTTTAAAACTCGCAATCCCCTAATTTGCCTATGATGTGTGAATAAAATATATCAAAACTTTAAGGAATATGTTGAAACAAATTGCTGTGATCTGGACAACACAGCATACAGCAAAGGTAAAGTGATGTGTTTCTTTTAAAGACTGCAAGGGGGTTGTAACACTTATGTTGTGGTTATACAGAGGACCATTTGAGCCAACTAGTTTTTTTCTTTTTTGGTTATACACTAAGGATCAGAGTTGGGGTAACTCATTACTTATGTAACACGTTACTGTAATAATCTTACTTTTGTCAATAACAAGGTAATATAATATGTTACATTTTTAATGGGAGTAATAATATTACAGTTACTTTCCGTCAAAAATAAACAAGCTCGTTTCGTTACCTTTTCTCTGCTGTACACCTACATTGGTGGTCTTTTCTTTTTTTAAAGCCAAAGTACATTTCAGTTGAGTTGTAACAGCTAACATGAACTGCTCTTTATTGTATTTTCAGTCAGGACCACACGCCGTCAAACCAGAAACACAAGCTCGGCTTTAAGACGTCCCTAAAGACGTAACTGTCTTTAGAACGTGGAAACCCTGAACACAGCTTTCATTGCGTGTGTGCGCACAATCCGATTAACTGGATGAGTACAGAGTTTAATAAAGACATAACAGAGATCCCGACAGGTACATAAACAGCTTCTTCTTCAGTAACCTAAACTCCTTTTGATGCGATACAACAAGGACTATTTAGATTTATAAACAAACATTTAAAATAGTTTGAATGTATCCTTCTGTAGTGCATATTTTTTAAGATATAATATGTAACATTAATACCTCAATATCCTAGGCCACGCCCCACTATGTTGGTAATATACAAATATTAGTTAATATTAATGAAAATATTTACAGACTAATCACAGACTAATGAAAATATATGACACACCATGTATTTTCAACATATAAAATAAATATATGGATTACAGACTAAAATACTGTATATTTTAAATATGTCCCATATATTTTAAATATACAAAAAGGGGGACAATTTCTATATATGAAAAATATAAGGATCATACTTTTCTACCATATATTAAAAAAAAGATAGATAGATAGATAGATAGATAGATAGATAGATAGATAGATAGATAGATAGATAGATAGATAGATAATTATAAAATGCCTGAACTTGATTTTGAGTGTTGTTTTGTTAATTTTCCAAATAACTGAAAGGTTACATTTTGAAGATTGATAATCCTTTAATGCAGCTCAAATACACATGTTCACAGAAAACCAAAAGCAGATGCAACACTTCTGAAGCATTTAAAAGGCTACAGTATTGAACCTAGTGGAATTGACAGCTTTCTCCCTCAGGCTGTCTTCAGTCTCAAGACATTTACATGGCTTGTTCATTGGATACAGAAAATCGTCAAGGGATGCTTCAGTAATTTTGTAGCTTTCTAAGCTCATTCATTGATTTCTTAGTTTGTTACTCTTACCTCAAAATATCTATGAGAAGGTATGTTTAAACTTACTAACATCCAGCTTTTTTATGGTAGACCAGTTATACTGTTGCTTTACATGTTTGTGTGGTGCTGGTTGGTCTAGGAGCTAGCTGTCCTGGTACACCAGTTATACTGTTGCTTTAGAGTCGTTTGTGTGGTGCTGGTCGGACTAGGAGCTAGCTGTCCTGGTACACCAGTTATACTGTTGCTTTACAGAGTCATTTGTGTGGTGCTGGTCAGTCTAGGAGCTAGCTGTCCTGGTACACCAGTTATACTATTGCTTTACAGAGTGTTTGTGTGTTGCTGTTCGGTCTAGGAGATAGTTGTCCTGGTTGCTGTAGGTTTATGCCAGCTAACAAAGGAAGAAACTCGACACAGTATTAGTCATTGCATGGAAGGACTTTCAAATTCAACCCAGATTATATCTCTTAGAATAAACATTAGTGAATCTAAATAGTTCCACACTGTAAACCCACTCTTACCTGGACCTAGTTCCCCTATATTCTGTAGTGTGTACTAGGTTTTAAATATACAAGGTTGCGGTATTTAATGTCTGCCACTAAGATAGGCCCCTGGATGTAAATTGGGCAGGGATGGCAAATAAGAGCAAACTACTTAAAGGCTCCTTATGTTAGAAAAATATAGTAGGATAGAATTGCTGTTTTATTTCTATGTGTTTGGGTTTATTTATTATATGTAAATATCTAGCATGTAAACATGCTTGCTCAATGCCACATAACACTGATGATCTTTGTGCACCATCTAATTTTAACACAAAGGGGTGGGGATTCTGTGTTCTTACAGGTAAATATCTCCAACTCCACCCTGTAATAATTTACATGAACATTGCAATTGTTATTAATGATAATACTGTATTATTAATCACACAGTATTGTATGTTTTTTGGTGCTGAGCATAAAATATATGTTTTTTTTTTTTTTCTCTACTCTAAGGTATCCTAGGACCAAAAAAATACTGTGAATGGTTTATAATGAAAATGTAATCTATTTAAATCTATTTTAATTTGAATTGATACAGGAACTGAAGAGGATAAAATAGTAATATAAAATGCAAATGTAATATAACACTTTTTTTTCTGTCCCTCTATGAACTTCTAGGGTAATAGTGGTAGCACTAATAGGTTGAAGAATTCTGCAGTATATTAGACTTTAATTAACTGTACTGCACCAGAGACTGCTATGAATCACTCATTGCACAAACCCTGCGCAATTAGGTATGTTGTCATGAAGCTATATATCATTTGACCAGAGACAATTAAGCTCATATTGCTGATGATGATTATAATTTTAGCACACTACATTGTATGTCTTTATCACCAAGTGCACACTTAAAACAAGGTGTGGCATCTACTAAGGGTAAAAACATATATTTAATAATTAAATACTAGTTCTTGAAAAGCGTGGATGAGGTCATTATCTTGGGTATAGCCATGTTGAAACAAACAAAACAATATTAAAATAAAGGCTGCATTGATATAAAATAAATAAATATTTACTTCTGCAACAAGTCTTAGTGTTCTATGTCTCTTTTTTTCATGAATCAGTGGTGGCGTTACATGTACAAGTCATGACCGTTTTCCTCACAACGTGTTTGCCGTACTTTTCAGGAAATGCTTTGCTATGTAGTTCTGATTTAGAAAAAAAAAATCGGCCATACCAATGCAGATTACTCAATTCATAGTCATTTAGGGGAGGGGATATTTAAATGCCTGTGTCTGCTTACTAAGTAGGAAAAGAACGACTCTGAATATCATGAGGAGAGCTTCATGCGTTGCCATGAAGATAAAAACATTTAACAAGAGAAATGAATTCACGTGTTGTCATGCACATTCTGAATCACGCCGCACATTAGCTACTTGATTGTCTGGTTACCTTTCCAACACACATCTGTGGAACATCTAAAAGTTAGATTGCATTAACACTAGAACTTTCTTTTACAATACATGTTTATATTTTGAATATAACCTACAATATTCTATTTTTTTTATATACAAGCCTGTTGTTATCTCTACTGGACCTGGCAGCTATCAATTCCTTTGTTTTGTACAAGGAATGCACCAGGGAAAACATCAGTAGGAGAGATTTCATCTTGAAGCTAGCCACAGCGCTTCGGCAGAAACATTTTTATCAGAAAACTGCAAAGCTGCAGGCTGCAGCATCTCAACCTGGATTCTGACACACACGCAAGAGAAATCATATGTTACTTTCGTTTTAGATTAAAAACTACTTTTGTTTTTACAGTTTTGTATGTAGATAAATCTGTTTACACACTAGTTTTTTTTTAAAATGTTTATTTATTATAGTTCTTCATTTTTTGAAGTAGTGCTTTATATGTGGTACATTAGAAAATAAACCTTTTTATGTTTAATTGTTAATTTAAATATGGCATTTCGGCTGTGCAGATGTTTGATACGATGTGCTTGAATAGTACGACATTCATTTTAATATTGATGATGTTTAAAATGTACCGTGATAATGACTGCCGTCGGTGGTTGTAGGTAGGAGTATAACCGCAGCGGTTCTAGTGTTAAAGTAGTCCATAAATGCACATTATGTGTGTGTGTGTGTGTGTGTGTGTGTGTGTTGGGGGGGGGGGGGTATGTTTTGTACGGCCTTTCTGATGGAGATTACGTAAGATTAAGTCAGAAGAACGGGATCTTGACTGCTGAAATCTTGTGAGCCACAAGCACGAGTCCTGCTCCAGTTTACATGGGTTTTTACAGCTATTTTTATAGTGGAAAGCGATTGACCCTGCCCTTATAGTCACGCTGCCAAAAGGACGTTCTTTTGCAGTTTCACGATGTATTCGCATGACAACCTCACACAGTCATGACAGTAGAGTCGATTTTCACGTGCATGTAAACCAAGCCAATGTCTCTACTTTGGGAAACACGTGACACTGTAATACAATCGTTTCTTAGTAGAGCAAATGAGTATGTCCTTTACTCCTTTAAATAATTAACAAGTAACACCTCCATCATTCGAATACCTTATCCAATTTGCATTTTTAACATCATAGAATGCTGTCTACACAGTTTTTAATTGTGCCCATGGTAATAATATACTCTGTTTTTAATCATATTTTATATAGTTTGAAACAAAGCTTGCAATTTTCCCAGGTGCTTTCAAAATTACCAGTGCAAGCTAATTCCATAGCCTCATGTTAGGAGACTCATCACAATGCACATTACCAGTGTGCTTATGTTCCTCCTGTAGAGCAGACAGTAAGTTAATATGCTCTCCAATTATTTCCACTTTGTGCATTTATAGCCCCCTGTGGGCAGCAGAATGAAGGCAGTTAAAGTACTCATCCCTCCTTTGTACTGGTTCAGTTGAAGGCAGTAGATGTAAAAGAAAATGCATATCATTTTACTTAGTTAATCAATATACAAAAAACTGTTGATTTGAGCTAACAGGCCAGGAAACGTTATTTACTTTTATTATTGCCTGCTTAGATTTACCTCGGGGTACATCATAAATACATACTAGTTGACCTGAGTAAAAGGAAGATCTACCACAAAAGCCATTTTCAGGAAAAATTATAACTCCTTTCAATTTTATTTGTGTTCCTTCTTGGGCACCAATCAGATAATATGTTTAGCTGACAGCTATAAATAAAGGCTGTCAAGTACCAGTGTTAATTGTTTTGCTTCCAATTAGCGGCAAAGCTGAGACGGACACAGATTGTATTTACAGTCACTTGAATGCAAAACTTTAGATAATAAATTACCCGAGGCAGAGGTAGCAGCTGAATAATCCAAACAGAAATGATTCCTTTCAAAACAAGCCTGCAATATGAAGTTACCTGCAAGTAAGTGCCATATGTGCATCGTGTAACCAGGCTGTCCCCAAAGACTGCCATGAAACTCAAACTTGTGGCCCCAGGCTTACTAAAATATACCTGATAATTAATCTGGCGCTCACACCAAATATTACACATTTTCATGCCAAGATTTCTCTTGACTTCTTCCCATTTTACATGCAAGTAATGTCTTTCAAAATCATCAAAGTAAGAGTATATTGGCCAACTCATGGTAATATTTAGATGCCCAGATGTTGATTATCAGTTTAGATAGAAATGGTAACAGTATAGATAAAAAACAAATTACATTTACACTTGCTACTTGCACCAATCTGTTGTGCTTGGGCACCTAAAGTTGTGCGGATGATAAAAATACCATACAAGCTGAAGAGGGTCAAAAGTGGTATTTACTCTGTTCACTTTAATTAATTGTATAGTGATTATTATTATTATTATTATTATTATTATTATTATTATTATTATTATTATTGTGTCATTTAGCAGATGCTTTTACACAAAGTGACTTACAGAGACTAGGGGGTGAACTATGCATCAACTGCTGCTGCAGAGTCACTAACAGTAGGGCCTCGGTTTTACGTTTCATCCGAAGGGCATATTCCAATTAGGGGGCATTAACATCTGGTAATTGACAGCATCAGGAAGGGAAGTGATGTACAGACAAGGTCAACTACTAAGGTAAGTAAGCAACAATGCACGGCAGCCTGGGTGTAATGCTATAATTGTTAAGGAACTGAGCTATATGTGCTCCATGTTATAATGTGAATGGAAGTTCCAGTGGAATGGCTTTCTAGCCCCATGTGGGTATATACGTTACCTGTATTAAACAATACCTGTAAGATGCATTGGACCTTGCCGTGCTGTTTCCTATTCCAGCACTTTTTCAGAATTATGAACCGCTGTGTTATTTCAGTGCTATTTCAAGCAGCACCTTGAGGGCTTGAACTTTATTTCTTAAATTGTTTACAGTATAGTTTTGTGGATATAATACATTATGCCATTTGGATTAGAAAACTAAAACCTATATATATATATATATATATATATATACTGTATATATATCGCTCTTTTATGGATAAAGATACTATTATGTGGACGAGTCAGTCACAATATATTACTGTCCTAGTTTTAAAAAGTAAAATAGCTATACAACTGACTACAACTGGGAGAAAAACACATCAAACTCACAGTCGTAGGCAATTGTCTGTTCATACCTTGTTGCCTCTACAGATGTTGCTCATATAAAAATCTTCAACTTGGGTTAAATTTTATTAGTGTGTATTTTGCATCTGTTAAACATTTCATATCCATAAAATAGAACTTGTTACATTTTAGCTGCTTTATGGGATCTCAAAAAAACCCTGTAATATATTTAGGGCTTCTGCTTTTTGTTTTTTATTCATTTCATTTTTCAGTGCTTATTTTTAGCTATTTTTGAGTTTTATGTAAATCATTTGGTTATTCGGCGATTTTGCTTTTTATATACTGTATGAAATTGGGTGTTTTTCTCTATCACTATATGTATAGTAACTTGACAGTACTTGCACACTTAAGTTGTAGCGTCTTCCACAACAAAATCCTTCTGGTCACGGGCACATTCTTCTGGGGTTTTTGTGCGTTTAGGCATTTTATTACATTTCGCCACAATTTGCAATTTTGTATTAAATTCTCCCTATCTTACCGTAAAATAGCTTTAAATCCTGCGAACAAGCCTTCAAATCGTAATCTCAGTTTCAATATAAAAATTGGGTTTAAAGTATTTAGAACGAATCAATGCTAGATACAAGTCAGGAAGGACAATGCCCAACTGCAATGGGAAAGGTATTTTGAAAGGGGTGAAGTCACCATGAATTGAGTAACTATTTCCAGTATTTATCCGTTGTTTATTAGCTATACATCGATTTCATTTTTTTGTATCTGGGTTGTTTGATTGTTTTTTATTGGATAAAACCGAAAATCATAAGCTCTAAGTATATAACATTATTATTATTATTTGTTTATTTAGCAGACGCCTTTATCCAAGGCGACTTACAGAGACTCGGGTGTGTGAACTATGCATCAGCTGCAGAGTCACTTACAATTACATCTCAATTTTAAAGCTGAGGGAACACAGAACCATTTTGTCGCTTGGAACTTGGTTTCAGGCCACTGCATGGTGCACCAGTGGAGACTTGAGGAGACTAGTGGCACCAAATCAGCCAATCAAAAGCCCACTTTTAAAATGGGAGAAAATAATTACTGAATAAAGAATAAAAAGATTAACAAATTCCGACATTATTTCTCAGTTTGTGTTATTATTGCGTACATCCAAAATGATACAAAATAATGCTGACAGTTCTCTGATTTACAATTTGCAGTGGGGTGGGGGGGTTACTGAGTAATTTATGTTAAATTAATATCTTTAGCAAAAGGTGACGCATTCAATAAGATTTGCTTGTGTGATTGTCAGGCAAATCAGCGCATTTTTTGGCAGTGACACGATAAAATAAAAATAAAAAATACTAATACTTCTGATTGGTTTATATTTGGGGAAATCCCGATACAGTCCATATATGGATTGTATTCATCACATGATTTGAATTAACGTATGATATGATTTAGAAGGATTCCCTAAAATAGTCAGGGAGTAGACTGCTTGTTCGTAGAAAACAAATTCATGATTTCAAAAGTACAGTTTAATAACATAATGCACATTCAAACAACTCACACCCTAGGAAATGAAGTTTCTGCCACTTTATTTTTGTCAGTAGTCTAACATAAAATAAAAAAGGTACATTTCCTTTACATTATATGTTATGTTATTTGTTTATTTAGCAGACGCCTTTATCCAAGGTGACTTACAGAGACTAGGGTGTGTGAACTATGCATCAGCTGCAGAGTCACTTACAATTATGTCTCACCCGAAAGACGGAGCACAAGGAGGTTAAGTGACTTGCTCAGGGTCACACAATGAGTCAATAAACAGGTCATAGAAAACTGGATGTAAAAGCATCCTCCTTTGTTGAATCTCAAACTGAACAATGTCCTCTAGCATATATTCATGTCATCTGTTTCAGTTATAAATTATGGAATGTAATATTTATAATACTTTTTAATAAATTGGTGTGTGTCGTGTTTTTAGTTTGAAAGCGTGAACCACATAATACAATCCTGTAGATGGAGATGGACTGTTCATGCCGGTGTCCTGTCTGTATTCTAACAGTGTAGTGCAGCCACCCACATCATGAAGATTCAGGGTGTGAAATTATTTTAGAATATCATCCCCTAGGTTATTTGTCTGTTTCTTTTTAAATTTGAAGGCAGATGAGCTTGCTGTTTTATTTTTATGTGTTTGGGTTTATTTATTATATGTAAATATCCAGCATGTAAGCATGCTTGCTCAATGCCAGATAACATTGATGATCTTTTTATTTTGACAAGTGTTTACAACAAACGTCCAAGTGCCTTTTATGGTAATAAAGGAGGGGCAGCAGTGTGGAGTAGTGGTTAGGGCTTTGGACTCTTGACTGGAGGGTAGTGGGTTCAATCCCAGGTGGAGGACACTGCTGCTGTACCCTTGAGCAAGGTATTTTACCTAGATTGCTCCAGTAAAACCAAACTGTATAAATGGGTAATTCTATATAAAAATAATGTGATATCTTGTAACAATTGTAAGTCGCCCTGGATAAGGGCGCCTGCTAAGAAATAAATAATAATAATAATAATAATATTTCAGATATCACACATCATAAGTGTAGTTAAAAAAATTAAGCTGACAAATGTTTTTTGATTCAAAAACACTTTATATTCAAGAAAGGTATACCTCCAATACAATCATATAGGCACAAGATTCAAACTGACTTTGGACATGGCCTCAGTACAGCTCAGTGCATGCTATGTTTGTATCAGAAAGCACGGATATCCATGGAGTCAATTCGCAAGAGATGAAAAGACTGACACAACTTAAAGCATATTAAAATGACTATAAACAACACATTCACACACAATTTAAAAACTACTTAAAAGACACACACACATACACATAATGCAAAACTTATAACATAATTAATACTTCATGCAGAAAGCCATTACTACATAAGAGCATACTATTAATTAAACATGCATTGCATTAAATGCACTTAATTTGTTAGGGACTTTTTTGTTTATAAAATGTTTGTTAATGCTTACATTTATTATTTACTTAATGTTTTCACATCTGCCAAATGAAAAAAAAAAACATCTTTTCATAAATAGTAGAGTGAAATCAAGATGCTCCCCCACCACCATCACCACCACTCAACCCAGCAATAAACTGCATCAAAATGGTTTAATTTGGTAAAAGCACATTTATCACAATCATTAATTACTGTGTAGGGTTATGCATGTGCTATCTTTACAGTGACGCCAAAAGAGAAATGATTCCATGAAAGTTGTTTGTTTCTGTTATTGCGGACATTAAGAAAGCCTTCTAGTAAAAATGTTTGTCATTGATTTTATGGGGTGGGGGTAATTTCACCCTCAAGGTGAATTGACCAAGCAAGTGCAGCACTAAATGAATGCATTGCTTGCCAATAGATATTTCTTTAACCTAGGGGTATATTACATCCACAACTAAGGTGGATGTGCACACTGAGAAGCTTGTGCGGGATGAAATCAATTATCCCATTCTTTATTTTGTTGTTAAGTAAATTAAAAGAACAAGACAGTTATTGTCACGAAGAGATAAGGGCTTTTTTAAGCACAACCATCAAAACACAGTTCTACTCATCGTCATAGAAAGACATACACTGCAGGAGGCCATACATTTTTCAGTTTAATCTTTAGGTATTTAATTTTATTCAGGAAGGAAAGCCTTCTTTCAGTGCATGCATACATTGTGTGACCTATTTATTACTGTTAAAGCAATAATCATTCAAATGACATTATTACTTGTGCATGATAGTGCCACTATAGTTATGGTTTTCATTTCCTTTTCATGTTAAAATCAATGAATATCTTGGCAATAGTAGTGATGTCTGTTGAAACATAAACATTCTGTGACATTGGGGCAGTTTCCACGTGCGGTTATTTACACATGAAGTGGCGACGCGTGTGCATGTTTGGGAGAACAGCTCGAGAGGATCAGGTTTGTGGCTGAAAATAACAAGAGGGGTATTGCTGCAGAACGAAGGCTCCCACAGCGTAGCTCCACAGGGTGGTGCTGCGTGTGCAGCTTGTGATAGACCTCATCATTATATGCTACAGCCCTATCACATGATAAGGGTGAAAAAGTAGGTACAAAAACAAACTTTATTTTATAACAATAACCTAACCCTAAATCTAAGATTTGTGGGGTATTGGCCATAACTTTAAATACACACAACAATAACCTAATAATAACCTAACCCTAAACGTGGGGTATGGTCACGTGGTAGGGGTGTTGAGGGTGAATGAAGCACTATGTAAATTACGAGTTGCGCACGCAGCACTACCCTGTGTGAGCTCCCTGTGTGAGCTACCCTGTGTGAGCTCCCTGTGTGAGCTCCCTGTGTGAGCTCCCTGTGTGAGCTACCCTGTGTGAGCTCCCTGTGTGAGCTACCCTGTGTGAGCTACGCTGTGGGAGCCTTCGTCCTGCAGCTGTATACTCTTGAAAGTAGCGGCCACAGAGAAGGATAGGGTAAATCTCATTTACTTGTGAGCATGACGTAAAATATGGAAATCCATGCCTATTTTTCACATGGAAACCCGCATTTGCCTTGGGAGCAAACGTGGAAGGTCTTTTTATAATCACAGATTTTTATAATCCTATGACTCTGCCGGTTTTCAGCCATGGTGATCTGCAATAGCTTGGTTGGACAGTTTCATTCTATACCTCTGGGTTAATTATTTTCTGTTTTCTTTAATTAATAAGTCGTGTGATAAATTAGTTTAAATATTATTCACTACTAACGATATGCCACCCCACCAATGGACATTTTAAAAACAATTTGGGCAAGAGCAGTAAAACATATTATTAAACAATCAGACATGAGGCATTTACAAATCATAGCTTTATTACATGAGCTTAACACTGTGCTTCACTTGGATTTCTATGTGAGAATCTCTCATGTACCTGTTCTCTGTGCATCGAAACGTTACTTACCGTAACCCTGGTTCCCTGAAAAAGAAAGGTCAACCATTACTAGTTGGGAAATGGACCTCGTGTCACATGACCTGAGTGCATATTTAAAAAGCTGCCTGATAGGCCCAGTGTAACCACGTGTCTGTTGCATTCTGGAACAAGACACTACGTAACACAGCAACCTTCGCCATTTGATTCAATATATCAATGAAGGCGAGCTAGGGACCTCGCAAATTTAATTGTTGATGTTTCTTTTTCATGGAACCAGGGTTACAGTAAGTAACCTAACGTTCCCTTTCTATCTCGAAATATCAACCATTACGAGTTGGGAAATGTATACCCAAGCTGTCGCAGTGAGCCAAAGCAGCCACAAGCCTTGCCCTGGTGCGAGCCTAACTGGAAGGCTGCTGTGCAAGAGGGCAAGCTGCATCAAGGACTGGACCCCACAGAAGACATCGCTGAAGTAGCCACATTATCAGTAAAACCTAAACGTGTGCGATGTGGTCCATGCCACAGTGTTACATATGTCAGGTAGGGATGCCCCATGAAACACTGCCCAAGACGTCATAGTCCCTCTAGTGGAGTGAGCTGTAACATCACTTGGAGAAGGTAGGTTAGCCATATCATAAGCCAGCTGGATCGTGTCCACTATACAATGCGACAATCGCTGCTTGGAAAGTGCCTGACCTTGAGTGCACAACCCATAACACACAAATAACTGGGTTGTCTGTTGCCATGATTCAGATCTATCAATGTAACACCTCAGTGCCCTGACAGGGCAGAGTCTATTAAGTCTCTGATCTGCTTCAGAAGTGAAGGGGGGCGGATGGAACGCCTCCAATTCCACCGACTGGTTCAAGTGAAATTATGAAACAACCTGAGTTAGTGCTTAAAGTAACATTATCACCGATGCTGGCAAAGAGCATACAGGAACCTTCTATGGAAAGGGCCTGTAACTGACAGGTTTGGCTGATGTGATGTGCAGGAGAAAGGCTGTCTTAAAAGACAAGTATTTATGGTCCACTGAATGCAGAGCCTCGAAGGGAGCCTTCGTAAGAGCCTCTAGAACCAAGTCCAGATGCCAGGAAGGAACCATCAGTTTAAGGGGAGGGAGGAGCCGCCTAGCCCCTTTTAAAAACTGCACTGCCAAAAAATAAGCTCCGGGAGACACAGAGTCAATGTTGATGTGGCACACAGATATGCAGCCAGGTACACCTTCAACTTAGAGGGGGATTTACCCTCCTCTAGGGGGTCCTGTAGAAACTGCAAAACAACCGACATGGGGCAGGAGGTGGGGTCATGGTCTCTCGCCAAACACCACTCCTGGAAAATCCTCCATTTATAAGAATACTGAGACCTCGTTGAAGAGGTTCTAGCATTCTGCAATGTGGCTATAACAGAGTCTGAGAGTCCGAGGGCACTCAGACGCTCCCGTTCAGGGGCCAGACCCACAGCTGAAGTGACCCGGGGTCCGGCTGCCACAGATGGCCCTGAGCCTGACTGAGAAGCACAAAAGGTGGGATCTGTCAGCACTCGCCAAGCATGGTCAGGACCCACGCACATATTGTGTCCGTCCTCTGGAGGGAGGTTGGCCCCACATGTCACACAAACGTGGAACAACATGGTGAGGAAGCTGTGCACCGGCGGATAAGTGCTTGGGGTGCTCTGCATGGGAGTGCTGTGTACCTGTGAAGACACTGGTGCTATGCACAGAGGCACGGAGACACTGAGGAAGTGCACGGGGATGCACGGGAATGCTATGCACGGGAGTGTTGTGTGTAACTGGGCTATGCATGGAGGTGCTATACACCGGGTTAATCCACTGGCACTGGGATGCTGCATGGGGCACTGGATGAATACAAGGGGTGCTATGCATGGCAGTGTGATGTACAGGAGTGCTGAACACCGGAGCTAGGCACGGGAGTGTTACACACCGGTAATGCATGGGGCACCGAGCACGGGGCACCGAGTGAATGCACAGGGTGCTATTGACGGCGGTGCGATGCCCGCTGGATGTACGGGGTACTATGTACCACCGAATAAGGCCCAAATGCTATACACAAAGTGCTATGCACTGGGCTAATGTGCTTTCGGACGCCGAGCCAGAGCTACGACTTTTTGAGAGGTAGCAGTTTTCCATCAGGTCTGCTCAGAAAGACACGCCCATAAAACAAGACACTGTGTGAGAATGCTGCCTGCTTGATTTATGGTTTCAACTTTGTTTTCATGTTAAACTGAATTTTCAACCACTAATATCTTGATCCAAAATAATTTATGAAAATTGTACCACCTCACCCGATACAGCCACATAGAAATGATGCATTGAATCTGAGTAGAAAAAAGTTCAGTCAAATATAAACAGATTCAAATGAAAACCTAGTTCCCACCACACACCTCATTGTGTTAAGAGCCACCCCACTCATTTTTTTTTTAATTGCAGTGCTTAGGCGGGGTTATGGAGAGAAAGCAGGGTTTGTCAGCATGAGCTACACTTACACAAAACAGTCAGGGAAATGTAAAAAAGCATTTTAAATGACATTTGAAGTCACTTGCTCTTTAAAAATGCATATTTGTTTTATTATATTGATTGTACAAACTCCCTCTGTGAATACATTTATTGGATGTTAATTGATACAAAATAAATAATGTCCAGCTGTCCAAAACAATCACAATTAATGTTTAGTCCATATAGCTATCAATTTCAAAGAACAGATTTACTTCAATCTGACAGTGAAGTTTCATTCATAAATGGTCCACAAAAATTATGCAAAAATAAAGCACACATCCAACTAGAACAAGGTTATGCTCTGAGAAGTGAAAGATCACTGTCATCCACAAGTACATTTACTGGCATCCCTGATTTATTATCTTTTTTATTTTTAACTTCCAGCTTTTAAAAATACATTCTCTACTGGCTGAAAAGAGCTGTCTATTGTCTTTTGTTCATTAAATCTAATGAAAAGTGATGAAACCAAGCATGCCCAATATAGGTCAAGCTTCCTTGCAGTGGCCAATGTTTTGGAACACAGAGTTAATTTCTTGAAGGAAGACCAGGTAAAGCAGTCGGCAAACAAAAGTGATGGCTTCGATTGAATTGATCAGACTTAACTCAAACGGCTGGAAATTGTTTTGGCACAGATCCTATCCTGCTGGGTTTATCAATCTTTCCACTGTCATTTAGGTCACTAAGAGTAAGGTAATCCATCACAAGATAAAGGGAAGGAATCCAAAGAAATTACCCAAAGCGAACACACAGAAGGGACGTATTATCAAAGATATTTCTCATGATTAGGAACCCTCCTATGGAGACATCAGCGTAGTGCAGATATGGCTCTATCAATAATCCATGGCAATGTGTATTTCCCAAATGAGGATATTATAAAGCTTTGGGGGATAGTCTGCTCCAACTCCATCACCTAATCTCATAAACTGCTTTCAGCATAGATCTCTCTTATGAAAGGTAATAACTGCAGCCAGTTAATACAGGAGGATTATCAGAAAGTGCAGCAAGAAGCTCAGGATGATTGAAAATATGATGATAGAAATGATTCACTTGGCAAACTTCTATATATATGATAAAAATATGTTATTGCTAATTTAAATATTTTGACAGAACAGAATAATGTTCTATGAAACTGGAAGAAGTATATAGAAGTATATAGATGAGTGTAAAATGCATTACATCTCAAAACAACCCCAATCCCAACAGCGAAGTATATAAAAATGTGCTGATGCTGATGCAGTCTCATTAAGATGCTTTTTTTCAGCAGCTATTAAATTAAACAAAACAGGCCTATTAATAAATGTGTTAATTTCACAACAAGAAAAAAACTGCCTTTCCCTCACCTTTACAATTGAATAATAGCCAATGGCAATTAACTTCAGCAGTGTGAGATTTAAAAGCTTCTTGGAAAATAAATCTCCTTTCACTTAGGGCACTGACATTTTTACTGCTGTAGTGCCATACCAAGGGCGTAAACTGGCAATGAAAATATGCTATAAAACTAGCAAATACAACTGATTGGCCATGTACAGTGCACATGCTCGTTCCTTGAACCTACTTTAAGAGCTATCGCTGCCCATACTACGATATACATTTTTTTTGTCACGTTTAATCAGAGATTGAATCTTGCCCAAGTCTACAATTCCACGATTCACTGCTGAGATGATGCATTTCTAAGGCAATAAGCATAGTGAAATGAAAAGTATTTTATATGTAAAGAATAAACAATTAAGACAAATAATCACATATTATATATTAAATCAAACTGTCGGATTGGTATTGATTGGTATTCAATATATCATCCTTCTGCTCACATATGTAACTGAGTTGGATTTACCAGTGAGAAGGAGGATGATGGGATGTGTAGTTCTGAGAGTCCATGTGGGTACATGGGAAGTCATCTCAGGCAGGGAATGCAATGTAGTTTAAAAAAGTGGTCAAAATGTAAAGAAAAAAATGAAAACAATACACACACTCCTTACATAAACAGTTGTAGCAACACATGGGAACATGTAACACAATAGGAGGTAGCATTCAATGAGAAGGGAAACAGTGAAATTGGCAGCGGTAAGAACATGCATTTTAAAACCTTAGCAACAACACATTAAACAAGGAAATGTTCCATATACTGTTTGAGTGTATGCCAGCATACTTCTTCACACTACTGACACCTGATTGGCTGAGCTATTGAGGGCTATATCTTGGAAACTGCTTGCCCGAATTCAATTAAACTTTGAAAAGGCATTTATTATGATATATTCAGCATGCTGTGGATACAGGTCATGGTGACCTCAGTATTAATTATACTGATTCCAGTAATGTGTTGTTAACACCCTTAATAGGGATACTTGCTCATTATTGCTTAGTTAAAATGTCCATTGTGTTGCTAAAGCTTTCAAAAGGTTTTCCACTACTACCCTTGTCATTATTTAGTGGAAGTTTTCCTTGTTAAAGGGGTTGCTAACAGTTTCAAATTAGTTTTGTTACCTCTGCCATTATCACTGCTCCCCTTATCATTGAATGATAACACAGTGTAACAAATTATTATTTTTTTTTGGTTCCTGGGTAGTAAGTGTTATTTCCTAATTGCTTATGCCTCAAAAGTATAGAAAATAGCTATTATTCCCCACAAACTTTGCTTTTGTGACCAGGACAGTGATATTTTGAAATTTACCTATTTTCCAGAACATTCCAGATAGATTCAGTGCTGAGTAAACTTGGAGTAACTTCTAGAACTTTCCAGTAATATAAATAGTAGTATAAATACAGGGGCCTTATGCCCACAAGTTCAGTTTAGTTCCAGCGTACTCCGTGGAAGCATCTGCTAAGATGTGTGAGGCCTACAAGGCATATTTCGGCATGCCTGTCGGGGATCAAGACAAACCCTGGGCACCTCATTTCACCTGCGAGCACTGCAAAAAAACTCTGGAAGGTAAGATGGACAATTGTTGCTCGGAATTTTATGTTATAAAATTTGTTAACATTTTTAAAATTGTAATTTTAAAATGTTTTACAATTTTCTATGTTATTGAAAAAACATATCACATATGAAAAATGTTGCGAGAATCTCTTACACATTAGTGTGACAGAAATACAATGAGTTCTGGTGATAAATCTTCCTCCCGACCTGTGAGGGCGCTAAAGAACGGGAGGAGAAGTATCTGGAAGGGCTGGCCTGACAGTTCGTTTCCGGGACCGGAAAGTGGGTCAGCCTGGAAGGAAGCGAGACTCTGTTGTAAGACCGTATTGATCTGACAGGTAAACAAGGGGCAGCTGCAAGTAATAAGGCAGCTGCAACCGTTTACCTAGATATCATGCGGGATTACATATAGGGGCCAGGGTAACGCTGTTCTTTTCCTTCGTTTGGGTTAAACAGGAGGAGAGAAGGACTGAGAGGGGAGCTCTCAGAAATATAAAAGAAGGAATAAGTGTTACGTGTTGTGTGTTATTTCTGTCTGTCTATAATTGTCTGTCTTTTGTCGCACTACTAGACAGTTAAAGCACACCTCCGGAGCTGTCGCCACAAAAGCACTATCCGGAGCACCACTGCACAGAGCACCTGCACGACTGAGTTCACCCAGGACTGGTGACCGTGCATTTGTTTTTCTGTTCAGGACTGTGTGGGATTATTCACGCTCCCCGTGCTTTACACATTGTTGTGTACTGCCGGGGATTTATTATTTGACGGTCGCCAGACCTGGAAACAGCACAATAAACACTTGTTCACCGAATTATCGTTGTCTGTCTGTCACTCCTGCATCGCATCACCGCTACACCTGTTCCCCTTACCATCCACTTTGCCACAATTAGTCATGGGTGAAATAGATGTATTTTTGTAGGATGGTACAGAGGGGAAAAGAGAGCCATGAAGTTCGCTATCCCAAGAATTTGGCGGGAACTGACTGACCACTCAAGCAACTGCTACTTCTGCATGGTGGACCCTTCCAAGCGGACTGAGTTCTCTGTGGGGAGGAACAACGTCAAGTGGGAGCCACTGGTGGACCCCGGAAGGTGCTGATGCCACCACTGCACATCAAATTGGGCCTTATGAAACAATTTGTCAGAGCTCTAGATAAGGAGTCGGCAGCCTTCAAGTACCTTCAAGACTTCTTCCCTAAGCTGTCTGAGGCAAAGGTCAAAGCCGGTGTCTTCGTCGGACCACAGATAAAGAAGATCCTGGAGTGCAATGAATTCCCCAAGAAGCTCACTAGTAAGGAGAAAGCGGCTTGGAACAGTTTTGTTGCAGTGGTTCGGGGCTTCCTGGGCAATCACAAGGCCGAAAACTATGTGGAGCTGGTTGAGACTCTGGTGAAGAACTACGGCACAATAGGCTGTAGGATGTCCCTCAAAGTCCATATCCTTGATGCTCATCTTGATAAATTCAAGGAGAACATGGGAGCGTACTCGGAGGAGCAAGGCGAGCGCTTCCACCAGGATATACTGGACTTTGAACGCCGCTACCAAGGACAGTATAACAAGAACATGATGGGAGACTACATTTGGGGGCTGATTCGTGAAAGTGATTTACAGTATAATCGTAAATCTCAAAAAACTACTCACTTCTAAATCTTTTGTAGTCATTTTTGTATTACTTTAGTATAAATACATGTTAATTTGGATTCATATGTTGTTTTTTTCTGACTTTATGTGAACGAAAAGACACAAATTCGTCCGTTTTCTCATTGGAAATTGGAAAATTTCAAAATATCACTGTCCTGGTCACAAAAGCAAAGTTTGTGGGGAATAATAGCCATTTTCTATACTGATTTGATACTTTCCTATATGGCTGTAGGCTGTTTTTTTTAATGCGTTTTGACTGAGACAGTAATGGTTGAAAATCAGACTTTAACACAAAAGAGAATCTGTTCCATTTCTTTAACTGGAACTACTGACACCTGGTTGGCTGAGCTATTGAGCAATGATACTGTTAAAAAAGTATAGTCCAACATTTGAAAACATAAATGTAAAGTGAAGCATAAATGTTCTTAAAATTCCAGCTCTGTAACATTTTGTGAATTATTAAGATCTAAAACGTACCCTCAGTAGTCATGACATTTTAATGATAATACTAAACCAATTTAGGAATTCCCATAGCAATATTAAATCTGCACAGATACCTATTATAGGTCATAAATTGCATAATGAGTTCATTGGCAGATGCCAGCAGCATTCATTTGCTGCCATAATGTCACTGAAGTAACTTCAGATAATCCAATCATACTCTGTTCAAATAAAGATATCATTTGACCTAAATTGACACAGGGGCATAACAAATGTAAATGTAGTGCGTCCAGCTGAGGCAAGATAAATATGGTGTTAAAACAACGCAATGACAAAGCTGCCCAATATGTTGGCATTAGAGCAAGAATCCCTTCTGTTTTTACCACATGCCTAACAGTTGTAGCCCCTTTTATTTCAATAACAAATTCAGTTCCCTCTGAAAAGTTAAATATCTTAACGTAACACACCCCATTCCTCATTTTACAGCACCACAGTTTCCAGGAATTGTTCAATTTGAAAATGCACAACTTCCAGTTTCTCAGAACGCACATGCCGCCTTAGTTTTAGATTGAATCAACCCCATAGTTGCAGAACATTACTACATATAGACTTAAACAACAATGGAATTGCACTTTTTTCATATGGTTGTCAGCCAGGTTAAACTCTTGAGAAATTAAACTAATTGTTCCTTTAACATGGAATAACACAAACTAGAAATTTTATGATAAAGTCCTCTTGGGTTTTAATTATGAAAAACTACAGACATCAGAAGGCATTTCCTTCATTAATGAGTACTCCTGGGTACAGGGGGGAATTTCAGTGCATTTTAATAAGTGAAGAGACAACATGTAAAGACACACAGCCACATCTTTAAATTGTACAATGCGTCTAATAACCACTTGGGTTTCTTTTGCTCATTATTATATCAAACATTGTATCCTTATTAGATGTCTATAAGACAAAGAGAACATAATGAAATGCTGACTAGTATTATGTAGCATTACAGGTTTTTAATATGTGTTTGTTGCCATGGCGACTGGTGGCCAACAATTTTTTTTCAGGTGAGGGGAAGAGCAGAAGCAGCAGCAGCCTCGGGACAAAAAGGTAAAGGCGGTGCAAAATAAAGGCAGATTAAAACTGTGAAAAGAACGAAGTTGAACAAATAAGAGTAGGCTATTCATAAGTAAAAAAAACCTACCTAAATCGCGATTTCGTGGATTTCGCAGAAATCGTGAAATCGAGGGGTCACCGCGAAATTCACCTCTTAGGGGCCAATGAATACAAACAAGTATGGAGAGGAAAAAAAGAAAACTTGTTTAAATGAACTACTGCACAACGCAAGTGATGCAAACTACGTATCTTCCTTCTGCAGATAGCTCTTTTTTATTCCTTCGCCGTCCTGTGTGCATTGCACTTAAGCAAAAAACAAACACAAAAATGTCCACAAGTAACATTTACAAAATAAATTCTCCAAAGCAGTTAACGTTCTTGTTTACTATTCAAATGACAAAGTTTTCAGCCTATCAGTATGTCTTTACTGCTTTTATGTGACCTGTACTGTGCAGGAGGGGGCGGGACAAAGTTGGTGCTGCATTGTTTTGGTTTAGGTTGCTAAAATCTAGTTTTCAGCATTGGAGGTAAAATAGTAGAAATGGACGACAAAAAAAGCAAAGTATATTTTGGCTGATGATCGTTTTAAGATATTTCCCAAATAAACTACATGCAGACTGAGGTAATTGTTTTCCATATCTTAATGTGTATTTGGAGAAAATACGATCGATCGCTATTTAGCTTCAGAATCACACATTAAACAAAAGGCTACATCAGAGGCCGCTGAACAGAACGTAAAATAAACAGCTTTTAGAAAACAAACTGGAAAGTCAGTGCAGACAAAAAGTATTCAGTCTGCAAGTTAAATCTGTACTAAAACGATCCAGCACAGCCACCTCGCTTCATCCTGCTGCTTACAGTTGGAATTTTAGACCCGAATAGCCATCTCTTCTTTGTTTTGACTCGGTACTAATAAAATAAATTATTGGATGGGACAAATAACATGACACCGAACGTGCTGCACACATTGACTTTATTAAAGTATGCCAGATCAGATGCCCTTGTGTAACCGAGTTTTTGGGCTGTTTCTAATCGATTTCCACATCTGTATAACTTGGCAAAGCTTTGCCTTAACTTCTAACCAATTCAGTGGATGCAGACGTGCAGTCTCAATGTATGGGCAAGACAACTGCTGGGGGATGCTGCATACTCGCCTTTAACAAATGCCGGCACTCTGTTTTAGTAAGGAAGCAAGTACCGCTATTTTTAGGCGTTATAGTGTGCTGAAATACTGTCTACTTAGGTTTATTTAATGTTTAAACATGTCCGCGAAATCCTCATTTTATTCCGCAACATACCCGTGAAAAATACGTAAATTTACCGCAATTTAAGTAGACCCCTATTCATAAACATTCATTTAAACTGAAACAAAGTTAGACAATTAGACTTGTGAATTTTATTTTTATATTTAAACGTTTTCTGTCTTTCTGCAAAGTAACACACAATGCAAGACTGAGAAGAGACGAAGTCGTGCTGCTCATATTTATTTTTGTCTTGGCACATGCGCGCTGATCGCCTGATCACTGTGTTCGCTAACCGGCTGCGCTCCATCCAGATGTTTTTAAGACAATCCTAGCCAGTCCTGGCTGACGGCTGGCTGCTACTGCACACATGCACGGCAGATTTGGACGCTCGCATTTCTGAGCGAGAACAGCCAGTCTTCAGCCCATTAAACAGATGGGATGAACGGCATTGTTGATTAATAAGAGACTGGGGGTTCAGCGAGCCAAGCACTGTTAACCGGCCGCCCCTGGTTTGTTGGCTAAATAAATTGTTGAATAAATTGATGAATTTGATGAGAAAATAATAATTCTATCTAGAGTTCTGTTCCTTCATATAAAATGACTTTAGTACTGTACATTAAGATGTATGAATCTATGTTTTGATAGCATACTTAAAGAATTGGATAGATCTCTAGCACATCCTTGCTACACTATTTATTATTATTATTATTATTATTATTATTATTATTATTATTATTATTATTATTATTATTTATTTCTTAGCAGACGCCCTTATCCAGGGCGACTTACAATCGTAAGCAAAAACATTTCAAGCGTTACAATACAAGTAATACAATAAGAGCAATATTTATTCAGAAAGAAATATATGATATAAGATGACCAGATATTTAAGTCCTTAAACTGGGACAGTATGGAAATATTGTGAATAACTTCCACTTCAAGCTACAGGGAAGCGCTAGGATTTTTATTTTTACTTTCGCAATGTTTGATCTAATATCATATTGAAAGTGAATGCAGAGACTCATGATGATATTCAGAGTGGAATCTTTTACTTTCAAAAACTTTTTTGGTGAATACATGATCTTATTGTCTTTGTAATTTCATTTCTACACAAGCATTACACAGTAGCAATTCAATAATATCAAATTCTGAGATTCTATTTCATTGCTGATTACTGCTGCAAATCTAGTCCCTTTTCTGCCTAAGAAACTGCATCCTCTCTCTGATTTCCACTTTCCATTTTGCTCTATCTCTGTCTCTATCTCCATGTTATCCTCCAGTGTCCAATCTACAAACCAAGCCCTTCTTCTATAGAATCATTACATATCTCAATATTTCTATTTATTAAAACTTCATGGAATCTTTTTTTTCTCAAAATATTAAATTTTTTTCTCAAAATATTAAATTTCTTACCATTTAATATGACATGGTATTTGTTCTGTATATATTTTTCTATTGCAGTTTCTGCTTGGATCATTAGTGTGCCATGATTAATAGATACTCGGATTTTTTTCCCCCACACTTTTTACTATTAAACTATTATTATTAAAGGTGATGAAATGTGTTCAATATCCTATCTTTTGACTGTGTGCAATAAATGAAGCCCACTAATCAGCTTTTCTGAGTTTTGTTTAGAAGCTGTCCTGACTGCAGAAACAGGAATTTCCTTCTGAAGTAGTTATTAAGTATGGAAGTATGGTAGTAATCCACATATACAAACCCTTTAGGTTTCTCTATATAGTTGTATTCCCCCTTTAACATGCTGTAAGCTGATGGGCATCACTTAAAATGGAAATTAACCTGTTAAAAACTTGTAATTGCATGATAACATTTCCTGCTTTTCCATTTTTTGGTAACAGTCAATGATCATGAGAAAGCATCTTCTGGCAATCTAAATTAACTACGCATTTCACTGGTCAGCATTTTACGCTGCAAGCTACAAGGTCTATGAAGCTCCCAGGATGGGACATTTTGGACTACACAAGTCTTTGTGGCGGCTACAGCAGAGCTATTACTGGGGCCACTTCCGGCGTGACACAGAAGATTATTGCCAGTGCTGCGATCACTGCACAGCTAGAAAAAGTCTTGCAACAGCGCCAGACTGGAGCGCCCATGGAACGGGTGGCCATCAACATCCTGGGCCCCCTTCCCCTCACTGAGTCTGGCAACAGGTGTGTGCTGGTGGCCATGGATTACTTCAGCAAATGGCCTGAAGCTTACGCTCTACCCAACCAGGAAGCTGTCATGGTTGCAAACGCCCTCATTGAGGGATTCTTCGCCCGGTCTGGAATGCCACAAGAGCTGCACTTGGACCAGGGGTGAAATTTTGAGAGCCAGGTGTTTGCAGATGTCTGCCATTGGTTGTTGATTAAGAAAACCTGTACCATCCTGCACCATCCTCAGAATGATGGGTTGGTAGAGCATTTTAATTAGACTCTATCAGCTTAGCTTGCCATTACCACCAGCACGCACCAGAAGGATTGAGACCTCCAGCTGCCCCTCATCCTGCTAGCCTACAGAAGTGTGGTGCAGGAGTTGACCGACTGCACCCTGGCTCTCCTCAAGCTGGGCAGGGAACAGACGCCTGAGGAGCTGCTCTTTTCGGGCACCCACCAGAACAACGGCTTCCCCCAACGGGTCCAGAGTATGCCCACCAGCTGCAGGATCCGTTGGACACAACCCACCAGTTCGCCCGGGACTAGCTCCAGTTGGCTGGAGTTCACCAGAAGAGAAATTACGATGTGCAGGAGAAAGGACGGCATCTTGAACCAGGGGAGCGAGTCTGGGTGTTTGGGCCAAAGTGGAGGAGGTAGCAATGCCGAAAGCTGGATAGCCCGTGGATCTGCCCATACTTAATACTGGAGAGGTTGTATACCAAGTTCGGATGCCACCCCTGACCGCCGAGTGGTACTGCGCTGGGATCGCCTCACCCCCCTCCACTCGCCACTCCTCCCCCCGCTCCTGAGCACTGCGAATGCTGCTGTCCGCGGATCCCTGCGCCCACTTCAGGCTGGCTGCGAGTTCAGATTTAAATTAATATTACGTTTCTTGTGAACGAAAATAATATTTGGCTATTTAATGTCTAATGTGCATCATTCAGGAAATGCCCATGTTTATTTATAACAAATTTGTAAGTGACTGCATCACTGGACAAAGTAATATTTTTATACAATGTTCTAAAAAATATGTATAAATTGCCAGTCCTTTTCATATCTTGGCTGTCAAATTTCATTGTAAATCAAATTAATAGAAAAGCACCTCTGAACCACTGTTTGATTATTAACAGATGTATTTTCATTGGTCAGAAAAATCTGAATTGTTACAATGTGCCAATGTCGAGTTAATTCAGTACTCACAGTCATATCCTGTCCCAAATTGAAATCTGTTGTACTCCGATACAAAGCTGACTCATATTTTGGTAGTGTGAAACTGCAGAAGGAGTCACATCTCATGTAACACCAATTATAACTGCAGTGGTATCCAGGAGAAGAATATTCAACTGCTTGCCTGATAGGCATCGCATACAAATGCATACTTGTTTTTTCTCTACCATAAAGTTATCAGATTTCTCAGAAGTCTTGTACAATATGCATGCTAAAAATAAGTGTGCACCTAAAGGTCACATCTTTGAAGTGTAGTGTACTCCTGTTAAAAGACAGATTAAAGCCGATGAGAAAAAAAAGTCACAAGTAAGCAAGGTAAACTGAAAGCTTCAAAATTGTTACATTTTCCACAATCAATATTGTCTGCGAACCTAATGTTTTTTTTTTTAACCCATGCATTTAGCTAAAAAATGAAGACTTGTCAGCAGTAGATTACATTCATTTTTATATACCACCAAATCAGACTGTCTGGATTGTTTTTTTCTTACAGTTCAACGTGCACTGCCAACAACACACTGTGAATGACAGTAGGACTACCAACAGTGCTGTAATACGAAACTATGTGATGTCCTAGCATAGCAATCTGCTGTGTGGAATTGCAGATGTTCAATGGCATAACACAGACCTTACAGCGAGGGAGGGGGTGTTGGGCCAGCACTCACATTCATAGTAATATGGAGATGGGGGAGGGGTGCACTTTAAAAACAGGACACTGATGCGACAGATGCATTGCATAAGGGATATTGCCACCAGCAAAATTACACAAGATCAATTACATGACAATGTTGGTCTGCTGGCTACAGAAAATACTTTTTGTATTATTAAAAACTGTTGGTGGCTTGACAGGCTGAAAGCCCTTAGTGTATATATATATATATATATATATATATATGGTTGGCAGGGAGGGGGTTAAAATCCACCCTACCAGAATACATGTTAGAATGTGTCTAGAGCCTTAATTGAGTGATTAGTGGTTAATAGGGCTCCAGCCACATGGATAAAAGCAGGGAGAAATCCTTTGTCTGGGGAAGGGGTTGGTTGGTGTGTAGGTGAGGGTGAGGGTGAGGGTGAGGGTGAGGGTGAGGTTGTGGTTTTGGGGGACGATCAGTGAAGGCGAATGCCCAGCTAATTGTTTTGTTAAACTTTGTATTTTGACCCTTGTGCTTGTTTATTTTTTTGTGTGTATTAAATGTGCGCAACAGCACTTAAACTGCAGCGTTTCTTGTCTCTGGAGTCTCTAGATGCTAGCCTGCCACAGTGGTATTGACATTTTAATGTTACATATAACTTCAGCAGCTGCACAGAGGTCTTCAGGGTGTGTTGGGTGTGCACAAATATATTTCTCTGTTACTCCTGGTGAAGCCATTTTAATTTAGATTAAACTAAACTGAGGAGGCTACACCTCTGTGAGAGGAAATCTAATTTAAATATAATTCTGGGCAGAAACAATGAATCTGCATATGGGAAGTTATGCTTTTCCATTGAAACAGCTCATTTGCATATGATGACACCACTTTTACAGGTGAGCAGATTGACTGGGTTAATACCGATGTAAATCTGGTCCAGACCTACAGGGAATGTTTGAGTGTGCCTGGGTTTTAAATACAAGACATTATCTCAAATCAGAGCTCAGTAGCTTGTACTTCAGTGTTCATGGACAACTTTGGCTTTGTAAACTGAGTTCATTGAATGCAACGGCCATGTATGCAACTAGGGAAATGTGCACATTGTTTAAAACACAGATTTTTTACAGTACTGTGACTGTATTCAAATAACGTGCCAGAATGTCTCATTTCATTTTATGTATTGGCATTTTTTTTTTTATATCCAGCAAAAAGTACCTTTTGAAATTTCCTCCTGACTTACAAAAAAGGAAAACTTTGCTGCAATACAATAAACTGTTAAAAAAACATACAAAAATAAACATGTTATACAGGTTAAACCAAAAATCTAACACAGCATAAATGTTATTCCAACCTGGGGTCGATTTTAATCATCTAAACAGTAGAGGTTGTTAATGCTGCCACCTTATAAACCTGATGTTTTGTAGACCTCAAATTAGTTTTTTTCAATGACATTTTTTGGAAGCTTTTTTATTATGATGTCTATATAAATATCTGGAATTATTTTTTGTGACGTATGGAAAGCTACTAAATTTAATTTAATCATTCAGTATAAATCACTGGACCAAGCTGCCTTATTGCTGTAAACATTGCAAATATGTGCAATAAGGTACGCTTTCAAAACATTTTACTTTTTATCATTTACCTTATCTTAATCACTGTTAAGCTAAAGTTGTATGACAGTAATGTGAGCCAAGCCCATTCAGCATGATAACGTGCCATTACTCCGATTTCTTAGGATATGACTTGTGATAATGCAAGCCAAGCTCATTCAGCATGATAACGTGCCATTACTCCGATTTCTTAGGATATGACTTGTGATAATGCAAGCCAAGCTCATTCAGCATGATAACGTGCCATTACTCCGATTTCTTAGGATATGACTTGTGATAATGCAAGCCAAGCCTGTCAGCCCTCTACTTTGCTTTTAAACAAATGTCTTTGCCACTTGTTACTACAATCTTGTTTTCTTGCAACATATATTTTAGGCTTTGTATAGTTATGTATTCATGTGTATTCATTTATTGTTCAAACACTAATATATAAACATATATTTGACAACATCATGTGTGAACTGATGGCCCTCAGTGTGTGATACACTTTGAGAAAAAGAGTGTATATAAGTAACAGGGGCGCTAATTATATATATATATATAGTAAAACGACTGGACCCACTCGGGTTCGTTGCCCCTTTAAGAATACGACCCAGGACACTGATAAGGATTTTTCAAGCGCTGACGCGCTATTTTTAATAAACGCAAAATAAAACAAAACACACAAAATAAACACCTAGCTTTGTACGAGCACTAACTAACACACAGGAACACCCTTCCTAACACGGGACAGCTAAGCTGTTTTCCCGACCTTTCCAAAACACCCGGTTTTACACCGCACTTACTTTCCTTCTCTTCCTTTGGCTACTCAGAGACAGCGCACCTCTTCTGCCTCCTTCTACTCAGCAGCCCCGAGCAGACTGCCTGCTCTCCTTTTAAACCCCGCACCTGGGTCTAATTCCCCAATAACGCCCAGGTGCGGATGATCATTAATAATAAAACAATTAACAAATCAATTAGAAAATTAAATGAAACAATAAAGCAACACAAATCAAACAAAAAGGTGCATTCTCACATGTTTTTCTCTCGCAGGGAGGTTTTAACCCCCTCCCTGCTTTCTCTCACAACCCGCTATCTTACAATATATATATATATATATATATATATATAATTTGTTTATTTAGCAGACGCCTTTATCCAAGGCGACTTACAGAGACTAGGGTGTGTGAACTATGCATCAGCTGCAGAGTCACTTACAACTACGTCTCACCCGAAAGACGGAGCACAAGGAGGTTAAGTGACTTGCTCAGGTTCACACAATGAGTCAGTGGCTGAGGTGGGATTTGAACTGGGGACCTCCTGGTTACAAGCCCTTTTCTTTAACCACTGGACCATATATATATATATATTAGATATTTTTGTTTTAAATACAATTATAAAATTAAGGAAAATAATAAAAAGACAATATACATTTATTCATAAAAAAACAAAAAAATTAAAAAAGTATTTTAATGACATAGACACAGTACCACTCCCCAGTGTGAAAAAGACTGGAAGCATGGTATAATATAAGACCACTCCACACTCTCTCATGTCTTATTGCTTACTTATTATATAGTATCCAATTATGCCCCCTCTCTCTACAGTCTACTTGCAATACATTAGGGCAGCTTCTCTTCCTAAAATGATAAGGAATCCTAACATGTTTTTTTCATTGCAAATTTACATTCATTTGTTCACAGTTCAGCATGCTGCATAATACATTTCACTGTTTTCACCACTTGCTTATCTATAACGGTATCACAACTCAAGAGGTCATCCTGGTAAAATGATTTTAAATTATTACATAATTATACTTTAAACCAATATGAAGATATATGTTGTGCATTTTCCTTGCACTTTTCCTTAGGTAATATTCAAAGTCAATATGTTTGTATTGACGGAAAACCAACGTCAACCTCCAGAAATCACTATAGCATCTACACTTACATTGTTCTATAGATTGTTTAAGTAGATTGTAAATGTACTTATGTTTGTCTACAGGTCATGTTATCTTCAGAGAATCAATGCCTTTTCCATCTGTTAGGATTATAAATATGGGGTTTGTTTTGTTTGGGGAAACCTATGCAGATTCATGTATTTGATTAATTGTTCCCCTGTCTACAGTGTGTTTTTTAGTGAAAACACTGTCAATATGACAAAACAAAATGGAGCAATAGTAACATAAAGAGTCTTATCAGAGGGCTAATAAACATCAAACAGAGCCCTGTTCTTAGAATGAATTACTGAACACAGTGAAAGACAGCAAAACACTTAAAGGATTAGATTGAGAGTTATATTATTTCAATAAAGCCTTCGACGACTCTTTAAAAATCCATTATATTTCACAAAGCCCTACAAAATGTTCTTTTTGTCTCTCAGAAAAGTCTCTATATAAGTATTGATTTACATTTCTGATGGCTTATCAGAAGAGATTTTCTGAGGTACAGATACAATATGTGAAAAAAGTGTTATTTTGGGGTTATTTTATGGTATTAGTTGCATATATGACACTGAAAAAAAATGATGTGCTACATTAAAAATGTTTTATATAATGTGCCATTTATCTACCCTTTTCTCTCACACCACCTTTAATGGCTGTGGTTCCTGTTTGTCAATACAGAGAACTTACAAGTCAGGTTTTCAAAACTTTCAAAAGAGGATACATTCAAATACAATGTATATAACATTACTAACCTTACAAGAATGTATATAGGAAAAATTGACAAGGAAAATAAGTGAACTAGCAGACAGTGCTCGTGTCTATATTTGCCTTGTTAAAATGAAGGAATATTATCAATCAATCAATCTTTATTTATTTTTTTATATAGCGCCTTTCATAGTGGACCACCATCGCAAAGCGTTTTACAAGATGCAGTAAAAACAATAAAATCCATTATACTTTAAATACAGAGAAATGCATAATACAGGGGGAAAAATAAATAAGATATTATCTACATGTTGAAGGGTGTGGGTATTCACTGACACAGGAGACAGAAGTTGTAATTGAAACACGGCACAGGTGCTCGGTTTTATTTCTTTTACTCTTATGAGTTGCACTGATTTGTTTTAGCCCGCAGAGGGCGCTGTGGTCCGTGGTCTGGCTACCAACTATGGTATCCAGAACCTACGGGCATACCACGTCAGGGCACACAGTTCAGTTGCAGGTGCACTCGCAGGTGCTCGAAAATAATGAAAACGAAAGGCAAACAGAAAAAGGGAAAATAAAACACAATAATCAAAACTACAAAATAAAGGTGCTGCACTTTGCAGCGTGAACTTCCCCAGTCGCCGCTACCCGTACGACTCGGGTCTCCGTCCTACTCTCCGTTGTTCCTCAGCTATGTTTCTTTTAAAACACACTAACGGGGTCTGCCCACGGATTCCCCACTCTCTCTCTATCTCTTCCGATTCTCTGTGGATGGTTTTTCTCCCGTCCGTCAGCTGGTCTGGCCGAGCAGCGTACCCGCTTGCTCGTTGTACAGGTCTAAAGGGGCAGATCTGAGGAAACAGCAGAGTATTAATTTATAGGATCAGCAATCCCACTAAAACCCGCCTCCCAGCCACTCAGAGAGGGGGAAAGCGCACACACCCTCTTCCCCACCTCTCCGTGTCACCGCCATGACTGGCAGGCAGATCCCACGGGACTGCCGCCCCCCTTCCTGCAGCATCGTGCCTGTGTCAGACGGCCAGTCCAGATCTCTCCCTGTTACACTACATAATATCCAGTATGGCGAAGGTAGTTCATATTACAAGCTTTTTGTCATTAAGTCTGAAGCTCTGTATATAATGGGTTTCAAATAGAACCTAATAAGGTCACAATCAAAATAATCTAGAAAGAATGTAGGAATCCTATTTTGTAAGAGTGTATATTACCAAAGTAACTACTGATTCATTACAATAATATAATAATAACACAGTAACATTGTTTTTTTTTTTTTTTAAGAAACCACATTCAATTCACACTTTTGAAGCAAGAGCAAGGGCAAAGACAAAGGACCAGACATAATGTTGCACCTGCCAGCGGTCGACCAATAACTTCAAACTGGGAGGTGGAAAGTGCGAACACAGTATCAGTTGAGGAAGAAAGAGGTTTAAACTGTTTGTAACAGACCTGTTTAAATCTCTCTGTATTCCACCGGTATAATGAAGTATAACATACTCTTGGTAACATTGTCAGTGCAGTCTTCTAGAAAGCAATGTTCTATCTATGGAGGTCCAGTCTGTGTAATTCAACAAAGCAAGTGCAGGGCACCAGGATCCTAGAAAGGGAATCAGGCTTTCGAGAAGAGCCCTAGTCATCTGAAGACAAAGAAGGGCACATTCTCTTTGATTTAAAGACATAAACCTATTTTAGTTCATATGTTACACATTTGTGCTTTTCATTGAATTACTTCCAATTCTAACAAATTTTAAATAATCGCCCGATTGGATTGCTATCAGGCCATTGAATAAGACATGATCATGGTATATTATCCCATTTGTACTGGCCAGCAGGGAGCCTCCTGCTAGCAGGTCAATACTGGGCTTTTTTCTTTTTTTTAATTAATGGGATGACAGACAATGTCCCATTCGATGGGTTAAGAAGAATCAGATTGACCTGAAATAGTCAAAATATAAGGTATCTCAAGGTATGTGGTATCAAGAATTAAAGAGCTGACATTCATTTTAAACATACCAAACATCTGGTTAGCCTGATTGAATATTGCCATTTAACAGAGATATGCTGGTGCTGTGTTTTTTGAACAGTGCTAAATATGTTGTAGTATATGGCTGCTGCTTCTTCACTGATGCATTATTTCAGTGAATACTTAAGGGCTACAAAGCGCCATTTGTACTGGATTTCACTTTTAATTAAACATGCTCATGTAATGGGCAGTGTTGTGTGATACTCTGCCATTACAGAATATGTCCTATCGGTGAGAGGAGGTGAGGTCAAAAGCGCTAAAACTACAAATGGTTAAGATGCTAACTTGTGGTGTGTGGGAGTCACCAGTTCATGCCCAGCCTCCATCCTGTTACACACTTATAGTAGGTAGTTCATCAATTCCCTTAGTACCTGCTTGACTTTCATTAAATCATTTACCCACTGTCATATTACCCAAAACAGCCCAGGATCACTTTGCTTAAATGCCCCAGGCTTTATATTTTGCAGGTCTCAGTTGAAATCTATTCAACCACTCCTGAAAGCCAGCTTTGACTGTTTGCATGTCCCTGAATACAGTATTACTCACGTGATCCATGAGGGGGATTGTTAGCTGAAAGGAGCCGACTGGGGAGGTAGAAGCAGGATTAACACCTCATTATTAAAATGAATGTAATTGGTTATAAAATCATCAGGCCGTTGGTGGTATAAATGAAACACGCAAAAAGGTAACCCTACCTAAGTACAGAGTAGTGATTTGTAGCTTCCCCTTTAAAACTATATGGGGCATTGCATCTAAGTATTGTTATATTATACTGTCAGATCACAAGCAATTTAATCAACAGTCGTGTCTTTGTAATGCCATTGAATACGTTTTAAGGGAAATTAAGTAAAACAATAAACATCTGTTGATCTTTATAAAAAAAAAAAAAAACATTTCTAACAGGCAGTTAAAGTGTTTTATTTCTATCAGCACTGGAGTCATTAAAATATTTTTACCAAACAGCAGTTCTTTATAAAGAGAGTGATGCTCTCCTGTCGGTTATATTTATTACTTAAAATGCATTTTAATATGACACACAGATGTCCCCATTCTTTAAATCTCTAAGGTACTTAAAACTAAGATGTTATTAGTTTTGCTTTAGGTGAAACAAGGCTATACACTCTTAAATCACACTGTGCTGACAGCTTTTGAACAGTTATATTCCTTGTTGACCTGGTTTAATATTATCCGTCACAGGTATGCACTGTGAAATCTGTATTTTAGAAATGCTTTGAGAGTCTTAACCACACACCTGGGTTCCAATGCAGTATTCATAGTCATTCACATAGCATGTAGGTTCACATTTATGTAACCCAAAGACATTCTTCAGTTCCTGTTGTATCTCTTTTCACTGGTCTGAAGTGTGGGCAACCCAGACCCTGGGCTAAGCTATACATCTCATCAAGCATATGGTTTTGTTTCTGGGTTTAACCTACTAGCGCTTCAAGTGTTTCTAAAATGCAGATTCCACATCCCATAGATGCAGCAGATAATGTGTGTGGACCAGAAATTTAAAAAATGGAATTTGCCTGTCGGGGGGAAGGATCTATGTGGAATATATTGGCTACTGGAGGTCAAAAGGGTCCACTGCTCACTTTTAAATCAAAATGGCACATTCATGATGGTAACAATCAAAGAAGGGAGGTTAGAAAAAGGGACAAAGACATTACTTAAAATGAGGCTATTTTCAGTTGAGCCCAATTTAATATGAGTAGCAAAACAGTAACAACTACAAACATTTTGTCTCTCAAAGCAAAACGTCTGCCCTTCAGATTATGATTGCTAGACCAAGAGGCCTCTTTTCTGTTCAGCTTCTAACACTCAGCTTTGCCTCTTTCCCTCTCATGTCAGCTCAGGGCTTTTCCAGCTGGCTCTCATGTTGTCCTATGAGGCTTCTCCTTCCAGAGTATTGTGTTAACTACTCTTTCCAAAGATTTACTGTAACCGTTTTCCAATCTGTTCCATAAAGCTATACTTTTTGGCCTCTAAAATGTATATTTGGGTAACTATAAGCATTCATTTTGTAGCATTGATTCCATTTTTAAATTGTCTTAGGTTAACCATCCCTATTGATGAAATATGCCATAGTCATTATGCATACTCATTTTTTTTTTTTTTAATACTGTTTGATTCTAAACCTAGCAATGTAAAATCTCATAAGTGAATTGGGAATAGTGCTTTAAATCTTAAGTGTCATATTATATTAGGAATATAACTATGAAAATTAAAAGACATACTCTTCCCAAAAAATGTATTATACGACTTCATTCATACACACACACACACACACACAGACACACACAGACACACGCACACACACACACACACACACAGACACACACACACACACACACACACACACAGACACACACACACACACACACACACATACACACACACACACATATATACAGTATATGTATAGATAGATATACGGTAAAACTTCAAATAATTGCCGGGTCTCAAATAACCGTCTGTCTCCAATACGTGCCGCCGGGTCTGTTGGCAAATATTGTAAATAAACGCTGGGGGAGTTTTAATTGAAGTTTTACGGTGTATATATATATATATATATATATATATATATATATATATATATATATATATATATATATATATACTGTATATATAGTGGTGCAATTTTTAGATATCCCTGTAGCTGTTGTCAACTATTCTGATTCAGGGAAAATTTATATTCTGATTCAGAGAGCCGGCAACTGCGGGTCATGCTGGTGCAACTCGTGTTGTTTACGTTTGTGGTGCTTTTTATGTACAGGTATCTGTATGCTACAGTGCTTGGAAATGGAATGGTCCCTCTCAAACACCCCTATGGCAATAAATCTGATCAAAATTAATGTTTATTCTCTTTGGGAAAAAAAAAACTTTGTTTTTTGTTGTGCATATTCATACTTGGAATTAAGAATACATCTGTTGATAGGGAAAGTGAAAACTGCAAAATGCATATTAAAGGAAGAATGGTTTTTTTTTTCAAAAGGTGTGTATAAATGAGTATCTGTAAAGAATATTGTGGATTTTTCAAGTAAGAGTAATACACAAATATACAACGTCTATTACTCATATTCACTTTAAGACACATACAAATTTTAGCCCTGTCCACTTCTGGTGTTAAGAATACACTTCAAATGAATTAAAATTCCTGTCAAATAATGTTAAAGTGCTTTCTGATCTTTCTGATCTTTAAGACCCTTTAAGTTTTAGCTTCCCACAGGTCTGATCAGAGTTAGGGTACTCACATGAGTATGACCAACGGTGCTATAAAAATGCATCTGACATTGTTTAGATCATTTGAATAATGTGTATGTTTGCCAACAGAAGTCAACCAAACCACAACCAGTCCTCCAAAACAAACGTATTGCTTAAGCAGGGTGTTCATAGGAGCCATTAATCTTTCTAAGAGTCGTCATACTTATACGGACACACATACTCGCAGGTGGCCCGGGCTAAAAAAAAGTGGTATTCAAATGAATACGTGGTAATCAGGAAATGACAAGATAGTGCTTTACTGTAATATGATAGTATTTTTTCAACATTTGGAAGACAAAATGTGTATTTTCTTTACTGAAAGTGGGCAGGGCTGAAACAAAGTGATATAAAAAGTAGTAATATGCGTTTTGCTAATGTATCAGTTGTACATGAATCACCATCCTCATTATGAATACAGTTCATACTCATTACTGGGTTTACTGACATGCAGTAGATTTCAATAGTCTGAATAAAAGAGCAAAACATGTTATCTTTTTCAGAATTAAACAAGTATGATTCACTTAAAAAAAACATATTTCTCATTAAGTCAGAATGTATGGGGCTAGAAAGGTCATAGATTAAATGTGTTTTCCAATTAACTGGTTGAAGCAGGACTACATCCCCCTACTGATGTCTAGATGCCCCCAAACATGCCTGCAGCATGTCTGTGTCCTCTTTATTGTGCTGGAGGCTTTTAAGATTACACTGAGATTTCTTCAATACTTGCAAAAAATATTTGGCATGCTTACCTCTGCAGTACTTATAAAGAAACAGAAATCTATATTTTGTGGGATGAAATAGGATTATTGCGTTTATGCAATTGTACTTTTGCATGATAACAACATGCAAAATATAAACTAGTGATGTTACAGAAGTCTCTTCAAGTACAGCATACATCGTTAAAAGCTGATGGTTTTTCAAATGCTGAAATCAAATTCTGTATGTTAAATCATTGGGAATTTTTTACTTCTACAATGCTGTTGTAGTGTTGAATTCTGAACAGTATACCTGGTTCTATGAGAGATTTAAGAAAACAATTATGATAGAGATAATTGATACTTGTGACTATTTAAGCAGTTTTCAGTACTTTTAGAACCTGCTATAGGGGTAGTGGAGACAAATTAAAATAGTGAAATTTTTTGACTAGGAGAAGCAAAGGTAACTTCATGCAAATGAACTATCTGTACAGCAGTACAAGTCAGTTATAGAGTACATTACTACAACCCAATATGAGGGCAGCCAAACTTAACAAAAAACACCCCACTGTCATCTAGCCTTTACAGTTATTCTCTCAGGGATGTGATATTGTGAGATTAATCAGATTGATCATGTTTGATCTTGCTGTGATCCTTTTACAAAAATAGGGTTCATGGCTAATTTTTTTTTTTATATTGCTATATGTACTTAATAATAAAAATCCATTGTCAAAGTAATCAGAATCAGATTATCTGTTCTTGAAGATCAATTTGAGTTTTTTTTTTCACCTAAATGTACTTGGTAAATGCTGTGGAAACAGAACACTATATTGAAAAAAGTATATTCCTACAACACACAAGTGCCTACATCATGACACTCCCTGGTTGACAGTCTTGTTTAAAACAAATTGCCGCCACTCTCAGTCTCGCTACAACAAGCACAGCACAACAGAGAATAAATAATACATTAAAAATAAACATATGGCCATTCAACCAAACAATGACAAGAACTTAGAAACAATGACGTTCAGACCAATAACAGAAGAATTTGAGGAGATATTTTTAAAAGAGCAAGAAAATGAAAATACAAGGGAAAACAACCCTGATATAAACCTCCCAAAGTCAGTATGAGAAACAAGAGAAACAAAATAAATTAACACAAGTATGCAAGATACACGTTTATCCGAAAGTTTTAATATAATCCTGTGGTGGGGTACACCACACCCCTGTGTGTATTTTGTTTATTTTGGGTTAGGTGTTGTTATTATTTAGAATGTACTGTATGAATCTGGGTACTGTTGTTTTAGGTCGGAATGGAAGGGTTAATTACCTTCTCTGCCAAATCACTTCATGTGCAGACTGTGCCTGAGCTCAATTGAATTATTAACAAGCAATCGAGCCCAGGCACAACGTATAATAGGAGCGTATCAGCCGTTCATCAGGGCTGGGTGTTCAGAGGTGGAACGTGAGATACAGAGAACTAAAGAACATAGAAACAACTTCTACTTGTGCTGGCTTTAAAACCAGCACGATACTTGTTTGTTCTGTGTCTGTTTTGGCCATCGTGCCGTTTTCTTTAACAAAGTGTTTGTTTTCTGTTTAAACTATTTATTTGCAATAAATACATGCACCAACGCTTCATACCGCGCAGTACAGTGTCTCTCTACCTGGTCTGACATCACCGCAAGTCATCCTGGTCTCAAATCCCTTCTTTTGTTTTTCCATTCCTAACGTCCAAGCACGGCGAGTCTGCCCAGCACCCACCCATCAGTTTCCCGTGTGCATACACTGGGTATGGAAGCAGGGGTTACATTTTTTATATGTGGCAAAAAACACATTATTTTGGCAGTTCATGCATAAAATCAATAGAAATAAAAAATAACATTTCTTGTTAATTTGTAAGATTTTGCAACAGATGAAAAACTGACAAACAATAAATATAGAAATGTGTTATATTTTATTCACTTTTTATGCTTTTAGAAACATTGAACATATAAAATAACATATGGGTCAGTATATGTTATATAGCCTTTCATTAGGACTTACAGAGCTATCGATATTGATGGGAAATTTGATGAAAACCACACCACATCCGTATTATGAGATATGGTATAATCTTGTATTGAACCTTTGAGAAAACCTTAGACTCAGAAGTGAGGTAATTGATAAAAAAAAGAAGATTTAATAAAAAATTCTTAGGTCTAGAAAGTGGAAAGGTCATGAATGGCCTCACCAGCATTGGATGGAAAGCTTAAAAAAATATTATCTTTAAGGAGGAATTAGTTCTCCATCAACAGGATTCACAGATCTGGGCTTGGATGCTCCAGCTACAGTATGCATAAGTTCAAACTTTACTAACTTTGCTTTTACACACTACCTTAATAGGCTTTACATTTTCACTTTTAAACTGCTGCAACCCAGTGCTGATCTTAAGGCATCAAACCCAGTGTAGGTCATCATAGATCAGGCGTGCAGATTTGGTGCTATGGTGCTAGGTTTTAGCATCAGGGTAACCATATAGTGCTAGCAACATATAATTCTGGTGCCAGTAGACATGTTTCATTTAAAATTATATATATTAGCAAACCATATGTTTAATAAAGTACACAATTATTGTCTGTAATAGTGTGTGTGTGTGTATATACACACACACTATTACAGACAATAATTGTGTACTTTATTAAACATATGGTCTGACACTACTTGGCTGATATACCCCTTACACCCCCTCATCAAATGGTGTTCCTAGCCTAAGACCTTTCATTGAAAGGCTGATAAATCCCAAGTATAGATTTAAGTTTAATTAGCTACGGAGGTCTGCAGATAGTGATTGTTGACTGTTTTCTACTGCTGAAGGCAATAATTAAAGGTCAAGTGTTGTCACAAAATTAATCATGCAATTTAAAAATAAAAATGAATATAAATGCAGTATTTGAACCTTAAATTAATTACATCCCACAGGAAATATATGTGCAAAGCAGTTCTGCTTATAGATTGTACACTTTTTTTTTTAATAACAAAGCTGTTTTTATTAGCAGAACCTAGCAGAAACACACCCGTTTAGGAATTCTCATTTTGTTCAGGCGACATATGAAACATCTCCAGGAGTACTACTCAGTGATGTGTGCAAAATGATTTACAGTACTCAACAGTATCATTTAACATTCACGTTTAATATGTCATTTTTCATGAAAAAATAAATAAATAAAATTTTATATATATATATATATATATTTTTTTTTTTTAACACAATAAAGATCAAACAATGTTCATTATTAATTACTAATTGTGGTTCTCATAAACTGAAATGATACCTTTTTACTTTGAACAGATGCTGAAATTGATGTAAAGTAGTAAATTTATTAAGAAATGTGTGATACTATAACCTTGTTGAATCATAAAATGTAGGCTATGACATTAACAGCACAATATTAGACTATTGTTCAAAAAGCTAGCACTAACGGAAGCTAATTCCATTATCTTATTCAAAGATAACGAGTCTCTGAATTTCACAATGTATGCTTAGTGTCAGTCATTGATTGATCATTGACTAGTTTATCCTGTACCATACTGTTGCATGATTACATCCTCCTAAATAGCACAACAGAATAACACTGACTCTTGTATTAACATAACTAGCTGTCCTTTGCAATGCATAAAATAAAATCTACCACATCAGTACCATACAGTATTATATTTTGTGTATATTGATATACTAAACCTGAGACGTGATCAGAAATTAAAATTGAACAATATGATTGCACAACATGTTATCATTCTAGACCAAATATGCCAATCTACTGTAAATATAATACATGCATATATACATGCAGAGGCTGTGGTAGAATGCAGTGTGTGTACATGTTAGCATAGGCTTCTGTAATGTGACAAAGAACAGTTATTGGAATATTGTCATTTATTACTGTATTCCTTCAAATTTAAGATGCGCTTGTTTAACAATGTTTTGCTTTTCAAACATACCCTGCATCTTAAATTCAAGTACAGTATAATGATGCGTGTATAAAATCGCCAAGAAAAGACGTGACTGCCCGAATACACAAGCAGCAACGTGACACTGCTGAGAAAAAACAAACCACGCTTCCTGAGGAATTCCAAGAGAAACGTTTACAATTTCAGCATTTCTAACAAACAGTACCAGCTTGGACAGATCGGAAATGCTGGTCAGACACCGGTATTTTTTGACATGCCAAGCAATACCCCAGTACTTCAAAGCTGTTGTGGTTGCTGGGTTACTGAGATGCCAGTGAGTGGTGGTATGTTGTGACAGTCGGTGGTTCCTACACCGAGAAGGCTTCCGGAGCGACCTCGCGGCTTGATGGTTATTTTCTCTTTCAGGGAGCCGGGGTTGCATCCGCAACCTATCATTCCCTTTCAAGTCAAAAATAACCATCAAGTATGGGAACAGTGTACCCAAGGATCTCGCCATACCCCTAGTGGAATGTGCCTTCAACTGCCCTGGTGGCAGAAAGCCTGCAGAGTCATACGCTAATTTAATAGCATCCACTATCCAATGGGAAAGGCGTTGTTTAGACAACGGCTGACCCAAAGTCCTAGAACCATGGCATATGAACAACTGTTCTGTTTGCCTCACAGTCGTTGTACGGTCAATATAACACCTCAATGCCCGCACGGGGCAGAGCATGTGTAACCGTTCTTCCTCTGGGGAAGAAAAAGGAGGAGGATGGAACGCCATCAACTCAACTTGTTGGTTCATATGAAACGGGGATATGAGGAATGCACTGATAGTGCATGTAACTCGCCCACGCGTTTGGCTGATACCACTGACAGCAAAAACGCAGTCTTTATAGACACGAGCTTCATATCCACACTGTGGAGAGGCTCGAACGGTGCCTTGGTAAGGGCTTCTAGCACCACGTCAAGGCTCCATGACGGTAAATTGGTCGTCCTGGGAGGTCGCAAGCGTCTTGCGCCCTTCAGGAATTGAGACGCCAGAAAATGACAACCTGGTGATAACCCGTCAATGCGTACATGGCAAGCCGATATGGCGGCTAAATACACCTTGAGTGTAGAAGGAGACTTCCCTTCATCTAACAGTTTCTGCAGAAACTGTAGTATTACTGCCATAGGACAGGATATTGGGTCATGACCCTCAGCCAGACACCAATCTTGAAACAACTGCCACTTGTACGTATATTGCGACCTAGTAGAGGGCGCTCTAGCACTCTAAATAGTCGAAATCACCGCCGTCGAGAGCGCTAAGGCTGACAGGCGCTCCCGCTCAGGGGCCAAGCCCATAGCTGCATGAGCTTGGGGTTCGGGTGCCAAAGCCCTCCTTGGGCCTGGGACAATAGGTCCGCTCGCAGGGGAAGCTCCCTCGGGCGACTATGCAGCAACTGCACCAGGCTCGGGAACCATATCCTCCAAGGCCACCGAGGAGCGATCAGAATCACTGTTGCTTGCTCTACCCTGACCTTCTCTAAGAAGGCGGGGAGCATCGGAATTGGTGGAAACGCATACAGAAGCCCTAGCGGCCATTCGTGAGCCAGTGCATCGACTCCTAGGGGGCTGTCGAGGTCCTTCACCGTGAACCATAGGGGGCAGTGCGTGGTCTCTCGCGAATCGAAGAGATCTACTTGCGCTGTGCCGAACCATTACCAAACGTGCTCTACCACCTGAGGGTGAAGACGCCATTCGCCCACAAGAGGGCCTCCTCTGGATAGGAGATCCGCTGCATAATTGACTCTGCCCGGTAGGTGAACTGCACGCAGAGAGGTTAAATGTGGTTGTGCCCATAGCAACATCTGTGTTACCATCCAGTGAAGGCCAGGGGACCGTAGGCCGCCCTGGCGGTTGATATACGCCACAACTGTGGTGTTGTCTGACCGCACTAACACGTGCTTGCCTAGAAGCACTGGCAAGAAGTGCCGGAGGGCGAGGTCTACAGCTCTGAGTTCCAGAGCATTGAGGTGGGCTGACCTCCAGGGTCCTGACCACACTCCGTGGGTCCCTGACCCATTCCAGACTGCTTCTGACTGCACTGACACAGCTCCATGCTGACTGTTTCTCTCAACCTGAATAGGGAGAGACACCACTCCAGCGATGCAACTCTTTGTGCCGACAGGGTCGCTTCCATGGACACTGAGTCCAGATGCAGACCCAAGAATTCGGTCTGTTGGCTTGGCACGAGGCGGCTCTTTTCTGAATTGACTTTCAGACCTAGCTGCTGAAGATGGTCTGTAACCATCACTGTGTGCTGTGCTGCCTGCTCCTTTGACTGCGTGCAGACGAGCCAGTCGTCCAGATAATTCAGCAGTCGGATGCCTAGAGCCCTCAAAGGAGCTAAAATGGCATCCATACATTTCGAAAAGGTTCGAGGAGCTAGTGACAGGCCGAATGGAAGGACACAAAACTTGTATACCCTGCTCTGAAATGCAAACCGCAGATACTTCCTGTGACCCGGGCAGATGGGAACGTGAAAGTACGCATCTGTCAGGTCCACAGTGGTGAACAAGTCGCCTTGTCGGACAGACTGGATGATGTGCCTGTGCGTAAGCATCCTAAACGATAACACCCGCAGGTATTTGTTCAGTAGCCACAGATCTAAAATAGGATGGAGCCCGCCGTCCTTCTTGGGCACCAGGAAGTATTTGGAATAGAACCCCTGGTCGGTCAGAGCAGGGTCTACTTGTTGGATGGCATGCTTCCTGAGCAATGCCTGTATTTCCACATTCAGAGCTGAGGACTGAACCGAGTCCTTCACTGCAGCTACCACCACTCCCTGGAAGGGGGGGGGGGTTTAACCGGAACTGAAGGGTGTACCCGGTGAATATAGTTTTGTGCACCCAGATGTCGTCGGTGCAATGTTGCCAGAACTGGAGCTGTGGGACAGTGTAGGGGTGGGTTGACAGCTGCCTGGAATTTTCAGGGCTGTTTCGGCTGCGCTCGTTCATGAGGGGCCTGGCCAGAACCACGAGAAGGTAGTCTGCCACCTCCTCTAGGGCACCATCCTCCGTGGTGCGGTCTAGCAAACGCGGGTTGGCTGCGCTCTGGTGCACCCGAAGGGGAGATCTTACTGCCCCGTGGTTGCGGCTGCTGCTGTGGCTGTGTCCAGGAGGCTGGCCACGTTAGACAGCCTGACTGCCTCTGTGGCCGCGGAGTACCCTTTTTTTAGGTGGACCTCTGTAATTTTACATTGCCTGTTAGGGCACGCAGGATCTATGGTCAGCCCGATAACGTTGGCGCCTTCACTAACGCGGCGAACGCAGCACCCACCAGTGGGAAGGATGCCAACCCAGCTTCGCTCGCCCCTTGCATGGTAAAGGCCGAAGCCTTGCGAGAAGTTGCAGGGGCGGAGGCCAGGGCCCCCCAGGTGGACTGGACCTCCTTAACCTTCTGCGGTCCTATGTCGGACCTGGTCCGACATTGCAATTATTCCTATCCGGTCCAATGTCGGACCCTGTCCGACATCATCAGAAAGACGCAAAAAGGTTTCTAGTCGTTTTTTCTCCGGAAAAAGCTGAGAAAACCATTCAATGGCCGAGTGGGAGCAACAGGAGCCGAGACAAGCCGAAAAAAAAGGGCGTATCTCATGAATAGTCATACTTGCCCATGGCATCTGATAAGGGAGGCCATAAGGAAACAAGCTGGCTGTGACTGCATCAGCGCTCAGAGAATATCACGGACGGTATATACGACTATTATTATTATTATTATTATTATTATTTATTTCTTAGCATATGTGAAAGCTATAGCGAACGAAAGGGTGGGGCGCGGCTGGAGATGCCTAGTGAGTGTTTTGTTGATATGCAGGGCCTTTTAAACCCGTTTGACTGTGGAAAAAAATACGTTTAAACAGCGCATCTAAAATTAACTGCGCGTGTGAAAATAAATTGGACCTGACGCACCTGACGCACACTTAATAAATGGACTGCAAAGGGTTAATAAAATACGGGAATGCCGTTAGCATCCTGGACTGGAGGGGCTGGGCTGATGGTGACTCAAAGAGGGAGCGCCGTATTGGCTCTAGCATGGGCCAGTCCACGCCCAAGTGATGGGTTGCCCTCTCCACCACTGACCACATAGGGTCATTAGTGTCCAGTACCTCAGGGTCGGTCTCCTGCCCAGAGTGCTGGGAGGCCACCTCGGCCTCTGTGCTATCCTCCTCTAGCAAGGGCTCAACGTTGGATGCATCCCTTGAGACCGCATCGATGTCCCAGACTTCCTGGGGTTGGCCGTGAGCAACTGGTGGGGGAGCCGCTGGCTGGTTAGCGATGGGCCTGGTCAGTTGTTCCTGGGCCCGAGGCGCCACTTTCCCTAGGGTCATGAGGAGGGATTGCTGCCCCATCATAACCTCCATAAACTGTGACATTTTGGAGGTGAGCTCCACCACTCCAAATCTGTCCTGGTGTCGCCTGTCCCGTCGAGGGGAGCGAGAGTGCCTTCTACGGCGAGGCGATTGAGATCTCGACCTGGACTCCCGACGGGAACGTGCCCCGCGAGTGGAGGGGCTGCGGGAACGTTCCTGAGCAAGCCTGGCTGGGTGCCTCTGACCAGCTGTAAGCTGGGATGATGGGCTCCTGGAGAGCTGCAGTGTCACCGGCGGCATCGTTTCAGATCAAGGCAGGGCCGAGACTGTATGGATCGACCACGAGGATAGAGAATGGCCCCCGACCGCCTTCTTTGCTCTCTGGCGAATGGTGCGTGTCTGGAACCCTGCACATAAATGACAGTATTCCTTTAACCGCCAAGGCAGATGCAGCGTGTTCCAGCCCAAAACACGCTACACAGTCATCATGCGGATCGCTGACAGGCAACTTGGCCTGGCAGGTCACGCATCGGTGAAAGCCCGACATAGTGCCTTGTTTAGCGCAAGCACTACAAAGTGCGTGCGCCGAGCACCGAGCGCCGAACACCAAGCGTCGAGCGCCGAAGTGTCGAGCGTCGAACATCGAACTGCGTGCGCCGAGCGTTAAAGAGTCGAGCACCGAAGTGCGTGCATCGAGCACCAAGCACCGAGTGCCGAAGCACCGAGCACCGAGCATCGAGCGCCGAGCATCGAAGTGCGTGCGCTGAGCACTAAAGTGCGTGCGTCGAGCGCCGACACGTCAAGCACCGAGCGCTGACGTGTCGAGCACCGAGCGTCGAGCACCAACGGTGCGTGCATTGAGCAAAGCGCTGACACCAAGCGCCGAAGTGCAACATGCCGGAGCGTGAGTACCGAGGGTAGAACACTAGCACAGACGCTTAAGCATCAGCTGACCCGCAGAGTGGAGACGCTAACTGTACACCGCCAGCTCTCTGCTTTCCTGTCCAACCACTCTCTGCTTGACCCTCTCCAATCTGGCTTTCGCTCTGCTCACTCCACTGAAACCGCCCTCCTCTCTGTCACCAACTCACTAAAGTGTGCCCGAGCTGCCTCTCTCTCCTCTGTCCTAATTCTCCTTGACCTCTCTGCTGCCTTTGACACTGTTGATCACTCTATTCTACTATCATCTCTCGCTGACCTGGGGATCTCTGGCACTGCTCTGGCCTGGTTCTCCTCCTACCTCTCCAACCGCACTTACCAGGTAACCTGGCGTGGAGCAACCTCCACACCTCACCCTCTCTTAACTGGAGTCCCCCAAGGGTCAGTCTTGGGTCCTCTCCTATTCTCTCTCTACACCCGCTCCCTGGGCCTCCTCATCACATCCTATGGTTTCTCATACCATTTCTATGCTGATGATGCTCAGATGCTCCTTCCCCACCTCTGACTCCACCATCTCCTCCCGTATCTCTACCTGTCTGTCTGCTATTTCCTCCTGGATGCACTCGCATCACCTCAAACTCAACCTCTCTAAATCTGACCTCCTTTTCTTTCCCTCCTCCTCCCCCTCCTCTGATCTCTCTATCTCTGTTCCTCTGGAATCTACCACACTCTCTCCCTCTTCCTCCGCTAAGAACCTTGGAGTCACCCTGGACCCCTGCCTCTCTTATTCCCAGCACATCTCCACTCCGGCACGCACTTGCCGATTCTTCATGAGCAACATCCGAAGAATCTGACCCTTCCTCACCAACTACGCTACCCAGCTCCTGGTCCAGGCCCTGGTACTCTCCCGCCTAGACTACTGCAACTCCCTCCTGGCTGGCCTCCCTGTGTCCGCCACCTGTCCGCTCCAGCTCATCCAGAACTCTGCTGCCCGCCTGGTGTTCTCTCTGCCTCACTTCGCCCACGCTACTCCACTACTCCGCTCACTCCACTGGCTCCCGATCACCGCTCGCATCCAGTTCAAGACTCTTGTACTAGCCTACAGATGCCTTGACCAGACTGCACCCAGCTACCTCCAGACCCTCATCTCTCCCTACACCCCCACTCGACCTCTCCGCTCCGCCTGCACTAGAAGACTAGCTCTACCTCCGCTACGCTCCCCTGCCTCCAGAGCCCGCTCCTTCTCCACCCTTGCTCCGCAGTGGTGGAATGACCTTCCTACAGATGTCAGAACTGCCCAGTCCCTGACCACATTCCAGTGCCTCCTTAAGACTCAACTCTTCAAACAGCACCTGTAGAACTCCTCCGTTTGTATCCTGGGACACTATCACCCTTCATTTAAATGTGCTTTATTTTGCTCTTATCTGCCCCCTATTTTACTGCATTTAATCCTGTACTTCAGAATACTGTAATCTGCCAAGTGTTTAACCTGTAATATTTTGTATTTAATCATATCCTGATGTAACTATCACTATTATCTGCTGTATTATTGAATTGTGGTTTGTCACACTTGTACTTTGCTTTAACAAAAGTTATTGTATTTCTTGCTCTTATTGTATTACTTGTATTGTAACACTTAATGTATTTGCTTACGATTGTAAGTCGCCATGGATAAGGGCGTCTGCTAAGAAATAAATAATAATAATAATAATAATAATAATAATAATAAGTGCTGGTACAGTGTCTTGGGTGCTGTGCACTGCTTACCTGTTGGTGCTGGGGAATTGTGCTTTGTGGTTGTCTTCTGTGTAATGAATTGGGGGAAAGTTTTTTTTGTTTTTTTTCGGACGCTGCAGCTAACATGCAATGGGCTGTGAGGAATAAACCGTGCAGCAACCACGTGGCAATATTCTAACCGTAGTGATAGAACACTGTAGTGCAGGGAGAGTACACACTCAAACCCGAGGCTGCAGTATGCGCGCGTGGCCCAAGGCCAATGCACAACAATAATATATATATATATATATTCTTTATAAAATTATATCTAAAAAACCCCAAAACACAACAACAATAATTATTAATAATTAAACGGTGGACAGACGTAATTTTTTAACGACAAAGAAAAATGCGATGCCGAAGCAACGCGGGAAGAAAATATAAATAAACAATATATAATCCTAACAACAAATATAATAATAAACACAAGAAATATAACTGAAATCAACTCAGAGAAGGGGAAAATACCAGCTTCTCAAGCCTAAGCTTATAGAGTACAGACAGTTATACAAGCTCTACGTCCTACCGCTACTGATGCTGAAGGCAAAAGAGGAAGTGAGTCTCTGCACGCTGTGTATAGTAAGCTTCCAGGGGGGCGGGCTTACACGGCAGCTTGCGCAGAGGCCTATCGGCAGCTTTGCTATAATGCTCAGCCAATCCCTACTGCCTGACGGCAATGTCCCATACTTGATGGTTATTTTCGACTTGAAAGGGAACAAGACAGCATCGCTTCCATGCAGGTCTTTTTGAGTTTGTTCTTGGTTCTTGTTTTAAATGCTGTCTTGATGCTGTCCTGTGTTATCCAACAGATGACGGCCAACTATGCCCACACCCTGTGTTTTTAAAAGCCCTTAGGACTGCCACAATGTGTACGACAGAGACGCCATCTTAAGTATTATACAGTGCGCAGCACAATAAACAAGCTCCATGGTTAATCTACAACAACACTGTTTGTAAGCATAATTGAGGTTGTATCTTTGTTATTTGAAGTTTCATTTTTTCCTCAAATTGAGGGTGGTAAAGTTGGGCTGCGTCTTAAATTAGAAGGCATCTTAAAATCGAAGGAATACGGTATGTTAAATACAGTACTATATTTACAGGGGTATTGTGGCAATGTGCCCCGTCCCTGTGTGCATTTGTGTGTTGCGTGCGTGTGTTAATGTTGGTGTATAGTCATTGGTACACGGGATATAAACGGGTCTGTGTTTCACGTGTATTTAAAAAGTGTATATTTGTATTTAGGCACGGGGTTGCACATCACGCACGTGCATTTAAAATATAATATGTGAACACGGGGTTGCACAGAATTAATTCACGTGCTGGGATTCAAGTGAATAATTAATTAGTAATTGAATCCCAGCACAACAGTATAAATAGGCACATTTTTAGTCACTCGTGGTTAGGTGTTCGGTGAGTGGAGAACGAGTGTGGAGAAGGAGGTAAAAAGAATAATAATAATAATAATAATAATAATAATAATAAGGAAAGAACTGTCTCACTCACCGTGTTTCGTTTGTCTGTCTGTCTGTTTACTGTCTAGTCCGTTTTGTTTGTCTTTTTATTTTGGCGTGTAGTGCCGTGTCCTTTGTTTTTGTTGTTGCAAACATTTTATTTGTTAATAAACGCTGAGTGCAGCCATTGCACTCAGCTCATCACAACCACTGTCTGTGTCTGTGAATTCCTGCTTCTGGTCTGACGCCACCCACTCCGGCCGTCTTTGTGACACGTGGTGTCCTGCGTGGGATCGACAGCGCCTCCAGGACTCAGGCCAGAGCAGGAACCGCAGTTTTGGATTTAAAAAAAAAATAGAATAAAAAAAAAATGGCAGAAGACGCCATCAAAGTGCGGGACTGGATGCTGGAAAATGCTGGGCTGGAGGCCCAGTCTATACCAGTAGTCGTCCAGTTCCTGCAGTTTATGGATAGGGAACGATGGGAGGCTTATGCAAGGGAACAGACCGTAAGCACCTGGGAGGAAGGTGTGGGTTTGGTCCTCAGCTACCTGGAGGCAATTATAAGTGGAACAGCAGCCCAGGTAGCAGTCCCACCAGCAGAGGAAGAATGCCTGCTGTCCCTGTCTCCACCAGCAGAGGAAGAATGCCTGCTGGTTTTGCCTCCACAGCCCAAGCGGGAGGAGCCTGAGCGTCCACAGCCCAAGCGGGAGGAGCCCGAACGTCCTACGCCTGAGTGGGAGGAGCCCGAACGTCCTACGCCTGAGTGGGAGGAGCCCGAACGTCCTACGCCTGAGTGGGAGGAGCCCGAACATCCTACGCCTGAGTGGGGGAGCCCGAACGTCCACAGCCCAAAAGGGAGGAGTCGGTGCGTCCACAGCCCAACAGGGAGGAGTCGGTGCGTCCACAGCCCAACAGGGAGCAGTCGGTGCGTCCACAGCCCAACAGGGAGGAGTCGGGGCGTCCACAGCCCAAAAGGGAGGAGTCGGTGCGTCCACAGCCCGAAGAGAGGGAAGTCGGGGCTTCCACAGCCCTAGGACCCAAGCTGCCAGCAGAGGGATAATGCCTGCTGGTTCCACCTCCACCAGCAGAGGGAGAATGCCTGCTGGTTTCCCCGTCAAAAGCGGAGCCGCACCAGTTCCCTGCAAGAGAGGCAGAGCAGCACCAGTCCCCTCGAAAAAGGGGAGACTACACGCTGCTCCCACCTCCATCGGCAGGAGACTACACGCTGCTCCCACCTTCACCGGCAGGAGCAGAGCAGCCGGAGCTGCCTCTGCCTCCGCCACCTCCACCGGCAGGAACAGAGCAGCAGGAGCTGCCTCTGTCTCCGCCACCTCCACCGGAAGGAGCAGAGGAGCAGGAGCTGCCTCTGCCTCCGCCACCTCCACCGCTTCCTCCACTAGGAGCAGAGAAGCAGGAGCTGCCTCTGCCTCCACCACCACCAGGAGCAGAGGAGCAGGAGCTGCCTCTGCCTCCGCCACCTCCACCGCTTCCTCCACTAGGAGCAGAGGAGCAGGAGCTGCCTCTGCCTCCACCACCACCAGGAGCAGAGGAGCAGGAGCTGCCTCTGCCTCCACCACCGCCAGAAGCAGAACAGCAGGAGCTGTCTCTGCTTCCCGTACTTCCACCACGGGGAGTACGGTGGCCGGAGCCCCAGAAAGGGGAGCTGTCGGCCACAAAGAAGGGGGAGGAGGTCTGGAGACCACCAACCCCAGCAGCAGTTTCGCTGCCAGAGATCGTGGGGGAGGTCCGGAGACCTGCTCCCACTGCAGCTTCTTCGCTGCCGGCAGTACTGTGGTCGGAGCCCCACCAAGGGGAGCTACCGGCTACGAAGGAAGGGGGTGAGGTCAGGAGACCAGCATCCCCTGCAGCAAGTTCGCTGCAAGCATGGACCAGCAGGCTGTCAGCCGTGCCACTACCGGCAGGGGTGCTGACAGCATTGCCAGCCAAGGGCCCACTGAAGCCTCCCTTCCCAGCCCGAGACTTTGTCCTGGGCTGCTGGATTTTTAAGGGGGGAGGTGGCCGTTGAGGCCATGTGTGCTGCGCACAAGGGGGGGTATATGTGGGTATATATAATAATAATAATAATAATAATAATAAGGAAAGAACTGTCTCACTCACCGTGTTTCGTTTGTCTGTCTGTCTGTTTACTGTCTAGTCCGTTTTGTTTGTCTTTTTATTTTGGCGTGTAGTGCCGTGTCCTGTGTTTTTGTTGTTGCAAACATTTTATTTGTTAATAAACGCTGAGTGCAGCCATTGCACTCAGCTCATCACAACCACTGTCTGTGTCTGTGAATTCCTGCTTCTGGTCTGACGCCACCCACTCCGGCCGTCTTTGTGACAGGTATATACATATTTATAACACAGCTTGGAAAAATAACAACCTCTGAGTGTATGAAGATATGCAGCAATACTAAAAAAAAAAAAAATAGGAGAAACCAATATCAATTCACTTTTATTCGATACACTTGTCAAATAATTTTACTAGTAGTGCAGCAAATGTATATTTTTTGTTCTTCTTTTTTTAAATGTAGTGTGTCCAATTATTGCCCAATTCAAATGTCCAACATTTTTTCCCCTCACTGAAGTGATTCCCCACACAGCTCACAATAACTGAAGGCTCAGTCAGCGTGTTGTAACAATTTATTTAGTATTTCTGCTGGCTTTATATTCTTTAAAACACAGTGCACACTGTGTTTTAAACATTTTAACACACATTCAGTTTCACAAATGTTCAATTTGCATCCCAAAGATCAGCCTGCTTCCAGTAGCTGTCACAGTCCTGGGTCAGTTTCTGCTCTCAGTGAGTCTGTCAAAACCACCACAGGTGTGTCTTTAAAAGCCTGATACCTGCAAAAACTTAAATCTTGTTAGCAGGGCTTCCATCTCTACATTCCCATTCCCATCATCAGTGGGAAGACTTCAAATAAAGTAAATTGTTTCTATCAAAGAGACATCTATCTCTGCCGCGTACATCTTTCACTCAAAACAGGTGATTGCACCTTGTACGAGGGAAGACATGTTTTATATTTATTTGTGACAGTTTCCATCGTCGGAAGTTTAGTCTACCTTTACACTTCCTGTAGTTCTGCTTTTATTCGTTCTGAATCTTGTTAGCGGTAGCAATTGCTTAACATGCTGTCGTAGTCAGAAATCAGAGAAAGTAATTCCACATAATTACTGTAACAGCGACCTTGGTACAGCTGTAAACCTGTAGATATGAGCTTTTAATAAAAAAAAATAAAAAAAATGGTGTGTCATTTTTTAAAGAAACAATGTTTTCCTAATTCACATAGGCTGAACAGAAATGTTCATTGTAAGTCTGTGAGTTAAATCAAAGAATCCTTTATTTACCCAGGTAAGTCAACTGAGAACAAATTTGCAATCTGGAACCTCTATGTGTAAAAAGATAATGAAACATTATAGGTCTTTAATACATGCTATGCTTGTGTTCAAATGTATATTTAAATAAATAAATACACAAATACATACAGATACTGAATTGATGGGGTTAAAACCCATGACTTTGGGTTCAGAAAGTATTGCTGTGTTTTCATGGTGGACAGAATCCTACACATTAAAAAAGCAATAGGCAAAAGCTGGAGAGGAAGATCAACCCATGGTGATGTTTTTTTTGTGTGTGTTTTTGGCTATCCCTATTCATTCAAGCAAAAAAAAGGAATAGGGTATGATAAAAAAAATACTGACAGCAGATAAAATAAGTTGTGTTTAAATGGCATTTTAGCAATACAAGGCAATAGGTTTTACTTCTGGACATATATAGACGTATATAAACTCAATCCTCACTACAATCAGACCACATGACCATCAGCAGACACCAGGATGCGGCAGTTTATCTACAGCGTTGTACGAGATTTGAAATATGTGTACATGCTGAATTAACAAAAAACAACAAGCAAAAAAGAGACTCACAATACAAAAAAGACTAGTATTCATTTGAATAAAGGTTAAAAGAAGTAGGAAATTCAATTATAAAGCAATGGTTACCACATCTTGAAATGTTACTACCGCTGCAGTAGTAATATCTTTTACATTTTATAAAATAATAATTGTACCTTCTACTTTATTTTGTAATTGGGCCCCAATGGTTACTATTTTGATGCCGCAACCTGCCTTTTGTCTGTAGCTTATGGAACTTCACATACCATATGCTTAAAAACAAAGCATACTGTATACCATTGTGCTAAGCTAACTCCATTTTTAAAGAAAATGTTAAAAGGCTAAATAAATAACTCAGAATGTTAATTTACAATATCCTACCTGCACCTTGTTGTTTCTTACAATGGCTGTCAACTTTGGTGGTAAATGCTTTGTGAATATGGATCTAACCTTGAGATTGCAATGATGCAATACACAACATTTTTTAACAACTTATGGGTCTCATTCACTAGACGGCGGTGTTTTGGACATTACACTGCATCAAAAAAGGAAGATCGCTTTGCGCGGTTTCATCCAGTGATAAACACCTTATTCACTAAACTTAATAGATGTAAAAATATGGTGGAGTAACCTTCTCACACCGTACATACCACACAGCATGGGCTAAACAGAGTGCCAATTCAGAACAAGTGAAGGTGCCTCTGTATGAGACATGCAACTCGAAATACAATAGAATACTACTCTCCATTTATACACTTAAATGAGTATAAATGTAAGATGATCTATTCTCAGACTTTCAGCAAAAATCTGTCACTCACAATACAGATGAAAAGAAACAATTATTTTGTTCGGTAAGAGTCCTTACCTTGCAACTTTAAGGTTAAATCTGAGGTAAAGTAGAACTAGTGAAGATTAATAACACAATCGTAGACATATGTTTAAACTTAATTAAAAACGAAGTTTGTGATTTATGATGAAAAGGTCTCAAATAAATCCCCTGGAAAGCATAACCTTATAATAACAGAATGGATTTTTTTTTTTTGTTTACCATAACTTGTCAAGATATTTCAGTTACTTCATTAGTGGTTTTAGTATTTGCAAATCATTAGTTAAGTTCCAATTTTAAAACAGGAGAAGATCTACGAATGAGAGGCCATTCGGCCTATCTGTGCTGGTCCGGTTCCCTGGAGCTACAGTTTGAATAAGCTTTATACGATTTATTTATTTATTTTTGTTCCTTGATGAAAGTTGATATGAAATTATTGCTGTGATACAGTCGTCTCTGCGTATAGGAACACCTCCTAAGAGAACACCTTGTGATTTTTCCCATTGTAAATGCTTCACCTAAAGGAACAGGAACTTTGCTTAAAAGAACACCTTTTTGGCACTGCTAGCGATTTGTTCACAACTGATAGAGTATTGTTTTGTAACCTGATAACTCATCATCATCAAACTTAAATTCAAATGGTTTATTCAATCTTTTCAAATGTGGCTTGTCATCGAGAGAGTGTCTTGAGGCACAGATTGGTTTATTCAATCTTTCCAGAACCGTTGTCAATACCATTGCCTCATTTTGTATTCTGATTTCCACAAGTGCATCTCATCGCTACAAAATGGCATGTAAACAAATGCGCTGCTTTTTCTCTTGCTACAAAAATGTAGAAATTGTTCGAGCTCCTGAAAAAAAACTGAATCAGACACAAGTCGCCGTGCAATTTCGTGTTTTCCATTCTGGTGAGTTGCTTGGCTATTCTGTTAAATAATTTTGTAAATGTCTTGAATACTGTTCCTGTACAGGTATTCATAATTAATGTAGAGCTGCTGTTGTTGCATTTTTTAACTTGTGTAGGGGTGAATCTCCTTACGCATCCTCATCAAAGCACATCTCTCCTATTATCAACTCCCGAGATCTCTTCCTCTTTGCAGCCCTCGATCATATCCAGTGAATGAAAAGTTAGGTCCAAACACCCAGTTTATCTTACGTTTCGAGCCATTACTCTTGCCACTTTATTAATAATAATATGATTCAAGTATTCATATTTCTCTTCTAAAAATATTGAAGTGGGTATTTTTGCTCTGGATATATACATCAATAGAGGGACGTTTTGTTCTTTGTTTTGGCCTGTGCACTTCAGCACCAAGGACAGAGGATCAGCTAACAGATAAGCTCCATTAGGTGATGTTGAATACTATCTGAAAGGCTATTGTTTAAATTAAGTGTTCCACTGAATGTGTTCCTGGTTTTTTTTTTTTTTTTTGCAATAATTAAAACATAAATAGAAACAAACAAACAAATACAAAATAAGGAACTATTTATGGTTATTTGTGGACTCAATTTCTGAATAATTAAAAAAAATAAGCATAACAATACAGACTTTTTATTATTATTTTCCCGTATATATGGTCATATGTAGTTCTGTCACAACATACTCAAACATCTGTGAGCAAAGTCATTGAACAAATATATTAAAGCTATGCACACCCAAAAACGTAGGATAGACAACATTGTGAACATGTAATTATACATTAAGCTAAATGCTTAGCAATATAGTTCTCCAATATGTTATGAATTTTCCAGCAAGTCAGAAATATGACGCTGATTTTTAAACTAATTTTAAATAATATGTTTCTTGTTATTGACACCTATTTCAATCTCAGCATCCAAAAACACCACTTGAAACAACACAACAACTAAACAAAATAATCTTCCATTAGTGCAAAATTTGCTTTAAAGCACTTCTTGACACAGGAACGTCCAAATATGCACACACTTTACTGGACTGAAGCCATCTTTTTTAAGGCTATACAAACACAAAAGAAAGCATTGAGACACGCAATTCAGGGCTGATTCTTCAGCTGCAACATCTTCACATCAGTTTAGTAGTCCAAGTACATCAAATTGTCTCCGGACAAAAGGTCAATGGGTTCCCCAAGAATAAAATCCAAGCATGAGTTTACCTTCACTTGTATGAATTGCACAGGTCGACAAATTCCTTTATCCTAGAGATTACAGTAACCAGAGACTAATTAGAAACGTGGGTTCCAAGGAAAATGTCAATATTCAGTGTAAATGTATAGTCAGTAAGAAGTCATTCTGCTTCAGTGGCAGTTTTATTAGTTGATGTCATATTCTTATGTTCTAGCATAAAAGGCAGCCATATGGAATCAAATCCATTGGAGACTTTTAGACAGGAAAAACTAAGAATCCCGAAAAGGTAGAATATTTCCATCCCCCCATTAGGTTACCCCTTTCCAGCTTGAGATACACCTTGTCTCCTCCTTCCATATGGAGGAGAACTCCATTACTAGCCGCTTCTCTGGTAACATCCTGGTCTCCGGCAAACGCAGATATCACTGCGTGTTCATTTTGGATCAGACTGACCTAGATGTACAAAGAGAAGTTGATTTTTGTAATTATAAGTGTGTTAAGTATTGTTATGTACGATGTATGTATTTCATTTTGTAAAAAATGTACAGACAATGGAAAAACCCCATTAAGTTGGCATAGCCATGTATTTTCAAGGTTCCCCGGGAAACAGTTGTAACTGATATACAGTATGACGATCAAGCATTACATGTGATCAATATAATAATGATAATAGGCCTACATATGTTTTATTCAACAAAACGAGTAGTATTAGCTTTTGGTTTATGACTCAGTATTCTCATATCATACTTTCTCAGTAATACCGTATTACAGTAATATGATATTAAATAGTGCTCACCTGTATTGTCTGCCTGTTGTATACCTTAACCACATGAAAGCTAAAACTGTATATTCCTCTTCTTGGAGCTACAAATGCACTCGAAGAAAGATCAAAACGATTTCCTACATTAACTAATACCTGAAAAATATAAATATCATATTTAAAATGATATCCTCATCATTGAAAGCATTTCTCACACAAGACGCATATGTGCACATGGTAATAGGAAATTATAAATAGTATATATATATATATATATATATATATATATATATATATATATATATGAGTGTGTGTTTGTTAAATTGATATATATATATATATATATATATATATATATATATATATATATGTGTGTGTGTGTATAAAATTGCAGTAAATAAAATTGAAGGCATATGAAACAAAAGGTTTTTAAAAAAAAGTACAAAAAAGGTTTAAAAGGTTAAAAAATATTTTATTTTCCGGACGTTTCAGGCAAAAGCTCTTCAGTTGTATTTTTTTTTTTTTTTAAAAACAGCTTACTTTTACTTGTCTTTTTAAACATCTGAAGAAGGTCTTTTGCCCGAAATGTCCTGAAAAAAAAAAAATCTTATCTTTTAAACCTTTTGTGTACATTTTTTAAAAACCTTTTCTTTCATATATATATATATATATATATATATATATATATATATATATATATATATATATATATATATATATATTAAAATGATGAAACTGAATGTGCACAAGTGTTTGTAATGTCCAAGAATAACGACTATATAATTGTGAGAAATAATAAACGAGAAACATACTGTCATATACATACTGTAAAATTGAATATTACATGGGATGTTTGTTCCCAATCAAAGTAGGACACATGCTAATATTGACATTAATTAACACTTTTTTTAAAAAAACAAAGAATGTATTTTACATCAGATTGAGAAGCAAACTAGAAAGCATGTATGCATTTAAGTAGACAGTAGAAATTAAGAAAACGTTTTGCAAGAGATGTGGAACGATGTTACCACTTGCGATAAAACTATAAATTTTTTTGTTTAAACAAAATAAAAAAATAAAAAATCTTACATTCTCCAGCTACTGGCTCCTAAAAATGCGTAGGATGTAAATTTACACTTAGTTCGCACCGGTGTTAATACTGGGGAAACAACTTTCATTGTACAACAAGCTGTATACAGACATTAGCACGACACGAAAAAATACTGATTAAACAATTTTAGTCGGTGGTAAGGGTATATTTTAAGAAGAATATAAATAACATACCTAGCTTTTGCAATTGTATTTTTAAATCTAAATATTAAACTAGTATATGAATTTATTTATTTAATTTTCATATAGCACAAAACATCCAGTAAAATACAAATACAAATAAAAACTTCTTCATTGGAAATGTGCCCTAACTAAAAAATAATAATAATAACATGAAGTGGCACATGAGCTATATGTTAATTGTACTTTTGTTTCTAGTGGTCTTTATAAAGCTATCAAAGGATTGTTAAGTAAAATGCGTTATCTGACCTGGTCGAAGTAGATGGTCATGGTTTTGTTGCTCATTTCAGACGGTTCGTGGTTGGTGTTCCTAACCGCAGAAAACGCCACTTTGGCACTGCCAGACCGCACTGAAATCCCAAGCGAGGAGGTGACCCCTCCGTCTGAGGACGGGCTCGAGTCACACACCACTAAACATTTTCCTTCCAAAACGATCGGCTCCGTTTCATTCTGTCCCAGGGCAAAAGTAACGCCACATCCCAGGAGAAGGACCACAGCCAGCATGGCACAATGTCCAAGACAACTTACTGGCACCATGATCAGAACGAGAATCCTGAGCACACTGATCTCAAGGAGCCCCTTGGAGGTTTGTTCTGTCTCGATCACCTGCTTGAGCCTAACCCCCTCTCTCGCTCTTTCTCTCTCTCTCTATCTCTCAGTGGGTAAAAAAGGATGGTTCACAGATTACTCGCGTGACAAAACCTGCTAATTAGACAAAACATTATATTATTATTCACGTCTGTGTCATATCACACAACACACCAGGATGCTTCAAAAGCCATGCTACAGATAGGAGCATTAGGTGTTGCTTGTGTTCATTAAGGTGTGTTAATAGTGTTTAATTGCTGAGATTCAGAAGAGCTCAAGTCAAAAGCGCATCTATGAAGGACAGATGATTGTTGCGGTGACTTTCTTGAGATTTGGTGAGAAATGATACTGGTATTGACAAAATAAATGCAAGTATTAACAATAACAATTGTAACTCAGAATGACATTTTAAAAATGTCTTAAATCAACTTTATATTATCAGTCCAAGTCTACTATAACGTTTCTATCCAGGTAAGTACACAAATAAATGAAATAATAATAATAATAATAATAATAATAATAATAATAATAATAATAATAATAATAATAATAATAACTTACAGTACAGAACCGATACCTAGACTCAAATAAAGCCTAAAGGCACCATCTATCTAATCAAGGCACTGCCAGTATCTGTACACTCTTCTGTAATGTAACTGACAGTATAAAGTTATTGACATTTTTAATAATTCGTAAGTTTAAAAAAAAATGATATGATCAAATCTTAGTTTACCTTGCTGATCCATATCTTCAAATGTGAGCCCGCTGCATGCCTCTGAACAGGAATATTCCGAGGAGCTGAGATGAGACTGCTGACAGAAAGGGATCGCCTCTTCTGCCTCTCCCGCCCATTCTTATATCCAAGTGCAGCTCTAATGCAGGTGCCAAGCAGGAATCACCAGACAACAAGTCAGCTCCCTGCTGTACACACGGCATTGTTTACTGAACCAGGGGCTACCAAGGCCACAGTATTGCAGGAACCAATGCAATTAACTAGATCGTTCATCTGTTGTCTGTGTTGGAAAATGTCAAAGTGAGAACCTTTTCATTTATTGCAGTAGCCTACCTCCGGTACATGTAAGTATGTTGCAGTAGGTATGCTACATGTTTTATACAATTTATTTAAAGGACATCTAATTCAAATATTTAAAAAACAATGTAACTTAAACATAATAGAAGTTAACTGATCCACGCAAAAGGGGATACTTGTGCGCCACCCAGTGGCTAAACAGTGTCAAATTAAATCCTCTTATAAAAGTTACCACGACACATTTGCATAGTATTTTTGTAGTTTACCAAGCTTTTCCCAAGCTAATACGTTTTTATGATGCTTGTTCATAGTATTTTACCTAGATTTACATGGCTTACCTCTGATTCACCACGATTGTATAGTGTTTTTACTCTGCTTTCCACGGTTCAGTTGAGATCTGTCTATCTCTGTTGCTTAATTTAAAGTGTGGAAACAACATTGTTAAAACAGCTGGACAAGCCATGAGGCATTGTTGTCTTATAAAAAAATAAAATGAAAATAGTTTTTTTTCTGCAGATTTGCTATCAACATATATATAACTATAATATTGCTTGGATATTAAACTAAATGTGGACCAAGTGTGTCTTTGTTTAGTATTTACTGTCCAATAGATGTGAACTAAGCTTAAAAATACAGCAAGTCATAATGAAAAAGCCATTACTTGCGCAGATTGATTTTAAATTTGATTCACAGGTGGTGATGTTCCAGCAGGCATCTACTGTGTATTAATGCCCGCTATAGCTGAAAGCTCATTGGCTGATGATACTGAATCATTTTCTAATTGGAAATAAAGGAGGCATAGTTATAATAATAGGAATGCAAATACAGTGCTACCTTGTTATAAGGTGATCCTTTACACAGCACAGCCAGTGATACAGCAGTATGGTCGGGACTGGCATTTGCCTCTGTAATGCTTGCTGCAAGACAGCAGTGTGGAGTAGTGGTTAGGGCTCTGGACTCTTGACCAGAGGGTTGTGGGTTCAATCCCCAGTGGGGGACACTGCTGTTGTACCCTTGAGCAAGGTACTTTACCTAGATTTCTCCAGTAAAAACCCAACTGTATAAATGGGTAATTGTATGTAAAATAATGTGATATCTGGATAATGTGAAATAATGTATAATGTGATATCTTGTAACAATTGTAAGTCGCCCTGGATAAGGGCGTCTGCTAAGAAATAAATAATAATAATAATAATGCAAGAAGGAAAACAAATAATTATTTATTTCTTAGCAGACGCCTTATCCAGGGTGGATAATAAATAAGTGATATTCACCCTCCCATAGCAGAAACATAAAAAGCAGATCACCATGACATACATCCACAAAATACACCCAATAACTTGTTCTAAAGAACGTCCTTAGCGAGTTTCATCACAAGTGGAAATATGTAAAAAAAAAAAAAAAAAAAAAAAAAAAAAAAGATGTTACATACAGATAGACGGACAGTCTGGTAGATAGAAAGACTATTGTCTCCATATTCTGATAATAACAATAACCTGTGCTAAATAATTTGTTTTAGAAAATGTAATGTTTCTCTCGATATTTTTATGTATATGAACATGTAAATCCCAACACAAATATTCTGTCTTCTTGTTGTGCTCAATTTAATCTTGCAAGATTTTCTCTATAAAAATAGTGCCAAATTGTGAAATCTGGCCAGATTGCATTAAGACAGCAGTACCTTTTAGATGTATGCATGTTGACATGTAACCCAGTTTTTTTTTTTTTTTTGTACTCCACAGAGCAGTGTAATAATTTGTACTTATGAACGGCCTAAAACTATATTTTGTATACATTTGAAGAGGCAGAACTAAAGCCAGACATGTTTATTAAAATAAATAATTAAATAAATAAGAATTATGTTTTTACAGTGCAACACAGAATATTATCACATCCGTTAAATGACAAGGATTTTTATTTAGTTTTCGCAATAAATAAATAAATAATTACTATTTATTTTCATTGGGATTTTGAATCCTGTTGCCCTGCAATAAAGCAGTTTGGTTCACCAGGCTCGAGCAATGGCTGTGTCGGTCTGGAGTGTGGTAGGGTTTGGTCTGGAGGAGTACCCTCTCTGTCCAGAGTGGAGTGTCCCTTAACAACTAGCCAGCTTTCATGGCCTTAGATGGAGACACCATTGTAAAGGTGGCTGAGGGGAGGTAGCAACAGACCAAGGAAATGGATGAAACTGTTGTTCCAGATGTTGTAGCAGACAGCAGCAACTTAGATGGATTGGCTTATCACGATGCTTTTGTGCTTCAACACTTTTCCAGTTGGTTTAAGTGCAAGACACATGTTTTTCACCCAGCCATTAATTTATTCAGATTTATTTACTTTCATGTAAGAAGCCTTGATGGGTACATTCCCTTCACATGTTTTCATGTTCTGAATGGCGCATGTTTCTTTCCTCCTTCTTGATGTACAGTTCAACTGTATTTTTCATTTTAATGTCATGCTCTCCTTTAAGATAGTTCAGTTTGTACTGATGAAATTCGATTGCCAGTGTTTCATGTATGGTTATTCTTTTGTAGCAAATGGTACTGAAGAAATAGGCCTAGAATTAGGAGTTTAATAAGAAGAAAAGCTTAATGGATACAGAATATTAGAAAAAGTTGTTAGGCGTAAGCGGCTGACAGTCATCTGTGATTTACAGACATGTAATGTAATTAATTTATTATTAAGTTAGGTCTAATTGAATGAAAGCTTTAAAAAAATTCTCGTTCGTTTTGCCTCTTTAAAACACAGACTTGACACAAAATTGGAGGTTCAGCACTTGCACGCGTTTAATAATATAAAATAAACAAAAACAAAATAAATACCTAGCTCTTTTCGGGCACTAACTAAACATTCAGGATCACCCTGACTATACACTGGACAGATGAGCTGTTTACCGGTAGACATGAACACACAGTTTGATACTGTACACACAGAACCGTACACACAGAACCGTTACATTCGTGACTGCTCGGAAACAGCACACCCTTCTGCTTCCTTCTACTCAGCAGCCCATAACAGACTGGCTGTCTCCCTTTCAACCTCTGAACCTGGATTTAATTTACAATGACCGTCCAGTGCAGGTGATAATTAACAATTAAACACATTTATACGTGTTTTTGGCAGGGAGGATTTTAACCCCCTCCCTGCCAAAAAAACCTATATATAAGATTTAAGTATTAGCCTAATAATAAAATAATCTAAGTACAAATATACTATTGTAGAAATTATCTTTTGTCTGTCAAAATAAAAATGAAATAAAGCAAGATTGAATAAAGAGAAATGAATACAAAATAAAATCAAGCAGCTATAAAAATGATAAACAGTGTCAGCATAGTACTGTGATACTGTTTACTAATCAGCCCCCACTTCTATTTTGAAAAAGCCTGGCATTATTACGACAGACTATGTAGATGTAAGCTCCCCTGTGATTGCTTTATACATTATTACGATCTGTACTTACTTTGGCTTCCTCTAAATGTTAGGTTGGAGGATGGCTCTATGGTGACCATCATTTTAAAATCGATTTTGAGTGTCTTCTATTTGAATATCTTGCTTCAGTTTAAGGAATACTTTGCCTGATAATGTTAAAGCTGCAAGCTCTCTACCAACATTTAAGACATTTAAGCTTTTTTCTTTTTTAAGAGTCTCTGTTTGTTGTTGGTACCATGATGGTAATAAATCCCATGGTACTTTCCAATTTACCATAGGATTTGTGCCATGGGATTTTTTTTATGGTTATCCATCCCATGGTACATTTTATAAGGGAATGGCAATTTAATAATGTAATTTAATATGTAGATTGGAGTTGTATTAAAGAGAAAATCAGAGAGAAGATGAGGCAACTCCAGCAATCAAATTCAAGGGAACACCTTAAATGTGCTTTATTTGCTCTTATCTGCCCCCTATTTTACTGTATTTAATCCTGTACTTCAGAGTACTGTAATCTACCAAGTGTTTAATCTGTAGTATTTTGTAGTTAATCATATCCTGATGTAACTATCACTGTCACTGTTATCTGCTGTATTACTGAATTGTATTTTGTCACACTTGTATTTGCTTGAACCAAAGTCATTGTATTTATCTTGTATTTATCTTGCTCTTATTGTATTATTACTTGTACTGTAACACTTGAAATGTATTTGCTTATGATTGTAAGTCGCCCTGGATAAGGGCGTCTGCTAAGAAATAAATAATAATAATAATAATAATAATAATAATAATAATAATAATAATAATAATAATAATAATAATAACTCAATCAAGGATTACCATCCCATTGGAACAGAAGGTGCCTATTAGCATATTACTACTCAGACTTCATTTCACAATTTAACACTTTTTAGACATACACCTATTCCCACCTGGAATAGTGCTGTAAAAACTGTTACACGAGGGCTAGTAAATAAAGATCACCATGAGGGTCCTCAGGCACAAGAGCAAGCTTTCTGATACATCTTGTATTCAGCACAATTTTCATACATTGTGGACAATGACTTTATAAAACCACATAAGTTCAAGGTCACTAGTACACTACCTGAGATTTTAATTAAGAAGTGTAGGAGATGGGAAGCAGCTGTTCAGTGTCACTGAATTCTGAGCTGAGAAAGCTAAGCTGTTAATTGGGAAGAGAAAAGGCTTGCTAAGGTGATATTGGCTGTATGAAATGGTTTCCTTGACATAATTACTTCTTGTTTCCTGACTGCTGTCAAAAAAAAGTGCTTCTAAAGAGCAAGTGTTTTAAACTGCATAATGTGAAGTAAGTATCTGTGTCTTTCCCTGAGGCTTTTTTCAATTTCTTGTTCTTCAATACAATATTTAACTGACTGTCTCCCATTGCTCTACTGTGTCTTTTAGAAGCTTACAAACAAACCTTGTATAGCACATTACAAGACCAGATACAGTACAGTATGTGTTGATGAAATGCATGGTACCATTTGATGTTAGAGCTGAGTAAAATCTAATCAATACTACATGGAAATACATCAAGGATGATAATGTTTGGGGGTACAGAACAATTAGAATGGCATGTATTTAACTGGAGAGATATCATTGAAATTATATTTGTAATCCCTGATCTGTCCCCTGCAGCCTGAATATTTCTGAGTTACCAAAATAGGTTTTCAGCACAACAGCATCATCTAGTGAGTACATGTTTATTTTGTTAAACTGTATAATATAGGTTTGCAGCAAATGTGTTAATATACAAAAATACTGAATGATTTACTCTAGAGAAGCGTTTATTTATTTATTTTCTTTGTCAAAGCAGTATTGGAACTGTAAAGTGGTATTGGAACTGTCATTTTTGGTACGGTAGTTACCTAAAATTCAGTTTTATGTTCCAAAAATAAAAATAAAAAAGATGTTGCCATGCATTTTCATGTTTTGAATTTTACAGGGAGGAGTGTCATTTGCCACTGGTGCATGTGTATTTGACCTGAAAGCATCTTGTGCTTACAGTTTTTTTATTGCTGCTCTAAGTTTGACAGATGGACATATGCCTTCACATCCCCCCAGATTCTGAAACTTTAAATGGCTTGGGCTAAGGTATGTCTGGACTAAGTTTCATCATTATTGAATAAGCACTTCTTTAGACATGTGTAAAAACATAGCATGACACATGAGAAACAGACAAACAGAGCGTCCTTATGCCCTCAATAGCTTGTGCTGAAAAATGGCCTTCGTAAGTCCCATCAGATCCCACGGAATAGTAACTACTGTATATCTGCATGCAATGTATAGCTACAGTAGAGACATATTATTTAATGATGTTACAATGTACAGTAAATTCACTATACCCAGGGCAGCAGTGTGGAGTAGTGGTTAGGGCTCTGGACTCTTGACTGGAGGGTCGTGGGTTCAATCCCAGGTGCGGGACACTGGGACTGGGATTGAGCAAGGTACTTTACCTAGATTGCTCCAGTAAAAACCCAACTGTATACATGGGTAATTGTATGTAAAAATAATGTACTATCTTGTAAAATTGTAAGTCGCCCTGGATAAGGGCGTCTGCTAAGAAATAAATAATAATAATAATAATACCCAAGGCTTTTTATAATTATAACAACTGGGAATACTGAGGAAATGCAAGTTTTGCCTACATATTGCAATATAATCATTCTACTATTTCAAAATATGAGAACAAAGAACCAGAGATCGAACTGGTCATTCAGCAGTAGATTTCTTAATAGCCAGATAATAGTTGTATTTATAACAAATATATGGGTTTATGGTCTGGTCTCGTAAATACTGTTATCTTTAAACTGTTCAAGCAAAATACATGTTATTACAATGTCTAATACAACCCTAATACAAATACAATATCCAATTAAGTATATAGTACTGTACATCAGTATATGTTTTACTGTAAAGGTCAGAAGGATGTTAGAATTAGAATTATAGCCCAGTGTAATTAATCCTTTTTGAGATGAATCTATCTCAGAATTACAATGACTTTAATAGCAACATTTAATGTATACAATCTTTTGAGGCACATACTTACATTCAGAAATATCCATGAACTATAGAATACTATAAATAATTCTATATTACTAATATCATTTTTACTTTTTTAGGTTGGATTTTATTGGGTTATCAGTTTTGTATTGTTGATGCAGATCTGCCTATGGCAGCTTACCATGGTGGTCATAACATTTTGTGACAGTATGGCCCTTATGTATATGTCTTCAATAAACTGAAAATGAAATCCATTTTAATTCAGCAGAGGTATAAATGTGTCATTATTTTTTATGAACAAACTAGCAATTATAAAACATGTCATTGTTATTTCCATATCATTTTTTTTTCTTCCAACAATGTCATGAGGTATTGCATCCAAAATAAAGCATAAATGAAAATGACTAACAACAACCCGTTCTTCCTTTAAGGGGTAAACAGAAAAAGTGCATCGTTTTTACAAGCATAAAGCACAAGGTTGTCACCTCTATAAAAGAAAAAAAAGAAAACAGAGTCACTAATTTTGACCATTTTAAACAACGTATTTTAAAGTATCTTAATCACAACAACCTAAACTGCACTTCCCACTTCAATTGACAAATGTTGCGCAGTTGCTGGAGACTGACCAGTGATGCAGAAGATGACATGAGATTTCCCAAAGCAGAGACTGACCCAAGGCTTATAGGCCATGTAACAACATGCACATCAAATGTCAAGTTGGGAGGGCAGTAGGGCCAAGATTACTAGACCTGAGGCCCTTTCTGCCCTAAGAAGAGTCTGTTCTTCAATCAAGCATTAAGACTGGCAATATTGAGTATGTCATGGCTATTTACTTTGACAGCAAGCAAAACAAAGTAGCTGCTGGGAATACCATCCACAAATCAGTGTCATCATGCTTTAGTCACAGCATATTGAACGGTTTTATTGGAAACAAATTTAGCTAGCTTACTTACCTAGTTGGAACTATGGACCTATGGCTTCCTTGCTGTGCTTGTTGTTCAAACAGCCCAGACATGGTCTCTAGTTTGCCTTCACTTGAACATTCGCTGCCATGAGCCCCTGAACGCTGCAATACAAATGCACTCATGTCCCAAAATGTGTTTGACAATAGGGAATTTGTTCAGTAATTTCCCCATGTGTATACAATATACTGTGCCATGTTTTGGTATTTCTTGTTTTTAACCATTCCTGTGCTGGCTCTGCATTATTTCACTTTTCTATGACATTACTTAATACACCACCATAGACTATAAATAGCAAACTGTTTAATTAACATACCTGTAATTTTTCTTTTTGATTGTTAACATCCTGACAACCTTTACACTTATAACTTTAAAGTCTGTTTGAAAGCTTTTTTCAAAATGGCCACTCTAGTGCACTGATAGTGTCAGGATTATTGCCCACATTGTCAAACAGGTAAAACAGCAATAATGATCCATGATGTGGTACGGAACAGAAAAGCCAGAGCACTTGTTGCTATGTTTTTTTTGTTTGTTGCTTTTTTACAGGTACATTATTTAAACAGTTGGAGCAACACGTGGGGATGTATAACGTTATATTTTTCGGGAACCCCGCTACTTACTCTTTAACAAGGGGAGAATGTATATTTCCAATTTAGGAATTGTTTACTGTGCAACTTAATGTGCCAAAGTCACTCAGCTGTGCTCCTGTGCTGCAAATTGCTGTGAATAATATCATACTCACTGATCACAAAGTCACACATTCAAATGTGAGAATTGTTAGACTGCTTTTCCTCAGGAGCAATATGTGTGATTTTGATGGCAAAAAAAAAAGTTAGGGGATTAAATGCAGCAATGGGGCAAAGAAAGTGTCCTTTAAAGCTATTACCCTACCATTTCAAGAACCTTTTTGCCCACAAAAGTGTTTATTTTCAGTGACTGAAAATACAGTTTATTTCCAATGCTGGTATACACAAGGAATTAATGTAGCCTGCTTGAATACAAGACGGAACCGCATGTCATTAATCTGACATGTGTCCCTTCAGTAATACCTACCTTAATGACAAATCTGAATGTTACAAACAACAAAAAATAATAGTTTTGCTCTCTCTTATTTTTTTCCAGCAATTCTTGATCTTCTAACTGTACAACATTGACACTGGTGAGCTCAAAATGCTCTCATTTTAGCAACAAATCATCCCATAAACAAAGCATCCCTGGTAGCATAGTGTAAGGGGTATGTCAAAATGTCACATAAGATAAAATGGTATGTAAACATAAAATAATATGGAAATGTGAAAAAAAAGATCTGTATTACTGATATGTTCAGAACTTAAAAACATTGTGTGTGAGAGAAGGTTCATTTCTACAGGACACCCACCTCATAATCAAAAGATTATAGAATATAACAGGACACCACCTCTAAGTCTTTATCATCCGGGAAACAAAAAAGGCACAAGACCCCAATATCACAGCCATCTTAGGGTACAAGTCAAAGTGAAGGGTGCTGTTAGATTTTCCCCATAACACTGAAAACTGTCAGCTACAATTGCTTACAAGACATGTTTCTCGTCAAATGTTATCGATATTCAGTACAAAAAACGTTATTAAAAAATAGTTATGGTTTAAGCTTTAAGCCACAAAACATTTAGGACATTCCTTACAAAAAAAAAGACAATTTAATTAATTTCAGTTTTGCAGCTTGAATCACAAGAGCCAGGAAATGCTTTGCCACCCATAACCCCACCGACAGGGCTGGTTTAGAGAATTGAAGCCTAGCATTCTGAAAAGACTATTTCCAAATCAACCAATCAGAACAAAATAACATTGACGTTCTTCCATGTACTTGACTTAATATTCTTTCAAACACTTGAATGCACGTGGCGCTATAATAACAAAAACATATAACAAAAAGAATAAAAGGCAACCAGATTTTTTCAATTGTTAACATTTCTGTTTTTGCTTCCCAGTCTCAGCTAAGCCTGCAGATAACATTCACAGCTTCCTTAAGCACAGTTTTGGAGCCTTGGTTCTTCTGCCTTTTATGAAAATGATTTACAAGCCAATATCGTTTATCACATATTTCCTGCATGGCTTTAATATTTATTTATGCAGTTGCACAGGCAATGAAAAAAATAGATTTCGAAGAACTGGGTTTATGATCAAAGGTACTGCTTTAAACAGCAGTTGTATACATTCATTTTCTGCTTGTGAAAAATTGTTAAGAAATAACTAGCATTTTATTTATATAGCATACAACATGTACTAGGGGAAGGCTATGTGGTCCACACCTAATACACCTCCATAATTGAACACTTCATCTGGGGTATTTTTATCCCATTCTCCCTGAAGGGGGTGAATTTTGCATTTTATTAACCCAACCAGGGATACATTTTCTTGCAGGGGGGTATACAGTAGTGGAGGCGGGTGCATGTGCATACTGATGTCACAATTTACAATTTTACATATATCTAGAGCACCGCTTGTCCAATTGTAACAAAGCTTGCTAAGGACATTCTTCAGTTATGTACTGTATCAGAATATATTGTGGCAAACCTTGGTTCCTGCAGGCAGGGGCTTCTCACAGGAGGAGGTCAGACACGAACCCGGGACCTCCCACACTGAAGCATAGCGCCGATACCGTATGTACAAAACAGCCGGGCTCTCTTGCACAAGCATATATTGGGCTTGTGTCTTCATGTTTTTTAGATTGCATCACCTACCAGCCCTGTCCTCTACCCCTGTGCACGCTACACTGTTTAGTCAGTAACAGTTTAAACTGTATAGGAATATTGTGTGGCTCCCAAGTAAGTTTATTTAAATGTGGTTTTTTTCTATGAATCCATGAGACCATCAGTTAATCAGCAGCTTCATAGACATTTGTACACCATTAATGATATTTATATTAGAGTATCCCTGGTGAAAACCAGTTATCCCAATGGTGATCTCATAATATTTTGCTATCTAGCCAGTAAGCTTTGTTGCCATTCACAATTCAGCTATTTTTTGAAGGCTGATACCTGTGCCTTTCTGACATTTCCATTTGCCAGACTTTCTGACATTTCCATGAAATACTTTTTTGACATTTACCATTGGCTCTAGGCAAGAAGTACTGGCTTATCATTAGGTTAATCATCTCCTTTAAAATCCGGTGACTGAATCCCTAAAGTATAGCCCCACATGACATACTGGTATGCTAAAAACATAATGTGAAGCAGATACCTTTCTAGAAATCCTGGCATAGAGATCTTTTTTATTTTTATTTATTCATCCTGTGAAAGCAGCTGGAGACATGACGGAGGTATAAATAATGTATTGTTAAATTAAGTCATGTACTCAAGACAAATGTCTTTAAGAAAATGCCTTACAAGTCCTTGAAAGAAAGGCTTGCAAACAGAGATTTATTTAACCTAGCAGCAGATTATATTTAAAACTAAAGCGAATACGCATTCTGAGAAGCTGCAAAAACTGTATGGCTTTCCAGCAGCAGCAAATCAAAAATTCCTTAGATTTAAGAGAACATGTACAGTATTTTATAATGTATTATTTGAAGCACCTTGCCCAAATATTTATGTAGATGCAAATAGAAGTATACAAGCCCTTTTAGTTGTCGTGGGCAGTCTATAGGCTAGATTGATTTGACATTTTAGAATAATAATAGGTAGCCTCAGGAACCTAAAAAAGATGACAATTAACACATTGCAATGTATTTTTTTAAAATATTTTTTTTGGAACTTAGAAAAGTTAAATCATTGACATGATGCTTGAATACAGACTCAGGTTTACAATGGTTTAAGACAGACAAGACTTAAAAATCATGCTGGATTCCATAATCGACAGGTTTCTGGTTGTAGGGGTTTCACACCATTATTTTCAATAGGGATTTTGTCAGGACCCCACAATTTTGACCATACTTTATGCCGGTATGTTGAGGTGCATGATTTTAAATAGTAAATATACAATAAAAAGTGCAAAAATCTGTGTATTTTCTTAAGTTTAGTATTGTTTACACCGGAATAGTTTACACTTTAATTGTGTTTGTTGTACTTTAATATGATATAATGCCTATTTTATATTTCATTCATATGTTGTGTGACCATTGTTTTTTTAAAATATGAATCTGCAAGCATGCTGTATAACAGCAACTTGAAAGCTGTCTTTTAAAATGTTCTTGTAGTACCCGATGCAGGTTTTACAATGCTTGAGTGAACGTGGTTTTATACCACGCTAAAATGACAATAACAAGCAATTGGGCAGCATTGTGATTTTATTATAGTTTTTTTCTTTTTTTAATTTTTTTAATACCAACATTTATTTAGCTAAGGCAGCACATAACATGTACATGTAATTTCCCCCCTAGTGTAGTACTACATATCCTGTTTTAAATTAACAATATTCAAATACATTTGAAACAATCTGTTCGGGATCTACATCTGTAATCTGTAGAGACTGCAAGGTCACACAATGTAAGATTTATGTGATTAATAGAACTTTGTCAGCTGCTTTGAATTGCTCAGGAGGGATTTGTGACCATTCCTCAGATTCCTTCAGGTAAAGTGGGGGGTGCCTCTCGGAAACAACAACGGCAGCTGTCTTTCCCACTGTGACTGAAACAAGGACTTGCAACAAGGAAATGCAGCCTTTATATTCATTATTATTATTATTATTATTATTATTATTATTATTATTATTATTATTATTATTATTATTATTATTTCAAAATCCTGGTATACAGTATACAGTATGAATGTAAACAATAACAAGTAGTTGTCATGCCGTCAAAAACCTATAAATACCGTGCAGAGTAATCACACGGACAACGTTTGTACAGGTGTAAGGGTGTTTATTTAATTTAATAAATGTCCAGAGCCTTAAGGCAAACCTGCAAATAATAACAGTGTTGGAAGTGATACAGCGGCGTGTATCGCTTCGGTTTGTAATCCCACGGGTGTGACCCGTAACCCAAAGTCCCGTTCCGTCACCCACACAAAACACAAAACACAGACACAATTAGACAGTGCGTGATTCTAGTGCTAGTGGTGAAAACAAAGACAGTTCCGATAGTGGAAAAGGTGAATGGTGAAGTCCGGGTTTTTGCTGGCCTGCGGCTGCAGCTCCGGATCGTGCTCAGTAATCTTCAGTGACTAATAACACACAAGACACACAGTGTTAATACACAGACACGAAAACACTCATGGTTTTTCACAGTACGGGCTCCTTCTCGGTTATTTAACTTAACCATATGCAAAGGAACAGATCACTCAAGCCATGCCCCCTATTTATACCCTCGCCCCTGACCCCGAGGTTAACGAGCGCATCCGCTCCTCCAGTCCTCGGATGCCACGTCGCTTACTGTCCGGGTCAATGAGCTTGGGTGCCGTAGCTCTGCCCCCTTCCTAAATGATCGACTTCCACCTACCCTAAGGAATGAATTGTTGTGCCATTTAATTAAGGGTACTCTGTTCCTTTTGCACCGTGCCCTCACAGGTCGAGAGGGAGATCTAACACCAAGAGTCATTCGATCTCTGTCACAATAGCCTATTGGAAAAAAATAATCAGCTTTAGGTTTTGAGGGTATAAATGTTTTATTTTACAGCTGTGCAGTAATTATGAAAGCTAGTCATCTTCATTTGATGCTCTGCAAGTGCTTCCCATTAACCACAAATAAAAACCCTGTTTCTCACCTTATCACTTGGTAAGCCTGTAAAAAGGGCTGATATAAATATATATATATTAGGGGTGTGCAACAATATGAACATTGTATAGCGATATCGTGCACGTATTTCGATATCGATAATATCGAAGTCTTTTCCAAAACACAGAAAAATATAATAACACAATTGCAATATCAAACATATACACATATAGACGTTAACAGATATTTACATATGAAAAACAGTAACTTTAACTTAGTGGTGCTTTGCTTCACAATAACCATGGAGAAAAACAAGGTCTTGTTATATTGTTTTACTATTCCATCATCAGCCACCTCAAAACTGAAATATTTCTATACTTCACTGCGCACAGACATTCTAGCCTCTCCGGAAGTAATTTAATCATCAGCTGCTCTGCGTGTAAATGCTGACTCACGGCGCCTCTAGAAGTATTAAGCACAATGTCACGCCGAATTTTGTATTATTTTGAGATGTGTTTTGATGTTTTAATTTCTCATTTATAATATCGAAAGTTCACATAAAAATGCATTTATAATAGCGTAAGAACCGCTGACACCTGCATATCTCAAAACAGTGCCAAACGGATGGCCAATGGTGCTTATGCAGCATGCACATAGCGTTTGGTACCTAAACACCAGTCAATGGAATAAAATGGTTAAGTTATACTTCAGTGTGTGGTGTTTGCTTACGAGACTGACCGTGATTGGTATTCATAGGGTTTGTTGTATAGTAATATAAAATAAACTTGATTATACTGCGTTTGTATTTTTATCAGTATTAGCAATAAAAAGTATGTCTCTGTGAGCATAATTAATGTATTTTTTTTCTTAATTTTATTCCACAATATCGCAATATGGAAACTGTTATCGATATCTACCTTTTTCTAGCTACAAAGCCATGTGCAAAATAAAGTCCCTGACAGCTCTTCCAGTAAAGGCATTACATGTTGGGGTGCAGGGTAAGACATACAACCAGGAGATCACTGGTATGAATCTTGGTCATGTTTTCTCAGTTGACATAATCGGACATAAAGCGTAAGAATACTCAACAAGGCCAAACTGTAGTTGTGTTAGAACTGACTGCTATGCCAGGTGTACACAGCTTTTAAGAAGGTTTCATAGCCAAGGTAAGTCAGTACAGTCTCTGCCAATCAGTCACCAGTACATTTGTTTGGGCTGAGGCTGAAAGAAAAATAAAAATGTAATTATCAACAAAAATGTACCACAGGTAACAAGTAACAATTACATCCTAGACTCTGGGGGCATCATGATTTGTCATTGAATTACCCTAAATATTAGTACAGTAAAAATTATCTCAATATTTTGTAGTGCTCTGTGGTACAATGTGTGCATAACTGAAACAGATGTGGGCAAAATATGGAAACCCCAAACAGTTGATGATACTGCTAAAGTCATGAGTGCTACATCAATACAAGAAAAGCCAGATGGGTACTGGAGAAGAGAATACTTCAGGAAAATAGTATGGAAAGGCAAGAAGAGATGGAAGGACCAGCTGAAGACCATCAGCCCTTTATACAGGCTTACTAAGTGATAAGGTGAGAAACAAGGTTTATATTTGTGGTTAATGGGAAGCACTTGCAGAGCATCAAATAAAGATGACTAGCTTTCATAATTACTGCACAGCTGTAAAATAAAACATTTATAGCCTCAAAACCTAAAGCTGATTGTTTTTTTCTCCAATAGGCTATATATATATATATATATATATATATATATATATATATATATATATATATATAGTAAAAGAACCGCTGCCACACAGGTTTGTTGCCCCTTTAAAAACACGACCCAGGACACAAATTGTGGATTTTTCTGCGCGATTGCGATATTTTTTTTAAATTAACAAACAACAAACAAAATATAAACAAACACAAAATAAACACCGAGCTCTTTCGGAGCACTAACTCAACTTTCGGGAACACCCTGACTACAAGTGGGATGGCTAAGCCGTTTCCCCACCAAACACAACACAACAAATCACAACAAAAACCACACAGGTTTACACTGCTTTCGCTTTTCTCTGGACTGCTCGGAAGCAGAGCATCTCTTCTGCCTCCTTCTACTCAGCAGCCCCGAATCCAAAACATCTGATTTAAGTGCTAGATTATCTATTCAATGCAAGCTTATATCCACTCCAGTCAAGTGAGTAGGTGGAAACTGGCTTTTGTTTTATACAGTACCCTGTATTATATTACTTATAATGTATAGTTAAATAAGAATAATTAAACAGTACAACACATGTTAATGTGATGCCATTTCCATCTGATCCAATAGCTGTACCAGTTCAATATTTGGGGCTACTTACTATATATTATATATTTAATAAGTATGTGCATCATATAAAAAGAGATCTCTTTGTTGATATATTCATTTAATACTTCCAGGGGACTCCGGGTAGCATGGGAGATCACTGTAACTGATTGAAAAGGTATCGACACTACAATTGAACAATCTAATGTCTTTTTTTCTGACACCACTGTAACTGTATATTGGAATAGTACAAATTGGCCACATTTCAATGAGATTATATATATATATATATTTATTTATTTTCTTTTTGTATTTGTCTATGGGCCATATGCACAAAAGATAAGTACTGTAAGAGGGTTTGGCATTAATATTAAAAGCAGCTTGTCCCACAGACAAGTTACATTTTATGCCAAACAGTTATTCCTGGGTTAATAGCTTACTCTTTTGCAAACTTCATCAGAAAACCACCAATTGATAAATGTTCAGTTTGTTTACATTCATCTGCTGACACATACTGTAAACTATCACGCATTAGGAAATTCTGAAGTATACCCTACAAGAAATTAAAGTAGACTAAAGTTGCTACACTCCTTGAGGCCTTTTTGTTACTTTGTCACACAATAAACTAAGAAATGCTTCTGCTATGACATGCAACATTTGAATATAGTCTACAAGCTCCACTGTAGACCAGGGGAGGAAAATGTACCTGTAGGCTCCCCTATTTTTCCAATTATATTTATCTTTTATTTTACCTTTTTTTTCTAATAACATGTTTCTGTAAAGTGGGGCTTATGTGCTGGTTTGGTCAGTGCAGTGTACAAAAAGAATGAGAAATAAAAAGAACAGTAAATCACTAGCATTTCAGTTAAATAAAAAAAAAAATCCTGTGGAGTATTGCACCATAGTTATGTACCCTGTGATGTTTTCTTTTTTTGGAAGGCCTGGTTGGCGGTCACTACTTGCAAAGTATGATTTAAGTGGCAGTGAACCCCCTACAATCCTTGGCTCTGACAAGCTTGTAAAGTTGCTTACATCCAGGACTTGTTGTGTGGATTTGGCGAGTACGTTTTCTTCAGTTTCCAATATCTGTATCAATAATTATTTCCATTCTGGCTTATAATAACTATGCTTTCAGTGATGTAATTGAGAAAACACAATCATATAATGTTTAAAAACTGGAAAATAAAATTAGTATGTGAAATAAAGGCAATTTAAGGAGCTAGTTGTAGGAAACAAGTTCAGGCAATTTTCATAATTGCTCAATTAAAAATAATATTGGCGCATAAAATAATTAAAATGTTGTTCTACTAAAACAATAAATACAACTGTTAGCAGATAGATTTCTAAATATAACGTACTCGCAGTAGCCATTACTGTTCTTTCTACAATTAAATACTAGTTACTGTAGCAGTTTTAAACCAATTTGTAGTATTTGTAGCAATGCAGTCCTGCAGTTAGAATTGATTGATGAGGGATTGATCATTTTAAACAAAGTCCCATTACCTTTCATATACAGGAGCCCCCAAGGTATAGAAATGTTTACATTATGGCAAGCAATCCTGTTCTGGGCCAGTCTCCCCAGCGCTGCTGTCTTCAATTTGGCCTGACTGAAGATGAATGTTAATTTAAAAATGATTTTATCTGTAAACATTTTGAAAAACCAGGACATGATGGTATGCAGTGCCAAAATGTTAAAACGTATGCATACTTAGGACATCAATAGTGGTACAGTAGAAGCATCGTTTGAAATTGAGTTTATTTTTGAATAAGTTCATAGAATTTTTCCTGCAGAAATACATTTGAGCAATGATGAGTACCGAGATGAGTGATACTTGTCTTGGTCGTTAGCATTGCAGAAATGATTGTTTAATGTAAAAAGAACAAACGTCCCATCCAGTTATTCTGCATTGGTAGTAAATGGGTAACCAGTGGTCCCTCAGAGATGAATCTTCCTCTTCTAGAATATCACTTGCCAGTAAGAGTGCCCCCTCAGACTATGCAAATTGGTATTTAATCTGATATAAGGTTGTTTTTTATCATTAACATGGTAAATATTAAAGTAAACTTTCCCTTTCAGGGGCAATGGCCAGTAGCTTTCTTTATAGCAAGCCTTCATTTTCACAAGCTGGTTGAAAGAAGTATCCTTGGATCATCAGTCTGGAATGATTTATCTGTTGTGTCCCAGATAAAATAATAGCCACTGACAACCTTCCACAAAGATTATTATTATTATTTTTTTAAGACTATAATTCATTTGGGTCCATTGTAGCCAGTTGTCTGAACTTGCTATTGTTGCATGATTTGCCATATTTAGTATTAACACAAAAAATATGTTACAGGATAAAATTATAATAACTTGTTGAACCTGAGAGCTGAGATGCATTTGTCTGAATAAGTGTATACAAATAATGCAGTATTTGTTTTGTTTTTAAAGCCCCTATGCTGTACCAACTGACAAACCTCTTAAGGATGACATTGACCCTGAGTATGGTCTCCATGGATACAAACTTCACATTTCCCTTCATAGTGCAGGGAATATCTTCATGTCTGAACAGTTTGCTCAGTTGTTTTGCAAGAAAGGTATGAGCACATGTATTTATAAAGGGGCAATGTATTGCACTGCTATGACTGTAAATACACAGAGCTATCAGTAACATGAATAGTAAGAACCAGTGTGATTTACCTTCACGGTTTATATTACAGACAGATTACTTCATATACCCCCACATTCTGATACACTAAATATCTCGTTAAAATGATTGCTTAGGTCTCACATGTGTTGAAATAAATTTATTTTCATTTTCAAACATGATATCAGGTACTACAGTAAGTAAAATAAATCTCAATATTCAAGCCTTGATTTCAGAGAGTCTTGCACTTTCATGCTCATTTCACCTGTATATTAAAATGTGTCCCCACCCCTTCAGTTCCTTCTTTCCTGTCAATAACAAACCATCTGCCTAATGACTTCCATGCTTTGCAGCCATTTAGATGCTTCAGGTGAAATGACCTGGGCAGTGCAAGAGTAACAAATTTCCTAGAAAGTAAGGAAAGCAAACTGAGAACTTTATTTTACCTAGTGTAGTAATGTTTTAAAATGCAAGTGTGTGCGTGCGATCTCAGCTACACATTTGAAACCTATATAGTGAATGGACTTTTGTGAGCTATGATTGTGACATACAGACAGCAGCCTCCAGATACACAGATAAGAATACACTCAATAAAAAAACTAATAATTAAAGAATGCCAACAAGTTTCATAAATAAAACAGATATAAGAATGACTGTATTTTGAAAAACATCCTATTTGAAAAAAGAAAATGAAGCTCTAGTATGTTAACAGTTTTTATTGAATTTTCTAATTTACTCTTGGCATTCATCTTTTTTGAAAATGTTGTGTTCCTTATAATAGCTATACATGTATGTTTCTGAAAGGTTGTGCTGTATTTCAATATTATTTATTTTCTCAGTTTGTGTAAAAGGGATGTAAAAACATGTGTTTCCTTTAGTGTAGTATTAAGGGTTGTCAGTAGAGGGTGCTATTGTAATTCTGTAGTGAGCTGAAACGCAGCTTTCATTCACAAGGAATGTGAAAAACGTAAACAGTAAAACCTTAAATTGGAACCATGTGCTCATAAATTTATAGTTTTTTGGATAATTATATTACTGTAAAATTGTTCCTATGACTTGCCCAATCATGAAACCTCCTAAAAACCCTTTACCTTGAAATATAGACCAATGTATTGCAAATACCAGATGTTAAGGGCTTGTTTGTACATTTTCTGACAACGGCATTGTAAATAACAGGACAGATTACAAGGGGATTGTTTGGTTAACAGAGTGTACTGTAAAACCAAAGTTAGAATAATCATGATTTTACTGTAATATACATGTTCAGCTTACTATTTTCATAAGTAATAAACTGTCATCCAAAGTAATTACTGTCTTGCATGTCTAGTAATCAGAAGAAAACAACAATGGAAAAGTGATCGACTCAAAAATGTTGACTGATATATTTGATTAAAAGCTACAATTGCATTGATAACAGTTCAATTAATCATTTACGAAAGTGTTTTATAAGAAGTGGAAACATCACTTAACTGGATTTTCACTATACGTATTACACTATAGAAATCAGGATCCTGTTTTACTTTTATCCTTTTGTTTTCAGAGTATATCCGCAATGAGTCTGTACGACTGATGGTAATCAGCAGGAATGACATTTCGCAGCACATAGCTATCTCCGGCAAAATTGGCACAGCTTGGAATGCTGATGTTTTAGGAGCAGTTGTAGAGGTAGCTACAGTACAGTAGCATAAAAAGTTATATTTAATAATGCAAGTTTGTATTTTTTATATTTTTAACAAAGCTTTAATATACTATTGTCCTTTAATATCATTGTAGAGAACCATTTTAACACTTTTAACATTTGCACATAACCAATCAGTTAATTTAACATAAAAAGTACTTCAGTGCCATTTGGGATTATAATTATACACGTATTTAATTATATGTAAATGTTAAAATACTGTGTTTTGATTTATTGTAAAGTCTTGTAAATGTAACGATCCAGGGACCACTTCATATTGTTGTTGCATTAAATTAATATAAAAGTCTTTAAACTAAATATATTTGATCCAAAATTATCATACTTATAAAGCCAAACAAATCATTCCCCTATAAATAGTTCAATTTCTTATTACTTCAGAGGATACGATTTGTAGACTGAATCAAATGCATAAGCAAGTGGTTTTACAGAACACTATGGTAACATTACGTAGCCCAAGATAACTCCTAATGAGACTGTATAAAACCAGCCATACACTTATTCATCTCTATTAAGGTCAAGCATTATTTATTGTGAATCTGAACCGGCCATTTTGGGCACAATTCTGTACAATTACACACTGATACAGACAATTGTGTTAAGCTCAACATATTTTACAATGCACAGTGCAGATTCTGTGATGATGTTGTCTGTGTATAGTAATGGCTTCAAATTCCATAATAGATGATCATGATTATAACCACCTATATTGTGTGTGGGTGTTGTTTTTTTCTTCCACAGAGCTGTTGTATGATGAGTTTAACAGTTTTGGATGAGCTCCAGAATCCATTCTGGTGTGTCAGCACACCTGTAAGCATGCAGTTGTCTACCGAAACATCCACATCTTATGACTACATGGGGGTGAATTACAATATCAAATATAATGATTCGGAAGGCCGTGTTTTCATGGAACTAGTGTGGTTAAAGGAGCATGAGCAGTTCTTTCTTCCCAGTGTTGTGCTGTACATTACCACAGAAAAAGTGAATAAGCACTTTAGAACAAAATACTGAATTGGGTCTTTTTTGTTTTTGTTTTGTTTTCAGGATAAAGATATTAATGAAACTAAAGAATATAAATAAAGGACTTTCAATGAAGAATTTTCAAGAAATGAAAGTTTTTTATTAAAGTTGAGAAGTTGTCGATTTGCATTGTGCAACAATTATATATATATATATATATATATATATATATATATATATATATATATATATATATATTTTTTTTTTTGAAAAGGGTTAATAATGTAATAAAATGTAAAAAGTAGAACATTTCTGTTTTGATAAGTTGCAGTTTAGTTTGTGGCTTTAAAACAATTGTATAGCTGTCCTGTACTCCTCCTGTAAGGTACAGATAAGCAGGTAACATAAAAATGATCCAGGAAAACCGCTTAAAAATAAAATAAGTTCAAAAGTATCTTGTGTTTTTTTGTTTATTAAGAACCATACAGCTCTTGGTTCCTATTGCTGAAAAACTGTTGTCTAACTAACCTTTACTGTTTTATTGTTAGTATGATGAGATGACTAGGCTGTTGAAACATAATGATCTAGGAAACATATTATTCAACATTGCATCTTGGGACCTAGTTCTTTATATCTCCCTATGAAAAATGCTACAAAAAAAATAAACTGCATCAAGCCCTGCTATACAGTGTCAGATGGATTGTGAAGGTTATAATGGTTGAGTTGCACTCATTTAAACACTTTGAGACAGTCTTCGCAACTGCTGCACTCTAGTCTGCTGGGACTGTGTGATTAACAGCACAGTCATAAGGGTACTGCAGTTAAGGAATACCATCAATATAATATGTTGCTGTAGTTGTGAAGCAGCATATGGAGTACTTAACCTTCAGGCATGCTAGTATCTGCCCACAATCTACTTATGGTTTCACTCACACCACCAGTGACAGCAGCGTATCATTTTAAAATTATTGTGAAAAGTTTATTGAGACCCATGTTTATTTCTTTTTTACATTCTGTCTTGATAATTCCAAGGTTATACTGATGTTCCAGTTTCACCCAATCTCACCTTTTAAAAATGAAAAACTTACACTTCAAATGTAATTCCATACATTATTAAATTACTTGAAAATGATAACAAAAATTGAGGTTATTTTTGTAGAGCAGTATTATTTTGTCATGGACTCATTCAGTCCTTAAATGTTCACTGAAATAGATGCTATGAGTAATGCAATTTCCACCTACCATTTATTGTGAAAGCATTTTATAAATAAAAATAACCAAAAGTGCACCTTGACAGATGGTGACTGGTTTATATTTAAAGCAGATATTAGTGGTCAAAGCTATGGGGGCTTTCCAAATCCATGTGAACTTAAAAACACTTTCTTTGTTAAAATATGGAATGCAGTTCAAAGTAACCCCCTTTTGCAGAACTATACTGTGAAATACTTATTTGTAATATGACAGTGCCAAAGAGCTAGGGAGCCCAGCCACTCATTACATGACAGCATATTACCAGTGCACTGATCTGTGTATCACCAGGTGGAAACTCTAAAAAGTACCTCCATGCATGATACAACATATTCTGCACTAAAATAGCTAATTGTGAAGAAGCCACAACTCCTTTTGAAATTCTTAGGGCTCTGGACTCATGACCGGAGGGTCGTGGGTTCAATCCCCGGTGGGGGACACTGCTGCTGTACCCTTGAGCAAGGTACTTTACCTAGATTGCTCCAGTAAAAACCCAGCTGTATAAATGGGTAATTGTATGTAAAATAATGTGATATCTTGTAACAATTGTAAGTCGCCCTGGATAAGGGCGTCTGCTAAGAAATAAATAATAATAATAATAATAATAATAAAGGCACTGGCTCATTGGCTCTTAATCCAGCATATGCAGTATAATTATACTGAAGGACGATCAAGCCCTTTCTGTTTTTCAGTGCAGACACCTTTGTGCTAACAATGAATCAATGCACCAGTTGGACTGGGAATAAGACCAGTTTTATTTACAAAAGTTCAGTAATTAGATGGCTGCCCTTTTCAAGCAATAAAATGAAGGAGCAATAAGTAAGTTTTGCTGAAAAGGAAGAAATCATAATATGGATGATGATAATAAAACCTGGAGCGATTTGTCATGCTAAAGATTCATTTCAGCAGCAGAACATTACCATAAGCCAATATGTTGGCATGAATAGTGCTTCCTCAGCATAACTGTTGGCTCACTTTGTCCAAAAAGGGGTTCTTTAACATTACAATATATTACTAATATGTTTTTTTGTTTTTTTTTGCATTGTTTCCAAATATTGTGAAAGTAAAATGTTGAAACTGTGATAACCATTTCCTAACACAAGATTTGCGATGCAATTACAGGAGATAAGTATATATATTTCTGTCTCAGTAAGATGATGATCTTTCCATTTGTCCCTGGAATTTGACACATTTTGACCCATGGAGAGATAATTGGACCAAACTGGCACTGGCCTACCGCCTCTAGATGTTCCACGCTTGGAACGCACATCTCTAAATCTAGACAATTACAAGAAGATGACAGTATCATGACATCAATAACCTAGAAAAAATAGCATTCCACTCAGGCTGCCAAGCAATGTTGTAAACATTGTATTTTATATTATTAATTAATTGTACTTGTTCATTGCAAAAAAGTTTAATTCAGGCCATAACACGATAAATTGTTTTCTGTTTAAAATATTGACACAAGGAATACAAGATTCAGTAAATGTGTTTTGCCCCAGGCCGATCAATTACCAAACTGGTTCATAATCATTGATAATCCCCTCTGTGTTAGATATTATTGGTTTTCAGTTCCACTGATGCTGCAACCTTTCCTCAGCAGTGTGTGCAACTGTGGTTTAGTATGATGTAGCTGTACTACCACTTGGTGGTGCCACAGTGTGGAAGGAAAACTAAACATACATTTAAATAGTACAATGTTGTGTGTGTTTTAAGTCTGTTAAATTTACCCTATTATTATTCAATATACATTCAACTGAAACCTAGTGTTTAGAACAGAATGTTTACCTAAATGGATTTTGCAGTCTATAGCAGTTTTTGTTTATTAATTTAATCTTGTAGAAAAGCATCAAATATATTAAAGGGCTGTATTAGACAACCAACAGTAAGAAAAGGTAAAGTAGAAACTTGATTTACATGTACATTTAACACCTGTAATGGGTACTATCTATGATGTATGCTTTAAAAAGACAGTTCTAGGTTCATGCTTTTGATCATCTAAATGGAACAGTCAGCAGTGTAATGTAGGGAAATGGTTCAGGAGAGATGAAGCTGTTTATAGTACCTACCAAATTAGTGTGTGAAGAGGAGAGGACAATGGGTGGGTCCCATTAACCAGACTGTTCAAATGGAAACATTAAGGGGGTTACTCTGGACACTGGAAAAGATGAAATTTGGCAGTGGTACATTTAGACATCGTATTTGACTTTTATATAAAATAGCAACACATTACATCACATTCCATTTTTTTTTTGTTAGATTCCACTCAGGGAAAATCAACAGAAAGTAGTCAACACATATTATGTTTGTGTGATATATGACTAAATTGTGTATGTAAATAGGAGATGGTGGATTTGTTCTTGTTGCTTTTGTAAATGGGAAATATTATTGAGATCTGCAAAGTGGACATTTAAACTTTGCATATCTCTCACCATAGCGACTGTTCTCCATACATTTGTGATTTACAAGGAGCAGAGACTAAAGAGGGTAAAGCTGTATAGAAATGTAGCAGCAGGAAATGAAGCATATGGAAATGAAATCCACCGAGTCAAAAAGAGGTAATTGTTCACAAAAATGGCTTTAAACTTTTGATTGAACCTGTGGTTGGAGGTTCAGAGTAGCTTTGGTGGTTAGGATACTCATAGGAAAAGCGCCATTTAAAGTTAATGGTTCTCTTCTCGATACACTTTGTATAAAATAATACAATGAATGTGGTATTGGCAAAAATCGAAATGTTATTGAAGCTGGCATAGAAAGAAAGGAGGATTCTTCCAGTTGATGAAGAAAAATAAGGGTTTGTAATCCAGGATTGTTGAGTGTTCAGACTGGTGGAGCAGTTTATGCAAGGAGATTTTACACAATGTGTCTTGTATGCATGTGTAAAATGGGCATGTGTCTTATAAAATAATTAGGACTACTGTTCACAGACCAGATATGATGGTAAGAATTAAAAAAAAAAAAAAGTCTCCCTCTCTTCTTAAGGTCTAACTAATGTTTTATCCTGTTCAATAAAATTCATAAAGCATTTTTAATCCCCTCTCCTTTCTTTAATGTGTGTGGATATTGAGACAAGTCTAAAAAAAAATTGTTTAATGTTTCAAAAGACAATCAAATCAGTTGTACCTCTGTGTATCGGCCATGTGAGTCAATTCATATAATATTATTAGCTAGCTGCCTGCAAAGTCTTTAATCAATAAAGAATATGCTGGGGGTACAGTGGTAACCTGTCATGTTTGTGTACCCTCACTTTTATCACATAAATAAAGCAATAGGTTTTGTATTGGTTGAACAGCAAAGAGAATGCAATGTTTTGTTACAATAATGGCAATGGAAGCTGACCCCCTTTAAGAAGCTGCTTGATGAGATTCTGGGATCAATAAGCTACTAACAACCAAACGAGCAAGATGGGCCGAATAGCCTCCTCTCGTTTGTAAACTTTCTTATGTTCTTAATAAGCTGTTGATTCAATTAACCAGTAATTCTATTGAGCATTTTTCACTGTTCTTAACTTAGAGTGTGAAGGTGTGATGTAAAATGCAGTAATTATTTTGTGCATCTGCATTATTGCTCTTCATTATGGAGCTATTCAATGACATTTCCAGCCAGACATACACCTTGAACACCCCACTCTGTTAGCAAATATGCCAAACGTGTTTTATAACATTCACTTGAAATATAATTGAATACCACAATACAATGGGCGAATACCACAGAATTCATTTTATTACATATTACATATATAGGAGCACCTAAATAGAAAGTTACCTAGTAAGAGAAGAACACGCCAAGGTACTCTGAATGGAGTACATATCAGCCCATCTTGCCTCCATGCCAATTATAGTATCAATCATGGATGAAGAGTAAGGGAAGAGGCACTTAGACCTGCTCAGGCAACCTGTGACATATTACACTTCTAAAACAGTATTTAATTGTAACAAATGCATACTTGTCTTTATTTTTTTTTCCAAAATATCCAAATACACTTTATAACCAATACAGAGGAAATTTAATCAAAAGGTTCCACGATATCCATGACACCGCTGCATAGATTACAATTCATATTTTTACTCTTTATAGAAAAAATCCCTTAGGCTCCACAATACACAGTAGCTCTTTAATCAGCTTCCCTGTGCCCAGAAGTTTCAGGTTTCCTTGCCCCTCCACAATTGGAATACAATTAGATATTGCCGTAGGCAAATGGAAATAAAACATCCTGATGACTTTTGTATTTTTAGCTTACTTCATTTTTTATTCTTTCGTATTTAAATTCTTTGGAAGATGTATCACTTCCTATTTATATCAATTTGTAATGTCCATTCCAATGAACACTATAATTAAGCTGTACTCTGTGTCCTGTGTCCATACCTCCCAGGGCTTTACAATGCTTCTCTGTACTTTACTGTGCATTAACTATGCTGTATCACACTTTGCTATGCCTTTACTATGGGAAACGTTTATATGAGCAAGGGGAGTTATCTTGGTAACACTTTAGTTTAGGAATTCATTATACATAACCAAAAATCTATAAATATGTTATAAGTATAGGATAGCTAGTTCCAGACTATTACCGACTATATTATAGGCTTATAGGATGGTGAACTCTGTAATTTGATTCTGAGAATACAGTTAAGTGGCTGAGGCAGATGGCCGATTGTGATCTCACCAATTTGAATTGACTTTGCAGTTGAATTACTAGAGGTGCCTTGGGTATGACTTTTTTGTGATGTGTCATAGAATACAGCTAGCGAAACATGCACTGTGATTGGCTGAAATACAGTTGTGGCAGAGCTGAGGGCCCTGCACAAGTAAATTTGTATATATTTTGTGTATATTGTATTATTTGAACACAATGGCATTAAGAAAGTAAACCAATTGACTGTCTTTGCAAATATGGTAGTACAATACTGTAGTATAAAACCATGCAACTTACAATTTCTATTTTCAAGTGGTGATATAAAATATGGAGTGGAGAGAAGGGCTATAGTGGAAAATTATTGATGCAAGGGAAGACAATGTTACCGACAGGAGGCTATAATGCCTGAAGCTGCATTGCACCCTGGAGGTAACAATAGTCTTCCCTAGGGGCATTTGATTTTCCACTATGGCTGAGTCTGCAGTACATATTTAATATATGAATCAGTCAAGAAAATAAGTGAGGCAAGGTTGGATAGTAAATATGACTTTATATCTTATACAGCACACGTAAATAAATATTGATGTATATATTCTGTTTAAATATAGCTGATACAGCATAAGTAAATAAATAAATAACATAAATAAATAACATAAAATATTTTTGAAGTTTATACCACATAGTTATCAAAGCTTTTTTGGCATATAGCTCTCCGTGTGGCATGCTGACTGCTGCATAATCTAGTTTATATCCTGGCTGTCTTTTATATGTCTTTTTTTACATCTTTTTTACATTTATATAGAAATTTTTATACAAAAGTAGTGCAAAGCACTGTACAGTACATAGCAGAAAAAAATAACAAACCACAGTACATTTGTATATGCTATACAAATGTACTGTGGTTTGTTCTTTTTTTCTGCTATGTATCAGAACATTTAAATAACAGATTTAAATAACAGTATACACAAAATACAAAAGCAGTCATTTTAAAGTTACGTTAAAACCCACTAAGATAAGAAAGCCATTTTATAAAAGTGTGTTTTTAGTCTTGACTTGAAAACTGTAACAGTCCCAGCTTCCCTGACAAATGAAGGCAGAGCATTACATCATTTCGGAGCTCTACAAGAAATAGCCCTCCCATGATGCTTTTGTTGACCCTAGGAATAACCAGCAGCCCCGCATCTTGTGATCTCAGAGTGAGTTTTGGAAGATACGGGGTCAGTAACTCCTGCAAATAACTAGGTGCTAATCCATTCAGGGCCTTGTAAGTTAACAGCAAAATCTTAAAATCAATTCTATACTGCACTGGGAGCCAGTGTAAAGCAGCCACAACATGGGGTAATATGTTCACTTTTCCTGGTTTTAGTCAGAATTCTAGCAGTGGTATTTTGAACAAGCTGCAAGCGGGATGCCACCAGAAAAAAGTGGGACACCAGAAAAAAAATGCATTGCAATAATCAATTCTAGATGAAACAAAGGCATGCATTAGTCTCTCAGCATCAGATACGGAAATAATTTGTCTAAGTTTGGCTATATTTCTCAAATGGTAAAAAGATACTTTAGTAACTTCCCTAATATGAGTCTCAAATGATAGATCAGGATCAAAGATGATCCCCAAACTCTTACTTTCTAGTTCTGATGAGAGACTGCAAGGGTCCAGCTCATGTAATCCCACATTTCCTTTTAGTTGGTTTTGTGATCCCACTAGCATAACCTCTGTTTTATCTGAATTCAACATTAGAAAATTCTGTAACATCCAATGCCTGATGTCTGTAAGGCAAGTAGCTAATACCACCTAGGCAGAAAAAATTCCTGGCTTCGGGGACAAATATAGCCAGGTATCATCAGAATAGCAATGGAAGTTCACTCCGTGTCTAAGGATAATGTCACCTAACGGTAGCATATATAATGAAAACAACAAGGGACCTAGAATGGAGCCCTGTGGAACACCACAGACAACTTCCGATAATGCAGATTTTACCCCCCCCCAGTAGAGATGAACTGAGATAGGACAAGGCCAGACAGTCCCACTGTGCTTTCAAGATGATTCAGTATCTCTGTATCCAGAGTATCTCCTCTCGACTCAACTACTGCAACTCTCTCTGTGGTAGTCTTCCGGCAATTGCCATCAACTGATTGCAGCTAGTTCAGAATGCCGCTGCCAGGATCCTTACCAGATGTAAAAAACATGATCACATCACCCTCCGTCTTGCCCAGCTGCACTGGCTAACTGTAAAGTTCAGGATTACTTTCAAAACTCTCCTGCTCACCTACAATGCCCTTCATCCGAGGTCCTGAGTACCTCTTCAACCTGCTGAGCTGCTATGTCCCTGCCCACAAGCTGAGGTCCTCTGACTCTAGCCTGCTTGTTATCCCCAAGCAAAAGTGCACCACACTTGGAGAACGCTCGTTTAGCTTCATGGCTCCAACTCTCTGCAATTCTCTCCCAGCTTTGGTGCATGATGCTCCTACCGTCACTCACTTTAAATCTCTAGACACCACTTGTTCTCTCTTGCTTTCCATGCTCTTTAAGCCTGATATCTATTATTAGCTGTTGTGTATCTTTTTCTCATGATTCTATATGACATATGCATACTGTTGTGTCTTTGCTACTTCTGATCTTTCACTGTATCTTCTTATGATTCTATATGACATATGCATCCACAATGTTTTAGAATTTTCACATCCTAGTCTTGTGTTTAATGTATTATGCATTGTTTTTCCCTATTTAATGTATTATGCATTGTTTTTTACTGTATCTTGTAAAGCGCTTTGTGATGGTGGTCCACTATGAAAGGCGCTATATAAAATAAAGACTGATTATTTTTACATACAATTACATTATTTTTTTACACATTATTTTTACATACAATTACCCATTTATACAGTTGGGAACCATTGGTGCTGCTGGCATCCCAGCCCCACTCCACTCCATGTGGCAAAGTGGTTAATAGTGTGCAGGTGCAGGTGATCAATGAACAGACAATTATAATCCAGGTGCAAAGGTTGTTTTATTAGTTTTATGTCCAGTGCCTGACGGCAAAACAAACAATAAACAATAAAGATGGGAAGTAATACAGCGGCGTGTATTACTTACTTTGTAATCCCTGGGTTGGTCCCGAAATAATAGTCCCGTTTATTGTACCCCCACATGAAACACAAAACACATACACTAGTCTGTTATGGTGGTAGGAGTGCAGTGCTGTTCCAGGTTTGTGCTGGCCTCTGGCGACACCTCCGGAACGTGTTAGCTGTCTAATAACAACAAACAACAATTAGACAAGACAAACTCACGATACGGATACACAAAACACAGGTCCTTCCGGGTCACTTTTCATTAACCACAACAAAGGAACAGATTACGTCACTTCGACCCCTACTTATACCGTCACTCATGACACCTTGGTAAACGATTGCACAGCTGCCACATCATTTCTTTTCCGGGTCGGTGAGTTAGTGTACAGAAGCTCCGTCTCTTTTCTACATGACCGACTTCCTTTCAACCCTCGGAACGAAGTGTCAGGCCAAACAGTCCAGAGTACTCTGTTCCCGTTACTTAGCGCCCTCACAGGTCGGGAGGGAGATTTACCACCAAGAATCACTGTCTTTCTGTAACAGGACCCCAAAGAGTTATTTTACATAAGTTATTTTGCATTTTATTTTTAACCCAACACTAATGTTTGTTTTGTTTCCATGAAGTCAAAGTATGAAAAATATATAAAACTTGTTATATTGGACCCTTTGACAAAACTATATAACTAATCTAGGCTGTCCTAGTGGCACAAGTAATGTGAACTGTTAATGTTTCCTCTATAGATTCATGTTAAATGAAAATGAGTTCCATTTTTAGCTGCTAATGCTCCCCTTGGTGACTGACCAATTGCATAAGGCCAGGTGCAGCTTAAAGCAGTCTGAACAAAATAACGTTTCCTAGGGCTGATCTAGGTCAAATTGGGTTAATTAAAATGCTTCACTGATATATTTGTGTGAGAGTCCCAAGCATTGGGAGCGATGAAAAATCGCAACATGACTAGATTAGATAATGATTAATAGACTCATGCCATGAATTTTCGTAATGAGTATGACAAAGTATTACACAAGTAATTTGGTTGTCATTTGTACTCAGAGCTTTTTTTCCTATGTAAAAAATTGCATTTATCAGCTCCTGGTTCCAGTATGGCAGTGATGACTGTCAATCACAGGTCAGGATATAGCAGGCCAATCCAGAGGGTTCATGTTATTCTTTCAGTCCATGTGCATGCGTCCATCAAACTATTTTTGTTTACATTAAAAAAAAAAAATTGATTAGCATATACTTTTTTAAAGGAGATTTTGTGTTGGTATTTCAGTTTTTTTGTGTGCTTTGGATCTGTGTGGGATATTGTATACTGTAACTAGTTTGTCTTTATTTAGACAAGGGTAAAGATAAACAGAAATTATTTTGTTGCGACTATTTTCAATGCATTTTGTTGCAAAAGTAATATTATATTGTCTGTCTGGTAAGAGGTCAGTGTTTTTATCTTAACAAAGATCAGATATTTTTCGAGTTCCTTGTGATGTTACAAAGAGGGTATTTGATTTTTTCTCTTAGTTTTTTGTCTTTAGTTTTAATTTTTTTATTCTTATCTGAGATGTGATGTTTCTAATTTACTCATTCATCAACAGTCATTTTGAGTGCAAGTTTCTTTTTTACCACAAAGAAGTTAATGTTTTAGTAAATATTGAGATCAGATGTATGACTATATATTTTGTAAATCTTTGTGTCTGTAAAATAACTAATAATTCAGCTTTTAATTAAATTTACACACACAAGCTATTGTCTGTTTTGGACTATCACTTACAATTGTAATTGCGAATACAATTATTTTTTTTCATTTTATTTTGTCAGGGATATTTGATTACCTATAAATGTTTGCAAATAATATATTGGGCAAAATACAGCTGCCTTTCTAATCCCCCAAATATGACTGCCTTGTGCTGCTACGTATTTGATGTTACAGCTGTGACACCTGTCAGTCAATAGGGGAAGGAGCCGGTTGGTAAATTTCCTTCAAAACTAAAAAACCTTCTGTATATGGCAAACTGAAGTGAATGACATGGAATGATTGTGTTAAATTGTTAATAGCTACAACCACTTTTAACTATTCAAGTAATCTGCATATTATTAAAAACGATGGAGTGGCTGTATAAAATTCAAATGAAACACTTTTCATTTGCTTTCACTTGAGGGTACGCTGTCGCTGTCTTCATGCAGTAAGCCAAAAACAGCTACAGCAATTGACCTTTGAAATACTTTTTCTAGTTAAACAGAGTAAATAATTACATATTTAAAATAAAAATATTATTTAAATGTGTCTGGATATAGAACAACATCATGATTCATATAAGGTTATTTTAAAACACAAAGATTGCCAAACAGCGAGATGCATGCTGTTTTATTTAATTAAGCAAAACCAGAATGGTAAAATACATTGTCTACTCTGAATCTAACAAGTAATGATTCATCTCTTTGGAAAGAATACAGACACTTGCAGGAAATAGAATTACTTAAGAAAGAAAATCAATGTCCTTCAGTAAGACCTGCCCGATGCCTTAACTTAAACCTAATTAAACATCTTTGAGAGTACATGGAAGAGAAAATGAATACAGAATACATGAATGACATTCCATCTGACTTAATACAAAATTGTACACTAAAGGTGACAGAGAATTCTACAAAAAACAAATACAAGGTGGCCTACAAAACACTATGGCCATTCAAAAGCTGTACGTAAAAATCATTGACTAAAAGCAGTAACCATTATTTTAAATATTATTGTATTATTAAACTTTTCTAGACTGCTGTTAAAGAAGCCAGTTTAGAACAGCTTATGAATATCAATCTTTATTTAAAAAACAGAATAGCTGTGAAGATATACCAGGGAAAACCCACAAACAAAAACAGGAATACCTAATGTACCCTGTTAAACACTTCTAGCTCATTGGTGACTTGGTCCATGTGTCTGTCACTGTTGGTTATAGATGAGAGGGACAAGAAAATACTGAGGAATGACCCTAAAACATAGGCAAGACATTTCTTATTTAGTGTAGCATATACCAAATCTTATGCAAACACGACTTACATTTCAACAGACGTGCTGTATGAGATGATTTATAAAACAATAAATAGAACAGCAAAGGTCTGTGTCCCATAAAGAAATCTGAGAGTATCCTAACCTACCATAAGCATTATATGCCATTTCTAATACTTACGAGCAGAACGATTGTGCCACTGTTGCTCATTATAGAACATAACCTTTCATCTCAAAGGAATTTCTTGGTTCAAAAATGTACATTAAAGTATAAACATTGCTGTTTATAAGCACATTCCATTTCTGTTGGCTACAAAACATTCAATTATACTAATCCTTAATGCAATATTGCATCGTTAGCAAGTAAATAAACTCTATTATTGCAAAGAGTTGTTATAGAATTAAAGTAATTCTACAAATAATAATAAGGAACTTGCTGTAAGCACAGAACACATACACACGAGCTGTCAAAATTAAAAAGCTTTTGTTTGATAACAATTGAGTGAAATAATAGCATCTCTATGATGATTAATTACAGCCACATGATCTATGCATAACATCCACATTATCTTTAGGGCACATAACAGTTCAGTGAAATATTTGATTTATGTTAAACATGCTTTAAATATTTGTGTGTTATTTAGGTACAATAACTATAATTATATCTGATTATGACAATTCATATACGTCACCAACTAATCAACACCCAGTCATGCGTATATTTAATGGGAACCACATGAAACCCGGTGCTCTGGCGAGTCTAGTTTTGCCCGGGCCAATCTAGTTTCGCCAAGGGCTTCTGGGCGAATCCCGAAGTTACCACTTTTTTTCTGGCACTTGCCCGCGTCCAGTCAGGCGAATCTAGATTGGCCCAGAACTTGAAAAAGACAACTGGGCGAAACACTTTTTTTTTTCCAACAGTTTTCAATGAATTTCGGGGAGAGTCTAGTTTCGTCCAAAGCTTCAGAATTGATGCTGGGCGAATCTGGTTCACCCATGCCATTAATTTGGGAGAGTCTAGCTTCGTCCAAAGCTTCAACATCGATGCTGGGCCAATATAGTGTTGCCTATGCCAATTACTTGGGCGAGTCTGGTTTTGCATTTCTACACTCCCCCCTGCCAGTTTCCAAGTGTGTGCTGGGGTACCTGCCATGCCTCCACTTCTGACAACAATGTAGCGACTGTTTGCTGGCTTTCCAGTGACGGTGCAGAAAAGGCAGGACACCAGGGCTGGTTTCAATAGCGGTTAAAACCACTCTTTTTATTAGCTCTGTCTCCCAAAAAGTAAAAGTCAAAAAGTCTTGCTCCTCCATACATGCAGGCAAACTCGCCACACACACACAAGAGAGAAAGAGAGAGAGAGAGAGAGAGAGAGAGAGAGAGAGAGAGAGAAACAGTGAAGTGCAGACAAACTCACCACACACACACACAACAGAAAGAGAAATTATATATGAATTGTTCGTGTTCAAATCTTCTTTTGTTTCATCTTTATTAAAAGCTAATTAAGATTGTAACAGGGTCAATAATGCCTGTTATATTTCACATATTTATTTGTCACTTGTATGATTTATTTTTATAATTGTACACTTTGATTTGATTAGTGCACATTTTTTATATATTGTTGACTAGCACTTTGTAATTGATTTTTAACCTTTAACTTTGCTGAAGCTTTGGACAAAATTAGACTCGCCCAAATTAATGGCATGGGCGAACCAAATTCACCCAGCATCGATTATGAAGCGTTGGACGAAACTAGACTCACCCGGGCTAGCCCCGAAATTCAGTGTAAACTGTTGAAAAAATAGGTTTTGCCCAGTCGTCTTTTTCAAGTTCTGGGCCAATCTAGATTCACCCGAATGGACGCGAAAAAAAGTGGTAACTTCGGGATTCGCCCAGAAGCCCTTGGCGAAACTATATTGGCCCTGGCAAAACTAGACTCTCCAGACTATATATACAGTGTTTATATATTTAGAATATTGTTTAGTGTTATTATATTGCTGGAATACAAGCAGTTATTGTTCAATTGTATTCCTGTAAAACAACATGTTAACAGTTGCCTATAAAGGCTATCATTTGATGACAATGGCCTGTTTGTGTGTGTTTACCCTGTCAAAACCCCAGCCCCTCACAGGCAATTTCTGCCTGGGGGGCTGTGCCCTTAAATAAATCACAATATCTTCCAAAGTATAGACAGCACAGGCATGCTTCAGGGCTTGAATTCAAGGTAACCCCTTGGGCATCAAGACTAAAACCTCAGGTGTGATAAAAGTCTTACTCAGTACCACACTGGAAGGAGATATCCAGAAAAAATACATAAAAAAAACAACAAACGCTTTTCATTTTTTTATGTCCTATAGTCATTTTTTCAACTTGTAGCATATGAAAAGAGCCAGATTTTTTGTTGAACTGTTTGAACAAAGGGATCAAGTTCTACAGGAGTTTATACAAAGCTAAGCCCAAGGGTCCCCAAACCTCTCCAAAAATAAACATTGTGTAAATCTTTATGTCCAGTGATACACTAAGTTCTAAAAGGGATGTTAACTTCTGGCACCTCACATGCTATCCATTGCCACATGCATTAGCCTTTGAAGGCTTTTTTTTCCCTTATCTCATTCAAAAGGTGGGCTTCAGTGAGACTTCACTGTCATCAAGGTTGTAAGACCAGAGCAGCAAAACGCAAGCTAGTCGATCGCATTTGTTTTGGAAGCATGGGGGTACTAGACACATTGCGAATGGGATATCTCAGCGGTGAAATGACGGATTCGAAAATTCCTTCGCGGTTTGACGGTAGGAAAACAACGATTTTGATATTCATCAGCTTTTTTTCTCTTTTGCTTTTGTAATAATATTACAAATGAGTTATGAAATATAATGTTTACGTGCAGTTCCGTGTTCCGCCCGCGGGACTAGAGGTCGTAAGAGGTTATTTATCGCAACATTCTTCTTATGTCTAAATTTGATAAGCCTTCCCAGTTAAATCAGTTGCAAGAGGTTACTACATTTATTTTCAATATCATTAGAAGAACACATGATCACCGTCTCAACTGAGAGGGTTGGACATTTAAGCATTAAGCAAATATGCACTCCAAATGCTAACCTAATTGCCTTTGATGAAACAGCAGTATAAGTGAGAATTCAAATAAGCACAGTGACAGGTGAACAAATACTCTAGCAGTCCAAAACAAGTTTAAGCTCAGCCAGAAGGGACAGGAGCTGTTAATCACGTATCACTGTGCAATTGTCTTCTGTTTAATATAGTTCATAGTAGATGGCTTAGGAAACTAGTTATTCCAAAATGCTGTGGCCCAGCTATTCACTTCCAGTCACACTGATTGGTACTCAGATCTTTACATTTGTCAATCAATAAAAAATATGTTATTGGCAGCCCTTCAAGGAATGGGCATCGTACATTAGGGATGTCTCCTTCCCACCCACGCTTTGTACCAGTTTGCCTATATCCTTTATGTGTAGGGGACCATGACTGTGTAAGGGATACTGGTGCTGACATACAACCGAATGGGATGTCCTTGTCTGCAAATCCGTATTTCTTTTAGTGCAGAGCTTTTACCATTCAAATTGCAACACCAAATCTTTGTTTAAAATTATTTTTTTAAATGAAGGCTTCCACGAACAAGTCATGCTGCTTATACATGCAGTATGTTGGTTGTTGTTCAAATGTGTGTCGGCTCATGCTATAGTGATGCCATCATTCCAAATAGGAAAATGCTACAACATTGGTACCATTCTACTGGCTCAGCCTGTTGTATATAACTTTGTGCTAATCATTACACCGTGTAACAATTTTTTTTTTTTTTTTTTTGGTTCCTGGGTAGTAAGTGTTATTTCCTAATTGCTTATACCTCAAAAGTATAGAAAATGGCTATTATTCCCCACAAACTTTGCTTTTGTGACCAGGACAGTGATATTTTGAAATTTACCTATTTTCCAGAACATTCCAGATAGATTCAGTGCTGAGTAAACTTGGAGTAACTTCTAGAACTTTCTAGAACTTTCCAGTAATATAAATAGTAGTATAAATACAGGGGCCTTAAGCCCACCAGTTCAGTTTAGTTCCAGCTGCCTGTGGATACATATCTGAATTTTTCTGAGATGGCATCAAGGTCATAGGAGACTTCAAAATGGTGGCATTCCTGATGGGTCTCCAAGGCGGTTTTACCAAGTTTCCCTGCTATCTTTGCCTTTGGGACAGCAGGGACACCAAGACGCACTACCACAGGCAGGACTGGCCACAGCGGACCGAGTTCTCTGTGGGGAGGAACAACGTCAAGTGGGAGCCACTGGTGGACCCCCGGAAGGTGCTGATGCCACCACTGCACATCAAATTGGGCCTTATGAAACAATTTGTCAGAGCTCTAGATAAGGAGTCGGCAGCCTTCAAGTACCTTCAAGACTTCTTCCCTAAGCTGTCTGAGGCAAAGGTCAAAGCCGGTGTCTTCGTCGGACCACAGATAAAGAAGATCCTGGAGTGCAATGAATTCCCCAAGAAGCTCACTAGTAAGGAGAAAGCGGCTTGGAACAGCTTTGTCGCAGTGGTTCGGGGCTTCCTGGGCAATCACAAGGCCGAAAACTATGTGGAGCTGGTTGAGACTCTGGTGAAGAACTACGGCACAATGGGCTGTAGGATGTCCCTCAAAGTCCATATCCTTGATGCTCATCTTGATAAATTCAAGGAGAACATGGGAGCATACTCGGAGGAGCAAGGCGAGCGCTTCCACCAGGATATACTGGACTTTGAACGCCGCTACCAAGGACAGTATAATGAGAACATGATGGGAGACTACATTTGGGGGCTGATTCGTGAAAGTGATTTACAGTATAATCGTAAATCTCGAAAAACTACTCACTTCTAAATCTTTTGTAGTCATTTTTGTATTACTTTAGTATCAATACATGTTAATTTGGATTCATATGTTGTTTTTTTTCTGACTTTATGTGAACGAAAAGACACAAATACGCCCGTTTTCTCATTGGAAATAGGTAAATTTCAAAATATCACTGTCCTGGTCAATAATAGCCATTTTCTATACTTTTGAGGCATAAGCAATTAGGAGATAACACTTACTACCCAGGAACAAAAATTGTGTTACATAGTGTTATTACAAGTATTATGGTTAGCCATATGAATTATGCAAAGCACATTACTGTGTATTTATACATTATAAACGTGTATTAAATTGCAAGCTTAAGTTTGTAAGCCACCAGAGGCAGATGTTCAGCTTTCTTGAAATCACTTTTCTAAATGTCTACTTCAGTTTACAAACTTATTAAAGCATTTCTTTTTATGTGTGTATGTTTCACATTGGTTTTCCCCAGAGTCTTACCATACATGCTCAAGGTTACATTGCTTCAGGCAGTGCTCAGACTCCTTATACTGTATGTGACTGCTGTGATACACAGTGATGAGCAGGGATCCTAGTTTTCCACAATATGCCTTATTTTGCAAATAAGTCTAAAATTGAGTTACAAGAAGTAGGAACAACGCACTGGATAGTGAAGTAAACTGCAGCTATGTTTCAACATGAATGTGACAGTGCACCGCGTTCAACCTTGACTGTTTATCTAGATTTCAAGCGGTTTCAGATGAAGCATGCTTACACACACTCCCATGGGTTGATGTAATAACACTGAGCCAATTATATACCAATAATAAATAGACAATGCTACCAGGGACAAGCTTGCTTTTCTGTCTTAAAGGGGGAATCCGCACCTGCCTATAATTGAAATGTTTTATTATTATTATTTTTTAGGTATAACCTTGCCCATGTGTGATATACAGGTGGTTTCAGAAGTCCTGGCCAATTATGGAATATAACTTGGCCAGCCTTCAGCTTGTGTTTACTAATGCTGGCCAAGTGTAAATATTCCTTCGGTAACTAGGCACTTTATTTTCCATGTTATACAACCCTCTGTTTTTTCAGCCATTGAGAGCACAGATATGCATTCATTGTTTACTGACACAGCACAAAGCCAACACAAACATGTAAACATGCCCGCAGCCATGCAGTTTTATTGCTAACATGACATGTTTCAGCACATCTAAGTTGCATAACCTCTGCTGGTGCAGCCCCCTTCAACCTGCGCTCACAACATTGATCCTTTTTAAAAGCCATACACTTAAAACCTCCAGTAGTTAATATATTGCAAATAAATGTGTAAGTTGATCTCTGTGTATATACAGAATTTGCAATGTGCAACTTTACTGCCGAGGAGAATTTTGAAAATATATGGATACTTACTGTACACCACATCTGAACTGGAAAGTGTAAATTATATCAATTATACCAGATTCAGAATCCTTAGTGCCTGACTGCCTTGGAAGGATGTCTCTGCCTCTGGCTTGAATTGTATGAATGCCTTCAACTGATCACAGCTGTTCCCTATGTAGCAACACTACATATACAACTAGTAGATACATTCTAGCATTATGAGGCTTTGTCTTATTTAAAAAGCCCAGCTTGTGTAATATAATGAAAGACAATATATTTAAACAGAAGAAATTAAAAAAACATGAATGACTAGGGCCTACCTTCTTAGAGCAATGAGAAGGATGTGAAGGATGTAAGTCTTACGTTTACACTAATGGCTGTTCCTGCAGATTAAATCATTCATTTTATTTCATGACAGAGATTCAGCACGAGCTGCCACCACTAAACCATGAGAATAAGTGAAGCACAGGCCTAGCCTTACCAGTATGTAAATGAATCTCATCATTTCTGACCCTGCAGTCTCTGTACAATGCTGCATACCAAGTACCAGTGCAGTGCTCACTGCTCCACATTACACATGCAACATTCAGTACTGACAGGTTTGTTCCATGTGACATATTAATGAACTAATTATGCAAATCACCTTATACAGCCCCAGTCTACTGATCCATGTGGTGTTGGCATGACTCATTACTCATGTGCAATAAATCCTGATATGTCAATGTGCTGGTAACATAAATCTACTAACATTAATAATGTCATTTGCTCAGGTTAATGCCACTTATTTTTTCACTTTTGTATAGCTCACATGACTAGAACCACTGTTCTTTAATAAATGAAGCCCAGCATACACAAGAAAACCAGAAACAATTGGCCATACATTTAAAGAATTTACTGTAAAAACGTTATTACCCAAACCAATTGAGACTATACTAGGGTGCCTAATAGAATTGTCCAGATATTTGAATTACAACCGTGACATTGTTTGTATGACTTTCCAATCATGAAACCTCTTAAAAGGATATAATACAACCCATTTACCTTTAAATACATAGCATAACATACTGTCTGAAATGTTTATTTGAAAGAGTAAATTAATGATGCACTAAGAGTACATCTGTGCTTTATGTGCAGGGTGTGCCGATAAAGGAGAAAAGATTGACCATAGCAGATGCAGTTAAGATTATGTAACTTGAAAAAACAATGAATAATCTTTCTTTTAAACTTTCTTAGCTTTCATTTTTATGTGCTTTAGGCATCTTGCCAAAAAGGAAAGATAAGGAGTTTAGTCATTTTTTTAAATGTATAATTGTACTGAATCATCAAGGACAGGAGAGATTGTCTTGGTTTCAGTGAGTCTATACAGTGGATCACATGTTTTTTTTTTTTTTAACGTGGCTCTTAAAAAATATATATATGCTTGAAACTTGAAATTTATTTTTCAAGGGTGATGTGCTCAGAGATAGCTGTTTGTGATAAGAACAAAAGAACAACAGTTTTATGCCTCAATTGAGATCTTGAGAATGGATAGCCTTTATTGTAAAACAGATAATTGGGTCAAAGCAGCAAGCATTTTGTTCCCTGTTTCAAACTGCATCAAGGGTATGCATTCCCAGGTGAAAAAATGAAACGTCAAGGAGAAGGACCCCATTGTGGTGTGAGTGAAATCAGAGGTTAGCAAAAGAATGAATGCTGTACTTGATTTGCTGCGATCTGATTCAAGCATTCAGAATCCTAAAAGGTATTGACAATGTCGACCCAGGGGACTTTATCAACCTGAAAAAAGAAACAAGGACCAGGGGTCACAAATGGAGGTTAGATAAAGGGGCATTCTGAACAGAAAATAGGAGGCACTTTTTTTACACAGAGAATTGTGAGGGTCTGGAACCAACTCCCCAGTAATGTTGTTGAAGCTGACACCCTGGGATCCTTCAAGAAACTGCTTGATGAGATTCTGGGATCAATAAGCTACGAACAACCAAACAAGCAAGATGGGCCGAATGGCCTCCTCTTGTTTGTAACCTTTCTTATGTTCTTATTTCTTGCAGGCTGATTCTGATGGCAATCCAATTACCAGGACCTGAGACAACCATGGAACTGAAGAGCTGACCATACTGAACTTTTCACGCTTTGACAACGGGACCATTGAGATCGGATGTTCTGCTGAAGAACCAATTGCCACCAACTGTGGATATTTTTTGTAAACAATGTGAAATTTGAATGATTTACTGTAGTGTTGAATATGTCTAAAATGAATGGTAATGTTATTTGGGTAAGCAGTAGAAGTGTGTTATACAAAGGAGTACATCTGTGGGTATTGTATAAGGTAATATCACAAGATATAATGGAGGTGTGTGTAACTAGAAGAAAATGAACTGCTGCCTCCTAATGACAGAGCATGCGCGTACTATTTTAGTACCTGTTTAACGTATAGTGATCATTTTTGTAGTTATATTTCCAGTTTTTAAAAGATTCTAATCTGCATAATATAACTGGAAATGTAATTAACGTGGTATAAGATAAGGTTTAATTATTTTCTTTTTTGCACATGGGAAGAACGCACAATGTTTCGGATGATCAGGAAATAATTTGGATCCCACTTAAAATAGAAATAAATGGAGAGTGATTTTGGCACATCTGCCTAAAATTGAGGATATTAAAAAACAAATGAAGATAGAAGTTGGTATTTGGACTGTCTTCCAGGTAATTTATTTTTACTTATTCATAAAGTAGAAAACTACTTGGGTGGATCTGACATGAAGATAGGTAATGTCAACACCTATCGGTATCAGGTATTCAGGGTAGGAGTATGTCAGTCAGTACTCACATTGATGGTCACTCTCTTTATGTTCTGTTACTGAGTGTGTCAGATTAAACATAAGGGTAAGGATATTGGGATCAACCAAAGTGTGACCTCTCTAGAGCCTCAGCATGACAATCATCTGAAATGGGATGGGTGGGGCACTTCAGGAGGGCTCCGCTCGTCTTCTGTGTTTTGTCATCTAGCACACAACACCTCAGGAAGGCTCTACCGCAGTGGTTCCCAACCTGCGGTCTGTAAACTCCAGGTGGTCCGCAAACAACTCCCAAATTTTGGTTCCCCATTTCTACACAATCACACGTCGGCCAACTATAATATGTATTACTAAGCAACAACAAACAGCTTTAACTGCATTATATATCATCATAAGATATGTATGTAATCTGCATTTTTCCCCTTCTTGTATTACGGGTGCATTTATAAATTAATATACTGCTATAAATTCTATATTACAGCTCCCTTTGATCTAATACCAAGCATTGCCTTCAAAGACGCCATTAAATGAAACAGCTTAATGTGAAACAAATACTAAATAAATAACTTACACATTATAAGGCACATTTGTCTTGTCAAAATTAGACTTTTTTTTTTTTTAGCCAGCATTATTTAATAAAACAAATCTACATCTAGCATTCACTTAAATGCACTGCTTTCTAATCTATGCTCATTCTACTGCTTGTGTTCACTGAATTTAAGGGAAAAAAAAACATAATCCGTCTGTGCCAGAGGTTAGCTGCATATAGTATCAGAAGTTAATGTGAAACAAAAAGAAGCTATATTTGTAGCTTGACTTGTGAACTGTACCGTAGTGTGACTGATTGATTTCATCTCCATGTTATTATATGGGTTTATTCAGCCAGGTTTAAGACTATATGCCAGAAGTAAATTCAATTAACCCTACTTCTGGAAATAATGTGTAGTCTGTTCTTGACGCTGTCATATTGAACCAAAATGCTATAAATCCTATCAACTGTGTGCAACCAATCCCGTTTAATTTACACATCACAGCCCACCAGAAGTGGTAAGTAACATCCTGTACACTCTCCAATCATTTTTTTTGTTTTTCAAATTGATTCCCACCCACCTTGTCTTTGTATTCCAGTTTTTTTTATATGTACATTAAGCAAAGTTGGCGATCAGTGAGTGCAATAAATTTAATGGATCCGAGGATGACCCAAGCCCCAGTGCATTATTTGTCAGGTTTCATCAAAACTCTTAAACCTGCAAAACTGAGATGCCATTTATCTACAAAGCATTCAGAATTAAAAAAAAAATAATAATAATTAAACAAAAGAAACAGGAACTTTGCCATCAGCAGCATTCAATGTGCAAAATAACAACATTCCTGGTAGTGAAGATTCAAGCCCAGGAATCTCATTAAGTCAGGTATGTTATATAAATACTTTACTTTCTATGTGTACTTATACACATACAAATTAGTTTAAAAATGCTGTTGTGAAAAAATGCGTGCCAAGTGGTCCGTTGGAAAACACTAAGGTGATCCCTACCTTGAAAAATGTTGGGAACCATTGCCCTACAGTGCTGCTGGCATCCCAGCACCACTCCACTCCATCCCCCACCAAACCCAGCCCAGGTTACCTACAAATCCATTCCTTTTCATTGATGGAAACGTCATCCATTACTTATTTTAGCCATCCATTCCTTTCCATTGAAACTTCATGACCTCTTTGAGGTTCCAAAATGGCATCTTTCCTCGTCAACCAGAGCCACTTGCTACTTCTCTGGCTCCTGAGAGCTTTCATTATACTCTGCAACCCTGTCCACTGAATCCAATAATTCTGAGAAGCTGGGTCATGTAGTGTGTGACAAATCCCCGACAATCCACCTATTGAATAAACCCGGAGTCTCCACCCCCCACCCCCCCCGTTCCACCTCAGCAGCTAACTCAGCATACTGGAGTTTCTTCCTCTCATATGCCTCATCCATGGAATCCTCCCATGGCACTGTTAGCCTCCAATGTCCTCCTTGAGCTGGAGCTGCTTTGTGCCATCTCAGGGGAGCTGAACTGTGACCAAGGCCTCCTCTTCCCTGTTGTACTTGCCCCATGATATCACTGATACATAGGGCTGCCTTTGCATCTTCCACAGCTTCCTTTGCTGCCCCCTTTCTCCCAGTTCTCACTACAGGCGCTACCTCCCTCACACACGATTCCATCAGTGTAATTTCCAGCCGAACCTTAGCGCACTTGAATTTAGAGTTAGAGCTGAGACTGGCAGATGCAATGTCCCTTTGGTGTAGAGTGCTACCCTGCTAATACATCTTGGAACTCCCAGCCATTTTCTAACGTGTGAACTAATCAAGGCTTCCAGTCTCTGTAATGTTGACACAGAAACCTCATACACAGTAAGCAGCAACAGCACGCTTGAAAGAAGACCACATTGAAAGCACCAGACTTTAAGTTTACCCAGTGAAATATATTTTAATATATTTAGAATGTGTTCTAAATCAAACTGCTACATGTTCGAATGTGGTAAACAGGAAATTAAACCAAAACCAGTGACGTGTGCGTTGGCCACTATTTCAATGCACTAGCTGTGCTATGTTTCAAGCTACAAAAAAACAAACCAAAAAAAATTAAATGCTTTGCTTTATAGGAATGTGAAGAAAATTAAATTATTAATTTTCTTCACATTCCTATAAAGCAAATTTATTCTTCATGTTGCACGCTTAGAAAATGACAATATTGACATCCACTAATTATTTTCTTCAAGCTGCAGCTTTATTATCTGATCTGCATTTAAACAGCAGATTTATTTACTCACAGAGCAAGCTGTCTGCACAGCAGTTTCCTTTTTTCTCTTTTGCAAGTCTTCTTGTAATGCAGGTACCACATTTCCTTTATCCATCGTTCAGATTGTTTAACCAAAATACAGATCTTCCAATGTTTTATACCACTTAATTTAATGTTTTGTGTCTCCTTTCCATTCCATAATTTCTAGCACTTTGCTGCTCTGAACTCTCAGCTCAGCTCTCCCCAATATTTTACTTTTAGTTCTTCAAAGGCCAGTACTCCACAGAACATCCTTGTGAATATAAAACATAAACACTATATATTTTGAAAACTAGAAATACTTATAACCATTAATATTGCATTTACATATTTTGTAAACAAAGCAACAAAAAAAAAAAGCTTGTAAGTGTATATTCCCATTTTACTGTGTAGCAGTCATACTTTTTATATAGTTAACTAAGCATGTGCGTTGTGAACCGACGAAAACAGGAATGGGGCCGGTGTCAGGAACGTGACCGCTTTCAAAAGATTCCCACACTGAAATAGCTGCAAAAAAGAAAAACTGAAAGACTGTAAAGGACTATGATGTGCTAAAATGGACACAGAATTTGTTAAAGGTACGTCGATAATGATTTTTGTTCAGTTTTCCGGTAGGCTAAATTACATCTAGATGTGTGGAGAGGCTACTCAGAATGAATGTGGTGAACTGTCTGCGATGTGCACACAACATTTAAGTAACAATTATTTCCATGTAATTCTTGAAAAAGGGGTATTTTGTGAACGTGTGTCACTGTTTACCATTTACTGTACATTTAAATAAAATATTCTAGAAAATGAATGGTTCTGTGTTTTCTTATTCATGTAAAATAATTGTTGGCCTGAATTAAATGAAGCTTCAAAGAAACTGGAAATACTGAGGATTGTAGCATAATGCATTTTGTTACCGGTACGGTAATATTTTCTCATAAGAATTGGGATCCCTGTACAAACATTCCTGAAAAATAGGTTATACTCTTAAGCGGGTTAGACTGTACCAAAATCACTTCACAGCGCAAAGACTGTCTTGCAGGAAGTCAAGAAGCATGACTTACAAACAGTGATTTATTTAACCTTATTCTATACAACTTTGATAAAACGTGTGTGTTTTTCAAACCTGCACATTTGAGCTATATAAAATACACTGATGATGTCCATGGTGGAGACATTTTTTTTTTTAACTATTTTGTTATCTACACTTACTTTAACCAATGATTGTTTTATTCACAACTGTGAATACTGCATTGTCAACTGTAATATTTTGACCTTGTTTTGGCAGATTAAAAATGACTGCAATCATGACTCTCTAATATCATTTCCCACATGCTTGCACCTGTCACAGAGTGAATAAAGAAAAATATTGTGCATGGATTTTAACTTCAACCTGTCCCTTTAATCATAAGCTACCCTATAACAAGTACTGGGACTGTACTGTTGCACAAGGTTTTGTGGAGTGTAGAGTATAATCAGCAAGGCATCTGAGAAATAAAACTGCTCTTCTCTTAGCTGGCTGCTTTATTGACCATTTGAAGAGAATTAAGATTATCTCCTGTAGATATACATTTTAACACTGATGGGCATATCACTGAATGTTTGTGGATATGTAAGTTCAGTCAATCAGTGAGCTGACAAACAAAAAAAAAACATGGATACCGAGGTGAATTTTGATTTTAGGTTTGACTGGAACACTAAAACACCTGTACATTTTAGGAACAATGCCTCTGGCTAGAGTTCTTTGACATAAATAAAATATATAATAATAAATACATTTTAAACATAAGTATTTGTTATGCTGCTGGCAAACAGCAAATGTAGGTCTGGTATTGTGGAATTGTGTCTGGCCACCAGCAGGTTTATATTTCAAATTGGTGCACCTCCCTCCCTCCGTCCCACAGTCCCACCATCCCTCCCTCCCTATATCAAACTGGAGCTTGATGACCGTTACAGCCCCATTTGGATCTGAAACCAAAGTAACGTCTGCACACTGTTATGTTCTGTCTGTCACTATCTATCTATCTATGACTCACTGACTTGATTAGTATTCCTAAACAGTTTGTTGTCCTCTCTCCAAAAATAGACAAAGAAAATTCCATGGATTTTTGAAAATGGGTAGGAAATCTGTTCTTCATTTTACCTAGAAAATAAATGTTTTAATAGTTGTTTCCATTAATTAGGCTTGCTCCTTTTCATGAGCTTAAAATACCTTAATAAATCACTTACCTTTTCAAAGTTAAAGGTTTAACTGGCGTTTATCATTGGAATACCCTGAAACCTGTGTAAAATACAACAGGTTTCTCCTTTTTCATTTGAGTTGACAACATACAATACCATGGGGCAGTGATACTGTACTAGTATCCAAAGCTAACAATGGGAAGGTTTCAGGTTTTATTTTCTCAGATTTTCCTTAACTTAGAGCTCTACCCCTCGGACACCTTTGGTTACTTGCTGGTCAGGAGCAAAGAATACATTGACTATTATCGTATTAAGTAGCAAAGCTCTTGCAACCCATTGCACAATTAAGAAGTTCCATGATGTTTCAATAAAAGAATTCGAGTTGGATAGAAAAGGAGCAACAATAAATAATATATTTAATATTTCACATTATGTAAAAAGCATTTATTTGTCAGATTACATTCCTGGGATGCAGGATATCAAGCAAAAAAATACTATAAATAAAGCATTGAGAGACATACTTGTATATATCCTAGTTTTTATCTGAAAAGTTATGTGACTTCTGCTTAGCGGTAGCATCAAACAGTCGAGTAGTCAAATAGAAAAGTGACCATCAATCAGTCGCAATTTTACCTCAGCTATCTGCTATCTGTCTGTGTTACCCCAATAACTTCCATATATAAGGGCAGGCTATATAATGTTAAAAAAACTTTCAATATCTGCCAAGTGAAACAAATCTGTGACATTTGCTAAAGTTCACTGTCTTCCACTTGACTAATGTGGTTTATGGAAGCTCACATTTCTTTCTAATAAAAATATGAAGAGTAGACATAATTAGATGCACATCCTTACTGTAATGATTAATTGTGTCATGTTCCAAGGCTCAACCAAATGTCTGTTTGGCTCCCTATCCGTTTATTAATATTTTGACAAGACAAATTGCTTACTGTTATGCAACTTGAAAGGTAATTTGTTGTACTTATTTTACTGATAACATAGGGTTGACATATATAAAAAAAGTAAATGCTGTTGACATTGTACAGAAAAGGGCAACCTGGCAAATTACTGCTGGAAGTAGGTGGGCGAATATAATTTGTATTTAAATGGGATGATTTTACTTCTTTTAGTTTTTGTTACCTGTCTGTAAAACAAATAACATACACATGAGCATCACTGGGCTGTGAATATAATGCTTTTCCGGTTTAAAGAAAAGTAGCAAAATATGAATTTCCAATATTTAGAGCCTTAAAAATGCTTACTATATCCCGATGCTACTGGCTGCATCTCCAAATACATTATGTGTACGTATTTCAAACTGACACACTTAAGATCTATTCACACTGAACGCAATGCGATTCGTCCTGCGATAAAATGATACTTTCTCTGCAACACCACCTTTCACACCAGTGGAGACAGACATGTGTGATATGATGACAGTCATGTTATACAGCTAATACACATGTACAATATATAAAAGTATTCTGCAAAATGCTAATTTCAGTAAACAAACGAATCATACAGACCAGCTATATCGAGTTCTCTGAAAATGGACTCCCAGATGTTTTCCCTGTGTCTTTATAATTTTTGTGTCCTTTGTTACACAGCTCTGGGTATTTTGATACTGCAGGAATTACTTTTTCTTCTGCCATTGTTTCTGGAAAAAAAGGAACACAAGGGAAGCTGTTCTTCATTGGTCAGCTCCCTAGCTGCAGCGAGACAAAATTGCAAAAATAGCCACAACATCCTATTTTTTTTCACATCGCTTCAATGTCGCTTTGCAGGCAGTGGGAATAGCTTGTATCAAAACAGTTTTTTTTTCAGTGGGGCGGTGTGTCGCACTACACATTCTCTTGTCGCATTGCATCTCGTGTGAATAGTAAATCTTGTATATAAGCTTTTGCTAATACAGTACCCTCTTCTGTGCCTAAATTATTGAAGCTATTGCCCCTTTTAATTGACACATTTTAGCCCCTAAATCACATAGTTTTTCACTTCCATAGCAGCAGTGATTTTATTAATTCACTAAGTTTTTAAAAAGCCCTGGCCCAGGTAAGAATCACACTCAGACTGTGGCATTTCCTGGTAAGACACATCATTTATAATTCTGATGAAATTGATTAAAAAAATCTTCCTTCCTAAAATCAATCTATACATTTTCATAGAGATGTGCTATTCAAAATATTGTGCATGTGAATCAATTATGGTATAGATGTTTGCCAATATTCTGGGTTGATAGTTGAATTATTGCTAATTAATTAGCTTTGATTGAGTCTAAACTGACCTGATGTTGGCAGCTGAGCATATAGTATTCAAATATTCCATGACATCTGATGACAGTCTATCCAGTTAATTTAATTTAAAAAAAAAATGATACAACTTCAAATTAAATTACTTCTGTATTGAAACTGAAATAAGAAATAGCCTGGAATTAGTTGCTTGAACTGGGCCTAGAGTAAATCAGAATCGGAGGCTGTTGGGCCTTGCATATTCAGAAGAAGAAAAATTCTCACATGTTATGAAATTGAAAAATTAAGTATAGAAATCTGTGCCTAAAATAAAAGTAACTATCTGTTGAAACAGAACCCAGCTGGTGGTAACCCTGGAAACCCTACTATCCTACCCTATATATAGCAGTGACCAAACATGATTTTTTTGGAAAAGTGTTATTTTTCTACATTTTGTGGCTTTTCATTTGATATGTTACATGCATGCAGTACAAACTATCCAGTAGTTAAACACATAAATGAAAACAGTGAAAAACAGGTGGAAATAGGGCTGTGTAAAGAGTTAAAAAAAAGAAATGGAGCGCTGATTAAAAAGAAAAGCACCTTTTTCTTCAGCTGCAGCAAAAACTTCATGTCAGGCAATGGCAAAAGCAATGGAGAGTGCTCTGTCTCACAGTGATGAACAGCTGTAGGTCTCCTGAAAGCAGCTTATTTTAAAGCAACACCAGAGTGAATGATGATGCAGTAAAATATATATAGATTTTGATATGCAAAAGTGCCTTTTCTTTTGCCATTCCCCCCTAAAAATTTGGAATCCCCCCCATTGGCTGCAGCATAGGGGGGGAAATCCCCCCAGCACACAAAAATGAAATTCAAGCCCTGCTGAATATCATTAGCCTCATTAGTGTCTCATGCCACTTCATTTGAATACATCACCATCATGTTATTTTTAAGGCATGCTTGCTAACTCACGTCGCGCTTTATCATGGTTGATAAACACAGGATTATCTAGCACGTGCCTTATCCTTGGATAACACGTGTTATCGCGTAAGAACCTTTAATAAATGAGGCCCTTGGTCTCCTAGTTCGTGGCTTGTCATTGACAGAGTGTGTCTAGTTATACCTCTCGTCAGGTTTCAAATTGCTGGCTGTGAGCACCCAAGACAGCGAGCCACAGTACGCTGCCCTAGTTCAGCCTCCAACATGCCGACTGCATGAAGGCGCTGCTCTCTTGACAGACATGGCATATTGTTTTTTTTCTGTGATTTTCTTTATTGCTTTTATTTAAGCTTGCAATTCGACAGCTGAAATCACTTGATATCCAGTTTCCAATCAACTGTCTCGCTATTTATATAGCACCTTCAGAAAGCAGTTCAAAACATCAATAAAATTGCAAAAGCCATGTGACACGGATGGCTGTGTGGTGACATCAGGCCAGAGAGACTCACAGACAAGCAGGCAGGTACTGAGGTGCAAAGGCACGGCGTCATGTTTATTTAAACACAAGAATAAAATAAAAGGTTTAAACAAAAACAATGCTCACAGAGCAAAATAAAATAAACAAAAACAAGTCACCAACACAAAATAATCGTAACTAAACAAATACAGTGCTGGAGCTTCCAGCACTCATAGCAGTTGTTTTTACTTTCGTTTCATTGTGTTTCATTTAGTTTTTGCTTTCCTTCTCCCGTCTCTTTCTCACACACGTTCCTCCTCCGAACAACCCACACCCGGAACACAGAAAGCTGCAGACTTCTATACGGATGACCATCTCCCGATTAGCAACAATTAATCAATGAATTAACTCGGGAGATGGTCACCTTCTGCATGAGGTTTTTGTGTGGATGGGGCTTCCCTTCTAAACAATAACAAACACACGACTTTGCCGTCCTATAAATATACATACAAAATACACAGGGTGGGGGTACCGCGTTCTAAAATAAACAAATGTTTTCTTTAAATAATAAACAATACATTTTAAATCAAACAGTAAAATGCAATGCATATAAACAGCAGGGTTTTGCCCTGGCCCCTTTTCATGTGCAGGGCTCCTAGCCCTGTCACAAGCCATAAAACAGTAAGACAACTGTAGTACATAATAAACAGTAAAAACAGCACAACAGTAAAATAAAAATGACATTCAGATTAAAATGGAAAAGATAGATCATAAAAATAGGTTTTCAGTCTTGACTTAAATTGCAATGGTTGAGGCCTCTATTAGAGCCAGGGAGAGTGTTACAGTATAACTGATCGCTCTACCACCTGTGTTTTTCTTAAAAGCCCTTGGGACCGTAAGCAGCCCAGCACCCCAGGATCGGAGAGGCCACTCAGGAATATAAGAGACTAAAAGATCCCTTAAGTATGATGGAGCCAGACCATTCAGGGCTTTATAGATTAAGAGCAGGACCTTAAAATCAATCCTTGACTACACCGGGAGCCGAAGTAGGGCTGCTAGCACAGGGGAAATATGTTTAGATTGTTTTGTTCTTGTTAAAACTTTGGACGCAGCATTTTCTACAAGCTGCAATTGGGATAAAACATAGCTTGGGATACCTGAAAACAGAGCGTTACAATAATGAAGCCTAGATGATACAAAGGCATGCATCAATCTGAGCATCCTGCAGCGAAAGAAAACATCTTACTTCAGCAATATTTCTAAGGGGGAAAAATGACACTTGTTACATTCCTAATATGCGGTTCGAATGAAAGATCTGGGTCAAAACTTATACCCAAGTTCCTCACAAGTGGCAATCATTCAACTAAATAAAAAAATAAATAAAATAAGTATATAATTTGATTGCACTGTCCCAGTTAATACTGTAGACAGCAATGTCATTAATCAAAATAGCATAAACATTGGTTCGTTATTCTCATAATAGTCAATTCACCAGGTTATTAAACAGAAAGGCGTTAACAAGGACTTGTATAACTAAAACAAGTTTAGTTAGTGAAAGCAATCTTAAAATTATATATATTCATAAACCTTAGTTGGTAAAGGCAATATTGAATGAATGATATATGGTAACAAATCTTATAGTTGATCAGACAATCTTGAATTTTAAATATATGCACAAACCTTATAGTTGGTCAAAGCAATCTTAATGATATAGTTCTCAAACTTTAACCGGTAATGGCAATCTTGAATTAATATTATTTCCAAACCGTTACATTTACAAAGTGTTAACCACACTAATCATTTAAATCACATCAAATGTTCAAATAGTAACTACACCGATAAAGAACCATATCACAGACACGCAATCCTTGGTTAATACCTATAGGTCCTAAATAAATATGTAATTGGCCCCAGATACATTTTCAATTAGTAAAAAGACTTAACAAATGTAGGCATCAAACAAAACATAGAGATGTGTGCCCACAATCTGTGTGACCTGGACTTCAATATTAGATTCGAAATTGGCTCCTGAGAATGTTACAGTGAAATGCTCAATAGATACACACAGCTATGGCCAAACAAACATTTTGCATCACCCTATAAAATGTACTAATTTTGCTTCAGGCCAACTCCGCTTTTAAGATGATCAATTAAAAAGGCACAATATCAAATGAAAAAGTAAGGTCTAAAAAAACTAAAATGGATAGAGTCCCAACTCATCAGCAAGTCTTTCACCACAAGGACAGTCTCTCTGCTATGAGCAGATCTAAACATCGATTGAACATTTTCAGGGACAGAATCTGTTGAGTTGTTTGACTGCTACCTTTTCAAGAACTTTCGCTAAGAATGGCAAGTTAGAAATGGATCTAAAATGACTCCAAACAGCACAATCTAAGTTAGATATACAAACCTGCACCCCAAAAAACATGCAATAGAAGATGTGCAAGTGTCCAACAAAAAGCAGAGCAAAGGGTTAGATTTGATGGAGATGTATTTAGCAACAATATAAATCATTAAATTTGGTACTGAGATAAATATAATAACTCCCCCATTGTGGTGCACACAAGTTTAATCCACCTCATGGTTAGTGTTAGAGTAACTGCTTTAGAAGAGAGTGAATGCAAGTTTTCCTTCCAGGTGAATGCTCAAGGGACCCCATGTGGGGTGTTACTCACCATGTGCACTGAAGGTTGAACAAAGTCATTTTAAGGACTTCAGTCAACTAGACAGGAATCACAACCTCCCACTGACATGTTCACTCTAGCAAGGCAATCTTCATCAACATGTCAGCATTACTTATGCCATGGAGTCCAGGCTTCAGCTTCTACAAAACAAATCATTACAAAATGTTTGATATTTTATACATCAGATACTATATATATATATATATATAGTAAAGTATTTATCAGCAGGAGTCTGTGTTGTGTTTCAGACATGTGTCTGTCCCTTTAAACACACGCGGTACACTGGAAGTGCTCTTTAAACACTGTAGTGTATTTTTTATTAGCAAACTGATTTCAAAACACAAAACAGAACCTAGCCCTTCTTTGGGCACTAACTAAAAAGGTTAACAGTAGTCCTATCTAACATAGGGCAGGGTAAGCCTGTTCCCCTGTTTAAACCAATTCCACAAATAACCTAATCGAAAACACCATCCAGCACTTTCATTGTCAAAAACCTGTACCTCTGTTTGTTTATCAGAAAATCCTTCTTTGTCCAACCCACTGTTCTGCTGTCTGCTATCTGCTATCTGCTATCTGCCCACTTCAGCCCCCATCACTGAACACACAAACTGTGACCTGTTTATTCCCCAACTTGATCAGATGCAGCTGATCAGCATTTACCCATTAATTATTGAACTAACCAATTGCTACCTTTGTTATGATGAAGTGTATGTGGCTATCATCAGGGTCCTAAAGTCTCTGAATTAATGTTCGGCACATACACATTATCACTTTATATTACGACCTTCTCGCAAACCAAGTGCGAGAAGGAGAGCTGGTCGGGCGAGGGGAAGAGGGAATGGGCTCGCCCCAGGTTCGGCTGCCGGAGCGGGGCTGAAGCGAAGCTGAAGCATCTCATCTCCGGGAGAAAGCTGCAGCTCCTCTCGCAGCAAAAAAGAAAATACATTAGGAAAGATAACCACGTAGCAGACCTAATGTTTATTTAGTTATAAAACAAATGCTGAATAAGATGTCTGTGTTATAAAGTGCCAGCACAGCTTTTCTTCAGTTCAGATACTGTATCAAAATGGAGAGACAGAGTAATACTGAGAAGCTGTTTATAATAACATAAGAACATAAGAACGTTTACAAATGAGAGGAGGCCATTCATTTGGTGGTTAGTAGCTTATTGATCCCAGAATCTCATCAAGCAGCTTCTTGAAGGATCCCAGGGTGTCAGCTTCAACAACATTACTGGGGAGTTGGTTCCAGACCCTCACAATTCTCTGTGTAAAAAAGTGCCTCCTATTTTCTGTTCTGAATGCCCCTTTATCTAATCTCCATTTGTGACCCCTGGTCCTTGTTTCTTTTTTCAGGTCAAAAAAGTCCCCTGGGTCGACATTGTCTATACCTTTTAGGATTTTGAATGTTTGAATCAGATCACTGCGTAGTTTTCTTTGTTCAAGACTGAATAGATTCAATTCTATTAGCCTGTCTGCATACAACATGCCTTTTAACCCTTTGCAGTCCGTTGTCGGACCTGGTCCGACATTGCAATTATTCCTATCAGGTCCATTGTCGGACCCTGTCTGACATCATTATAGAAACGCAAAAAACGGGTTTTAGTCGTTTTTTCTCCGGAAAAAGCCGAGAAAACCATTCAATGGCCGAGTGGGAGCGACAGGAGCCGAGACAAGTCAAAAAAAAAAAAAAGTCGAATCTCATGAATAGTCATACATGGCCCTGGTATCAGATAACGGGGCGGTCATAAGTAAACAAGCTGGCTGATAGTGCGTCAGCGCACAGAGAACACGGACATTTGCAGAGCTTTTTTGAGATGTTATAGTAATAAAATAATGACTTGGATCGCATTATTGAGGAGTTTGGTGATAAAACGAGTGATCAGGAGATGATTGATCGGTATGTACGATTATTATTATTATTATTATTATTTATTTCTTACATAGGTGAAAGCTATAGTGAACGAAAGGGTGGGGTGGGGCTGGAGATGCCTAGTGAGTGCTTTGTTGTTATGCAGGGCCTTTTAAACCCATTTGACTGTGAAAAAAAATACTTTTAAACAGCGTGTCTAAAATTAACTGCGCGTGTGAAAATAAATTAGACCTGGCGTGCCTGATGCGCATTTAATAAATGGACCGCAAAGGTTAAACCCGGGATAATTCTGATTGCTCTTCTTTGCACTCTTTCTAGAGCAGCAGTATCCTTTTTGTAACGAGGTGACCAGAACTGAACACAACATTCTAGATGAGGTCTTGGAGAGTGGAGAGTATGTAACACTGAGCTGTAATCTTATTGGTGGTAGTTTACAACATTGATGTTGAAAAGACGCATGATAGGTGCAACTGCAACTGGGACACCAACTCAAACTACTATATCCATGTCTGCATTGATTGGCAAACATAATAGTCTGTATGCAATTGGATTGTGCAATGGTCAAGGCTATAAACTGGTCTGGTTTACCTAATGATCACTTGGTATCTGCGGCAAAAGGTTTAAAAAACTGTAGTTGCCTCAGAACCTCTGTAGCCTGAAGCTACGTGGCTCAAAGCACACCAACTCACAACGTGTAATGGTCTTCAGGTGCCAGATAGTAGGAAGACTATTTTCTATGTTGTAGACCTAACCGGCATCCGAAAGTCCACTAAAGTCAATGATCACACCAGTAGCTGGTTCATATCCTGGTCCCCCTATAAACATTACTCTAGGCAGCAGGACAGTGAAGCAGATCATAACTACAGCATTACCATGCTGGCTAGCCTCACTAATGTAACAAAGCTGTTTCAAGAAGCCACAGGGCCTGCGTGGATACAGTATAAAGATGTATTTGTGAGCTCAACAGCAGAACATTAATGTAATAGTTTGGATAACAACAGTCACGACCAGCAGACACATTTCAGCATGAGAATCATGACAATGAACTGCTGTGACAGGCCCAAAGCCTAGATATGAACCTATATGAGCAGCAGGAGCTAGCAAGAGCTAGAATGGCACGCCAGGGTAGTGTGTAAATGTAGTGCTTGTCACGATTTTCTAAAAATGAGTTTACATTGCTCAATTTCAGCTGCAGTTTAAGGTTGCTGGGAAAATGTTGCAGAACAGCTGTAGCGGGTAGAGGGAATCGATCTTTAAAACAGAACTAGCCTGCTGATGGCCGCCGGGGGTCTGTTTCTCAGGTGAGTGCTGCCAGGTGAAATATTGGATTGAAGTGTCTATTGTTTTCAGCAGCTAAGAGAAAGAGATCTGTTTGAAGAGTAGTGGCTTTCAATACCAAACAAAATCCCATTTAACACTGCCCCTGCAGGTTTGTTTTTTAACCGTTCTTAGATTTTTGCTTTCATTTTCTTTGAAGTGTTGTGCTCTGTGTTGCTGCTGAAATACGCTTAAATCGCTGGGTGTTTATTATTTACACAATTTTTCTTTTTGTTTGTGTTATAGCTCAATATAGCTGTAATTTCAAGTAACTAGGTCTGACCTTTCATTTCCTTTGGATATTTTATTGAACCTTGTAAAACAGCACTAGGACTACAAGTAAGGTACAGTAATTTGGTGCTGGTAACAGGGTACAAAGATTCAGATTTTTCTTTATTTGTATTAAACAGAGTCGATGGATCTTGTTGTCTAAACATAAAATAAACAACCAGTGAGAAGTGTGTGAAGACAGTGGCTGCAGTGAATCAAGGGGATTTGCTGTATGAAGGCAGGCCTGGGTCTGGACCAGGAGCCTAAACACCCAATCAAACTGTATAATTGATTAAAAAAAACAGCAAACAGAAAACCCTACTTGGACTTTGACTGGTGCTTTGTTCTGTTCTTTCCCTTGTAGCTTGTCTTACATAGGGATTTTATATCTATTTATAGAAAAGGTTGAATGATTCTGTTTTCAAACTCTTGTGGAGAACTAATGGGGAAAAGATACAACTCCTGTTCGAAAGGCATTGAGATTAAATACTTGGGATAGTCCAAAAGAGTATAGAAAACTCCTCTTCAAAAGTCGTTGTGCAGATTAGATGCGTCTTATGTGACAGGACATTCAACAGCATACAAGGTTCCTCTTCAAGATACTTGATATATGTCCTTATATTATCCAATAGAAAGTTAAGTCAGTGAGAGAGGATATAGACCATATACTTAATAGTGACACACTGATGTAAGGTAATAAGCAGCAATACTGAATTCACAGTAATTAAGCAGAAGCATTAAAAAGCTTCTACAAATTAGAAGGGGGACATATGACAACTGGAGAGTCACACCACACTTATTACAGCAAACTTGAGTTAGTCATTCTATGGTACCTAATATCCTTGTAAGAAGGGAAATACACCTTGGCTGAAGTCAACACAAATGGCACCAACCTACTACCAATCTCTGGCGTTTTCATGCCACCCAGGCCCGCAGGATTTATTTTTTTGTTGCAGCACACAGACAAAGCCACAGACAGATACCAACAGGGGTATCACATGGACTGCAGTATGCAGTGGTGTAAAATACAAAAGAACAATAAAACAAACAGAAAACACTGTCAAATAAATACAAACATACATACATACATACTGTACATACATACATACATACATACATACATACATACATATATAAAAGGTGCTGTGAAAACGGTACGGCACTGCTCCTAATACAAAGGAGGTCCCACTGACACACCCTAAATATACTTTTTAAAAGGGATTCTGCAAATCCCCAAACTATTCCCTGACCCTTTCAGAGAATTAGATCATAAACCACAATCCCGGTTCCACATCAATGATCAGTGGTTGATTTGTAAATCCCTGAACTAATACCTGATCCTTTTCACAGATCATATATCCAACCCCGATCCTGGTTTCACACTCTCAGATCAGTGTTTAAAACAGACTTTTTCTTTTTCTTTGTATTTGCTTACAGCAAAGATTCAACAAGGCGTCTTTGTGCTGACGGTAGTAGTGACATGTTTGGTCCCGGTGACATGTGAAATAGTGTCTGCTGCGCATGCTCAATGGAGAGCAGACGCTATTTCATATTTAAGCCACATGAAATACTGCTTGTATTGAAATAGTGTCCGGAGGAAACAGGCACTTGAGTCTGTATTCAGCACAGTGAAGATTGTTTTATACATTCTGACACATCTCACAGTATTATCATCTGTTTTATTTGTCTGTAAGAAAAGCATATTCTTAAAAATAAAAATAAAAATAATCTCGTCTAAATGAAAACCTGATTTTTAGGTTTTTACCTTTATTTAGAAAAATATTTAGAAAAAAAACACCCAATTTTAAAGGGCAGCAGTGTGGAGTAGTGGTTAGGGCTCTGGACTCTTGACTGGAGGGTTGTGGGTTCAATCCCAGGTGGGGGACACTGCTGCTGTATCCTTGAGCAAGGTACTTTACCTAGATTGCTCCAGTAAAAACCCAACTGTATAAATGGGTAATAGTATGTAAAATAATGTGTAAAAAAATAATGTAATTGTATGTAAAAATAATGTGATGTCTTGTAACAGTTGTAAGTCGCCCTGGATAAGGGCATCTGCTAAGAAATAAATAATAATGATAATAATAAATCACCGAATTTGGAAAGAATGTACCCAAAAAATCAGAACCCCTATCCATAATTTCAATTTATTCATGAAACACCATTCCAGGATAACTTGAACACAGAAGACCATTAATATCCTTCATTCATGAAACACCATTCCAGGATAACTTGAACACAGAAGACAATTAATATCCTACATTCATGAAACACCATTCCAGGATAACTTGAACACAGAAGACAATTAATATCCTACATTCATGAAACACCATTCCAGGATAACTTGAACACAGAAGACAATTAATATCCTACATTCATGAAACACCATTCCAGGATAACTTGAACACAGAAGACACTTAATATCCGAACCAAACCGACAACCTGTTACTTCTCCGGCTCATCTACATCTTAACTACAACAAAAGAAACAAACAAAAATAGAAAACATAACTTGTTTGTAATAAAAGTTTCTTCCTTGTGGTAATGGTAACATTATCCTGAGACTGGAGAGTATTTTACGAAAAAAATAAGGGTGTGGTGAATAGGCTGGTGGTGTGACGTCACTATACAGTCCGACCAATCATGGTGGACTTAGGACACTATTTCACAGGGATACTCTTTTTCGGGACACGCTCATCAGCCAGTCAAGAATTCGCAGCTGACCAGCCCTCGTCTCTGATTCCCTTCAAACGAATAGCTGATAGTGTATCACAGGCAGAGCGTCTGGCTCTCTCCTGCAAACAAGCCAGTGACAGAATGTGCCTGCTACAATCCTGTACTCCCTTCATAGCCGAACACAAATAAACTAGAAAGCTTTCATCTAACACAGTTCCCAAAGTCCACCCCTTCTATCACAGATTTTTATATTGATTAATCTTACTATCAATCAACCAGATTAATTCAGAACAATTAACATTGATACATTCTACGTGCAACTGATGATGCATTCAGCTCGTACACACAGATCAACTTTCAATTAACTGTAAGTTAAAACAAGTCAAACACTCAGTCAAGAATGGTAAGAATTGGTATTGTATGCATTTTAAAACAAATGTGTTCATGACTATTTTATTTTAGTTTTAGTTTTTGTTTTTTACCATCCTTACCAAATGATAAAGAGCTATCGCTATGCATAACCACATATGTCTATGGAGTAATATTCCCCTATGTTGAAGTTTGACTGAAGAAAATAATAATGATAATAATAATAATAATAATAATAATAATAATAATAATAATAATAATGTGATACGATTCTGTCCACATTGTGTTTCATCCTCCGTTGTGCATATAAAGGCTGTTCGAGCTTCCTTGAAGAGCTCAGTGCTGCGTCTGGCACACTGAGGAGGTGGGAGACACACAGCAAAACAAGTGAAAATTCTACAAGAAGCTTTCCATCTCTTTGTGTGTGATTGCCACACTAAATAGTCATAACCCCAATGAAAGAACTCCCTCAACTATTAACACTTGAAGCCTTGGCTTGCCTGTCACACAGTGGGTGAAAAACGTTCATGGTAGCTGAGAAAAGCAAACATCAAACTCAGTAACACTTTATCCACTATTGTTCTCAAATTATAAATTGAAAGTTAACAGAATAAAAAAAATAAATTAAAAAAAACATGTGCTAATGTTATAATACTTAAGCACAAATGGATTTGCAGATCTTAAATTAAATTCTATTGGAGCATGTAATTTACTTGCTCAAGGTCATTGTATACAAAATAACAATACTGACAAACTGTTGCTATATTGTACTGAGGGGTGGAGTGGTTGGTTATTGATTAAAAGGGTAAGCCTGCAGCATCCTAGGACCCCCTTTGAAATTGAGATTTTATCTTAAGGGTATTTCCCTGATGATTAATAAATACTTAAGTGGGGTGTTATTGTCGCGCCCCCGAAATAAATATAGCCAGACTACGCCACCTTATGTTTAAAGAAAATAAGGAATTCTGTTCTATTATAAATTACCTTCTACTTTCATTGACACAGGTTCGAATTATCAACAAAGGGGGACAGCAACTAGCCCACATCAAAGAACACAGAGAAGTAGCAATATGCAATTCTTTATTAAAAACAGGAAATAGTCAAAACTTGGCATTAATATAGCACACCTCGTCACCAACAAGAAAAGTCAAAGTAATACAGTAAAATGTGCATGACCAGTCCTTATTCAATATTGCACTTGCCCTGGCTGGATTGTCGGTAGGGGACGTGGTTCCAATCTCCTGCCACCCCAAATTTCAAAACTGCTCAATTATCCCTTTCCCAACAGGGGGCGCCACTCCACCACCGAGTCCAAGCCAACAGACTAATAGCACCAAGCCTTCCCCAGAGTCAATTGAGTGGAGAAAGAACGTTTCAATCTGCAACCGAGCAAGGCCTCCAGTCTCGATCTAAAAGATATTGCACACAACACAGGTTTCCTAATAAAAATAAAGCAAAAGATCAGTGCACTTCAAGACATTCCAATTCATCTACTGCTTTATCCAACAAATTAAAATAGTATAATAAAACCAGAGAGATTACTATTAAACAAATTACTAGTTAAAATTAATCACAAACACATATCTATAACCATATACCAATACACAGATATCTAGATCTATATATAAATGCACAGTATAATCTAGCAACAGATATAACCTAATAGCATATACAACCTAGCAGCTTTATGTAGTTTAGCAACAGATACAGTCCTGAAACGTTATATATTTTTAGCAGCAGATACAATTTAGCAGCATTGTCTAGTGTAGCAGCCAAGTATAATCTACCAGCATTTGTAGCAGTAAAATACAGCCCTGCATCAGTTTAATTCTGGCTGTAATGTAAAGCAGGGAACAGGGAAAAGACTCCGCTGATAAGTTATAATAAAAAGTAACAATAACTCAATGAGAAGGTGTGTGACTACTATAGTTCAAGCATAATGCACCACAACAAAAACACTTAGCTGATGGATGACGACCCACAACTCCCAATCCAGCGTCTCGGGCAGCTCTCTCTCTCTCAAAGTGCTCGTGCTTTTCACTTCTCTCCAACCAACGCCGCTCAGCTGGTCGTCTTCAACTCCTCACGTCCCAATTTCTCTTCAGTCTCGTTCCCAGTACACCAAGTGTCCCGTACTACTGCCAACAACACCCCAAATTCCTCACATCCTGGTCCCGTGCCGCTACCTGCAACACTCCGATCTCCTTGCTTTCTTTAGTCTTATATTCGTGTTGTTCTTTTCTCTATCCCCGCATTCTGCTTTCTCCCTATCTTGTTTCTTCCTCTTTCTTTTCTTTTCGTTCCACCTTGTTCTAACTTCGTTTATTCACTTTATTTTCTGAACTCATTTTCTGAACTGCGTCTCTCGAACTGCGTCTCTCTCAATCCTCTTTTTTACTCCCTCTTTATAGTGAACAGCTGATTAAATTATTGTCCACACCTGCGATCCAAACAGTGATTTCAAGCTGTAGACACCGGTGACGTTGCCATAGGAACAGGTAACACAGCGTGTGTACGAAAACGTAAAAAACAAAATAAATCAATACATCAATAACGTGCTTAAATTAAATCATTCCAACACCACAATGTGAAAAAAGGAAAAATAAATAAAACATTCTAAAAATCACAACAATATAATTCAATAAATCACATACACTTTTGTCACCCGTGACACACTTCCCTGCTGCATTGGTCGCTGTCCTCAGCGGCCTTAATACAAGTGCCTACTGCAAATACCTTGCTGGAAGTCTTCCCCTATTCTCTCTTTCGGATCTCCTCGGGGGAGGGGCTCCTTCACCAGCACCTTGTGGAAACAAATAACCCCACATTGGCTGCAATGCATCTTCTCTCTGAGTTACTATCTCAGGAGGTCTATCCATCATCTCCTGGGGATATAAAATACAGGGCCTCAACAAATTTCTATGTATTACTCGAGTAGGACCGTCTTGGCCTTCTGGCCTAACTCTGTAAACAGGGGCTTGCGAGTCAGTCCGCTCTACATAGGGTTCACTTTCCCACCTATCAGCTAGTTTACCTCTACCCCTCCTTCGTTTACTAGATACCAACACCCTTTCTCCAGGCAATAATGGGGCATCTCTAGCAGTACGATCATAGCGGCTCTTAGACCTCTCAGCAGCTTGCCCTGACCGCTTCCCTGCTTTCTGATAAGCACTGTACAATTTTGCGTGGTGCTGTGCAACCCACTCATTTAAAGTTCCCTCCCTCTCCACTTCTGGAGTCCCAAACAACACATCTGTAGGGAGACGAGCATGTCTTCCAAACATTAGGAAGAAGGGCGTATATCCAGTAGTCTCATGCACTGTATTATTATACGCATGAACTAATTCAGGCAAATATTGTGGCCACCTATTCTGTTGCTCCACCTCTAGGGTGCCAAGCAAATTTAACAAGGTTTGGTTAAACCGCTCACAAAGTCCATTGCCCTGAGGATGATACGGGGTCGTCCTACTCTTTCGGGCCCCATAGTACTGACACAAGCTCTTGATTAGCTCCGATTCAAAATTTGGACCCTGATCTGAATGGAGCCTACTGGGGCACCCAAACGGTTGAATGATATGCTGCCATAATACACGAGCTGTCGTGATGGCGGTCTGATCCCGGGTAGGGATAGCCCAAGTAAACCTTGTAAACATATCTGTCGCCACTAAAATATACTGGTAAGTATCATTTGGCCTACCAAGCGATAAAAAATCCACAGCTAATACTTCAAGAGGAGCAGAAGTTCTAATGGGCATTAGCTTAGCCCTACCCTCTGGTCGAGCTTTCCGCAGATTACAGCGGTTACAAGTTGCATGCCAGTGCTGTACATCCTTCTCCATCTTGGGCCAAAAGAAACGTCTTCTCAGCACAGACAAGGTTTTGTCGACTCCTAGATGACCAGCATGAGTGTGGTAAGTTTCCCAAATCTGCTTTCTGTTCTGCTCAGGGGCAAGAATTTGTAACTGTACCTCATGGGTGTTGGGGTCCAACGTCCTCCTGCACATCACTCCATCTCGCATTTCAAGTCGCTTCCACTGTTGCAGCCAGACCACAACTAAGGGGGACTCCCGTCTCCGCTCCTGTCCAGTCGGTAGGTCCCGCGACTCAAATACTCTCTCAAGCATTGCAATGCGGAGTCCTGTCCCTGTTCTCGCTGCCACCTACTGGGGTCCCAACCCCAACTTGGCTCGTCATCCACCTGGTCATCGACCTGAGAATGTAATTGCAGAACCTCAGCTCCCTCGCCTGGCTCCACATAACCTGCTTCTGGAAGTCTAGAAAGAACATCGGCATTAATGTTAATCTTTCCCGGTCGATACTTCACCTCAAGTTGAAAACTTGAAAGTTGTGCCACCCAGCGTTGTTCCACCGCTCCAAGTCTTGCTGTATGGAGATGAGCTAAAGGGTTATTGTCAGTGTATACTACTACTTTTGCTCCAATTAGATACTCTTTAAATTTTTCTGCTACTGCCCACTTCAATCCCAAAAGCTCCAACTTGAAAGAGCTGTAATTGGCATCATTCCGCTCTGCTGGGTGCAAGCTCCGGCTGGCATAAGCTATAACACGCTCCTGTCCATCTTGGAATTGAGACAACACAGCTCCAAGTCCACGTTGGCTTGCATCTGTATAAACGGTGAAAGGCAAGGTAAAATCTGCAAAAGCAAGCACCGGGGCCTGAGTCAACTCCCCTTTAAGACAATCAAAAGCAGCCTCGCATTCTGGAGTCCATTTGACCTCTTTCCTATTATTCTGCTTCCCTCCTTGCGCAGAACCTACTAACAATCCATGAAGCGGGCTGGCAATATGGGCAAACCTGGCAATAAACCGTCTGTAGTAGCCTGCAAACCCTAAAAAGCTCCGTACTTGCTTGACAGTCTTCGGCCTTGGCCAATCTCGTACTACTTCTATTTTAGTTGGATCTGGGGAAACACCCCCTTGGTTCACTACATGGCCCAAAAACTTCACTTGTCGTTGGAACAAGTTACACTTCTCCAATCGGAGTTTAAGTCCATTCCTCCACAGCTTCTCAAAGATGGAGTCAAGTTGCTTCAAATGAGCTGCGAAGTTAACAGAGTATACAATTACATCATCCAAATAAACAAGTGCAGACTCTGAGATCTCCCCTCCTAGGCATCGCTGCATCAGCCTTTGGAAAGTAGCAGGGGCGTTACACAGGCCAAAGGGCATCCTCTCAAACTCATATAACCCTAGTGGTGTTACAAAAGCTGTTTTCTCTCGATCTTGAGGAGCCATCTCCACCTGCCAATAGCCACTAGCGAGATCAAGTGTTGAGTACCATTCTGCTTTCTTCAGGCTAGTTAGTGCCTCTTCTATACGAGGTAAGGGATAAGCGTCTTTGTGAGTCACGGCATTAAGCTTACGGTAATCAACGCAAAAGCGCCAAGCACCATCTTTCTTCCTCACTAATACTATGGGTGCAGCCCACGGACTACAGCTTTCCTTTATAATTCCAGATTCTAACATGCCTCCAAGCAGTGACTTAATGTCCTTATACACCATCGGCGAGATGGGTCGGTACCTCTCTCGAATTGGAGCAGCACTTCCAGTGGGGATGTGATGTTGCACAGCCCCAGTCCGGCCATAATCTTCCTCGTGCTCCGCAAAGACCTTCTTCCACTTGAGCAATAATGCATCCAACTGTTCCTGTTGTTGGGGTGTCAGGCCATCACCCTGTAATGAAAACTGAGGAGATTGTGAATCATTCTGATCTACCATATGCGTTTCAGCTTCAACTACCTTAATTTCCATGACACCTTGCTCCAGTTCAGTCAGCTGAAGATCGGTCTTCCCCTTTACTTCCAGAGGATCTATCACATACACATTCGCTAGCTTCTGGTACTTGCCCAGAAACACAGGATAGGAATGCACATTTCTCACCCTAACAGGAATCCGCCCATTCTTCACGGTGCCAAGAGTCCTGGCTACCATCACGGATGCTACCTCACCAGTAGGCTCCACAATGGCATCATATGAATGGCCGGTCTTCACAGCTCCAGTCTTACCCCATATAACTACCTCACTCTGAGGAGGGACTCGAACTGGCCTATTATACGCAGGCCGAAGGGTCCCCATAAATCCATTAGGTGCCTTACCCACGATCACTCGCTGGCAATCTACAAATGCCTGATCCCACGCTCGTTGACTCGCAGGATCACACTGAGAAATAAAGTTAGAGTTACTTTGTTCAGTTTGAAACAGCTCAGTCCAACAAGCAGTAATCACATTCATTCCCAACAGTGCTGGACAGGACGGTAAGCAGTAGTCTCGGACTATGACAGCCCCTCGCGCCGGAATCTTCACCCCTCGGACTTCAAAATCCAAAATTGCATAGCCCACATATGGGACAACCAGGCCATTGGCTGCCCTCAAGGTCAACCACTTCTCATTGCCTTTCTGGATCACTTTATCCTTAAATTGAGAATTAAAAAAGCTCTCTGTTAACATCGTGACCTGTGAACCCGTGTCCAGCAAGCATCGCACTGGCACACCTTCCACCAGTATCTCCACCCGGGGGCACGTTCCTACAATTACATGTTCAAATGGCATAGAGGGACCTACACTAGAGTCACCCACCGCTTGGTCCACAGCAGCAGGTTCCTCTAGTTTAAAACCGATTCCTGTCTTCTATTTCTACATTGTCGTTCCATATGCCCACTATTCCCACACTGGCGACAGATTGGCCTACCTCGGGGATCCCATTGATGTCGCTGGAGTTCAATAAAGTGGTTCGCCTGAAAGCCTCTCCGTCTCCATTCTGGTGGTACATCGTAAGGAGCCGCAACTACAGCGCAATTCCCGCGACGTCCACTATATTCCGCTCGTAGCTCTTTAACCAGGTCCTGCGTCATGACTTGAAACTGACCTTTCACTTCTTGGAGCACTTGTTCTCTAAAGGCTTTTCCCCACTCTTCGTTACTTCCTACAGAGTTCAAAACACTCTTACTTACAGTCTGACAGGCAAGCGAGCTCCCCTCCTCACTATGTTGCTCTTCATCATACAGTACAGCCTCCCGCCGAGTCTCTTCAAATGACAGACGTTCATTCCTCCTCACTTGCCTCCGTAACTCCTGTCGCAGGCTCTCTCTCCTCAAACCCAGGATGAACTGGTCACGCTGGAGGGTATCTCCACTATCCAGGCCGCGTGGGTCTCGACGCTGTAACCTGCAGAATAATTCTCGTAGACGGAGGGTAAAGGCTTGCAAACTCTCATTAGATCCTTGGGTGCAATTAAAAAAATGTGAGCGCAGTACTGCAATTGGAACCCTATCACCATACAATTGATCAAGCTGCTTAAAAATCTGTTCTGGAGCCTGTCTATCTCGATCACCTAATAGTAATATCTCCCGTTTAGCCTCACCTTCTAGTGCCCCAATAACAAAATCTACTTGCTGCGCTTCAGATAAAGTTTGCATACGCATCATCATCTGTACTTGGCCCTTCCATTCTGTTAATCTAATCTCTGATCCAGTACCCTTATATTTGGGAACCCAAGGTGCCCCCATAAAGAAAGGCATCATCATTACAGGCGGGTTAGCAGCTTGGGGATCTGTCCCTGGCATGGTGTCTAGTTGCTATCAGCCTCTGTCGATCCTGCCGACTACGCCAAAATCGTGTCGCGCCCCCGAAATAAATATAGCCAGACTACGCCACCTTATGTTTAAAGAAAATAAGGAATTCTGTTCTATTATAAATTACCTTCTACTTTCATTGACACAGGTTCGAATTATCAACAAAGGGGGACAGCAACTAGCCCACATCAAAGAACACAGAGAAGTAGCAATATGCAATTCTTTATTAAAAACAGGAAATAGTCAAAACTTGGCATTAATATAGCACACCTCGTCACCAACAAGAAAAGTCAAAGTAATACAGTAAAATGTGCATGACCAGTCCTTATTCAATATTGCACTTGCCCTGGCTGGATTGTCGGTAGGGGACGTGGTTCCAATCTCCTGCCACCCCAAATTTCAAAACTGCTCAATTATCCCTTTCCCAACAGGGGGCGCCACTCCACCACCGAGTCCAAGCCAACAGACTAATAGCACCAAGCCTTCCCCAGAGTCAATTGAGTGGAGAAAGAACGTTTCAATCTGCAACCGAGCAAGGCCTCCAGTCTCGATCTAAAAGATATTGCACACGACACAGGTTTCCTAATAAAAATAAAGCAAAAGATCAGTGCACTTCAAGACATTCCAATTCATCTACTGCTTTATCCAACAAATTAAAATAGTATAATAAAACCAGAGAGATTACTATTAAACAAATTACTAGTTAAAATTAATCACAAACACATATCTATAACCATATGCCAATACACAGATATCTAGATCTATATATAAATGCACAGTATAATCTAGCAACAGATATAACCTAATAGCATATACAACCTAGCAGCTTTATGTAGTTTAGCAACAGATACAGTCCTGAAACGTTATATATTTTTAGCAGCAGATACAATTTAGCAGCATTGTCTAGTGTAGCAGCCAAGTATAATCTACCAGCATTTGTAGCAGTAAAATACAGCCCTGCATCAGTTTAATTCTGGCTGTAATGTAAAGCAGGGAACAGGGAAAAGACTCCGCTGATAAGTTATAATAAAAAGTAACAATAACTCAATGAGAAGGTGTGTGACTACTATAGTTCAAGCATAATGCACCACAACAAAAACACTTAGCTGATGGATGACGACCCACAACTCCCAATCCAGCGTCTCGGGCAGCTCTCTCTCTCTCAAAGTGCTCGTGCTTTTCACTTCTCTCCAACCAACGCCGCTCAGCTGGTCGTCTTCAACTCCTCACGTCCCAATTTCTCTTCAGTCTCGTTCCCAGTACACCAAGTGTCCCGTACTACTGCCAACAACACCCCAAATTCCTCACATCCTGGTCCCGTGCCGCTACCTGCAACACTCCGATCTCCTTGCTTTCTTTAGTCTTATATTCGTGTTGTTCTTTTCTCTATCCCCGCATTCTGCTTTCTCCCTATCTTGTTTCTTCCTCTTTCTTTTCTTTTCGTTCCACCTTGTTCTAACTTCGTTTATTCACTTTATTTTCTGAACTCATTTTCTGAACTGCGTCTCTCGAACTGCGTCTCTCTCAATCCTCTTTTTTACTCCCTCTTTATAGTGAACAGCTGATTAAATTATTGTCCACACCTGCGATCCAAACAGTGATTTCAAGCTGTAGACACCGGTGACGTTGCCATAGGAACAGGTAACACAGCGTGTGTACGAAAACGTAAAAAACAAAATAAATCAATACATCAATAACGTGCTTAAATTAAATCATTCCAACACCACAATGTGAAAAAAGGAAAAATAAATAAAACATTCTAAAAATCACAACAATATAATTCAATAAATCACATACACTTTTGTCACCCGTGACATTATTACAATGAGGATCACCAGAAACATATAATCTGTATGTTGCTGTAAAGACCCAGGTTTTAGCTATTACTATGATGCTGAAATGCACAACAAAAGAATGAAAAAGCATACAAATAGAAATTGAGAACTACTGTAAAATGGTCATCAAAGAAAAGCTAAATTCAATAAACCAAAATCTTAAAATAAATAAACACATAACTCTAGAAATGCAAATCTACAACAGTAGCAGACGAGCAATAGCCTTCTTATTTGCATTTATTTAACCCTTGCGTAGCCAGCTCTCATTTTGAATGAAATAGGACATCAACCATAACCATACCCCTTTCTTATAAAATCAAATTGTTGTCGATTTTGTGGATTTTGGGTTTACTGATTCATTTACAATTAAGTAGTCTCATTTTAAAAGAGTGGACTGACACATGTAAAATGCATATCCAAACATAGACAAAGCCATCAATGTATAGGTTTTTGTGAGATCAAACAGTACTTTTACTAGCAGCTGATGAGATGTTAGGCATTTGTTTAAATTGTTCCATTTATTTTAGAGAGCAGGGAACACTGCATCACAGTGATGTATTTCTGTATATTTAAAACTTCTATCCAATCATGTTCCTGTGATCCGGGTAAGAAATGTCACCAATTAGGCAAAACTGAATTTAAATTAAAAAAATAATAAATCACAAATGAATCAGTGAATTGCTTGGGATGGGAAAATGTATCTTCTGCTTCCCTGACACTAATCAATTATTTGCTTAAGATGTTAGTAAATATTGTTTTATAAGTGCAGATGAATATAATATTCTGCAATGAGAATGAGCTAATATACCTGCAGCGGTGGCGGAGCTGTATTGACTTTGCATTGTGCAGTGATATTGGGCAATACAATCTTGGGGTTTTAGTACATGTACATACAAATGACCACCTTGTGAACTACAAGTGCAACACTGTTAAAGACAGCAGGAAATTATGCAAGATACGGAATTTGTTAAATTAATTTAAACAGCAACCTGGAATACCAGTGAGTTTAAAACATGTATGTTACTTCATTGTTCTGTTAATGTTTTTATTTGTTTGTTTTTGGCTTATGGATTCATAATATATAATACACTCATGTGACAGGACCGGCAGAGCTAGTAGACTGATTAGGAGCCTTGTGCGAAATGCAATTGCAACTCTGTCAGGCTCCTGGTTGAACCTCTCACTTGTATATGTTCTAAAGGCAATGTATATCACACTTCAGGGTGCTGAGACTGAACTGAGCTGCCTCCATATATATAGGTAGAATATGGGGTCATATTGTACAAGGAAGATAATAATGCAGGTAACATCTTGTTTAAACCCATCCTTTGTTGTCGAGGGTTCTTTATCCACAAAAGTCAGTGTTAGTAACCCAGAACCATATTTAGCTCTGACGTGAACGTAGGAATTTGAGATCACTGATGACAGAAGCCACAATACTGAAGTCTTTAAAAAAACACGCTGTATGCTTTGAGAAATAAAAGTGAAATATATCAATTCAACATTGTCAGTTTTGAGCACCAAAAAAGGCTTTTTTAAATAACTGCAATAAACAAGTGACAGTGATGCATGCTACAATAGAACAGGTGGCGAAACCAGCTATTAAGCAACAAATATGTGCAAATGTGTCTTGTCCCTTATGTATTGTAGAAAGCATATGGGTCAGAATGAAAATGAGAACAATCATAAACAACACCAATTACAAATGACACTGCTGCTAAACTAAATCCAGTCAATGAGTGTTTCAGTGATCTCTGGTCTGTATGTAAAAGAGTTCGATTATCATTACTGAATATACATGAGATACAGCAAAAGAGCTAAAACTAAGGGTTTAGTCTCCAGACTTGGCAAATGGATTTTGGGTACATTTTTTTACTTCTTTTAACTTGCATTTAAACATAAAGTTGTTTTTCCCTGTTATTCAATAATCATTATGGTTTTATAAAACCTGTTTAGCACTGGTCTTGGATGAACTATTTTAGGTACTCAACGATTAGTGCTAATCGGGGGTCAGTAAAACCTGACCAAAAAATATGTTTTCTTTTGAGTTCTAGAAATGTATTAACTAGGTGTGTGTCAAACTGTCGAACACACAAGTACACATTACAAGAATGATAATACATGTGAAAAAGTAAAAAAACTGGTTCTTGTTATTATTATTTATTTCTTAGCAGACGCCGTTATCCAGGGCGACAATTGTTACAAGATATCACATTATTTTTACATACAATTACATTATTTTTACATACTATTACCCATTTGTACAGTTGGGTTTTTACTGGAGTAATCTAGGTAAAGTACCTTGCTCAAGGGTACAGCAGCAGTGTCCCCCACCTGGGATTGAACCCACGCCCCTCCGGTCAGGGGGGTCCAGAGCCCTAACCACTACTCCACACTGCTGCCACAAGTGAATAATACATGTGTAAAAAAACTGGTTCTTGTTATTTGTATACAAGAAGGAAGAGGGATTTGTAATTTGAAATTCAGAGATGAATTGCACACAAAGTAAAAAAAAACAAACCCTCAAATATACACTTCATCACAGAGTGAAAACATTTTTTTCTTAATAATCTTAAGACCTTTAGCATTTTAGAAAGGTATAATACTGTACTGGATAGACCTGAAAAGGGTAGACTTTTCACAAGTTCGTAAAGGGTTAAAGGCTTTTCCTGTCTTTCCCTTTACTGCCAATGCTTTTTGACACAATCAGTTTCACATGGCAGATAAAATTTTTCTTGCATGGATACCAGTTTTCACTTTTTTCTTTTTTTTATGGGGGGGGGGGGGGTTTGCCATTACATATGGTACATAGTTTTTGCCCTCTGTATTTCACTGAGGAAGCCAAATTACCAGACACTAATGCCTAGTAATCAGGATTATATTACTTAGTTAAATAATCTAGTTCAACATTGAACACACATTAACTAATCAGATAAGCAAAAGCGACTAAGACAAAATTGAAGTAGAATTCTAATTCAGTTGCCATCTGCTGTGTGTGTGTATTGCAGGAACGAGGGGTGAATTTGGGACAGAGGTTTTAAAAAGAAATGACTGTGGTCCCAGTTGCTAGGCAGTGTGTTGAAGAAGTCAAGAAAAATTTTAACTATAAAGGTTACAGATACACTAGGCTTTCATTAAAAAAAAAAAAAAAGTGAAATAGTCTTAAACTCACCCTGTTCAATACCCATAACAAAAACCACAGAAAAAGAGAGATGCTTTTTAGAAAAAAAAATATTTATATTTATTGTTTGTAAAAAATATTTTGGCATAGCCAGCTCAAATCTGACCGTGCACAATGAAACTTCAACATGTAGGGACATCGATTATTTTTATTATTATTTATTTATTTATTTTTAACAAATTGGATAACAAATAAAGAAATTTATGACCATATATACAAAAGGGACCAAAAGCAACCAAAAAAATAATAATAATGTGTTTGTCTTAGGCAGGGCTGTCTCTCAAAGTGCTACCTTTTTGGCTACCTTTCTATCTTTTGCTAGAACAACGCTTCAAGGCTGGAAGAGAAGAACGTTCTGGTCGCAGCACAAAAACATAAACTGCTGAAAGCTTGTTCTGACTTAGCTGATATTATAGACAATGGAAAATCACAATTAATTAGTTATTTAGTAGACACTTTTATCCAAAGCGACTGACAGAGACTAGGGGGTGAACTATGCATCACAACTGCTGCTGAGTCACTTACAATAGGACCTTGGTTTTACGTCTCATACATCTTCTGAAGGACCCATTGTTTCTAGAGAAACCAAATAATGGAAAGCAGGAGCCTGTCAGTGTGCATATGTTACCACAAAACCCTGAGACTGGCTTCAGTTTTGCCATTTTACTTTTTTAAGTAGACTTAGCTACAACATGTGTTTAATTTTGATGGGATGTTTTTATATGAAACCATTTGTTATAAGGCACTACAATAAAGTGTATTGTTTTTGGGGTCCTGCTGTGGGGTCATATAGTGGTCACAGATGGCATACTTGTTGGGTCTACAGCCGTATGTTAAATCATGCAAAACAAAAATGACTGATTTCAAGTCAGCGCTCTCCCATATATAATAAAGTCTGCCAGCTGGCATCCATGCACAAACACCTTGTAAAGCTGCTGAAATCTGGTCACTGGGGACTTTTTAATAAAAGAAACACAATGAATACACTTCTGTCGCACAGCTTGTAAAATTCATTATGCTTTAGAAGAGCTGACCTTACTGTGCAGGAAGGTCCCGCTGCATTAACTGATGCTAACATAGACTACTACCCTGGTCATTAGGTGTTGCTGGCGATGAAATTGAAAACTTCATTTACAATGGTCTCTTAGTCGATTTCTGGGGCTCTCTTGTGTTTTTGCTTCCTGCAGCTTAATATACTATTTAAACAAAATCCATCTGTACCAGTAGATGGCCTGAGGGAGTGTCAGGATCTGCGTGGGGTGAGGAATAAGCAAACTGTCCAAACAATAATAACTGTTCAAAAACAGTCTGTCTTTATTAAAATAAACAGAACCCCCGCTACCAGTCTGCCGGTGGGTTGCAGTCCCAAACAAACAAAACAATCAATCACAGTTAATCCAGTGACGGCCTGTTGTGCAAGTCCAAATCAAGTGCTGTCTCTCTGTGCAGGGAGGAGTGGTGGTTGTGTGCAGGGTAGGTGCTCTTGTGCAGGGAGGAGTGGTGGTTGTGTGCAGGGTAGGTGCTCTTGTGCAGGGAGGAGTGGTGGTTGTGTGCAGTGTAGGTGCTCTTGTGCAGGGAGGAGTTGTGGCAGTGTGCAGGGTAGGTGCTCTTGTGCAGGGAGGAGTGGTGGCTGTGTGCAGGGTAGGTGCTCTTGTGCAGGGAGGAGTGGTGGCTGTGTGCAGGGTAGGTGCTCTTGTGCAGGGAGGAGTGGTGGTTGTGTGCAGGGTAGGTGCTCTTGTGCAGGGAGGAGTGGTGGTTGTGTGCAGGGTAAAGGTCAAGTAAAACAAGACAATAACACAGCAGCGTTCCGTCTGCAATCACAAAGTCAGCGTAAGGGCCGTACTCACGGAGCGGCGTCCCCTTTGTGCTGCAGAACTCCTCCCTGGAGTCAGTGCGGCGCCGTGCTCTATCCAATCACCGCCCGCACCACAGCTGATCACAATGGAGTTGTTCCGCAGTCATACAGCTACGCCCTTTCCCCAAGATGGCCGACCTTCTGTCCCGTCCCACCATCGAGTTGACCCATCTCGGAAAAGGCGTACCACCATATTTGATATTTCTCTGAACCGCTATCTTTCTATTATTGGCTGCTCTGTTGCTATTAAGCTCACACCATGAACGTTGTTTTAAAGATGTTTGTGAGCAAAATACATTCTAATACACTTACAGGATGTTGGTACCTTTTATTTGACCAACCTTTTTTTTTTAATAATAATAATAATAATAATAATAATAATAATAATAATAATAATAATACTGTGGGATGTATTAAATGGAGCCACGCTTGAAATGTTTTTGCTTATGATTGTAAGTCGCCCTGGATAAGGGCGTCTGCTAAGAAATAAATAATAATAATAATAATAATCTACACAGTAGGGTATCTAAATACTGCCACTATTTAAATATCAAAATGTGAACCAAACCTGGTATTTTACTAGTTCACACACCCTCTGTATCAGATGCTTGTTTTCGCCACCATTTATATGAAATGAATGGATCCCATTTATCCACTGCCCCTGTGTTCCATGTTGAGCTCAAAATACTCCATGGTATTTGTCTGTGGAGCTACATGGGCAGGCATCTTGTCCTTACCCCTTGGAATGGAAGTTTTAGGTGGCTAAAAATCCCTCTTTAAAAGGGGCCATTGTCAATAGTTTAATAGGGGTCAAAGGGTTACAAATCATATTGACTCCAAGCTAAAGTTGATGAACTCCTGTTCATAACTGATACTATTATAGTTACCAGTATCTATACATTCCCATTATGCAAAACTCAGAGCTATATACATGTGCGAAAAATCTGGTAGAAAAGTAATATGCAAACAAAAAACCCTGACATATCGCATAATGGATTTAAACAAACTGGAGAGTCTAGAATTGGACATTTTCAACGTGGAGCTCAAGTGCCTGCAGACCATGTGACAGCTTCAGAAATCCCATCAAACCAATGCAGACTTTGTTTTTTGTGTATATCGCAATGTCACTAAAACCCATTCCCAGGCATGCCTCGTGTACAATAGCCATATATTTAAAAAAAAAAAAAATCACAAGGGCTTTAATCATTTCAGTTAAGTATCATTAAAGGTTTTAGCGAATATGTAGTTGCACTCAGAAATTTCCATCACCCACACCAAGAAACAAAAGGTCAAATTAAGTTTAATGAATGCTGGTTTGTGAACATTCACAACACCCACACATTGATATAAATACAAAAAAAAAACCCAGAAAATATTTGTCTCTGTTTTTCAAAAAGAAAGTTCTGGTATTTTTTACATCTGTTTTTGAGCAGGCATTTACAGAGATTTATAATTGGAAAAGGCGGCAGTTGAGAATACAATTATCGTTTTGTGTTGGCCACTGGTACACCTATAGAATGTGGGAGGAAGAATGTGCCAAACCACCTAGGAGTCCAAGTAAGAGACATTCTGTTTCCATAAAAAGAGAGTGTGTATATATATATATTAGGGCTGTCAAGCAATTAAAAAAATTAATCACGATTAATCTCATGATTAAAAAAATTAATCTTAGTTGATCTCGGTTTTAATCGCATATTAAATTGTTACAATTACTACATCCATTGAATTTAAATTTGTTTTATTACTGATGCTATTGTTTTTATTATCCTTAACGTGAATAAAATTGTTTAAAATGTATTTATTTATGTATTTATTTAACCAGGAAATTTACCCATTGAGACCACCACCAGAATGTACTAGGGGCAATCCTTTAGAAATTACAAATACAACCAACACAATAAAATGTGCGGTTCAAGCTTGATCAGCAGCATACAGAGATCAGAAAACATAATACATAGGATATCTATTTTTAAATGTGACTGTGAACTGAAATAAATTGTGTTTTTTTAAAAATAAATAAAATTATAAATATGTAGCTATAGTAAGCACTTCTAGGAAATGAACTGTTAATTGTGAAGAGAACATACAAAAAAAAAACTGTCATCATATCCAAAAACTGCAAACTAACAATTGTTAGGCTTTACATACTAGTGCAAAAAAAAAAGGAGCAACGCAGCCTAACTCATTTATCATCATGATCATACTTTGCTTGATATGGGCTTGCAGTGATCCTGCATTTCTTTCGAAACTGGTGGGTTTAATTTGTTGTTGTAGTAGTCTGTAGCAAAATAGCTGCTAGTGTATTTTGAGAGATGAAGGCGTGTTAAAAAAAAAGCCTGTAAAAAAAAAATCCCATTCATTTTTAGTTCTATGCTCCAGTAAGCGGTTCAGTGACTAACTTTCTATTTAAACAATAACTGCACTCAGGCGTTCACTCCAATGCTGCCACGGCCGGGATTGAAGTACGGTGTGCCGAAAGGCTCAAGACACAGCAATGTGATTAACGCACGTTAAAATAATTAATCTCTAAAAACATTTACGCGTTAACCGCAGAAGTTAACTGCAAATTAATTGACTGCCTGTAACAGGGAGAGATCTGGACTGGCCGTCTGACGCATGCACGATGCCTCAGGAAGGGGGCGGCAGTCCTGTGGGGTCTGCCTGCCAGTCATGGCGGTGACACGGAGAGGTGGGGAAGAGGGTGTGTGCGCTTTCCCCCTCTCTGAGTGGCTGGGAGGCGGGCTTTAATGGGATTGTTTAACCTATAAAGTAATACTCTGTTGTTTCCTCAGATCTGCCCCTTTAGACTGGAACAGCGAGCAAAGCGGTCTCGTTTGACTACAGAGGGACGGGAGGAAAACAAACATCCGGAAAGAAAAACTAAAGAAAATAATTTTAAAGAAAGAGAGAGAAAAGTGGGGAATCGTTGGGCAGCCCCGATATTGTTGTGCAGTGAGCTGGAGACAGCATAGAGTAGGACGGAGGTACGGGTAGCGGCGACTGGGGATATTTACACTGTGAAGTGCAGCACATTTATTTTGTAGTTTTTCCTTACTGTGTTTTATTTTCCCTGTTTCTTTTTGCCTTTTTTGTTTTTCATAGTTTGTGAGCACCTGCGAGTGCTGGACTGTACCTGAGTACCCTGCCATGTTATTCCCCGTAAGTTCTGGATACCATAGCTGGTAGCCAGACCACGGACCACAGTGCCCTCTACGGGCTCAAAGAAATCGGTGCAACTCCCAGGAGTAAAAAAATAAAACAGAGCACCTGTGTGGTGTTTCAACTACAATTTCTGTCTCCCATGTCAGCGAATACTCACACCCTTCCACACAGCCCTATATATATATATATATATACAGACGTGCTCAAATTTGTTGGTACCCTTACAGCTCATTGAAATAATTCTTCATTCCTCCTGGAAAGTGATGAAATTAAAAGCTATTTTATCATGTATACTTGCATGCCTTTGGTATGTCATAGAATAAAGCAAAGAAGCTGTGAAAAGAGATGAATTATTGCTTATTCTACAAAGATATTCTAAAATGGCCTGGACACATTTGTTGGTACCCCATTAGAAAAGATAATAAATAATTGGATTATAGTGATTTCAAACTAATTAGTTTCTTTAATTAGTATCACACATGTCTCCAATCTTGTAATCAGTCATTCAGCCTATTTAAATGGAGAAAAGTAGTCACTGTGCTGTTTGGTATCATTGTGTGCACCACACTGAACATGGACCAGAGAAAGCAAAGGAGAGAGTTGTCTGAGGAGATCAGAAAGAAAATAATAGACAAGCATGGTAAAGGTAAAGGCTACAAGACCATCTCCAAGCAGCTTGATGTTCCTGTGACAACAGTTGCAAATATTATTAAGAAGTTTAAGGTCCATGGAACTGTAGCCAACCTCCCTGGGCGCGGCCGCAAGAGGAAAATCGACCCCAGAGTGAACAGAAGGATAGTGCGAATGGTAGAAAAAGAACCAAGGATAACTGCCAAAGAGATACAAGCTGAACTCCAAGGTGAAGGTACGTTGTTTCTGATCGCACCATCTGTCGCTTTTTGAGCGAAAGTGGGCACCATGGAAGAAGACCCAGGAGGACTCCACTTTAGAAAGAAAAACATAAAAAAGCCAGACTGGAATTTGCTAAAATGCATATTGACAAGCCACAATCCTTCTGGGAGAATGTCCTTTGGACATATGAGTCAAAACTGGAGCTTTTTGGCAAGTCACATCAGCTCTATGTTCACAGACGAAAAATGAAGCTTTCAAAGAAAAGAACACCATACCTACAGTGAAACATGGAGGAGGCTCGGTTATGTTTTGGGGCTGCTTTGCTGCGCCTGGCACAGGGTGCCTTGAATCTGTGCAGGGCACAATGAAATCTCAAGACTATCAAGGCATTCTGGAGCGAAACGTACTGCCCAGTGTCAGAAAGCTCTGTCTCAGTCGCAGGTCATGGGTCCTCCAACAGGATAATGACCCAAAACACACAGCTAAAAGCACCCAAGAATGGATAAGAACAAAACATTGAACTATTCTGAAGTGGCCTTCTATGAGTCCTGATCTGAATCCTATCGAACATCTATGGAAAGAGCTGAAACTTGCAGTCTGGAGAAGGCACCCATCAAACCTGAGACAGCTGGAGCAGTTTGCTCAGGAAGAGTGGGCCAAACTACCTGTTAACAGGTGCAGAAGTCTCATTGAGAGCTACAGAAAACGTTTGATTGCAGTGATTGCCTCTAAAGGTTGTGCAACAAAATATTAGGTTAGCGGTCCCATCATTTTTGTCCATGCCATTTTCATTTGTTTTCTTATTTACAATATTATGTTGAATAAAAAATCAAAAGCAAAGTCTGATTTCTATTAAATATGGAATAAACAATGGTGGATGCCAATTACTTTTGTCGGTTTCAAGTTATTTCAGAGAAAATTGTGCATTCTTTGTTTTTTGTGGAGGGGTACCAACAAATTTGAGCACGTCTGTGTATATATATATATATTAAATATGTGCTGGGATCAAAATATGTTAAGCAACTCAGCTATACTTGTTTTCAGACTCTTTATTGCCACACACTATAAGTTTTGATTTTCTTTACAATTAACAAAGTGACTATACTTGTGGAAGTGATTCACCTGTGTACACCAGTTGATGGTGGCAATGCCCATCGTGATCTCCTGTAAGTTCAACAAGTACCTTGCGTCTGTGCGTGGTGGGGGTACAATGTGAACAAAGCCAGTCAGTGAAAGCGGTTATGAGCAAACAAGATGGATGAAAATCATGTCTAACAGATTCCACCAGCAGGAGTGTTAAATAAAAACACAAGTATTTTATCTATAATGGTTTTACTTTGTAAGACAGTAACTAAATTCTTTATTACTCACCCTGGCATCTCTCATTCCACTTCTCATATTGTGAAAAGGTTTTTTTTTTTTTTTTGTATCCTTGTATTCTTGCTTAATGTGAGCTGCACAAATACAAACAAAATAATTAGGAGTGTAGAGCACACAGAAGAGGTACATGTGAACCTCTTCAACTGGGATCTCAGACACTCAAGTGCATTTGATTTATTATATACTGAATATTAAAAAAGGAAAGAACTGGGGTGAGTTGATTAAATAACACCCTGCCAGGATAAGATGCAGCTGTATTTTTTATTTACGTATTTTACAGCACTGAGAAATGACCCATGATCAACCAGGATTGTGATAAACCTAATTCCCAGTATGAGGTTTAATGGTTATTGTTAACAACACTTTTGTTAAGGTAACCAGTATGTTAAGGTAATTGCAGCTGTGTAGTTCATCAAACCATTTGAAGGTATTGGTGCCCTTATAAAAGTTTCCCACAGCAAAGTATAATAAAGCATAGTGGAAGCATGGTAAAGCACAGAGAGGTATGGTAAAGCAAATTTAAAATTTACCATGGTCAAATTTTATAAGGGTGCTGATACAGAAAATAAATTAAATAATCTATTCCAAAACAGAACATTTTCTTTATTTAATGACTAATAAGTGTTATATACTAAAAAGCAGCTATTCACACCAGAAACATGATAAATTATGAACTGACCTGATAGTAAGCAGTAATAATGATTCAGTCATTAAAATTGATTATGCTCAATAAATTCTCATTGGTGTAAAGAATATGGCAATTACAAATATGTAATTATACAGGGATCCGAGAAATATGAATAATGCTACATGACTGACTTGCAACTGGACTGTTTATGACTCATACATTCTTAAGTATGAATGATTCTAATGGCTGATTTCACAGACACAGATTAGCACTAATCTTGGTTTATCTTACCTAAATTAACATTTGGTAGTCCAGGACTAGTACTAATCAGGGTCTGTGAAACTAGCCATATGCCTTCACTCTATTGTTATTATTATTATTATTATTTATTTCTTAGCAGACGCCCTTATCCAGGGCGACTTACAATCGTAAGCCATAGCATCACTAATCTACCATGAAAGTAAGCACTTACTATTTTTTAAAATTATTGTGCTACACTTTGACTTTGTTTAAAACTGAGTAATATCATGTCTGCAGATTTTTCAGAGTATATAGCATTTCTCACTTTTATTTAACATTGAAAATATTATACACATCAAAAATTGTATACTACTACTACCACTACTACTACTAATAATAACAACAATAAAAACTTGAACAAGTTCAACCATTTCTTAAGATCTTTTTTTTTTTCTTGTTCAGACTGTAGTTTACAATATTTGATTTTCTAGGGTTGACAGATCAAAGGGATTTTAATTATGCAATGCACGGTATACAGTATCATCTCTCCACAGAATAATGTGACCCTAAATGCCTTTGAAATCCCTCAGAAGCTATTAGGCACACAAAAGGGATTAAACAGTAACTGTTATAAGATATTTATGAAAAAATGTTCTGTATATAATATTGCTTTATAATTTATTGGGTACATTATCTCTACCCTTGAGCATCATGTCAGGGCATCTGGGAGAAAGACACATGGGATAGTATATCCTGGTAAACAACCCTGGGGGAGGGGAGGGGGTTATGAAGCCATTTCTCGGGACAGGAGCAAGGGCTCTGTGAAGGAAGAAACTCGAGAGTTGTAATGGGAGAAAAGTGCTTGTGACTTAAAAAATAGGATAGGGTCTCTCCCTGGCTCCCAGAGAGCCACCCCCAAAAGAGGACCCCTGGCTCCCCACAACTGAGACAAATGAATAGAAAAGAAATATAGGTTACATATTTTTTGTATTATTCTGATGGGGAATTCAGGACCAATCTCACTGCTCAGTGGAGAGGGAAAAAAAAAAAACACCCTGTGGGAGGAAACCTCTGGTGGGAAGATGACCCCCCACTATGGGCATATTGGCAATACTGCAAAAGATATATCATGGAGAGAGAAATGAATATAAGACTCCACAGCAGTGGAAGACCGGACCCGTGAGTTGAGGAGGAGACGATGGAAGAGGCATTGGTATGGAGGGAGAGGTCGTGGGGGGCAGAAAAGAAGAACATGGATAAGCTATTCCAATGCAGCAGGAGGGAGCTACATCTAAATGCTGAAGTGAGAGTTAAGGTTTTTACAGTAGAGGAGAGCACAATGAAACAGGAGAGGAACATCGAGCCCTGGGGGATGATCCGGATGACAAAATTGAAGTGACCAAGGAGGGAAGCAAATCCTGTTTAGAGATGGTGCGTCTGATCTGGAATGAGGGGGGTCGGGGGAGGGCTCAAAGCACAGTGTGTCAAGGGAGATCCCGAGAAGTTGAGGGAGTGAGCTGGGCTAATGGTTATCTCCTCGGAGGGAGGGATTCTGCTCCAGCTCCATAGCGATTCATTCAGAATGGATACAGTACTATTTTGTAACCTGATAACTTATCATAATCAAATTAAATTGAAACGGTCTTTTCAAAAGTGACTTGTCATCATGAGAGTGTCTTGAGGCATGCTGATTGGTTTATTAAATCTTTCCAGAACCACCATCATATCATTGACTAATTTTGTATTCTGATTTCCACGAGTGCACCTCATCGTTACCAAATGGCATGTAAACAAACGGCAAAATGCGCAGCTGTTTCTCTTGCTACACAAGGTTGGAAATTGTTCGAGCTCTTGGAAAAAACCTGAATTAGACACAGGTCGCCGAGCAATTTGATACTTTCCCATTCTGGTGAGTTGCTTCACCATTCTGTTAAATAATGTGCATGTCTTGTATATTGCTGCTGCATTTTGTAACGCTTGTAGGGGTGCTGTGTTAATTTAGTTTGACAGTTAGGTTATTAATATTAGTTTGTCTGTTACTTTATTATTATAGTTTATTAAGATATACTTGCCTATTGCTTTTCTTTTACTTATTCACTTCATTTCATATGGTGATGCACGTACGTCATGACAAGTAATACATATTTATTAATTTATTGATTGATTCATACATATTGTGTCTGGTGGCTAACTCCATCTTTGAGAACACTTTGCCTATAAGAACACTTTGCTTGCTTCCCGAGGGGTGTTCTCTTAACCAGAGAGTACTGTACAGAGTTAGTATACAGTGTCTCATTTAGTGCAAAATACATCTATTATTGGTGTTTTGATTGTGATGCCCAACCAGTGATATCAAGTTTCTTGATTTAAAATACAGTAACACCAGTTAAGCATGATTGTGCTGCTGAACTGTCAAAAGCATGCATAATAAATACATTACCTTACATTTGAATAACAAACATTGTCTTCAGGAGACATCTATATATTCTCTGGCAAAATGTAATTATCATTGTTCAATAGAATATTTGTTTGGATTCTTAGGAGCAGTGGGAGTGCAATATTATGCATGTAGTGTACTTTGAACTACTGTTGTTTTCATTGTTCATACAATGGGCTATTTCTTAACCTGTTCTTGCTGGGCATTAATCATGTCATGTCTAGGTATCACCTTGTAAAACAAACTGATATGTTTGATGATAAGTTGTTTTGATAGCATGTCTGTCATTAAAAAAATGTTTGGGGTGATTTTTAGGTTGACAGTGTCTGAAACAAAAACTGTTGTATTTTTGTAACCCAACATCCTTCTAAGTTGATCAACAGTGGTTCTTAAAATCACATGACCCTGTCACCCAATAAAAAGGCACATAAGCTGATTTGGGATTTAAATCTAACTCAAAATCAGAATATCTTTGAACAACACCAAAAAATTACCATATGCACTTTGAAGGATTACTCCCATTTCGGAAAAGGACGTGCTTGGTATCAAAATAAAGGTAATCAATTAATATTTAATGGCATTTAAGGATATCTCAAGATCTTCAAAGAGTTATGAGTTCGTTAGATAGTGACTATTTGTTTGATAGTCAGGCTCCCTGTCTTGATTGTAAGTGTTATCTGCATTTAAAGCCTGAGTGACTTTATTTGCTCTACTTAAATTATCTCACTTCCTGCCAGTTTTGTAGAATATCGTTATCCTAGTTAGCAGTCTAAATTGTGCTTTTCTTATAAGAATTTGAATCATGTTCTTGTAATACAAAACAAAGACTATTGTTTTCATTGTAAAACTGGTGCTTGCATTGTGAATAAGTGTCTAGACTCATCAATAAACTCCCTTGCCTAATTACAGATCTTGTGTTGAATGCCCCAAGGTATTAAAAGTAGTATAAGGTTAAAGGGCACTTTTTTAGGCTATTAGGAATTACCTTGGCTGATCATCATATTTGCAAATAGAGAGTGTAGTGTTTTGTTTGTGTATATAAAAAGTAAAAACAGTCCCAATAACAGGGAAACTGTGATTTTTTTCTTTTTTTTTACTTTATCCCTGCATCTGAGGCCCTTCGATTATCAGATTGAATTATACACAGGATATTTCTTTGTTTGAGGCACTGTGTGCATGCTAAAGGAGCAGATCTATACAGGTGTGTGCAGATATGCTTATAGCAGATGAGCCATGCAGATACCTATGCAACACAAAGCATGTCATTTATATACCAATACCACACACCCTCAACTGAATACAGAAAAAAAAAACAATTTATAGAACAATAAATCAATGAGTGCTTCAAAAAATATTCCTAAAAAACATAAACCGAAACAAATAATGAGTGTTCTAAACACCAGTACCCCTACATGCACACCTATAGCACTCATTAGGGTATGGAAACATACTTGTAGGCTAAATAAACTCAAACATAAATAAAACAATTCACTATATTGAAGCAGATGGTTGCAAAATGAATTACATAAGTACTTAGAAATTTAAGATTAAGACTTTAATCTGTGTGGTTTTGGATTTCCCACGAAAATAATCATGGCTGTCTAATCCTGCAAATAACTGATTTCTGATTTATAAAAAGAAAAATATTTTTCATAACTTTCATAGGATAGGAAAAAGAGTTCAGAAATATATGAAAATATTTAAAATGTAGCCCCTTTTGACTATGCTTGCCTGCTCAAAGGAAATGGAAGTTAGTTCACTTTGAACAATTATAGCCTGGGCAAAGAGGACTATCTTGTCTTTGGAAAAGTACATATAGCATCTGTATTTTGTATATCTGCAGGATAGCTATTTGCTGCCACTGTGTTGATAAAGTGAATGGAGCAAATCAAATTTTAAACATCAGTATCACTCAGAATGAGTTGTTAACCAACAAATTGTGCAGAAACTTTATTTTTTACGAAGAGTTCTTTGACTAAAGAGCCTGAACTTCTAAAATAGTTATTTTCTAATTTTCATTCAAACAAATTCTGGTTAGTTATATTGCTTTCATTCAGTGATTTTTAAGCATTTTTTTTGTTCTGAGCATTTTAAACTAACGCAGATGGAAAATGTTCACATTGAAACTCTCAGCTGAAAGAACCCAAGATCACTAATTTATATCAGTACTCACCGGTCCCCATTTCAGTCAGGATGATTTTGCGTTAAATAACCAGATTTATTATAATACAAAATCTTACAGAATTCCAAAAACATTAAACCCAAACAATAGTTGAAAAAAAAAAATAAGTAGAGTAAAAATAGTTGAAGCACAGCCTCGGGAGCCACAAGGTATTTTTATTTGCACCCTTAATCCTGACACCTCTGAATTAATGTCCCCAGCTACACAGATTGATGTCATTCTAAAGTTCCATAAGTTCAACAATTAAACAATTCTCTTTGCTGATTTTAAAACAAAAACCTTTTTTATTATCAGTCAGGCCAGTTTCAGAAATCATTGGGGTGTGTACCTCAGTCAAGTGAGTGAGACAGCATCTGACAGAATATTTTCAAAGCTAAATTCAGAAGAAAGGCATTGTACCATGGCAAATGACATAACTAGGTCAAACGTTGGAATAAAGAAATCTAGGTCTGGTTCACAGTTCTAGATTTGACCACAGGTGTTGGAGGGAATGGGCCGGTTTAAGAACATAAGAAAGTTTACAAACGAGAGGATGCCATTCGGCCCATCTTGCTCGTTTGGTTGATTAGTAGCTTATTGATCCAAGAATCTCATTAAGCAGCTTCTTGAAGGATCCCAGGGTGTCAGCTTCAACAACATTACTGGGGAGTTGGTTCCAGACCCTCACAATTCTCTGTGTAAACAAGTGCCTCCTATTTTCTGTTCTGAATGCCCCTTTATCTAATCTCCATTTGTGACCCCTGGTCCTTGTTTCTTTTTTCAGGTCAAAAAAGCTCCCTGGGTCGACATTGTCTATACCTTTTAGGATTTTGAATGCTTGAATCAGATCACCGTGTAGTCTTCTTTTTTCAAGACTGAATAGATTCAGTTCTTTTAGCCTGTCTGCATACGACATGCCTTTTAAACCTGGGATAATTCTGGTCACTCTTCTTTACACTCTTTCTAGAGCAGCAATATCCTTTTTGTAACGAGGTGACCAGAACTGAACACTATATTCTAGATGAGGTCTTGCTAATGCATTGTAAAGTTTTAACATTACTTCCCTTGATTTCGAAATTCAACACTTTTCACAATATATCCAAGCATCTTGTTGGCCTTTTTTATAGGTTCCCCACATTGTCTAGATGAAGACATTTCTGAGTCAACATAAACTCCTAGATCTTTTTCATAGATTCTTTCTTCAATATCAGTGTCTCCCATGTGATATTTATAATGCATATTTGTATTGCCTGCATGCAATACCTTACACTTTTCTCTATTAAATGTAATTTGCCATGTGTCTGACCAGTTCTGAATGCTGTCTAGATCATTTTGAATGACCTTTGCTGCTGCAACAGTGTTTGCCACTCCTCCTATTTTTGTGTCATCTGCAAATTTAACAGTTTGCTTACTATACCAGAATCTAAATCATTAATGTAGATTAGGAATAGCAGATGACCTAATACTGATCCCTGTGGTACACCACTGGTTACCTCACTCCATTTTGAGGTTTCTCCTCTAATCAGTACTTTCTGTTTTCTACATGTTAACCACTCCCTAATCCACGCACATGCATTTCCTTGAATCCCTACTGCGTTCAGTTTGAGGACAAATCTTTTATGCGGGACTTTGTCAAAAGCTTTCTGGAAATGGGGTTGAATGGCTTGGGAATTGCAAGAAATTTTAATTGGGATCAGATACGATATCCACTGCTTAGTGGGAACTGATTTTTTTAAATATAATTTTGATATAAATTAGGTGAAGGAAAAGGGATATTGGCTTATATTACTCTGTATCTACTAACGTTTTAGATTTAGCAACATTTCAAAATGTCACTTCAGAATCTAAATGTAAGCTTCTCATAATGATTCTGCATTCTTCTAAACCGGAATATGACACCAAACAATGGATAATAACATATAAAAAGTGTACATTTTATTGATTTTATTTTACTAGCTTAAATGGCTTTAGTTTAAAAAATAGTTTCAATTGATTCAAATACTAGCTTGTAGCTAACAAGGTGGGTTGAGTAAAAAACCACAACCATATCCAAGAAAATATGATTTTATCTTTAATTGTAATTCTTTCAAGCATCCTCTTAGTGATTCTGAGCTGTAGCCAAGACCTTTCTGAGCCCAGTGCATTCCATGTGAAAGGCTGACTCCCCTCTGAGATGCTTAAATCAACTGCTCGATGATTGTATCCTGAGCACAGATTTGCTGGAGGCTGGCCACCGATGGGATTCTTAAATCAACTGGTGGACAATTCAGCAGGATAGTGTTTATGCTAGAGGCTGGTGCCCATGGGGGCCTTGATCGATGCCTAGCCTTTCTTGGCAGACTGCATTTTCAAGCTGGTGCATAAACACTGGAAGTTGTCCTAGCTAGTATTTGATTTGTATCTTATATTGTAAGCAATGGTTTGTTGTACTGCTGCATCTCTTATAAAGAAACAAGAAACTGTTCTTAATAAAAGAAGCACAATACACTGCTCCAAACTAATAAGGGATATTCAGAAGTGTGTATGTATATACTATATATATATATATATATATATATATATATATATATATATATATATATATATATAGTGGACGAAAAAAATGGAAACACCTGGGTAAATGAGGGACACCAAGTATATTGAAAGCAAGGGCTTTAATTAAGCAAATAACATCCCAGCATGCTTAGGGTCATGTATAAAAATGCTGGACAGGCCTGGTTGCCTATAATTATGGCTAGCATGGCTGCAAGAGGAGACCTCAGTGACTTTGAAAGAGGGGTGATTGTTGGGGCGCGTTTGGCAGGAGCTTCAGTGACCAAGACAGCTCAACTTGCTGATGTTTCACGAGCATGGTGTCTAAGGTCATGTTGCCCTTGGAACTCAGAGGGAAAGACATCATCAGCAAAGGGCAACAGTGGGCGGAAGCGCATACTCCAGGATTGTGATATCCGTGCATTAATTCGAAGTGCAAGGCAAAACAGGCGAGCAACTGCAGATCTGCAATTGACTGCAAATTTCAACCTGGGGCGCGAGCAGCCAGTTTCATCAAAAACGGTCTGCCGAGAACTCCACAGAGCAGGATACCATAGTGGCCCAACACCCTATTAAGTGACTTTAAATTGGTGTTTCCATTTTCCATTTTTTTGTCCACTACCTGTGTATATATATATATATATATATATATATATATATATATATATATATATATATATATATATATATTGTGGCAATCCCAGGGGTGAGGTAATCAATGGGAGGTATGTGCAGGCAGACATTTTGTTGGGGTTGTGTCCTCACACAAAATAGCCGAACACTGAACACTAAATGGCCGACAGTCACAAAATGGCCGATGGGGAAAACTACCCGGAGGCAGGTGTCTTGGGAGAAATGTGATGAGGTGCTAATGGATTGTTAACGGGTCATTGATAGGGCAATCAACCCCCAGCCACCTGTATTTAAAGGACAGCTAAAACCTCATTAAGTGTGTGTGTGTTTGGAGGTGAGACAGCTTTTGCTGGATCGGTTTAAGAGAAGGAGAGATTATTGAACAAAGAAACTATTGAATACCTGTGCACGACTTGGACTGTTTGGACTACTCTGCCGGCGGTGAGACCCTGTTTGTATGATAACCTGCTTTGTGTACTGAACTTTGCGACCCAACTCAACAACCCATCTGCCTGAGACCAGGGAGACAATAAACCAACAGGCACTGTCCTGATTAACTGTGATACCGTTGTGTGTTGTTTCTATTCTCTGACCGAAGTGTGCTTAAGTTAGACTTTACAGATCAATAATGTGTCACTATATATATATATATATATATATATATATATATATATATATATAATCTCCCCAAATCTTTCCTTAAATAATAGAGCACATTATAAATTTCTTAGGATGGTTGTTGGACATTATTTCAATAGAGGTTTTGGGACGTTTGTCATCTCTCAACTTGGAATGCTTCAGAATTTGAGAGAAGTAAGAAATTACTGAAACTAACACAAGCCACATTTGTAATCAGGGTGTGATCCAATCTAACTTGCATTGCTACTTCATGTTTCACAATTACCAGGACAGGCTGTATATCTCTGCATTCAATCTAGAGTACAGCTTATTGCATGGGGTTTGGCATTTTGACTAACAGAGGCTAACGATTCTCTGCAGATGTTCCATGTGCTTTTTACATTAAAAAATAACTTGACTGATTAAATAGAATTACTGTTTGGCAAATAAATCAATAAATGGCATTAATGACAGACATCTATGGTAACACATGCTCACAGAACCAAATTGCATTAAATATAACAACAGATACCCACTAATCACATATAGCCTAACCCCTGGGAGTTCAAAGGGTTTTGAGATCATTTAATTTCAAACATATTTGATTGATTTTGTACCCCTTGCTGCTGACAGAGGGTTGATAGGGTCAATCTGTTAAAATTGTCTTTTAAGGAGCGGGGTTGGTGCCTTCCAATTAGATTATACAGAACTGAAGATTTTCTTTAAAGTTATTAAATGCACTAAATGTTTGATTATGTCATTTGCTAAGTTATCTGTTATCTATTGAACTCGCTTGAAAGAGTTAATCATTTGGTTATTTAAAGATCAACCCTGGATTTTTTTTTCCCATTAAGATATACTCCGTCTGTCGATTTTGTTTTGGGGTCAAGGCTTTACTTTAATCCTGGATTCCAAAACCTTAAAATTGCTTGAGATTTAATTTTTAATTCCCTTCCACAGACAATGATGAATTTCTTATTTTCTAATCAAAGGGCAGTTTTAAATGCAGGGTGTGAAATATGTACTGTTTTTTTTTTTTAAAGTTATGTATGTATATTTCCTTAGGCAAAAACAAGAAAGGCAATCTCTTTATTTAAATTCTAGAGGCATGCGTTTGTTCCTGGAGCCCAGTCAAGAGAATTCTGAAGGCTCTAGTTTAACAGATGCTTGCACGCATAGATATAGCAGTTCTTGCATAACAAATGGATACAAAAACAAAAAAGTTTTCAAATGTACAGCAAAGAAAAAGCTTTTAGAATAGGATGGTTATACAATAAATACAATATGTTTGAGTTTCATTTTTTAAAAAATGAACAATGAAAAAACAAAACCTAAACCATTGTAATTAATTATTTATATAAAATAGAAAGAACTAGTACCAATGTACCAAAAATGACTTGAAAAACACTGATAGATATGCAAAGCCTCACGTTACTATCCCACCCATAGCGACCTTTAACAAAGGCACACAGAGGGAACAATACTCATCTAGTAAAAACCCCTAATTATTATTATTATTATTATTATTATTTATTTCGTAGCAGACGCCCTTATCCAGGGCGACTTACAATTGTTACAAGATATCACATTATTTGTACATACAATTACCCATTTTACAGTTGGGTTTTTACTGGAGCAATCTAGGTAAAGTACCTTGCTCAAGGGGACAACAGCAGTGTCCCCCACTGGGGATTGAACCCACAACCCTCCGGTCAAGAGTCCAGAGCCCTAACCACTACTCCACACTGAAAGTCCCATTTCACAGATTCCCAATTAAACAACAAAGGTAATGAAATATCTGTCACACCTAACCATAAATGTCAAAAGGAATCATTTTGCAATCAATCAAAATGCCTGACATAACCCAGTTAAGAAAATTAATTTAAGATGCTTATTTATTGCACACAGAATCAATATTATTTGCTTATAAATTAATTCAATTCATTTAGTTTTCATTTTCTTCCCACTAGCACACTGATCAAGTCCTACAGTAAGTAGAGTGTTGAAATCAATCCATTCCTCACTTAGAAATGGAAATGATTCTGTGTACTCAGATTATAACACTAAAGCGATATATCATATTTTAATTGAATTTGGTGGGAGCAGTTAGCTGAGTAATTATCTAGTTCCACTGAAATAACCAAGTTAAAATAGAACGTGTTCATGTTTCACTGAGACAGTTAAAATGAAAAAAAAAGCTGTACAAACCTGTATAATGTTTTATTCATAAATATATTTAGTCAACCACACTATAATAAATCAACAAATATCTCACTAACACACACTCCCCACCAATGCTATAAATTAAAATTAGCAGTATGATGAAAAAATTGATGATTATGACCTATATCAACAGTATGTACAGAATAGTGTAGAACAGGAAATGGAAACTAATAGTTTATTGGAAATTGGATAAGTGGTATTTAAGACCTAGATGTCATTAGGTAAGCAATTGAGGTATCGGTATCATAGTAAAATATTAAAAAAATTACTGATTTACTGTATGTGGAACAATGTCTAGTGTTCTAAAATTACAAAGTGTGACATTCAGGTGGATGGACAGAGAGACACCTTCACATATCCCCACAATCTGACTCTCCCAAAAAGGTATGTTATATAATCTTAATACCAAGCTTCGGCACAATTTAATAATCTTTTTTTCAGCTATATTACTTACTTATCCTCTTCATGCCCTCTGGCAAATAAGGCAACGACAAGAGTTCTACAACCCTGGCTATCCTTGGCATGGCTTTCTGCTGTGCCCCAGCTCAGGTATAGTTGCTTGAGCTCCACTAACACTGTCCTCCTCCAAGTCATCTTGGGGCACCCTCTCTTTCTTTTGACTTCAGGTGTCCTACGCAAGGCTACCTTTGTGATTTCACTGTCATCTTTGCAAAGGACATGGCCAATCCACTTCCATCTCCTGCTGGTAAGGATGGTCCATGTCTTCCTACATGGTTAGGTTGAGAAGGTTGTGGTTGGAGATTTTCCTCAGACAGCCAGTGTGGAAGCTGTCAAGCATTTTTAAGTCGTAATCTGCTCTGTCCACACTCCACCATCATGATAGCCATTACTCCCAAAGTAGGTGAAGGTTTGTGAGGTTCCAAGTTCTTGTTGTCCTAGCCTGTTCTTGTTATCCAAACTGTCATCAGTTTGGTTTTCTTTGGGTTGATTTTAAGGTGCTTGATAAACGCACTATGTCCTCCCTGTAATCGAGGTCTTCAAGTGTGGAGAAAAGATGTCCATGCGTGACAGGATTGAAAGGAGTCCCTGTCGTAATTCGCCCTCCCGACCACCGGCAGTGCTGTGTAGGGTTGACCGTGATTGGGTTAGGAGGCTGAACTCTGACCAGACCGGAAGTTCCGGGTTGGGCGGCCATCATGGCCCAAGGTGGAACCATGTGGCCGCCGAGTCCCATCATTGCAATCAGCTGTGCTGTGCTTGTCGATTGGCTGACGTGGGGCAGCATGCTGACTGCAGGGGCGGGACTCAGCAGTATTTAGGCAGCGTGGTTTTGCCATTCGGTCTCCCTGTCCTGAACTGAAAACACGGAAGAGATGCGCTGTGCTTTGTTGTTTTGCTTTTACAGACCTGCTGTAATTCACAGAATCCTGAAGCTTTGGAATACCTTGGTGGATTACCATGGTGGAAAAACCCAAGACTATTCTTTATTCCTCAGAAGGGGGAGCCAAGAGGCGGTGAGAGGAAAGCCACTGCAGTAGCACAGAGAAACCCAGTCCTTCCTTTGTTGTTGTTTTTGTCACCGCAATGTTTTTGTTTACTCTTTTTATTTGAAACCTGAGTTTACCATTGCTGGTATTCCAGGTGTTTTTTTGTTTATTTTCTGCAATACTGGACTGTTTATTTTCGTTGTGTGTTTAAATAAAATCCTATCCGATACCATTGTTGGTACAGGGCTCCAGGACTAAAACGTCACTTCTGGCTCCTGTGTGCTGTCATTTCTGGTCCTTCCCTAAGCTCCATCCACTACCCTCCCACACCATCCAATACATCTTTTCCAGTCTTCTGTGGTGCGGGTAAGCACCTAGTCTATTGCTAAGTTGAAAAAGAGGGCTGACATTACGCACCCCTGCCTGACTCATGACTTGACCTGGAAGCTCAGATCAGTGCCCAACTGTGCAGCTGAAGTTGTTTTAAAACTGCTCCATAATATTGACACAGCATGCTATGTATGCTATCAAAAGCCTTCTCAAAATATGATGTACATCTGTATACTGTATATGTTTGTTGCCAGAAAGAGTGATATCATGGTTGTACAAGGTGGCCCTACTCCCTATTGACAGTGTTATGGCATTTTTTTTTTTTAAAGATCATTTTCAGGTATGTAACTGGCTGCTGGTTTGACTTTTCTTAGAGTGCAATTTACCAACCCTTTTTTAGCACGAGGAGGCCATTTACCAACCCTTTTTAGCATGAGAAGACGATTTACCAACCCTTTTTAGTTGTACCATGTTTTAGCCGTGCACTTCCAATAGCAGGAGGGATGCGGGTGATATGTGCACGCTGCGTCACTTTCTCACCACAATGGAGAGAGATTTTGGAGTTTCTAAACTGGATGTAAACCATGCCATTGTGGTGGGCAGTGGTTGAAAATGAATGAGAACTCATGCCACCTTTCAACACCCAATTTGCAGGTGCCTCTTTCCCTGTGACAGGTATGTTTTTTTTTTTCAGTATTCAACAAAACAACAATAAACTTCATGAGTTTCAAACAAGACTGCCTTTTCTCCTGTTTTGTCTCAGGGTTGGTCAGTTAGACATTGATTGACACTTTGTTTTCAGTCCATGTGTTTGAGGAAATTGGATTTGTGTAATCAAGATACTGAAAGAAAAGCTGTTAAAGCTGGCCTAGTGTGTTATGTTTTGGTTTATGTTTATAGATTTTTTTTTTCACACCAGGACCTCATTTCGGTGCTCCTTTGTTACTTTTGTTTGATTCCATGTAACAATAGATTAAATGTTACAGCTTTTAAAGTTTTTGTGTATTTGCTGTGATAATGTCAGAGACACATCTAGCACAGAAAGACAGCCTGCAATTATGGAATCATAATTACACACTTCAAAAAATGAACAAGTCACAAAACATGACTCCATACAGCAAATAAAAAATACCATGAATCATAAACATGATTTATCCAGTGCTTTATTTTTAACAATTCAAGCCTATATATTCTGACTTGATAACATTTTTTGTTTGAAATTGGGTTTGATAGACTGAAAATGTCTGTTTGGTGATAATATTCACTGTTCATTATTCAATTAATTAAAAAAAAAAAAGCTTTGTTAAATAAATAGTTATGGTTTAGATTTCCATATTGTTTTGTTCAACAGATCACTTTTATTTAGTGGAGTCAATATGATCCTTACAAAATGCCCTTAGCTTGTCCAACAGCAGAAGCCAGCTTGATATTTCCACACTTAAGATTGCTTATGATATACAAATCTATAAGTATTTTTCACAGCTTTTGATTTCATTTTACTCATCAGCAGAAAAATCACTTGTGCTTTGCACAACCTTCAGGGCCTGCTACATAAACAGATGTATCATAGGAAATATCACTCCATTTCATCAGTCTTGGCATTTTAGCCACCTCCAAGCATTAATTAACCATTGGGCAGTTTTTCTAAGTGATTTGCATTAAAAGATATAACACCCTTGAGTGGTGTAACACGTGACATTAAAGGTACCAAAGCTGCCAGGAAAACTGCTGACCTGGCAGCTCTGGTACCTGTATATGCAGGCCAGGTGTCAATATGGAAGGTCATAAAAAATATTAATGTTCCAACTCTCCTTTCAAAATGTCAGTAAACAAAACAGAAAGATCATGGTAAAACAAACTATAAAACTAATTTCACAAAGTTGGTTTTGTTCTTTACATTTTTTCTCATACTTTAACTGGCTACAACCAAAACTTTAACCCTTCATCAGTGGCAATAACTGAGCTCACATGGAAGGTGGAAAGGGATGCAAATGCACCCCACATACATCAACGTGGTTAACTGATATTCAAAGCAAAAGAATGACACAACACTGGTTTATATTCTTATTTTAAATGTTCTCTATTGAATAAATATTGTTTTGAAGTGCTGAGCATTTTTTTTCTATTTAAATGAGAAACAAATCATGCCATCAACAGTAAATGCCTTTGAAATGCCACAAACTAGAAAAATAAATATTATATTGTACTTGGAAATGTAATATGTACAAACTCTATGAAAAAGAAACCACTTTGTCAACACATACCCATGCAGCTTAAGTCTTTTAATGGGAATAAACTGTGCACAAAGAGAAACTGCATACATAATACAATGTGATAGGTGTTACAGAAACTTGGTTGTCTGAGAGTGATGGAGACGAATATAATATTAGTGGGTACACACTGTATAGGAAAGACAGGCAGGACAGAAGAGGCGGAGGGGTAGCGCTATACATAAGAAATAGCCTTGAAGCCCAGGTGTTAAATCAGGACAAAGAAAACAATGCAGAATCAATATGGGTCAGAATAATGGACACAAATTCAAAGGGCATAATAATAGGAGCATGCTATAGACCGCCAAATTCAGACGCTGAGCAAAATAATCTGTTGTACAATGACATTCGAAATGCGTGTAGAAAAGGAGAAGCCATACTAATGGGGGATTTCAACTTCCCCTGTATAAAATGGGAAAACCCAATGGGGGGCACGACGGATGAAATTGAAATGGTGGAAATGACAAATGACTGCTTCCTAACGCAATTTGTCAAGGCACCGACAAGAGGGGAGGCATGCCTTGACTTAGTCTTTTCAAATAATGAAGACAGAATAACTAAAACAGAGGTCAGAGAGCCATTGGCAAACTGAGACCACAACATGGTCTCATTTGAAATATTTTTTAAAACCCCAAAAGTAATGACTAAAGCTGAGGTTTACAATTTTAGAAAAGCAAAGTACGAAGGTATGAAACAGAGACTAATAGAAGTAGATTGGAGTAAAATAGAGAAAACATCCACAGAAAAAGGGTGGCTGTTTTTTAAAAATGTAGTACTAGAGGCACAAAACAATTACATCCCAAAAGTAGACAAATCTAAATCTAAAACAAAATGGCCAAAATGGTTTAATAGATCAATTAAAAAAAATATTCAGCGAAAAAAGGCACTTTACAGAGCGTTTAAAAGGGACCAAAAACAAAGCACACAGAAAGAGTACTTGGAACTGCAAACACAAGTCAAAAAGGAAGTTAGAAAGGCCAAGAGAGAGATAGAAATCAATATTGCTAAGGGGGCTAAAACCAATTCCAAAATGTTTTTCCAATATTATAACAGCAAGAGAACATTCAAAGAGGAGGTTAAATGTCTAAGAGACACAAATGGCAAAATCATAGATGAAGAAAAAAAATAGCAAATATATTAAATGATTACTTTTCACAGGTTTTTACAAAGGAGGACACGGACAACATGCCCCACATGTCGACCTGTTCCTATCCAATTTTAAATAACTTTAGCATAACAGAGGCAGAAGTGTTAAAGGGACTAGGAGCTCTTAAAATAAACAAATCCCCTGGGCCAGATGAGATCCTCCCAATAGTACTCAAAGAAATGAAAGAAGTTATTTACAAACCGCTAACCAAGATCATGCAACAGTCTCTTGACACAGGGGTTGTACCAACAGACTGGAAAATAGCAAACGTAATACCAATCCACAAAAAGGGAGACAAAACCGAACCAGGTAACTACAGACCAATAAGCCTGACTTCTATTATATATAAACTTATGGAAACTATAATAAGATCCAAAATGGAAAATTACCTATATGGTAACAATATCCTGGGAGACAGCCAGCATGGTTTTAGGAAAGGGAGATCATGTCTAACTAACCTACTTGACTTTTTTGAGGATGCAACATTGAAAATGGATAACTGCAAAGCATACAACATGGTTTATTTAGATTTTCAGAAAGCTTTTGACAAAGTCCTGCATAAAAGATTAATTCTCAAACTGAACACAGTAGGGATTCAAGGAAATGCATGCACATAGATTAGGGAGTGGTTAACATGTAGAAAACAGAAAGTACTGATTAGAGGAGAAACCTCGAAATGGAGTGAGGTAACCAGTGGTGTACCACAGGGATCAGTATTAGGTCCTCTGCTATTCCTAATCTACATTAATGATTTAGACTCTGATATAGTAAGCAAACTCGTTACATTTGCAGACGACACAAAAATAGGAGGAGTGGCAAACACTGTTGAAGCAGCAAAGGTCATTCAAAATGATCTAGACAGCATTCAAAATTGGGCAGACACATGGCAAATGAAATTCAATAGAGAAAAGTGTAAAGTATTGCATGCGGGCAATAAAAATGTGCATTATAAATATCATATGGGAGATAGTGAAATTGAAGAAGGGAACTATGAAAAAGATCTAGGAGTTTATGTTGACTCAGAAATGTCTTCATCTAGACAATGTGGGGAAGCTATAAAAAAGGCTAACAAGATGCTTGGATATATTGTGAGAAGTGTTGAATTTAAATCAAGGGAAGTAATGTTAAAACTCTACAATGCATTAGTAAGACCTCACCTAGAATAGTGTGTTCAGTTCTGGTCACCTCGTTACAAAAAGGATATTGCTGCTCTAGAAAGAGTGCAAAGAAGAGCGACCAGAATTATCCCGGGTTTAAAAGGCATGTCGTATGCAGACAGGCTAAAAGAATTGAATCTATTCAGTCTTGAACAAAGAAGACTATGCTGCGATCTGATTCAAACATTCAAAATCCTAAAAGGTATAGACAATGTCAACCCGGGGGACGACTTTGACTTGAAAAAAGAAAAAAGGACCAGGGGTCATAAATGGAGATTAGATAAAGGGGCATTCAGAACAGAAAATAGGAGGCACTTTTTTACACCGAGAATTGTGAGGGTCTGGAACCAACTCCCCAGTAATGTTGTTGAAGCTGACACCCTGGGATCCTTCAAGAAGCTGCTTGATGAGATTCTGGGATCAATAAGCTACTAACAACCAAACAAGCAAGATGGGCTGAATGGCCTCCTCTCGTTTGTAAACTTTCTTATGTTCTTATATGTTCTTATAACAACCCCCCCCCCCCCCAAAGAAAAAAAGAGTGCCAAGAATGCCTCCTCTCTCAGTCATCGATTCCACAAGCAAATAGAGGCTGTGCATTAGTGGTAGCTTAGTATATGAAAGGCATCCTTTTTTGCAACTTTCAAAATAAAATCATATTTTTTCAATAATGTACTGTAGGGGGAATTAAGCAGGGTACTTTAAATAATGCAGAAATCAAACACAATGCTGGAAGCTTATGTATTATAGACACGTAGACACTCATTCTAAGATAGGAATTTGACTACACTGGGATAAAAAAAATGAGCCTTAGGTCTAAATCAATCATTTTAAAAGTGGTACATCTCTTTCTATCTCTCCCAGATCCCCTGCAACTCTCAGCAGTCTATTCTATAAGTAAACAAGAGCTGTGTGTGGTGACCTATACAGTATAGACATGCCTTTTTTGCTCCCTAAAGACGTGCAGTTGCTGGGTTTGTGACCCCACAGTATGAACTGCATGGCAAAGTCAATAGATGGATTTAGCTGTAGGTCGTAGCAATGGCGACATTATTGCTTTAGGAGATGTGATGCAACAGAAGCAAAACACTGTGACCTTTTTCTAGTCGTAGATGTCCTCAATGGTCTGCAGCTTACACCAGCCTTTCTTTTTGAATAATAATCTAGCTCTCAGTGCAATTATGGGACAATAGAGTTTCACTTGAACAATTTATAAAGCTTGAATATGTATTAATTTGATTATTCACTTTTCTAAATCAATTATCTGCATGAATGGTGCTTTTGTAAAAAAAAAAAAAAAAAAAAATCCCCTGACAAAACTGTATTCTCTGAAGTGGACCCCACACGAACATTTCGGACGGGAGCAGGCTTTCCTTGGCCAAACAAAGGTGATTTAAGCAGCTTTTCAAAACAAAAAGCTTTATCGCTTCTAATGACCCTTTTGGTCTCAGTAATACTATACTTACTGGCACCTTAAAAAACAGTACTTTCTGTTCTGTATATTGTAATAACTTTGTTAGTAATACTTACCTAATAAAAGCAGTACTTTCTGTTTTAGGTATTGTAGTTACCTTTAGTTGCAAATACTTACTGGGTCATTCCATGTCAAATCCAAGAAAATCCCTGCCTCAAAATTTTAATTTTGCTTATATTTTGTTTTGGGGACGATACAGGTCAGGTATGAAACCAGGCCAAAGATTTATGCTCAGTGATGATTTGCTGAGATACAGCCCCTTTTGTAGAGGGGATGTGGGGGTGTGTGGGTGGGTGTGTGTGTTGGGGGGAGTGATTTTAAGGATCTAAAAATGATGTCTGGAATGTCTGTTTAATAAATGTACAAACAAATGTATTAACAACACACATTTATGTTGTTTTGGGTTATATTCTACAAACATAAAAAGTGTAGAAATAAATAAAGCCATAAAAAATAAAACCATAAAATGTGTATAATCTTTATATGCAAGTGGTTTGTCACGGGGCTACAGAGGTACTGTTGACTTCTTATTTCATCTGTGTTGCCATCTTTAAAAATTGATTCTTGCAAAGTTCTGAAACAAGCAGTCATGGGTTATAGATGAGTGTTTGAAGGACTTGTGGTGAAACAATTGACTTGGTAATCTGTCTCCTTCACAGTTTAATAATTCTCTGTCCAGGTGGGGCACCACCACTATATAAAGACTTTAATCAGTTGACAGCAAATCACAATCCATCACAAGACTCATTTAAAAACATGTCATAAAACCGATATCTCTTTGGCCCATATAATTTTAAGTCGGATTTGAAGAACATTGTGTCACACGCAGTTGTACCTGTAATTTAGATATTCGGAAATTGTATGAAATACCTTTTTCTATACCACTGGAAAAACAGTACTGCACTCACCAGAAAACGTTCTAGTGGTTAAAAAATGTACTTAATAATGACAAATATCATTTTTAAAATTTGAAATTATAATTTATAAATAATTGCTTAACCTTTTTCGATTTAGTCTATTTGTTTTCTTTGTGGAGATACTGCATTTGAGAAGTCCACTATATGAAGGAGATGCTGTGATGGAGGTTGCAATGAGCGCTATACCCTGAATAAAATATGCACAATACTTTATTTTATGCTGCAGAAAACATAGCCCTAAAGACTACAAGTGTGAAAAGCCCTGAAGAGTTTCTGCAGTTGATAGTTGACAGTTTGATAGGTATTAGTGATCATAAAGACAAGTGCTGTGATAATTTTTATATTCAAAATCAATACCTGTTTAACTATAGCTGTCATATTTCTTTACAGAAAGGTGCTTGGTAAAAAAAGATAATCTATTTACTGATAGTTGCTTGATGTATCCGTTTTATTCTATGTTTTTCAGTAGCCTTGGTTTTGGTAGAGACTATTTGTGTAATAGGGATCATTTTGTAATGTAAGCTTTGAAATGTTACAAATGTTGCTACATTTTGAGCCAGAGTTAGCCTGGGATGAAGTCATTCCTCCTGTGAGATCTGAAACCTTATCTTAATTTCTTTTGAGCATTGACAAATTACAAAGGAGGTAAAACTGTGACACTGAAAGGAAAGCTATTCACTGGCAGATGACAAGAACAACTACAACATTCCAGAAAAAAAAACTGATGATGGATTTATGTATAAATATTAAATCCTTGGGTTAAAAAAAAGTCAGTTTTGGAGAAACTAAATAAAAGCATCAGAATCGCCACATCCAATATTAATTGAATATTGGTCGTAAGCAACAGCTGAGGATTTAAGAACCTGAAGGTACCTTGTAGGAGAGATGATGGACACCATGGTCTATACACTCCCCTATGGGAAAACTGCAGGCAAATGAACCCCTCCATAGTAAACGTATTACTCAGGCAATTTGCCCACAGTGGAAAATCAGGCTCCATGTCATGAAATTAAGAGGTCTGAGATTCACACAATCCAACTGCCAGTCATGAAACAATTTGAACTTGCAGAGCAACCAGGACTAAATGTCAGGACATGGATTGGAAGTGTTCATGGCAAACAAACTGTGACTGTCTTCTGTGTAAATGTAGATGGTTTTGTGCCATCAGCAATGTTACAGTCCAAATGACCAAACTAGCCTTACCATGGCAGGCATTTACGTATCCCAAAGCCAAGTCAAAGTTCAGTTATCATACAGGAATGTCTACTGTGAATACTATTATAAAGCAATGTACTTCATAAGGATCATCCTTTAAACGTGTATTAATTGCTTTTTCAAACTAAGCTGAAAAGTCCTAGAACAGCTACCGTAGTATAATAATACTTGGAATGCCATCTGGTTAATTCTTAAAAATAAAGCATTCCCGGAATTCTATCACGTCATAAAAGGGTTTTGTACAGGAGCTGTATTTATTCATAAGTGTCAATCAATAAATCCTGTCCAGTTTTCTTTTTGAAATTGAAACAAGTTTATAATCACAACCTGGTCCGATATACATAACTTAATTGGATTTAAAGGGCACATAAATACCTTTTTATTTTGTTGTGTTACATGTTCCCATGTGTTGCTACAACTGTTTATGTAAGGAGTGTGTGTATTGTTTAAATTATTATTTTTTTTTTTTACATTTTGACCACTTTTTTAAACTTTTAAATTGCATTCCCTGCCTCAAGATGGCTCCCCATGTACCCACATGGACCTCTCAGAACTACATTTCCCATCATCCTCCTGCTCTTATATGTAACTAAGACGGATTTCCCTGTGAGCCCTTTAAGTGCACAAAATAGACAGTTTTCACAGTGAAGAATGAATTTCACGGTCCGTGTCATGTTTTTCACGGCCATGAAATAGGTAGGGCCTTAGTAATGTACTGTAGAAGTGTCAGCGAATCCACATGGGTGAAACGCTTCTCTGAGCACTCCAGTATGAGATGCATTTTTGGTTGCGACATGGTATGTGGATTGATTAGGCCTACACATGTATGAAAGAGATATTCTACATATCTTGGTTGCGATGTGGGCAGTAAGTCAATTAATATTAAATCCACATACATGTATGAAACAGATATTATACATATTCAAGTATGGAGACGCAAAATAAAATTATCACCTGGTTTTGTCGCTGTTGAAAGTTCCACTGCAGGAAAGGGTAGACTACCTCTAATGTACTGTTTGGAAAAATGACGATTCATTGAAGATAATGCAAATCTAAGTGGCTATGCAAAGTCATATAAAGTTTTGATTAAAATATGACAGCAAAAAGTGAAATGCTTTCACAGGCAGAAGCTGGGCCACGTAATTCATAAATTGTAACCAACAGCAAATTTATTTTAAAAAATGAGAGATCGAATTATTTCCGTGTGAATGGGCCATAATATTAATGTAGTTTTCAAACCTTGATTTTTTTCTCCTTTGGACAGTGGGGTTGATTTTTTTCTTCCTTAATTTACCATTATCTTTACACTGGAAATTTGTCAGATTTTACACAAAACAAGGCAAAGGCTAGTGACGGCAGGAATATGAAAATTAGAGAGTGCTATATTTAAATGCCAATGTATTTATCAAACATGACTTAAAAAATCAGGATTTGTTTGAATTGAGTTTTTTATACCATGCGCTATAAAAAGAGTACTATTCCTTTAAACTGTTGCTGTGAGGGTATTTTTTTAAGCATTTTAACTAGATAATGATTGTTAATCGTCATTAGAATGTGCACGATAACACTATGTAACACAATTTTTGTTCCTGGGTAGTAAGTGTTATTTCCTAATTGCTTATGCCTCAAAAGTATAGAAAATGGCTATTATTCCCCACAAACTTTGCTTTTGTGACCAGGACAGTGATATTTTGAAATTGACCTATTTCCAATGAGAAAACGGGCGAATTTGTGTCTTTTCGTTCACATAAAGTCAGAAAAAAACAACATATGAATCCAAATTAACATGTATTTATACTAAAGTAATACAAAAATGACTACAAAAGATTTAGAAGTGAGTAGTTTTTCGAGATTTATGATTATACTGTAAATCACTTTCACGAATCAGCCGCCAAATGTAGTCTCCCATCATGTTCTCGTTATACTGTCCTTCATTGACAGCTCATCCAGGAGCCTCAAAGCCATGCTGCTCCATAATGGTAACAAGTACCCGTCTCTTCCCCTGGCTCACTCGGTGCACCTCAAAGAGGATTACAACAGCATCAAGACCTTGCTGGACGCCTTGAAGTATGATGAGTACGGCTGGGACCCCCGGAAGGTGCTGATGCCACCACTGCACATCAAATTGCCCTTATGAAACAATTTGTCAGAGCTCTAGATAAGGAGTCGGCAGCCTTCAAGTACCTTCAAGACTTCTTCCCTAAGCTGTCTGAGGCAAAGGTCAAAGCCGGTGTCTTCGTCGGACCACAGATAAAGAAGATCCTGGAGTGCAATGAATTCCCCAAGAAGCTCACTAGTAAGGAGAAAGCGGCTTGGAACAGCTTTGTCGCAGTGGTTCGGGGCTTCCTGGGCAATCACAAGGCCGAAAACTATGTGGAGCTGGTTGAGACTCTGGTGAAGAACTACGGCACAATGGGCTGTAGGATGTCCCTCAAAGTCTATATCCTTGATGCTCATCTTGATAAATTCAAGGAGAACATGGGAGCGTACTCGGAGGAGCAAGGTGAGCGCTTCCACCAGGATATACTGGACTTTGAACGCCGCTACCAAGGACAGTATAACGAGAACATGATGGGAGACTTACATTTGGGGCTGATTCGTGAAAGTGATTTACAGTATAATCATAAATCTCGAAAAACTACTCACTTCTAAATCTTTTGTAGTCATTTTTGTATTACTTTAGTATAAATACATGTTAATTTGGATTCATATGTTGTTTTTTTCTGACTTTATGTGAACGAAAAGACACAAATTCGCCAGTTTTCTCATTGGAAATAGGTAAATTTCAAAATATCACTGTCCTGGTCACAAAAGCAAAGTTTGTGGGGAATAATAGCCATTTTCTATACTTTTGAGGCATAAGCAATTAGGAAATAACACTTACTACCCAGGAACCAAAAAAAAAAAAAATTTGTTACACGGTGTCAAGGTCAGGGTTCGATTTACAACACTAATATATACATATATACAGTAATCCGTCGCGTATCCAACTGCAGTGGGACCAGAGTAATGATGGATATGTAAAAAGGTGGATAAATTAATCCTGTTTTAAATGCCATTATACAGTATTCACACAATTACTGTTTTGAGATTCAGCTTTTATTGGGGAGCTCCCCTAAATCCCTTGTTTAGAAAGATACAGGGTATCAATGCTTGTGACAGGATAGCCGTCTGCCGTGTGGGTGTGTGCATTCACTGCTGAGTGACAGGCAGGAGATCCAGACGGAGGTTGAACAGGATTTATTTACATATTAACACACTGAACAGCCCACGTGACACTACTAGCAATGGTAGAGCACGGAGCGCATACAGCACAATGTATGAAAACTTTGGTGGGATCTACAGTCTCTGAACTAATCTTCTCTGTTCAACAATAAACTAACGTTGCTGAAGAGATTGATCATGGTGGATAAACGGTTAGGGTGGATATGTGACGGGCAGATACGTGATGGATTACTGTATTGCCTTTTCAACATTATTTTTATATTGCATGTTTGCTTTTGTTTTTATTCCAGGTGGCTGTGACATGATCCATATATTTGCATATTACTGTAGTTTTGTTTCTCCTTTTTTGTAAATATTTATTTTTCATGTAACTGCTGTCTACTATAATTGTGATCTGCTGAAGTCAATTATTCTGCCATCAGGTTATAGGCTAACTCGTTTCCATGCCGACTGCTGTGTTCTATTGCTCCTCATTTCATATCTTCTGTGCTGTTGCTGTGAAATTTTGGAAACACCCTCAGAATTAACCACCTTTTGTTTTGTGCTGGCATATACTAAGCAGCTTATCTACACCATTGCACTGTTTTGACTGCTTTCTGCTTGGCTGTTGTTGTGCTGCTCTGATGCTGACTGCAGTAACAACAGGCACATTTTGAAATGACCTTGCTTGTGGGGGGGTCTGGGAGTTGGGATGTACATTTAAAGGTTTGCTTGTTTGTATCAACCATTTCCCAACCTTTACTTAGCTTCAGTACAGGCTTTATTGTGTTATGTGTTCTTACATATTAGAGAAACATCCATAACTTCAAAACACTGTTTACTGCACCAAGTGAAATGTTAATTTAATTAATGTACAGTAGAAAACAATATATACAGTCAGGCATTCATCAAAAGACCACCACTTGGGCTGTTCTAGTAGGTCCTTTTAGTTCTTGTGTCAGGCACTCGCATGGTCTTCACAGGTAAGTAGACACTATTACATAAGTGATGGGGTTTTTCAAGGAGTCAGGAGGTTATTTATTTAACACAGGGTTTGAAGCACACAACAGAACATAGTGTCAATAGAGTTCTTACAAGAGTAGTCTTGTCAGTTAGTTTTACTAGTGTACCTCATGGTTGCCACTAGTTAAATATTTGAAAGCACAAAAAAGAACAGTTTTTATTTTCTTACATATGTTTTCAACAACAGAGAACAGGGGTAATTAAGTCCACATTAACTTGTAAAGATGACTTTATATACAATGCATAGTAAAGTTGTGTTTTTCTTCCCTGTAGCTAGTAAAGATATATTTATATTTAAATTATCACATCTTTGTCACACCTGCAAAGTATTAACACTGCATTATTGTTTATATCACTGTTTCTTTTGTTCACTGTCTGAGTTTTTTAAATATTACACTTTTTTATTATGATGTGCACTTTTTGATGATCCCTGGACTTTGTTTTGTTTGAGCACTTGGTTTTGCAGGTGGACTAAGACATTAACAAGCTACAGCCGAAACAACTGGAAGGAATGAGAAGATTGGCTGGCCATTCAGTTAGAGGCTGAGCTGGTGATTATGGCAGATATTCTTCCTCACTTGACCACTCTATAAAATAGCATATCTTTTTGCAATTGTTTTCATTATTTTGGAATGAATTTGATTCTCTCTATAGGGTTGATGAACGCTAAATCTAGGAAGTACTTACAAGAATGACAAACAAGCAAGAGTATGTAACAACATTTCAAATGATATTCAATGATAACAATGGTCTGTATTATTGTATGAACCCCTTTTATATAACTGTTGTACAATAACCATTAATATTATGCCACTTCAATACCATTTGCACTGCCACATACTATTATTGTTAATTATCAACTGAATTGCAGTTTGTATTCACAGTCTAAACCATCCTAACATAGTTATGCTAAGTAAGTGGTTAATATTGAGGCATTGTATTGTGATAATTCATAACAACATGGATTGACATGTTATTCCATACACATGCTTTGCATTCATTTATTGTTGGCAGAAACAAAATAATACACACCAGGATAATATCAGTTTGCTTAATTCAACACACATAACATTAGTATTTCAGGAACAGGTGTTATATATTCTTGCTTTCGGGCACATCTCTTTTAAAACATCAGCATCTTGTTGAGTAATAGAGCTAATCTTTCAATACACTGTTGACTCCACGTTGTAGCCGTGTTTTACTATCTGATTCAGAACTTGTATATTTAGCAAAGAAATACAAACTTAAACCATGAGAATGAAACATAAAAATGAAAGAATAATGACACATACTATCCAATGTAATGGTTTATGAGGTATTTTGCGTGATATTGAGGATTACTAACAGGTTTATTTGACATGTAGTGGTCCCTTCCAACCTTACACAGGCTACGACCATTCCACCTCTTTTAAAATCCCAATTTAATTACTGGTTTCTTACCTGGAAAACAGGATAATAAATCACAGTACAAAGTTATCTGTGGCTCGCATTGTTCCCGCATTTACTTCTGTGGGGAAGTGCGCATCCACTACCCTTGTTAGTAAAGTCCTGGTTCCCTCTAGTGGTCAATAATATAAATGTAATTTTCTACCTATTAAACTCAACCCTTGGAGGACTTGACTGTTTGTCAAATGGCCATAATTAAAACAAAACAAAAAATAAGATGTTTTTGCTTTTCAGAGTTTATAAAACAATGACTTCACAGGAATCTTTCATTTGTGTGACGGTTACACATGCTGAAATAAATATCAGTTTCACAAATATAATCGTTCAACATCAACAGCGGAAAGGTCTGTCTCGCCGTACTCCAGGCATTACCGTATTCGATTTTCCTTTTCTTGTGTCACATCGGGACATGCATAGCATCAAAATAAATGACTGGATTACTATTTAATACGTTAATACTACACAATACGTTATTGAGGTTTGGACACGTGACTGTACAGGGCCTACATTCATGGGGTGCACTTTCCCATGCTACACCAGTACAGATTTCTCAAGGACGAAAACTAAAACAATACAAACCTACCTCTAATCTATATTACCACATTGGCTGTCATAGAATCTACCAAATACTCAAAAACTTTGTGTCATTGTAGGCGTAGCTGACTTCAGACAAATGCATACTTTATTTAAGTAAGTTTTACGACTTACTGCAGTGACTAAAACACAATTAAGCAAACACTAGCCGAATTGTATTTATTCTGGCGTCTCTTCTGCAGATTATACCCCCATTGTTCATCATTGCCCTATTAAAAAGTTGAGACTTAATTAGGTGTGTTAAATTTCAATAATTCTACCAGTGTAAAACTGGTAGAATTACAAGCTACAAGCGTAACCTTGCACTGCTTATTGTAAGCCTCTGCCCCAAGGAGGCACTTCACACACCTTGATAAGCTACTAACCTAAGTGAATGGCAAATAGAGGAAGTCCTACACAGACAAAGGAAATGACTGTAACATCATTCTGTACAATTTTCATTTCTGCGTCTCCTTGATCCCTTATGCTTTGGCCTTCCAACTGGGAATGACAGTTAATCAATAACATGACAGTCTGACATACATTTTCTTTTCCCTGGTTAGTGTAGTTTATAGTTTCATTTTACTCTGAATCCAGAAAGGGAATAGAATAGCTGCTTGGAAACCCTGTTGCTTATTCGTCACCCTGCTGGCATGCCCTACTTAACAGTACATTTTACTGTGACTCACTGCAGAGCTTGGGCTGCTGGATAAGGAAAGATGATCATAATATACTCTGGCGGAGTGTTCCCATGCTGTGTCTCAGTCCCTGCACATTTATTACTGCTGCTATTGCCTGTTTAAGATTGACTATATCATGGTGTAGCGTCAGAGTGGGTCATAATTTCATTCTCTGTGTGAAAGTAACAGAATTTAAATATACAGAGGGGAATCTTAAACCATTCTCTGTGTCTTCTTGGTTTCTGGTCACAAACTCCCCCACAGACAAAGCATGCTTTTAGAAAGAGTTCTTTGACACCTAAGACAGGAACCAGTCCATCACATAAATCCAGCTGACAGGAGGCGGAATAGCGGACAAATGGAGAACAAGGGGCCGCGTCGGAACAAGAACAACCAATGAATAACACTCCATGTGGACTCAGGCACCGCCCAAAATAACTATCCAATCACAGGGGTAAAGAGAACATTACAAAATTATGAGCACGACACTCAAACAGCGCTCCCAACATGAAATCTAAGGTTCTAATACACAAACCAGTCTTTGAACTGTGACAATCTGGAGATCCAGCCTGCAACCAGCTGGAATAGAGATACCGTTTTCAGACACTTTAATACGAGATAACTATTCTGGTGTTTGCCTTGGTGTGGGAGTCTGCTGCGTAAGACGTCTAAAATCTTAAAGTACTTTTAATCAAATCTCTAACTTAGGCCCTGATCACTGGAGAAAGAGTTGGATGAACATCTGAAGTCGACATGAATTGAAATATATTCAATTTATTGAGCTAGCAGTGCCGGAGTTTGCGATGGAATATCCCAGACATAACCAGATGAAGAGTGCACAAGTTGGTGGAGGAAATGCTGTTTCAGTGGAATACCTAAATAGTTAATGAATCTAATTCTTTGCAAAGACATTTCTTTCGTACCCTGAAGTGGAGACGAAACGCGAGGAAGGCAGACCCCCGGAACCTGGACCTGTCCTTGCCAGCAGGAGAGCCTTCGAGCGCCTGTATTGTTGAAGACACGGATCAGCTGGATGAGGCATTGCACGTCCATTAAGTATTCAGTGAGTAGTGTTTTAATCCTCTTATGAACTCGAGAATAAGCAGACCTTAAAGTAAAATTATCATTCTGTATTTAAGGCTAGAATACAAATTTAGCTGTTTTGATAATAGATAATTCTCGATAGGTTGTCTGGACGCAAGGAGCATCAAGGAGCGTCTTTATCTCGTAAGAGTAAGAATTGTCTTCTGAACCAAAACTATATATATGAGACTGATTTAACGATGCTTTGATTATCAAATATTAACGAAAGTAAATATTTGTGTTACTAACGATTCCCCTGTTAAGGCTGTGTGGTCCAGTGGTTAAAGAAACAGGCTTGTAACCAGGAGGTCCCCGGTTCAAATCCCACCTCAGCCACTGATTCATTGTGTGACCCTGAGCAAGTCACTTAACCTCCTTATGCTCTTTCTTTCGGGTGAGACGTAATTGTAAGTGACTCTGCAGCTGATGCATAGTTCACACACCCTAGTCTCTGTAAGTCGCCTTGGATAAAGGCGTCTGCTAAATAAACAAATAATAATAACCTTTGTCTTAAATAGCGGTCAGGAATGCAGTTTTAACCTTTAATGGAATCTCCCATAGATTGTGTTGGATCGCTGATCAACCAGTGGGAGTGGGGTGTCGTTGTTTAAACTTTCTTTTTGTACTGTTTAGTTAATTCTTCCTTTGTGTATTATTTTAGTTTAGTTGTTGCACCTTTAATTTTTCCTTTATTTATTTTTATTTCTAATCAAACTGTTCCTTTGTATTCACTAGAAACGTTGTCTAGTCTGATTATTCCAATAGAGGTTGGGTTCTACATGACTTGAATTCAAAACAAGGTATTTTATTATTACAATTTAAACTAGTCCAAATACAAATATACCTTACACACTACAATGACATTGGCAGAAAAGACTAATCAGCCCCCAAGGAAAATGGTAACAAGAAGCTGGTTATTTAGCATTTGCTTTTTTATACAGTGCCTTGCATAAGTATTCACCCCCCTTGGACTTTTCCACATTTTGTAGTGTTACAACCTGGAATTAAAATGGATTTAATTGGGATTTTTACCATTTGATTTACACAACATACTTAACACTTTGAAGGTGCAAAATATTTTTTTATTGTGACACAAAAGTTAATTAAACAAAAAAAAGTCATTTGTTGGTTGCATAAGTATTCACCCCCCTGAGTCAATACTTGGTAGAAGCACCTTTGGCAGCAATTACAGCTGTGAGTCTTTTTGAGTAAGTCTCTACCAGCTTTGCACATCTGGAGCAATGTTTGCCCATTCTTCTTGGCAAAATTGCTCAAGCTCTGTCAAGTTGGATGGGGACCGTTGGTGAACAGCAATTTCAAGTCTTGCCACAGATTCTCAATCGGATTGAGATCTGGACTTTGACTGGGCCATTCTAAGACATTCAGGTTCTTGTTTTTAAACCACTCCTGTGTAGCTTTGGCTGTGTGTTTAGGGTCATTGTCCTGCTGGAAGGTGAACCTCCGCCCCAGTCCCAGGTCTCTTGCAGACTGAAACAGGTTTTCCTCTAGAATTTCCCTGTATTTGGCTCCATCCATCTTGCCCTCAATCCTGACCAGTTTCCCAGTCCCTGCCGATGAAAAGCATCCCCATAACATGATGCTGCCACCACCATGCTTCACCGTGGGAATGGTGTTCTCAGGGTGATGAGCAGTGTTGCCTTTTAGCAAAATCCAAACGGGATTTGATATGGTTTTTTTTCAGCAATGGCTTTCTTCTTGCCACTCTTCTATAAAGCCCAGCTTTGTGGAGCGTCCGGGTTATAGTTGTACCATGGACGGTTTCTCCCATCTCAGCTGTGGATCTCTCCAGCTCCTTCAGAGTTACCATTGGCCTCTTGGTTGCTTCTCTGACTAATGCCCTCCTTACCTGGTCACTGAGTTTTGGTGGACGGCCTTCTCTAGGCAGAGACGCGGTTGTGCCATATTCTTTCCATTTTTTAATAATGGATTTAACGGTGCTCCGGGGGATGTTCAAAGTTTGGGATATTTTTTTGCAAATGGATTAATTGAAGATGAAGTACCTGCCTTCAACAGCGTTATATAGTATTGATCATGTGGTAACCTTTTAAACTAGAATCCCCAGATCTCTCACCTTATTCCTCATGGTAGTAAGTATATGGAACTGGCCCTTAACTTAAAATGGGGCGCATGCTGATTTAATCCAATGAGGTATTGTCAAGGGACCGTGCTGGATAAGAATGGTATACCAGCAGCAAATAATTTTCCTGAAAGAATGATTCCCCAGCCAGCAGCTAAAATCATCTCCCTTGAGTGGGGGAGTGTGACAGGATGATGTCACGGCCCAGGCTGGTGAATATCAGGAAGTAAACCCAAAGACAGTAGCTGCAAGTTTGAATATGCTAATGCACCTTTTAATTAAACACATAAACAAACGGTACAAACACTAACAAAACCACACTGGTCAAAATAAACGGCACATGGGCCAAAACAAAAGGTTTGCCCAAAACTCAAGAAAATAAACAAACAGACAGCATCATGGAACAGTAACCTTCACCACGACACTATTTCTCACATTAATTCTCAACACTAACCATTTCACCACCCGTGATCACCTTATTTATACACCTGTGGAGCCTTAATGAACCATTTAAACATGTATTCAATTCCTGACTCCAACCACATTCCCACTTGTGTTTTTGCATGGAGGATTTTAACACCCTCCCTGCCACCCAATATACCCACCACCCCACCACACACACACACACACACACACACACACACACCTGTGCACTGGCAGCACTTCCGCCCTGCCACACTGCCACAAGGAATAGTAGCTGTATATACAGAACTATTAACGGTTTTGTATTTCAGAAAAATACATTTATTTTCCATCAGGTATAATTACTTTCTCAATGCCTCCTCGGCAGAAAACAAATATTTTTCATTAAGTAACCTCTATATGAAGGAAATGGATCCACTGTACTGTACTATAGTGTAGTATAACAAGGCCCTCAATGTATATCTCTATCTTCACAGGCAGTTATACATTTAGCAATATTTGAACTTATGGATATGATATGAAGCAGTTGTAAATTAAACTTTGTAAAATTATTTCTAAGTGTCATCAAATGTTTCAAAAATACATTTTAATGCTGCACAATTTTTTAGGTTTGAAATGTTTTATCTTGGGGCTTCTGAGTGGCACACCCAGTAAAAGTGCTCCGCGTGGAGTGCAGGATGTGCCCTATAGCCTGGAGATCGCAAGTTCGAATCCAGGCTATGTCACAGCCGACTGTGACCGGGGGTTCCTCGGGGGCGGCGCACAATTGGCTGAGTGCCGCCCAGGTAGGGAGGGCTTAGGTTGGCAGGGGAATCCACGGTTCACCACATATCAGCGACCCCTGTGGCCGATTGGGCACCTGTGGTTCTGCAGTGGAGCTGCCAGATCTGTGTTGTCCTCTGGCACTATAGGTCTGGTGGCGTCGCTGTTGATCTGCAGTGTGAAAAATGACAGATTGGCAGGAGCACATTTCAGAGGACGCGTGTTCCAGCCGCCATTTCCCAAGTCACCAGGGGGGGTTGTGAGCGGTGAGCCGAGGATACAGATAATAATTGGGCATACAAAACTGTCAACAACTAAATTTATAAAAAATATATTTAAAAAAAGAAATGTTTTATCTTACATTTTTTCACACCCATACAATAGACCACATGGCAAAATGTAGATCTTTTGTGATAATTACCTGTCATGACTTGACATGGTATTGCAGTGGCTTTATAATTTTTTATATTTACTCATATAACTTTTTTTGTATCATAATTTGTGTTTATAATTCAAGTCAGTTATCACTTTCAAATAGAGTCAAACCCATTTCGTTTCACTCCTGTTAATGTTATCTGCTGCTTTTTTATCACCACATTGAAATGTCCCAGAATATTACAAAAATGGGGACAAGCTCCTGATAATATCACTTTGGTTATTAGCACACTCTGGTTAATATCACTCATACAAAAGATTTCCATCCCTCTTGGTAACACTATGGAGAATAAAAGTATACCATCTGAGTAAGTTGCTGTACAGTATTGAAATGTTGTGCCATATAAAGTAGCGCAATGGAGCATGCAGAGTACGGCACTGCATATGATTAATGTTTTCTTACTTTGTAATTATTAGAAAGTGTTGTACATGTACAGTAGAGATTGTATATTTAAAATAGATTTTGTTAATGTACGCTGTTGTAATCAACACAATACCTATTGGTATATTCAGAGTTCCTCAGAAAAACATGCCTATCTTTTATATCAAACTTCTGTGTTTTAATGCATATTTTCCAGGTTATTGGTGAACTTATTTTTTGATCAGTACCTTTGAGCATCCATACATTACATTGCAAACAAAAAATCTAAACAGCAACAGAACAGCTAAACATCATTAAAACACATGTAGCCTCCCTTATTAAATGCCATTTACTATTACACAAGTAAGTGTCTCCTTCTCTCTGTCCTAAGTTTATCTCCACTGAGTTTCCAACTGTGTCCTCTGTTCCTGGTATCTGTGCTGCGCTTAAATTATTGGTTAGGGTTAACTATGTCAACTCCTTCAACGATTTTAAAGACTTCAATCGTAGCCCTCCTAATTCTTCTTTGTTCTTGGCTAAACATATTCAGTTCTTTCAGCCTATCTTCATAGTTCATTCCTTTAAGCCCTGGGATTAGTCTGGTTTCTCTTTGTGGGACTCTCTCCATTGTGTAAGTGGAATTAATCATACGTGAAGGAATGTCTCAATTTAACAAAGCGGTGGTTCAGGCAGGGAACTCACTTTTTAAGCTAGATTAAAATTGTAAACATTAAGAATATTAGGCACCCCCATTTTCAGGACATTGTCAGTTAAATAGATAGTATTGCATTCTTTACTCGATAAACAACACGTCCAATGATCAGCTAGAAAGGGCTTTATATCTTACTCCCATCCATTCGTTCCCCGATGTATGTAAGAGTTCGTCTCCTCCTCCTCCACAGCCTCAATCTACAGTCAGCCTCCACTATCAACAAATTATGGGCAGGGGTACTTTGAAGGGCGAGGCATCATGTTTTGGCCGCACACTTCCTATTGTGTCCGTGGTATGTAGTATGTGTGTTTACAAGGATATAGAAAAATGAAAGAAAATATACTATATACATGTCATTCAAAAGTCTGAATGATTGTTTTGTTAACAGAAGTAATGAAACAACTGCTTTTGTACAGACAATAATATAGTGTATCCTTTAATAAAAAGATGCCATCACAGTTCAGAAGCATAACATGCTCCTATTTGCACCAATGTCCAAGCTGTTCATCAAGTAGAAAAAAACTAAGAATGGTATCATTCACACAGTTTTGGGAATTCAAACCATTCTGGATCCTAACTGCTTGAATGCAAGACAGAGGGACCTGCAATTGCATCAGACATGCTGTTTAAAATAGACACATTGTTCAGAAACAAGGTGATCCAACACAATGCCTGTGAAAAGCTGGCAAAGACACGTTCACTAGTGCGTAAAGCTTGTACTGTCTATAGAAGAATATGCAAGCTGATGTGTGTCCATATAAAAGAGATGAATTCCAAATGTAAAAAACTGATATAAAACCATCCATAAAAAACAAAGAAAAAAAAACATTAAAACAGTACTATAACTGCACTCTAGGCTTTTCCTCTCTTTAGTATTGATCTAAAAACTGGTTTTCTTAAATAATATAAAGCCCATATTTTATACTTGTGTGAATAATTAATGAAAGATCTGCAGTGATCTGCAGCATGAAAAAAAGCGGTCGGCTGACGGCACACACTTCAGAGGAGAGCATGTGCTCGTCTTCGCCACTCCCAAATCAACGCAGGGGTGGTAGTGGTGAGCTGAGCTAAACAAAAATAATTGGACACTATTAAATTGGGGAGAAAACACACATAAAAAAACAACTAACTGGCGACTACTAAATAAAAAAATAAAATAAAAAAAAATACGTTTCTCCTCTGAACAAACCCCATCATTGAGTGACAGATCCCCTGCCACATAAGAAATATATATATATACATTGATAAACACCTGTTAAATTGCAAGTTCAGGTTCCCCACATTTATTTTTAAAACTGATAAAAATTTAATTGTACCTTGTTTGGGTGAAAAAAAAACCTTCACTTCCCAGAGTGCACTCATGAAAAAGAACTGTGAAATGCTTCCCACCTTTTTTTCAGTTTTAATATTGTCTGGTTCTCTGCTGTCGGTCACTGTAAATTGGGATAAAGAGGAAAGCGACAGATGATTATGCAAACTAATTCACAGACTTTACTGTAGAAACTGTGTGAGACAAAATTGAACTTATTTGTAAAAGTTGGCAAATCTATCTGGATATTAGAGAGAAATCCTCAGAGAGATCCAAATAACACTTAAGAAGCATGTCCTCTTTCATGTCCTGTTCCAAAGTTGACTGATATTTGGGAATTTCTCCATGGCAACCAGTATCCCTTTAGAGTAGACTGACCACTCAGTGACACCGCTACCAAAGTGGATCCTCTGCAATTGGATTTGTTTGAATAATACATATTGTCAATTTAGTTAGTGTTATCTAATTTAGAAATACTAAAAGAAACTAAATAAATACAATGTCTCATGGCATCCTCACTTTATAAAATGAGGAATAAAAAACAAAAACTAGAGTACTGGCAATAAAACAGCAATCTGAACTACTGAACTGTTGTAAATGTCAAAAAAAGGTAAGGGAAAAAAGACATCATTTTTAAATTGTAAACATCAAACATGTCCTCTTACCTGTTTTCTATGCTGGATGCAGAGGTGTCGCAAACCCAGTCACTTGTGGTGTCCTCAAAGGATCTGTTCTTGGGCCCCTTCTCTTCAATATCTACAAGCTTCCCTTGGGTCACCTCATCCGACACCCAGCTCTACTTAAAACTCGACCCTGGAAGCCCCTCTGCCATGGTCCGGCTCTCGGCTTGCATTCAAACATCGAGGCCTGGATGTCTGCCAGTTTTCTTCAGCGGAACACTAGTAAATCTGAACTCCTCCTAGTAGGATCTAAAACTCAACTTAAGAATCTCAAAATAGCTGCCCTGAACCTCGGAAACTGTCTGCTGCTGCCTTCCCTCACAGTACGAAGCCTTGGTGTACTTGACAGCAACCTCTCCTTTGATGCCCACATCTCCTCCATGGTCAAATTTTCCTTCTACCATATTCGAAACATCCCCAAAGTCCGTCCCTACCTTTCCCTCACGGATGCGGAGATACTTTGTCATGCATTTGTCTCCTCTCGACTCGACTACTACAACTCTCTATATGGTGGTCTCCCGGCACGCACCATAAATCGACTGCAGCTAGTTCAGAATGCCGCTGCCAGGATCCTTACCAGATGTAAAAAACATGATCACATCACCCCTCGTCTTGCCAAGCTGCACTGGCTACCTGTAAAGTTCAGGATTACTTTCAAAACTCTCCTGCTCACCTACAATGCCCTTCATAGCACAAGTCCTGAGTACCTTCTCAAGCTGCTGACCCACTATGTCCCTGCTCGCAAGCTGAGGTCCTCCAACTCTGACCTGCTTGTTATCCCCAAGCAAAAGTGCACCACACTTGGAGAACGCTCGTTTAGCTTCATGGCTCCGACTCTCTGGAACTGTCTCCCAGCTTTGATGCGTGACGCTCCCACCGACGCTCGCTTTAAATCAACTCTCAGACCCACCTGTTCTCTCTTGTTTTCCATGCCCTTTAAGCCTGATAGCTGCTATTAGCTGCTATGTTTTTGCTACTATTTCATGTATTATGTTACTATCATGTATTATGCACTTTCCACTGTACTTAATGTATAATGCATTTTTCACTGTATTGTTTTATGCATTGTTTTTTTTATATATACTGTATATCATGTATTATGTATTTCTTGGTATTTAAAGTATTATGGATTTTCTTGTCACTGCATCTTGTAAAGCGCTTTGTGACGGTGGTCCACTTTGAAAGGCGCTATATAAAATAAAGACTGACTGATTGATTAATAACATGTATTACTGGTAAACCTTACACCTATGATCCAGAAAAGAGACATATGGTATATAGTTTTACTATGCTATAACTCATACTTTGTAGTATAGCTGCCTTTAAGACAACAAACTAATCATAGCCCTGATCCAGTGGCATGGTACACGATTCTATTGCTGTAAAAACCTTGGTATAAGTTTATTTTCTAGGTATTTTTAGGGGGTCCTAAAAAGGGGGGAGCGACTTATACACCGGTGTGACCTATAGGCTTTTCCCTGAAATTGTTGTTTCAAAAAGGGGGGGACTTGTACACTGGTTTTTATGGTACATTACTGAAAATGTAATAATGTTATGATAATATGAGCAAAAACAGTATACATTCCCAGAGGAGCTTTACCTTGGTAACCATCTGGCTGACCTACACTTTCATGACCATTTCACTGTGGGCATTCAGGGAGCCAATTAATGCTTAAGTAGTAGACGTATTATGATTTCGCTATGACCCTCAGCCCCCACAGCAGAAGCTTTGACTTCTCTTTAAAAACTGCCAAAAAATGAATCTCTATTATAACTTCTAAACACATTCTCTCCATCACGTTAGGAATTTACATTTAAATATATACCACAGAAATTATACTTTTATTCTGAGCAAATTTCTATATCCACATGCTGTCTGTTGGCCAAATATTGCACAGTATGTGCCCAAAGGTTTGTGCGCTTCTAGACTATTGTAAGATTGTATTAATTGTGACCATTTTACAATTCTCTTGTTATAGCAGGAAATAATAAATCATTAATGAACTCTCTCCCTGTAATCTCACACCCTGTAATCTCAAAATCAGGATATGGTTCTTTTGTAGCTCAAAAAAACCCTTGTTTACAACATGCTATTTCCACTGTAAGAACGGATCTGAAGACAGGTGTTAAAAACACCAAAACCCAAACCAGTTCTCACACAGGCAAGGTGTCAGTTTTTGGTCTGGTGTAAGGAAGATGGGGTCAGCTTGTGTATTAACTTGGTAGACTTTCTGTACTCTTTATCAAGCCTCACTAACTGGCATGGAAGGTTTCTCGATCGATAGAGAGTCCTGTAGGATACCTACAATATTGCTTTGTTTCAAGATTTGTACTCGCAGTTCGCATGTGGTTACGTTCTGTACTGTTTGCGTTGGATTTTCGTTTTTGTTCCGGAATTAAAATGTTTTTATTGAAAATCACCTGCAAGAATTTATTATTTTCGAGAAATAAACAGACCTTACACTATATTACAATACATTCTCAGACGATCAATCTCACAGTCCTCAGCTGGTGCATGGAAAAAGTGCAATTTAAATAATAACGTTTAACAAGGTTGGCCAGTGACGCTTCTTAGGAAAATGAAATTGCTCAATCTCTTTCTTTTTTTACAGGGATGCTTTTAGAGCAGTGTTCGTGTGTAGCCCTGGCAGCCCGGGTTTAGGCCCAGGCGTGAGGAAGTTCATTACAAGTGCTGCCTGACTGGACTGGAGCATCTCCGAGTAGGTCTAGGTATGTATGCCGCTCTGGGACTCTCTGTGTATGAGCAGGGTGACAGTGTGATTGTTCCATTAGGTATGCATGCACTTTCTGGGGATGTGGTATAAGAAGGAGCCTGGCTCTTTTAGAGAAACAGAAGCACGTTCAATCCAGGTCCCTGATGGTCTGGGTTGGGTCCATCCTCAGACTCCATGCTGCTGCTTCTGGGCTTCTTTTGAAGTTTTGTCAATTTGTTTCATCTTACATATGTCTATCACTTGACCTTCTGAGTATTGTTCTTCACAGACTGGTGGGAAATCAATATACTGTGCATTAACTTGCTTGTCATCAAACCATAACACCTTGTTTAGACTTTTCTTTCAGACTTGACAGCATCTTGACCAAAGGGCAACCTTGTCTGCGAGTTTGTTGCTCAATCTGAAGTCCGGCAAAGCAGTATGTAGTCGATGCAGGTCAGTAATACAGGTCAATAAAAAAGTGTGAGAATAGATAGTGAAACAAATAATATCCTGCTGATCAAGCAAATAGATGATCTTATTTTCTTTTAGATGTAGCAAGGTTCAGAAAGGGGAGCAACAGCTCCTATGCTTGGCAATGTTAATTGAATTCCCTATATTATTCCTAGGTAAAGTCTTACTTCTTGTCTGCCTTTCATTACTCCTCTACTTACCCTCTGCTACCACTGCAATGGTGTTCTCAATTGGGGGCTAGTGGCTCTTTCCACCAGAGAGCCAACTCTCCACTGAGACCGTGCCCCAGGCCAAACAACAAAATGCATTTTCTGGCCTCAAGCAGACATGGCTCTAGTAAGCATTCATAAAGTTATTAGTTAAAGGCACAGGATAATGCATTCTGTAAAATTGTAAATCAGGATTTAACTCTGCAGTGCTAAAATCAATCCAATTGCCACACATTTCTACAATGTTTTGCTTTTAACTTTAGGCTAGTAGCTAGCCTAAGAAAAGCTGATGGTTACATCTGTTCTATCTTTTTTTTTTACTGTATCCACAATCTTGTTTTCACATTTAGTAAAATACTACATTTTTTTCAGATGAGTAAAATCTACTTTAAAAATGACATAATCTTAATAAAATGTTGTAAAAATACATGTTGAAATTGACCTCACTTATACTGATACTTAAATACTTATATTGTAGTTTAATTATGAAAACTTGATGGCATGATGTCAATTATATTTATCTGCCAACTGGCAAAATAGAACTAAATGATGTCTGTACGAAGATATTTTAATTATGGTGCCCAAGGTAAATCTAAAACTCTAATGTAATCACTACTTGATTTGATTCCATGTTGTTTATCACCATGTGTAATTGAAATGGCCATTATAGTTATTGCCTGTTTATCATGGAAACGATGTCAGATTGCAAAGGTCATAAACCTGTGTGACTACGACTACAGAATAATATGAATGCAAATTCAGTGAATTCTTCATCAACATTAAAGACTGCTCAGATGTGTCTCTAACTGCTTTAATCTGCATCAAAAGAATCAGATAACATCCACTGTTGATGTGAACTAGGTATATATTTAACAACTTCTACTTAAACAGCTAACTATTCTGTCCTGTTTTCCACAGTGCTATGTGTTTCATATATTGTTTTTACTCTTAATTGACATTTATTTTCATAAAAGTCAATACGAGCAAGTGGAAAATCCAGCCCATAGTTTGAGATACGTGACATAATCTGGGAGCAAGGCTGGTTTTCATTCCTGGACCACATGGCAAAGCACCCCAGGAGACAAACATTCCAAGCGCTCGTGATCCAGAAATTCTTTTTTATGTTATTTAATTTGTGGTAAGATTTTTTGTTGCTTGCTACCAATGAACTAAATACATAACTGAATGATATCAGCTGCTTTTCGCTAAAGATTGCTTGGGTTCAATACGAGACATGACTGGGTTTTGTGCATAGTCAACCTGCATTTTGTTCTTTAAGCATTGAACACAAGTTTTATCATAATGATGGAATTGATGATGGACCACGTTATTTTGAGGGTGGAAGCCAAGTTATTTGAGTTGTGTACATCATAGTTTGAATAGTGTGTTTATGTAAGGGGTGTGTTATTATTATTATTATTATTATTATTATTATTATTATTATTATTATTATTATTATCATGATATTGTGTGGTTAATGTTTTATTGGATTATGATTGTTTTTCATTTGAATTATTTATTACTTGATTTCCCTTGATGTTTGTGGTGTGAAGTTCACTTGTGTATATAGTGTTAAGATGTATTTATTTATTTCTCACTTGTCCTTTAAATTGGCCTGCAGCGCTGTGTGGGTCTTCATGGAAACTGTTCCGCTGTATCTCCCAATTAGCACAGGTGTGTAAAAGGTGCCTATTTTAATTAAAGGAGAGCTACCTGTTTCAGGAATTGTGAGCTGAGAGCACAGATTTTAGGGAACTGCTGTTTGGGTATGTAACAGGGGAGATCTGTGCTGACTATCTGGCTCATGCGTGGTCCTGCAGGAAGAGGGCAGCAGTCTCGTAAGATCCGCCTGTCAGTCATGGTGATGACACGGAGAGGTGGGGAAGAGGGTGTGTTGGCTTTCCCTCTCTCTGAGTGGCTGAGAGGCGGGCCTTGTGGGATTGCTCGGCCCATAAGAACTGAGCTTGGTTATGCATTCGGGTGGCCTGTGATTGGAAACACACAGAGATGCTGGCTGAGGCGGCCAGTGGTTGGAGCGAGCGAACAAAACAGGCAAGCACGGCTGAGGAAAACAGCCAGCAATAAATAAACAATTTTATTAAAATCTCTTGTTACGTACCCGAGGGGACGTGTGTAGTGATAGGGGAACCTTGGCCACCAGTGTATAGTGCATAACAGCGTAGGACGAAGATCCCGATCTGATCGGCGTAGAGGCAGTGGGGGCACTGCGTAAGCAGCACCTTTATTTTGTAGTTTGTAGTTGTGTTTTATTTTCCCTTTTCATTTCGCCTTTTGTTTTCATTATTATTTTGAGCACCTGTGAGTGCGCCAGCTTTTAACCGTTTTACCAGTATTGGTATTCCTGTGGTCCTGTGTACCCTTGTCGGTACTCAGGCCATGGACAACAGCACCCTCTGTCAGTGTCAGGGAATTACCCACCACCCTTCCACAGGGTAAGACAGACTTTGTTTGTTTTTCTTGTATATACTTGTTGCGCTGGGAACTGGCTGGAAGAGCATGTTTGGAAATGTTAAAGAGTCACTATTTCTATGAAACAGACTTTCCCGCTCTGTATTAGAGTGGTTTGGCAATAATCCTCAGTGCTCTCAGATTGTGGTAGCTGTTTAGGTTGTCTATAACAAAAGCAGGGTTTTGCTTTTAAAACTTCTACTACGGGCCGGTCCGAGTGCAGGCAGTTTAAAAGGGATTTGTTTTTACTATTATTATTATTTGTTTATTTAGCAGATGCATTTATCCAAGGCGACTTACAGAAACTAGGGTGTGTGAACTATGCATCAGCTGCATTGTCATTTACGACCACGTCTCACCCGAAAGACAGAGCACAAGGAGGTTAAGTGACTTGCTCAGGGTCACACAATGAGTCAGTGGCTGAGGTGGGATTTAAACCAGGGACCTCGTGGTTACAAGCCCTTTTCTTTAACTACTGGACCACACAGCCTCTGAGTACCCACACTTATTCATTGTTACTGGCAGTGTATTGACTCTCGATTTGTGTATGTTTATTAGTAGTACAATAATCTTTTGATACCAGGTATTTCTGACTTGCTGCTACAGTAATCCGTCGTGTATCCGCCCGTCACATATCCGCGCTAACCGATTATCCACCATGATCAAGCTCTTCAGCACAGTGTGTGTGTGTGTGTGTGCGTGCGTGCGTGCGTGTGCATGTGCGTGTGCGTGTATGAGTGTGTGTGTGTGTGTGTGAGAACGAACCAGAACCAGGGTTGGATACCGAAGAGTGAGTAAGCAAGTTGAAACTGCCGACCGCCGGGCAAGGGGCCAGAGTTCATCATTATTGATGCAGTAGTGTGCAGAAATGTGTGGCAGCATAGTGGGACAGGGAGAGCATGCATGTATATGACAGAAGAGAGTATTAGATCTAAATAACAGCCACAGGGAGAGCTGTTCCAGAGGTGAAACGTTGTGCGTGGATTTTGCAACAGTTTGAGCTAAACCAATATTAAGGTTAATAACAGTATGTGTACTTTTCTAATTTATTGTAGAAATACCTCTGTGATGGACTTTCAACCAAACAAGTAATGTCAATGGATGGGGAATGCTTTACTTTCTTTCCTAAGCATGTCAATAACCAATTCAGTTCTTGACAGTGATATATCTCAAGGAGTTAATTGAAGGAGTAATAAATCACAGTGTTGTTACAGATGGCAATCAATACTATGTTTCTTAGCTATACTTAATGATGCAGCAAGGTCTTTTAGTGTATATGGTTTAGTAAAATGTTTTTTTAAACCTAATTGCATTGCTTTTCATATCTTTAACAATCTGTTGAATGTTTGAAATTAATTAATCAAATATCTATGAAGTGGCATATCCCAAACAATAACACATGCTGTGATAGTAAACTGGTTTTATCAGGTTCGTTTACTATGAGCAATGCTTATTTGCCAAAGTAGTAGTGGAGGAGGAATGTGATTTTTATGTTGGCTTTCTTTTTTATTTTGGAATCATTACATCATGTATTCTTTCAACTTATTCCTATTTTTTCTCCATTGTGCATTGGAATAGTGCTTTCAGCATGTTATCAGGGATTATTCCCAACCTTTTACATATAATTCAATGATAAACTCAGGACGGATGACTCAACCAGCCTTAAAATAAGATGTGATTTGCAACAGTGATGGGTAGAATCTCTGACTGTGCTGGATCTAAAATGTGTAAACATATGGAAACTATAATAAGATCTAAAATGGAAAATTACCTATATGGTAACAATATCCTGGGAGACAGTCAGCACAGTTTTACGAAAGGGAGATCGTGTCTAATTAACCTGCTTGACTTTTTTGAGGATGCAACATTGACAATGGATAATTGCAAAGCATACGACATGGTTTATTTAGATTTCCAGAAAGCATCTGACAAAGTCCTGCATAAAAGATTAATTCTCAAACTGAACGCAGTAGGGATTCAGGGAAATGCATGCACTTGGATTAGGGAGTGGTTAACATGTAGAAAACAGAAAGTACTGATTAGAGGAGAAACCTCAAAATGGAGCGAGGTAACCAGTGGTGTACCACAGGGATCAGTATTAGGTCCTCTGCTATTCCTAATCTACATTAATGATTTAGATTCTGGTATAGTAAGCAAACTTGTTAAATTTGCAGACAACACAAAAATAGGAGGAGTGACAAACACTGTTGCAGCAGCAAAGTCATTCAAAATTATCTAGACAGCATTCAGAACTGGGCAGACACATGGCAAATGACATTTAATAGAGAAAAGTGTAAAGTATTGCATGCAGGCAATAAAAATGTGCATTATAAATATCATATGGGAGATACTGAAATTGAAGAAGGGAACTATGAAAAAGACCTAGGAGTTTATGTTGACTCAGAAATGTCTTCATCTAGACATGTGGGGAAGCTATAAAAAAGGCCAACAAGATGCTCGGATATATTGTGAGAAGTGTTGAATTTGAATCAAGGGAAGTAATGTTAAAACTTTACAATGCATTAGTAAGACCTCACCTAGAATATTGTGTTCAGTTCTGGTCACCTCGTTACAAAAAGGATATTGCTGCTCTAGAAAGAGTGCAAAGAAGAGCGACCAGAATTATCCCAGGTTTAAAAGGCATGTCGTATGCAGACAGGCTAAAAGAATTGAATCTATTCAGTCTTGAACAAAGAAGACCATGCGGCGATCTGATTCAAACATTCAAAATCCTAAAAGGTATAGACAATGTCGACCCAGGGGACTTTTTTGACCTGAAAAAAGAAACAAGGACCTGGGGTCACAAATGGAGATTAGATAAAGGGGCATTCAGAACAGAAGATAGGAGGCACTTTTTTACACAGAGAATTGTGAGGGTCTGGAACCAACTCCCCAGTAATGTAGTTGAAGCTGACACCCTGGAATCCTTCAAGAAGCTGCGCTTGATGAGATTCTGGGATCAATAAGTTACTAACAACCAAACGAGCAAGATGGGCTGAATGGCCTCCTCTCGTTTGTAAACTTTCTTATGTTCTTATGTTCTTAAAAGGAATAAAATGATTTCAATAAAATTGCTTCTTGCTAGTTTCATGCAATTAATAAAAATGCTTTGTTGTTTCACACCTAGCACCTGTTGCTAAAGACCCACATTTTTTTCCAACAAGCAGAGATGAATACCAACTGAAAGTACAAAATCTGGATATGATCATATAAGACAGTTCATTAGGCTTTCTTCTTCTTCTTCTTCTGCAACAACATGGACTCACAACATCTCAAAATAAGTAGCAATATTCATTATAAGCACAAATCTATACACTTGGTTGATTTAAATTTCAACAGTGCAACAGTATAATGTAATATTACAGCCTCGTAATCTATAGAATAGGATTGTATGGACTACTTGCATCTATAATTTTTCTGTGCCGTAGGCATTGCCTTTTCTGGTGCAGAAGATGAGCCCTCTGGCTTGAATTCTATTTTAATTGGTATAGATTTCAGTGTGCTGATTTTGTGAGTAACTGAATGGATATGAATGTATCTTATGTTGAGTGAGAATTTATGATACAAACATGTGAATGTGAGACAAAGTCCAAATCTCACAATTCAGTCATGGGAGTTGAGGTGTTTAAATAAAGTGTCTGGTTTAAGAGCCTAATTTAATAATGTAATAAGAATTCTGCTCTGATTGTATTTAGGGATGCTAACAAGGAGATACATCTTCATCTAGAAAACTTTGTGCAGGATTTATATAAAGTTTAAAGGAAGTATTTAGATATGTTAAACCACTCCATTATTATTGTAAATGCCTTGTTTAACCAATGCAAGCCTTTTAGGTCAATAAATAAACTTCAGCCTTGATCTGCAAAGAAATGATCTGTTCAGAGAATTGATATAATTCATAATTTACTCTTATCTGGATATACGGACAAGCTGTTTAAGAATTGTATATAAATGTTACACGTTGGGGAATAGAATAAAAAATTCTCTCATGGAAGTTTTATTAATCAGCTGAATTAAATAAAGGAGTGTTAAAAAGCATTTGTCTTATATTTTTCCTCGAAAGTTTATTATTTATTTTTATTCTTTTCATAGAAAATATATTTCTAGGAAAGGTGCTTATGGGCAATACCTAAGAAATTAATACTGTTGTCTTGAAAGCATGAAAGGGGGAGATAAGAGCAGATCTTTTTTTTTTTCAAGCTTACAGCTTTACAACATTGAATTCAGCTGATGTGAACAGGTAAATATTTAGATAAAAACAGGCAATTTAATCTATAATACGAGTAGCATTGCGTGGAAATGAAGGCAGACTCACACAGGTTTTTCAGGTTCTCGAATGCAATGGTTTATTAAGCAGGGACTCAACACTTAACAGGTAAAGCATGCTTCTTTACCAGCCAGTGGTACAACTACAGCTGAGGAGCGTAGTGCTACTCAGGCTGTGACAAATAATTAAAGAAACTAAGTGCAGTCTCGGGTGTCTTTCTTGGTTCTCTAAGTCCTGCTTCTCTCTGGCTCTATTTTGCTGTTTTTTCTTCAATTCTCTCCTCTGTTCTTCTTTCTCTTTTGTCTCACACCACACTGTTCGTCTCAGCAGGCGCTACGTATCCCCCCGCCACGCCCCCGTGCACCAGATACCCAATCATGCCCGGTTTCCGGCTCTCAATCTCTTTTGTGTTGTATCTCCTGATTTGTGACAATGATTTGTGACGATTTGTATATGGGTTAAAAGATTGTACTTTTTTCATACCAAAAACATTTTACTGACATTGTTAGTAAAATAATTAAATAAAGCATTACAAAATCTTCCAATGTATTGGATTTATATTAGGACGAGGTTATGTCATCAAAACACTATTCTAACCAATTCATATTCAAGAAATAATTTTATTTAAATATTTTTTTTTCTTAAATACTTGAACAGGTCTGTCATGTGACCATTTTTATTCAGACTTGCAGAACAATGTCACAACAATCAGTCACATCTACACAGCTGTAGTTTGTATAGATATAGCTAATCAAACTTTAAATAAATTAAATTAGCCATTTAAGATAAAATGGACATCTGTGTCCCACAAATAAAATATGTTTTCTTGTGGAGCACGAAACAGAGTTTAAAATTTACTGACAGGTTGGATCTGGTCATCCGAATGGTCAGTTTCTCAAACGTATATTAAGAAGAAACCGTTTGAACAACCACTCAATTCCTTGTGTACCTTCCATGTTAACTTTAATATATATATATATATATATATATATATATATATATATATATATATATATATATATATATATATATTGTAACCCAGCCGGCACTCATGGTCGTTTGTTTGCCCCCATTATGCAAGACCCAGGACACAGGAAATGGATTTGAAGCACGGTTGCGCTATTTTTAATAAACAAAAACAAACACCTAGCTCTATTCGAGCTATAACTAAAACACAGAACAGGTACCTAAACTATCTTACAGGACGGCTAAGCCGTTTACCTGCCAATTAAACAAAACAAAACCACACAGGTTTACACTACCTTTTCATTTCCTACACTTGTGTACACTTGTGTGTGTGTGTGTGGTTGATTGTGAGCAATAACGGGTTGCAGTCCCAAACAATAAACACAGGTATCCCTCCCACAATATACATGCACGGTCACCAGTCCTGGGTGCGTGCTCTAGTGCTCGTGGTGGGTGATACAGTTTAATGAGTGACAATAGTGCAGTGCTGTTCCGGGATTTATGCTGGCCCTTAGCAACAGCTCCAGAACGTGTTAGTCGTCTATAAAACACAAGTAACAAACACTCAGGATTTTTACAAATGCTGCACGGGTCCTTCCGAGTTATGCTTTGTAACCAAAGCGAAGGAAACGATTTACGATTCTCCGCCCCACAGAAATCATTTCAAAATAAATTGAAAAAAAAAAACATTGACTACCTCAGTATAATAACACTGATAATCCATTTGAGGACTATGAAGAGTAAACTTCTGCCAGGACTATCACTGGATAGACTAAAACATTGACTACCTCAGTATAATAACACTGATAATCCATTTGAGGACTATGAAGAGTAAACTTCTGCCAGGACTATCACTGGATAGACTAAAACATTGACTACCTCAGTATAATAACACTGATAATCCATTTGAGGACTATGAAGAGTAAACTTCTGCCAGGACTATCACTGGATAGACTAAAACATTGACTACCTCAGTATAATAACACTGATAATCCATTTGAGGACTATGAAGAGTAAACTTCTGCCAGGACTATCACTGGATAGACTAAAGCATTTCTGCCTGGATATGTATAAAATATTATGTTAATGTTCAATTTCCAATTACATAATTACTGTATAGATAAAAAAAAATAATAATAATTGCTGGTTCAACAATTGCTGGACATAAGCGCAATAACACACTCCAAGGTGTGAAGTACTCATTTTCCTTTGCCTCGTGCCTCACAGCACCCAGGGCATGTGGTAAATATTAAACTCACTATGTTTGTTTAATCTTCCTAGCAACAAACTCCCGGTACAGTATGACTTGGTACCAACGCTACAGAGACAGTAATATTTTAACAAGCCACTGGTATTACAACAGAATAAACCAACACACACTGTTAATGCATTCAATTAATTAAACTGATGATTATTATTTGTGGTGTGAAAACACTTCTCACCTCAAACAATGCCCCTTTCAAGAATTTGGCAACCTGAAAATATTAAGCACATGTTTTTTAAAGTTATTTAAAGTCAAAGAGCATTTAGGATAGTTATTTTAGTTTCAGTCAAACGGTTATCCACAGAGATTCTAGCCATGTGAGACACATTACAATCTGAAACATTCTTAGAGCGGCTAAAAACGGAATAGATAGCAAAAACATTACATTATCACAAAACTCAGCCTTTCAAGAATGTCTGACGTGATTGATTATCAGCTGTAACCATTTTTTTTTTAATTTTGACACTACAGATTGTGGTTCACCTTTTTTTATTGTAATTAATTTTTTTTGTCAAACACCACTCACAATCAACTTCTCTGACAATCATATTTCTTAATCACTGTGCAGCTATAGGCTCATAAAAATGTAAAACCTCCTCATGGGCAAATGAATATCTGATCTAGGAAGCTGAAAACTAATGATATTTCCATCTGGAATGTAAAATATTTATTAGAAATGTGTAAATTAATAAAGTATAAAACTGCCTTGGAAGCTTAGTGCCTCACCTCAGAAAAAAAAAAAAACAACCTCTCAGCTGTAAAGACTACATGACAAGCAAATTGTCATTAGATCAAAATCTAAATTAATGCTGTACACTTATGAGGTGATGTGCTAATTAGCAAACATATTCCACTTATATCTAATCAGGATGATCTTGCAGCACTGCAAGAGGTAAAAAGAGCAGCCTGAAGTTATACCTGACACTGCTGAATAGCACTTGCTTAAATGGTAGCTTTTTAAATGATCTCATATCATAGGTGGCCGCAAAACTGTTTCATCCAATCTTTTTTTTTTTTTACTTTTCAGGGCACTTAAAGTCTTTATAATTAATGCAATTATAATGCGCCTGTATGCCAGCCGTTTTTGATAATGTTTCTATTTTTGTTCAGAGAGCCTGTTATCCCTGCAGAAAAAAATTACTATTGATCAGGGCATAAAAGCTTCAAGGCTCTATAGCTTCCATTATCTCGGGTCACATATGATTAAATCCATTTGCAATTTACAACAGCAAAGCAAGTAGTTTGTTCCCTTACAGTGATAATGTCAGTGAGTGGGGTTGACTGTTTATTTCAAGCCACGGCTATAATGTAATTGCCTCTTTCCCAGATGCCTTGCCTTTTTATTTCTATATACATGGTTTTGTGCCGTGTATTACCAGAAGCCTATTCCAGTGGCATTTGTCCCATTTCCACTTGAGTAGTCAGTTTCTTTAAAGCTTGCTGTGTCCCACAACCATGTTCCGTTTTACACTGAAATGTGATCCCTGGGCTATTCAAGCTCCCTCCCTTCTTGAACCTTTCTGGCCACTCTGTCAGTGAACTAAACAGCTATCCTCCTGCGACTATTTGCACAAGCAGTGGCGGTATGAGTGCCATGTAAACTTTCTTTCAACTCATGGGAACAAAACCAAAATGGAAACAAATCAACAGTACTACATAAAAACTGTTACAGGCATGAAAAAAAAACAAATCCGTTGGTTGCCTAAAGTCCATAGAAGTACCTCATAAAACAACCCTTTTAATCCCAACTGAAATATACTGTATTTAAAAACAGTGTATATTTTTTTTGTATTGTTTTCTAAATATAAGATTTAAACAGTATAACGTTAGGTTACTTACCATAACCCTGGTTCCCTGAAAGAGAAGACAACCACCAAACATACTTATGGGATATGCCTGCCTATTGGTAGGTATTCACTGAGCTCTCTATACCACAGCTGCCGATAGGCCCCTTCCTGGGGTGCGCGGCTACTCTCCCAGGTGAGGGTAAGCTAGCACTGTCATACGCCGCAGAGACTGTATCCACAATCCAGTGGGGCAGTCGCTGTTTTGAGAGGGGCTGTCCTAGGGTCTGTATACCATGACCGACAAAGAGCTGGTCAGTATTTTGATCCCTCTGGAGGTGGGACTGAGTACGTCACCCCAGGAAGGGGACTACCGGCAGCTCTGATATAAAGAGCTCAGTGAATACTTACCAATAGGCAGACATATCCCATAAGTATGTTTGGTGGTCGTCTTCAAATTATTATTATTATTATTATTATTATTTGTTTATTTAGCAGATGCCTTTATCCAAGGCGACTTACAGAGACTAGGGTGTGTGAACTATGCATCAACTGCAGAGTCACTTACAATTACGTCTCACCTGAAAAACGGAGCACAAGGAGGTTAAGTGACTTGCTCAGGGTCACACAATGAGTCAGTGGCAGAGGTGGGATTTGAAAAGGGGACCTCCTGGTTACAAGCCCTTTTCTTTAACCACTGGACCACACAGCCTAAAACTGAAAGGGAAGCTTTGTATAGTAAGTATAAAACTCTGAAACAAAAAATGTGTCTTTATTGGATTACTTTTGAAGGCTTTGTTATGCTTTATTAACCTACTCCTGAAGATTTAAAGTGTGCTGAATCAATACCATCTGCAGTGTATGAATAAGTCTTATGTTCTTCACAGCTAGGTATGATCCTGGCAATGCATTTTCAATCTTAAACTTTAAAAATGCAACAATTTTTGGCTGTATGGAACATATTCAAGATTATTCACATTAGAGGTGTGCCCGAGAACAAGCATAATCTTGCTATTGCCAATTATTCGAAAAAAATATGTATGTAAAAAAAGGCATTGAATCAACTGCTGGCTCTAATAGTCTAGAGATAGATAACTAATTCAGGGGGGAGTAGGAGGGACCATCAGTGCAGTCTTCGAGCAACACATCCTACATTACACTGACTCATTGTGTGACCCTGAGCAAGTCACTTAACCTCCTTGTTCTCCGTCTTTCGGGTGAGACGTTGTTGTAAGTGACTCTGCAGCTAATGCATAGTCGCCTTGGATAAAGGCGTCTGCTAAATAAACAAATAATAATAATAATACATTAGGGGCTGTCTAAGGTTATCAGCATTTTCTGAAAGCAAACAAAGCATGTGCTGTGGGATGTCATGGTTAGTTTATCCTTCTTTATATATAAAACAATGACTTTTATGGATCTTGAAATGTTCACATGCCTGTAAAATATAATAATGTGGTAATGGGTTATAATAATAATAATAATAATAATAATAATAATAATAATAATAATAATAATAAAGCATTGAATTCAGAATTGTACTGTAACAATCTTTAAAAGGACACAGCTCACTGGGTCTATAAAGAAAATCCAAGGCACGGAGCTCCAGGAAATGTTGCTCTTTATTATTGTAGTCAAGGCCCTGCCCCTTTTAAAACAAAGTTGCTAACAGGAAACAGCAACTTAAAGGGAGAGAGTAGGCGTCCACAACAGCGGGCTAAGAGAGCTCACCACCACTATACAGAGTGCCAGTTTAATACTAACTGCAGTCTACTTCATGACGCAGAAAAATGACATTTTCCAGGTGTGTGTCAAGCTTCGACACAGTTATTTCTTTTGGATTTCTGTGCTCATCGATCTCAGTTAGATAAGATTTCAAATTTGGTTTTCTTGGACGTGTTTACATTTTAGAATTTTAGAGCATCGTTGTCAGCTGGGCGTTGAAAACTGGACAACATGTTGAGTTTGTGAGACAAACTTCTTTTGCTGTGATGACTTCTTATGATTCATAAAAACATGTCCACTATTGCAGGGTCAGTCCAAAATGACTTAATTCGCTGGTCACTTCTTTACCTCACATTCAGAGAGAGAATAGAAATTATTAAAATGACAGTAGCCCCTAAAATCAGCTATATCCTAAGTATCTTACCAGTAAGGATACAGCTTCCTTTTTTAAAACAAGTAAGAAGGCTATTCTCTACATTTATTTGGAACTATAAACAACCAAAAATTGCTTTAGAAAAACTAATGTTGCCCAGAGAACAGGGAGGAATGGCACTTCCTAATCTCTTACTTTATTATATGGTATACGTTACTAGACAGATGATCTACTGGTTCTACATTCCAAGTACTCCTCCAGCCTGGCTGCAGAGAGGCATTAAGAGAATTGGTTAAACCTCTACCATTACACCTGCTCCTATATAGTTTGCTTCCCCCTCACTTGAAGGACCATCCTACAATATTCTAAGTATAGTTAAGTATATTGAAAATAAAAGTAAGATATCACTGTATAATTAATTGCAGGCTTCAATATGGAACTAATTGCAGGCTTCAATCCTTAATTCTTATCAACAAAAAAAGTTTTTGGGAAAGACTGGATTGAAGCTGGAATATGGACAATATCAGACCTCTATAAAAACAAAAACTTAATTGCACAAGTGAATTCCAGGAAACAACCCATGTCACCTCTGCTTACAAGCACTTGAAAACAAAAAAATATAAACTAAACTCTTTGCCATCCAGCTTTGAAAATAGTTAGAGAATTATAATAAAAAGCATTTAGCATCCAGGATTTAATTGAGTAGAGGGTCACTACAACTACACCAGCCTCTTAAAAACAAGTGGAATACAGAACTAGGACTGGCATTTGGGCTCTGAAGCTTGGGATACTATCTGGAAACACTGTTTTAAATCCTACAGAGAAGCGAAAACCCGGGCAATACAATTCAATTTACTCAACAGAGTCTATTGGACACCTCTCAAACTTTTCAAAGCCAATCCAGAGGATAACAGTGAGTCCTGGCGATGCTCTACTAAAGATGCAGGATATAACATGTTTGTTGAATGTCCTCAGTTAGAGGTGTACTGGGGGACTGTTTTTTTCTTATCTCAGTAAAATATTGTCCAAACCTCTCTGAAAAGAAATGTGAAGAAACATTAATAAGATCTCTAATAACTATAGCTAAACAAGTTATTTTGAAGAACTGGAAAGAAAAAGCAGTCCCTACAGTGGCAGAATGGTTGCAAATGGCAATGACCACAGCCAAATATAAAAAAGTTACATTAAATGTAAAAGGACTTCCTAGCTCATTGTAAATACCCAGGGACTCTTTGAAAGGTGATATAAGGAAGTTAACAATTTTTATAAGAAATTACATTTTACTCAAGTGACCCACCCTTATGTGTATACACATGAATGTATTTTCTATTTTACTTTATTATTATTGATCATTATGTTTAGGATACAGTAGCATATACTATATATACCAAGTGCACCCTGGACCCACTTTTATTATTATTATTATTATTATTATTATTATTATTATTATTATTATTATTATTATTATTATTTATTTCTTAGCAGACACCCTTATCCAGGGCGACTTACAATTGTTACAAGATATCACATTTTTTTTACATACAATTACATTATTGTTTTACACATTATTTTTACATACAATTACCCATGTATACAGTTGGGTTTTTACTGGAGCAATCTAGGTAAAGTACCTTGCTCAAGTGTACAGCAGCAGTGTCCCCCATCTGGGATTGAACCCACAACCCTCCGGTCAAGAGTACAGAGCCCTAACCATTACTCCACACTGCTGCCCCCACTTCACCTCTTTCAAGCTGCTGCTCCTGCTACTCTCCTTCATCTCCTCCCTTCTCAACATCTCTCTCCTCTGGCCTCTTTCCCTCTGCCTTCAAACAAGCCTCTGTCAACCCCCTCCTCAAAAAACCTACCCTCGAACCCCACCTCCCTCCAGAACTACCGTCCTGTCTCTCTCTTACCCTTCCTCTCTAAAACCCTTGAGCGGGCAGTACACCGCCAGCTCTCTGCTTTCCTGTCTAACAACTCTCTGCTCGACTGTCTCCAATAAGGTTTCCACTCTGCTCACTCCACTGAAACTGCTCTCCTGTCTGTCACTAACTCGCTAAACTCTGCCCGTGCTGCCTCTCTCTCCTCCGTCCCAATTCTCCTCAATCTCTTTGCTGCCTTTGACACTGTCGATCACTCTATCCTCCTATCCTGTCTTGCTGAACTGGCACTGCTCTGGCCTGGTTCTCCTCCTACCTCTCTGACCACACCTACCTCCACACCCCACCCTCTCTCAACAGGAGTCCCAAGGATCAGTCTTGGGTCCTCTCCTGTTCTCTCTCTCTACACCTGCATCTCTGGGCCCCCTCATCACATCCTATGGTTTCTCATACCATTTCTATGCTGATGATGCTCAGATCTTCCTCTCCTTTCCCCCCCTCTGACCCCAACATCCCCTCCTGTATCTCTACCTGTCTGTCTGCTATCTCCTGCTGGATGCACTCGCATCACCTCAAACTCAACCTCTCTAAATCTGACCTCCTTTTCTTCCCCTCCTCATCTTCCCCCTCCTCTGACCTCTCTATCTCCATTCCTCTGGGATCTACCATGCTCTCTCCCCCCTCCTCAGCCAAGAACCTCGGAGTAACCCTGGACCCCTGTCTCTCCTACTCCCAGCACATCTCCACTCTAGCACGCACCTGCCGATTCTTCCTGAGCAACTCCACTACTCCACGCAACTCCTCGTCCAGGCCCTGGTACTCTTTCACCTCCAACTACTGCAACTCCCTCCTGGCTGGCCTCCCTGCGTCCGCCACCCGTCCGCTCCAGCTCAACCAGAACTCCGCTGCTCGCCTGGTGTTCTCTATGCCTCACTTCTCCGACGCTACTACACTGCTCCGCTCACTCCACTGGCTCCCGATCACCGCTCGCATCAGGTTCAAGACTCTTGTACTAGTCTACAGATGCCTTGACCAGACTGCACCCAGCTACCTCCAGACCCTCATCTCTCCCTACACCCCCACCGACCTCTTCGTTCCGCCTGCACTAGAAGACTGGCTGTACCTCCTCTACACTCCCCTGCCTCCAGAGCCTGCTCTTCCTCATCCTCGCCCCGCAGTGGTGGAATGACCTTCCTTCCTACAGATGTCAGGACTGCACAGTCCCTGACCACCTTCCGGCACCTCCTCAAGACACCTCTTCAGACAACACCTGTAAAACTCAACTCTTCCCTTCTGGACAATATAGCACTCTGTCTTGAATGCACTTTAACTTGTGCTTATCGGCTCCCTGTTTTACTGTAGTTAATCCTGCACTTAAACCAATCTGTAGTATTTTGTATTTCACCTACACTCGTATTTAACCCTGACGTAACTATCGACACTGTTATCTGCTCTTGAACTGCCCCGATATCAAATTGTACTGTGTTTTGTATTTGCTCTTATTAGGACTGAAGTCATTGTATTTTGTATCTTGCTCTTAATTGTACTGTAATTTTTGATATGCATTTTTTGTATACAACTGTAAGTTGCCCTGGGTAAGGGCATCTGCTAAGAAATAAATAATAATAATAATAATAATACCATCTGTGAACCACACCACATCTGTATGTACACTGCTATTCAAAATGTCCAAACTTGTTTAATGTAATGTTTTTTTTTTTCTTTTTGTTATTGTTAAATACAATAAAGATTGTCTATTAAATAAAAAAGAAGAAACAGGGCCAAATCTTTTCTTTAAGTTTAGCTACTCCTAAGTGCCCACCTGTTATATCCCCATGCAAGGACTGGGGCAAAATCACTCTACCTACCATTTCAGAGGGGTCTCCCAGGAACCTTTTTAGGATGTTGTCTTGTACCACTAGCTGTTCCCACACTTCAAGGTATCTTCTCAGTCCAGGGTGAGCTGGTAGTTCCTGGCGCAGCTCCCTTCCTTCGATCTTGAACTGAATCAACTTACTCACGTCTGGGTCTTCGCTCTAAGCCTCTCGTATGTTCTCCCCCTCAGCATTCACAGGTACAATAGTCAAGTCTACTGGGCGATGAATCAGTTCGTGCTGAAAGGTGGCCAGGTGCTCCAGCCACCAGGCTTTCTGGCCTTCTGGCTCGTTGAAATTATGATGCCATCTTAGAGAGCCGTGGTCTGTTCGCAGTGTGAATTCTCTTCCCAGCAAGTAATGTTGGACGTATTCACAAAAGACCATGATTGTCAGCAACTCCTTCATGGTGGTGGCATAATTGCGCTCTTGTTTCATCAGCACACGACTGGCGTATACTATAACCCTCTCACATTCTGCCTGGGACCACACTGCTCCAGTGTTCATGTTACTGGCGTTTGTGTCCAAGATGAAGCACTTGCTGGACTCTGGGTAAGCTAAAATTGGAGAGCAAACTAAACATTGCTTCAGCTTGTCAAAGGCTTGTTGGCATTCCGTATTCCATTCAAATCTCATGCCCTTGTTCAACCATCAACTGATAGAGAAGACGAACTTTACTAGCAAAGTCCACCATAAAACACTGGTTATACAAGGCTATCCCAATGAAGCTCCTCATGTCAGTAGTTGTTCGTGGTACAGGCCATGACTTAATTGCCTCCTCTTTACTGGGATCAGCCACAATCCACTCCCTGGAGATCACATGTCCTAAGTGCTGGACTCTAATGGCAAAGAGCTGGCAATTACTTGGCTTTACTTTCAAATTGGCTTGGCTCAGACTCTCCCACCCTACTCAGATGCTCTTCAAAAGTCCTGCCAAACACAATAATATCGTCCAAGTAAACCAAGCACTTAGTCCATTGTAAATCTGTCAGCACAAATTCCATTAAGTGCTGAAATGTGCTTGATGCATTAGGTTGGCATTTGAAACCCAATAAAAGTAGATAAAAGATGGTGAGAAGAGGGAACACTAACACTATATTGTCCACTTCCATGGTCTGGAGTGGTTTGCTCGGTCCTTGTTTGCTGAAAACTGCTGGCTTAATGCCTCTTTACAGCGGGTCGTTGCTGTTATTGTGAAGCTTTCCACTCCACACCGAAACTCTGCTACGCTCCCCTTGCTCTGGTCTCAGACTGTGTTCTGGTGTGTGCTAGCACACTTGCATTCTCACTCAGATTCCCCCGTCCTTCACTTTACTTTTTTTGCTTATTCTAATCCTCTCTCAATACAAGCAACAGTTACTTCGCCAATTATATTTAGGCAATTGTACCCACTCATTTTGAGGTCTTTTTTATCTCCGTTTTTTTCCCTTTTAATTTTGTTGTACTTGCTAGATCTATCTATTTCTTTTCTTATTTTGGGCACCGTTCTCTGCTCCACCCCTGGAGCATTTACTGCATCTATGCATCACTTATTTTCTTATCTTCATTAGTTAAACAACGACACTTGGGAAGTGCTTTATGAAGCACACGCAATGTAGACCTCTTGCAACCTCATCGCAATCGCAGGACTGAAACGGGCCCCAGGCTCCCAAGGCGGATAGAACTGGCCTTAGCTAAGTTTCCCAGTTTGCATATTCATTTGTTCAGCTTGTGCATCATTGTTTTACCTGGACAGCGTCCCCAACGCACACCCACTGTGTTTCCTCTTTTTTTAGTTGCTTTCTCACCTGAAGAAGTGCAAGGTCAGGGTGCATGGCTGTCTATTCATCCGCATAACCTGGGGTCTTTGTTAATCAAGCCCTTAAAATGTAATCCTAGGGTTGGTATGCTGTCCAGTTATTTAGAAGGCAAGTTTCAGGTGTGTCTCTTCAAGGTAGATATCAATAATTTTGCAGTATGAAGATAAAATCATTCAAACGTTAATTCAATAAAACCATGACTTCAAAAATAACAAAAAAAAGGTCTATAGAAAAAATAACTATATGGTGATAAAGCAGTAAATGTAAAAATAACGGGGTGATGCAATAAATGTGGCCACCAATGTAAGCAAGCAAACGAATAAATAAATAGAAGTGGTGCACACAGTCAAGTACGCGCTCCTCTCGATCGTGTCCTAGTAGTATTACACTTCAGAATATGTGGTGATAGACATGTTTCCTGTATGACGTTTTTGAAGTGTATCAGATTTGGTCTGTAGTGATAGGAGATTTACAGCTCGAATTCCTTCGCTCTCTGTCACAAAGGGTCACTGAAATATATTATATGTCTGTAAATAAAAGTAAAACCGTGCATGCCTTAAACCATAGATCACATTACGTATTAAGCATTTATGAGCTAATTAATATTCTTGTTATAGAATTTTGACCTCTCTAGACCAGAGCTTATCATGGTAGGACTTCTGTAACCTTGTATTGGTATGCATCACGGTGCTACATTTCACTAGGCTATGAGCAATTAATGAGGCAAAATAAAAGTATGTACCACCAGGACCCTTAATACAAAAATGCTGTCACTTTGAATTGTTGGATTTCAGAAATGATCCAACTTAACAAGAATTAGCTCAGTATAGTGCCCTTTGCTCTGTATATGTATTTGATTTTAATATTTGTAACATGATTCTTTCAGATACTCTTTGAATCACTAATATAACTAAAAATTGTATGTTATAAAACACACATGCAATTTAAATTTGAATCAAAGACATATGTGGCCACATCTTAATATGATACAGTATAAAAGAGCTAGGTATTGTTTTGTTGTTATTGTGTAGCATAGGAGTAGGTTTAACCATCCCTGCCGTCATCACAAAGTCACCAAAGCAGAGTCAGGGGCTGTGAAAGGGGCAATCAGGGATAATGAAAGGACCACTGTGAATGCAATGTACATCAACAGAACTACTCTCTGAGCTGGAAGTACCCTTAGAGGAATTAAAGATACATTCAGTTTAATTCCTCTAAGGGTACTATACCATGCATTGTGGTGTTATTGTTTCCACTGTGTAGAATGCATTAAAAATAGGCCAAGTGATGAAAGTTCTCTAAAAATGTGACAAATATTTATAGTGTGACGGAACTGAAAGGCTGAGAATTAGGATTTGGGTCACAGTCCTGCACAGCGTTCTATACATGAGTAATATTACCATCGTAAAAGCATGGTAAATTATAAGTAAGCATTGCAAAACAGGGAGCAGCTAATTAAAAAAACAGTGCAATCCACAGTAAACAATGGAAAATGCACCAAAACGGGGAAATTATTGTGCAAAATCACAGTGGTAAACTATTTTAAGGGATATATATCTCAACCTGAACTTGGATTAGTTTCCTTGACTGTGTTCTTTGTGGCTGAATATGAATGTTAGTGTTACCCTTGTGGATTTCTTTTACACCCAGTATTCAAGGGTGTGATTATGATTTCCCCCCCTCCCCCCCTCCCCAAAATAACAAAATAGCAACAAAAAAAGCCCCCTTTTCAAAGACGCCGCAATTGCATTTCCGCAACAGGTAAGGGAAGCAGAGCCAATAGACACAGAGTGCGTCGGGTCCATGGCAACAGATCAGCAGCAATTTCACATGCAAAACAAGGCAATGAAAGAGAAGGCTATGTTGTGAAAAAAAACACACACTACACGCAATACATAAATAATATAAAAATTACACACTAATTAAGCAATATAAAATAAAAAAAATGCACACCATCACACTCGAAGGCAAAAATAAATATATTAAACCAGGTTTGACTTTTTCAATTAAATGAATGTCACTTTACTACTTTACATTAGGCATCTGTTCAAGATGACAAAAGTGGTCTTAGCCTTTTCTTTTATGGTAATACAATGGATTTGAATCAAGAATCATCAGTTTCTCATCACACACCGTTTGTACATTAATGGAGTGGTAATGCTTCCTATTATGAAAAATATGTTCTATAACCTGGGTGCTACATGAGTGCAATCAATAGCTCCCAATACATCTGGAAAGCCAGACACTTTGTAAAAGGCCACTTTTATATCATGGAGAGCATCTGTCTCTCTGGGATAATAGATATACTTCCTGGTGCATTTGAACAGATGAACAGATTATCATTGTGTGTGTTGGACGCTACTTGGATAAATCTACAGTAACTAACACCTGTTGTCAATAATAATCTGTTTTTTTGGGGGGGAGGGGGGTTACTCCCATTTAAACTCCACAGCGATTTTGTACAGTATTATTTTACAGACATGTAATGATGCACATTTTGCACATTCATTGTTTATGGAAATTGTGCCATGAAAGTCAACACAAATTTGCATGCATTAAATCGGGCACACTTGTTAATAAGTGACGTGTTTACAGAAACACCAAAAAATTGACTTATTTAATGAAAGTGAATTTAACATAAAAAGAGGGATTAAAACTGTTGATACATCTCAAAATCTCTGATTGATGTCCAAAAAAACCAAAAGCAGAAACATGATATCTTTAAATAATGTTGATAACAAGAAATAAATCATCAATGAATGTTCAGGGTAGTTCAATCCTAAGAATATATACTACCTGATCGTTAACAAGCAGATCAGCAGTCCAGGTTGTTCCCTGTAGACTATACCATGGAATAGATAACCAAACACATTTTGCAGCTTTCCAGTTTGCAGTTTCTCTTATGCAGCATCAAATCAAACAATTCCAGAAATGGAAAGCCGTTCAAAATGGAAGGAGAAATATTTGTAGTGTATAGCAAACCTGTCTAATCCAGCATTGCATGGGACCAGAAGAGTGTGCCGGATAATACAGTGTGCTTGTTTGTAGAGGTAGCTACTGTAACATCTAATACTGTAGAAAAAAGGTATACACGACAAACTATTTGAACACTCTATTACAGTACATACAGTAGGAATACTATCCAGTTATGCTCTGTAATTCAAGGTACATATTATTAGAAAGAAATAAAACAAGTATTTTGGAAAAAGTAAATGCAAACATACACACACACACAAGTAGGGCTTGAAGTTTTCAGGTTTGAATTCAATTCAGAAAAAGCTGTTAATTACAAAACAATCTTTGCTTTTACCTTCATATCTTGCCTGAGCCTAATTGTGGTCTCCTTAATTTTACTTCAAATAGAGGTGTCCAGACAGATTTTTTTAAAGCATAAATATGAATACCTAGTGCGGAGTGTACACTGATAGCAAGTCCTTCAGGCGTCTGTCAGCCAAACATCATAAAGCATAAATGTAGTTTGGTATTACAGCGTCCACACTTCTGATAAACCGCATTACCTGATGCGATCTAATTTAGAAACAGACTCGAGATTACCCCCTGAGGTGGTCTCAAATCCGGTTCTCGAGTACAGTATTAAACGCTGCACAACACCCACAGTACAGAAATGTTAAAAACAAAACAAAAAAATGATTAAAGCTGGTACATTCGTATCTCAGAGAAACTGGAGAGGAACGAGAAATTAAAACAAGGTAGATATCAATAATTTGATATCTACCTTGTAGATCAATACCTACACCAAAATTATTGATATCAAAAGTGCACGGCAAAAAAAGTGTGTCATTACACTTTGGTAAAGCACGGTAAAGTGCACGCTAATTGGCCTAATTAGTCCCATAGCAACAAACTCCACAGTCGTGCAAAATACTTAACTTTCATGAAATAACATGATACCTCCTCCACTTCCCCTATGTAAAAGAACGATCTTCTCTGGGAACGGTCTTTCTGTCCTCCTCTGTAGCGTAAGTAAGATTTTCCTTATCCCACTCTAACTAATACAAATCACTTAAATATCCATCCATCCATTATTATCAATCTGCTCCTCCTGATGACGGTCTCGGCTAAATTATATATAAATTGCATATAGAGATGTTGATTTATACCATTATTTATTCATTTCAGTGTATTATGAACGATGCATGAGAACTACTACATCGTTATAACCAGCATTATTATCATAATAATAATACTACGAATAATGTAGCTTTTTTCCCGCAGGATGTTTCAAGCTTCCACCCCTTCTGACAGCACGCAACACCAGATTGACCAATTGTGAATTGTTTCACAGTCTCTGTTTTACATGTGAATCCTAAGAATAATTTCTGGAAAATAATAACATACCGCACATACGCACACTTAGCCTCAGCCACGCGTAAAAGGGCTTTATCTCCCCAACCACAGTAGCTAGAGCGTCCAAACGAACTTTAATGTGAAGAAGACCAATTGTGAATTGTTTCACAAGCCCTCCTTTACATGTGAATCAAACAAATAAATTGTGAAAAACAATAACAAACCGCATATACGCACACAGCCTAACTGATACGCGTAAAATGGCTTTATCTCCTCAACCACAGCAGCTACAGCGCTCAAACCAACTTTAATTTAAAGGATGCCAAATGTGAATTGTTTCACAATCTGTGTTTTACCTGTGAAGCCTAAGAATAATTTGTGAATACAATAACATATCGCATATACACACCACCGTCCCAGCGTCAATTAAAAGTGCTTGATATCCCCAACCACAGCAGCTAGCATTTTCAAAACAACTTTAATTTAAAGAAAACCAGTTGTGAATTGTTTCACAGCTTCACATGTCAAACGTAGGTCGGATGACCCGAAATGTTTCAATCCATTTTTCGTCAGAGAAAGACTCGTGAAACACAACCTCCTCCCACCAAACAGAGGGACGATGAAGCGCCTGCATTCGTCTTTCCTGCCGATGCACAAATAGAGGTCTGTAGATAGGGACGAAGTGGATGAGGGTGTCTGCTGGAAAGAAAGCTCTAGATAAGAAAGCAATGGATGCACGATTCCTTTCCTGCAAACCCATTGCATGGGACTGAAGGAGTTCTTCCCATACAAGACTTAATCTAGCCAGTGTTTGTCTGCGTCTTCTCCATCCATTTTTGTCGCAACTACGTTGTAAGTAGGCCTATGATTTTATATACCCTTATAACTAATTAGCAAATACACACAAATTATGTATTTATTATATTAACAGCGTTTGTGTAAGTTTCCACATTTTCTGCATAATTCATTTTAATATTTCAACAAAGTACCTGTGTTTGAAACCAACACATCATGAGTTGTTTTTAATATATTTGATCCACATTATCGCATATTTGTGATTATTGAACACATAATACTTTTGTTTAGCACATTAACAGTTACACAGTTGGCTAAGACTAATATATATGGGTGTGTGAAAGGAGATCAGTAGCCTAAGAAGCATAAGAAAAGCAGTAATGGGAATTGGTGAGTGCTGTCGGTTTTTGTACACATGCTACCTCTACCATTTCTAGAACAACTAATTCTAAACAATAATAGTAATAACTATTATTATTTTCTTCTTCTTGGCAGCATGAACTGTTTTAACTGCAAGCCCTTTGCATTCTAGACAGATGGGGGGTAACCTTCTCTTCATCTCTGCCTAGCGCGTAAAGCCTCATGTAAACCCCTATGCATTATTTGAACGATATCCTTTATCGCGCAGCATCTCTTTTCAGCGCGTTTGGTGATATTTAAATAAACCCTCCCATTATTTTATTATTAATGAGGTTGTTTGCATACGGACGACTAAATTCTCTCTCTAAAATAAACTCTCATGTAAACGTGGAAGCAGAACTGTCATGACCATAAAAGCGAGAAATCTGTTGTCACGCTGTGAACGTGTGGGTTGTAGTGCGTGGTGAATGGGTGATGCAGGTGCTCCAGACAAGGACAAAACACAAAGTTCACGGTTCAAGTTCCTTTTTATTCCTTGACCATCAATTAAATAATAAAGCTGGCTCTACCCAGCAATGGGTATTGCCAGCGTCAAACGGGGTTAAATAATAAAGCTGGCTCTACCTAGCAATGGGTATTGCCAGCGCCAAAACAAGGGGTTGCAGTCCCGAAATAATAATTCCAAAAACACAAACACAACACAAACACAGACACGTCTCCGGACAGTGAGTGCTCAAGTGCAGGTGCGGTGCTGGATACAGTGATGCCGGTTAAGTGCAGGTGCGGTGAAGTCCGGGTGAATCGCTGGCCTCGGGCTGCAGCTCCCAGATCCGTGCTTAATCAGTCTGACAAAGACAAAACACACACGATTGCAAAAACAAACCAAACACTTAACTCTCCTTCAAAACAGTCCTCGTTTCCTCCCATCAACCACAACAAAGGAACCGATTAGGGCGTCACGTCCCCCTAAAGTACCCTCAGCCCCGCCCCCTCCGATAGCTAGTTCAATCACGTATCCTCCAATTCATGAATGAAACTTTGCTTACCGTACTAGGGCGGGGACTCCTGGTACCGTGACACCATCGCTTTCCTAAATGGCCGGCTTCTATCTGCCCCCGGAATGAACTGCCGAAACATTCAGTACGGGGCACGCAATTCCTGCTGTACAGTGCTCTCACAGGTCGAGAGGGAGATTGTTGATTGAGATTCATTCGCTCTTTGTCACACACGCTTTTCAGTTTTTGCTTGTAAACTGCCCCAATGAGGCTTCATGAATTAAATGAGGCAAACAGTTTCATGAAGTAAAGGTTAATTTGGCTCAGTCGAACCATTACACATGACCTGTAAGGTGTTCTTTTGACATTTCAGGCACTGACAAAACGCAATGATTTTACCTACACTGTCCAATTTCTAGCACAGTGCTCACAGTTTTCTGTTTCAGGCAATCGGAAAAGAGCCGTTTTTGCAATACTTTATACCCCAAATGATAAAGTAAGCCTGAAATCGTCCCCTCATAATCAGTATTAACCTGACGTGTAGTAGGAAGCATTGCCTGTCTACCCAGTTAGTGGAGGGGTAAACTGTAACCTGCTTTAGAGACAGCACTGCTGTTAAGTGAGCAAATAGGGTTCAATTCCCTGCTGGCACGGACAAACATTGTGTAACTCCAAATAAATACAATAACCTAACATGTTCACTTTTGAAAGCTGTACAGTCTTATATGAATTGCTTCATGTGCAAATGCATGAAGGAAAAAAATATATATATGTGAGGTATTGTAACGTTTGTAACGTGGTTAGATAGGTCAGATAAGCTCAAAGCTGGAGTTGCACCAGTTTGTTACAGCTGAAGTCTGATTGGACTAAGCCATGTCCATGCCCCACCCTCTTTTGTAGTTCCAAGCCATGGGTACTTGGTTCTAGTTGCAGAAACTGCATCCAGACATGATCCCCCAACACTATCTCCAGATCTCCATGTGACATAAGTGTCAGTCAGCACCAGGCAAATTGTTAATTGTGCTGTTTGAGACACCTGGCAGATCTGTCACAGACCTGACTATATGGGAAGCTGGTAACTTCCTATTAATTAAGTAGCCCTGATTTTACCTGAGTGGAAATTAACAAACCAGCCCAACACTCTACTAGAGAAAGCTAAATGAATATTTATTTGTGTTTAAAAAGGGGCAGGGTCTACTAAATATGTTACAGGGATATATATATATATATATATATATATATATATATATATATATATATATATATATATATATATATATATATATATATATATATATATATATATATATATATATATATATATATATATATTAGGGCTGTCACTCATTAGGGCAGCAGTGTGGAGTAGTGGTTAGGGCTCTGGACTCTTGACCGGAGGGTTGTGGGTTCAATCCCCAGTGGGGGACACTGCTGCTGTACCCTTGAGCAAGGTACTTTACCTAGATTGCTCCAGTAAAAAACCCTACTGTATAAATGGGTAATTGTATGTAAAAATAAATGTGATATCTTGTAACAATTGTAAGTCTGCTAAGAAATAAATAATAATTAGTTGATTAATCGGTAGACGTTTATTAAAGGTAACAATCTTATAGCGGCTGTCCTACTTAGTAATACTAAAAAATCAACAGAATCTAAAAAAAAAAATAAGCCCAATAGGAATTTAATTTGGTCTTTTTAAAAGCATTATTATTATTATTTTTATTTTAGTAATTGTAACACTGTCAGTCACATACCTGAAAACATAAGACAGCTGAGCTGCGTTTCCATCATCTACGTACTTGGCTTCCTGTACTTCTGCTTCTATTCTTTCGGAATCGTGTGACCCGAGGTACCCCAGAATACTGTGGCCGTAGACAAGTGATTGCTTAACATCCTGCATCGACATCGACAGAATCAATCAAGCGTTTAAGAACCTCATGATTTTTTCGAAATATTATTTAATATCACACAAAATTTAGCTATTTTTACAGCGCTTACCCTAGCATATTTATGTCCTGCCTCTGCTCACTAAACAGCAGCAGCTGCAAAACCAGGGTAGATCTTTAACTTTCCTTTGGTTAAACTCAAGATCTTCAACTAAAATGGAGAATACCTTCAACGGTGTATGTCCCGCCTCTGCTCAGTCATGATTGGACATCTGCATAAGAAGGGGCAGATCTTTGACTCTCCCATTGGTTAAATCTATTCAAGACCTTCAATTGTTTATGTCCCGCTTCCGCTCACTTATGATTGGACTGGTGCAGAAAAAATGCAGATCTTCTATTGGTTGATTTTATTTAATATAAAAAAATTCAATTCTGCACGATTTAAATTGTAATTTTTTTTTAGCTGTGGTCAGCTATTTACAGTTGATTAATCTGTTAATCAGAGCAGCCCTAATGTTATCTCTCTCTCTCTCTCTCTCTCTCTCTCTCTCTCTCTCTCTCTCTCTCTCTCTCTCTATATATATATATATATATTTTTTTTTTTCAAATCCTTTTCAGAGACCTTAAAAACATATGAACTCTTTCTCTTTGTAAACTTGAGTGTTTTCACTTGGCTCTTATTAAGCAAATTAGTTGCTAACCCACTTGGCATTAACATATGAATGCAGACACTCAAGGTTAATGGTGATCTCTTGCACAAAATATTGCTTACTGACACAGCAAAATTGCAACTGACACAATTTTTCTGACCTTCCAAATCTTGGCTACCATGTTAGTGAGGTAATTAACATTTTTACACACTAAATCTTAAAAAAAAATGGATAAGAACAGATAATTGAGACAGCATTTTAAAAAAGTGGACAAACGCACTCCAATGGATATTGCTTACTGACACAGCAAAATTGCAACTGACACAATTTTTCTGACCTTCCAAATCTTGGCTACCATGTGTAACGCAGTTTATTATTTCCTGTTATTGGGGGTAGATCACGTCAGTAATAGGCACACCCTATTGACCAGTCTTTGCGAAGGCTCGCTAGCAAGCCCCACCCTGGGGGAGAAATTCTAAAAGGGTATAGCAGCCTGCGAGGAGGAAGTCGCTCTCTTTGGACTGAGACACAACAGAGAGCAGATCGCTAACACTGCCCATCTACTATAAGCTTGCGAGCTGTCGCTGATTCGGGACTAACACCATTCCACTGAGCCTAGGTAGGACGTGTTGTCATTAAATACCATTCTTCTAGGATTACTATAATATTACCCCATTCTGGAATTCATTTAGCATACATAGAAAGGAGACCCGGCTGTCGATCTTGTATGCAATATGATTATTTAAAAATAAAACAGTAACCATTATTGACTCTGAAGATCTTTTGTGTTGAGCTAGCGAACCCTTAACAAAAGTGTGGTTACACATGTTAGTGAGGTAATTAACATTTTTACACACTAAATCTTAAAAAAAAATGGATAAGAACAGATAATTGAGAGAGCATTTTAAAAAAAGTGGACAAACGCAATAGAAATTAACTACTTGAGTATAATAAAAGAAAAAAAGAAGGTTGAAAGAGTACCATTAATAATTACATATTCTAAATTATTACCCAACATTTCAAAGTTTGGAAGTTTTTTTTTAGAAGGGATGCAAATTTAGCTGGCATTTTGGTCCACAGTAAACAAAACAGATTATAATCACATTAACATTAAAACTGGTAAGAGCACATGCAAAGTGAACATATTGGTAAAGATAAAAGTGAAATCGCAAACAGAGAAAATAAATATTCAGTCTTAAGAAAACTTACAACCTTGTTTATGGTATATTTTGTTGGAAATGTAACAACATCAAATATGTAGGATCATGCATTATGCACGGCAGAACTTTTTTTTGTCTAATTACAGTTTGATTAATAAATTATCAATACACGATATATTGAAGTCGCCATAAGTATTTGTGCATTGTTGTGAAAGGTCTTTTAAATATGAGTGACATTCCTTTCATCACATTTGAGCTTTTCAGAGGCATGGCAATAGAAAGTGGCAAGAATTTGAAGAAAAACCTGTTTTGAAAAAAAAAGCAAGAGACATGAAGAACTAACAAGTCAACAACTTAAAGAAATTGAAGAAAACAAAAATGAAGCAAACACACAAAAACAACTGCTTGGGCTGCTGGTGTTTTTATTGATTGGATGAAACAAAAAGAAATGGTAATCGACTTAAAAACAGTTTCTTTTGACATTTTAAACAGTTACGAGAATTCTATGCTTCAGTGTGTAATTTAGCTGGTCAAGAATACTCAATTTCTCGCTGTGTTAGCTTCTGTGCTGGTCTCAATCGCTATGTAAATGGCACGGACATAAACCACAATGTTAGCATTGTTAGTGACCAAGCATTCAAAAATGTCAATAACGTATTTTTGTCAATAATGAAAAGATACGGAAAAGCAGTCAAAGACACCGCAGTTCAGCATCCAGGCATTAATACTGCTGACCTGGAGAAGATCTAAAACTCAGCTGCTCCTTCCAGCGCCACACCCTCTGGTCTGTGCAGAAAGTCTGGCTGGATATTCACTTACACCTGCTTAGCGACGTTGGCTTGGAGGCGAGAGAAGTAACATCAGTTACTGGTCACAGAGCAGAATCCAGTTTAAGAAGCTTCTGGACTGCTTCAGCTGAAAACTGAAAGCAGTGGAGTTCAGTTCATTCCACATGTTACGACCGTCCATCTTCATCTGCAGCTCCTCCCACAAAACTCAAGGATAGAAAGGAGAAAACACTTTCCACAGGTTTTATTAGTTCGTCATGTTTTCCTTTTTCAATGGAACATTTTACAATAAATGGAAATGTTGCAAACATCCAGTTTAATGTTTCTGGCAAATAGAACCTTGCCTGATGGACTATTTTTTCTCAAAAGTGGAAGAATATATATTAAAATTGTTCCTTTTTATAAAAAAAAGAAAAATGTTTTTAAGCGGGATAACACACTCCAGGGCTTGTGGGTTGTGTTGCTTTAACATGCGTCTTTGTTGGTATGAAGGCACTCAGCTTCCCTTTGTGCCTCCAATCCCACCACAGCCTTATGTTAATGCAACACAACCCACGCCCTGTCATGTGTTATCCCTTACTTAACCAATAGTTCAACCAAAAAAATGAACATATAACCAAGCATATACTGTAATTTACCATACTTGACTGTGCTTCATGCCTTCACGGTGTAGAGAATTGCCAGAAATAAATCAAATATTCTTTGAATGTTTTTTTTTTTCTGTTCTAAAATGAAAAGTATGCTAATTAATGTATCACTTTACTGTTTCTGTTAATGATTTTTGTATTTGTTAAATATTGATGGTAAGTTCTACTGTAATTTATGCACACATTTGAGAAAAGTTCTTCATAGGAATATTTGTAAACCAGCTAATTTTTAATTATTAATATGTGCACTAATATGTAAATACTTTCATTACAAATGGTTAGTTTTGCAATTTCAGGATCAGTAGTCAAAACTTTTATGGCAAAAAGATGATGTTAAGCATTTATCAAATCAATGTAATCTCATACATACACATCCTGTTAGGTGCTAAATCCTCCCATGCGTACAGGACTGGAAAATAATAAAAAGGTGCATTTCTGATCATGACATACAGCAGTAACAGACAAACGATCAGTGGAAAGTAGTTCATGTCACACACCAAGTGATGCTCATTGATTATAGCTTACATTAAAGGATTACATTTGATCAGGGCTAACGAGCCACATCTATTATAATTAACCTGAGGTACACTGATCGAGAAAGCAAGGTCATATTGTTGGACTGCTGCCATAAAATCATTGTGCCCATAACCCTAGAAAAATGGAAAGCAATTACACAAAGGGTAATAGTTAAAGTGTCAAAAAACACAGGGCAGGATTTAAACATGTGAACTCCTGCTGCTCTGCAGATTCACATAGTGACTGTAGTGAAATCTCCATCACACTTGAGAGTGGGGTCCTTGAAGAAACAGGCCAGTTAAGGAGATAGATAGGGCGGTGTAACATCAGAGTGGGTCATAATATCATTCTGTGTATGAAATTAACAGAAATGAAATACATAGAGGGGGGTCCTAAGCCATTCTCTGTTTCTACTTGGTGTCTGGTCACAAACTCCCCCACTGACAAAGAATGCTTTTAAAAAGAGTCGAAAACTAACTGCTGGACAAGTGTTTAAGCTTTCCCTATCATTGAATGAATCGTTTAGGTGCTGGCAGTATCTTGCAGAAGGCACGCCAGACAGTTTTGGGTGCTTTGACACCTCGGACAGAGAACAGTATCCCTCATAAATACAGCCGACAGGGGTTGAAACCACGGACCAATTGAGAACAATGGTCTGTCTCTGAACAAGAACAACCAATGAAAAACACCCCACATGGACTCGGGCACAGCCCAAAATAAACAAACTGACCAATCACAGGGTGGAAGTGAGAATCACAAAAGCAGCCGCGTGACTTTCAACGGACGTGCTTCCCATACTAAGCAAGCTCCCCACACAAGGAACAGGGCTCCAGGCAACAGGAAGAAAGTTTCTGAGTCATGGGAGCATAATTGCTCAAATTCACGGAAGGCAAGGAAGATCCAATGTTCTGAAGAATGGCTAAAATCAGCTTTGCTCTACGAGAGACTGAAACAGTAAACGGGACACTGCCTTGATCTGAAAGCGGGTCTTGGTTTCCACGTCACTCCACGAAAACATAGCCAGCAGCTGGGCCTAAGGCCTTGTACTAGCCGTACAGAAAAATTGCAACGAGAACACTTCTACGAACTACATAACTTTCCAATTGCAACGCATTATCTGAACTGAGTTACGTCTGATCAACTGAACTATTTCCAGCTGGAAAACTGCCGACAACAAAGATAATGCTGCAAGACTTGGAAATCAACAAGCTGATCTCCATCTGAAAATAACTATTTGTTTATTGCGAGCCGATGGAATACAATGTGTACTTCAAGGAAAGTACCGTGTTCTTTCATTGGAACTTCAGATCCAGAGAGGGAAGCTGCAGTGTTCATCAACAAAGCAGATTGACTTCTTTGTTGAAAAATTATTCAGCATATTAAATACTTTATGACTCAAGAAATTAACTGTAGCAAATGCTGTCCTCTTAGTGGATAAAGAATTAAGGAATAGAATATAACTTCCTGTTTAGAGTGTAATGTATTTTGTTTGTTGAAATGTGCAACTCAAAGGAGTTACATCATAATGCAGAGAATTTGATCATTGCCCCATTTTTGAGTTAATTTGAATATATAATGAAGTAAGGTTGATAACTTGTTATTTGTAGTTTGGTACATCACGTCTAAACTAAATTAACACGGTAAAACTAATTTGCTAAATTAGGTACTGGAATGTTGGATTCCGTTCTGAATGAAAAGTTGAATTAATTCTTGTGCATATTGATATGAATTACAATGAGAAACAGGTATTGAAAATACAAATGCAAAATATACACTTTGTGTGATCAGGCATAATTAATATTAGTGTATTAACCATATATGCTATTGATGTTATGGTCGTTGTAATTTACATCTGTATGTAAATGAGGACACTCCTCTAAAATTCAGCCCATGTCCAGTGCTAACGCTGACTTGCCGAGTGGGCACTACAACACGGTTGCTATATCACGTAGGTGGGCAAAGTCTGTTTGCCCACACGTGCGCCTGATTCTGGTTTGCGATTGCCTTAGGGGTTTGAGAACGTTGTTAAATAGGGCCCATGATGTTCAAAAATGACTCTTGCCAGCTTTTTACTGTTATGTAAAAGCAGCTGTTATTTATATTGGAACCATTTAGAATTTCCAGTATTCCACAAAATAACTACACATGCATTGTACGTCCTATTCCAAAGTCTTTTTAGCAAGGGCAGACATGGAAGGTATGAGTGGAAAGGTCAGTAGATGTCTGATTCGTAGATTAATCTCCAACTACAGGGGTCAAATAATGCACCCAGCCAGTGATCTGAAGCATTTCAATGTCACCTTGTTTGTCTGTTGACAGGAATTCAGTTGTCACTTGCTTTTTTTTCTATCCAGCATATAAATGGAAGGTGACAGGGAGTTTAATAGTTATTAAGACAAGAAAAGGATATATAAAAGGCATTTTATTGAAGCTCTCGAGATGGGGATCAGGAAAACTGTTTAAAGCAAGGCATTTTTTTCTGTTTTCAGTGAAGAACATTGCCTAAAGACCAATTCCATAAAGCTATTATTTCGGCTAGATAGCACAATATTAAAGTTAGTTACTGTGAAGTAAAATCAACCTAAATGAGGTGGATGTTCTAATCGTATGATATCCCATCATGCTTTAGGCTTCTGACGCTTTTTTTCCCCAGAAGGCTTGTTGTATCAGCATGCACTAGACAGGGTTGCCTGGGCTAATAATTGGGAGACTGACTCATCACTTCATTTTCCCAGCAATTATCCCACAGTGACAGGGCCAATCAATTCCAGCAGAGACTGGGCAAGAAGTTTGTATGTCGAATGAACAGTAGGGCCATGTGTGCGGAGCAGTATACGTTGCGGTTGACAGCACAGGCTGTTACTTAAATCTTAGTTGTAGAGCAAATAACACAATTCTAATCTAGAAAAAAAAGTCATCAAAACCTGGAAATAAAAACACTTGTTTTATAATATTTTATTATTTTCAGTAGATAGGCAAACTTTTGAAAGCCAAGTTTTAATAACATGAACATGAACAAATGTCTACCTGAATGGATCATTAAGTTAATTTGCATACCAACTTATCTAATAATGTTTGTAGGTTTCTAGATAAGTTACACTGTAAAGGTATGATTAGTGTAGAAAAGTTTAACACAGTAAAAAAGTAGTAAACCATAGTGAAAGATAGGTAAGCAATGTAAAGACCTGATGAGACATAAAAGCAAGGTCTGATATTGTAAGTGAATCTGCAGCAGTTGTTGATGCAAGGTTCACCTCCTAAGTCGCTCTGGATAAAAGCGTCTGCTAAATTTATAGTATAACCATGGGAAAAGTATGGAGAAACGACTTAATTACTATGCCAAGTTACAGTGGTAAACTTTTATTAGGGCTAGGATGGACCTTAAGCATGTTGGATGTTTTTGATGGTTACTGATATCTGGTGGTTGTGGCAGTACCTGAACTGAACAGATGTCCATTTTTCCCCATATATTCATGTAGAGATGCGTACCTGAAACTTGCTCAGAGCCTTCTTTAGCACAACACTTTACATGTATCATAATCTGGGGTTATAGAGCAGGGGCGCCATTTCAGTCTGTTGTGAAACTCCTAACAATGTACTTTTGACAATTGTGGGGAAGCACTTATGTACCTCTGTGCCCTTTCACTGAAAACACCAACAATGCATGGTTTGTTTTGTACAGTACATAAACTACAGTGGACTATCATCATGGGTTATGGAGGCAACTTCTTACTTTCATTGAGATTTGTGTCTAGGAATATGCACAATAGGCAATAGCAATTTTCTGATTATTAAGCCGTTTTCAGTATGAAATGGTGGAAATCACTGATTGTCTCCCCCTTTTTCTATTTTTCAATTTGTAGCAGGTTTTGAATATACTGAGATCTGCAGTGTAACTGTTTCTATGGTTACAGCATCTCCTGAAGCAGACTGTTGCTCCTGTTTCTGAGCTAATTTGTTTAGTCTGATGATACCAGTGCTTCATAGCCGTTTAATTTTGCTGTGATTTGTTACTTTAAAAAGGTACACAAGATTGAAAACACAAATCAATACTGACCAAGGAGACAGTGGCACTGGAACAATTTTTAAAGTGGGGGTGCTGGAAGCCATTGAACAAAACTGTAACCCCTGTATATGATGGAAGCCATGCAAAGCCAGGGGTGCTGCTGCACTCCCAGCACCCTTAGTATCAGCGCCCCTGCAAGGAGAATGTGCACATCCACAGAAAAAAACAAGCACATCATTGACTTCCAAAATTATTATTATTATTTGTTTATTTACCCAAGGCGACTTACAGAGACTAGGGTGTGTGAACTATGCATCAGCTGCAGAGTCACTTACAATAACGTCTCACCCGAAAGACGGAGCACAAGGAGGTTAAGTGACTTGCTCAGGGTCACGCAATGAGTCAGTGGCTGAGGTGGGATTTGAACCAGGGACCTCCTGATTACAAGCCCTTTTCTTTAACCACTGGACCACACAGCCTCCTAAAATTAGATTAAAGAATGTTCTTAGACAGCTTATTCATAACTATTTTAAGTAATTTTTTTTAAATAAAAATTATACAGATAACAGACAGACAACATCTCTATAACAGGGGCGGCATTTGGGGGGGTACAACTACGCAAGCCCACAAACCACTCCCAGCTGGCCAGGGATGAGTACTTTGTGGACCAGGCTAGAAAATAGGGCTACGTGTGTGTGTGTTGGTTCATTTTGCTTCTTAGCTGGATTTCAGTTTAATGTACAGTATTTTCATTTAAGAAGTAGTGTATAGTTCTGTTTTTCATGAAAATGAATCATTTTAAACATTTAAGCCAGATTGAGGCCCAAATAGAATACAAATAGAATACAATACAATACAAATAGAAAGCATCAAAATGAAAATAGGAGAGTAACTCGAACAAGAAATAAATGTCTTTATATATATTTCGGGCCTGGGAAAGCAAATCCATCACTTCATATAGGACATATCTCAAAATAGGGTAATCTTTATATATATATATATATACAGTATACAGTGCCTATAGAAAGTCTATAGAAAGTCTACACCCACTTTCAAAATGTTCACCTTTTGTTGCTTTATAGCCTGGAATTAAAATGCATTAAAATAGTTTTTTTTTCATTTATCTATACATCCTACCCCACAAGTGAAAAAAAAATTCTAGAAATTTGTAGAAAATTAATTAAAAATAAAAACTGAAAAAGCTTGGTTGGATAAGTGTCCACCCCCCTTGTAATAGCAATCCCAAATTAGCTCAGGTGTAACCAATCACCTTCAAAATCACACACTAAGTTAACTGGCCTCCTCCTGTGTTAAATTGTAGTGATTCACATGATTTCAGGATAAATTCAGCAGTTCCTGTAGGTTCCCTCTGCTGGGTAGTGCATTTCAAAGCAAAGACTCAACCATGAGCACCAAGGCGATTTCAAAAGAACTCCGGGACAAAGTTGTTGAAAGGCACAGATCAGGGGATGGGTATAAAAAAGATCAAAGGCCTTGAATATCCCTTGGAGCATGGTCAAGATGATTATTAAGAAGTGGAAGGTGTATGACACCACCAAGACCCTGCCTAGATCAGGCCGTCCCTCCAAACTGGATGACCGAGCAAGAAGGAGACTGATCAGAGAGGCTACCAAGAGGCCAATGGCAACTTTGCAAGAGCTACAGGCTTTTATGGCCAAGACTGGTCAATGTGTCCATGTGACAACAATATCCCAAGCACTCCACAAATGTGGCCTGTATGGTAGGGTGGCAAGAAGGAAGCCATTACTCAAGAAAGCCCACCTTGAATCCCATTTGAAGTATGCAAAAAAACACTCAGGAGATTTTGTAGCCATGTGGCAAAAAGTGTTTTGGTCTGACGAAACTAAAATGGAACTTTTTGGCCTAAATGCAAAGCGTTATGTTTGGCGCAAACCCAACACAGCGCATCACCCAAAGAACACCATCCCTACTGTGAAACATAGTGGTGGCAGCATCATGTTATGGGGATGTTTCTCATCGGCAGGGACTGGGGCACTTGTCAGGATAGAAAGGAAAATGAATGGAGCAAAGTACAGAGGAGTCCTTGAGGAAAACCTGCTGCCCTTTACAAGAAAGCTGAAATTGGGACGGAAGTTCACCTTTCAGCATGACAACGACCCAAAGCACACAGCCAAAGCTACACTGGAGTGGCTAAAGAACAAAAAGGTAAATGTCCTTGAGTGGCCCAGTCAGAGCCCCGACCTAAATCCAATCGGAAATTTGTGGCATGACTTGAAGATTGCTGTCCATCAACGCTCCCCAAGGAACTTGACAGAGCTTGAACAGTTTTGTAAAGAAGAATGGTCAAATATTGCCAAATCTAGGCGTGCAAAGTTGGTAGAGACCTATCCCAACAGATTCACAACTGTAATTGCTGCCAAAGGTGCTTCCACCAAGTAGTAACTCAGAGGGGTGGAGTTTTAATTTAAGTTTTTCTTTTTAATGAATGTGCATTTAGTTATTAGTACATTCTTATGATGTGTGATATCTGGAATTTTACCATAGCATATTACCATACAATGACACCCACTTGTGTGGCACTTAGAAGTTTGTTGTAAACCCTTAAAAAATAAAAAAACTACAGGGTCAATAGTCACACAACAATCACACTACCTGTATTTACAGATATGCTAATGGCTTCAAGAAGAAGAATCATTCTAATGTTTAACAACATATGAGTTTCAGCTTCTTTGGTTTGTTGTCTGTCTTAGATTGATATTTTCTTGGTCCTGCATTGAAAAGAAACTTTGTGATTGATTTATACCTGCTTCTTGTTTAGCTCCACCAACAAGAAACCAATTGGTGTCTTGTTGGCTCAAATCCGTCACCAACCTACGTGAGTTAATACCTGATTTTACATCATTTTAACTCCGGAAGCCCTACCAGTGATGCAACAAAAACCACAAAAGTCTTCTCTTGTTATTTTCATCTTTTCACCCTCCACCATTCAGGCGATCTCCATCCTCTCCTCAGTTCTTTAGTTATTTCATATATCTCTTATGCCTTTGTTACAATTACCATTGATTCTGTCTCCATAGTCACCCGTTGTATAATCTTATTTCCTTTACTCCCTTCATCTTTTGATCCTGCCTCTAGTTTCATCTCACTATGTTTCATTGATACCAGTTTCTCCATGTTGCTGCACTGTTATCTTAACCTTTAGTCTTTCATTCATACACGTACCATTTTTCTCCTCAGTAGTTTTGCTTTGCTCCTTGTTTTTGCTACCATCTATAAGTAATAAACAACATATAAAAAGTTACATTAATGTACAGATTTTTTTAAAGTTGCCACATTCCTGTCAGTGAACAAATAACTAGGGCTGTTAAGTGATTAAAAAAATTAATTGCGATTAATCTCGTGATTTAAAAATTTTAATCTTAGTTAATCTCGGTTTTAATCACAAATTTAATTGATACAATTACTGCATCCATCTCATTCAAGTTTGTTTTATTACTGATGCTCTTATTAATATTATTATTAGTAGTAGTCGTAGTAGTATTATTAGTATTATTATTAGTATTATTATTATTATTAGTCGTAGTAGTCGTAGTATTATTATTATTAGTCGTAGTATTATTAGTATTATTATTATGATGATGTTCTTGTTGTTACTTATACAGCCTTATACGGTCTTGGACCTTCTTATCCTCAAGCTTTGCTGACCCCATATGTCCCTGATCATTCCTTAAGATCAGAAAATGTTAATCTTCTGACAGTCCATAAAATTCGTGTGAACTCTGAGGGAGCCAGGGCATTTAGTTATAATGACCTTCGTCTTTGGAACTTGCTCCCGATTCATATCAGGTATGCTAGTACAACTGAATCTTTTAAATCCTGTTTGAAAATGTATTTGTTTGGGTCTGTTTATTTGTAACTGGATTAAATATTAGATACAGGCTTTTTATATTTAATTTGTAAAGCTCCCTGGAATGCTTGCATGAAGAGTGCTATATAAGTGACATTATTATTATTATTATTATTATTATTATTATTATTATTATTATTATTATTATTATTATTATTATTATTATTATTATACCAAAAACAACCCAGCATAAAAAAAAAACCTGTTGTCCTATTACTGGATTAATATTGTTGACCCTTCTTTACAGTTTTATATTTATTTACACAGAATTATACAGAACAACTCCAACATTTGCTGTTAAATTGTTTGAACCAACTGCTAAATCACAATGGAGTCAGTTTATTACTCACCTTAATGCATTTCAAATTATACTGTATATTTTCTTATCAATTTCCTTTAAAAGAATATCCTTTAATGATGTTTTTCATTGCCGTTTAAAAATATTTATTTTTAAATGTATTTTCTTTTATTAATAACTTTAGATTGTCTAAATAAAACAAAGAATTCATTGAGTAATAGTTATATTCTCCTTAATTGTAAACACTTATCATACTTAGCCTGATTCATAGGCTTGCAGCGATCCTGAATTTCTAAAAGTGTACTGTCACAGACGGTTCTGGCACGTCCCGTTTGTGCTGTAAATCATTAGATCCTTTTGCATGGAAGGCCTCGGTTGCAAGGGTGTGCGGTTCTTTGATGGACCCAGATTCAGTTAAAATATGTTTGCCCACTGACGATGGGAATGAGAATGTAGAGATGGGAGTCCAGCTAACAAGATTGAAGTTTTTGCAGGTATCAGGCTTTTAAAGACTGTCACCCATACCTGTGAGCAGAAATTGACCCAAGACTGTCACAGCTACTGGAAGCAGGCTGATTTCTGGGATACAAACTGAACATTTGTGAAACTGCAACAAATATTGTAATGACTGTAATGTGTTTTAAAGAATATACAAACATTAGAAAATATAATTAGCAAAACTGTGTAAGGCCTGTGAGAAGAAGATCATCACATTGAAGGTCAGACTGACCTACTGAAAGTTCCAAACCTCTCTTATCAGGCAAAAGCATTTTTTTTTAATTAGACTCGGTCTCAAAACATTCTGATCCAGAGAGGGCAGAATGGCAGAATCTATGGAGCACAGTTAATATGCTAGAAGCAATCGAACTAGGTTTGATTATAGTAAGAAAAAACAAAAGTATTTAAATAAATAAGAAACCTAATATAATAACATTAAGTAAATGTATGAGCAGTCCTACGTTTTAATATTCAAGGTTGCATTTGCTGCTAATTAAAAATTAACCTCTTGCCTTCTGTGTATATCAATGAAGTAAAATAGAATTGCACTTTATAAGAGATTGCTATATTGACATATCTGATTTAGAACTACATGTTATAAAATCATTTAAAGTATAAAGTGTGCTGAAGGAAAACAACTAATGTTGTAACCTCGTTCTCACCTGCTTGTGGTACAGGCAGTGTTGAAGATGACTCATTGCTTTTGGCCGATGAAGCGGGGATTTTTGATGGTCAGCGATTTAACAGCCAAGATCCTCTCTATAATGAGCGATCTCATTAATATTAACGAACGGAAATACCTTTCGGATAACAGAAGAAAGGAGTTTATCTTACAATAATCATTTTCTATATATAACAGAAATGAATTAGAACCTGGCCGGAAGAGATGGGAACGGAAAGAGTAGGACGTGTTAATACGTTAAGATAGATATTGGTTTGAAATAATCTGAAAAATGCTTACGATAGTGTTTCATATTAAATCAACCCTACAAAAGAATATCTCAGGCATTTGCCAAGCTTTTTGAGATTGATTGGACTTGACACCCCTGACTGGCGCTGAATAAATGGACCGCAAACGGTTAAAACCTGCTTTGATTGGATTTTGTATGAACAGTGAAAAAGGTCAGACTTAGTTCAGTCACTGTAGCACTATGGCATTCTGGTATATTAATGATAGCCTGTATTTAGATATAAATAACTGGATTTTCCATTAAAATCTTGAAAGATTTATCAATGGAGTAAAATAATATTACAATTTCTAGGAGCAACTGTTATACTGAAGTAACTTAATCAGAAATACATCTGTGGCGGAGTGTCCCGCCCCTTTGTTTATTATTTATTGATATTATGATTTATGTTTATATTACGACGAAAGCCGATTTGTTATTTGTTATTGTTTTTGCATTTTAAAAACCTCGTGAGGATGCGTGGCTGATCAGCTAGTGACAGTCACGCATTCTTACTAAACTCGTGCAGACTGTGGCCGAGGGGTAATAAGATAATTAACAGCTAGTTAACCCCTCGGCCAGAATATAAAAGCCTCCAGCTGTCCGCACTAAAGTGGAGGGTGTACAGAGGAGAGTATGGGAGAGCGAGCAAGGGGAGCTAAAAAACAACTGTTCAAAACAACTGCTAAGCGTGTTGGTTTACACCAGCACGATACAATTAAACCAAAGAATATACATGTTTAGCTTATATAAAGGTTTTACTGCAGTAAGAAACAAAGGTATTTATTTACAGGGCAACTGTAAAGTGAAATATTTAGATGTTTGTTTCAGACACACAGTATAACTGAGGAAGGGCATTAGACCTAGAGTCATGAAAATTAGGATGTAAGCGTTTTTTGGTATCAGGTGTCTCTTGAATCGGCCAAAAAATTACTTCATACTGTGAATTTGGAAAAGTGCTTAAAGTTGAGTTTCATATTAATTAAAACACTAGCCTTTGCAAGTAAACAGGGTGTCTGTAACCTGTTTGTGCAAGCACATTTTTAGAAACCGAGAGAGAGGTCAAGCTTGGTCCAAGCATGGCACCAGTTAATACAAGGCTATTATCTTTAACATGTTTTATTATATCTTGAATTTAAATGAAACTAATCGAACTGACCACTGTATGCTTATTCAAAGGCAGGCTTTGTCCAGTACTTTGTTAACACATATTTGTATATGAAGTTAAACTGACCCATTGACAACACACTGAAAAGGTAACATAATATGCGGCCAAGAGGGACATATACTTTTTGACCCAGGTTAATATCATTAAATAGATCTGGTGTTACATATTAAAAACAACTCTCATATATACACATATACTTGTATTGTATTTGGTAGCAAGGACCCTGTGAACTCCAGTTCACCTAATTATTAGGGAAAGGAACCATGAGCTCACAATCAGTTAATTTTGAAAACAGAGCTGACCAGATCCTTCTAGAAAATATCATTAACTCAAAGACAGGAACTGTCAAGGCAGATTGATGATCAGATTTAATTGGGACTCCTGATGTATTCAATGGAGGGATAAATCCTATAAAAACCAAGGTAAAACCCCAGTCAAGTATCGCCTGACTTGCTAACTACAAGTTGTGTGGTCCATGCTCTGAAGATCTCTGAAAAACTGATTGCTGTTTGGTCGTATTCACAAGTCGCTGCCTTTTGAAGACAGTTCTTATTTTTCAATATATCCTACACTGCATTTCCATATACTGGAAGGTAAGCATGTATTTGAATTTAATATCTCTTTTATATTGATGCATTGCTATAAGATATTATTATTATTATTATTATTATTTATTTCTTAGCAGACACCCTTATCCAGGGCGACTTACAATCGTAAGCAAATACATTTCAAGTGTTACAATACAAGTAATACAATAAGAGCAAGAATACAATAACTTTTGTTCAAGCAAGGTACAAGTGTGACAAACCACAATTCAATAATACAGCAGATAATAGTGATAGTTACATCAGGATATGATTAAACAGTGATAGTTACATCAGGATGTGATTAAATACAAAGTATTACAGGTTAAACACTTGGCAGATTACAGTATTCTGAAGTACAGGATTAAATGCAGTAAAATAGGGGGCAGATAAGAGCAAAATAAAGCACATTTACATGAAGGGTGATAGTGTCCCAGGATACAAACAGAGGAGTTCTACAGGTGCTCTTTGAAGAGGTGAGTCTTAAGGAGGCGCCGGAATGTGGTCAGGGACTGGGCAGTTATGTTTTAGTCTTAAGAGAGTGATATATATTGAATGTTCTAGAATTTAGCAGTGGGCGTTTTTAGCTTTTTGCATTTTATAGCCTAAGAGCTAAATATATGATAACTGTATTTGTATTACTGTATTGAAGTATTAATGCTGTTAAACCTGTAAAGCACTAGATCGCCCAGACTGCTTTTTACTTGGGATTTATGGTGGTCTGCGCAACCAACCAATCCAATTTTTAAAGCATTTAATAAACCGAAAAGAGCACTACTACTGCTCTGATTCGTTAAAACGTCAAATTAAATGAGTCTGTGTGATTTTCTTGAATATTAAAAAGTTGTCTGGACATATACAGGAGTTTAAAACATCTCTGTCCTCCTTGAACATCTCCCCTGAGTTTAAGAGTGTGCTCAGAGCATATATATAAATAAAAAGAGTATGTGTGAGAATTCTGACAGTTGGCGCCCAACGTGGGTCGAGTTAATTCATGATCCATATAGACAACTATCAAGAAAATCATTATTAAATAAAATTGACCAATATTTAATTAAAATAGATTAACATTTTAAAACAAATATTAAAATCGCTTAAACATTTTAATTCCATACGCAATTTTGTAAAGTAAACTGGGTATGGTCATTTAAATCTGGAAAACCAAAGTCATGCTACGCCAGAAGATGCGGTGACCTTAACCCATGCACAAACCTTCCGGTAAAATAAACTCTAGCAAAATATATAAAAGAGGATATTGAACAGGTTACTGCAGGTAGTCAAAATTGGCTACTTCATGGCAGTAAACAGGCTTACAATAGATGAGCTTGTTGAGATAAACAACATCATAGAATAAAGGGCTAACAAAGTCGTAGACAGACATCTCGTGACATAAAAAAGAAAAAGCTTACATTAGATTAGCTTATTAAGCGAAACAAAGAATCGGCTACTAATCTCTTGGAAAGATTATTCCTGTGTTAGACAGGGTAGTCAAATAGGACATACTGTAATGAGTGATAGTGAAGACTCATTGGATGAGGGGTTTTTCAGAAACCGCCCTAAGAGAGAGAGAGAGAGGAGTTAGAATCACAGGCTGGCAGAAGCCTGCAAAATGTTAGTCAAGAGAAAAATAAGGAGCTTCAGTATGCTACCTCTGAATTAGAGGAAGGGAAACTGATCACAGAAAAAAATGGAGAGACCCCTTAAAAGAGCTGTTAACCTTTTAACTGGGAGCAACACATCCAAAGAAAGAAAGAAAAATAAGTTAAGCGAGCAAAGGAGTAAGTCGGCTGAAGCAGCTGCAGTAGGGAATGTTCAGTCCTCCCAAGGGGGCGGTAACCAGCAAGGAGAGAGGGAGCTCACAGGCTGCACAAACTCATAGGGGAGAGCCCAGAGAGCATGCATGCATAGTGACCAGACCTAAGATAACACAGAACAGAAGATACATCAGACCTCCAATTTTTAACCCATTAGCAGCATTCGAGATTATGCAAGAGGAGGTAAAATATTATTTAAAATAATAATAATAATAATATATGAAAAATAAATTAAATTAAATTAAAGACCAGGGTATGAATTTAAGTACAGCATTATAAAGAAAAGGTTGGCAGTATCTCATCACCTGAAACTGTGAAATGGCTGCAAGTGGTAATGGGGTTATTTAATTATGCAAGGAACACAGTACCAGGGTACTCAGTATTAACAGCTCCATTGCATTTCCAGGGAAATATTTTCCTGGGCAGGGGAGGATGAACTTAAGCTTAAAACAGCTTAAGATACTAATACAGGAAGTGCAAGACATTACCACTCGAGTGAGCAGTAAACCTCTAGAAGCGTACTTCCATATAGGAGAACAAGCTGCAGCTGCAGTAGTGAAGAACACAGGGGATGAAATGCCTATAAAGAATTTAGGTTTTAATTTCACTTGCGCAGAGAAGCAGTTTTGTTATGAGGAAAAAAAAATGCTCACTGCTTTAAATGAAGTAGTTCCGCCTCTGTTCAACCTAACCCAGGACAACTGGTTTTCAGTGACATCCCAGGGCTCACTAGGCTTATAAAGGGATCACTGGTAAACATGAAAGTGCTGAAATTAAGGTAGAATAGATGGATTACTTTGCTAGCTGATCCAAAAAAAAAAGCTTTACCACCGTCACTGGGCTAGCCTCTAAATAAATTCCAAAAAAATCTTTCCCCATCTGAAGAATGGGAGGAACGTATGTTTTTGTGTATGTTTTTAAGAATCACAAATAAATATTTGGACACCAGGGCTGGTTTTAATAGTGGTTAAAACCACTCTTTTTATTAGCTCTGTCTCCCAAAAAGTTAAAGTCTCGCTCCTCTATACTCGCAGGCAAACTCGCCACACACAGGTGGGTAAAACTATCAATAACTCAATTAGTCAGTATCCAATAAGGCATTACAAGGGCAGAAGCTAGTAGAACGTGAAAAATCAATTACAAAATGCTAGTCGACAATATATAAAAAACGCGCACTAATCAAATCAAGGTGTACAATTATAAAAAATAAAACATACAAGTGACAAATAAATATGTGAAATATAACAGGCATTATTGACCCTGTTACAATCTTAACTTTTAATGAAGATGAAACAAAAGAAAATATGAACACAAACTATTAACATATTATTTCTTGTGTGTGTGTGGCAAGTTTGCCTGCACTTTACTGTTTCTCACTCTCTCTCGTGTGTCCTGCATTTTCTGCACCACCGCTGGAAACCCAGCACACAGTCTCTACTTATTATTTGTTTATTTAGCAGACGTCTTTATCCAAGGCGACTTACAGAGACTAGGGTGTGTGAACTATGTATACAAATACGTCTCACCCGAAAGACTGAGCACAAGGAGGTTGAGTGACTTGCTCAGGGTCACACAATGAGTCAGTGGCTGAGGTGGGATTTGAACCGGGGACCTCCTGGTTACAAGCCCTTTTCTTTAACCACTGGACCACACAGCCTCCACACTGTTGTCAGAAGTGGAGGCGATGTAGGTACCCCGGAAGCTGGCAGGGGAGAGTGTAGAAATGCTAAACTAGATTCGCCCAAATAATTGGCTTAGGCAAAACTAGATTGGCCCAGCATCGATATTGAAGCATTGGGCAAAACTAGACTCGCCCAAATTAATGGCATGAGTCAACCAGATTTGCCCAGTATCGATTTTGAATATATATATATATATATATATATATATATATATGTTAAGGGCAGGAGCTAATATATATAGAGGTAAAGCGATCCTGTGCTGTAATCCATCCTCCCAGCTGCCAGGGCCCCAACATAGATTGTGTGACGTGGCAGTTCCACCTTTGGGGCGGAAGTCCCAAAAGGACGGTAGCCATCTTTGTTGAGGGCAACAACACGGAATGTTCTGGAAAGTCCCAGAATTGGGAGGCGAATAAAACGCTGATCGCTGATTGATGTTCCGCTGATTAGGGGGCGTTCTGCGGCACATAAAGGGGGCCGTGTTGTAGCAGTCGGGGCTGGTACTTGAAAGTATGAAGAAGTGCGGGAGAGGTGCTGATGGTTATAAAACAAATGCTAACTGTGATTTTTGGCAGACCTGAACAAACTGCTCATTACATTAGAGCCAGGTGATCCTCATTCTAGCTCCAGTTCCAATCACTAGGCCCTCAAGGCCTTCTGAAAAATGTAGTCCTGACTTCTTTTTCCACTCTCTTGTTGGTGGGTTCACATTCCAGCAACTTTACTAAGGGATTGAGGACCATCGACGGGGGACACAAACAGGGTGGCAGGGGTGTCTGGACCGCAGGGCAGTGACCCGGTGGCTGTAGCTGCAGGCAGAGGTGTGACACCTGGAGCCAGCACAGGGATGTCCAGCGACACAAGGTCTAGACGCAATGGCAGGGTGTCTAAGAGCACGGGACAAGGGACCTGACCTACCGCCGACGGATCGGTGCGCAGGGGTGGTGGTCAGGGCTTTGGGGGATGCGGTCTCATCACCTCCTCCCTCTTCTCTCTAGCTGGTGGTTCTTTCTTCTCTGGTTCCCAGGACAACAGCGGCTCCTCCCCCTCTGATTCTGGAGATGGCAATGGCTCCTCCCCTGGTACTGGAGACAGTGGTGCTTCTCTTTCTGCCTCTGGGAACAGCGGTGCTTCTTCATTTGGCGCTGGACCAGCGGTGCTTCTTCCTCTGGCTCTGGAGACAGTGGTGCTTCTCCTTCTGGCTATAGAAACAGCGGTGCTTCTTCCTCTGGGTATAGAAACAGCGGTGCTTCTTCCTCTGGCTCTGGAGACAGCAGTGCTTCTCCCTCTGGCTCTGGAGACAGCAATGCTTCTTCCTCTGGCTTTAGTTTTGGCAGCAGCAACTCTGGTTCCGGCAGCAGTCATTCTTCCCTCGGTCACTGATTGCTGTCTCTTTGTGCCGCAGTGGCCTGTATGAATGCTCTTAACATTTCTTCCATGGAGTGGAATTTTTATTATGATCTTCATGATTGAAAAAACTGGAAAAAAAACTGTACTTTAACAAGGAACTGGAGGCTAATTAAGGAACATCCAAACAGAATCCCCATAACTTAAATTTGTTATATCTGTAAATTGTTAATTAATTTAGCAAACATGTGGTTACCTTGGGATTCTTGATGTAAGGAGGACCTACATTGCAGACTGGATTAATGAAAAAAAAAGATCTCCAAATTATTCAGTTTCAGTGTATTTAATGTGAAAAAATATGCAGACATTTTAAGACAAAACTAAGCTAAAGCAATTAATATAAAATAGAATATTTTCACAAAATAAGTAATAATACATGAAGTCTGACCTCAGAAACTGCCAGAAAATCAATACATTCTGGGAGTTATAAATTAGGACTTTCTAGCAAATATCTTTGGACTGATTTACTAAGCTTTGCTTCAGTGCATCTCTCCCCTTATTATAATTTGTCACCATTGTTTGGCTGTCTGAAACATCCCGGAACAGTGATAGTGATAAGAATGCAAAGTGCTTTACTTAGCAAGAAACTGGTTAGAAATATACGCTTTTGAATCCTGGACTCACAGCTTGGAGATATCTCATGGGAATTGACCTTTCGACCTCAACGCTTCTTGCCTTGGGTTCAAAGGTATGATATATTGATATTAGAACTGGAGTGATGAAGTAAAGTATTGCATGCATGTTTCAGTTAGGAATTATTTTTTTTGGTCTTTTCTACCTTTCTTTGACATTATAGTTATGATGCCTATTTAACTGAGCTATTAACTTTTTCAGAAATCAAGCATTTTGGTCAGATTTGTCACCCCAGAAGCAGGCGTTTTGATCTTGTTACCACTTTGGGACATTGGTGGGATATTATGCTCTACCTTTATTAATGCAGGTTCCGTGTGGCATGCTGTGCTCGTGCAGGTGTCTCAGGTAACATTGCATATCCAATGATAACCCAGTACTGAAATCTTCAAATAGTATAATCATATGGTAATAAATGTCATGCTATTGTGGAAATAAAGCTCTCCACTGTGCCCGCCCGGTCCCAGCTTCATGCATCAAACAGGTGCATTTATTTTCATATTGTTTACAGCCCATGGTGCATTACCTTTTTATTTAATTGTGTTATGTATTACATTCATATGAAAAATCCCAGTTGGTTTGCATTAGGGCTGGGACAATGCATCGATGCATCGAATCGTTGGAATAACCATCGATGGATAAAATAACCAACGATGGTTGAAAAAAAAAACGCAACTATCAGTTCATTAATAGGACTGTTTTTTATTAGGACCGGCAACATTTAAATCTACACTCTTATTCCTTGCCTTTCCTTTGGTTCCTTTAAATAATAATAATAATAATAAAAACTCCCTGCCCACTACGCAGCATGTATGTTTTCAGAGTAATAAACGTGACCAAAAAAAAAAAAAAAAAAAAACCGTAGAGAAGAGACTGCATTTCAGAATCAGATTTTGCTAATTAAATTGTCAATTTAATTTAATTTTAAATAATGCCATCAGACGTTTGGAAGTTTTTTACAAAAAAACAAAATGGAAAGGTAAAATGCACTGTTTGTGGAGTTTTAATGAGCTTCTGTGGCAATACCACCAACCTGCGAGATCATTCAGTAAGACAGCACCCGACAAAATAAGACAGCGGGAACACAAATAAAAAACTAAAGGAAGCAACACCTTCAGTGGCAGCTTATTTTGGAAAGAAAGTTGATCCAAAAAGCATCAGAGCAAAAGAAATAACAGGCCTGATAGTGGATGTTGTCACACAAGATATCAGACCTGTTAGTATAGTAGAGGGAGCTGCGTTTAAAAATGTGATTGCGAATATTGCTCAGGGCTATGAAATGCCCTGTCGAAAGACAATCTCCAAATATATTACTCTGGATCACCAACGTGCAAAGGAAAAGCTTAGACAGGATTTAAGTCAGGAGTGTAACTCAATGTCCATCACTACCGATGTATGGACAAGCATGGCACAAGAAGTGTTTAACAGTCACCTGCCATTACATTAAGCAAAACTGAGAACTCGAGTCAAACACGAAAATTACACGAGAGACACACAGCTGTGAATTTAGTAGATCAATCAAATAAACATAGAGATTGAAGTGGCTAAAAAAGTAATAGCTTGTGTTCATGACAACGCGGCCAACGTGTGCAGAGCAATATCTTTGCTTTCTGCAAGCGAGCATGCTGTGTTACTTTCTGGTAGCGTGGCATGTGTGAGCTGTGCAGGGCACAATATAAATCTCATCATTCAGAAAAGCTTGGAGGATGTACGACAAGTCCATACATTAGTGGCAGCAGCAAGGAGACTGGTTGCACATTTTAAAGAGTGAGATGACAAGCGCTTTAAATAGGAAACAAACAGAAATGCTGAACACAGAAAAAGCACCACTCAAGTTAGTGCATGATGTACAAACAAGGTGGAACACGGTTTATTATATGTTTTGAACGCCTTCTTGAATTAAAATGGCCAGATATTGCTGTTTTGTCAAAACCAGATTTGACCAAAAAGCTTGACGCAGCTACTTTAGGTCTCACGACTGAGCCGTGGAAGCTAATGGCTGAGATACTACCTCATTCAAACTGGCTACAGTACCTTTGAGTAGAGAAAAACATTACGGCTAGTTCTTTGTACCCACTTGCAACAGGGATAAAATACAGACTGACTGAAGTTCCTGATGAAGGGGAGACATCATCTTCTTCAAATTCAACTGATTTGCTAATTCCAGTTACACAGAGTTTGAGAGATAAGCTAGTGCATAATTTGTATCAGCGATTTTGTTTACATCAGCTGAATGACCCGAGTAATGAGGTTATGCCGCTGCTTTTGCTTCATTTCTTGACCCCACAATTTCGGCATCTGGATTTCCTATCCGAACAGACCAAAGCCTGTGTGTCTGAAGCACTGTCTTCCAAACTAGTGAGGCTGGTGGAGGACAACCTCGAAAATGACAGAAATCGTGCCTGTACAAGTGAGTGCAGCACAGAATACTTACCTGTTAAAAAGAAAACGAAGACTGAACAAGCGATGAAATTGCTACTTCGTGGACGGCAACACACACACACTACTTCCAAGGAAACCTTAATCCAACAAGAGATGACGATTTATGCTTCTGAAACTCCATTAAACATCAGCAAAGATCCCCTGATTTGGTGGAAAAATAACCAGACACGCTTTTTATTATTATTATTATTATTTATTTCTTAGCAGACGCCCTTATCCAGGGTGACTTACAATTGTTACAAGATATCACATTATTTATTATTTCACATTATACAGATATCACATTATTTTTTACATACACTTACCCATTTATACAGTTGGGTTTTTACTGGAACAATCTAGGTAAAGTACCTTGCTCAATGGTACAGCAGCACTGTCCTCCACCTGGGAGTGAACCCACGACTCTCAGGTCAAGAGTCCAGAGCCCTAAACTACTCCACACTGCTGCTATATATATATATATATATATATATATATATATATATATATATTGTAGCGCAGCCTTTCTGTCGTCGGCTTGTTTGCCCTTTAAAACACAGACCCAGGCACAGAACTGCAAAATGAAGCACTTTCATGCAGTTTTATTACAAAACAAAATAAACCGTCAGTCATGCTCCCTTGGTTAGCGAGTGCAACCATTTCTCGTCCAATCCGAGGTTGCCACATCGCTTCCCTTCCGGGTCGATGACTTGGTGTACTGTAGCTCCGCCCCCTTTCTAGAAGGCCGACTTCCACCTAACCCTTTACACAGCGCCTTCACACTGCCATTATAAATCGAACAAATGTTTTTGTGTAGGAAGACACATCAAAAATGTGTTTTTTACTGGATCGGTAGGCTGCTGCAAATTAATGTTGCCTTATAAGTTAAAAGACTAAAATCCTGTTAGTTTCATAGGGCACCAACCTGTAAGATAATGATTGCTGATTGCTGTACTCTGCAACTATTTGGTTGTGGCGATACAAGAGGTTTACAGTAGGTTTACTAGCTTTTAAACTTATTATTTTGACTTTTTATTGTACTTTATTATCATGTTTTGAATATTATACATACATACTGGCCATCAAGGAATGCACATCTGCACATGTTGGTCACAGGAATAAGGTTTCTAATCATCCTGATCATTGTAACTTGTTTGTGAATTTTTGTTTAGAGGGTTCTGCCACCATTTCACTACTATCTTGACAAGCATCTGCTAACAAATGCCCCAGGGTAAGACCACAGTAGTTGTAAGTCATTAATTATACTAGATTAAAATAAAGATGCATTCAGGCAAATACATATAATCAAACTGCACGGAAATGCGCTAAAATTAGTCAATTTCATACGCACTTAATTGATAACATCACCCTTCAATGCAAACAAAGAATAAATCAAATTCATCCCATAATAATAGTTCAGCAAATATTAATAGTTAAGATCTTGCATGCAGTGATTCATTTTACAATTAGTCTACAATGTTTGCGCTTTGTGCTTTAGTCATCTATCATTGCTGGTCTCTAAGCTCTTAAAGCAAATTGAAAACTATTAAAACTAATTGTGTAGATTTAGAGTAAGAACAATTAAGTTAAATTAACATTTAAAGGTGGCCTTTCAAAAAATGCCAGATGAGTGATCAGATGACTTAATTTGGTCTCAGATAAGAACCAGTAGTATTAAACCTCATGACTGAAGACAAACCATACAAGATTACAGACTTTACAAAGCAATATTGAACCCATGAACAAAATAGCTACAATTACTGGTACATATCTAAGAGCAAGAAATGATAATCTCATCCACTATGGAGCAGAGAAGTGTAAGAGATGAACAGTACTAACATTTACAACAAAAACAGAGGTAGCACGCTGTGATTGTTGCGCTATTAATACCTGATAAATCAAAATCCATTGACCCTGCCCTTTTTTATTTTGACAAGGGTTTACAACAAACTTCTAAGTGCGTGCCAGTGGGTGTCATTTATGGCAATTAAGGAGAGGCTATGCTAATGTTTCAGAAAGCAGCATCATAAGAATGTACCAATAACCACAGTTAGGTACGTATATCAACTTGTATATTGCATTTATGGTTAATATTTATAAAAATGTTGCAGTATAAACAGTATAGTCTAATATCAGATAAAATGTACCCTTTTAAATAAAGCATAGTAATTCTGTGTACTGTATGAAAACATCTACTGTAATAGCAGGTCATACAATATGCAATTTTCTTAGATCACTAAACACTCCATATAATGTATTCTGTCAGGTAGTGTGAAGCTATTTCAGTAAGACTCTCATTAAAAAGGTCTTGTTTCTACGATTAGTAACACACATTTATAATTTGATAGAATTTTTCAGTCCATACAGCTTCTTCTAGTTTTTGATATGACAACAAGAAGTATGAGTTATAAACTGGAGATGAGGTGGTGAATATAAATACATTGTACACAATGAGTCTTTTGTGTGTGTGTGTACATATACTGAAAATGTCATTGGATTGTCATTTAAATGTCACCACTGCCTAAAAAAATTCTAAAATCAGATTGTTATGCCAGTGCCAAAAGATCTGTTACCGGTTCTGAAGAACTTCAAGCCCCCTTGATCAAAATAGTCAAATTCTGTTTACTTCAGCCATACAGTACATAATCCAACAGGAAATGGTGTAACTAGTACAGATGAAATGTTTAATTGAAAAGTAATGCCATGTGAGGATTTTTTGAGAATGAGAGTAATAAGAATGTTATAACTGATGCAGAACTAATGCTATTCTGGTTTCTGGTAGCTGATTGAACCCAGGACTTTGTCTAGTTGGCAGCAACAACTTGGCCTGGTAACTCATTCCATACACTCACAACTGTAAATAAAATGTCACCTTCTAATTTCCAACCATGTCCTAGTCTTTGTCCAGTGCTTTAATAGTGCTTAAAAAATGTACTTGGTCAACTTCGCTCCTAAGTCTCCCCAAACCCTTTTTTGATCTGGGCTAAATAAATTAAATTCCCCTCAACTTTATGTACATAAATCATACCTTTTTAGATGTGGGTTTAGCTAGTTGCTCTTCACATGCTGCCCATCCTTTTTAAAAATGTTAAAATGTAAAACAGTATAAGTCTCACCATTGCATTATACAGCCTCATCATGACCTCAACTTATTTGTAATAGCTTTTGACTGTACAGCAAATCTTTTTTAATTGCCTCCCTACACTGCTGTAGGACCATAAGAGTATTTGGTTAAACTTTGCTATAATGGTCAAGTACCTGGAAATGAAAAAGGGAGTTGAGAAATTCATAGCATTATAGTTTGGAGAGAAATAGGCCCCTGGTCGCCATGACAATTTGGTTATAAATAATGAAATGGCTTGGCCATGTGGTAAAACCCGTTTTGGGTGAGACAGCTCTCACGAATTCCTGAGCCTGGAAGGCCCCTGAATAAATGATATAGCCAAGCCTGGCTGCACGCGGTTCAAGGTCGAATGTTGCAAATACTTTTAATTAAGGGAGAAGCTGTTCTTTTTTCCAGTGAGTTTTACAGTCAGTCAGAGAAAAGGGACCGTGCTATCAACACCTAACAAGCAGAATCAGAAGAGCGGAGAGCTCCCAAGAATATTCAACTGCAACACCCCAGAATTTAAATTGTGAGAAACTTTAGTAATACAAAAAAGACTTAAAGAGAACTCGACCCCAGCTGGATCGCCATCGAGGAAAGAGGAAAGGTCAGCGAACGCTGAGCCAATAAATTAATGAACTGATTTGGTTTGCTGGCACTGGTCAAATTTACAGCAAGATTTCCAATATACTGAGCAAGACTGGATTGCCTAACCAGGAGCGTAGGCAATCTTACAGCAAGTCAGCCTCTGACACGAGTGGAACCACAGACGACTGAATCATACCCTGCATCGACTCGGCAAGACAAACACTGAGTATTCCCAGTTCAACTAAAGAGATTTGACAGAATCTATATGGGAGAATGTAATAAATATGTGAGCAGAAAGAGTGAGAGTTATAAAGTATAACAGGGTGTGGCCATAAGTTACTGTACTGTATAAGTGTAAAAGCTGGTGGAAACATTTTAACAGTCAGAAGTGAAATTAATTGAAGCAATCTACTTAATTGAGTAATTGGTGCCAGAATAAATATAGAATGAATAAGAGCAAATACAACGGGTGTTAAATTTAGGTGCTGTGGATTTTAATTAAGGGATACATAATTAAACAACAGATTGCTAAAGAATTGATTACGATTTCATAGTATCCTATTAATTAGAATTTACTGAGTTTGTATTTCGATAATTTTTCTGACTCAGATATATATTCAGTTATCCTATCTACATGTTATAATCATGCTAAAAAAAATAATAATAATTGGTTTTATCCAATAAACACCAGAAAAACACTGGAAATGGTTACTCAATTCATGTTGACGATCCCTTTCCCCCGTGAAAAAATAAATAAATAAATAACCTGCAAAAATAAAACTTTGTGCTGTGCAGTTGGGCGATGTCCCTTCTTCCTGACTTGTACCTCGCATTGATTCGTTCTGAATACTTAAACCCACCCCCACTACTGAGTGGCAGCAAATTCCTACATTTCTATTGGAGGATTGTACACACTCACTGGATTTAAAACTAGATTACAAGAAATGGAGGATTGTTGTTGCTCGCGAGATTTAAAGCTATATTACAGTTTGATAGGGAATATTTACACGCTCATGGCATTTAAAACAGAATTATGGTGAAATGTGGCAAACATGCCTGTGACCATAAGGATTTAGTTGTGGAAGACAGCAAAGGAAAGAAGGTACAATTGAAAAAGTATGCAAGTATTGTCGAGTTACTATACATATTGTGACAGAAGAAAATGAAAACAATAACTTCATGCAGTATATAAAAAGCGAAAGAAAAAAAACGATGTACATATAACTCGAAAATAGCTGAAAATAAGCACCGAAAAATGAAATTACTGAAAACAGAAAAACAGAAGCCCTACTATAATTGACATGTCACATTAAAGCTGAAGTATTACATGAATATTATCCACTGCTAAACTTAATGTACTGATTATTTTGACACTAATTCTTACTTTTGTACCATATTGCTTAACTCACTTTGATAAAAACTTCTAGACTATATAACAGTGTTGTGTTGTTATTGTCTGACTTTTTTCATTTTCTGGATCTTGAGCTTGGTTGGAAGTAATTGATAATTAAGAGTGCTAATTAATTAAAACCATTACACATATCAGCTAGTTACTGTATTATCGTGTGTCTTATGCACAGGAGAGACTTATGATTAATTAAAGACCCTTTATTATTTAGCCAGAGCCCATATAACATGTGGTTGAATGCCATGGCTACATACATGCCTCAGCTACTCCTGTCACTCTACTTCCTTTTCCCATAACCCCTAGCCTGTTACGCACTGTCCTGACAGTTACTCTTGATTGGGTATTGTACATTTACTTGTAACACTTCCTACACTGCCTGGTTGCTGTTGGAGACAAAAACAAATAACAAAAAATCAACAAAATAAGAAACAAGCACAACAAATCTTGTCAAAAAAACCCTCTGAACTTTACACAGATGTTTTTACATCATTTCACCACAATCATGGTAGAAGTTAGCCTCTTATATGAAGATTGACCAGAGCAAGCTTGAAAAACTATTAAAATAAAAACCTAATATTGCTCAGAGTAATCAGACAATAAGTAGAGTAAATGTATCCATAAAATACATAAATAAGCTGTGTAAAACAAAAAAACATGGTGCCATATGTTGTAGCAGTGTGCAGTCTGTATTACATAACAATGAAATCAATGACAAATTACAGTACCGCTGTGACAGTGGTGCATTACTAAGAATTCCAGCCCATTATTATTTATTTCTAGAGCCAGCTGATTCTAGGACAAGTAAATCCATACTGCAAGTATTAAAACAAGAACAGAATATAAATAAAAATATTAACAAACCATATTAGAAACATGTGTTAAATCTACACATGAACAGAAAATACATAAGCATGAAATGTTACCAATTTTACAATAAAAAAGGCCCATGCAACAGCTCCATCCTTAAGCAGGATTATGCAAACTGAAAAGAGTTCCTGTAGTGAACCCTTAACCCTCCTAGGACTTCATGTGACACAGGCATTAGCATTCCACAGCTCTAAGCCTGAGTCAGAAAAGGGACGCAGTGAGGGGAAATTGCCAGCCCTGTGAATCACTCTTAATTTTAGCAACACCTGTGTATGCATTTTACTGCATGAGCAAGTTAACCAATTATTATGTGGTGGGCTCTCTATAAAATTGCTGTGAGACTGTTAATGAAATAGTGTCATAACTGAAATGGCTATGCCTGTTGCAAAACCAGTGTATGAATAGTGATGTTTGATTCATGGGTATCATTATGTAAAAAATAAAAAAACATCTGTTATTACCATCAGCAAGGGATGGAATTTGGTGTGAAATAAATGCTTTGTAAGTTCTGAGCACCTGTTTAGGTTTATTAGTGGATCGTTATGATGGCAGATGATAACTATAAACACATAAAGTAACTGAGAAAACATGACATTTAGGTCAGTATGACGCACAAACAGTGTTATATCACATTATAGCAACCTAATAAGAGGTTACAAAAGAGAAACAAGGAAAGGTTATGCTTTAGACTGTGATGCTGCTTTTCAAAAGAATGTTTAAACCCTGTATTTGAAACTCTGTGACGGTACTGAGCCACAATTTGGCCATTAATCTGTTTTATTACACTATAGAGGACCTAACCATTAACACTTTCAGGTTTGGAAAAATAAGATGGAATAGTAATTTAACCCTTATAAAAAGATAGCAAGGTAAATCTGCACATTCTCCCATGCTTTCCCATGGTTATACTGTGTATTTACCATAGTTTACCATGTTTTTAAATCTGCATTTCCAGACCGTTCTAGGATTTTCAGTGCTAAGCAATGCTTTACCATACCTTTGCTATGCTTTATTATACATCAGTACGCTTTTAGTAAACTTTTATAAGGGAACTAGCCTATATATTAGAGAAATTGAACCCTCCTGTCCTACAGAAACATACAGTTGTGAACAAAGCTACCCATAGCCCTCAGATGAGATGAAAATGTTTTGAATGCTGACAGGGTGGACATGTCTGGTACCACTTACGTGAACCTACTGTACACAGTATGCAGCTTGAATTGTGCAAGATATATCCTACTGAAAATATTTTCCACACACATGGCCCTCTGGCCTTGACAAATTGTTCTTTATCACTGAAGTGTGAACTAGTCTGAGGTTGCAGCATGAATCATTCAGGAGATATTAACTATCAATGATATCTTAACAATAACCTGTTAGCCTATTGGCGAAGGGTAAAAAGGAATTCATTCTAAAACTATTATTATACACTTTGCTTTATTGACAATTGCAGACACTAGACTAGATACACATCAAATAATCAGTTACATTGTGTGACGTAATAAGAATGAGGTCTGGATAAATTGTATGCAGGAATGGCAGAGCAACCATAGGCAGTGCTACCATACATTGGGCATGTGATTTACTGTACATTGTTAATATGTGTAGTTTGAAATGTAAGTTACACCCAGAACTAACAGCAAAGCATTTTTAAATTAGAACACAAAGAAATATATCCAACACTTGAAAAGGCTGAACAAAAACAAGTTACTGTGCTACAAGACATTATGCTGTTCTAATTTGCAATACCGTAAGTCACAATATCGGAGGAACTAACAGACAACTTTTTTTTTTGTTAGTTCTTGGTGTAATGAGGACATTGGAAGTGCTGTACATTTTCTGAATAATGAGACAGTTTTCCTACATTCATATTAACCATATTGAAGCAAATCCTGAACAACAGATGCAGCATTAGCAGTTCTAATCCCCCATGTTGCTATTAAAAAGGAACAGTACAAACTTTAAGCTGCATGAGAATCACTGCCTGTGTCAGAGTTAACGACAAGCCATTTCCAAGCCATTGTAAAAGAATAATTACCTGTGAGACCAAGAGAAAAGAAAAATGACTTCTAAGATTTAGATGGTAAATATTCCTTGCCTTTTCTAATACCTTACTGAAGGTCTTTGGGACTAGTTGGCATTTGGATACTGATTGCAGGTGCAAAACATTATATATATTATATATATAGTTTTCAACATTGTTGCTATTGTTTCATATTTTTGGAATAACCAAAAACGTTAGGTTACTTACCGTAACCCTGGTTCCCTGAAAGAAGATGACCACCAGCCAATACTTTTGGGATATGCCTGCCTTAGGTAGGTATTCACTGAGCATTTTATGTCAGAGCTGCCAATAGGCCCCTCCGTGGAGTGACGTCCTCGGTCCCGCCTGTCGAGGTAATAAATGGGTTTAAATACGGTAATGACAACATTTGTCAGTCAGATTGCATTATGGGGGAAATGGGAGCCATGACCTTACAGTGTTATAACCAATTCCGCACTGTAGGCTGAGATTTGGGGGGAGAACACCCCTACTCCGAGCCTATTTAAACCTCAGAGAAACTCACCTCGCTGTTCCACCACATAGTCCACCATGCTAACCTGGCCATGTCAGATCAGTTCCTTGTTCAGGGGCGGTGGCTTCTTTCGTCCCTTGAGACAAGGGACCAGCGGCCAAAACTGTAAGCACTAACATCACCCATACCAAAACAAGCAACAATGTTCCTGACACTTTGGCATTTTAAAGAATGGCATCTGGTACTACACCAGATTAAATAAAGTTCTCAGTTTGCCATTCAGGATGTCCCGGAAGTCTGTCACGGCTTTACTTCCTTGGTTATGTCACGTCTGCAAATCATGTCAATTATTATAGTAAGAATCTGTTTGGTTACTGACAAGAACAAAGGCCCTGGATTTTCACTCTGCAGTATTCTGTGACTTTGACTTGGAGGTCAAATATTTTGTAGGCCTGTGTGGCATTGGCTTCCATGACCAATTCAGTTTGTGGGCTATGCAGTGTAAAGGGCAGAAATGCATGATGTTAATATACCATGTCATGCTTTGTGTGACTGCAAGTAACAATAGTGTAAGATGTTTCTTTCCAGTGACACCAAAATCTTTCAAGCTTCGTGTTCCGCCAGCTTTTCTCACTGCTTTGTTGCGGTTCCATTATTTACCTGTTCTGATGTATTCTGTTATTGGTTGGTTAACATAAGCAATATTTTAAAATATGTTTTTATTGGATTCATTTTAGTTTGGTTGAAACTGGATGGTTTATGATTTTTGTGCTACATACAGTATACTACAGTTTTTATGTTCCACACTGACCAGAGCCCTTACTGATTTGCAGCTGACTCATCCATCACATATAGATGTGCATTGTTGTAAGGCAATTATCTACCACTTGTTATAGGCAAAGACTGCAATAGAGATAGCGGCATAGAGAAGCACATGGATGCAATGTTAGTGGGATTATGTAACACGTTAATGCCTTATAATGGAAAAAAAAAAATAGGAAAGCAAGCTATTTTATGACCGTCTTTGTACTGAATACCACAGAAAAAGATTTCATGATGGCCAGCGATTCTTACAAATATGCCTCTTCTCACTTATTTAATTGGATGCTGACCGGGGTCTGTTCAATTCATCTTAAAACAATACATGTTTGGATCCTTTGTGTACCAATGTTCTGAAAAACAACAACTTCAAAAGTACAGCAGAGTCCCTTTGTGTATTTTTGCTTTTCTGTAATTGCACTAACAGACCAAAAAATTGAAAACAAATGTATATCGTGGATCTTTGAATTTTTTGATGCATATGTAGTTCACCAACAACTACAAAAGAAAAAGAAAAAAAAAACATTCAGCTGCTGTCATTCATGAAATAACTGGACCTGCATTAGTTTAGTCTCATCAACATTGCTGTATCAGACAGTCACTTGCACATACCAACAGCCAATTATGTAAGTGCTACTGCATCACCTTAAAAACAACACATTTAGAAATACCAGTGGTTGTAGCCTGACAAATAGGGCATGGCGTTATCTCTGACTTCAAGTTCAGACTCAGCCTGCTGCTTAGACTGTTAATTGTGTTACACAGGGATACAGTATTAGTCTTGACTCTATAGATCATGTGTAGGAGGGGAATTCATTCAAACATTTAAACTACATAATACTGTGCAAGGCTTTTGCCAGCTCCTGATTAGGTTTCTTACAGAAATGTTAGTGTCAAGTAGCAGTACTGGCTTTCTTGCCTTAAATATGACTTCCCTAACCAATCTTTCAATAATTGTGTTTTATCTCTATAAATGGAAATGGCTTAATAATTCGATTCACTTTTTTGTTTATCATACAGGAACAGTATTCTTTTATTTTATTGTTTGCTGTGGAATTTGCATTGCTATAGCTGCGTTCTGTTCCTAAACAATTCATTTATTGATTTTGTTTACTCTTGCATTCTTAGCACCATTAATCACCCTGTATACAGTCAGTTGTACAGACAGTTTCACAGAGAATCACTAATTTTCTGGCACTGTGGTTTGGCAGACCAGTAGAATAATGCATGTAAGCAGCAAAGTTATTTGTGTAATGAAAATGACTATATACAACTCAATGCCAATACATTCATAAAGAAAAAGGGCCAATAGGTCCAACCAAGATCAGATTTTGTGCTAAATGCATCTATACCACTGCACCTCAGCAGTATTAGTACCTGTGAATCTTTGACAGCATTATGGTGTACATGTATATGTATGTGTTTTAAAAAAAAAGCCAATTGCCTCTTTTCAGTCGCCAAACCTAAGCAATGGATCTTACCAAGCTACTGAACCACTTGAGGAGAGACGCAGGTCAGCAAGTGTCAGTGTGGACGCTGGGCACCTTACACTGCATGCACATAGGTAATTGTGAGTCAAGATGGGCAAATTGGTGCGAGCAGTATTCAAACCATGCTCACACGACTTAAGCCTAGGACACACATGAGGGCACAGCACCGCTTGTGGGGAGCGAAGCGGGGCGGCGTGCGCCAGTACCACTTTGCTTGGTGGACACACATCAACGGTTTTGAAGAGATGTTAAAAAAAAGAAAGACCTCCCACCACCTCCCAGCACTCTACAACAACCCAAAAAATGTATATCATTCTTGAACTTTTACTGCTTGAACCCAGAGTGAACGACCATGTCCATCTCCAGAAATTTTTATCAGGATCTAACGTTGTAAGTTCCCATATCAAAACACCACTCAGAAATGTTATTTATCTAAGGATATGTCTGTAAAATATGATATTTATTTTGGGATACAATGTGAAAGCCTTTTTCTACAAAGAAACAGCTATTATATATCCAGCACTGCACTTAACAAAACTGGACTGTGGTACTGTATCTGTAGTTATACATTGTATAGGAGCTGCTATTATTAAGGAAAAAAGGGATCACATTCTTCGCAACTGAATACACAATAATCAGTCGGCTGGCAACTGTTTAATTACTTGACGTGTATATCTGACAAATGATACAGGAGGTCAAGTAACTGGATTAATGCGGGGTGTAAGCGATTAGTATTTGTTTTGGATCATTCAATAGACCCATAACCAACGTCCCTGAAATTCTTATTTCTATAATCAAATAGCTCGGGATGCTGAGAAACTTCAGCTATCAGTAGCTGCTCCATATTGATGGATATTCGAGTTCATCAAGACATGACGTATCCCACACCATGGACCTGATTGGCTAGACCCAGATTTGCCGCTGCGGCAGAATGTTTGAGCAGCAAAATATCACTCACCGAGTGACACTTTTCCACATTTTTTCGTCAATGTGTGTTCACTGTAATTGAAATAAAAGGTGAGCGGTATGTGCAGCACTTTGCCGCTCATGTGTGTCCTAGGCTTTACACTGCATTCCAATCTGCAATGCTTTTGCTGGGTGAGACCCTTGGGACCTCCTTCATTTAATGAATATTGATTTTTTTGAAGGTGTCATAGCAGATAATATAAGACTTTGACCTTCTCACTCAAAGAGAGAGAGAGAGAGAAGCAAGCTCATAAATCTTTACCTGTGATCCCTACATTTACATTTACATTTACATTATTGCTTTCATATAGATACAGACATGTATCAGCAGGGTAAGGTTTTATTTATTTTTTTAAGGCTAAAATGCTATTATGGCATTAATTATTTTCTGAAAGATAAGCCTTGAAAGAAGATATTGAATTGAATGTAGATATGCGAATGTATGGTATTTTCACCATAACTCTGAACATTTTTAATAGAAGCCTGACAACTTTTTACACTTAAAACTTTAAAGTCTGTTTCTCTTCTATTTTCAAAATGGACGCTCCAGTTCACTGGATCTGTCCTTTAAATCACTGCAGGAGGAGCGATCAAAAAAAAAAAAAAACTTAAAAAAAAACCGCTCTGGCTTTCCTGTTCTATACCACATCATGGATTGTTATTGCTGTGCTACCTATATGACAATGTGTGTGATGGATTTAGAAATAGGGGTGCATTTGAAGACATACTGACTTACTACACTAGCAGAATGCTGCCTGTAAAAAAAAAAAAAAAAAAAAAAATAGTGCCAATGTAATTGTGGCCTGTAATTAGATACTACAAAAGTTACATTAATTATTTTGCAACCTAATTTTCAGCTTTGTTCCATTATAATGTCATGTTTCAAATGAAATCCATACGGTTCGACTATCAGGCCTAAAGTTCATTTAATTAGAAAGTGCACCCTTTTCTCAATTGTTCTCGTAATGGCATTCAGATCCCATTGTAAATGTGAGACAAGAACCGTCAAAGGCAAAATACATTAAAAGTGTTTTTAGGATATTGAAATTAGGCAATACTGAGAAGGCCATGTTTGTGACAAAATACATTATTAAACTGCCATCTTGCAACATTTGGGTTTATCTTTTTATCTGAGCTATGTTTAATTCAAGAGGCATTCCGTTCATTCTCTGCATTGGCTATTTTTAATCAGTCTGTTAGAATTTAATTATTCATAATTTGTGGATATATGACCTGGAGCAATACAGTATCTTTATAGGCCTATTCAGATTATCAACATTTGTGTTCAACTTAGTTAATGGTGCAATATCTTTAAACCTGTTCCTATTATAATTTCAAATATTACAAAGGCTGATTGTAAGACGACATGACTCATTCTTAACCACCTGAATGTCAAAAGAACAAGGTTACTTCCAAGTAAGAAATGTAAGTGAAGGCATTGTAAATCTTGTATCATTACAGCTGTACAGCTCATAGGATGGTTCCCTGTGAAATATGAGGTTGTGATCAATTATTCTGTACCTGATTAATACATATCATATCTATGACAAACTTAATGAAGGATGAAATATTGTGTACTTTTACCCCATATTTGTATTACCTTACTCAAAATGTCCTCTTTTTTAACACAAACTGTAGCTACCGGTACAGTAAAATGTTATGAACGTAGTTGTATTTATTGTGACTTGTATGATTTATTATACAAATATTTACGGTGGTACTGACTATATATTTAATATGCATAATAAACAGAGCCGTGGAGCTGGTTCTGTGGTAATTGCATCATTACATTTGTGTTCATTTAACAACATGAGCAGCATTATTAATATACCTTTTCATTTCATAAAATAAAACTGCTGCATACAATACAGGTTTTATGGGGTGTTTATTATCATTGTAGTTATACTTCCAACTGTGAAACAGTAACATAATGCAAATATGTATTTGAAGTGTAAATAAATCACATTTGCTACATGGGTTTATTTTCTAAATCTTTGCTGCTAGTCCATGTATAAAGTGGATTGTACACTTAAATCCCTGAAGGGTTGTTTTTTTGCAATTTGGTTGCAGCTCCTAATGTTAGATATCCTGGTTCCTGTCAGGATATGTACTGTGTTGAGAATTGCCAATGAGCTCAAATGTTCAGATTCAACAGTATAACAAATAAGCTTTCATAGATTAAGGTTGAAAATGAACACCAAATCCATCCACCCATCCATTTATTTTAAACAAGTGCACCTGACAACCATGCTGAACATCATGGTTTTAAGAGGGAGCTGTTATAGCTGAAGAGATCAGATGACCATATAGTATTAGTATTGCTCTATTATGTTTGCCATCATTCTCAGGTATTCAGCGTTCTTTTGCTCCAGTTATGAGATACTGCACCATGTCTTATATTGTTATGTGTATATTTAATCTAACTGGCTGCTATCTTGCTGGTATTATGTTGTTTCATGATATGGTTGGCTCCCCCAAACAAGTATCATGCTGGTCCTTCCAGCACAAGTAGCAAGTATTATTTTATTTCTCCTCTCTCTCTCTCCCATTCTTCACTGTGAACACACCATCCCTGTGTGCGTGAAGCACTCACTCTTTATGCAGCTGTGCTGAGACTCGTTTGCTAATCAATCATTCAATTGAATCTCGGCATAGACTGCATGTGGACTAATTGTGCACTCCCCGTGCCCCCATACAAATACCCATTTTAATCTGCACGTGAAGTGATTGTGCAATCCCTGTGCCTAAATACAAATATATATTTTAAATCACTCATGATACACAGCCCACATTATACCCCGTACACCAATACAGACACACCAACAATAACACAAAACATAAAACACAAAATACGCACAGGAGCTCGGCAGCCCGCCACAATCTGGAAAACTGGTTATCCAAAAGCCATGAAACTTGGTATGAAAAAAGAGTTTTACATTTTGTGAATAAATGTGGATGTCTGTCTCTCTGTCCAGACATTTGTCCATCTGTGTGTCACATTTACATGTTTGTATATAACTGGAAAGCCACCTGTTAAATTGTGATGACTGGCCTGACAGTTCTTTCCCCGGGCCGGGAAGTTGGTTAGTCTGGAAGAAGGCGAGACTCTGTTGCAGGAACGTATTGACCCGGAAGGGAAACGATGTAGCAGCTGCATACAGTAGAGACAGCTGCAATCGTTTACCAAGGGGTCATGCGTGATAGCATAAAGGGGACGGAAGGTTGTAAATCTTTTCCTCTGCTTGGTTCAAGAAGCACAGAACTGGAAGGACTGGGAGAATTCCCAAACAATTGTAAAAAGAGTTTGTGAGTGTTTTGTTTGTTTGTAGCACTGTTAGTAATTGTCTTTTGTCTTTGTAAATTCACTAGACGGCTAACATGTCTCTGGAGCTGTCGCCTTGGGCCAGTACTACCCGGAACAACAACACCACAGTCACTGTTTATTGTTATCACCCACCTCGAGCACTACTGCATGCACCTGGACTGGTGATTGTGTTTAGTATTATTGTGGGGCAGATAACGTGTTATTATTTATTGGGTTTTGCAAACCATAATTATCATTTCCTGCTGAGCTTTACACATTGGTGTGTATTGCCCGAGGATTATTGTTTGGTCACCAGACCGGGATTTAAACAAAATAAAGACCCCTTTTCCAAACCAGATTACAGTTTCATTTGTGTGATTATTTCTGCACTGCATCACCTCTGCACCTGTTTCTAATCAGCAGCCACTTTGCCACACATGGTCATCAACTTTTTCTTCATAATGAGAGGTCTTATGTTGAATTTAGTCACGGCATGGTGTTACTGACATAATTGTTACTGTTACAAGTCAATTCAATTATTATTATACACTATACAATTATAAGTAGGCAACACTAATTTAATCAAAGAAATGTAACCAGAAACAAAAAGGATATCAAATCCTTTATATTAGGATATCAAATCCTTTATATTAGGAGTGAAGTTAGCAGAAAGGGAGATTATTTTTGGTTTTAAACGTTGTCTATTATTAGAGACTTACATGCTGAACTGGATCGTCAGGACTCTCAACACGAAGACCCACCCTTGTAAGGACTTTTCTTTTAAGCACACATGTTGATAAAGTTGTACCATCAACAAACACTGGTCTTGTTTGCTGAGCTGTTTATTTTGTTGCTTGAAACACCAGGATGTTATGTTATATCGCCAGATCCATCTCTTGGTATATTGTAGACCAGGGAGAGAGCCTTTGTATATTTTTACTGAAGAAGAAAATGGTTTGTTGACAAACAGATGGTACTGTTAACAAATTCCTCATTGCAATGCTAATCAGGCTAAGCTATCTCCCAGGTGGATACAATGTTGGCATCAGTGTTATTTTTGAAAATCCACTCTTTGGGAATTAACTTGGAAATATTGCTACAAAGATGACAGATAATACCTTTCTAAACTTGGGACGTGTACATAGATTTCTACTAGGCCTGTAACAGTAACAGTGGCGGTGTTTACATGCAAGTTTTAATCTCGCTACTATAGTGCATTCATGACCTGTCGCGCAAATGACGCATGATTGTGCTCTTTCCAAAAGTGCACTGCAAAAAAAGTGTGTGACTTAAGTGTCATTATGCTTTGGTAAAGTGCGTGCTAATTGGCCTAATTACTCCCGCTGAGGTGGGCACCCGTTCTGCTGTGCGCAGTCCTGCCGAATCAGCGGTCCGAGAAGTTTGTACAGAGCAATACCCACTTGCTTCTGCAGTGCACAGGTGTACGGACATGTATTGGTGACGACTCCATGTCCACCCGTACAAGTTCCACCAGCTGGTCAAACGTAGCTCGGATGACCCGAAATGTTTCAATCCATTGTTTGTCAGAGAAAGACTCGTGAAGCACAACCTCCTCCCACCAAACAGACGGACGATGAAGCGCCCGCATTCATCTTTCCTGCCGATACACAAATAGAGGTCTGTACATAGGAACGAAGTGGATGAGGGTGTCTGCTGGAAAGAAAGCTCTAGATAAGAAAGCAATAGATGCACGATTCCTTTCCTGCAAACCCCATTGCATGGGACTGAAGGAGTTCTTCCCATACAAGACTTAATCTAGCCAGTGTTTGTCTGCGTCTTCTCCATCCATTTTTGTTGCAACTACGTTGTAAGTAGGCCTATGATTTTATATACCCTTATAACTAATTAGCAAATACACACAAATTATGTATTTATTATATTAACAGCGTTTGTGTGAGTTTCCACATTTTCTGCATAATTCATTTTAATATTTCAACAAAGTACCTGTGTTTGAAACCAACACATCAATATATTTGTTCCACATTAAAGCATATGTGTGTTATTGAACGCATAATCCTTTTGTTTAGCACATTAACAGTTACGCAGTTGGCTAAGACTAATATATATGGGTGTGTGAAAGGACATCAGTAGCCTAAGAAGCATAAGAAAAGCAGTAATGGGAATTGGTGAGTGCTGTCGGTTTTTGTACACATGAAACTTCTACCATTTCTAGAACAACTAATTCTGAACAATAATAGTAATAACTATTATTATGTTCTTCTTCTTGGCAGCATGAACCGTTTTAACTGCAAGCCCTTTGCATTCTAGACAGATGGGGGGTAACCTTCTCTTCATCTCTGCCTAGCGCGTAAAGCCTCATGTAAACCCCTATGCATTATTTGAACGATATCCTTTATCGAGCAGCATCTCTTTTCAGCGCGTTTGGTGATTTTTAAATAAACCCTCCCATTATTTTATTATTAATGAGGTCGTTTGCATTTGGACAACTACATTCTCTCTCTAAAATAAACTCTCATGTAATCGTGGAAGCAGAACTGTCATGACCAAAAAAGCGAGAGAGATCTGTTGTCACGCGTTTCAGTTTTTGCTTGTAAACTGCCCCAGTGGCTCAGCAGAATACAAGGGGGTATATTTGTAAAGTGTTTTCTCCAGTCTTTAATCTGGGTACTACATTAAGAGTGCTGTATAGACCCCTTATGTCAATTAGTTGTTTGCTTACAGCTTTTTTCCTTTTAAAAAAATAGCCAATTAATTATCAAAATTATTATTTTTATTAACCTTCCAGTACTGGTTTGTCACAAAGACGGCCGGAGTGGGTGGTGTCAGACCAGAGCCAGGAAGTAACACACAGAGACTTGGAGTTTTGGTTAAGCTGAGCGCATGATCGCGCTCAGCATTTAATCATTAAACAGACAGAACAGAAAATAAAAGGTTTGAACACAAAAACACGGGACACGGCACTATACGCCAAAATAAAGAGACAAACAAAACAGACTAAACAGTGAACAGACAAACACGGTGCAACGCACACATGGCCTCAATGGCCACCTCCCCCCTCAGTCCCAAAGTCCCGGAAGAGGGGGAAGCAAGTTGTTTCTGGGGGTGGCCATGGTGGAATGTCTGGCACCCCCCAATTCTTCGTGGCTGGCAGCTCCCTCTTCCGGGGCTTCAGTCACACTATCTCCGGCCGCGAAAGAACAGCTGGGGGAGCTGGTCTCCTGACCTCCCCCCCCTTCTTCATGGCCGGCAGTTCCCCTCCGTGGGGCTCCGGCCACCCAATTTCCAGCAGCGAAACTGCTGCGGGGGGAGCTGGTCTCCTGACCTCCCCCCCCCTTCTTTGTGGCCGCCAGCTCCCCTCCATGGGGCTCCGGCCACCATGTTTCCTTCCACGGAAATGCGGCTGGGGAAGCTGGTCTCCTGACCTCCCCCCCTTTCTTTATGGCCGGCAGCTCCCCTTCATGGAGCTCCGGCCACAGTGTAGCGACCCGAGGCAAAGCAGAGGCCCCGGCGACCCCAGGCGACGCAGGACCCTCGACGACACCAGGCGAAGCAGGATCCCTGGCGACCCCAGGCGACGGCAGCGGCCCCTCGGGAGGAGACGGCAGCAGCAGCGGCCCCTCGGGAGGCGACGGCAGCAGCCGCAGACCCTCGGGAGGCGACGGCAGCAGCCGCGGACCCTCGGGAGGCGACGGCAGCAGCAGCGGACCCTCGGGAGGCGACGGCAGCAGCTGCGGACCCTCAGGAGGCGACGGCAGCAGCAGCGGACCCTCGGGAGGCGACGGCAGCAGCAGCGGACCCTCGGGAGGCGAACTTGGGAGGGGAGCCCCTGGCCATAGAGGCGGCAGCGGGAGCTCCACTTCTCCCTCGCACCCTGCACCCTGTGTGGAGCAAAAGGCAGCCCCAGGCGATGCGGAGCGGCTGGCAACCCCAGGCGATGTGGAGCGGCTGGCAACCCCAGGCGATGCGGAGCGGCTGGCAACACCAGGCGATGCGGAGCGGCTGGCAACCCCAGGCGATGCGGAGCAGCTGGCAACCCCAGGTGATGCGGAGCGGCTGGCAACCCCAGGTGATGCGGAGCGGCTGGCAACACCAGGCGATGCGGAGCGGCTGGCAACCCCAGGCGATGCGGAGCGGCTGGCAACCCCAGGCGATGCGGAGCGGCTGGCAACCCCAGGCGATGCGGAGCGGCTGGCAACCCCAGGCGATGCGGAGCGGCTGGCAACCCCAGGCGATGCGGAGCGGCTGGCAACCCCAGGCGATGCCAGACAGACATCCTTGGGCGAAGCGTGGCGAGCATCCTTGGGCAAAGCGTGGCAGGCATCCTTGGGCGAAGCAAGGCGGGCATCCTTGGGCGAAGCAAGGCGGGCATCCTTGGGCGAAGCGAGGCGAAGCGAGGCGGGCATCCTTGGGCGAAGCGAGGCGGGCATCCTTGGGCGAAGCTAGGCAGGGAGTCAGGACAAACTGGGGTGCGGGTGTTGGCCTGCTTCTCGACCTCTGCGGCCGGGCGGTTCTTCCCCGTGCTTCCCTCAGCAGCCTATGCAAGGGCTGCTGAGGACAGCCAGCATCTAGTCCTGGTTTTTCTGGTGAAGGGAGAGGCAGCTCCTGCTCCTCTCCTCATGACGGTGGGGGAAGTAATACCAGCAAGCATTCATCCTCTGCTGGTTGGGGAAGTGTTACCAGCAGGCATTCATCCTCTGCTGGTGGGGGAAGTGATACCAGCAGGCATTCCTCCTCTGCTGGTGGGGTTGGCGGAGGCAGAGGCAGCTCCTGCTGCTCTGCTCCTGCCAGTGGAGGTGGGAGCGGCGTGTAGTCTCCTGGCGGCGGAGGTGGGAGCGGCACTCCCTCTCTTGCAGGGGACTGGTGCGGCTCTGCCTCGGAAGGGGAGACCAGCAGGCATTCACCCTCTGCTGGTGGACAGGGACCCAGCAGGCATTCACCCTCTGCTGGTGGACAGGGACCCAGCAGGCATTCAGCCTCTGCTGGTGGACAGGGACCCAGCAGGCATTCACCCTCTGCTGGTGGAGACTGTGGACGCTCTACCTTCCTCTTCTTGGGCCGTGGACGCACCGACTCCTCCCTCTTGGGCTGAGGACGCACCGGCTCCTCCCTTTTGGGCTGTGGATGCTCAGGCTCCTCCCGCTCGGGCTGTGGACGCTCAGGCTCCTCCCGCTCAGGCTGTGGACGCTCAGGCTCCTCCCGCTTGGGCTGTGGACGCTCAGGCTCCTCCCGCTCAGGTACTGGAGAGGCCGGAGTGGGTGGTGTCAGACCAGAGCCAGGAAGTAACACACAGAGACTTGGAGTTTTGGTTAAGCTGAGCGTGTGATCGCGCTCAGCATTTAATCATTAAACAGACAGAACAGAAAATAAAAGGTTTGAACATAAAAACACGGGACACGGCACTATACGCCAAAATAAAGAGACAAACAAAACAGACTAAACAGTGAACAGACAAACGGACAAACACGGTGAGTGAAAACACTAATTACTTTACTTTACTTTACTTTACTTTACTTTGCTTTCTTTTCTCCTCTCTCTCCCGTTCTCCACTCACCGAACACCAACCCCCAGTGAGTGAAAACATGCAGCTTTTATGCAGTTGTACCGAGATTCGATTGCTAGTCAGTCATTCAATTGGAATCTCGGTACAACTGCACGTGAATTAATTAAAGTGCAATTCCCCGTGCTCACATATTATTACTTTTTACTTACACGTGATGTGATGTGCCATCCCCGTGCCTAAATACAAATATACAATTTACATACACGTGAAACACAGACCCGCTTATATCCCGTGTACCAATGCTTATACACCAACATTTACACACAACACGTAACATATAACATACACAGGGGGGGCACTTTGCCACATGGTTACAACACCACTTACCATGAAAAAGTCTAACATGCATCACTATATAACTAGTATAAAAAACCTCTGAAAATGATATGCAAGTTCTCTAGTTGTGCTTATTTGCTTGTATTTCAAATTCAGTAAAGGCTTTGAAAAAGTATTTTTTACGTGATACGGATTTTCAATAATTTAAAATAAAAAAATTGTGAATTGTTACATTTTAAAAAGACATAATTTCCATTTAATTGAGAGCCTGACACAGAAACCAACCTTTTTAAAAATAAGTGAATAAACAGTTTTCTGAGTGAGGGTAGCTTTGTATCTCTTAAAAAGCCTTTGGGGTAACATCCTTCTTTCAGACTGCACATTATTATATTTACAGACTTAGCAAAGCCCTTACACTAACAATAGCAGCAGTATTCCATTTGCACACGTTTTTTTTAATTCAAATGGAAGTTTACTAGGAGCCCCTGAATGAATCATTTATTTGAATTGCTTTACTGTTTCCTTGCCGTTTAGTCTGACAGTTTTTTGTTTTTTTTACGGGAATGGCTAAGCTGGAGTGAGTTCAATTCAGGAAACTTGTGTTGCATGCAGTGAACAAGATAAACCCTCATTTAAATAATGGTCATGTACTCACTATTCATCTTAGCTTTAAGGAAATGGCAGAACAGTTTGTATGCATGTGTTCTTTGTAATCAGTAACAAAGATGCTTACATTTCGTTGTGATGCCTTTTCCTCCAAAGTTATACATTTGCTTTCAGGAAGGGCAGGGCTGTTGACAGGCCATCATGAATAATAGATCTTTCATGTGTATAAACTGGGCCGGGAGTAAGAAAATGAACATTTTCCCATTTTCTTTTTTCACATTACTCTCACGTGCCATAATGGATATTCTAGAAATGCTTATCCTCCAGCAAGCTCACAGAGAGGAAGAAAACAGATACAATTTAAACAAGCAGCAGCCCAGAAAGACCTGACTCATGATGACATATTTTCTTGGTTGTGACGAACATCACAGCATTGCTATTACACAGTCAGAGTATCTCATGGGGTTTTTTGTAATGGGGTTTCTACCAATGTATACAAAACAAACCTCTTAGATACATAAAAATGTCATCAGCTTCAAAGCACTCCATAGTATGGTGTCCTACAGGCTGTAATCCGCGGCAATGCATTTATGTCCACCTTAAGTAAAGTATATTAGATACATTTACTATTTAAGTAGCCAAAGAGTACGTCATTAATAATAATAATAATAATAATAATAATAATAATAATAATAATAATAATAATAATAATAATAATAATAATAAAGTGATGAATACTGATACTGACCTGGAATGTGTGTCTTTTTTCATCTTCATGTACTGCGTGTGCTTTGGTATGAATCATAATAATACAGAGGAATGTATTATTATTTATTTTATTATTATTTATTTCTTAGCAGATGCCCTTATCCAGGGCGACTTACAGCCGTGAACAAAAATACATTTCAACAATCACAGTACAAGTAATAATACAGTTAAGAGCAAGATAAATACAATGACTTTGGTTCTAGCAAGTACAAGTATGACAAAATACGATTCAATAACGGAGCAGATAACAGTGTCAGTGATAGTTACATCAGGATATAATTAAACACAAAATAGGGGGCAGATTGGAGCAAGTAAAGCGCATTAAGGAAGGGTGATAAGTGTCCAGGGGGAAAAAAAGAGGAGTTCTACAGGTGCTGTCTGAAGAGGTGAGTCTTGAGGAGGCGCCGGAAGGTGGTCAGGGACTGGGCAGTCCTGACATCTGTAGGAAGGTCATTCCACCACTGCGGGGCGAGGGTCGAGAAGGAGTGGGCTCTGGAGGCAGGGGAGCGTAGAGGAGGTACAGCCAGTCTTCTAGTGCAGGAGGAGCGGAGAGGTCGAGTGGGGGTGTAGGGAGAGATGAGGGTCTGGAGGTAGCTGGGTGCAGTCTGGTCAAGGCATCTGCAGGCTAGTACAAGAGTCTTGAAATGGATGCGAGCGGTGATCGGGAGCCAGTGGAGTGAGCGGAGCAGTGGAGCAGCGTGGGAGAAGCGAGGCAGAGAGAACACCAGGCGAGCAGCGGAGTTCAGGATGAGCTGGAGCGGACGGGTGGCGGCCAGCCAGGAGGGAGTTGCAGTAGTCTAGGCGGATAATAATGTAATTTCCATTGCTTTGTTAACGATACTGGATTTTATTTTATAGCAGCCGTATTAAAAAAAAAAAAAAAGCATTCATTCCAGATAACTCAACACTGGTTTGCCACAGCTACTGGCTTGTGCTGTAATCCACCATGTGACCTATGCAGTCTGTACACTGTACATATACATGTCTTCAATGTATAGAGGAGGACAACACATTTGTAGCACACGCTGCTGTTCCTCACACAAATCATAAAGTGTGTCATTCAAATTGTATCCCTGACATGAACATAATTTGCAGCAGTTTTCCACCTACAAGTTGGTCACGTATAGGAAACCAGAACAATTGAAACATCTTGCAGACTTGTCACTTTAAATCAACGCAGTCCTGGCTTCCCATTTGAAGTGTGTGTTTTATAATCTCAATTTATTAAACCCTCAAATAGCAACTCTCAATCCTCTCGGTTAATAGTGTAACAGAAATAGTTTGTGCTATGGCTCACAAAACTCCAGCGGTCAACATTAAAATTGTCCTGGAACATCGCTCTAGAAGTCAAAGTGAAATACTATTGTTTTCTAACATCACACCATAGACTGTGCTGTATATTCCAATGGGTTGAAAATATAGCATCCATTGGGCAAAATGCCACTTCTGTAACCTGTCAGTTTCTCAACCATCTGAGAAACCCCAGCCAGAATGTGTAATAATATTTATTTGTCTAAGTATTACCCTTTCAACACTACCTAAATAATGTACAGTGAACATAGTGCCATTCACTTCATTCACAATTGATTAAGCATTATATAGACAGTGTTCATAGGGTATATTTGTATTGTTCTGACTAAACATAAAAAAGCAAAAATAAAAAAAATCGAATCACTGTCTGGATTTTTGTATGAGAGACCAGTGCTGGCCATCTCGGATAAGCTCCCACTACAGTATAAATGTGCAGATCATCACGGCTCTCTAACTGTAAGGTGAGAAATAAGTCCTTCTGCTTATAGTTGTAACAGGAATAAACCTGTGCCATATGCAGGATTTCAACAGTCCTCGGTTCCTTAGGGCTCAGAAGAGCTGCACAATGTGAAACGCAAGGCGGACATGCTCGAAAGGCACAGTTCATTATTTTGTGTTTGTGGAAATTATGGAAGGTGAGGGGATATATTCATTGTTACTATGGAAATAGCATGGGCATGTCTTCAGGAGGTAGAATGATTGTTTTCACACAGATAAACCAATGGCATCATGACATCACACACACACACACACACACACATACAACCTGAAATCTTGATGCGTTTAAATTGGATTTTTTTTTCTTTGTTTTACACAACCTACTCAACACTTTCAATGTGTGACAAAATGGGGGGCGGGGTGGGGGGGGGTGAAAAAAAATCAATTTAAATCAAAATAAAAACCTGAAAAGTCTTCATTAGATAAGTATTCACCCCCTTTGCTATGACTCTTCTAAATAAGCTCAGGTGCAACCAATTGCCTTAAGAATTCATGGAGTACATCTGTGTGCAATAAAAGTGGTTCGCATGATTTCAGATTAAATACACCTGTCTCTGTAAGGTCCCACAGTTGGGTAGTGCAAAGATACTACCATGAAGACCAAGGAGCTTTCAAAACAACTCCAGGATAAAGTTGTGGAAAGGCACAGATCAGGGGAGGGGTATATAAAGATTTCAAATGCATTGAATATCCCTTGGAGCACGGTCAAGTCGATCATTAAGAAGTGGAAGGTATATGGCACCACCCAGAATCTGCTTAGAGCAAGCCGTCCTCCCAAACTGAGCAGCCGGGTAAGAAGGACATTGGTCAGAGAAGCCAGCAAGAGGCCAATGACAACTCTGAAAGACCTACAGCGTTCCATGGCTGAGATGGGAGAAACTGTCCATGTGTCAACAATCGCTCAGGTACTCTGCAAATCTGGCCTGTATGGAAGAGTGGCAAGAAGGAACCCATTTCTGAAAAAAGCCCATGTAAAATCCTGCTTGGAATTTGCAGAAAGGCATGTGGGAGACTCTGAAAAGATGTGGCAAAAGATTCTGTGGACCGATGAAACAAAAATTGAACTATTTGGCCTAAATGCAAAGCGTTATGTCTGGTGCAAACCCAACACAGCACATCACCCAGGTAACACCATCCCTACTGTGAAGCATGGTGGTGGCAGCATCACGCTATGGGGATGCTTTTCATCAGCAGGGACTGGGAAGCTTGTCAGGGTAGAGGGCAAAATGGATGGAGCAAAATACAGGCAAATCCTTGAGGAAAACCTGCTTCAGTCTGCAAAAGACCTAAGACTGGGACGGAGATTCGCCTTTCAGCAGGACAATGACCCCAAACACACAGCCAAAGCGACACTGGAGTGGCTTAAAAACAAGAACATGAATGTCCTAAAGTGGCCCAGTCAAAGCCCGGACTTGAATCCGATTGAGAATCTGTGGCAAGACTTGAAGATTGCTGTCCACCAACGATCCCCATCCAACTTGACAGAGCTTTGAACAATTTTGCCAAGAAGAATGGGAAAATATTGCATGATCCAGATGTGCAAACCTGGTAGAGACTTACCCCAAAAGACTCACAGCTGTAATTGCTGCCAAAGGTGGTTCTACCAAGTATTGACTCAGGGGGTGAATACTTATCTAACCAAGACATTTCAGTTTTTTATTTTTTTATTTTTCATGAACTGTTATCTTGCCTCTTCAAAGTGTTGAGTAGGTTGTGTAAATCAAAGGAAAAAAAATCCCATTTAAATGCATCAAGATTTCAGGTTGTAACACAACAAACTGTGAAAACGTCCAAGTGGGGGGGGGGGATACTTACTATAGGCACTGTATATATATATATATATATATATATATATATATATATATATATATATATATATATATATATATATATATAGTTTCTTTTTCTTTAGTACACAACAGAAAGTGCAATACAGTTTTTTTTTTCTTTTGGGTATTCTTGTTACAGTATCTTCTATATAGCGTGTATATTGATGTGTCTGTGTCAGTGTTATGTTAACGCTTTCTATAAGGTGCTGGAGTGGACACTGAATACTGGAGGGGGCAGTACTGCAGTGGTGATCCTGTCTTATAAATCTTTAAGAGACAGCGTTACCAGTGTCTGTGGACACAGTCTGCTGACCTTCAGAGAGAGTATGGTACAATTTAAACAATGACTGATTTTATCAAAATGGAAAATGACATGCAATTATAATGAATAATACAATGGCATTTTAAATTCTGTGTTCGTGTGCAACTTACTTAACCACATCTGATTGTATAACGTTCTGGTTCTTCCACATGTTAATTGCAAAGGAGATTGTTAACATCCAAAATGTTCTACAACGTTTTAATAAGTTATCTCAAATGGGTGACTATAATACATTAACGTGCAGGGTATTTTCAAATATATATTTAAATTGTTTAGGGCAAGACAGCACCAATGAGACACTCAACAGCATCCTACGCGAACTATCGCTTGATGTAGTGCTAAGGAAAGCGTCCACATGGTCACCAGTAGTGCAGGAATTTCAGTTTAATTCGAATATAATAGCTACGTTTGCGTTTTGGACAAAAGGTGCGTGTTCTTTAACCCAAATGTATAAGGACTATTTAAAAAAACAAATCCTGAAATTCAGGCTTTAAAAATACTGTAATCAAGTAATTTGCCAACCCTATCATAAAATGCTTCTATATCCGTGTATTTTAATATGTATTTTAAAAAAAAAACCCATAAATCTACAATTAAACATAAATTTACATAAATCAAACATAGATTTACATAAATCATTATTTTAATAATACCATACTTGGTAAGGTGCATATGTATCGTTCATCTCCCCGTAACTGGCATGAATGGTTTAAAAACCTAATTGTTTTAGGTATGAATTTACTGTGACTTCATGCTTGAATACATTTTATTTCATCCCCCTACCCCGCCATGTTAGCAGGCTGCAGATCTCTCTAGTCAATTTCATGCTGCAGGTGCAATTGTTTCGAGTTACTGATAGATCAGTGATACTTGCCCGGCGTCTTTGTAGCATCTATCTCCTCTTCCTTATGTTTTCCATTTAGACATAGTGCCTTTACTGCTTACCTTTACATTTGGTGTGCACTGTCTGAGGGTGTCTCATCCTGCAGTCCGCCTGGCTTCGCAGTGCGTCTTAAAGAAACATTACTTTTTTGTCTTTCTTTTTGATCCTGTTCTGTCTATTTGAGTGGATTACATTTTTAATGAAAGGGTTCTTTGTACATCGACGCATTTCATATTATGATTATAAGATTATCGTTTAACCCATATGATTAGGAGATGGACGTATAGCCAACTGTTTGAAGAGGATCGTCGTACAATCCGTTTAACTCTTTGAAGCTGGGGGCACGACTGACACAGGTTGGAAGATGTTTTTATCGAAAATAAGATATTCATCAACTGGACTGAAGAATATCGACACATTTCTAAGTTTCTAAACCAAAGTTGGAGGTTCTGTAGCTTGCAATAAACGAGAATGGATTCAAGGTGGATTTACACGATTTTAAAGGATTGCTTCATAAATAGGGATTGAACAAGAATGACTAAATCCCCTTTTTGTAAATCTTTTTCCTCGGAAGATTGCAAAGGTGGAGCGATCAGGGAAGGCTGATGACGGACCTGTTAATCCTTTCAGTGCATCAAAAGCACCAAAAGGTCTTGGAAACGTTTGGATGGAAATCGGGCGAATGTTTAGACCTGGTCATAGTTTTATATGAAACTGGTGATTAGTTGTTTTTTAAACCGTGGAATTCGTTTTTTTTTTATCATTATTATTTTTTTTTTGGTTTTTTTTTTGTTTTTCCTTCTCCCTAATGTGTGTTTTTCAGGTGGTGTAGTAATGATCGTTGTTATCCATTCTTGAATTTTCTAATCTGTCAATCCTTTCCACTTGAAGTATTCCTGTATCTAAATGGAATTAGTTGAGATTGAAGCCCCTTGTAAAAGGAACAGACATGGTACATGGGCACAGTTTGCTTCACGGTGAGTCTCCTTTTTATTACTTTATAAGGATTATACACGGGTTGAACAGGCGTGTACCGTACTGACAAAAGTAACGTGTGTTTTGAGATCTCTTCTTTGCCATTACTTAATTGGGTAGTATTTGGAATTGCTGCATTTAAATGAATAAGCTATTGCTGTCGTTTTATTAGAGACAGCATGTATATTATCAGCACAGGCAGCTCTTTCGTCTCCACTTGTATGGGTTCATGTTCCTTACAGAAGAAATTCATGTCCATTTTACACGCTGGGCGCTTTGAATGAGATGTGAACCCTATTTCTCATCTGCATATTGTGCAATGGTGGTTACTGATTTCTATGTGTTACCATAGGCAGATAAAACACTTTCTTTTTAGATACACAAAAGGGTATATAGCTTGGTGGTCATGCATATATATTATTGTCTGATGTAATAATATAACAATAGTTTTTAGAATCTACCATGAAGATAATAGTTTTTTTAACTGCTAGTCTATGTTTAGTTAACATACTGGATTTTTAAGTGAATGTTAACATTTACCTGTCAGTGATGTATTACTATATAAAAAAAGAAAGAAGTAATGTATATTATATCATCTAGTTAGTATTGGGGATCACAGAGGACATCATATCTAATGGCTCCCACCATTTAGCAGCAATAATATACAGTAGATAGGGGGGAAAAAACACTGCATCATAAATTACTAGCCATTTTACAATTCCCCTTTTTTAGACCAAAATGAAAACACCCCAAATCAGTTTAGTCTCTGCCAAATGAATGTTGTCTTCTGTTTCAGTTGTTGCAAGTCTCATCATACTTGGGTTGTCTGGGGCAACAAAGAAGGGGGCAGGTAATACATTTCCACAATTAAATCTTTCTTTCTCTCATTCTTTTCTTTCGAACATATATATATTGCCATATCTTGATTTGACTTGTAACCAGTTATATGTCAGAGCTATGTTAACTTGAGTCTTTAAAAAAAGGCTATACTACTGATAGATGCAACGCAATAACTACCAAATCTACACTGTTATAGCTTTTTGTAAAGAATATTATTTATAGGTAGATATGACTCTGTTTTTCAGAAAAAGCAAACATCCCAGGAGCAGCTCAATGTGGCACCTGGACAAAGAATCCCGAAGGGGGCATTTTCACTTCACCCAACTACCCCAACAAATACCCTCCAGACAAAGAGTGCGTTTACATTATAGAAGGTAAGCAATCCCGCCGCTGTGTGCTCTACATTCATCTGATGTTCATTTGTTTGGGAAATGGATACACACAAACAGCAAACGGTTGAAAGCCCTGTACCGTCTGTAATAACTGTTTTGAACCTACAGAAATTCAAAACCATTGCTTATCTATTGTACTGGACACTGTAAAACATGGGTTTAATTTAAATGTGTTTGTTTAAGAAATATATAACTTGTTAAGAACAACGTCATTTAATGATAATACAGGTTGTGTAAAATGTAATACTTGTGTTTTCCTTAATCAAACAAATGTTTGTTACGAGTGTAGTTAAATCCATTACTTCCTTTAGACAGGGAAGAGTCATTGTACTGCAAAAAATTGACAAGGCTGGTTATTAGCTGGTGTTACAGTCTTGTTAGGGATCCCAAGGGTAGTTTTCCTTTCCTTTAAATATTAGCCAACATGAAAACAATATAAATCAACCGTTATACCACTATTATTTATTGAATTATGTTTAATTTCATGCCTTAGAAAATGTGGTGTAATTTATTTGTAATAAAATGTCTGGTTCTGTGTTAGAAGGGCCATTTTAAGTGACTTAAACATTTAACCAACCATGTCCAGTTGTCTGTAGATACAATATCATTGCCTGTTCAATGCGGAATTAGAAGCAGAAAATGTGCCAGAATTCATATATACTGTATAATGTAGTTCCATTCCACATCTGAAGAACATCTTGTTACTGAAACCCAAGGAAGCGAGGGGACTGCAAGGCATTTAGAGAGGGGAGACATGAATACACTGTGCTATTGTGGATGTATTGCAGCAGGCATTCACAGTTATACTGCTTCAAATAGATTTCAAATAAAATACATTTGGACAGCACTATTTTTCATTTGTATTCTAAAATTTGACTAGAGATCTGTCAAATAGAAATCTGTCAATGGCAATTTAAAGTTGCTTATAATTTAGTAATAATTTAAGGCTTCACTAATGACAGTGCATGTATAATTTATAGATTTATCATGCAGCAGCCTCTCATATAAATCTTAATGTTCACTGTAGCTGATAACATGGTATTTATTTGACCGACCAATCAGCATCTTCCTTTGCATGCTGTTAAATTACTTCAAGTTACATAGCTATAACAAAATATGAATCCCAATGAAGTCTGCACACCATTATGTCTTCTCGCACTACCTGCTCTTCTCGCGAATGCTGTCTTTGGCACACAGTTACTCTTTTGCGTGTGGGTTGAGTGGTTGGTGCTGAAGACACTTATTGATTTAGGGTTTGATTGACCCAGAGGAAAGATCAGAGAAGGGTCATAAAGTAGCACAATTAATAAATATTAATAGATAAAGCAGCACAAACAATTTAAGCTGTGGCGCTGTAGTACTGTTTCCCCGGTGACACAGGGTATGTCATCAGTTTAGGGAGAATAAGAAGCTCAAATGGATAGACATGGGGGTAATATGGTATTCATTACACAGAAAAAAAACCTCAATGAACATTGGATTTGGACTGTATCATGAAATCACCATGTAATAACAGATATACGATACGATTTCCAAAGAGTCCAAGTTATGTCACCAAAATAGCCTGGCACTATCACCTTTAGAAAGGAAGATGCATTATATGGCTAAACAGCATTACTGTTCCCACAGCACTCTGATTAATGGTGAACAGCCATGCTCGAATAGCAACAGTATAGACAGGAAGCAACATTCCTGCATTGGCTATGAAGTTAATAGATAAAACACAAAATACCTAATTTATCATGCATACCCAATAGCCCAATAGCAGTGCTTTTGTTAAATATACTGAAAACAAGGCTGTTTCTTCCTGAATTGATCCTGCATTCGTGCTGCACCGAATGTTGTACAGCAGACAAGCTGCAAGGTCTCTTTTGATTGGAAGCAGAATGTAATTCCTCTGTACCAATCATCTCTATCTTGATGTTTTATGTTTAATACTTTCAGCTGTATTGAAATATATATCTGAGGATCAACTTATCTGAAATTAATTTCCATCATCTTTTAGTGACAACATCTGCATATCCAGAAAATGAGATTTGTGTGTCAGTTTGGAATTCATTCTATGTGGAAAACTATTTGTGATTTTAAAAGATATAGTATACATGATAACATCTTTTCATGGTGCTACTATACTGTTGTAAGTAAAAAAAAAAAAAAATCTTGTTACCCAATATTTTGCTTATAGATTGATATACTGGTATATATATATATATATACACTACCGGTCAAAAGTTTTAGAACACCCCCATTTTTCCAGTTTTTATTGAAATTTAAGCAGTTCAAGTCCAGTGAATAACCTGAAATGGTAGAAAGGTAAGCGGTAAACTGCCAGAGGTTAAAAAAAAGTGAAAAATAATGTACATTTCAGAGTTATACAAAAAGGCCTTTTTCAGGGAACAAGTAATGGGTTAACAGCTTACAGCTGTTCTGCAGCAATGGAAGTAAATTAAGCCTTGAAAGTTGATGCTAACAATTCCTACAGGTGTCCCAACTTTTGTTGATTACTTACAAACCCTCTGTCTGTATAAAAGCAGTGTTGGAACAGACTGTGTTACTACACCCTCTTAAGCATTATTTGGACAGTATTGTACTGCAGGAAGTAGTATATTGCTCTCATAATGGCAAGAAAAAGGCAATTATCAAAGGAAGACAGACAGACCATTATAACCCTTAAAAGTGTAGGTCTTTCCTTTAGAGAAATTGCAAAGAAAGCCAAGGTGTCAGTGAGTACAGTTTCCTACACCATCAAAAGGCACTTGGAAACTGGAGGAAACTCTGACAGGAAGAGGTCTGGCAGACCCAAAGCCACAACAGAATCAGAAGACAAGTTTCTGAGAGTCAACAGCTTGCATGATAGGCGGCTCACAGGACAACAGCTTCAAGCACAGCTTAACACTGGTTGAAGTAAGCAAGTCTCAGTTTCAACTGTGAAGAGAAGACTTCGAGCTGCAGGTTTGACAGGTCGAGTGGCAGTAAGAAAGTCATTGCTAAGATGGCAAAATAAGAAAAAGAGGCTTGCCTGGGCCATGAAGCACCACCAGTGGACTACTGAAGACTGGAAGAAGGTCTTATGGACCGATGAATCAAAATTTGAAATCTTCGGTTCATCACGCAGGGTATTTGTATGCCGTTGAGTAGGCGAAAGGATGGTTCCTCGGTGTGTGACACCAACTGTCAAACATGGAGGAGGAAGCGTGATGGTCTGGGGCTCTTTTGCTGGATCCAGAGTCGGCGACTTGCACAGAGTGAGTGGCACCCTGAACCAAAACTGCTACCACAGCATTTTGCAGCGCCATGCAATACCCTCTGGTATACGCCTAGTTGGTCAGGGGTTCATCCTACAGCAAGATAATGACCCAAAACATACCTCCAGGCTATGTCAGAACTACCTTAGAAGAAAAGAACAAGACGGTAGGCTTCAAATCATCCAGACTTAAACCCCATCGAGCTGGTTTGGGATGAACTGGACAGAAGGGTGAAAGCAAAGCAACCTACAAGTGCAACACATTTGTGGGAACTTCTGCAACAGTGTTGGGAAGAACTTTCCGAACAATATTTGATTTCCATTGTAGAAAGAATGCCACGAGTGTGTTCGGCTGTTATATCTGCAAAAGGTGGCTACTTTGATGAGTCAAAAATTTAGATTAAATTTTGTTAAACAAAACGATTCCATGATTTCTTTTTTATCTCCAATTGTTTATTTGTTCTGTGCTTTAATTTCAGTGTACATTGAGACATTAAACTGCGTAAATTTCAATAAAAACTGGAAAAATTGAGGTGTTCTAAAACTTTTGACCGGTAGTGTATATATATATATATATATATATATATATATATATATATATATATATATATATATATATATATATATATATATATATACTGTATATATATATATATATATATATATATATATATATATATATATATATATATATATGATCATTCACAAGGTTAAAATTACTTGTGTACACAGATACATTTATTTTTGGTCATTTGCATTGCATAAACATAAGTAAAGTAAAACAAGTTAAGGTTTTGATATCAACATTTAATTTACATTATTTTTGTATAAAAAAGTCTGTTATTAACTTAATCGCATTTTTAAATTTGCCTTCAGAGGTTATTGTTTTTTTCCCCACAAAGAAAATGCAAATTGCATTTCATTATTATGATTAATGATGATCATCCTTAACTGTAAACATCCAATCATAAGAAATATACGTATATAAATAGTATAAAATAAAGTACGGTAATATATTTAAATGTATGTTTCAACACAAAGTCTTTATCAGTGACTTTATATGTAAATATCTTGGTGACATTTTCTAAAGTTTCTTTTTAGTACTACTACAGTATATGATATATGATGGTTATGTAAGGCTCCATTTACACTATGCCAATAAGAGTCTGTCCAATAGAGTATTATATAGATAGATAGATAGATAGATAGACAGCAATCAGAAAAAAATAATGTATTATTCATTGGACAACATCTGTGCAAGTAAGAGCAGTAAAATTAGAGAGGTGTTTGGCTTGGAGGTCCTTTATAAATACATGTTGCACACTGCTACATACTGTAGTGTAGGCTCTGAACCAAAAAAAATAAGCACCAGCCTTAGCACTGTCAGTAGTGTGTACTGACAGTGGGTGTTTAAAGCTTGGGATGGCGAAGTCTCTGCATAATAACCCCTACGGTCATTACTTTTCAAACAGCCTTGAATATGAAAGATCCTGCAGACCCTGCACTTACAGTACAATCAGCCTTCTGTCATTGACAGAATAAGTGTCAGGGATGCCATTTGTATAATATATCAGTTGGGGATACCACTGCAGTTGTCTGAATGATGTTAAAATCTGGATGTCTCAAAATGTTTTGCAGTTAAACTCAGATAAGACAGAAGTTTGGATTCGGGGTTCTCAGCAGCAACTGGGATTTGCTAATTCTCTACAAACCCCAAATCAGAGGCCAGAGATTCATATTTGATTCTGATTTATGTTTTGAGGTTCATATCCGCAATGTCACCAAAGTGTTTTTTTTATCATCTGTGAAATATTGGTAAGATTAGGTCTAGTCTTTCATTGCCTGATTCTGAGAAGCTAATTCATCTAGACTTGATTACTGCAATGCTCTTTTTGCAAACCATGCCTTTTCACAGTTAGAGCTTGTTCAAAATGCAGCGGCGCGGGTTCTTAGTAAACAAAAGAAAAGTGACCACATAACTCCCGTGCTTGCTTCTCTACACTGGCTTTCAGTGAGATATAGAGTTGATTGTAAGATCCTGCTTTTGACTTACAAAACAACCATCTGATATTAGAGATGCAGACACGTAATATTATGTATATGTCTCTTAATATTTTTTAATCAAGATTAAAAACTCACTTTTTTTACTAGCATTTTATATAAAAGTGTTCTTTCTTCTTCTCATGTTTATCTACTAATATTGATGTTTTTTGTATTCATTTTATTAAACCAGTAACTTTTTCATGGTCATGTTTTTTAATTGAATAAATGAATGTTATTGTAATTTTTGTTTTTATTGACTTGTAAAGTGCTTTGAGATACTGTTGTGTGAAAGACACTATATAAAGAAATAAGCATGATACTTACTTACTTACTTACTTGTTTAAGGGCCTGCCCTTTAAAACAAAGTGTGAACCACATATAACTGGTGTTTCAAGCTTTTGTGCAGCTTCTTCATAGGAATAGTATTATTGCCAGATTCACCCAAGCTGGTGCATAATGCATCTCTTACAGTTCTTTCCCACCTGATTCAGTCTTTCTGTTTTTGTCTTATCTAGCTGCACCCAGGCAATGCATTGATCTGTTCTTTGCTGAACAATATTCCATTGAGCCTTCATGGGAATGTAAATTTGATCACATTGAGGTTCGAGATGGACCATTTGGCTTTTCTCCAATTATTGGACGCTACTGTGGTCAACAAAGTCCACCGTTTATCAAATCCAGTGGCCGATATCTTTGGATAAAGTTTTTTGCTGACGGAGAATTGGAGGCGATTGGATTTTCTGCAACTTACAATTTCATACCAGGTAATAAAATAAATAAATAAAAGTTTGTTACTTAATGAAATCTGTTCTACTCTTTTAACACATTACAAAGTTGTATTGGTCGCATATAACCAAGCTAGCTATAGCTTGGTGGGCCTCTAAGACGCTTTCAGTTTTAGCTATTCAAGCATGCGTTCTGTATCTGTAAAGATTTAGAATTTGGAATACTAAAAAAAATGCTTGTTGTTTAACTCCATCACATGGTATTCTAAATGAAAATAGGCAGGTTGCAGTCTCTTAATAGTAGCAATAGTTAAACTGTGTGCGTTCTGTTGCACTTTAATAGACAGTTTTAGTTTTTTGCACTGCTGAAAGTATATTTTACTCACATGTCTTCGCCTTACTGTTGGTATCATGTTTTAAAGCATCCAGCTGTTTGCCAGATTCCTCTGATGCACTTAAATGTATGAAAACCCAATTAGGCATCTAAGTTGGAGTATCTTCCTGTACAGTTTCTTAGAGCTGATCTGCATACATTTCTTAACTATTGCATCTAGGCTGCACTACAGTAGTTTGTTGAGACTTTTTCTTTAATTATTATTTATTATTATTTGTTTATTTAGCAGACGCCTTTACCCAAGGCGACTTACAGAGACTAGGGTGTGTGAACTATGCATCAGCTGCAGAGTCACTTACAATTATGTCTCACCCGAAAGACGGAGCACAAGGAGGTGAAGTGACTTGCTCAGGGTCACACAATGAGTCAGTGGTTGAGGTGGGATTTGAACCGGGGACCTTCTGGTTACAAGCCTGTTTCTTTAACCACTCGACCACAGAGCCTCCTTTAAAGTACAAACAATTATAAATTACATTGAACACAGTCGAGTGCATACAGATTCAAAGCCTACCTACAATTGTGAATTTCTCATTTTGGATATGTGCATGTAAATAAACTTTTTACTACACTATAGCACAGGGGTGCACAGATTCGGTCCACGTTTTATAGGTAGCATTATGTAATTAACTGATGAAGACCTGGGAGGAGGTTAAACTTGTTCGGTTTAGTAATTGAATGCACAGGTAGAACAAACACCAGTAGAGCTCCAGACTTTGAGGACAGTACATGTGCAGCCCTGCTATAGAAACCTACTCTACTTTGCTAAAACATGTTCCAGTCCAGCATCTTCTTCCAACCACTTTATTTATTAAATTGAGAAGTTCAAAGCCTTGTTCCAATCAGGCCTTTAATTGTTTCATTGAACCTTGGTAAGCAATTTGGGATTTATAGTACTGTTTGGACCATGGTCTTGAACAGGAATAGACACTGAAATAGCTAAGTTAGTATCAGTGCTTCAGAACCTGGGTAGATTAAATCTAAATTCTGTGTGCTGCCTTGTCTAGGGTGGGATAAATCTTGATATTAAAACAAAAACTCACAATGCATCACACAAAGGGTATTTTGTGGCTTCTGTAATGTGGCACATTGTATGTCATTTAACATGGTATAGAAACGCATTCAAAGTGTTTTAGAACTCGCATTTGGTAAGGTCGGTCCTTTTTTAAAGACAGTTTAGAAGTTACTGTTATACAGCTCACTTGATGATTCAATAGCACAACATATAAACACAAATATAGAGCATTTAAGAAAATACTTTTTTTGTTTGTTTTGTATTTTAATTATTTAAAGACACAGTAGCCAAATAGAGTAAAACCTGTTGAATCCTTCTAATCTACATATCTGTATAAATTGGCAACAGTTTTGGGTCCCGACCAAATCTCTATTAAAATTAATGGTGTGATACACTCTAAACCTGTCTATCTTTTCTGCCTAGAATCAGTATACATCTGTAGCTGCAGTCCAGCCCCAAGCCTTGTGATTTAAGTTTATAATAAATGATGTTGCATAAATATACACACCCCTGTGGTCATGGTACAGCTGCAATAACATCCGAGCTTACAGAGTGTAGAAAGTAAGACATACAATTAATACAATCCTTGACTAAAGGGTATACCTAAACAGTGCATTTCTGCCTTTCTTTAGGTACCGTATTAGATTTGACAGTACCTCTGTAAACCAGTACATTGTATTTTCCAGCACAATTTCCTGGTCCCAAGCGGTGCTGAGTGAGACAGGTTTTACTATAAACTGCTACAATTTTTACAGATGATATGCTGTTGAGTGACTGCGACTAACATTTTTTACAGTTTGTAGGCTTTGTATGAAAAATATTTCATATGAACGTATTTAACTGTGGTAATAATTGTTAGTGTTTGTATAGATATATTTATTTATTTTATTTCACTATTGTAATTTTACAACTGTAGGCTATATTAAGACTATTATGACTCTAAAATGTAAAAACAATCTAGCCTGTAGCCTACCCACAACAACTATAAAAGTCTAGTGTAAGTATATATGCTTCTCAATACGTAATAATTCTGTGTAAGAGAAACTGCAGACTGGAACGTTGCATAATGATTGCTTTAGATTTAATCAACCCTTTGGTCCTTATTTACTAAATTGAACACCTTGGTTTTTAAAGACCAATGAAAATGGATATATAAATATCTATTCAATAATTTTGGAAATCATAGGAGCAAGGACTGGAATAAATGAAACACATTTGTACTACTGGGTATAAAAAGAAACAATGATAAATAAAGTCCCTTTTGTGCTAATTAAGCATAAATTGACACCTGTTTTCCATAAAATTGATATTTGTTTCTTCTGTTCCGGGCTGACTCTGTTGTCATGACGTTATGATTGATAGTTCAGTCACTCACTAGTACAGCAATCGCTGAGTGGGAGGCTCTGAGGTATTGCTTTTATTATCCTGAAGCTGGTGACACATTGATTAAAGTCCGTACACTGACAATTACATTTGACAAGTATTCTAAAATTAAGATGTGGTTGTACAGACTATAGGCCCAATTCACTTAACATTTAAGCTAGGAAAAAGCAATGCATTAAAAAAGTTTTTGATCTTTATACATTTGATCATCTAAATAAATATTGCATTGTATTTTTCCAAAAAAAGTTTCTTATGTTTCTTTTCATTGCTTTTCATTAAATAGCAGGTAATGTCTCATATTTTAGGTACTATATATATATATATATATATATATATATATATATATATATATATATATATATTCCTTATGAGTTCAGCATGATGTAGAAACCGAATTCCCTGACAATAATCGACAGTCACGCAACGGGTCAGAAATATAAAACAAGATTTTATTTAAGAATAAAAGGGTGCACAACTAATCTAATATTACAGAAAGGAAAGACGATTGGTTAGAGATATGCGTGAATAGTATACAGTTCATTGATTTCTTAGTCAAACGATTACAATGACCACAACATTATTAACATACATGGCTAATATACTAATATTAATTATGGCTGATCACACAAAGTGTCTACTTTGCATTAGTATTTTCAATACTACATATTACATATCAAAATGCAAAATAATTAATTCAACTTCCCATTCAGAACAGAATCTAACATTCCAATAACTAATTTATCAAATTAGTTTTACCGTGCTAATTTAGTTTAGAAAATGATCTACCAAACTGACAATATGTTAACAATCTCAATTGATTCTATATTCAAATTAACTCAGAAATGGGGCAATGATCAAATTCTTTGCATTTACGAGGCAACTCCTTTAAATTGCACATTTTAACAAACAAAATACATTTCTTGCAAACTCTAAAACAGGAAGTTATATTCTATTCCTAGAACAATGTATCCACTAACTTGATAGCATTTGCTACAGTTAATTTCTCGAGTCATAAAATGTTTAATATTTGATATGCTGAATACTTATAAATTTTCAACAAAGAAGTTAGTCCCCTTTGGCGATGAAAACGCTGCAGTTTCTCCCATCTCACAGTTCTACCCAAAGAAAAGAAGACAATAATTTGCTTGAAGCACTATCGTATTGCATCAGCTCAGCATACAATAGTTCTTTTCAAAGGGAGGTAGCTGTTGATTTTCAATAGTCTTGCAACATCATCTTTGGCTTGTCGGAAGATTTCCAACTGGAATGGGTTCCGTTGATCAGACAGAACTGAATGTTGAAGAATGCGTTGCAATTGAAAAGTTATGTAGTTTGTAAAAATGTTCTTGTTGCAATTCTTTCGTATTTCAAGCAGCAAAATAAAAACAAAGACCCATTTTCAGATCTTTGTTGTGTCCTGTTTCTTGGTTCAGTCTCTCGCAGGGCAGACAGCAGGACCCTCTTCAGAGCTGCCTTTTCAGGACATGATTTTAGCCATTTTCATATCTGATTCTATTACCACTTCAGAGCAGATTTCACTACAGATTTCAGACACTTTTAGGACCACATTTCCAGAACCACTTTTAGACCCACTTCTCTCTAATTTTCTGACCATTTTCAGACCTTGTTCTAGTCTTTTTTTAATTAACCCTTTGAGTAGTGAGTTCTAAAATGCACTGCCAGTCCTATTGGAGTGATTTTCTTTTTTTTTTGCATGTGCTTGATTATTACGAGTACAGCGTACAAACAGGCTGAAAGCTATATGTTTGTATGTATGTAATGAATACTGACGTACTCTTCTGGGGACCAGAGAGCATCGAACGTATCGGTACGTTTGTACTACTCAAAGGGTTAAACCTCGACCTGTTTTGATTGGATCGTTGAATTAATGGGTGGTGTTTAACGTCAAGCAACGTGCTTAAACACTGGTTAATTCCTACTCCTTGGCCTTTCCCACAGCTCATTGACAGTTCACTTGAATTTCCTTTGTCTTGTCAAGCGTGATTGACACTCTTTCCCCTTTCCATGTCGAGGGGGGAAGACCTGTCTCTGGTCAATGTCCGGAATTTGCCTGTTTGCAGAGATCTCAGCAGCCATGTAGTCTTGGGCGGAGGTGAGGAGATTGCGCAGTGAAGAATTTAATTGAATATCAAATCACTGAACTAAGGAATAGGCAGGGGGAAGGTGTGCTGAGGGGAGCAGCAGACTGAACCAGGGAGCCTGGGGTGAGAGCATCATTATTGTTAATACAGATTTGGATTATAAAATGATGACAATAACAGAAATCTAGACAAGATGGTGCTGGAGTTGCATGATGAGGAGGGAAGAAGACTGTCTTTTGTTGATGATATTAGCTGAAGCTTGATTGTCACAAAAAAATGTATTTTCACCACCGGCGGGGAAGCTGTGACCACAATGGGGTAGAGCTTAAGGAAAGCGGTAGATTTCAGTTGTGGTGGAAACTCTTGAATTTTAGGGTACCAGGGACTGGAAAACCATTAGTTGTAGAAGAGCCCCTGAAGCCGATGGAGTAGGCATCAATATGGAGGGAGAGCCTGGGGGCAGAAATGAAGTCCTCATAGAACAGTAGGCCATTCCAATGTTGCAAGAGGGAGGATCACATCTTAGTGTCTTTGTGGGCTTCAGCGGAAATGTTGATTACTGTAGTGGAGAATACAAAAAGACGGGAGATGGCCGTCCGGCTCTAGAGGATGCTCTGGAAGTTGAAGTGACCGAGGGAAAGTAGTTTCCTTTTGAAAATGGTGCTGTTGATCTGGAACAAGGAGATGAGGGAATGGAGGTGGTGCAACTTGTCGGATGCAAATTGGAGTGTGTCAAGTGTGATGTTGAGGAAGCCGAGGGAGTGAAATGTGCCATTTTTCCTCCCTTCAGATAGGGGGTGCCGACTGCAGAGAGGATTGTGCAGAGTTGCTTGAGGTGTTCTGCTGTGGGGTCAGATGTGGTGAGAGATGAAGATAAATTAATTGAGAAGAATCAGGAGGAAGGGGACGCAATGGTGGTTGAGCAGAATCCAGTAGCGAGCTTCAGAGAGAGAGTAAAAAATCTTGGGCTGCTACAGCAACCAAAAGAGAGCTGGAAGGGAAATTTAATTGACTCAAAGAGAAGAGATATAGCAAAGAGATATTGGCCCTTCCTGCAGGCACCGAAGAGATGACAGAGTGAAGGGTGGATAGGCATACCTTGAAGACATTGGAGAGATTTGCCTTGTATAAGCAGGACCCTCAGCCAGCTGCATTGATGGAATGAAAGCATCAGAGTTGATGACCCCCCTGGTTACAGAGTTAGCCACCGATGGTATTGATGGTATCCACTAGAAGGTATTGCATGCTATGACAGGGGCATAAAGGTCCTGCCCAGGGGGAAGATGCAAATTGCTATGTTAAGGAGGGAGTGCAGATCTGGAACAGGGAATAGGAAGCAGAATCCATCATAAAGGGGTTCCAAACTCTGACCAAATTGTTTGCAAATGCGACTAAACATTTTCTGGGGCAACTGTAACCCCAAAAGTGCTGCCTCTCCCTTTACAAACGTGTGTCAGTATTTATGAGTGTGATATGACGTAGTTCTGTAAATACAACGTTTAAACTACAAATAATAATAAAAAGGAAAAACCGCAAGTGAAAAGGTTACCAAGCTGAAAAAACTTTTCTTTGGAACTCCAATAAACCAATTGTTGTCTTTCGAAAGTCAAATCTTAGGGTGCTTAAATAATGTTTTGAATCTGTTGCATCTTCTTTAGCAGCCACATCTATCCCAGATATAATAGATTTGGTTATTGTTGACCATCAGGAGTTTGACGATGATTTCATTGTGCAGCAGCTTCCCTGGTTAGACGATGAGCTGTTATCTATTATCAGGCATGACAAATCAGGACGTTACCATATTGAAAAACAGTTCAAATGTATTGTGAGTTTTGTACTAAAGCACTGTCAGCTGTTGCAGGGAAAAGTTGGTGATAGAGGTGGAGGTGTTCACGGGTGTTAGGGGTTGATTGGGATTGTTGTTGGTGATAGAGGTGGAGGTGTTCATAGTTAGGGGTTGATTGGGATTGATGTTGGTGATAGATGTGGAGGTGTTCACGGGTGTTAGGGTTGATTCGGATTGATGTTGGTGATAGAGGTGGAGGTGTTCACGGGTGTTAGGGTTGATTGGGATTGATGTTGGTGATAGAGGTGGAGGTGTTCACGGGTGTTAGGGGTTGATTGGGATTGATGTTGGTGATAGAGGTGGAGGTGTTCACGGGTGTTAGGGGTTGATTGGGATTGATGTTGGTGATAGAGGTGGAGGTGTTCACGGGTGTTAGGGTTGATTAGGATTGATGTTGGTGATAGAGGTGGAGGTGTTCACGGGTGTTAGGGTTGATTAGGATTGATGTTGGTGATAGAGGTGGAGGTGTTCACGGGTGTTAGGGGTTGATTGGGATTGATGTTGGTGATAGAGGTGGAGGTGTTCACGGGTGTTAGGGTTGATTAGGATTGATGTTGGTGATAGAGGTGGAGGTGTTCACGGGTGTTAGGGGTTGATTGGGATTGATGTTGGTGATAGAGGTGGAGGTGTTCACGGGTGTTAGGGGTTGATTGGGATTGATGTTGGTGATAGAGGTGGAGGTGTTCACGGGTGTTAGGGGTTGATTGGGATTGATGTTGGTGATAGATGTGGAGGTGTTCACGGGTGTTAGGGGTTGATTGGGATTGATGTTGGTGATAGAGGTGGAGGTGTTCACGGGTGTTAGGGTTGATTAGGATTGATGTTGGTGATAGAGGAGGAGGTGTTCACGGGTGTTAGGGTTGATTAGGATTGATGTTGGTGATAGAGGTGGAGGTGTTCACGGGTGTTAGGGTTGATTAGGATTGATGTTGGTGATAGAGGTGGAGGTGTTCACGGGTGTTAGGGTTGATTCGGATTGATGTTGGTGATAGAGGTGGAGGTGTTCACGGGTGTTAGGGTTGATTCGGATTGATGTTGGTGATAGAGATGGAGGTGTTCACGGGTGTTAGGGTTGATTCGGATTGATGTTGGTGATAGAGGTGGAGGTGTTCACGGGTGTTAGGGTTGATTGGGATTGATGTTGGTGATAGAGGTGGAGGTGTTCACGGGTGTTAGGGTTGATTAGGATTGATGTTGGTGATAGAGGTGGAGGTGTTCACGGGTGTTAGGGTTGATTGGGATTGATGTTGGTGATAGAGGTGGAGGTGTTCACGGGTGTTAGGGTTGATTGGGATTGATGTTGGTGATAGAGGTGGAGGTGTTCACGGGTGTTAGGGGTTGATTGGGATTGATGTTGGTGATAGAGGTGGAGGTGTTCACGGGTGTTAGGGGTTGATTGGGATTGATGTTGGTGATAGAGGTGGAGGTGTTCACGGGTGTTAGGGGTTGATTGGGATTGATGTTGGTGATAGAGGTGGAGGTGTTCACGGGTGTTAGGGTTGATTGGGATTGATGTTGGTGATAGAGGTGGAGGTGTTCACGGGTGTTAGGGTTGATTAGGATTGATGTTGGTGATAGAGGTGGAGGTGTTCACGGGTGTTAGGGGTTGATTAGGATTGATGTTGGTGATAGAGGTGGAGGTGTTCACGGGTGTTAGGGTTGATTGGGATTGATGTTGGTGATAGAGGTGGAGGTGTTCACGGGTGTTAGGGGTTGATTGGGATTGATGTTGGTGATAGAGGTGGAGGTGTTCACGGGTGTTAGGGGTTGATTGGGATTGATGTTGGTGATAGAGGTGGAGGTGTTCACGGGTGTTAGGGGTTGATTGGGATTGATGTTGGTGATAGATGTGGAGGTGTTCACGGGTGTTAGGGGTTGATTGGGATTGATGTTGGTGATAGAGGTGGAGGTGTTCACGGGTGTTAGGGTTGATTAGGATTGATGTTGGTGATAGAGGAGGAGGTGTTCACGGGTGTTAGGGTTGATTAGGATTGATGTTGGTGATAGAGGTGGAGGTGTTCACGGGTGTTAGGGTTGATTAGGATTGATGTTGGTGATAGAGGTGGAGGTGTTCACGGGTGTTAGGGTTGATTCGGATTGATGTTGGTGATAGAGGTGGAGGTGTTCACGGGTGTTAGGGTTGATTCGGATTGATGTTGGTGATAGAGATGGAGGTGTTCACGGGTGTTAGGGTTGATTCGGATTGATGTTGGTGATAGAGGTGGAGGTGTTCACGGGTGTTAGGGTTGATTGGGATTGATGTTGGTGATAGAGGTGGAGGTGTTCACGGGTGTTAGGGTTGATTAGGATTGATGTTGGTGATAGAGGTGGAGGTGTTCACGGGTGTTAGGGTTGATTGGGATTGATGTTGGTGATAGAGGTGGAGGTGTTCACGGGTGTTAGGGTTGATTGGGATTGATGTTGGTGATAGAGGTGGAGGTGTTCACGGGTGTTAGGGGTTGATTGGGATTGATGTTGGTGATAGAGGTGGAGGTGTTCACGGGTGTTAGGGGTTGATTGGGATTGATGTTGGTGATAGAGGTGGAGGTGTTCACGGGTGTTAGGGGTTGATTGGGATTGATGTTGGTGATAGAGGTGGAGGTGTTCACGGGTGTTAGGGTTGATTGGGATTGATGTTGGTGATAGAGGTGGAGGTGTTCACGGGTGTTAGGGTTGATTAGGATTGATGTTGGTGATAGAGGTGGAGGTGTTCACGGGTGTTAGGGGTTGATTAGGATTGATGTTGGTGATAGAGGTGGAGGTGTTCACGGGTGTTAGGGTTGATTGGGATTGATGTTGGTGATAGAGGTGGAGGTGTTCACGGGTGTTAGGGGTTGATTCGGATTGATGTTGGTGATAGAGGTGGAGGTGTTCACGGGTGTTAGGGGTTGATTGGGATTGATGTTGGTGATAGAGGTGGAGGTGTTCACGGGTGTTAGGGGTTGATTAGGATTGATGTTGGTGATAGAGGTGGAGGTGTTCACGGGTGTTAGGGTTGATTAGGATTGATGTTGGTGATAGAGGTGGAGGTGTTCACGGGTGTTAGGGGTTGATTGGGATTGATGTTGGTGATAGAGGTGGAGGTGTTCACGGGTGTTAGGGTTGATTAGGATTGATGTTGGTGATAGAGGTGGAGGTGTTCACGGGTGTTAGGGTTGATTAGGATTGATGTTGGTGATAGAGGTGGAGGTGTTCACGGGTGTTAGGGGTTGATTGGGATTGATGTTGGTGATAGAGATGGAGGTGTTCACAGGTGTTAGGGGTTGATTGGGATTGATGTTGGTGATAGAGGTGGAGGTGTTCACGGGTGTTAGGGTTGATTGGGATTGATGTTGGTGATAGAGGTGGAGGTGTTCACGGGTGTTAGGGGTTGATTCGGATTGATGTTGGTGATAGAGGTGGAGGTGTTCACGGGTGTTAGGGGTTGATTAGGATTGATGTTGGTGATAGAGGTGGAGGTGTTCACGGGTGTTAGGGTTGATTAACCCTTTGCGGTCCATTGTCGGACTGGGTCCGACATTGCAATTATTCCTCACAGGTCCTTTGTCGGACTGGGTCCGACATCATTATAGCAACGCAATAAACGGGTGTTTAGTCGTTTTTTCTCCGGAAAAAGCAGAGAAAACCATTCAATTGCCGAGTGGTAGCGACAGGAGCCGAGACAAGTCGGAAAAAAAAAAAAAAAAAAGGCGTATTTCATGAATAGTCATACATGGTATCAGGTATCAGATAATGGGCGTCCATAATAAACAAGCTGGCTAAGTGCGTCAGCGCACTGAGACTATCATGGACATTTGCAGAGCTTTTTTCAGATGTTATAGTAATAAAATAATGACTTGGATCGCATTATTGAGGAGTTTGGTGATAAAACGAGTGATCTGGAGATGATCGATCGGTATGTATGACTATTATTATTATTATTATTATTTATTTCTTACACAGCTGAACGCTATAGCAAACAAAAGGCTGGGGAGGGGCTGGAGATGCCTAGTGTGTGCTTTGTTGATATGCAGGGCCATTTAAACCCGTTTGACTGTGAAAAAAAATACTTTTAAACAGCGCGTATAAAATTAACTGCCGTGTGAAAATTAATTAGACCTGGCGTGCCTGACGCGCGATTAATAAATGGACCGCAAAGGGTTAAGATTGATGTTGGTGATAGAGGTGGAGGTGTTCACGGGTGTTAGGGTTGATTAAGATTGATGTTGGTGATAGAGGTGGAGGTGTTCACGGGTGTTAGGGTTGATTAAGATTGATGCTGGTGATAGAGGAGGAGGTGTTCACGGGTGTTAGGGGTTGATTAGGATTGATGCTGGTGATAGAGGAGGAGGTGTTCACGGGTGTTAGGGGTTGATTAGGATTGATGCTGGTGATAGAGGAGGAGGTGTTCACGGGTGTTAGGGGTTGATTAGGATTGATGTTGGTGATAGAGGTGGAGGTGTTCACGGGTGTTAGGGGTTGATTGGGATTGATGCTGGTGATAGAGGAGGAGGTGTTCACGGGTGTTAGGGGTTGATTAGGATTGATGCTGGTGATAGAGGAGGAGGTGTTCACGGGTGTTAGGGGTTGATTAGGATTGATGTTGGTGATAGAGGTGGAGGGCTGTGTTTCGTGTTCCGTGCTGTACTGTCTGTTTGTTAACATTCATGAGTTTTTGTAAAACCTTTTGTTTTGGCCCTTGTGCCTTTTGTTTTGTTAAGTGTGATTCTGTTAGGGTTTGTACCGTTTTATTTTTGTTTATTTGTATGATTAAAGAGCGCATTACCAGATATTACCTTGCTGCTTTCTGTGTCCGAGTCTCTGTCCCCGCCATTGCGCCACATACACCTACATTAGTAGTATTTTCTTTTTTTAAAGCCAAAGTACATTTCGGCTAAGGGCAGTCCCTAAAGACGTAACTGCTATTTTCATTGAACGCAATGAAACCCTGAACACTGCTTTCATTGCGTCTGTGCGCACAATCAGATTAACTGGATGAGTACAGAGCTTAATAAATGCATAACAGAGATCCTGACAAGTACATACACAACTTCTTCAGTAACCTGCGCTCCTTTTGATGTGATACAACAAGGACTATTTAGATTTATAAATAAAACATTTAAAATAGTTTGACTAAATCTATTACGTTAAATATTTTATCTTACGCAATGTTTTATATACATTGTCAGTTTATTCCCCCAACTAACGCTCGCTATTCTCTTATAAAACCCTTTATGTAACTTGTTTCTTTTTTTTAAGCTGCATGTATTGTAATGATTACAATTTACCATGTGTTATAGCCATTCAATTATTAAGAGTTGTTTGTTTGTTATGCTTTTTAACAACCTTTCTGACACATTTAATACATGAATTACCAGACATACAATTCACTAGAAAACAATAGTCAGGACAATTGTTTTGCAGGACAAGACAAGAGAACGCAATATAACGAGTAATATAACATACTACTTTTTTATAAGTAAGGACATTAGTTTTTTCTGAAGAAACGAGTAACGAGTAATAAGTTACTTTTTTTCAGTGACGTGCCCAACACTGGAAATGGAGAATGCTGGGGTTGAATGCAAGATTAATGCTATGCTGAGATAATTGGCGTCTTTGATAGAAAGTTGGTCAATATTGTGGAGTAAAGCAGCTTGGAGGAAAACATTGAATGGTTTAGATTAAAAGGCCGCCTCTGGAACGTGTGGTAGATTCAAAAACCCTGGGCAGCTGTAATGATGCGAACAGGTGGCGGGAGTGGGATGTGGTTGAAAGTTGTGGATCTGGATCCTGACAGACTGGAAAAAGCCACAGAGGAGATAGATCAAAATGCAGGGAGACTGAGACTGATTTGAGTAGATTATAGCGACGTGTTTTCCTGGGCTGCTGAGCTGTAGGGATGATATTGGCGTCAGAGATTTCGGCTCCAGATAAGAAGGGTGACGCAGGTATCCATTTTATTAATTATTGGAGGTTTAGTTGGGTAAGTTAAATAATGTAGTTTTTTAGATAGTGAGATGTTTTTTCTCTAAACCAAAGTAGCAGAAATACTCACAGACCAATGGATTTGTTTGATTTATTGTCCAAGCTGAATTAAAACTGAAGTTTGGGTCTATACGTGGAGCACAACGGAACACAAGCTCAAATGAAAAGCAAGACAGGGAATATAGGTTACTAGGGTTACATAGGAAGTTTGACAGGTAGATTGACAGGGGGAAGGAGCCCTAGTTCTTGCCTCGAAGCACAGCCAAAGGTTATAATAAAAAATATATAATGCTACAATATGGACAACACGGGACACTCAGTTTGCTGAGGTAATTATGTGCTGTTCTGGTATAACCTGTATTATTCGTCATAATATGTGAATTCTTACAAATACACCAGTAAGATTTTGCCAGATATTTCATGTTTTATAAACTGGAATCAGCCATTGTCTTGCAGTGTAAGTGCCTAGACACAAAGCCCTAATCTATGTACTACATAACATAAATGTACCCGAAAATGTAATTTAAAACTGGATTGTTTTCTTAACATGCTCATGGGGTTTCAGTAAACATGAAAACAGGGCATCCTTTTCAAGTTGATGCATAATGAATTTATACATATAAGTGTAAACAAATCTGACTATAATAATTTGTATTAAAAAAAAAAAACTTGTGTAATTACATTTTTATTAAACAAGTTTATACAAAAAGACATCATAAATGTATTTTGTATAGGGTACAGTATTAAGCATATTTAGAAACAGAACATTCAGCACCACTTTGGTAAATTTAAAAAAGGAAATTAAACTCCATAATAACATTTGATTGATTTCTGATTAATATTGGTTTGCATATATTGTGATGGGGTGTACCTGCACTACCACAACTTGGGGGGTTTATTATTATTATTATTATTATTATTATTATTATTATTATTATTATTATTATTATTATTATTAGTGTATTTAGCAGACGCCTTTATCCAAGACAACGTACAGAGACAAAGGTGTGTGAACTATGCATCAGCTGCAGAGTCACTTACAACTACGTCTCACCCGAAAGATGGAGCACAAGGAGGTTAAGTGACTTCCTCAGAGTCACACAATGAGTCAGTGGGTGAGCAGGGATTTGAACCGAGGGCCATTTTGGGTCCCACATGGGAGGTCGGGAGTCAAAATGGATGCCAGTTTCCAAACAAGCGGGGACAAAATTTTAGAAAATGTGCCCACAAAGATAGTAAAACGACATTGTGGGGACGTCCCCACTTTGTAAAATACCTTTTTAAGAACTAAATATGCCTTCAAACAAAAAAAAGGGCCAAAATATTTAGTTTTGTTGTCGACTTTCACCCTGTGTGGAGTTTTGTCTGACTGCAGTTAGAAATAGTAAATAAAAATATAGTGAGAGTCAATGAGAAGAAAACACAAATATAGGAATGCAAATGTGTGTGTGTGTGTGTGTGTGTGTGTGTGTGTGTGTGTGTGTGTGTGTGTGTGTGTGTGTGTATGGCAAGCCAAATTATCATTTAGAGATATCTCAAATTGCATTTTAAGATATCTTGAAATATTTAGAGATCTGTAAAACATTTCCAAATATCTCAAATTGAATTCCAGATATCTTTAATTGTGCAGTTTTTAAGATATCTAAAATTAATTTAAAGATATCTGTAAATCAGTTTGAGATATCTAAAAGTGAAATAAAGATATCTCAAATTGATTTACCGATATCTTTAAATACTATGGAAATCATATGGATTGTGCTAGCATGGCACGCCAAACTGTCATTTAGAGAGATCTTAAAATGAGGGTTTTAAAGATATCTCTAAATCATTTAAAGATATCTCGAAATAACTTCCTGTTCACTTAAAGATATATTTAAGTCATTTGAAGATATCTTAATGTCCTGTTCACTTAAAGATATCTGCAAATCATCTGAAGATATCTTCAAATAGCTTCCTGTTCATTTAGAGATATCTCTAAATATCTTCCTGTTCATTTGAAGATATCTTTAAATAGACAGGGAGTCCATTGAAAACATTTCACAGGAAGTCATTTCCAGATATCTCGAAATGGCTTCCTGTTCATTTGAAGATATATTCAAATGATTTAGAGATATCTTTGTGTTTCTACGCTACATGTCATGGAAATTACATCAGTAATACATAAACACTATAGAAAATTTTAAATGTGAGATCACATTCACTTTCAAAATGTATGAGATATGAATTTCTAAGAAGATTTTTTAAGGAACATCATCATTTTTTTTCAATTTAAATTTCTCAGATCACAAAACTAATTTCTTAACATTTTAAAATCATTTTTCTTGGCACTCCTTAGCACTAGTGACATTATCGCTGGTATCCTGGTATCGTTAGGATTTTGTTTTATTTGTTTTACTTTAATTTGGAATTTGGTCGATATTTCAGCTACAAATACAATGTGTGATTTCACATACTAAATATAAAAAATTCAATTGAAGTAACACGTTCAGCAGAAAAAACAATACTCAATATATATTGAAACCTATACAAATCTATAAATCTCAAGTAATACAATCAAACTCCACCAGGTTTTCATCACAATAAAAAAGGGAAGAGTGATAAGGTTTCTAACACTCATAAGAAGTAGCAAAATTGATTTATAAGTTAGCGTTATCACTCCTTTTATAATTAAGACAACCCTGACATGATCATTAGTTAAGCCTAATGTTTTCATTTTACACGTTACCCGTATGTGGCAGGGCTGAAGAGCCCTACTTCAGTATTTAACGTTATTTATAGAATGCTGGATTGCAAATCTTTCTTGTCCTCATTTTCAACAGCCTGGTTCAGCCCAGGTCCAGATTCAGTTGTGACGCTCCATAGACTGGATCTGGTGCAGCCTGGCCAAAACGGCCAGTAGAATATAGTTATTTTTCAACCTTATCCACAAGTAATTACTGGAGAAAATCTTTAAATGTTGGGGTTTATTCACAATATACCCCCCCGGGTGTATATTTGTTATTGGTCACTTTTTTTTTCATTTCACTGTTGTATTTAACATAAACAGGTATTACACAAATGATTTGCTTTATACAATCTAAATAATTGACAGTGTTTTGCTTTGTAATGGCTATCCTGTACTGCTTCAGCGGAAACATGTATTCCTTCCTTGTGTTCTCTGTTGGGAAATCACATAAAAGGACATTTGTAGAAACAATACAGTTGGGCTCCTGTAGGCCTCTTGTTTTACATCTGTGAATTTAATAATTCACAGAATCATCTGTATAACAATATATGTAATCCTTCCAATGCCCTAACTGCCAGCTCAGCAAGTTCTTTCTACCACATACTGTGCCAAATGATCAATGGTTTTGTAATTGAATGCAGTGTAATACAATGATATGCTGTTTGATTTAAAATGTTCAATATATATATATATATATATATATATATATATATATATATATATATATATATATATATATATACTGTATACATATTGAAACCAGACAATATGGTGGTGAAAAAGCGTGTTCTAAAACCTATTGCTGTGCTGCTATGTTGAAGTGATTTGGCTTATCCCTTAATATCCTTGATGCCATTTTACTGCATTTGTCAATTTTATGGCATTTTGTAAATACCCCACCAGGACTGAATATAAATAAAAATGATGAATGAGAATACATCGTCCCTGTACATGGTTAGTAAGGTTATAGCTAAAATGTTGCTAATGTTATTATTTATTTCTTAGCAGACGCCCTTATCCAGGGCGACTTACAATTGTTACAAGATATCACATTATTTTTACATACAATTACCCATTGATACAGTTGGGTTTTTACTGGAGCAATCTAGGTAAAGAGCCCTAACCACTACTCCACACTGCTGCCCTCACTACTCTTATGCTGTTTTTACACTAGGCTCAGGCTAGACCTGGCTAAGCCTTTAGGCTGGATCCGTAATTTTTTGCCTTCACATCAGAAGCAAATTGATGCAACATTTGTATTGACTTTGGTTGACTGAGATGTAACATTTTTTTGCATAATTTAAGTTTAATGAGGTAAATGTTAATCTCTAATTTCATTCATTTGTTGCAGACTAATTCATATAAATGCTTGTTAGAATATGCCATATTTTCCAAGAATTTCAGTTGAAGGGTCTAACCGATAATGGAGCAACTGCGTTAACAACACAATGTACAAACTTGACTGAGTGCTGGCGTTGTGTTGTGCTATATCCCCCATATTGTAATTTTGATCAGAGCAAACACTGGACACTGGTGTGACTTGGTTAGCACTGGCAATACAGAAAGGGGGAGGACAGAAAGAGTTTGAAAATAAAAAGAAACTGCCTTTCCCTTTAATACAGAGTACTTTAATTGCGTTTTCTGTGTTTTTTCAATTTAAATAAAATAACCATTTATTTTTTAAATTGTAGTACACATCCCACCACGGGAGCATATAGTGGAACATCTGGCACGGCAGAAACCTTTTTGCAGACATTAGGACTCTCTACCATGTCATATTAAAAAGGTAACCAATAGAACCCTAAAGTGAAGGGCGATATGGCTGGACTCACACAGTTTACATGACCTTTGGGAGCTAAAAACACTCTGAATGCAAAACATGCATTGTAGATAACAGATAGATAACAGCATTCACAGCATTCACCTAAATACCTTTTAGCGCTCTAGAATCTGAAGCTGCCTGCTGCCTTTGTGTTGTATATTCTACAGAGAAAGCTTGACCTTCAGTGAAGTCAAGGGACAAATGCAGCCTAAAGAAAGAAACAAATTTAAAAATATGTTATCGTTCTGACCTCATTGGGCCAGGTTGACACTATAATGTATACCATGTGATTGTATTCTTTATACAGCTTTTGGCTAACTTTGAAATAGGGCATTATTCCCCAGTAGTTCATTTCATTTCCCAGTTCTAGCTTCAATAAAAGAGATAGAAATCCAATATTACAAATGTGACTAGAGCCATGAGGATATACTGAGGCTCTAGGTCTTATCTGAACAAAATGTCAAGTTGACCCTGATGGAAATGTGCTCTTCGATAGGACCTGAGTATTTATTTTCTGTTTGACTATCAGACAGATTCTTAGTTTTATCTGTGATGAGCAAATGGTTCTCACCAAAGTGACCTACAGAATGCATCTTTATTTTCCTTAAAAAATAGAAGACTGATGCTTGACGTAATATTATGCTTGTTATTAATTACATTTAGCTGTTGGTGAACATGGGGTAGAATGTGTAAACCTTTTCATGTATGAGTTTTTCCTGCTGTGTTTTTAAACAGTGCCTCCTGTAATTCACTGTATCATTCTGTGGATTTTCAGTCCACATTCCACTTCACCATGTTTACTTGATCATGTTTACTTGATCATTATTGATCTGCTGAATATTATATACGTGGTGTGTGTGTGTGTGTTGAATGTGTCAATATTTTAATCTGATTTGTGGTCAGGAGGTAAATTAAATAATGTATTTTTTAAAGGCTCTTTCTTTCTAAGTTAATACATATAAATGATTACTCATAAGGGCTCCACCACACTTTTATTAGTCAAAGTTAATTTAAATCTAACTTGGCACCTAAAACCTAATCTAATACTTTAAGTGCAGCACTGAAACCAGGACCAAGTACACAGTTCTTCTTTACACAGTGATGAGGATATGGGATGGGTTACCTTGTCATGTTGTTGATGCTGAATCATTTGGGATCCTTTAAGACCCGACTTGAGAAGGCTTTGAGATCAATCAGCTTCTAGTACCTGGATGAGCATTGATGGCCAAGTGGCCTCCTCTTGTTTGTAAATGTCCCTTTATTGTTATGTTTTTATATGGTGAAGCCCTTTGACTGATTTTACACAGACGTAAACCTGGTGCAGACCTGCTATTAAAACCTTGACATGTTTTACACGGGCTGGCATGCAATATTCATGCATTCATGATGTCAACCTGCACTTCTATCCAGAATTGTTTTGACAGACGAAGAAATTCTCTTAAAGCAAAATATAAGCTGCATCCACATTGGACGAGAGTGATCCGAGTGAATAATTTAGAAGTCACTACAGTCAAATGGGAGTTAATTTCGAAGTCACTACAGTCAAATGGGAGTTAATTTAGAAGTCACTACAGTCAAATGGGAGTATCCACACCAGCAGCGAGTGATGCGAGCAAGGTCACTTTGAGAAAATTTTGCGTCGCTAAAATAGAACCTGTTTCTATTTTTTATTTTGTTGCGCGAATGAAACTGACCAATCAGAAGCAAGGTTAACACCGTTGACACATGTCAAACACACGCATCAAAACACGTCAGCGCCTGAAAACAAGTTAATCATTTTATGTAGTCCCAGTAGTCGTGGCATGCAGGTGGTGCATTTAGCAAGTTGCTTAAAAATAGGTTTATTAATAAGCAAAAATAAACCGGACTATACATGCAGTCTATATATCCAGCATTTAAAGCATTATCCAGCTGGCAAAATAAATAATTAAACAAAATAAATTACGAACACAAAAACTCAATACTGAGGTCCGGCTGGGCAGCAGCCTTCACGGAACCTATAGGTTTTAGTTTCGTTTTTAAATTAAGCTCTCGCTCTTTGCTCGCTCTCATTCCTCCTCTTGAACACCCACCCGGAGTGCAGAGAGCTGCAGGTTTATATGCAGGTGACCATCTCCCGATTTAGCAACAAATTAATCACTTAATTAATTCGGGAGATGGCCACCTTCTGCACGAAGTTTTTAATTATTCCTGGCAGAGGACGAGCACCCAACCTCGCCTCTGCCAGAACACATTTAAACAAATAAAAACAAAACATACACTGCGCTTCGCCGTCATATTCACAAACCATAAAAATAATAATAATAACTACAACAAAATAAATACAAAATAATAAATTGCCCAGGGGTGGAGGGGTACCCCCTTCCAAAAATAAACAAACAATCATGTACCGGGCTCCTCGCACTGTTACAATATTTAAAACAGTTGGGTCCATTCCAGAATTTACTAGGAACTTAATTACAACCCCCTGAGCTTGTCATTTTAACTTCAAGTTCAACCTGGAATGGCTAAAACTGCTGTGCAAGAAGAGTCTCATTTCCATCCCTGCTGAATGAGTCAAACTTTCATTTTAATATCTTTTGAAGTGTTTATGATATCATTCATTCATTTTAGGTGTGAGGGTTTATATTAATAAGTACCAGAAGTACTGATTTATGACCACGTAATTAGTGGAATTTAAAACAAAGCTTTACCATTTATCATTAATTTTATATGTTTTCTTAAATACTTTTTTTCTAGCCCACAATAATATATTTGTCTGATTTTATAGCAAGGTCCTTAATTTCAAGGGGAATTTGAATAAAGTGGCTATTTAACAGTGTTGCTTTCACTGTGCTTTCCTAGCTCTGCACCACAATGACAGATAAGTGTTGTTTTTTCTTGCAGAGTTGACAGTATTGTTGCAAAGTGCTGTTCTGAGCAGCATAGCGTGCCTCAAAAACCACTCGGCTGACAAAAACACAGTGAAGATGAAACCGAGAAAAGTATTCTTATCACAAAGATCATATAGATTGCCCTGGTAATATTTTGTAGCATAGAAATAGTTTCAGGGGTACATAAATCACCCTACAGCTTAAAGGGTGCATCCGCACTACATGAAAGGTGAAAAATAAACTATCCCACCTTGCTGTTCTGAATGCATTTGGTCATTGTATAGTAATCCATATGCGCCCAAACATCTGCATAATGCCACACTGCTAAGTCCACAATCACTGGTCTCAAGCATCTCTTCTGAGCCAAAAAAACATGACTTCCGCATGTACCCTCAGATGTGCTCTGAAACGTACCAGCCATGTATATCAACATAGAGAAGCCTGAGGACTTTTCTTTTTTAGGGCGGTGGGGGTGTTTGTTAGAGATTATAAATTGTAGTTTAGTATAGATGTGAATGGGGTGCTCTGAAGATCAGGACTGTTGCAGAAGTAGTGGAAAGTTTCCCCTGTATACTCAATCCAATCACTTATCTCAGGTGTATAGTCTTTCTTGCTATTCACTGTGGTGCCTTTCAGCTTTTCTGTAGGCAGTTCAATAAAAACGTATATTCATGCAGGTGGTGGTGGTTTTGAGATGCTAGATTCCATCCCATGCCAAGAATGCAAAGTTCTCTGCATAACTGCTAATGGAAAGATTCAGATATTGCCTCTATAGCTCTGCTAATGTTGCCTACTCTAGGGAGATTTAAGACGTGGACATTCGAAGCAGATAGAGACGTCATTCTCACAACTCATGTTTAATTTAACCTTCAGAGAAAATCTTCTAATTATTGCACTCATTCAAAATGTGTCATTCTTTAAGGGATTCCAAGGCATATACTTTAAAGAAATCACGTATGTGTGCTGTAGTCAGCACTCCAGATAAGGTTTTGGGTCATTGAGTAATTTACTCCAATGTAGGCACTATGTGAGTAAAATGTATGTTGGGTGAATAAAATTCCTTGATACCTTGCATTCATGAGTATTTTTAATAAATACTGTACATACTTTAATCTTAACTTACAGGGTATGCATTAACTACAGCCTTGCATTTTAACTGTAATGTTACTTTGAACTACTGTACAAAAACAACAGTTATTATTATTTGCTTTACTGACCACAAACAATATGGCTGTGCAAATAAACACAGAAACAGTTTTTTCTTTAACCTGTAAATCTTCTTTTCTCAATCTCTTGCACTCTCCCTTTCCAGGTTGACAGACACGCTCCCTAAAAATTTAAAAACAAACAAAAAAATGTGTTTAAAAATAGAAACTCGAAATTTTGTCTTTAAAACTCGAAAGATCGCCTTTAAAAACTCAAACTTTTGACATTCCACATACATACCGGCTGGGTCTGGGGAAAAGCTAGAGGAGGAACTCAGAACTCTTGCTGACAGCACTGCTGCCTGAAGCCTCAAGTTTACTACCGACAGCTTTTAATTAAGTCTTTTCTAGTATAAATTAGTTTTCCCACATATATTATAATCATATCTGTTTGAAAAAGCAACTAAAGTTTGGAGTAAGCATTTTTTACACGCGATTGATCAATAATTAATCTATGTTTCTCTTTAAGCAATATGCAGTATTTAATTAAGGTTTTTTTATTAATAGAAAGTGCCTTGCCCCATTGATCATTTTTATACTGCTTAGACAAATGTCTTTTTTGAAAAAAATATCACTAGAAGTTGACATCACCAGTACATGGTTAACTTCCTCACTCTGTCCTTTTTTTATTATTTGGTTTTTAATCAATATTTTCTGATATACACTAAAATGTATTCATGAATTAAATCATTTTATGCTTTTTTTCTTAAACATAGAGAATAAATGGTTTAATTATCGAAATCAAATAAGTATTACAATGCATTCACACATGCATTGGCTATGTTAAAATTAGATTGTATTAAAAAATAATTTTAAAAAAGAACAGAGAGAGAGAGAGGGGTAAAATTCAAACCCAGACCTCATCTAGAATATCGTGTTCACTTCTGGTCACCTCGCTACAAAAAGGATATTGCTGCTCTAGAAAGAGTGCAAAGAAGAGCAACCAGAATTATCCCGGGTTTAAAAGGCATGTAATATGCAGACAGGCTAAAAGAATTGAATCTATTCAGTCTTGAACAAAGAAGACTACACGGCGATCTGATTCAAGCATTCAAAATTCTAAAAGGTATTGACAATGTCGACCCAGGGGACTTTTTCGACCTGAAAAAAGAAACAAGGACCAGAGGTCACAAATGGAGATTAGATAAAGGGGCATTCAGAACAGAAAATAGGAGGCACTTTTTTACACAGAGAATTGTGGGAGTCTGGAACCAACTCCCCAATAATGTTGTTGAAGATGACACCCCGGAATCCTTCAAGAAGCTGCTTGATGAGATTCTGGGATCAGTAAACTACTAATGACCAAACGAGCAAGATGGGCCGAATGGCCTCCTCTCATTTGTAAACTTTCTTATGTTCTTAACTGCGTGTTTGTAAAGCAGGTGCCTTACCATTGTACCAAGAATGTTAACTCTTTCCTCGCAGAATGTAAAGGTAAGACACCATAACAGTTTCTAGTTTATAAGTTAGGGCTTTATGCCTGGGTGCTTACATTGGTAGATTTCTGTTCATAATTATGAAGAATTTCACAAAGAAATAGAAAAAAAAATACTACCTGGAAACACCATAACGGAATATGGATAAGCATTTAAATGACAAATACTTCTATTACCATTAAGGAATTTATTTTATTTTACCCAAAAGTTTATACAAGCTATGATGCAGAGGGCACAGAACCATACCAAGCATGTGCAGGATTTGAACATACCAATTTGGCTTGCTTTTCATAAACGTACGGTCTTGGATCATAAAACAAACTTTACTGGCACAGGTTAATCAAGGTCATTCGCCAATGTCCAAACTCTGTAGTTGTCGAGCGGGGCACTGACCTAAATAAGGGGTTATCTAAAAATCGCCCTTAGCGAATCAGAAAACCCTGAGAGGTAATCCGTTTGATTACAGCATAACCCCCTGTACGCACGGCGTATCTCTTTTAGAATAGACCCCTAAAGCATTATAAGTAGGATACAAGAAAATAGATACACATTAATTAGTTGAATAATATTATTTGTAATTATATATTTTTTGCCAACAGCCAGCCAGTGTTATCAAGCAGTTTGGCTAAGTGCCAGTATAATTTTGGAGGCACACTGAGGAAGCATAAGTCTTTACATGGCTTGACTCAGGCTGAGCTGCAGGGAGTCTACGTCGGCTTGTTGATAGACTGGCTTAGTCGCTTGATCAAGCAGTACTGGGTGCACGCTGTGTGAGATGTAATAGAGCAGATTGTGACTCTGGCACATTCCACTGAAACTAACAGAGACTGCAGTGTGTGTAACCGGTACAGCTATTGTGCTCAGTATCGGATCCCATGAAAGAGGGCAGAGTTCCAGAACAGCATAACTGTTCCTGAGGGCAGTTGATTAATCAGCTGTAATAAAGAGTGATCATTGTAGAAAGCCAACAGCTTCTGAAATAAACTACACATAATCCTCAGCCTAAAACAGAAATATAGGGGAAAAATAAGCAGAATATAAGCAAAATCAGCCACATCAAGTGTACAAAAACATTTAGTTTTGTTTTGTCGCTGAAATGTGTACTGTATTTGTTTATTTTTGGGGAAAAAAGGACAATGTAAATGAGCAGTCTATAGCATTAAGAGCTTATGTTAACCAGATCTATACCTATTAGTATTCATAGTGTATTATAGCAGGAGACTGGTCCCCTACAAAGTGTACTTGTTTAAAGATCCAGACAGCAGAGTACGGTTCTGTACTTTGCAATGCAGAGCTGAGTAAAATACCTTTATATATACATGTATTTGTTAATGTTAAAAACACCATGGGAATAAACCTGATTTCCTTTAATGTTTTAATTTTGGTATAAATATTTTTATTTGTATATCATGGTGAAAAACAATGATTCATCTTCTAACTTAATATAGTTCATTATTGACATTAAAAATGAGAATCATTCAAATCACTTTACAAAATGCACTATAGATGGGACAACTACAGATTTGTATTTCTGTTTTCCGGTTATACAGTACCCCTTCTAGCGTAACAGTGTTCCGACAGGTGTTTATATGTGTATTGTTCATCCCCTGTATGGCACTGTAATTAAAGTAATTGACTGTGGTATTGATTAATAGCTTGAATAGCTGGAAGTAACAGTGTTGATTGTAGCTGTCAGCAAGTATTAACTGATATGGTGTCACTTGCGTGTGAGCAGCTGCTTATCAGTATGTGCTGCATGTGAATGGTTGCAAATGAACCAAAGGAGCATGCTAAGAAGGGTGTTGACCAGTATCAGGATTGGATTTGCTTAGTTCTCAAATGCATGTGAATGCCAGGACAAGGGTGATTGAGTTGTGCCTGTAGGGATTTAACAGATTAATCAATGACAATGAAGGATAGGACCTGTTTTCATTCCAAGGACTCTGTGGTGAACCAATTATAGCCTCTATCTAAAAAAAAACCAAACAGTTGCAATTAAATTTTATCATGCCCATTTAAAAGCGTTGCAAAAAAGCTAAGATGCCAGGTTCTGCAGAAGGGGGAAATTCTTCTGAAAAGCCGTTTTACAAAGTCTGTGGGAAAGACTTTGGTAAAGCAAAATTAACACATGAAATGGAACCACACACACAGCTTTTGATAAGACTGTTTGTCGAAGGGATTTGGATGCATAGAAAGTAAGACTTTCTGTGAGAGTATTTGGCCAGGTGCACGACTGTTTAGCTAACATTACATCATAATGAAGACTTACTGACTGTAAGTGCAATTCTGACCAAGAATCCACACTAAACAGTGCCTAGTGACTTTTCTGTAATGTTGTGGGTATGGCTAACCCTAACAATATAAGCAACATTCAGAATAACTCATAAGTTGTGTACCGTGTCTGTGCTGAACGGCGAATTTATGCACCTCAACGTTTTTGAGCTGTGGGTGAAACATAGACAGTCTGAAACATAGAAATGTAACTCAATTCTAGGCGCTCCCTTTAACTTGAAAATATGCATGGAGAGTTAAGTCATTTTCCAGTTCCAGAGACAATCCAGAGAACTAATTGTTTACCAAATGTAATCCTTTTATCTGCTTTTAAACCGTTGTTCATGTCTCAAATGTCATGTTTATAATGGGAGCTTCGATGCTACCACACCTCTGTAATGATACAACTTTATGAGTGGCACAGGGCCAACGCCATGGGGGGCACGGGGGGGAATTGCCCGCCCAAAGTCAAGCTGGTGCCCACCCAGTTTGACTCTTCTCAGCCTTGATAAACAATTAATATACTATATAATTTGTAGAACATTTGGTGTTTTTTAGTCAAGTTTGTATTTATTGTAAGTTATCTACGACAAAGCCCACAGTGTCTGCCCCTGAGTGACCCCCTTCCGGATCCCTGTGTATTTACGTAATCGCCGTACAACACAAACACTGAAAAAGTAGAGCAGGGGGCGGGTCTTATGTGGCACGAAGTGAATGTTTCACAGAAAACAAAGTAAATATTTTGTGAGTGTAAATTTAACCTCTACCATCTAGAGTTATGGATATTAGAATGTGGGTAAATAGAAACAATCTGTTGACATTGCGGCTAGATCTAGTGGAGATTTCCTGGGTTTATTTGAATAAACTTTAAGAAAAGATCCAGCGCTGGCAAAACTATACCAAGTAATGCTAAGTGCACCTTGCACGATATACAAAATGAAATAAACAAAATAAAGTGGGAAGCTGTGAAGGAAGAGATAGTACGAGAAATCGAGGATTCGTGATATACAGTAAAAGCTGATGGAACACGAGACCCAACTGGCTGTGAAAACATCTCGATTGTAGTTTGTTTTGTAACTGCAAAACTTGGTCATTGTGCTTGCCGTGTTCTCAGAAGAAAAGGTAGAAGAATTCTTCATTGTGTGCAACTCATTGTACAAATTTCTAAGGAAACCAACTGTTGCTGTTCTCTACAAAGGCGAGAAACTTAAACGATTTCTCGGGCAGCGTTGGACTGGACATTACTGTACAGCTGAGGTTGTTGTGAAGTCGTTTAACAGCATTGTAGAATTACTTTCAGAAATCCAAAGCACTTGAGGACATGGAACCGAAGTTAAGATTGAAACTATTGGATTATTGAAGCAGGTGTCAGCTGTAGACTCCAAATTCATTGCACACATGGTGCAAACAATTTGAGTATGCTGTACACTCCAAACAATGCTTCAGGGAGTAAAAAGCGATCTTCTTTCTGCTGTAGAGGTCGTTCGTAGTGCTTCAGAGTGTATTGCGAAACTGCATTGTGATGCAGTTTTTAACAATCTGCTGAATGACAGTGGTGAAACAACTTTGCCATGCAAGAAACAGAGAGTTTTACATTTGAGCAAGCACCTTGAAGACTTTGTGGTTGAGGGATCTGTTGGTCAGCCAGGGGGTGAAGCTGATAATGAACGTGAGCTCAAGAAGCTGTTTTATGGTGTGCTGGATGCCGTACTAGTTGAACTGTCGACTCGTTTTAATGAACGTAATACTAAACTAATTGCAGTGCTACAGGCTGCCGACACCAATAGCCCAACGTTTTTGCAACTTGCTAATTTGCAACCCTTAGTTAATTTAATCAAGATGGACATTGTTGAATCTCATTTGCTAGTTGCACGTCAGTTTCTACAGAAGCAGATTAAATCAAACGAAAATGAAAAGTGGACGACCCAGTCTGCGCTGAAAATGCTTCACAGCGCCCTTGAAGCGATGCTAAGTGTTAAGACAGAGTTATGACTTGCTTTGACTTTTGGGGCTTCTACTGCTATGTGCGAAAACTCATTTTCTGCCCTTTCCAACGTACTGACAACACACAGAAGGAGCATCACAATCGCAAAGCGCACCTCATACAGTTGGCCTTTGAGAAGGATTTGACCCCCAAGTTCCGTGGCGAGTGGAAAGAAGTAGTAATGAGAAAGTTCAATGCAAAAGGGAAGCGAAGATTGCAGCTTTACTGAGGGCTTCTTCATTGGTAAGTTATGTTTTACATTTAATCGATATGCTTTGCCATTATAGATTTTCCGTCGATCTGTTGATTTGCTTATTCAGTTGTTATATAATCAGTAGCATTGTAAAGCACTTGGGTGTTATTATTATTTGTGTCACTCTTGTATTTAAATACCGGTACAATGTGTCAGTTTGTACATTATACATGATGTGTACATGTGCCCCCTCACAGAAAACATGGTGCCCCCCTCCCATGTAATTCCTGGCGGCGGGCCTTGAGTGGCATACACACATTTGTAAACTAAACATAGAGGGGATATATCTCATTGACATGCCAATGCTGCCTGATGTAGGCCAACATGATTGTGGTGCACAGGATTTTGAAAAAAAACAATGGCAGTGTTTTGCATTGAAACACATTTTTACCTGTTGAAAATGTCGCTCTTCTGCTAGACAATAGGGTGTGTAAGGGTGGCATCATTCAATCCCATTTAAAGGCTTTTTTTTTTTTAATTAACTGCTATAATATGTTTGAAATGCTTCAGGGAAAACATAACACCTATTTATTCTAGTCTGACTTTTTAAATAAATGTGTGTTTTTATATAACACTTTAAAACTATTGTAACATTGTTTATTCTCAGATTCTGCTGTAAGGCGACATTATGTTTTACATCTCTCTATATAACTTCATACCACATAGGATATGGTCCTCCTGTCGTTCCAGAGATGTAGCCATTCTAGTCACATAGCTTTCCCCCTGATGATTCCCGAAGGCAGGAAAGGCTATATAACAAGACTGCATTACAGAAATGTGCCAGATGTTATCTGGTTGTTGGACCACCAGGGAAAATGTTTACTTACAGCTTGGATACAATGCAGGGTAGAAAAAATACATATTGATGTTTAATGTATATTGATAAGGGATAGCATAACAAAAGAAAGCATGACAAAAAACATATAAAATAATAAACAAAACTAGTGTGCAATCTGACCTGATGGAGGGTATGTGGCTGAGGTCATTTCTTACTGAATTTATGTAGCTTATTGTTGTCTAAGGTACTTCTGTGTTATTCTGCTCTTCCACAAATTTCTGCCAGTCTTCTGCAGATAAATCTTTCAATCTGCACGGCATTGTCGTTTGTTTTGTTACTGACGGTGTTGTTTTCATGTACTAGTGGAAGAGTTTGTCTTTAAAAACTGAGGTTAGCAGTTTTATCATCAGCCTAATACACAGGTCTCACCTCACCACAGTTTATAATGAGACTGTAAATCACTGAAGTTTATAGGAAAATGAACATTCACCATGTGTAGTGGTAATAAGAAGAAGAAGAAGAAGAATATTAATATACCTGAATCCAAGGCCACAGCAATGCTCTTGCCAGTAGAATGCTGTTATATGTTTTTTGTTATTGGGAACCCAATGTTCTGATAGCTTGTATTACACGGGTTCAACAAATTCTTCAGTAGATGCCTAATCCACCCTGGGCATTTTTTTTATACTTTCTGAAACTTCGTTCTGTAAGCTGATATTAAGCCCTGTATTTGTCTCTTTGAAGAAATGTGTGGAACCAACAGGTTTGTTTTGTTCTTTTTTCATGTTAAACAAATCCTGCCCAATGAATTAGGTTTGAGAGATTTTATTTCAAGTCTATGCATGGTTGCTCCAGCCTGGTGCTGGGGCCGGTAGCTCGCAGCAATGCAAGACCACTGGTATGTATTCTCTGTTATGCTAATTTTATACATTTATGCTGAGGTACAAATGTGACTTTTTATTCATGGTAGGTACACATGCTAGATGCTTCTTAAGACTAGTGTAACATGAACTTCGAAGGGGCTGAAAAGGAACTTGCATATAGCAATCATTTGAAACATTGATTAAAAAGTATACTGAATTAAGAGGTCTCGAAATGCCTCATTTACTTATTTTTTTTTATTTGGTCAAAGAAGCTTGCCTGCTTTCAGCAGAATTGCTTGGTATGGCCTTTGGTTGCTCAAGGTTACATCACAAACTGGATCTTCATTAATGAAGTCACGTGAACATTGACTTTCAAACTTGTTGCCTTGCAATTTGCATGGCTTTTTAGCGTGAGAAGGCAATTTACCCAATCTTTTTAACCATGCCATGTTTTGGCAGTGCACTTACAGCGTGAGGAGTGTACCTGTTATGTTTGTACTGTGTCATATTCTTATGGCAATGGAGAGAGAATTCAGAGTTTCTACAAAAGCATTTGAACATTTTGATTACGCTTTATTTTGGATTGAGTAAGTATTTCATTGATTCATACATATTTATTGTGTTACACGTTAGTAAATAGTAAATAGACACAATATCATTAGTATTCTAAAATGTAATAACCTAACCAACATTTTCCATAGTTGCTTGTTACATATTTAAGCTTTTGTTTTTAAAATCCTCTTTTATCGGATGACACACCCTGCTCTTGCTGGAAGAAGACTCTTTTTTCGTTAGCACAGTATAAGAGCTTTTGCAGAGAACAATGTGTTCTCTTAAACTTTCTGTACATTAAACAAAAGTCTTCCATCAGTGTAGAGCAAATAGGATGTCCCAGAAAGTGCTGACAGAAAGAACTAATAAAACCAGGTAACAACATAGCACAAGATATGCAAGGAACATATTGGAAAACCAATTTAATTGGATTAGTTACAACCTAGAAAAGTCACTGAGTGCTCTATAAACCAGTCCAAAGTGGTTTAGCAGTCCAGCACAAAGCGCAGTAAAACCAATGTTACATTCATGTATTTTCTAAGCTTGTAGTTTGTTAATCTTACTATAAAAATATTGTTATATTTTGCAGTTTATAGAAAAAAAATCGTAATGTTTTATAATAATATTAAAAGTGTACAATCTACGACAATTAAATAAATGATGGCAGTAAATTATTATTTACTTTTAAATGTATTATGTATTTATTATCTTCTGAAACTGGATATGTCTGTACTAACTACCAATCTATTTTTTTTTTCAGACCCTGACTTCAAAGACCTTGGGGCTCTAAAACCTTTGCCATGTAGGTATAATTTATGATTAATGGCTACAACCATTCTGTCATCTCAGGCATTTAACCAAACAAATAAAACATTTCAAGTTTTTCAAAAAATCACTATAGATTGTACAGGTATTTAGTCACATGTTATGTTGTCACAGAACCGCAGAATGCATTTTTTGCTTGTAATTCACTGCAGCCCATATATTATTATGTTGATAATACATTTTTAATCAGAATTGTTTAATTGTTTTTGTTGTTGTTGTGGTGGTGGCTTTAGTTTGTGAGTTTGAAATGGGAGGACCTGAGGGTATTGTGGAATCTCAGCAAATCACAAAAGAAGGGAAAGCCTTAGAAACAGAGGCGGTTGACTGTAAATGGTATATCCGAGCGCCACCGAGGTCCAAGGTCAGTGCTTTCTATAATTCCACTTTTTTTAATGTATAGCTAGTCTGCTGAATAATTTACTGAATTCCTCTGTTGAATTATCATGTTGCTGTCAACGCAAATGCAACTTAAGCAAAGCAGTAGCAGATGTCTATAGAAATATTATGGTGTCTTAAAATATTTTGAGGTTATTTGTTAAGTGGGAAAAATACCTCTGACGGCTGTCTTTCAAAAAATCCTGTTGATGGAAGGTATTGATATTATGCCAAGAAGGGGAAGGCCATTTCGTAGAAAGGTTAGTCAGGGGGCAGTCTCTGCAGTCTTGAGTGTTTTGTTTTTTTTTAGAAATACTTTGCCATGAAGTAGATTTAAGACTGCTGAGAAAACCTCCCAACTGCTGATCTGTAACGTTGCTGCTTGATAGCTGATATATTCTTTGGAGCCCTTTACTGTGGTATGTGACTGGCTAATCAAAAGCAACAAGCTTTTCCTTTTTGCTAAATGTGCCCTCCCCAAAACAATTAAAACACTTTGTCACATGGAATCAGTCTCTAACCACCAAGTTGCCCATGCGCCCCTACACCCTATAGACAACGTTTTAGTACACCAGGTGTTTGCAATGTAATTTCCAGCCCCTGTAAGTGACTGTAGATCATAATTGATAGAGCTAAACCTAGTTTGCACAATGGAACAGTTATTTGAATGTATGCTGGCAATCATATTATCTACAGCTATGGCCAAAGGTTTTGCATCACGTAGAATTTTAGGATTGAGACTTAATAAAAAAAAAATGTAAACTATATTCAGTTCACTATATGCAGCAGTGTGGAGTAGTAAAGCAGCAGTGTTGAGTAGCGGTTAGGGCTCTGGACTCTTGACCGGAGGGTCGTGGGTTCAATCCCAGGTGGGGGACACTGCTGCTGTACCCTTGAGCAAGGTACTTTACCTAGAGTGCTCCAGTAAAAACCCAATTGTATAAATGGTTAATTGTATGTAAAAATAATGTGATATCTTGTAACAATTGTAAGTCGCCCTGGATAAAAGCATCTGCTAAATAATAATAATATACGAACATTATTTAGAGCTTGTATTTAATACTGTGTAATCAAAGAAACTACAAAATTATATCACAAAAGTCTGCTGGAAGCCGTAGTAGTAGTACAGCATTTTATGTTAGATTTCGAAATGTCACATTTTTTAATTTGTCAGTTTTTCGTTAAGTATATGGAAAGCTACAAAGTGGTATGCAATTCAATATGTTGTTAACGTAACATTATTCAGCAGGTTTTATTCGACTTTATGAAGCAAAATGTGTTCATTCTATAGGGTGATGCAAATCCTTTGGACGTAGCTGGGTTGCAGCCTTTTTTTATGCAAATGGATTTAGGAAACAGTGAGGAATGTTCATGATTTATTCCACATTATTATTACTGATGTTTAATTCATGGTTTAATTCTTCTATTTTTTCATGTTGGTTACAAGCATTTAATGCATCTAGCACATAAATATTAGCTGACATTTTATTTCTTCATAAAGCACAGAATTATAGTACCAGTCATTTTGGTTTTAACTAGCCAGATGCTTAAGCAAGTCAAGTCCCAAGAAAGCTGTGTGGTCCAGTGGTTAAAGAAAAGGGCTTGTAACCAAGAGGTCCCCGGTTCAAATCCCACCTCAGCCACTGACTCATTGTGTGACCCTAAGCAAGTCACTTCGGGTGAGACGTAATTGCAAGTGACTCTGCAGCTGATGCATAGTTCACACACCCTAGTCCCTGTAAGTCACCTTGGATAAAGGCGTCTGCTACATAAACAAATAATAATAATAATAGAGTATGAAATTATGTGCAGAGGAATTTACATAATGTATGTCTTCAGGAAATGTGCAGTTTGAGTATTGTGTCTTGTAAATTATTGTTTAAGGTTAACTCACCTACTTGTTGTCTCCAGCCTTGTTGATGAAAGGTATAATGGAACACTCCATTAGCAGTGTGCATGTATGAAACAATGTCTGTGCTGCTCAGTAATACAGTACTGTTTCTGATAAAATGGTACAGAGACAGCACTAATGTATAAGCAATCTGTTTTGAACTTGCACGTATTCCTGCCTAGAATCCTGTTAAAACCAAACTGGCATTGTAGGGTCCATTAGTTTCACGTATCAGTGTCATTTATCTTGAGGAATTAACACATTATGTTTCCTTGTCATGATCTGGTTCTGAACACTCATTAAATCTAATGATGATATCTCATGGGTAGCAGGCCAGAACCAGCACCGGGATTGCTTTCCACCTCAATATCAACTGAGCTTGTAACTCAAATCACTATATTTAAACTGAAAACTATGTCAGAACAGTGATGATTACTCCATAACAATACTGCCTATTAAAAGGAATTTATAAAATTGGTCTTTTAAATACTCTATCCTGATTGGTCAAAACAGGTCACATGGGAGTGTTGATATTACAGTATATCCGCATGGGTTGGCACTTCTTTTCAAAAAGGGGCAAATCACTTGTAGATATCCATACGCCACTAGAATTAAAAAATAAAAAAAACAGACATATTGGAATTTATCGCAATAAACATGACTGACGAAATTTACGTAAATATTGAACTTTTGGGAAACTGAAGTGTACATGAGATATTGAATGAGTCTGAATCAGATACCAATGATTAATTAAAGTAGTGAAAAAAAAAAAAACTATTGAAATCAATTCAAAACTTGCCATTCTGATCGATCTGCTCCTTCTCCCTGAACCACAGCGTTTCCCTGTCCCATTCTGAAAATAAATTGTTTAAAAAAATATATATTAAACGTTCAGCTTAAAAGAGATTGTGGTGGTTAAATGGATGTTTTGTTGCTGCTGTCCCTGGTCTATTGTATGTCCGTTGTTCTCCTCTGGTCGGTTGCATCTCCTGCCCTGCCTGCTGTCGCCCTCCCCCCCCCACACACAGCTGTGTGATCTGATGCAGAATATTTATAAATGCATCTCGACAATTCCTGCCGTACCTTTCTTTCCACATAATTTTGTCCCGGTACGATGGTTTTGTCCCTCTCTTCTGCTGTGCCATGCATTGTTTTAAATTGTTTCTTTACACTGGCCCAGTAGTTCTCCACGTTGTCCAGCCATAAACTGCAAAGTCAGTTTGATAAGTAACCAGGTATTCCATAATGCAAATAACGTCTTTCTCGCCACTGTGAAGCAGCAGCACAAATCTGGTATGCATACATCCTGTTACTACCCCGGATAACAAAGGATGATCTAAAAAATAAAAACCTGTCATCTGATACTGTCGAGGTCTTGTGAGGAAGTGGAGTAGTGGTTAGGGCTCTGGACTCTTGACCGGAGGGTTGTGGGTTCAATCCCCAGTGGGGGACACTGCTGCTGTACCCTTGAGCAAGGTACTTTACCTAGATTGCTCCAGTAAAAACCCACCTGTATAAATGGGTAATTGTATGTAAAAATAATGTGATATCTGTATAATGTGAAATAATGTATAATGTGATATCTTGTAACAATTGTAAGTCGCCCTGGATAAGGGCGTCTGCTAAGAAATAAATAAAAAAAAAAAAAAAAAAAAAAAAAAAAAAAAGGTACTGCGTGATTTAAAGGCAGATTCATTTGTACTGTGTCATGTTGAAAATGGCCAGTAATATTTTACTTAAAAATGTAATGAACAAACCAAGAATTACAAGAAGTATAGCTAATCAAATAAAGAAAAACTGCACTTTCAATGGCAATGTCAAAGTCAACATCTAGAAATCGCTTTTTTAATTAATGCATTGTTGGTTTTATTTTTAGAAAAATGTTATAACGAAGTATTTTTTCTTAGCTCAGTTTTAGGCAGAAGGATATTTAATAAAAAATTTAGTTATTTAACCCTTTTTTAAGTGCAGTGAGGCACTTCAGGGTGTGTGATATACTCTAATATCACACACCCTGTCGTGTCATATTGCTTACATATTGAATACATCATAATTGTACAGAAATGTACAGCATCATTTATGTTCCAAAATGTAGCTCTTAAATCCTTATTATAAAACAGTATAATGTAGCTCTTAAATCCCTATTATAAAACAGTATAATGTAGCTCCTAAATCCCTATTATAAAACAGTATAATGTAGCTCTTAAATCCCTGTTATAAAACAGTATAATGTAACTCTTAAATCCCTATTATAAAACAGTATAATGTAACTCTTAAATCCCTATTATAAAACAGTATAATGTAGCTCTTAAATCCCTATTATAAAACAGTATAATGTAGCTCTTAAATCCCTATTATGAAACAGTATAATGTAACTCTTAAATCCCTATTATAAAACAGTATAATGTTGCTCTTAAATCCCTATTATAAAACAGTATAATGTAACTCTTAAATCCCTATTATAAAACAGTATAATGTAACTCTTAAATCCCTATTATAAAACAGTATAATGTTGCTCTTAAATCCTTATTATAAAACAGTATAATGTAGCTCTTAAATCCTTATTATAAAACAGTATAATGTAGCTCTTAAATCCCTGTTATAAAACAGTATAATGTAGCTTTTCAATCACTATTATAAACCAGTATAATGTAACTCTTAAATATGTATAACACAGTATAATGTAGCTCTTAAATCCCTATTATAAAACAGTATAATGTAGCTCTTAAATCCCTATTATAAAACAGTATAATGTAGCTCTTAAATCCCTGTTATAAAACAGTATAATGTAACTCTTAAATCCCTATTATAAAACAGTATAATGTAACTCTTAAATCCTTATTATAAAACAGTATGATGTAGCTCTTAAATCCCTATTATAAAACAGTATAATGTAACTCTTAAATCCTTATTATAAAACAGTATAATGTAGCTCTCTTTTTAAGGACAGCTTCGAAGTTGCTCTTATACAGCGAGCTTGAAGTTTCACATTCAAAAACACTCCAGGTATAAAATGGTCATGATATCATACGAAAGTACACCAAACATAACTATAGACTATACACGTGTAAATGACACAAACATTTTAAGATTTTTTAGATTGTTATCATTTTTATTGCATTTGTATTATTTAAAAAGACATTAACCAAATGCACAGTAAAACCTGTCTAACCTTTCACCTTTACATACTGGTATTCTGTTTCGGGATCATTTTAAGGTTCTGTCCAAATCCCTATTAAAAATAATGGTGTGATACCCTCTATAATCCACAGTCTGTCGATTATGGAGTCCAGCGTGATTTGTAAGTCTTGTGTATCTAAAACCAGAGTAAACTTTACTTTGCAGTCTGATGTAGCGTCCTGTGATTATGGTACATCTGCAGTATAATACGTGTTTACATAATGGAGAGGTTTCTTTTCCTGTTGCCCATCAATGCATTTAATCAGAAACACAAACATAATGTAGCCTATTATATAATAATAATAATTAACAAAAAAAACCCCCAAAAAACATTGCAACCTGCATAGGTAATTTCTTTGCAAACATACATATTTTATTAGTCATGTATCACAATCTACAAAATCTACTAGCATTTGATAACTTGCTTATTATCACCACAATTAAACGTCCTGGCAGGAATATAATGGGAGTCAGCAGGGACACACTCCTGGTAATATCACTGTGAGTCTTGTCACGCTCATGTCCCTCTGCAGTCATAGTAAAAGGGTTTGACTGTACTGAAATGTTGTGGACTGTCACTAATTGTTAAACTATATGTTTTTAACGTAACATAGTTTTAGGGGTAAATCATGTCATAATTCTTGGATTCCAGATCATTGAAATCCTATATGTACCTGGTTTTAAAGCCCGTGAAGGTGAAATGATGTTCTAAATGAGTGTCTGAACTGGAGTATAAAAATCGGAATATCCTGGGCCCCCTTAGACCTCAATCCTCATTACTGACTATGCTGTAATTAAAATCAAGCACCCATAATTTACAAAAGGTTGAGAAGTTGTTTAAGGGCATATTTTTAACACAATGACTTAATTATATCTAAAAGAAGAAGAACACATTTTAATTTTACAAAAACCATTACCAGAAAACAGTACAATTAAGGCCCCTTAAGCAATAAAAGTCAATTAAAGACTGAAGTAACCACTTTAAAAATGGCAAGCCTCTACGTCCAACTAAAATCCCACCTCCTTTGTTGTGGAGTCCTGCAAGAACAAATAGCTCCTGTCCATCACACAACCGTGCACAGCAAGTGTTAAGGAGTCTGATTAAAGCAACAAAAAATGACTGGTAAAAAATACTGTTAAAACTAAATGCTGTAACTGAGTTCAGCAATGTTTGCCTTTTGTTATTGAAATTTGAAATGCTTTGTCTACTGTGTGTATCTTGCAGATCTATCTGCGGTTCTTGGACTATGAGATGCAGAACTCTAATGAGTGCAAGCGGAATTTTGTGGCAGTCTATGATGGGAGCAGCTCTGTGGAAGACCTGAAAGCCAAGTTCTGCAGCACTGTGGCGAATGATGTGATGCTGCTGACAGGGCTGGGGGTTATCCGCATGTGGGCTGACGAAGGCAGCCGCAACAGCCATTTCCAGATACTTTTCACATCTTTCCAAGAACGTAAGGAATTTAATGAGTCAATCTACTGACAGGGCAATTTAACCCTACATTGAGCATTTTGTGTCTGGTGTTTCAATTCAGTGTCAATTGTCAGTCAATCACAGTTTTGATTCCTTCTCCACAGGTTTAAATTTAGTTTCTAGCAGCAAATACATTATTTGCCATATAATTATTTCTAAGCGTTGAGAAAATCAGGTGCATTAAACCAGCAGTAGATTCTGCAGTAGATGAACTGTCTCTCCTCAGTAAGTTATTGTGGTGTCTTGATGTGCATTTTTGAATTAAAGAAAGGATGGAAACACACCAATATGTTACCAGTATAAATGCAGGTCATATAGAAAGAACAGCAATTTGCAGCACAGATTTGCATGTGTATAGTCAGTCTCTCACTCTGTAAATTATGAATGCTGCTGCTTCTTGTTGCAAGGCAGTTTCAGTCTGACAGTTTGGTGAAGAGCTGATAGTAGATGGTTGGTTGGCCTGAGCAAATTACTTAAAATTGATTAGTCCTATGGGCTGTACTAGAAAACACACGTTGCTGAATTTTCCCATCCCCAAATTCCTTGAAGGAATTAAACGCAATAATTGAGGAACGTTTCCCTCCAAAACAATGTTGCTATACTGGCAGCCCATGGTGGTCTGACACCCTATTGTCAGAGTTATGGCACACCTTTTTTTTTTAAAGAGCTGTATATGAGTGCACTTCAAAAGAAAGGAATAAAATAAGGCATTTGAGATGTTATTGTTAGTAACCTACCTTTAAACAAAAATTCAAAATAATCAATCTTAATTCTATTCTTCAGGGCCTTTGAACTAATCCGATCTTCAGGTACACGCTGTGCGTTTCTGTGCATGAATGTGCTGCCCGGAGCTTTCCCTTTAAAAGAAAAATGCCTGAATGTTTAAACAGTGGCTGTATAGGAAATAATTCATGAAAGACATTTAGATTTAACATCGTCACTTTTGGTTTCTGGTCCTATCACTCAATTATTATTTAATTGAATGTTCTAGTCTGAACAAAAGAGCAATTATAATGCGACAAGGAATTAGTTTCAGTGGAGCTTAGTCTTTACCTAGCTTGTGTGGTTCTACTTAAAATGAGTGGTTCTGAGGAACAGGACACCACCTTGTGGTCAAATAAAGATTATCCTTAGATTGTTATTCTGTAGAGGTTTTGCAACATTGAATTATGAATGATTCATACTCTGCACCATATATCATCCATTCCATATATAGAATTAGCAAGAATGTATTGCAACCTTAAACATAGATATTTACAGCAGCTCAGGGCGTCTGTCAAGAAATAAATAATATGTACAGTAGAGGAAGAAATAAATGTGGAATTATAAAAAATATATGTATTTGTTGGTAGTGAGTAGTTATTATAATACCGTACATGCTTCCTGTCCTGTAGTTCATATAAACACATCTGTGTTCACCAACTTGGCCACAAGACAGCTGTATAAACCAACAGGCAGGGTCAGCATATCAAAAGTCCAGATTCCAAATTGTGCCTGATGATGACAGCATTTTTGATTATTACACTATGTAACACAATTTTTGTTCCTGGGTAGTAAGTGTTATTTCCTAATTGCGTATGCCTCAAAAGTATAGAAAATGGCTATTATTCCCCACAAACTTTGCTTTTGTGACCAGGAGTGATATTTTGAAATTTACCTATTTCTAATGAGAAAACAGGCGAATTTGTGTCTTTTCGTTCACATAAAGTCAGAAAAAAACAACATATGAATCCAAATTAACATGTATTTATACTAGGGTAATACAAAAATGACTACAAAAGATTTAGAAGTGAGTAGTTTTTCGAGAGATACGATTATACTGTAAATCACTTTCACGAATCAGCCCCCAAATGTAGTCTCCCATCATGTTCTCGTTATACTGTCCTTCATTGACAGCTCATCCAGGAACCTCAAAGCCGTGGTAACAAGTACCCGTCTCTTCCCCTGGCTCACTCGGTGCACCTCAAAGAGGATCACAACAGCATCAAGACCTTGCTGGACGCCTTGAAGTATGATGAGTACGGCTGGGACCCCCGGAAGGTGCTGATGCCACCACTTCACATCAAATTGGGCCTTATGAAACAATTTGTCAGAGCTCTAGATAAGGAGTCGGCAGCCTTCAAGTACCTTCAAGACTTCTTCCCTAAGCTGTCTGAGGCAAAGGTCAAAGCCGGTGTCTTTGTCGGACCACAGATAAAGAAGATCCTGGAGTGCAATGAATTCCCCAAGAAGCTCACTAGTAAGGAGAAAGCGGCTTGGAACAGCTTTGTCGCAGTGGTTCGGGGCTTCCTGGGCAATCACAAGGCCGAAAACTATGTGGAGCTGGTTGAGACTCTGGTGAAGAACTACGGCACATTGGGCTGTAGGATGTCCCTCAAAGTCCATATCCTTGATGCTCATCTTGATAAATTCAAGGAGAACATGAGAGCGTACTCGGAGGAGCAAGGCGAGCGCTTCCACCAGGATATACTGGACTTTGAACGCCGCTACCAAGGACAGTATAACGAGAACATGATGGGAGACTACATTTGGGGGCTGATTCGTGAAAGTGATTTACAGTATAATCGTAAATCTCGAAAAACTACTCACTTCTAAATCTTTTGTAGTCATTTTTGTATTACTTTAGTATAAATACATGTTAATTTGGATTCATATGTTGTTTTTTTCTGACTTTATGTGAACGAAAAGACACACATTCGCCCGTTTTCTCATTGGAAATAGGTAAATTTCAAAATATCACTGTCCTGGTCACAAAAGCAAAGTTTGTGGGGAATAATAGCCATTTTCTATACATTTGAGGCATAAGCAATTAGGAAATAACACTTACTACCCAGGAGCCAAAAAAAAAAAAAATTTGTTACACGGTGTTATTACTATTTAACAAAAAAAAAATGCTACAACAATAAAAAATAAAAAATCTAGTTCTAATTATAATGAATACGATACACCCACCTGTACAAAATAAGGATGTTGTCATTTTATCTTGGGGTTTCCGATAAAATAAAATGACAGCCTTATTTAATATGCACAGTTGTACTTTAATCCTAATATAATTACAATTACAATGATTATCCTGCAAATACAGGAAGTCACCTTGGTACTTATTTACCAGACAGTTCCTGAGTGCTCTACTGATGGGATAAAACACTGGCACTTAAACACAAAGAGAAGATTGTAATTGAATAATTTCCAGGCTCTGAAAATCCTTCTCTTAACCCCTAAATCACGTGACTGTCTTGTTTTAGGGCTCATTATAACAATGCCTGTCACTGAGCAGTTACTCTGCTGCTTGAACTTATTATGTGCTGCTACTGTAGCTATCAACACCTTTCTTTTTGTTCAGCCCCATTGTTTTATGAAAGTAACAAAAAAAAAAGATTAGGGAACTATGAAACCGTACTGAAGACTTTCTAATAATTCTCAAGTGTTTATTTGGTAGTGTTATGATATTTTTAGGTGTAATCTTCTGTAAGATAGTGCTGTGAATGTTGCACTGGAGTAGATAAGTCTGAAATAGTCCTCTTGTTGATTTGAACCATGAAAATTAAACTCTACTTGTGCCACTGAATTACTTCATATTCCTGTTGCCAAGTCGTCATTCTCTCAATTCCAAGATTATTAACAAAGTTGTTTATGAAAGATCATAACTTGTGACATTCTGGTGGATAGTATTTATATAGATATATATATAATATATATATAATATAATATATATTATATAATATAATATAATATATTTGTTTAATTAGCAGACACCTTTATCCAAGGCGACTTACAGAGACTAGGGTGTGTGAACTATGCATCAGCTGCAGAGTCACTTACAACTACGTCTCACCCAAAAGACGGAGCACAAGGAGGTTAAGTGACTTGCTCAGGGTCACACAATGAGTCAGTGAGTGAGCTGGGATTTAAACCGGGGACCTTCTGGTTATAAGCCCTTTTCTTTAACCACTGGACCACACACCTCCTATATATTTAAATAATAAAGAATGCTTTAAAACAAATGTATTTGTTTTGTTTTCACTTCTGATGCTTTCTAATAAATGTTATAAATGTTGTCTACCAATTTTGCATCTTCTGCCAATTTCAGCTCCCTGTGAAGCCGATGCATTCTTTTGCCACAGTAACATGTGCATCAATAACACTTTGGTTTGTAATGGAGTTCAGAACTGTGTGTATCCGTGGGATGAAAACCATTGCAAAGGTAATGTGAAAAATCTATGTTGTAAGTGGACCTCAGTTGGTCGTTCTTTATTTGATCAGTTTGAGATTGTGCTGATGGGCCACTATATGCTGTCAATACTGAAGGCATACAGTACTTTTTCTGCATTATATAGGCAGTAGATAGATAGATAGATAGATAGATAGATAGATAAATAGATAGATAGATAGATAGATAGATAGATAGATAGATAGATAGATACTTTACTTTTTCAAAAAACTTTATTAAATCTTTAAAAAAAACATTTAACAAAGAACAACATTACAATATCACATTTTTCTAAAATAATATTATTTCTTAAAAACTAGTATAGCAAAAAAAATTATAAATAGATATTAATCAATTCTTCTTCAGTTTCACATAATACCCCTCCTATACACCAGTTCATGTCAAAAGTTTCTAAATCACTCATCATTTTATAAAAATTAAAATCTAATTTAATTCTGTTAATGACTAGCATTCTAAAAACAATAATAATATCTTCTTCTCCCACTCCAGTTACTTTAGCTTTCCTGGTTTTTAAAATTGACAATTTAGCTTGTCCTAACAAGAAATTAGCCAACTGACACAGATATTTCTTTTTTTTGTGTACTGTACACCAAAAATAAAAACACTTTCAGAAAAAACTAACCACAGCTGTTTAAAAAGATCTTTCATCAGTCTAAAAAGAGGGATTAGTCTATTGCACACATTATAACAATGGAAAACAGTTTCTCTAGCAGCACAAAAAGGACATTGGTCATTTATTGCAGGGTCAATGATACAGAGGTAGGAGTTAACAGCAAGGATTGTATGCAGCAGCCTCCACTGCAGATCTCCTGCTCTCTTGGGCAGTGGGGGCTTGTAGAGGGATCTCCAGGCTGGTTTTGCCTGCTCCTCTACCCCCAGCCGCCCTCTCCAGTTTGTGTCTGGAAGCCCCTGCAACTGGGCTTTGTTTTTTACTTTTGTACAGATTTCATATAGACTGTCACTGTTTGTATTTGACAGGGGGAGATCTGTCAGATGTTTTACTTTTAGCAACAGTCTACCCTCCTCACTATCTTGACTGATGTTTGGGGAGATTGATAAAAAGGAAAAGGAGTTTCTGGAGGGGTCTTTGTGCGCTCAGTAAATGCTCTTTGCAATAATTCTTTATACTCACTAGGCATCGCTATATGAAACTGAGAGAGTAACCTCGCAGCAACTCTCTCTGAGTGCATTCCCAAAACTGAGGACAAGCTCTGCGGGCTCTGCCAGTTAAAAGTGTCCAAGTCCAGTACATGGTGGTTTTGTGACCCCCGCCTTCACCATCAAATTAGAAACAGTTTGAGAATCAGTCAGCTGCACTTTAAAAACAGGGTTAAAAAGCAAAGGATTTTCTAAAAGCCAATAAAAGTCCAGAGCTCCCTTGCTCAACCCCACTCTCAGATTCTGCCATGCTCTCAGCAGACTCTGGTAAAAAGATGGGAGGCAACTAAAATCAACCTGAGCAATGTTCATTAAAAAGAGTTGTTTATCCAGCCCCATCCCTCCGACTTGTCGCAAGAACAGCACCGCCAGCTCTGTCCAGACAGGTTTCTCTGCACTGTACAGTATCTTCTTTACTGTCTGCAGCCTAAAAGCTGCAGTCCTGCTAGATAGTTCCATTAGCCCCTGTCCGTCCTCCACTAAAGGCAGGTAGAGGACACTCTGCCTCAGCCAGTGCAGTCCATCCCAGAAGAAACTCAGAAATTCCTTCTGGATTTCTTTGAGAAAGGTCTGTTGCGGTTCGACACATATAAGTTTATGCCAAAGTGAGGAGGCTGCTAGGTTGTTAACAACGAGGACTCTTCCCCTGAAGGACAGCTTTGGTAATATCCACCACCACTTCTGAAGACGCCCTCTCACCTTCTCCAGTACCCCCTCCCAGTTCTTCTGTATGGCTCTCTCATTCCCCAGAAAGACTCCCAGGTATTTGATCTCATCCCTTTTCCACAGTAATTCGCTTGGCAAGACTGGGGGGCCAACATCTTTCCAGTCTCCTATTAATAAAGCCTCACTTTTTTGCCAGTTTATTTTAGCAGAAGAGATTTTCTCAAACATTTTCTGACTTTCACAAATACTGTTAACAGCCTGTTGGTTTGTTATAAAAACAGCTATATCATCTGCATAAGCAGAAACTTTTATAGGTTGAAACAGACTTCCAGGGATGGATATTCCAGTCAGCACTTGTCTAAGTCTGTTGATTAAGGGCTCAATAGAAAGGGAATAGAGCATCCCGGAAAGAGGGCAGCCCTGTCTAATACCCCTGAGGACTGGAAAAGGTGCACTCAGCCCCCCATTGATTTTCAGCAAACTGAAAATGTCACAGTACAGGAGCTGTATTTGGGCAATAAAGCCTGGGCCAAATCCGAAAGCTTCAAATACTTTCCATAAATAATTTTGATCGACTCTGTCAAAGGCCTTCTCCTGATCAAGGGAGATAAGCCCAGCAGTGAAACCAAAGAGCTTGGAGGCAGCCAAAACATCCCGAATTAAAAAGATATTGTCAAAAATGCACCTGTCTGGGACACAGTAGGTTTGGTCACGATGTACGATGTTGCCTATCACAGTACTCAGTCTATTTGCCAGGGCTGTAGCTATTATTTTATAATCCGTTCCCAGCAACGACACAGGCCTCCAGTTTTTGATACTGCACAGATCTCCTTTCTTTGGTAACAGGGTTATAACAGCTCTCCTGCAACTCAAGGGCAGTTCTCCTTTATCCAAACTTTCAGTGAACACTGCATACAGATCATACTTTAGCAATGTCCAAAATCCTTTAAAGAATTCAACTGGCAGCCCATCTATTCCAGGGGTTTTACCCCCTTTCAGCCCCTGGAGTGCATCAGAGAGCTCCTGTACAGTTAGGGGATCATCCAGATCCTTTTGTGTGTCTTCAGAGATCTTCGGTAGAGCCTCCAGGAAGTGCTCGATTTCTTCAGGCTGCCCTCCAGCCTCCGCTGTGAACAGCTCCGAATAAAAACTTGTAGCAAAACGCCGGATCTCTCCGGGCTCCCTCAGCTCTTCCCCTGCTGGTGTCTTTAAGCAGTGTATGATCTTCCGTTGCGCACTCTTCTTCTCCAGACTGAAGAAAAACTGTGTGGGCGCGTCGATCTCATTGATATTCTGTACCCGTGACCTCACCAAGGCCCCTTGCACTTTGACATTCAGCAGGTCGGCAAGCTGCTGTTTTTTACTTTTGAGGTCTTGAATCGACCTACTATTTAGATTGGACTGCAGAGCTCCCTGAAGCTCCATCACATCCCTCTCCAGCTCTTCCAGAGTCTCAGTCATCCTCTTTGTGACATTAGCAGTGTATTGCTGACAAAACAATCTGATCTGCACTTTTCCCACATCCCACCATTGCGCTAGGGAATTAAAAAAGGCTTTCTGCAGTCTCCATCTTTCCCAGAAGAAAATCAGACATTTTTTAAAATGGGAATCTTTCAAAAGTTGTATATTAAAGTGCCAGTAAGACCGCCCTGGTTTAAAAGAGGGTAAAGTTACACAAACAGTTATAAGGTTGTGATCAGAGAGACCAGTAGGGGAAATAAAACACTTTGTTATCAGGTTAAGACATGGCTTAAAAATATAAAAGCGGTCTAGCCTGGCCAGGGAAATGATATTATCACAAATTTTGACCCAAGTGTATTGTCTGCTTTCTGTATTAAAAGCCTTCCATACATCTGTTAAATCGTGCTTGTTTAAAACACTTAAAAGCTTTCTAGCAGACTGAGGGTGTGGTTCTGGATGATTGCGATCTTCTGTATGTTTCACAGTACAGTTAAAATCACCTGCTAAAAACACCCCCTCTTCATCACTACAATCATCTAAAACTTGGTCTAAAATGCAAAAAAAAATGTGACCCTTTCCTTCCCATCATTAGGTGCATACACATTAATAAACACAAAGGAATTATCCCCCACCCTCGCTTTCACGTTAAGCAATCTCCCTTTTACTACCTCAGTAGTATTAATCCAGTCAGGTTTAAAAGCCTCTGAAAATAAAACGGCAACTCCAGCACTTAAGTTTGACCCATGGCTAAAAACAATCTCCCCCTTCCAGTCTATAGCCCAGTCTGTCTGATTTTTAATATCGGAATGTGTCTATTTTTTTCTGACTAAGGTACTCAAACAAAGCTGCTCTTTTCAATTCATCTCTACAACCATTAATGTTTAAAGATCCCATTGTAAAATAACTCATATTAGAAGGAAAGGGAAAAAACATACAGGAACATGAAACAGTAAAAACACATACATTCAAAAATAAAATAAGTGTTTTATAATTCATTTTATTCTATTTTTTAAACTGTTTACGGACTTTGGCAATTAAATTCTTTAAACGCCAGCCTTCTTGCTCAGTAATACCAGAGCCGAAAAACATTTCTAGATTTGGGAAATGCTCTCCAACATTTATCCCTCTCTGCCCTTTTGTGATTTCTAAAAACTCTTTAATTCTTTTTACACTATACCCCGCACTAGGGAACGAGGACTCTGAGCCTTGAGAGCAGTCAGTAAAACTCGCTTCTTCCTCGCTGTCAATCTCAGAGCTATCCTCTGGTGCTTTACAAGCAATGCTGACGCTCCACATCTGTTCTCCACTCGTTTTGGCTTGAGGGCTGGACTGCACCTCCTCGCTATCTTCTGCATTGCTAGCTTTTTTACATGCAATCTCATCTCTCGTTCTTTTTTTTCCCTGGCGTTTTTTTTTCGGGGTTTTGAAATCTGAAAAAGATTCTGTACCACCTTCCTCCATTTTCTCTTCCTGACCCACACTTTCAACCTTTTTGCCTTCTGTTTTCTCTCCCCCCTCAACCTGTACAGCTTTCCTAGCCTCCTCTATAGGTCCAGCAGACACTCCCTCTGTCTCCGCTTCTGCTCTGCGCTCCTGCTGCTTGCTGACGATCGCCTCTTCTCCACCACTGACTTCAGGTGGAGCGATCGGCTTTTCAGCGCTACTCTTGACATTTTCGCTCACTTGTACATCTGTCTCTTTTGCCTGATTATCATTTTTCCCCTCAGTTTTATTTTCCTTTACTTCAGTTGCACCCTGACCACTGCCACCCGCACTCTCGTGATCCCCGGACTCATGCTCTACATTCTGCCCCTCAGACTGCCTGTCTTTCTTTCTCTCCTCCTCCCTGCGCTCGCTCTCGGCTTTTTCTTTTTCTTCGCTACCTGTATCAGTGGGCTTTTCTGGGCAATTATTAGCTATATGCCCTTCTACACCGCAGTTGAAGCACTTCATTGCTTCTGTGCTGGCAAAAATTATATAATCAGTCCCCTCTATTTTAAATTTAAGAGACACATTTAATTCCTGATTTATGTCTTTTAAAACCATATTTAGTTTTCTACGAAAAGATACAATATGTTTTAATTTCGGAGACTTGCAACCAAGCGGGATTCTTTGGGGGCTAGTTACAATCTGACCGTATCTCGACAGCGCCGCTTCCAGTAAATCATTTTTTAAAAAAGGGGGTACGTTTGATAAAATAACTCTTCTGAAAGGTACCGCAAGCGGCGTCACAGTAACAAAGGTGTTATTAATCACAATCCCCTTTTCCACAACTTTAGAAACAAGATCGGTGTCACTCAAAAACGCAACAACCGATCCGCTCATTCTAGAGGCAGATATTATGTTGTTACATCCAACAACTTTTCCTAACTCCAAAACACACTGCTCCAAAGCCACAAAACCTTCCGTCACTATTTTTATCCCGTGGCGGCGGGTTAACTTTTCAAAAGGAACATTTGAGGGAGCTTCCCTCCCCCCTGAGCTGGCCATATTGGCCTTCTCAGAGCTGACCCTCGTCAGCTACAAAAACACAAGACTCAAAAAATAAAAACCTTCACTCTCCCACAGCAGCACACACTCCTCACTCTCCCAGCATGCACCACTAGACAGAAAGAGTAGATAGATAGATAGATAGATAGATTCATTCATTCATTCATTCATTCATTCAACAAAGGATGTTGATGAAGGTTCTCCAGGCTTGATGTGCTTTACGATTGGGTTTTTAATTAAAGTTCCCTAAGGTATATAAACTACGAGCGGTTATATATGAAAATAGAGTTTAGTAATAATGTGTTATCCATTTATTCATCACTGTTAAGACATGTATTTAAAAATAAATATGACTGAAAAAGAACAGTGCTACGAAAGCTGTGCAAAAACATAATTATAGAACATTTAAAAAATTGTTTGAATTAAGCTTTTAGGGTATTTTTTGTGACTTTCAGTTATGGTTTATGGTACTGTATGGTTCACACTATCATAGATGTTAAAGCAGCATAGCTTACAAATCAGATCTATAGTAGGAGACAAGATGGTTTTGAATACCAGTACGTCTACTAATTTACTGCAAAACCTTGGGCAAGCCATTTCAACTCGTTGTACTTCAGTGCTTCCAGCTGTGAAACGGGGAAAGAAAGACCTAACTATAAATAAGTTATTGTATTTCAAGTAATCATTAAAAGAAAAATAAGCTACATTTTTTAGATATGGCCCGTACTGTAATCTGATGCTAAAGGGCTCATAGTCAGTTTAAGTGGGGTTTTTATTTGTCTTGTAAAATTTACATTTGTTCTTTTTTGTCTGAAGCGTATAATAAGTCTTATGGATTCTATCGTTGTCGTGTGTGTGTGTGTGTGTAAGTGTGATTGAACGTGCATTATGGGTAGAACTGTAACCACGCATTTTTGTTTCACACAGAAAAGAGAAAAGCTAACCTGCTGGATAACCTCACAAACACCAGCGGGACTATAATAGGAGTAACCTCTGGCATTGTCATTATCCTTCTTGTTGTATCTGTTATAGTTCAAATCAAACAGCCTCGCAAAAAATTCATCCAAAGGAACGAAGACTGTGACCAAACAGTGTTTCAGGAGGTGTTTGAGCCCCCACACTATGAACTCTGCACGCTCAGAGGAACGGGGGCCTCTGCTGATTTGATGGACATTGCCGATGACTTTGAGAACTACCATAAACTGAGACGGTCTTCGTCGAAATGCATTCACGACCACCACTGTGGATCTCAGATGTCCAGCATCAAGGGTAGCCGCAGTAACCTCAGCACGCGGGATGCTGCTATCTTAACTGAAATACAGCCCCAACCTGTAATCCCACCCACTAACAGGAGGAGCATCCTGGTGATGAAGCACAGCTATTCGCAGGACGCAGCGGATGGATGCGATCTGGATGAAATCGAAGAGGTGCCCACGACAAGTCACAGGCTCTCCAGGCATGATAAAGCGGTCCAGCGGTCAGTATCCATTGATTTTTGATGAAGACTATTACATGGGGACTTCTATGCCCAGACATCAATTTCTTTCTTTTTTTTCTTTTTTTTTGAGGTTACAACTCTCTTCTTCTTTGTTATTTTCCCTCTTTCCATTTAGACCTCTGAGTATCATTCATAACGAATAGGTTAAAATGTTCAAATACAATTGCTCCCAGGCCAAAGAAAGTTACCATGTTGTTGAAATCTTATAGTTTTATACCAAACCAAAATGCATGTTGCCTCACCTAATGGGGCATTAGTGATGAGACACAGAATTTTGCGATGCAATTATATGATATTTGGTGCATGGAAAATATTAAGAATTAATAGTCCAGTGAAAGGACTGAACAAGTATGTTTTGAGCCTATTTTGTCTTTTTTTTCAAAAAGGTGAAGTAGAAATGCTTGTTTTGTGATTAAATAAAGCACCTATAAATTATATTTAAAAATGTAGTGCTCATAGAATATTCTTATATACCGGTAAAATAAATATATATTTACATATGCAAAAAAATGATACTGTAGTCAAAATAAATCTTTCTACTCAGTAAATCAGAAAACATGGGCATGATCCTGTTTTTTACAGTCTAATAATGAGATTATTTTTATTGTATAACTGCACCTTGATTGCTTGTTGACTAAAGGAAAGATTAAACATTTACAAGAACATGGTAGTTATGAAGCCCTTTTTTTACAACCCATAGCACATGCAAACATATCTTTTATGTATCGTTGTTGTGCATGCACATTGTGTGTGCTCGTGTGTGTGTGTTTGGCTTGTATACACGCATTACATCCTTGTTCTGTACATTTCAGACAATAATTGTTTTATTGTAGTATTTCCTTTTCATCTTTGCATGCAAGTGTTTCACACTTCACTAAAACACTTCAAATCAAATGTACTGCATTTATGTAGCCTATGTATGCATATATATTTTTTTCTATGCAAAACATTATTATATTAAATGAAATAGCCATAACATTCCAGGTTCTGCCTCATTGGGTCTCTAAGCAAACATGAATCTGAATACAACACAACTAGGGTCTAAGAGACAAACTCAAGGTAAGCAAATCAATCTAAACAAAACTCAAATGTCTTCCAGTCGTTTTCCTAGTTGGTGTTGAGAATCTGTTCTGAACCTTTAACATATCAGTGGTCTTTCTTTCTTGCTTTCCTTTCCTCCAATTATTTTGTTTAACGAGTGACTGATTTGGAATCGTTTTTTAGTGTTCATTTCAATGTAGTCAGTTATAGTTGTAATTATTTTTCCATGGTTTCCGTTGATATGTTGCAAAAGCTTTTAATGCAGAATGTTTGCTCACAGCGCATTCACACTAAACTGTAGATACTAACACTTGCAGTTTACATTTGAATAGTATTCATTTGTCATTGTATGCAAACTTGAATTTATGTAAATACAATATGGTTTATCCTCATTAAATGCAATTCTTGGCATACCAAATTAAAGATATGCAGGATATATATATATATATATATATATATATATATATATATATATATATACACTACCGGTCAAAAGTTTTAGAACACCCCCATTTTTCCAGTTTTTATTGAAATTTAAGCAGTTCAAGTCCAGTGAATAACCTGAAATGGTACAAAGGTAAGCGGTAAACTGCCAGAGGTTAAAAAAAAAAAGTTTAGGTTACCAAAAACTGAAAAATAATGTACATTTCAGAGTTATACAAAAAGGCCTTTTTCAGGGAACAAGTAATGGGTTACCAACTTACAGCTGTTCTGCAGCAATGGAAGTAAATTAAGCCTTGAAAGTTGATGCTAACAATTCCTACAGGTGTCCCAACTTTTGTTGATTACTCACAAACCCTCTGTCTGTATAAAAGCAGTGTTGGAACAGACTGTGTTACTACACCCTCTTAAGCATTATTTGGACAGTATTGTACTGCAGGAAGTAGTATATTACTCTCATAATGGCGAGACAAAAGGCAATTAACAAAGGAAGACAGACCATTATAACCTTTAAAAGTGTAGGTCTTTCCTTTAGAGAAATTGCAAAGAAAGCCAAGGTGTCAGTGAGTACAGTTTCCTACACCATCAAAAGGCACTTGGAAACTGGAGGAAACTCTGACAGGAAGAGGTCTGGCAGACCCAAAGCCACAACAGAATCAGAAGACAAGTTTCTGAGAGTCAACAGCTTGCGTGATAGGCGGCTCACAGGACAACAGCTTCAAGCACAGCTTAACACTGGTCGAAGTAAGCAAGTCTCAGTTTCAACTGTGAAGAGTAGACTTCGAGCTGCAGGTTTGACAGGTCGAGTGGCAGTAAGAAAGCCATTGCTAAGATGGCAAAATAAGAAAAAGAGGCTTGCCTGGGCCATGAAGCACCGCCAGTGGACTACTGAAGACTGGAAGAAGGTCTTATGGACCGATGAATCAAAATTTGAAATCTTCGGTTCATCACGCAGGGTTTTTGTACGCCGTCGAGTAGGCGAAAGGATGGTTCCTCGGTGTGTGACAACTGTCAAACATGGAGGAGGAAGTGTGATGGTCTGGGGCTATTTTGCTGGATCCAGAGTCAGCGACTTGCACAGAGTGAGTGGCACCCTGAACCAAAACTGCTACCACAGCATTTTGCAGCACCATGCAATACCCTCTGGTATACGCCTAGTTGGTCAGGGGTTCATCCTACAGCAAGATAATGACCCAAAACATACCTCCAGGCTATGTCAGAACTACCTTAGAAGAAAAGAACAAGACGGTAGGCTTCAAATCATGGAATGGCCAGCACAGTCTCCAGAAGGGTGAAAGCAAAGCAACCTACAAGTGCAACACATTTGTGGGAACTTCTGCAACATTGTTGGGAAGAACTTTCCGAACAATATTTGATTTCCATTGTAGAAAGAATGCCACGAGTGTGTTCGGCTGTTATATCTGCAAAAGGTGGCTACTTTGATGAGTCAAAAATTTAGATTAAATTTTGTTAAACAAAACGATTCCATGATTTCTTTTTTATCTCCAATTGTTTATTTGTTCTATGCTTTAATTTCAGAGTACATTGAGACATTAAACTGCGTAAATTTCAATAAAAACTGGAAAAATTGAGGTGTTCTAAAACTTTTGACCGGTAGTGTGTGTGTATATATATATATATACTGAAACTTAGATAATATCTCTCTATTAAATATATATTTTAGAACCCTTTGAATATCATTGTGAAATGACATGAGAGATCTTATATATTTTTTTATTCTGTTTCAAGATACAGAATTTGACAATATTTTGACAACATGCTTATATATATGGAACTCCTAACAATGTTGTATTACAGTTATTAAGAATATATACATATACTGTAGTTAGCTTTTTGTGTTTCTTTAGATGTGTATTTAGATGTTGCAAAATGCTAAAATGTCTAGTCTTTTTTTCAATCTTTTGTAGTTTAGTAATACATTTTAGAAATGACAAACTTTTTTCTTTTTTAACAAACTGCACATAGGGTGTATTTTGAAATCATTTTAATTTTATGTACCAGTTGATATTCTGTTGTTGTCTGTGTTTTATCACTTTGTGTAATGTGTTATTTGTGATGTATTCTGCATTCTGTTACATGTGCATTGTTTTCATTATATAGACTGCTTGAGAATAGTGCATTCGTCCTGGATGATTTCGAGCAAGCTTCAATGAAATATGAAAATATGGACCGGGAATATACACCAGCATGATGTTTTATGGACTTTTCTTAGTGGAATATTTTCATAGTATTATATAATATTATAACAATATCATTTACTCCAATAAGAATGGCAATAAGAAGCTATGACATTTTAAAGCGAGAACTTAACATTCAGGACAGAAACTTGAATTCAGGTATTTTGCCTTGATTGTCACTTTTTTTTATATATATATATACATGTATTATGCTGATCACAATGAAGAACAAGTAATATAACAGCTTCGTATTTTGATTAAGTAGACTGCTAAATGGAAATGTGTGACAAAAAAGACAACTTTTAATATTTGGAAAAAAGTATTATTTCATGTTTTATTAGCTAAAAAACTTGTTAAAAGCATGCAATTTATATTCCTGTTCTGTGCAACTAGGTATACATTATATTTTGTGTCCAATGCCTGCTACCTGTATATTTCTATGAAATATGTTACACTAATAACTATTAATTACTATACCTATTTCTTTCATACATTTTAAGTTACCAGGCAATATAGCATAAACTTTAATAAGGTTCGCTCACAACTATTGCTGAACATGCATTGCATTTTAACATCTATACTATTCTACTTGAAAGAAGATCGTGTCCATATCGAAATGAAAAAAGTTTGTCTGGTAAGAAAAGAAAGAAGCAATTTAAATGCATGCTAATAGGTGGTCCAACCAAATTTCAAATATAATTCAATAGCATACCCTTATCTTCTACCACTATTCAAAGTGACAGGATTTTGCTCACAGAGGCAAAACTCAAAACTCAAAACATACTGTATGCAGGATTTTTCTGTAATAAAATGTGAGATTGCTTTAAATTAAATTTGGCTTTGAAGAAAAGTCATTATTTTGACATAAAATATGTGATTTATAATTTTAAAACACTGTCCTGGTGTTTACTGTCCGTGTTGTGTTTTGTGTTTTGTTCATGTGTTATTTGTATACTTATGCAAACTTTGTTTTCTTAAAAAAAACAAAAAAAAACTCCTAAAACAGATGCTTTTAAACATACAAAATGCTTTGTAAATAAAGAAAAAAAGTCACACGATATTCTTTTAGAATTTTATTTATTTAAATTTGTGTTCATTTTGTTTTGTGTTTATTTAGTTTATTATTTATATATACTGTAGGTTATACAATACATTTTTATACAGTAGTATATCACTAAATGCATTTTCCAATAATTCATCTACATTGTTTACAATGGGTAACAACACATTTTTCCATGGCAACAGCAGATGTGTCAGTCTGCTCTGTAAGGATCAGATTCCGCGTCTGCACCTATGTGGTGTATAATATTGTTAAGAGCAACCCAACTAGTACTAGTATTCCAAATAGCAATGAAACTATGAATCTCCCACTAACAGGTATAGAAAGTATAATAGTGATTTGTAAAAGGTATAATTTGAATAGCTGGAAAAAAACAAACATATAATTTTTGAACTAAATGGCATCCTGAGATCATAAACATCTATTGATTCGAAATTATACAAACATAATTACCATCCCAATGTAACAGACAGCGTATGATTCACAGTGCCCCAGAGGTGAGACAAGGTCAAAACCTGCTAGAGCAAATGCCTGGCTCTTTTGTACCATGTACCAGGATCGCCGTTTTGCCTACAGTCTGTATACTGGTTAAGGTATATGAAGGTACAGTATACTAAAACACAGGGCAACTGACTTTGCCATGTGGATGTCAGCATATGCTATTTGTGTGTGTGTGAGGGAGAGTATGCATTGAAATCATGAAGGTGTGACCTGAGATGTCTCCAGACAGTTATGAGAAACTCTTAGTTACACCAGGGACTCGATTCTCGAATATTGATGCACCTACATCAGGAATTAGATTGTCTCAGTCACAATCCTGTTCATGAGTGTTTCCCAAATTGGCCTGTAAGCATCAACATAATATGTAAAATAGACTATAATTATCTAAATAAAAAGTTCATGTGGTCTTTCAAGTAAAATAAGAAAGTAAAGATCTGTATTGTATTAAATGCTTGGGTCCCTCAGTAGCTCACTTGGTTAAAGCACTGCAGCGTGGTATACAGTGAGTCATAAAGACAGAGGAGCACAGGTTTGCATCCTCACTGGGCAAAGTCGCTCGTTTCAATGGGGATTCCACATGACATTGGGGTTAGGGAAGCAAAACTGTCAAGGACTGTTTCTTCTCCTGGTGCTAGAGCGACCCTCTACTGGCCAGACGCCTGGTGGGCTCAAGCACCTACAGGCCAAGCCATTGCCTTCCAGAAGCCAGTAGCTCATGGACCTCTGCTCTTGAGTTCCTGGGTGTAAAGAAGCAATTGGCTAGAACGTAATTTTACATTCTAAATTAGGCAGAAAATCGGTCACTCTAAATTGAAAAAAAAGCAGCTCAGCTGAACATTTTTCATAGCTATTTTATATTATTTGTAAAATGAGACACATGAGTCCTCATTTCATTTCAATATCAAACTGGGGCTGTAGCCAGTTCTGTCTGCAGTTTAGAATCTACTATCCAGTCTGCAGCCGGACACAAAAGTCAAAGATCACCTGTTGGTATCATGGTTTTGTATTACTGCTATTTATTAATTCAGTTAAAAAATGAGTTTCCTACCATTTGTTTGTCAGTGGGTATCTCATAGCCTGCTTGCATTTGCAGAATGGATGTTCAGTACTGTTGGTAAGTCAATGTGCATACTTTTAGTAACACCCTGTGTCAAGTGTTTTGCTTGTAGGCATATGAATGGGATGACAATCCTTCATAATGTTCAATAGAATGGGCTGACCACAAGCAGATTGAGTACAGAAGCTGAGCTGAACACCACAAAGGTGTAGCACATGCTGAATTTACAAAGAAAGAACACAACAATGAAAGTTAATATATCTCTTTACTATAGGAAAACTGTTTTCAAAGACATATTTTCTGCATCCTATAATTACGTTCCTCAATTTGAAATAATACACAAGGTTGTTTTCTGGAATTTGAAAACTATGTCATGATGTTAAAATAGACTGCGTGCCAAAAAATCATCTTTTAAGAAGTGATGCTTACATTTTGATTCTTACTGCATACTTCATATTACAATTAAAAATGTGCGTGCCAATATTACCAACCTGGAACTGAAGCACAATATCAGCTGATGCTAAACATGTAGAGGTGCAGAAAATAAGGCCAGTACAGTGCTCCCCCTTTGTAATGCGGTACAGTCATGGCTCCCATTTGCCCCATAATGCCATTACACTAACACAAGTATTCTCGTTATACAGCAGAACACAAACAGCACGGTCTCTTAACTATGGCTCCCGACTACAGCGTTATAAAGTGGAAACACTGCATAACTTTATTTTTACATTATTTTTACATTTATGACCACATGATAAAAAAAAAATAGTCTTATACTGTTAGCCTATACAATAGGGAGTTAGGAAGTTAGCCTATACAATAAATACAACATATACTGTTCGATATATAATGGGTTATGCATTATAAGTTTAAAAATAACATAACATTATTTAGTTGTATGCATACTTAACCAGTAGGTACTGTATATACCTACTGTAATAAGCACTCTAACACAAACACTGCCCCTGTTTATGATGTTGAGAGCCTGAAGTGACGAAATACAAAAACAGACCTAATAGTGTTTTCATTTTTCTACAGGCAGCGACATCAGCAAACTGCGTCTTGCCAAGTATGACATCCAGTGGAATTAACTCCATCCTACACGAAAGAACTGCTGTTCTCTGAAAGTTTAAAAATGTATTGTGACCAAGAAAAAAAAAAAACTTTTTATTGTGATATGCATTTGATATGTTTTGCTAAACTTGAAGCCAACATGTTGTGATGCAGATGTTTTAATTACAGTTTCTTTTAGATTTACTGGTATGGATATTGCAGCCCTCTACATTGGGTTCTGTCCATTTTCTTCCCTTAACTGTCTGGCTGGTTGAGGCTGACAGATATTTACACTTTTTAAACTTGCAATGCTTAATTCAATTTGCGGCCCTATTAAGTCTTTCCTGGTTGCCCAGATTGATTTAAAACGGATGTTCCCATCACTGATGGTGGTAATTTGCAAAGGATTTCTGAGTAATGCCTGGAGTTGAACATTACCATCTCATGTCATCTCAGGACCAAAGTGATTTATTTTTACTCCATCCCTAAGGAAGCATTAATCCAAGACTTAGTGGGCTGACTCTAAAACTCACTTTTCACTATTCTATAATGAGCTGCATCTGAATGGATTAAAGGTCTTAAAATCTATTTTACTACCTTGTATTACAATAAGCAACATCATCAGTGATGCTCTTTTTTGTGTTGTTGAATATTTTCATTAAAATGATTTTGTAACTCCAAAACGTCACTGATTTGTTACTGATTTGTGCAACTCCACTCCTTGGAATCTGGTTCATCTGGTATTAGTCTCCCTTTCCTCTCTGGTATCTCCTCTTAAAGTTATTGTAGCTAGCAAAATAATTCCATAAATTGTACTTGTTGTGCACTTTCATTCCTTATATACTGTATGTGTCAAATGTGCAGTTTTGAAAGAAACACGTAAGCATGTATTTTTTTTTATTTTAAAACATTAGATATGGTACTACACTTGGTTTAAGACATTTCTGTTTACAAGCCAAACTTTAAGTTAGTTTTGCACTTCCTTGATCATTTCACCTGAAGGGTGAAATTGTCCCTGCCCCTTCAATTACTTATTTCCTGTCATAAACCAACCAGCTGCTTCTGAGGTGTATTGTAGGAAGTGGAAGTGACCTTAAAAAAAGCTGAAAACTTCCATTAACCTAAAGTAGTACCAGATATCATGTTTGGTACAACATGTATTTCTTTAAAAACTGTAGATTTGAGACCAATGTACAGTAGCTAATGGAAGTATACAACAGGTTAGAGTCATTATTTTGTTAGCTACAATTACTGTAAGTGATCTGTTATGACAATGTATTTTTAAATTAAAGCTAGACTATTACAGTGCACCTTCATTCCACAGTCTGACTTACACATAACAAAATAATATTGAAAAAAGTGAATTAGTGAAGAGTCCTTATACATGTTAACTTGACATGTGCAATCTTACATTGGACCTGTGAATCAAGAATGGGGGTGAGCTGTTTAGTGTGGCTCTGTAAATTACATAAATTGAGAAGTGTAAATTACACTATAAAAGCTACATCATCCAGTAAAACACTTTAAGGAGGCTGTGTGGTCCAGTGGTTAAAGTCCAGGGCTTGTAACCAGAAGGTCATCGGTTCAAATCCCACCCTGCCACTGACTGACTGACTCACTGTGTGACCCTGAGCAAGTCACTTAACCTCCTTCTGCTCCATCCTGTGGATGAAATGTTAAATCAATGTCCTATTGTAAGTGACTCTGCATATAACACACAGTTTACAGCCTACCTCTGTAAAGGTATGAAGAATCGGCCAACCAGTCTTGCAAACTGGTACTTTAACTATCATGTTTAAGTTAATCTAATTAAATTAGACAGGGGCGCTGGGCAGTAGCACCCCCTGGCTTTGCATGGCTTCCATCATATACAGCTCACAGTTTTGTTCAATGGCTTTCAGCACCCCCACTTTAAAAATGGTTCCAGTGTGAGTGATCCTGTGCCGATCGAAATGCTAGCAATCTCAGCTAGATAGACTCCTGCTGTTTGTCTGGATGTAGAGCTAACAAAACAATGAAGCAAATCTTACCTAATGCGGTGTGCATTACCATCACTTTGTAGATCTGACATGTTCTTGTATGAAAGATACACACATTATGTTAAACATGTGGAGTAGTGGTTAGGGCTCTGGACTCCTGACTGGAGGGTCGTGGGTTCAATCCCGGGGGGGGGGGGCACTGCAGTTGTACCCTTGAGCAAGGTATTTTGCCTAGATTGCTCCGGTAAAAAAAAAAACAGCTATATAAATGGGTAATTGTATGTAAAAATAATGTGATCTCTTGTAACAATTGTAAGTCGCCCTGGAGAAGGACGTCTGCTAAGAAATGTAATAATTATAATAATGACTCTTCTTGAGTGTATTTCATATTTCCTGTGAAAGGGACACTGTACGGGACATACAGGTAAGATATAGTTCTATATTAGACATTCAGAGATATTCTAGTAGAAAATAAAAACAATGACAAGGGTTGCAGTGAATTGGTTATGAAACTAATTAAGGGTGGATATAAAAATCCATCCAGTCATGGTTCTCAAAGGCTGGATTGTGATCCATTAGCCTCAGTGCCAGTCTATACATTGTAGTTGTGGATAGTGAGAGGAAGGATCTTAACAAAGCAGCACCTGGCATCCACATGGTCATCCACATTGTTGCATATGGAGCAGGGCACTTCAAACTCCACAGTGTACCCTTCTGAAATCAGTGATCCGGCAGAAGAAATAATTGCACCATGAAATTAAGGCTAAGGAAAAATAACATCCCTTGCACATTTTTAATGAATGCATCCTCAAGACTTGAGTCATGTCTCTCCACTCACACTCGCCAAGTTACAGAGCTACTGCATAGAGTACTTTCATTAGTTATGTCAAATGTTTGGAAAAAAAAAAAAGGCTGTACTTAGGTTCTAACCCATAGCTCCCAAGTTTCATCAGTTGGAATACTGGTCTACACTATTTGCTGTGGACAGTGATTATTCTGACCCGGATTATTAAAATGACATTCGGAATCAAACAATAATAATAATAATAATAATAATAATAATAATAATAATAATAATAATAATAATTTGGCAGATGCCTTTAGCCCATGCAAAGCTACTGTATTAGATTGTGCCTGACAACATATATTTTTTTTACAACACCTTAAAAAAAGTTGTGGTGAGAGGAACTGTATGCACCCAATGTATTTGTGGGTGTTGTAGTTTGTTTTTTATGAAAACGTTCATTACTACTTGAGAAAACTCTTGTACTAGAAAACTCTAAGTCCCAGAATTCAGTGACTGGTACATGCGACGCATGGCTCGAAATGGACGTGCCTTTGTTTTTAAGATGTTGGTTAGTCATACATCGTGGACAGATTACCAACATAAGCATTATTTAAATCAGATTATTTATTTTAAATCCGAAATGATTTAATTAATTAAATCATAAACTGACACACTTGTTAGTTGAAGTACATGGTTCATAGATTTGATTTTTAAGTCATTAATGTTACAAATTTATTTTTGTTTACAAAAGTAAAATTATGTATTCGTTAATACTGAAGACAGCTCAACTGAGATTGCAGCAGGCAAGATTTTAACAAGCTCATGCCAGCAACACGTCTTTACAAAGTGGACTTGAACCAAGGAAATATATGTATATGGTAACACAAAGAAAAAAATCCCATGTGTCAGATATGAAAGTAATTACTTGCACATACCAGTGCTTCACAACCTGTTGGTTTTGTTTCATAAACTAGCTTTGCATGACTCTCCCTCTGTCAATAAAACACTGAAAAGCATCAACAAATGTTCCTATTAAGATTCCTGCTCTCTTACTCCACTTGCATTAGAAATCATTAGTGCAAATTAATTGTAAGTATTTGCACCGGAGTAATATTTGTATTGCCACTTGTTTTTTTTTTTTTTTTTTACCAATAATGATATAAATTGTAATTTTGGTCATATTGTCCAAGAACCAGGTTACAATAAAATTGTCTTTAATTGCACAGTAAATATTTCTTCTTTCTCTTAGGTGGCTTGTTGTATGTTGTTTTTAAGGAGCTTTTTTCATCATCCAGTCCAAGCAAAATCTATGGTGATGCTTTAGAGAAATGCAGAGTACATCCAGAGGTATTTCATAAAATACAGAGATGTAAATTAATTGTTGCTACATTGGGTCCTATTCAGAAACAATCACTTCACATTACCAATTACAGGGGTGTGCAATTCTTATTGCGATACCCAGGATAACAAGATTTGCCTACTTTGCCCATCGAACAAGTGGTTTTTATTTATTTATTTTTCCTATGTTCGTTTTGCGGCTAGAAAGACACTCCGTGTATTTTTTATAGAGCCACGCAAGTTTCTGACAACTGAATTGCGGAAGGTTTACGTCCCACCCCTATCACTTCTGATTGGTTAGCTGTGGAAGAAGCAGAGCTTCCATCTCTACATTCCCATTCCATCATCAGTGGGCAAAAACATTTTAACTGAATCTGAGTCCATCAAAGAACCGCACACCCTTGCAACCAAGGCCTTCCATGCAAAAGGATCTAATGACTTATAGCACAAAAGGGACGTGCCAGAACCGTCTGTGACACTGTAAAGCTCATGGTAATGTGTTTATGTATTAATTCATTTATGTATTTCTGAGTGAGAGTAGTGCAGGGAAAGAATGTTGCCCTCCCCAAAAAAAAAAAAAAAAAAAAACCATCATGGTATGAAACCAGGATCACCTGCTGCATCGGTGTTCCATTAGCCATCATGGGACAAGAGGTTAGATGAGGAAAAACAGCTGTAAAATGTTGTAGACTGTTTAAAAAATATATAATAATTTGATGGAGCCTACTGTTAATATTGCATGCATTTTAGTTGAAAAACAGTACAAAATGTAGAGAAGCTTGACAGGTTATGCACAAGTCCATTAAAAATGTGGGGTTCAGCAGTTACAAAACAAAGAAGTGAAGAAAAATCTGAATTCCACAAAGCAGCAGTAATAGTTGGCAATGATTTCATATCTGTGATGCAACAAACTGAAACACCTGGACATCAGGAGCTGGATTCAACTTATAGAGAAAGAATGGAAAAACAGACAGAAGCTGTTTAATATTTGACTAACTCCAATTGTTGCTTATGACAGTTGTACTCTTAGTATGTTATTTAAATTTAGGAGCAAATGTGTCCCAAGCTGCACTGAAAGGAACATTTCCTTAAAGTATGTTATACATTTGTTAAGGTGAGGTGGGGTCACAGGGAACCTTTTGTGTATCTTGAGTTTAGTGAACCCGTCAAGCTACAAGGCTAGATCCGCCCCTATTAACTAATTGACTGATTGTGTTCACTGTTAAATAAAACCAAAATCCTACAAGTTATATTCTACTTTTTTGTGTGTGTGTCTTGTGCGACGGGGAGGGGGCAAGTAGATTTTAAAGAAGGATTTTTCTAGCATTTTGCCCCTTTTTAAAAATTTCAC